>NC_136071.1:433501663-434731163 GCF_964261635.1 Lissotriton helveticus | reverse complement strand
GTAGGATTTGGCTAAAGAGAAGATGGAAATTATGCTATTCATAGTTTCTATTATTCCTGTTAACTGTAGCATAACCCTTCCTCTCACAACTCATCAGCTGGCTTAATTGCTACTGGTGTACCATATCCTAAAACAAAGGAAGTGAGAATGGTGCGCTGCCACTTGGCTGGCAAAAAGATCTATGTCCTAATGTACGTGCTACAATTGTTTAGAGAGTTTTAGCAAATGAGTCCAGGGAATGCAAAGAAGTATGGGAGGTTATAAACACAAATTGAGATTTGATTTTTTTATTGAGCTGTTGATTTTCACAATAAAACAGACTCCATAGTATAGATCTGGTAACCCTTTATATAAATCAAAACTTTTTGTATTGCTTATATTAAATGTACTAACAGTGGACTTTTCCATCTGCAGATTATACTGAATGACCAGCAGTGGCAGTGTTTCACAGCAGAGTTTCTCTGAATTGCCAAGACTGAAGCAAAAAAAAAAAAAAGGAAGTCTTCTGGCATAGTGCGTCATTTTGCCAATTTATGTGGTAAGTAAAACGCCCAATCATTCTTTTAGGCATTAAAAAGATGTTCATAGCAACTGAATGTCCTCACTACTTTATAGTGGAAACCTGTGCCTGAATATAATTTCTGTCAAGAAAGAAGTAATATGGATCACATTATGTTGGTCATGATAGTTAATAAAAGACTGACTGACTCGAACTCTACTAAAACCTGCTTTAGATCCTGGTGATAGCAATGTTCCATTCGAGGAATTTGCTGCCTTTGAGGCTAAAATGCACCATCTCACGTATGAAAAATAGTGTTACATTCTCACGGAAGGAAGCTCATTTAACCTCTTCTCCTGCCCTCTGTATATTGGGCTCTGATACTCAAGATGGATTGTTAAGGATAATCTGTCTTTGTACCCCCATCCCACTTTCAAAAAGGACACAGAGCTTTGACTGGTTCAGATTCCTTTACCATTCCCCCTCCTACGAGGCTGGCAGTCTTGAATACAGATAGTAACCTACTGAATAACTTCTGATAGCTCATCCTCCTGTGTGGTCAGCTTCCACAAGGACAATTGGTCCAGGGGTGTCTGACATCATAAAGCTAAAGCAAGAAGTTGTCTGACATGTGGTGCCATTCTGTTGCCTAGCAGTCTGACATCATGAAGCTAAAGCAAGATGCTTTCTGACTAGAGGGCCACTCTGTTGCGTAGCAGCTGACATCATTACGGTAAAGCAAGATGTTGTCTGACATGAGAGCCACTCTGTTGCCTAACAAGGAGTAGGATACATTTATCTTGGTAATTATATGAGTTGCAGGGTAGGCAGGATGCCCAACTGAAAGTGTTGATGGTAAGATGAAAGAAATTAGGACTATATTTAGACTTATATATTTGTATGAACGGAAGTTTGAGCTTAAGTGTCTCAACTTCACTGTTGCTGAACTGGTAGGATTTGGCTAAAGAGAAGATGGAAATTATGCTATTCATAGTTTCTATTATTCCTGTTAACTGTAGCATAACCCTTCCTCTCGCAACTCATCAGCTGGCTTAATTGCTACTGGTGTACCATATCCTAAAACAAAGGAAGTGAGAATGGTGCGCTGCCACTTGGCTGGCAAAAAGATCTATGTCCTAATGTACGTGCTACAATTGTTTAGAGAGTTTTAGCAAATGAGTCCAGGGAATGCAAAGAAGTATGGGAGGTAATAAACACAAATTGAGATTTGATTTTTTTATTGAGCTGTTGATTTTCACAATAAAACAGACTCCATAGTATAGATCTGGTAACCCTTTATATAAATCAAAACTTTTTGTATTGCTTATATTAAATGTACTAACAGTGGACTTTTCCATCTGCAGATTATACTGAATGACCAGCAGTGGCAGTGTTTCACAGCAGAGTTTCTCTGAATTGCCAAGACTGAAGCAAAAAAAAAAAAAAGAAGTCTTCTGGCATAGTGCGTCATTTTGCCAATTTATGTGGTAAGTAAAACGCCCAATCATTCTTTTAGGCATTAAAAAGATGTTCATAGCAACTGAATGTCCTCACTACTTTATAGTGGAAACCTGTGCCTGAATATATTTTCTGTCAAGAAAGAAGTAATATGGATCACATTATGTTGGTCATGATAGTTAATAAAAGACTGACTGACTCGAACTCTACTAAAACCTGCTTTAGATCCTGGTGATAGCAATGTTCCATTCGAGGAATTTGCTGCCTTTGAGGCTAAAATGCACCATCTCACGTATGAAAAATAGTGTTACATTCTCACGGAAGGAAGCTCATTTAACCTCTTCTCCTGCCCTCTGTATATTGGGCTCTGATACTCAAGATGGATTGTTAAGGATAATCTGTCTTTGTACCCCCATCCCACTTTCAAAAAGGACACAGAGCTTTGACTGGTTCAGATTCCTTTACCATTCCCCCTCCTACGTGGCTGGCAGTCTTGAATACAGATAGTAACCTACTGAATAACTTCTGATAGCTCATCCTCCTGTGTGGTCAGCTTCCACAAGGACAATTGGTCCAGGGGTGTCTGACATCATAAAGCTAAAGCAAGAAGTTGTCTGACATGTGGTGCCATTCTGTTGCCTAGCAGTCTGACATCATGAAGCTAAAGCAAGATGCTTTCTGACTAGAGGGCCACTCTGTTGCGTAGCAGCTGACATCATTAAGGTAAAGCAAGATGTTGTCTGACATGAGAGCCACTCTGTTGCCCAACAAGGAGTAGGATACATTTATCTTGGTAATTATATGAGTTGCAGGGTAGGCAGGATGCCCAACTGAAAGTGTTGATGGTAAGATGAAAGAAATTAGGACTATATTTAGACTTTTATATTTGTATGAACGGAAGTTTGAGCTTAAGTGTCTCAACTTCACTGTTGCTGAACTGGTAGGATTTGGCTAAAGAGAAGATGGAAATTATGCTATTCATAGTTTCTATTATTCCTGTTAACTGTAGCATAACCCTTCCTCTCACAACTCATCAGCTGGCTTAATTGCTACTGGTGTACCATATCCTAAAACAAAGGAAGTGAGAATGGTGCGCTGCCACTTGGCTGGCAAAAAGATCTATGTCCTAATGTACGTGCTACAATTGTTTAGAGAGTTTTAGCAAATGAGTCCAGGGAATGCAAAGAAGTATGGGAGGTTATAAACACAAATTGAGATTTGATTTTTTTATTGAGCTGTTGATTTTCACAATAAAACAGACTCCATAGTATAGATCTGGTAACCCTTTATATAAATCAAAACTTTTTGTATTGCTTATATTAAATGTACTAACAGTGGACTTTTCCATCTGCAGATTATACTGAATGACCAGCAGTGGCAGTGTTTCACAGCAGAGTTTCTCTGAATTGCCAAGACTGAAGCAAAAAAAAAAAAAAAGGAAGTCTTCTGGCATAGTGCGTCATTTTGCCAATTTATGTGGTAAGTAAAACGCCCAATCATTCTTTTAGGCATTAAAATGATGTTCATAGCAACTGAATGTCCTCACTACTTTATAGTGGAAACCTGTGCCTGAATATAATTTCTGTCAAGAAAGAAGTAATATGGATCACATTATGTTGGTCATGATAGTTAATAAAAGACTGACTGACTCGAACTCTACTAAAACCTGCTTTAGATCCTGGTGATAGCAATGTTCCATTCGAGGAATTTGCTGCCTTTGAGGCTAAAATGCACCATCTCACGTATGAAAAATAGTGTTACATTCTCACGGAAGGAAGCTCATTTAACCTCTTCTCCTGCCCTCTGTATATTGGGCTCTGATACTCAAGATGGATTGTTAAGGATAATCTGTCTTTGTACCCCCATCCCACTTTCAAAAAGGACACAGAGCTTTGACTGGTTCAGATTCATTTACCATTCCCCCTCCTACGTGGCTGGCAGTCATGAATACAGATAGTAACCTACTGAATAACTTCTGATAGCTCATCCTCCTGTGTGGTCAGCTTCCACAAGGACAATTGGTCCAGGGGTGTCTGACATCATAAAGCTAAAGCAAGAAGTTGTCTGACATGTGGTGCCATTCTGTTGCCTAGCAGTCTGACATCATGAAGCTAAAGCAAGATGCTTTCTGACTAGAGGGCCACTCTGTTGCGTAGCAGCTGACATCATTAAGGTAAAGCAAGATGTTGTCTGACATGAGAGCCACTCTGTTGCCTAACAAGGAGTAGGATACATTTATCTTGGTAATTATATGAGTTGCAGGGTAGGCAGGATGCCCAACTGAAAGTGTTGATGGTAAAATGAAAGAAATTAGGACTATATTTAGACTTATATATTTGTATGAACGGAAGTTTGAGCTTAAGTGTCTCAACTTCACTGTTGCTGAACTGGTAGGATTTGGCTAAAGAGAAGATGGAAATTATGCTATTCATAGTTTCTATTATTCCTGTTAACTGTAGCATAACCCTTCCTCTCTCAACTCATCAGCTGGCTTAATTGCTACTGGTGTACCATATCCTAAAACAAAGGAAGTGAGAATGGTGCGCTGCCACTTGGCTGGCAAAAAGATCTATGTCCTAATGTACGTGCTACAATTGTTTAGAGAGTTTTAGCAAATGAGTCCAGGGAATGCAAAGAAGTATGGGAGGTTATAAACACAAATTGAGATTTGATTTTTTTATTGAGCTGTTGATTTTCACAATAAAACAGACTCCATAGTATAGATCTGGTAACCCTTTATATAAATCAAAACTTTTTGTATTGCTTATATTAAATGTACTAACAGTGGACTTTTCCATCTGCAGATTATACTGAATGACCAGCAGTGGCAGTGTTTCACAGCAGAGTTTCTCTGAATTGCCAAAACTGAAGCAAAAAAAAAAAAGGAAGTCTTCTGGCATAGTGCATCATTTTTCCAATTTATGTGGTAAGTAAAACGCCCAATCATTCTTTTAGGCATTAAAAAGATGTTCATAGCAACGGAATGTCCTCACTACTTTATAGTGGAAACCTGTGCCTGAATATAATTTCTGTCAAGAAAGAAGTAATATGGATCACATTATGTTGGTCATGATAGTTAATAAAAGACTGACTGACTCGAACTCTACTAAAACCTGCTTTAGATCCTGGTGATAGCAATGTTCCATTCGAGGAATTTGCTGCCTTTGAGGCTAAAATGCACCGTCTCACGTATGAAAAAATAGTGTTACATTCTCACGGAAGGAAGGTCATTTAACCTCTTCTCCTGCCCTCTGTATATTGGGCTCTGATACTCAAGATGGATTGTTGTTAAGGATAATCTGTCTTTGTACCCCATCCCACTTTCAAAAAGGACACAGAGCTTTGACTGGTTCAGATTCCTTTACCATTCCCCCTCCTACGTGGCTGGCTGTCATGAATACAGATAGTAACCTACTGAATAACTTCTGATAGCTCATCCTCCTGTGTGTCAGCTTCCACAAGGACAATTGGTCCAGGGGTGTCTGACATCATAAAGCTAAAGCAAGAAGTTGTCTGACATGTGGTGCCATTCTGTTGCCTAGCAGTCTGACATCATGAAGCTAAAGCAAGATGCTTTCTGACTAGAGGGCCACTCTGTTGCGTAGCAGCTGACATCATTAAGGTAAAGCAAGATGTTGTCTGACATGAGAGCCACTCTGTTGCCCAACAAGGAGTAGGATGCATTTATCTTGGTAATTATATGAGTTGCAGGGTAGGCAGGATGCCCAACTGAAAGTGTTGATGGTAAAATGAAAGAAATTAGGACTATATTTAGACTTTTATATTTGTATGAACGGAAGTTTGAGCTTAAGTGTCTCAACTTCACTGTTGCTGAACTGGTAGGATTTGGCTAAAGAGAAGATGGAAATTATGCTATTCATAGTTTCTATTATTCCTGTTAACTGTAGCATAACCCTTCCTCTCACAACTCATCAGCTGGCTTAATTGCTACTGGTGTACCATATCCTAAAACAAAGGAAGTGAGAATGGTGCGCTGCCACTTGGCTGGCAAAAAGATCTATGTCCTAATGTACCTGCTACAATTGTTTAGAGAGTTTTAGCAAATGAGTCCAGGGAATGCAAAGAAGTATGGGAGGTTATAAACACAAATTGAGATTTGATTTTTTTATTGAGCTGTTGATTTTCACAATAAAACAGACTCCATAGTATAGATCTGGTAACCCTTTATATAAATCAAAACTTTTTGTATTGCTTATATTAAATGTACTAACAGTGGACTTTTCCATCTGCAGATTATACTGAATGACCAGCAGTGGCAGTGTTTCACAGCAGAGTTTCTCTGAATTGCCAAGACTGAAGCAAAAAAAAAAAAAAAAAGGAAGTCTTCTGGCATAGTGCGTCATTTTGCCAATTTATGTGGTAAGTAAAACGCCCAATCATTCTTTTAGGCATTAAAATGATGTTCATAGCAACTGAATGTCCTCACTACTTTATAGTGGAAACCTGTGCCTGAATATAATTTCTGTCAAGAAAGAAGTAATATGGATCACATTATGTTGGTCATGATAGTTAATAAAAGACTGACTGACTCGAACTCTACTAAAACCTGCTTTAGATCCTGGTGATAGCAATGTTCCATTCGAGGAATTTGCTGCCTTTGAGGCTAAAATGCACCGTCTCACGTATGAAAAAATAGTGTTACATTCTCACGGAAGGAAGGTCATTTAACCTCTTCTCCTGCCCTCTGTATATTGGGCTCTGATACTCAAGATGGATTGTTGTTAAGGATAATCTGTCTTTGTACCCCATCCCACTTTCAAAAAGGACACAGAGCTTTGACTGGTTCAGATTCCTTTACCATTCCCCCTCCTACGTGGCTGGCTGTCATGAATACAGATAGTAACCTACTGAATAACTTCTGATAGCTCATCCTCCTGTGTGTCAGCTTCCACAAGGACAATTGGTCCAGGGGTGTCTGACATCATAAAGCTAAAGCAAGAAGTTGTCTGACATGTGGTGCCATTCTGTTGCCTAGCAGTCTGACATCATGAAGCTAAAGCAAGATGCTTTCTGACTAGAGGGCCACTCTGTTGCGTAGCAGCTGACATCATTAAGGTAAAGCAAGATGTTGTCTGACATGAGAGCCACTCTGTTGCCCAACAAGGAGTAGGATACATTTATCTTGGTAATTATATGAGTTGCAGGGTAGGCAGGATGCCCAACTGAAAGTGTTGATGGTAAGATGAAAGAAATTAGGACTATATTTAGACTTTTATATTTGTATGAACGGAAGTTTGAGCTTAAGTGTCTCAACTTCACTGTTGCTGAACTGGTAGGATTTGGCTAAAGAGAAGATGGAAATTATGCTATTCATAGTTTCTATTATTCCTGTTAACTGTAGCATAACCCTTCCTCTCACAACTCATCAGCTGGCTTAATTGCTACTGGTGTACCATATCCTAAAACAAAGGAAGTGAGAATGGTGCGCTGCCACTTGGCTGGCAAAAAGATCTATGTCCTAATGTACGTGCTACAATTGTTTAGAGAGTTTTAGCAAATGAGTCCAGGGAATGCAAAGAAGTATGGGAGGTTATAAACACAAATTGAGATTTGATTTTTTTATTGAGCTGTTGATTTTCACAATAAAACAGACTCCATAGTATAGATCTGGTAACCCTTTATATAAATCAAAACTTTTTGTATTGCTTATATTAAATGTACTAACAGTGGACTTTTCCATCTGCAGATTATACTGAATGACCAGCAGTGGCAGTGTTTCACAGCAGAGTTTCTCTGAATTGCCAAGACTGAAGCAAAAAAAAAAAAAAAGGAAGTCTTCTGGCATAGTGCGTCATTTTGCCAATTTATGTGGTAAGTAAAACGCCCAATCATTCTTTTAGGCATTAAAAAGATGTTCATAGCAACTGAATGTCCTCACTACTTTATAGTGGAAACCTGTGCCTGAATATAATTTCTGTCAAGAAAGAAGTAATATGGATCACATTATGTTGGTCATGATAGTTAATAAAAGACTGAATGACTCGAACTCTACTAAAACCTGCTTTAGATCCTGGTGATAGCAATGTTCCATTCGAGGAATTTGCTGCCTTTGAGGCTAAAATGCACCATCTCACGTATGAAAAATAGTGTTACATTCTCACGGAAGGAAGCTCATTTAACCTCTTCTCCTGCCCTCTGTATATTGGGCTCTGATACTCAAGATGGATTGTTAAGGATAATCTGTCTTTGTACCCCCATCCCACTTTCAAAAAGGACACAGAGCTTTGACTGGTTCAGATTCCTTTACCATTCCCCCTCCTACGTGGCTGGCAGTCTTGAATACAGATAGTAACCTACTGAATAACTTCTGATAGCTCATCCTCCTGTGTGGTCAGCTTCCACAAGGACAATTGGTCCAGGGGTGTCTGACATCATAAAGCTAAAGCAAGAAGTTGTCTGACATGTGGTGCCATTCTGTTGCCTAGCAGTCTGACATCATGAAGCTAAAGCAAGATGCTTTCTGACTAGAGGGCCACTCTGTTGCGTAGCAGCTGACATCATTAAGGTAAAGCAAGATGTTGTCTGACATCAGAGCCACTCTGTTGCCTAACAAGGAGTAGGATACATTTATCTTGGTAATTATATGAGTTGCAGGGTAGGCAGGATGCCCATCTGAAAGTATTGATGGTAAGATGAAAGAAATTAGGACTATATTTAGACTTATATATTTGTATCAACGGAAGTTTGAGCATAAGAGTCTCAACTTCACTGTTGCTGAACTGGTAGGATTTGGCCAAAGAGAAGATGGAAATTATGCTATTCATAGTTTCTATTATTCCTGTTAACTGTAGCATAACCCTTCCTCTCTCAACTGATCAGCTGGCTTAATTGCTACTGGTGTACCATATCCTAAAACAAAGGAAGTGAGAATGGTGCACTGCCACTTGGCTGGCAAAAAGATCTATGTCCCAATGTACATGCTACAATTATTAGAGAGTTTTAGCAAATGAGTCAAGGGAATGCAGAGAAGTATGGGAGGTTATAAACACAAATTGAGATTTGATTTTTTTATTGAGCTGTTGATTTTTACAATAAAACAGACTCCATAGTATAGATCTGGTAACCCTTTATATAAATCAAAACTTTTTGTATTGCTTATATTAAATGTACTAACAGTGGACTTTTCCATCTGCAGATTATACTGAATGACCAGCAGTGGCAGTGTTTCACAGCAGAGTTTCTCTGAATTGCCAAGACTGAAGCAAAAAAAAAAAAAAAGGAAGTCTTCTGGCATAGTGCGTCATTTTGCCAATGTATGTGGTAAGTAAAACGCCCAATCATTCTTTTAGGCATTAAAAAGATGTTCATAGCAACGGAATGTCCTCACTACTTTATAGTGGAAACCTGTGCCTGAATATAATTTCTGTCAAGAAAGAAGTAATATGGATCACATTATGTTGGTCATGATAGTTAATAAAAGACTGACTGACTCGAACTCTACTAAAACCTGCTTTAGATCCTGGTGATAGCAATGTTCCATTCGAGGAATTTGCTGCCTTTGAGGCTAAAATGCACCATCTCACGTACGAAAAATAGTGTTACATTCTCACGGAAGGAAGCTCATTTAACCTCTTCTCCTGCCCTCTGTATATTGGGCTCTGATACTCAAGATGGATTGTTGTTAAGGATAATCTGTCTTTGTACCCCCATCCCACTTTCAAAAAGGACACAGAGCTTTGACTGGTTCAGATTCCTTTACCATTCCCCCTCCTACGTGGCTGGCAGTCATGAATACAGATAGTAACCTACTGAATAACTTCTGATAGCTCATCCTCCTGTGTGGTCAGCTTCCACAAGGACAATTGGTCCAGGGGTGTCTGACATCATAAAGCTAAAGCAAGAAGTTGTCTGACATGTGGTGCCATTCTGTTGCCTAGCAGTCTGACATCATGAAGCTAAAGCAAGATGCTTTCTGACTAGAGGGCCACTCTGTTGCGTAGCATCTGACATCATTAAGGTAAAGCAAGATGTTGTCTGACATGAGAGCCACTCTGTTGCCTAACAAGGAGTAGGATACATTTATCTTGGTAATTATATGAGTTGCAGGGTAGGCAGGATGCCCAACTGAAAGTGTTGATGGTAAGATGAAAGAAATTAGGACTATATTTAGACTTATAAATTTGTATTAACGAAAGTTTGAGCTTAAGTGTCTCAACTTCACTGTTGCTGAACTGGTAGGATTTGGCTAAAGAGAAGATGGAAATTATGCTATTCATAGTTTCTATTATTCCTGTTAACTGTAGCATAACCCTTCCTCTCCCAACTTATCAGCTGGCGTAATTGCTACTGGTGTACCATATCCTAAAACAAAGGAAGTGAGAATGGTGCACTGCCACTTGGCTGGCAAAAAGATCTATATCCTAATGAACGTGCTGCAATTGTTTAGAAAATTTTAGCAAATGAGTCAAGGGAATGCAAAGAAGTATGGGAGGTTATAAACACAAATTGAGATTTCATATTTTTATTGAGCTGTTGATTTTCACAATAAAACAGACTCCATAGTATAGATCTGGTAACCCTTCATATAAATCAAAACTTTTTGTATTGCTTATATTAAATGTACTAACAGTGGGCTTTTCCATCTGCAGATTATACTGAATGACCAGCACATGGCAGTGTTTCACAGCAGAGTTTCTCTGAATTGCCAAGACTGAAGCAAAAAAAAAAAAAGGAAGTCTTCTGGCATAGTGCATCATTTTACCAATTTATGTGGTAAGTAAAACGCCCAATCATTCTTTTAGGCATTAAAAAGATGTTCATAGCAACGGAATGTGCTCACTACTTTATAGTGGAAACCTGTTCCTGAATATAATTTCTGTCAAGAAAGAAGTAATATGGATCACATTATGTTGGTCATGATAGTTAATAAAAGACTGACTGACTCGAACTGTACTAAAACCTGCTTTAGATCCTGGTGATAGCAATGTTCCATTCGGGGAAATTGCTGCCTTTGAGGCTGAAATGCACCATCTCACTTATAAAAAATAGTGTTACATTCTCACGGAAGGAAGCTCATTTAACCTCTTCTCCTGCCCTCTATATATTGGGCTCTGATACTCAAGATGGATTGTTGTTAAGGATGATCTGTCTTTGTACCCCCATCCCACTTTCAAAAAGGACACAGAGCTTTGACTGTTTCAGATTCCTTTACCATTCCCCCTCCTACGTGGCTGGCAGTCATGAATACAGATAGTAACCTACTGCATAACTTCTGATATCTCATCCTCCTGTGTGGTCAGCTTCCACAAGGACAATTGGTCCAGGGGTGTCTGACATCATAAAGCTAAAGCAAGATGCTTTCTTACTAGAGGGCCACTCATTTGTCAAAAAGCGGATAAAGGTGGAGAATGAACAAAGATTACTACAACTCACAAGCCTTATTGCACCTTGAGGATGAAAACACCTACATGGAACTAAGTTTTAATCCCACCAAAGAAATTCAAATGACATTTCAAACTATCATACAAGATGCTATGTCAAGAGGATGCATAGATGATAAAATAAAGAAATATCTGACAACAGACCATCCTATGGTACCAGTGTTTTACCTTACCCCAGAAATTCACAAAGACCCAATCAAACCTCCTTGCCCTCCGATCGTTTCCACCTGTGGGAGTATTCACGAACCGGTGGGAAAACTCATCGATAAATACCTTCAACCTTATGTTGTCACAATGGATTCCTATGTTAAAGATACCACAGATTTCTTGACTAAATTGAATAAAGCAAACCTTGACACAGATGAAGAAATTATCATGTGCACTATAGATGTCCAAGCACTCTATACTTCAATACCGCATAACATGGGAATAGAAGCTACAGAAGAAGCATTGCTTCACATGGATTATGAAGAATCCATGAAAGTGTTTTTATTGGAGTTACTAAACTTTACACTGATGCACAGTTATTTCAGATGGGAAAATCAATGGTATCTCCAAAAATCAGGTACATCGATGGGGAATCCGGCAGCGCCTTCATATGCAAATATCTTCATGCATAAATATGAAAACACCCACATCCTACAGAAAGCCCAATGGAAACAAAATCTACGCTTATACCTGAGATTTATTGACGACATTTTCATACTATGGAGCGGTACAAAGAAAAACTTAATCTTCAACATTCAACAACTAAATGAAGTAGACCAACGAATACAATTCACCTATGAGACTCATGACAGCAGAATTAACTATTTGGATGTAACGGTCATCAAAAAAACAGGTAACAAAATAAAGACTACACTTTATACAAAATCAACAGATCGGAACAATTTGTTAACATACCAGAGCTTTCACCCATCTCCACTTAAACAACAATTACCGTACTCACAACTCTTGCGTGTAAAGCGAATCTTCACAGACCCAGAGTAAGCATTGACGCAATCACAAATCATGCTACAAAAATTTTAATAAAGAGGATATCCAGATACGGTGTTAAACTCAGCCCTGGAGAGAGCTCAACTGAAAGACAGAGAGACTTTACTTTCAACATCCACAACTAAAAAAGAAACCAAAATAACATGTCAGCAAATTCTCCTCAGCGAGTCCAATATAAAAAAAAAACATTAAAAAACATTGGCGAATATTACAGACAGAACCAGACTTCAATAACATTTTTGCTGATGAACCACTATTCGCATACACTAGAGCAAAAAATCTAGGAGAAATTATAAAACATACCACAGTGCACAAACCAAATGTCAAATATAAAGGCACTATTCCATGTAAAAATTGCAGCAACTGCCATAACATAATGGAAGGCAATACCATAACTCATCCGATGAGAGGAAACAAAATCAAATTACACATTACAGCAACCTGTGACACCAAAAACATTATATATATGATGAAGTGCCCTTGCGGGAAAGCATACATCGGACAGACAGAACGAAAATTCAAGATAAGGCTCACAGAGCATAAAAGTAACATTAGAACGAAAGTTTTGAAATCAGCAGTAGCAACCCATTTTATTGAACACAATCACCAAATCAATCAAATCAAGGCATGCATCCTAGAAGTTGTGGAAAGAAGTGAAGAAAGAGACAATAAAAAAGCCCTCCTGAAGCGTGAGAACCACTGGATATATTATCTACAAACATTAAGTCCTAATGGGATTAATGAACGGACAGAATTCAGCTGCTACTTATGACCACATGCTTTTTTACATCATGTATAAAATCCGAAATTCTGCTGTGATACCATTGTAAATGCACCATTTTAAATGTATCTTTATTTAGTTATGAATTATCCGTTTTTAATTAGGTTGTTTTTGCAATTGACATTTATTTTGCTTGCCATCACCCACCGTATACTCATTGTTGTTTACACTCGTATGTTTAGAAAGCTTTATTCACAACCCGATAGTGAACATTCACATTCTGAGCACCCGGCTCCTTTAAGAGATCACGCGCGTAGCTTACGTTTTAAAACACACACCCTAAACGTCAGGCGCAAACTTCTTTCGAACCGAAGGAGAAACACACCTCAGCGCCATAAGACGTTACGAAAATAATATCTGGTAAGCAGCCAAAGCGGAGCGCAGCAACCTTTGGAAACCAGCGCGTAACTCTTCGCATAGGTTTAGATAATTCCGGTAAGCAGCCAAAGCGGAGCGCAGCAACCTTTTGAAACCAGCGCGTAACTCTTCGTATGGTTTAGATAATTCTTGTATCTTTAATACCATTGCTATAGATACCAGATAAGGTTGCACATATGACACATTATGGCATACAAAGTGAAGGATAGTGTTAGGAGTTGGATAAACAATGTTGGTGATTGCACAAGTGATTTTTTATTTAACTTGTTTTTATTTAACTTGTTGTTCATTTAACGCACCAATGTTATACCGCATAGAGTTGATAATTGTAACACGTTAATCATTTAATGTTGCACAAAATAGTGATGGTTACAACATTTGTTTCACAGACTTCCCCGATGAAGGCCAGTCGGCTGAAATGCATTGGAAGACATAATTGAGTTGGATATATGAAAATTCAATCAGTCGAATAGTTATGATACTCGATGGATAACTATAAAATACAATTGAGTAATTGCATTGAACTGATGTCATAAGTATGAATAAAATAATTGCAAAATCGAGAAGCATATCGACAACCTTTGTTTGAAAACTTCATTCTACAAGAATCAGCTGGTGTTTCCAGCAATCACCTACCAGTGCCATAGGAGACACTGACACAGTTTGTGTCAGTGCGGTCTAGAGTTACCCCCACGGATGCACCATGCCTAGGTGGGACCAAATTCCCAATGCTCATCTTTGCAGACGATACTTTACTCCTCTCAAAGACACGCAGAGGGTTGCAAACCGCATTAAATAGGTTCGAGGAGTTCTGCAAATTAAATGATCTGCAAATAAATTAAAAGCTCTGTTGCGATGAATGGTGTCAGTCTTGAACAAGTGGAGGCCATGACATACCTTGCAGTGACTATAGTTTATCGCCTCCGCTGGAAACCCCAGATTGATGTGCTCCATTTAAAATTTGCACGCCTTACGGGCTGCTTAATTCAAGAACAAAAAATGTTGTTAACTAAACGGGTTAAACCAGCACTTAGGATTTATGAAGCCAAGATTAGCTCTGCCATTTTGTACGGGGCAGACCTTTGGGGTTACAAGGACCAATCGCCATTGGTAAAAGCACAAAATAAATTCATGCGAAATTTGGTAGGTCTCCCCCAATCTACACCAATCAAACCGCTCTTGCTGGATATGGGCTGCAAACCCATTAACGAGATGGCGCGTTATCGGCTAGTGGCATTGTGGAGACGGATCTGGACGTCACCGGATTTAAGTCTCTTTGCCAGCGAATTGGCGGACGTGAAATCAGCACTGGGTTCTAGTAACATTCCTTGGCTACGTGAGGTGAAATTAATTTTGGAGGACATGGGTCTTAATGACCTGTGGGTCTCTCCGGGGTCCGCTACCTTTCCGTCGAAGCAAGCCTTTAAAGCACTTTACTGGGCATCTGTTAAACCTTCATCCATTGTGCAATCTGATGCTACCAGCTTGTCAGGTAGATTTCTGGCCCATAAATTAGACCCTCTTTTGGAGAACTATTGGGACGTTATTACAAAAACTCTAGATAAAAAACTATACATCAGTTTCGAGTCTGGTCCCTACCCGTAAGGTCTTTTACCAAAAACTGGTCTGCTCATTCTAATGATCTTTGCCCCTGGTGTGTTGATCAAAGGGAGAGTGTGGGTCATTTCATTTTTGCATGTCCAGCTTATCATGCCCCTAGAATTAAATGGATTAGGCATATCTGTTGTCGAATGAAAATCAAAGGGAGCACTGAGGCTTTGTGGGTGTTACGTACCAACACCTCAGAGATGGTGGTAATAGGTGTGGCTAAGTACTTGGGGTGGGTGTGGATCATCAGAGCCAGACACTTGCAGCCAGTTGATTGATAAATTTTAGCTCGGTATTTCATACATTGGGTCTTTAATATACTGTTTAATTCCTTTTAATGAAGAAATGTTTTAAGTACACATGGTGTTTTTTATTCATTTTATGTATCCTTTTTCTCTTATTGTACAATTGTCTTTTATGATGTAAAAATAGAAATAAAGACGTATGAAACCTATAAACAGTTAAAGTTTGCATGAGATAATGCTAAATATTTGTCTATAGGAAGTATTGCATGAATCTCTTGTTCTCTAAGAATAGTTCTACTTTAAGCAGATTACCTTGTGCCAAGTAAAAAGGGTCTATTCTGGATGAAGAGAAAAAGTTTTCAAATGTAGATTGTAGAAACATAAAGTTCCCAAGTTAGAGGGTTTGTTTTAAAAAACCGGCCAAATTTCAGAGTTCATGGAACGCTGTGTGCACTTTCAAAAGTTATTCTCGGTGTCGGGAGAAAACATCAAATCATCTAAGCTGGCAAAGAAGGCATCTACCACAGTTGGTGAAAGTGGAACTACTTCATCAAGTAGAGCAAATGTGCATAGATGTGAAACATCGTCGTCAGCGTCATTCGCATTAGCAATGTTCGATGTAGATGGTACCTGTGTGCTTGTTGTTCCACGTACCTCACCAATAGCTAGATTCGCTGGTGAGATCTCAATGAATGCCGTCATCAGGATTGGCAGCCGTTGGGGGCAACACGATGCATGAGTCGTTACCGGACCTAGCAATCCATCAACATCCGTTGGCAGTGCTCATAGCATAATATTTAATATTATTTAAACTGTTTTGTTTTTAGGATAAGGCCAAATATTGTCATTCAGGAAGTTTTCAAAAGAAATCTTGTTCTCTAAGAATAGTTCTACTTTAAGCAGATTAATCTGTGCCAAAAGTTCTATTTTGGAAAACGTTCAAATTGTTAAACGGTTTGTTTTGAAAAATGAAGGCTGAATTTCAGAGTTCAGAGTTCTGTGTGAATTAATCAAAAGTTATTCTCGATGTCAGGAGAAAACATCAGATTGTCTAGGCTAGCAAAGAAACCATCTACCATAGTAGGCGAAAGTGGAACCACTTCAGTTAGCAGGTCAAATGTGCATAGATGAGGATCATCGCCGTCAGCGTTTGATGCATTAGCAATTTCCGCAGTAGGTGGTACCTGTGTGCCTGTAGTGTCTCGTATCTCACCCATAGTTAGACTTGCCGGTGAGACCTCAATGAATGCCGTCATCAGAATGGGCAGCCGTTGGGGGCAACACGATGCACGAGTCATTACAGGATAGAGCAAAGCGTCAACATCTGATGGCAGGACTGATGGAAGTGTAAGACAAATGTCCAACACGCATTCCTCTCCGCAAAGCAGGCATCGCAGAACAGGTAAGATGCAATCTTGCCAGATTGGTCTGAATTAAAGTAACCAAGTGGTATTCAGATCTCTTAAATGAGCCAAGCCATGAATCTTTGTAATTCTTTCATGATAATGCATGGCTAGTAGGGCTTTTTCCATGGTAGTCTAGGTATCGTTGGTGACTGGACTTGCCATATCGTACAGAAGGAACAAAAATAGAATTCCTGCTATGAGTCCCAAAATGAGAGGCAGGCCGCCAAACACAGAGTGCACGAAATTTGGAAAAATGCTGAGGACTGCTTCGAATGGTGTTAACAGTCCCGAAAAGATCGTCTTGAATGCATGTGCGATGCCACTGGTATCAGACATTTTTAAGATTTGACAAAGCATTTCTAGGAAATGTACTGGGCAGTTTGTTGATAATAATGCATGTATCTCTGCAGAAGTCCTTTCAACCTGCAGATCATACGTTTCTCTAGACAAGGTCAGTGGCACAGTTTTTTGCAAAAGAATGGCTTTCATTCTGCTTAAAGTATCAATTCGTATAGAAGAGATATTCAGTGAAGGCCATAACGCTGTCTCCCTGTCTGTATTACTCTTTGGATACAATACTTGCATACAACAAGTGACCCTGGCCGACACACTAAACCGATAGGCTTTCCCTGGCAACATGTCACAACAGTTGTGATCATTGAGCATAGCGTAGCTCCCATTGGAATGCTGCCTGAAAATTGGTTCTATCACGGCCACTGGAGTACCGTGCATGTGGCAAGAAAGGTTATGTAAAGAACCTTCTCAGGCTCCATGTAAATTAATACCTTCACATAAAAGTGTACCCCTTGTGTGTTTTTACAATTTTTTGTACTAAGAAATTCCTCCTTTCCCCCACTCCAACATCTGTGTGTGTGTATGGTAAAGTCCAGGTTGACTTAATGTATCCTTTACCCAACCTTTCATACAGGCCGGCTGGTATATGCTGTAGACAATACTGAAATTGGAAAATCGTCACTGGTATCGAGATGGTGCCATGTATTATCCATTCAACGACAGGCTTCTCAGAAACAGTTAATGGTAATCTTTCCAGTTTTTCAATGCTCAGCACCGTATAGTCTGCTCTCCTTTGTGCCAAAGAAATTTGTTTGTCTGTAAGGTAAAGACAGTAAACAATGACATGGTATTGATTAGACGCCATGGCACATAGCCTGAACGGAGATTTTTGCAACGTCCAGCCAAGTAGCATTATAGAACGTATTTGAGACTGGCCATGTTGTAACATTATGCAATTAAACAGGGACCCCCTGAATAGAATAAGTTTCCTGGGTCAGGGCAAAGCGGTTTATGGCAAAGGTAAATACCTAGGCAAAAACAATATAAATATTTGGCAAGAGAGTGTGATATATCATACAGTAAAACATATAAATATATATACACAAGAAAAAATTAGAGCACCCAAATGCTATGATAACAAAGAAAATTTAATTATGATGATAAAAAATTGATATGGACATGTTCAATCATACAAAGAAGCATATTTAAAATAAGATAAAAACGAAGCAAATATTGGATCATAATGATATGTGCAAAAAAGGTTTTAACAGAAATATTCGATGATTCCCAGAGCTAATTGAGGGAGCTGTTGTCTGTCGACGCGTTTCAACACAAACACTGTGTCTTCATCAGGACAATTTCTGTTGAAGTCTAAAATTTAAAAATATGTTCTGTAAGGTTACTCATTCTTGTTACATGATAATATTTACGTTTTAGATATACACTTGTAGTAGTTCGTAATCAATCTATCTACATAGGTTCTTGCCAGATAAATGATGCAACAATCTGGTATACCGCAAAAGAAGGACATTTTAAAAGAAGATAAACAAACCACGACAATGCTGAATATTATTTCTACCAATAAGAGACAAATTCAATACAATAGATATTTCTATCAAGAATAATATAGATCGTAGAAAAGATATGAAATACAGAGACCCATGCCTAGAAGAGGTTATCAAAAGGCAGAGATGAAAGAAAAATACATTTTTGGTGCCAATACTTTAGTATATTTCAAAATAGAAAAACGGAAAGAAGGGATTCACATCTTGCTAAGGAGGAGAGACACGGACAATTTATATGTCTCTACATTCCATCAATGGCGATTTCACATAAAGATTCTTTTACTTTACATCTTACATTAGGATTGACGATAGCCGTAACTTTTTCATGGAAAAGTCCTTTACTTTTTCATAGAAAAATCCTTTTTATCTACCCAATTCACTCCAGAGAAATACCTATTTATATCATAAGATCGCATTTAAGTAATATCTATTACACTCACCAGACATTTTATTCAAATATCTAGGATTATATTATACATCAAGGGAGTCATCGCAGTGGTCTTTAAATTCGAAAGCTTCTCTTTCCTATAAACTTTCATACCTATGGATATTCTTAATTAAAACAAAGAGCTTTTATGGGATCTTTCACATTTGTGTATATCAACTCTCACCTTTAGAGTGCTTCATGTGGCATTAATCTTTCAGGCTGAGAAAAAGGTTAAACACGAGGATCAAATTCATTCTTATGAATCTTTGGCAGTCCATATATACAGGATACTTTCTTTTCAGACTTATTAAGGAAAGCGTATTCCTTTTCATTAATTATGTTCATTTCCAGAGCTTTCGTGGTCATTCTCTGTATTGTTTTAGTTATTCTTTCTGTTGGGTTTAATTTAATTTTCTTATAGAAAGAGTTGTCATTCAGCATGTTCATCATACTGGTTTCATACCTGGTAGAATCTAAAAGTACAATACCCCCTCCTTTATCGCTGCTCTTAACAACGATAGATTTGTTATTTTTAAGTTCATTGATGGAGATGTATTCTTCCTTCGTAATATTGTACCTTGGTTTCGGAATGAAACGAAATGCTTGTTCTAAACGATTAATTACAACTTTCTCAAATATTGCAATCTCTGGGCCTACTTGATCTCAGGTTGGAGTGAATGTTGAGGGAAGGGACACCATGCTTGATGTTCTGTTGTCCACCTCAAGTTGACCATTGCTTGAAAAGAACATTTTTAATCTAATCTTTCGAAAGAAAGAATGTATATCCTGGTATAATTCAAAAAGGTTTGCATTGGCATGGGGGACAAAAGAGAGGCCCTTGGTAAGTAAAGATATGTCGTCATTTGTTAGGGTATGTGTAGACAAATTAAAGATGGGTATCACATCCCTTGCCTCCATTATTGCTTGCTCTGAGTTTCCAGGTATTGGTGGGGCTCCTGGGGATATTGACGAGTTTGGTAATGGCCCCTTGATTGATTCTGGAACCTCACTCTTTGACGTCCCCGTCGTGCACCGCGCTGGCCTAAAAAAGGCTGGCGGATATTTCTTCGTCCATTTTGGGGAATATAAGGCCCTTCATCTTGATAACCTACTTCACCATCTCCTTCTGAATCAGGATCAGAGGAGTCTGAGAAGGTGTTAGTTTTCTGTCCGGGATTATAGCTAAGTTCATCCTGTTGATAATCAGATTTATAATAGTTTTCTCCAATATAGGGATAAGTGCATTCTAAGGTGTAAAATCGCTTATCTTTTATGAATTTATCATTCTTCCTTTTTTTCAAATATTCAATAAAAGATGATACATCCTTCTTCACTATTTCTAGTTGTTTCTCTGCTTCTTCTAGGGTTGTTGCTTTTTTGATTTTATCCTCTAAGATTTCTATCTCTTTTTTTATTTCTAGAGCTAGTTCTTTAGATGTTGATATTATAAGGATTATTAGATCTCTCGAACATCGACTAGCTATCATGCTCCACTTGGTGAGAAAGGCTTTTATGTCTACAAATAAGCCTGGAATGTTACGGACTCGGAGTCCCAGAGGAATAATGCCTGCTTTTAAGTAATTAAGCATAAATTCGCCATGTGCTTCTATTCTTGCCAGCTTTTTTTGTAAGGTTTGTAGTTTGTTGATATCACTATTGCCCTGTGAATTAGCCACAGAGGCATTACCGAATGTTGCACTTGTTCCCACCAAGGTTTCAAAATCTTCATCCGAAAAACCAAAAGTTTGTAAGTTGGCCATAATCAACTATAGTTTGATATCAAGAGTTATTAACTGGCACCAATGTTTATACAATAGAAGAATAGAAAAGGAAAAAAGTAAGAAATAGTGAGGCACCTTTTTATAGGAAATATTTGGGAGGTAGATATGCAGAGAAGAGAAACACCTAGAGGCGTCCTTAAGCGGTAACTAAGTATAGGAGAAATAAGTCCCACACGGATATACCGTGGGTAATTTATGCAATTAAACAGGGACCCCCTGAATAGAATACGTTTCCTGGGTCAGGGCAAAGCGGTTTATGGCAAAGGTAAATACCCAGGCAAAAACAATATAAATATTTGGCAAGAGAGTGTGATATATCATACAGTAAAACATATAAATAAATATACACAAGAAAAAATTAGAGCAACCAAATGCTATGATAACATAGAAAATTTAATTATGATGATAAAAAATTGATATGGACATGTTCAATCATACAAAGTATCATATTTAAAATAAGATAAAAACAAAGCAATTATTGGATCATAATGATATGTGCAAAAAAGGTTTTAACAGAAATATTCAATGATTCCCAGAGCTAATTGAGGGAGCTGTTGTCTGTCGACGCGTTTCAACACAAACACTGTGTCTTCATCAGGACAATTTCTGTTTAAGTCTAAAATTTAAAAATATGTTCTGTAAGGTTACTCATTCTTGTTACATGATAATATTTATGTTTTAGATATACACTTGTAGTAGTTCGTAATCAATCTATCTACATAGGTTCTTGCCAGATAAATGATACAGCAATCTGGTATACCGCAAAAGAAGGACAGTTTAAAAGAAGATAAACAAACCATGACAATGCTGAATATTATTTCTACCAACAAGAGACACATTCAATACAATAGATATTTCTATCAAGAATAATATAGATCGCAGAAAAGATATGAAATACAGAGACCCATGCCTAGAAGAGGTTATCAAAAGGCAGAGATGAAAGAAAAATACATTTTTGGTGCCAATACTTTAGTATATTTCAAAATAGAAAAACGGAAGGAAGGGATTCACATCTTGCTAAGAAGGAGAGACACGGACAATTTATATGTCTCTACATTCCATAAATGGCGATTTCACATAAAGATTCTTTTACTTTACATCTTATATTAAGATTGACGATAGCCGTAACTTTTTCATGGAAAAGTCCTTTACTTTTTCATAGAAAAATCCTTTTTATCTACCCAATTCACTCCAGAGAAATACCTATTTATATCATAAGTTCGCATTTAAGTAATATCTATTACACTCACCAGACATTTTATTCAAATATCTAGGATTATATTATACATCAAGGGAGTCATGCCAGTGGTCTTTAAATTCGAAAGCTTCTCTTTCCTATAAACTTTCATACCTATGGATATTCTTAATTAAAACAAAGAGCTTTTATGGGATCTTTCACATTTGTGTATATCAACTCTCACCTTTAGAGTGCTTCATGTGGCATTAATCTTTCAGGCTGGAAAAAGGTTAAACACGAAGGTCTTAACTAAGGACGGTTTTCCAGTTTAAAAACCTGCTGAAAGGATGGTAATAGAAAGCTCCTTATACCTGAAATTCAGAAACACGGCACAATAAATCAAAAGGTATTTCTTTATATCTGTCACCTTCTGGTAGGAATATAGCGTAACAAAATAAATCAATGAAAAAATGAATCTGTAAGTCGATTTCTATTACCATCCTTTCAACAGGTTTTTAAACTGGATTACGAACTACTACAAGTGTATATCTAAAACGTAAATATTATCATGTAACAAGAATGAGTAACCTTACAGAACATATTTTTAAATTTTAGACTTAAACAGAAATTGTCCTGATGAAGACACAGTGTTTGTGTTGAAACGCGTCGACAGACAACAGCTCCCTCAATTAGCTCTGGGAATCATCGAATATTTCTGTTAAAACCTTTTTTGCACATATCATTATGATCCAATAATTGCTTCGTTTTTATCTTATTTTAAATATGATTCTTTGTATGATTGAACATGTCCATATCAATTTTTTATCATCATAATTAAATTTTCTATGTTATCATAGCATTTGGTTGCTCTAATTTTTTCTTGTGTATATATATTTATATGTTTTACTGTATGATATATCACACTCTCTTGCCAAATATTTATATTGTTTTTGCCTGGGTATTTACCTTTGCCATGTTTTAACATTAGCAAGTCCTGCTCTATTATATCAATGGCAGATGATACAATGCTGTCCAAAGAATAAATTCTGGAGGACAGAGTCGTTAACCCATTGTCCACTACAGAGAGTGCTTTCTCTAAATTATTACGATCAATATCTCGCATTTTTTCTGCAGCTTCATTTGTGTTATTTTCCAAGCTTTGTTGTACGCAGCGTATATACCGGTGTATATGAAAAGTTTTTGACGTTGTTTACGAGGCCCAAGTAAAAAGTCCCGTAAGTCAACGCCTTCTTCAAGTAAAGATAAGTGTTGTTTAATTTCTCGAAGTGTGGATTTCTGTAGCCAATGAAGGCATAGTTTTCCTACACTGTATGTGGTGACTATCCCTGGTTGTTGTCTTTGGGAGTATCTTGGATCTGGCCTATTCATTTTGAACCCTTCTGTTTTGTTCATGAATCTATCTTGACAGTTATTAGTGTCTATGGGCTAGATTAACCATTGTTTCCAGTCAGGATTGGTTCTGTTGTGTTTTAAAATCTGTTTTATGTCTACCTCCTCATCTGCAGTGCCATTACTGTCAGGTGTGGCCTTGGGTATGGACGGTTTGTTTAAACCTTTTATCTTAGCTAAGCCAAGACATGACGTTTGTTAAACGGTGTCGTTCCAAAAAATAATTTGTTCTGGTAAAACGCAGGCTCTGAACAAGGCTTCTAAACCCTGCACCTGCCATTCTTTTGTGCCCCAGATTGTTTTTGTCTCAATGTTGTCTTTCCAAAAGTCAAACCCGAATGTAGACAGCTGAGCATAAAAGTTTGCAGAATAAATTTGTTTAGTGTTGGTCAACATGGTTTTCATTCCTGTCTTATTTATATTTTTAAAATAAAACGTTTCTGGATTTGTCACATTAAAACCTGTAAAGTATGTACATTTCTCATAAAATGTTTTAGAGCTGCCTTTTGGTGGCGTTGGACAATGTTCCCATTTGATTATAAGTAAAAACATTTCTAGGATTTACAGATTTGTGCAAATAATGGTGATCAAAATGATTGTAATAGCACAGTTCTTCATAACTTGTTGAACCTTCTAAGTGTTCATGTTTTTTAAATGTTGCTGACATTTCTAAGTCTGACATCATATTATTAACAGTTTCAAAGTCCCAATCATCTTAAAAGGTGCTTGATGAAAATAAATCCATTAAAGAAACCTTGAACAGTTCCACCGGGCCCAGAATGTCATAGTCAGTTGTGTCCCATGCTATACCACCAGGTATAAGAACGGCTGTAATGTTCACTGATGACAGGTCTCTTCGTTCACGATGAGATGATTTGTAAGGTTGCAGGAGTAAGTTGATGTTCTGACTTGCTGTGTCCATTGTACTATATTTTTCATGTATTATTCTACCCAAACTTAACAGCAGAATGAGCCAGATCAGGGGAAAAAGTACACCTAACACAATCCAAAATTCAACCCATGGTGAAACCAGATAACTTTTTCCAAGTTGATGAAAGAGTTCTGTTAATTTTCCTTTAAAAGTTTTATTTCCTGGCGTAGTCTCAGGTTCACTGGGATCCTCAGAAAAGTCATCGAAGTTGATAAAATAGCCAGAAGCAGTTCTGTCAATAATTGGTATTGCATCCGGATTTTTTGAGATCACGGAAGTTGCTTCATCCTTTGACATGTTTGTATAGTCAGATGCTACATCATGGTAGACAGGAATTTCTTGACGAGCTGATATTTGGGTATCAAAAGGGATGAGTTTCTTGGCTGTGTTGCAAAGTCCTTCTTTTCTCACTGCAGGTTTATCAAAGGTGATTAGTCTATTAGTTTGAACCTCTTGAATAGTAGCCAGATTTGGTCATCAGCTACTTCTTGAGAGTCCACTGGGCCTACTACTTATTATCGACCAAATGATGTGGTTTTACCAAGTCAATTGATACTGTTCTGTTCTCCCTTTTTCCAGCAAGCGGCGGTAGTAACACTGATCTTGTTCCAAGAATTGCTAAGAAAGGTACTGCTTTTCTATAAGAAGGCCCAAATTCCTTCTTTACCACAATCTTTTACCTGACTAGATCCCCATTCTTTGGAATCCAGACAGTTCTTGCTGGGACAGGTGGTTTTTCTTCAGTGGTCGTAGGCTTTTGTGTTGTGTTACTCAGACTTCTTGTTTCATTTAAGTCCTGTAAAACAGCCAAACGGTCTATGATATCAAAGGGTTTCTAATCCACCACTGAAGTTTGACAATCAAGGTCCTGGATAAGCATCCTAGTACCAAATAGTAGTTCATATGGAGTGATTCCCCCCAGAGAATTTCTTGGCAGATTATTAAGACTTCTTTGGACACTATTTAGATGTATGACCCACCCGTCACCCGAACCTAATACCCTAGCTGTTATAGATTGCTTTATGTCACGTTTTTTTCTTTCCACTACCGCCTTTTCCTCAGGATGGAAGGGACTCGAAAAACGCAATGCAACGCCCAAGCCGGCCATGGCCTCCTTATAAGCTCGAGAGCTAAAAGCAGAACCCTGGTCAGAATGTAGTGTGCCGATTGCGTATGTGCCGATAAAGACTAACAAATCTTTTATAACATTTCTGGCATCAGCCGAGCGTTGGGGCCACATCCAAATGAATCCTGTGCAGGAATCCACTGCGACCATGATATATTTATAGTTACCATTCCTCTGTAAGGGAGCACAGTGGTCCAGGTAAACACACGCTAATGGTTTATCTGAAATAAGATGGGGCGTCTGCGCAGGTCGTTTCACTGTAGAAACTTTTATTTTTTGACACATTTCACATTCTAGAACATAGTTTCTAGTTTGTTTCCTCATGCGTGGCCACCAATATCTCTGTTTTAATAATGATACCGTGGCAGTAACTCCTCATGTGCAGAGGCGAGCCCTTCATGTGCTGCTAAGATTAGTCCTAACCTGTGTTCCATGTTTGGTATTGCCCTATCCCCCACTCCAGGGATTCGAGCAAAAGGAACATTGTTCGCATCAGTATATATGAATACTTTACTGGAAAGCCTTTCGGGGGTGTATTACCACTGTCTTTTACTGAAGCAGTGACAGCTTACATTATTTCGCTGTCTATTTTTGTTTTTGAATGAGTGATTGCAGTTACGGAAGCTGTTTGCACAGCTGCCTTCGCGGCCTCATCAGCCAATGAATTCCCTTCAACGTGAACGCCATCACGCTGATGACTCTGTGTATGAATTACGTGAGTCTTTTGTAGTTCTTTTTGCAAAAGAACTACTTGTTCCCAAAGCAATTTATGCATAATTGTGCAATCTTTAGCGTCTTTGAAGCTGTTCTGAACCCAGGTCTGCAAGTATTCATTGTAAGACTGGACGCAGTAATACGAATCGCACACTATGAATGTGGGGAATTCGCGATCGGTATTTTCAAGCGCCATCTTAAAAGCCTGTAGTTCAGCTCGCTGAGCTGTACCGTCTCCGAGTGATTGAGTTTTAGTGACCATGGGTCTAAATTTACCTTCGCGCCACCGACCTTTATCAATCGCGCATGCAGCACTGTAAGCTTGTTTACCGCCAATTGCGGGTTGTGCTGATCCGTTGTATAAATTATACAGCCGTAATGTTCAAGTGGTAAAATTTCAGTTGGCAGAGGACATTCTAATTTGTATTGTAGGAATTGTTGTGCTTTTTAAATACTGGTCAAAAATGTATTCAACGTCTGTTGCAGCAAGAGAATTAATCCATTGTATCCATCTCGGATGTAGAGCTTTCACATTTGGAATGCTTGCTTTTGTTACTGCCTCAAAGGCAGGTACAGGTGTAACAATTTTAATGCGTTTATCCTGTGCAAGGGCTCTCTTTTGCTACAGCAGTCTGAACCGCTGTCAGTATTTTCTCTGTTGAAGTGAATTTCATTTCCGCTTGTGTGTACAAGTGTGATTTGTATGCTATTGGTATCGTCTCTCCTTCGTTAAAGGTTAGGTATGTGAATCCGCATCTCCCTGGGATGATTCGGATCACTAGGTTACGCACGTTGTCGCATGTTTGTAACTGTGTTTTTGCTAACATGTCTGTTTGCACTAAACGCAAAATTTCTGTGTGGTTTTGTGTCCAATTAGTATGTTTGAAATCAGTTTGATTAGTTTGTAGAGAGGTTTAACCCTTTTTGCATAATTTAGAACATAAGTTCTTCCAAAATTCAGGAAACCTAGAATTGACTGCAAGTTTTTCAGCGTTTTTGGAGGTTGGAGCAGCGCATATTTCTCTAAAAAGTTTGCTGCCAGGCTTTTGCCTTCACTTGATAACTCCCATCCCAAAAATAGGACGTTGAGATGGGCAATTCGTGATTTCTTAAAAATTGAATTTATACCCTTCAGAATCAAACCCAAGTATTATGGTGGGTATGGAGAAAGCGGTCACATACCTGCTTTCAGGTGCAATGTTTTGACAAAAGAAACCATTTGAGATATCTAATGTAGTTTTATATTTTTTGCGCACGATGTTATTCATCAGTGCTGCACTATGTGCGTTTTGTACTTCAAAAGTTTTGCAACAGGACTTTAGATGTCTGTAATCCAAAATTAGACGATATGAATTGTCTGGTTTGGAGACAGGAAACAAAGGATTGTTCATTAATGAGGTGCATGTTTCAATCATCACCCCTTGGTATTCAAGTTGATTTAAAATCTCCCTGACCTGTTTTTTAGCTTCCTGTTTTACAGGATATTGCCTTTGCATTGTTGGTTGTGTTTTCAACTGGATTTTATGGTGAGGGGAATCCTCATCATATCCTACATGATTTTTGTATAGAGCTGGGGCCTGGGCTACAGCCCATTTCCTAGCATATCTGTATTTTTTATGAATTGGAATGTGATTTGAGAAGGCTGGCATAATTATATCTTCGCCATGTGGGCACTCCCTGACAAATTCAGATGGCCAGTCTTGTTCAGATAGTAGGATGTCATAACCCTTAGAGTGCTTCTCCCAAGAGTGCTCTAATTTTTCTTGGTTTGTCACCCTCCATCCGGAGTGTTATTTCATGTAATTTATGTGGTACACTAACCCTGGTATCTGCAGTTTCAACTTGGATGCTTTCATTCAAGTCCACTGTCTCCAGATGATCCTTGAGGATCTTGCGAGCTATGGTTACCTCTGCTGCGCTGTCTAGTATTGTTTGGGCCCACTCCCCGTTCTTGAGTTGTGTCCTCAAGATCCTCGGCATGTCTGATTTTTAGACTTGCTACCTTCTTTTTTGGAAATTGCTTTTCTTATTTTTTGGAACGTGCTGTTTGTCTTTGGACTGCACTCGTTCTTCTTTTTGTTCTGAACGTCCTCTTCTTTTGGATTTCTGCAAGGAAGTCTGAAAGGCACGAGAGGAATGTGTATCATTATCTTGGTATCTATCAGGTTTTCTCAAATTATCCCTATTTCTAAGGTTGTACCTTTTTCGGAGGGCTCCTGCTGAGGTGACCTTCCGCTGGACTGGGATTGCTTCTCTTTAGGAAGTGTCTGTTTAGTGCTTTCCCACTTCTTTTTAGGAGTAGTGAGATTATTATTTAATTTTTTTATATATGTTTTTAATAACACAAGGCATCCAAAACAATCTGCAAATAATAACAATACATGGGGGAGACAGACTCCCATATAGCACACAATACGACATAAGGAAAAGGTGGGGAAAAGCGGGGAAACACATTACATAATCATAAACAATGACGGCGAGGCAGGGATATCAATGGGCGCGGGTGCAGGTGGCACACAAATGTCCCCCCTATAACTATTCCACATCCCCCACACAGGTGTCCACTTACGGGGGCGACCTCTTGCCACATAAACTGTTTTTTCTCTGAACATACACCAGTCCATGTTCTCCATCCATTCTTCAACCGTCGGCACACTTTCTGCAGGATCAGTAGGGGAGCCATACGTGCAAAGGTTAATGGCGGCTAACTGTGAGGCCCAATAGTATCTTCTGATATCAGGGAGTGCAATTCCGCCGTCATACCATGGAAGTGTCAGTTTAGCCAACGCTATCCGGGGTCTACCATCCCACAACAGACTACGTTGTAATCCCCAACCTCTCGAAAGTAACTCGCTGGCACAACGTCTAACGTATTTTGTAGGACATAAAGAAAGCGGGGCAAAGACATCATTTTAAAAAGAGTCGCTCGCCCAAGCAGGGAAAGAGGAAGTCTCTTCCAAACGGCCACATCGCTTCGCAGTCGAACCAAGCGGGGGAGCAGATTCCTAGCATATCGGATCACGGGATCCAAGGAAATACATATCCCCAAATACTTAAACCCATCCGTAGCTATTTGGATCGAGCAGTTGCGCGGAAGAAGCGGAGCGTCCCAACTAAGAACAAATAACAGTGATTTACTTCAATTTATACAGAGCCCCGAGTTCCTTCTGAAGGAGGACAACACTTCGCAGACCTCGTCAAGGGATCTCTCAGGGGAGGCCAAATAAAGTAATACATCGTCTGCATACAACGAGATCCTATCCTCCCATTGCGGTGACCACCGGAGACCCCGAACCGAGGGTTCCCAGCAGATCCAGGCGGCCAACGGTTCCATAGCCAGTGAAAATAGAAGGGGAGAGAGGGGGCAACCCTGCCGGGTGCCTCGTCCAAGGCCAAATGGCAACGAGACCCGGTTATTCACGACTACTTGGGCAAGGGGTTCAGTATATAACAAGCGGACCCAGCGGATGAATTCAGGGCCAAAGCCAAATTTAGCAAGGACAGCCCACAGGTAAGGCCATTCTATCGTATCAAAGGCCATTGTTGCATCGAGCAATGCTATTACAGTTGGTTCCATCAGGGTGTGAGCCCTCTGGCGAGCACCCCATGCAACCGACTCAGATTGAGGGCCGTATTCCTATGGGGGATAAAACCCGATTGATCGGGGTGTATCAATCCACTGATTTCCGTAATCAATCTAATAGATAGGATCTTAGCAAGGATCTTGGGTTCCGCATTTAATAACTAAATAGGCCTATAGGAAGCACATCAGGATTTTGGTTTGCCCTCCTTATGAATTACCACAATAGAAGCTACCCTATGATCATAAGGCAGCACCCCCCCTTCCGGGCCTCGATGAACATGCGCCCGCAGGTAGGGAGTAACCCTATCGGGTTGAAGATTGTAGAGCTCGATTGGGATCCCATTAGGCCCCAACGCCTTACCGGAGTTTAAAGAGCGTATCGCCCGAGCTACCTCATCCACCGTGAGGTCACTATCCATACAATCCCGGTCCTCCCTAGACAAGCACGGAAGCCGCAAGTCGCGCAACATCAACTGGGAGTCCTTCACCGGGAGATCCGAACCTGACGCGTACACAGTGCGAAAAAACTGAGCAAAGCTATCCACTATAGCTTGGGGATCAGTGAGATGGCGCCCATCCTCTGTCACAAGCTCCGGGACAACCCAATCCGCCCCATCCTTCTGTCCAGCCAAGCAATAAGCTTCCCAGCTTTATCACCGATATCATACATTCATTTTGGGGCACCACCACGCTGAACGGAGCATTGACTACCAATGCCCAGCTCACTACTATTTTCTAAATTGTTTAATACTCTTTTTAACTGTTTTTAAAGCGCCGACGGTAACACAGTTTAGAAGTGCTCCTAGCGGTTTTTAAACAGTCACATATATTCTGCTTTAGCCACAAATGTATTTTGATTGAAGAACTTACTTTGTGCAGTACTTGGCGTGTTCCCCGGTCCACCACTGAGCATTCAGGTTGTGTGGAGGGATAGATCGCCCAACAGGAAGTCTGAAACTTCACTTCCTGTTAGCGCCGAGGTTAGCAGTCCAGCTGCTCACCAACACCGGCATAAAAACAGGATGCCCCCCGGACGCGCAGCGGACGTGCGCAGCGGGCGCACCGCGGGTGTGCCGAAGGCAAGCCCGTCTGCGCCTGTCCCGGGCCCAGGGCCATACCGCCTGGCTCTGAGTCCATCCATCCTACTGGCATCCCTCGACGATATTCCTCAAAACAGCTAAGGGATCTTAATACCAGTAAGTTCAGCCCGTGTTGTGAGACCCTGTCACTACTCACCAACAGTATCACTGCCCCGGAAATTTGCCCGGGATGTAACTTTAAAATTCCCTTCTTTTCCACAATAACATGCCCTACGACCAAGGACTATAAGACCAAAAACCAGGACCCCAAACCCACATACCGCATGGCATTGGCCAACGTTCGCTCCCTTGCCAAACATCATTTAGAAATTAGCAAATGTATTGGCGATCAGGAACTTGACATTCTTTTCGTCACGGAATCGTGGGGGGATGCGGCCTCTGGCCCTGATTTCCGCGACGCCACTCCTGACTGATACTGTGTGGCTAGACTAGACAGAACTATAGGGAAGGGTGGTGGCTTAGCCATCATCCACAAAGCTATCTATCCTGTAAAAATAGAACCTATATATGGATTAGAATGTGAGGCTTTGGCTTACTCCATCTTTCTCAATCATAATCAAGCCTTCAAAGGCATCTTACTCTATCCCCCCCCTGGACCCCGTGCACGTTTTCTTTCTTCTTTAGACAAACTTATAGAACTCTCATTAGAACCTCTTGACTACACCATTTTGGCTGATTTTAATAATTTTTACTTAGAAGGCACAGATGACAAGGACACCATCCAGTTAATCTCGGACTTACAGGCAGTTGGACTTCAACAACTAGTCACGGCCTCTACCCACCAAGCGGGCCATACGCTTGATGGTGTATTCACTAATAATCCCCACATCTCAGTAGCTACTATTCTCCCTCTAGCATGGTCAGACCACTGTGCAGTCATCTTCACATTACCAGTCCATAACCCTAACCCCCCACAGAACAGAATCCTTGCACCTAAAAGCATCAAAGTCTGGAAGAGTCTCGACACCCCACTTCTCTCTGCTACCCTCACAAACTCCCCGTTTGAGGCATCCCCAGACCCAATCCTGGCCTCTAATAGATACCAGGATTGGATTCAGGGGGCTGTCGACCAATTAGTACCTACCAAACGTGTCTCTCTCAACCGTGCTGTACCATCTGCGCCATGGTTCACCGAGGACCTTAGACTCCACCGACAGCACCGTAGAAATCTCGAGAGGCACTGGCGCAAACACTACAGCACCGAAGACAAACTAATCTATAAAAATGCTTTAGCAATATATAAAAGGGCTATCCTGAAAACCAAAAGGTAGTACTTTATATCCCAGATCGACATGGCGCAGAATTCAGCCAGGAAGCTGTTCCAAGTTGTTGACTCCCTCGCCAACCCCCCTACAGGCCCTCCAATTGAGGCATCTCAAGACCTTTGCAATTCTGTAGCTACATTCTTCGCAACCAAGGTCGCCAACATATACCCCACTTTTATCACTCCCAATTCTCCGGAAATTGCTCCGTCCCATCCTCAGCCCCTTGTACCTAGACCTAGTTTTTCCGCCTTTCACCCGGTCTCATCCCAACAGATCAGTAAACTCATCATATCCGTAAAGTCAGGATCCCCCTTAGACCCATGCCCACCTTCTGTATCTAACTCCATTATGGAGGCTATCACCCCCTCCTTGACAGACATTTGCAATTCCATTTTTCAAACAGGAGTCTACCCGGAAATATGGAAAAAGGCAATTATTAAACCACTGCTCAAGAAACCGTCTCTTGACCCTACTGAATCTGTCAATTATAGACCCATTGCCTGTCTCCCTTTCCCTGGTAAAATCTTTGAATCTGTGATGAACAAACAGCTGTCAGAATTCATTGATATGCATCAGCTTCTTGATGACACGCAGTTTGGCTTCAGGAGGGGCCACGGAACAGAAACCGCCCTGATAAAGGCCTCCGATGAAATCAGGAACATCTTAGACCACGGTGGGGCGGCGATCCTTATACTTTTAGATCTGTCCGCCGCCTTCGACACGGTTGATCATAACATCCTGATCAACCGTGTCGCAGCCTTGGGGGTCAACCATTCGGCCAAGGACTTACTTGCTTCTTTTCTGGCCAACCGCACGCATGCTGTGAGATTGGGGGAATTTTATTCTCCCTTCTTCACCTTACCCTGCGGGGTACCCCAAGGCTCATCGTTAAGCCCTACACTATTTAATATATATGTAGCGGACCTAGCGAGAGTGATAAAAACTCACGGTTTATCTCTAACCACCTACGCTGATGACACTCAGCTGGTGTTGGCGGTTCATAGGGACGGACCAGCAGTTGCCGCGAGATTCCAGGAGGGGATGTTAGCCATCTGCTCCTGGATGTCGAGGAACTGCTTGAAACTTAACTCCGACAAAACCGAGGTTATGACCTTTGGCGACCTCTCACCGAATTGGTCCTCCATCTGGTGGCCCAAGCAAATGGGCCCCCCACCGATCCCGGTGAACAAGGTCAGAAACCTTGGAGTTATCTTTGACAGGTTGTCATTTAAACATCACGTGAATTCAGTAGTCTCTTCCTCTTTTTGCACACTGAAAAAAATAAAAAAACTACTTCCATACCTGCCAGCCTCAGCAGGAAAAACCCTGATTGGCACCTTGGTCTTCTCAAAAATGGACTACAGTAATGCGCTATTCCTTAACGCACAGGAACAAGTCCTAAACAAGCTGCAGTCCATTCAGAACGCGGCAGCTAGAGTCCTGCTCGGCATCCCCAAACAGTACTCTACCTCTTTGGCCATACGCCACCTCCATTGGCTACGAGTTAGGAACAGGATTAAATTCAAGGCACTCTGCATCGCCTACAAAGCCATACATGAGACTGGACCTCGCTTCCTGAGGAATGCATTTCAGATCTATGCCCCAAAAAGATCGCTGCGATCAGCCTCCACTTTCCTGCTACCGGTTCCTCGCACTAAAACTGCCACTTGGGGAGATAGACGCTTTCTGGTGGCGACCCCAAAACTCTGGAACTCCTTGCCCCTGTCGATCAAAACCAGTCCCACACTTATCTCCTTTCGAAGAGCCTTAAAGACCTGGTTATTTGATCAATGACTCCATCTGCTGGCCCTTGTCCCTTAAAGATCAAAAGCGCCGAGACACCCCAGGGTATTTGTTGCGCTATACAAATTACATAAACATAAACATACAGATGACCCTGCTGCTCTCTACTCTGAGCTTTAGCGCTGTTCGTAACCAGCGCCCTGTATTCATTCTGTTTGAGACTAAGGACAAGCTGCTTAGTATGAGTTACCTCCCTTTCCAGCTCCCCCTCCAGGCCCACAATCGCAGCCTCCACCTCAACAATTTCTTTATTCTGGTCTTTTTTAGCCCCTGCTATCAGCGAAAGAGCCTAACCCCGAAGCACAGTCTTAAAAGCCTCCCAAAGCGTAACCGATGAGGGCACTGACCCTTCATTTTCAAGGAAATAGTGATCTAACGCCTTAATCAGGTACCCTCTAATTTTGGGATTACGTAAGTGCCAAGGATTTATGGGGCAAACAGAAAGACTTTTGAGTTTGACCCGGTATTTTTATTTATACCTATCTACTTCAATATTTATTCACTATTTATTGAATTTTACAGAAAAGGAAAAAAGACATTCAATATATTTCAATTACATAGATATACAAAACTATGTACACGACCATTATTTACATTTCATAAACACAACTATCATACATTCTACACATAATACAAAATACAAACAAAAGGAAAAATTGAAATTCTACTATAGAGCTAATCTGTATCCATAAGAAAAGAAAGGAGACAAAGTCAAAGGAAGGAGCAACTCTTCACTTGAAGATAACTTTGCAATTGGCGAAAGCCAATTGGAACGCTTAGTGGTATTAATTGCTCCCTCAGATGTGCCGACGCGTTTCTAGTCCAAGGAAACCAGTTCCTGGACTGTCATCAGGGCTTTGTCGCTTATCTGTATCAAAATGCAGAAAAACAATAAAGATTTTATTATTTCGCTGCACTCCTCCCTTTCTAATCATGTTGCACCAACAATTTTTACAAAAATAGATACCTGTCAATAGCTGAATTCCTAGCCTCTCTAGATGTCTTCAGGCTCAGGTTGAACTAGTTTTGGACAATATATTGGATCTTTGTTGTGGTTCGAAATTTTAGCCCCTACAAATGGAAAAGTTGGCTACATTATAGCACTGCTTGCTATAAACAAAGGAGGACTATTCGAGAGCAGGAATAATGTTACTCTTTCCTACCTCTCTTCGAGAAGGACTGAGTCTCAGTAGTGGTTGTTCTTTCACTTGCATTCCAGTTATGAGTGGCTGAATCTACCAAAAGGAATTATAACCCTGTTATCGCCATTATATCAATTTACATGTACATTGTAATTCCAACCAATTCCCTTGGACACATACCTTCCTCTTCGCAAGACACGGCAGGTGCTGGATCTAAATTATTCTTCCCTGCACCCCATCATGAGATGCTCCCAGCGTGGGTTGAAATAAACTGCGGCGAGAGAGGAACGATATGTTTAGATCTAGCCGTTCCTGTAACATTGTTACCAAGCTCTCATGTTCTCATTAAACTAGGCATACCTGATTGTCTCTGTGGCAGCGTATTATTCCCTCGAGCGAGCTTCCTCATACACCACTCCTATAAGTACAACAATCCTTATTAAGTACATGCGCTTGTCTGTTTAAAATACACCGATGCCGATTACGCAGTGGCAGTCCGAGCTAATGCGGAAAGAGTACCTGTTTTCGCAGCCTCCACCGAACTGAATTCCCTCTATTCTGGTGTTCCGGCGGCCATCTATGATTGCCTATATCGTAAACCTCATGGGAAGAACCGACTTCTGGGGCATGTAGTTTCTAATAGATGAAGAAGCTATGTCGAATCTTTGCTTATTTAAGCCCGCTAAACATGGATGTGGTAATCCAAACCCAGGGAACTGTGTGGAAAACTGATTATTTAAACAAAAAATCGTATATTCAGCTGGAATGCAAACCCACTAGAGTTTTTAAAGAGAAAGAGGTGCGCACAATGTATACAACGGGGCAACTGTTTTAACCCGTTCAATGTCTGGATAATTCAGACAGGTTATTCAACCCTGTCAGGGTACTATTAAACTTCAGAATGAGGTATGCCTCTCTTTGTAGCAGTACTCGATCTACATCTGCCGGGCATTTTATCTGACTGAAAGTAAATAGGATTGACCACTTGAAATCATTCTGACTGTGCCCTTTCTCTACAAAACGTTCAACCATCGGAGCAGTCATAACATTATTTTTTACGCGTGACCTGTGCTGGCTGATTCTCAAATTGACCTGTCAATTGGTTTTGCCAATATAAATCTTACTGCATGGGCATAATATCACATATACCACGTTTCTCGTTTTGCAGTTTGTAAACCCATGATGTTTCCATTTAACCCCCGAATGCTGGAATTCATTACTGTTAGACCTGACACCTTTTGGCGTGGTTCTTCCCCCATCTTTTTGCCTCTGATTCATGTGTTTTGATGCTGTGCTGGATTTCGTTTTTGCTGATTTAGATGCTTTGGACACTCTGCCACTGCTGATCAGTGTCAGAGTGTAAGTGCTCCCTCTGTAAATTGTGATATTGATTGAATATACCTGATTGGCATATTTGTATCACCTAGTAAAGTGCACTGTGTGTGCCAGGGCTGGTGATGACAGATGCTACTAGTGGGCCTGCAGCGCAGATTGCGCCACCCACATGAGTAGCTCTAAAATGGTGACTCAGGCCTGCCAGCGCAGGGCCTGTGTGCAGTCAGAGACTGCCTGTCCCCCTGGCCAGTGTCTCCACTGGCTGGGCCTAACCCTTCCCTGTCAGCGCACATCAGTCACCCCTATGGAAGGCTCTAGGTACCCCCCTGGGCAGGGTGCAGTGTATGGATAAGGTAGAGCATGTACTAGTGCAGGTCACATGCTCTGGTAGTGGGCTGCAGCCATTTTATGTGCTCACTGCTGTAAGGCTATCTTGCTCCATAGAGTAACATGGAGGAGGCTGGGCCCATGTGATACCAGCCTATCTTCCCATAGGAACAAGATGGGACATAAGTGAAAGATATCCCTGAACTCAGAATTTAATGACACATCTTTTAGTGAAGGGTGTTTTTAAATCCTGTAATGGAGAATAGCACTTTTAGAAAGTGGCTGTTCTCTTGTCTAAACCTTTCTGTGTGCCTGGGTTTGTGGAATGCTTGGGTGTGACAGGGGGGCTGCAGAGCCCCCGGAGGAGAGGGTCGGAGCCAGCCCGGGGATGAAAGGGCACATCTGCTGCCCGGGAGGTGGGAGGAAGAAAGGCCTGATAAGTGCTGGGCTGTGCCTGCCTGCCTCCCCCATGCTAGCTCCCTCCTGCCGGCCAACTGACACCTCTGGCCCTGAAGCTGACAGGAAGAAGAAAACCAGAGACACCTCAGTGCTCCGCAACCCCCTGAACTGGTTTAGATTGGACTCAGGGCTGCTTGCACAAAGACTTCAAAGACTTTGAGGGGTATAAGGAAAGGACCCCTGACTACAGAGATTGAGATTCTGAAATTCTACAACCAAGAAGGAACCTCGGCTGGAAGGAGGACGGCTAGAGAACTAAAGGAAGATTGCCTTGCTGTGTGCTCTAAGGGCTGACCTGTTCTGCTGTCTAACTGGAAGCTGAGGAGGAGAAAGGGACTTTGCTGTGTGCTGTGACCCTGCCTGCTTGCAACTGCCAAGACTTTGCTGTGTCTACAATCTTGAATCTCCAAGGGCCTGAGAAGAGCTGGCCCCCTGTCTGCAACCCAGGGACATAAAGGTTGCCCAAGGACTACAAGACCCTGCTGTGCCCCCTGAAGCTGCTGTGTGGCGAGGAGATCGGGAAACTCTGTAGTTTGCCTGCTTAGCACGTGGGCTGCTCTCTAATCTGCTTGAGAGCGCCACGCTGACCCAGCCTGCTGCGGGGCCAAGATCGGCGTGTTCATCGACACGCGTGTGTGTGGGGCAGACCGGAGACTTGTGGGCCTTCCCAGTGCAAGGCGCACTGAAAACGACTGTGAGCTGTGTCACCACCGCGGCCCGGGGGCCAGGAATACCCCCCCAAGATCGCCGATCGTTGGGGAGCTGAGGCGCCAAAGAACGAAGGCGCCGCGCTCCCATTGGTGGAGGGAGCCGAGCCCCCTCACTAACGCCGCGACGGGATTGGCCCGTGCGGCGCAGCGTCATCAGTGGTGGTGGGCCGTGATTGGCCGAAGGAGCGGAGCGTCACGGCTTGACTGTCCCGGGAGCCGCTCTGCCATTGGCTGACTCCCGGGTGCACCAGAGGCTCGCCCAGACGCCGCGACCAGATTGGTCCCCGTCCTCTGGACCCAGGGAAGTGCTGCGCGGTCACCGCCGGACCCGGGAAGAAGTGACCTGCCCTCGCCGAGGGATTCCCCCGAGTGTCTCCCGCCCCGGCCTGCCGTCCCAGCCTTTGAGCGCCTGGCCCGCTCCCCGCCGCTCGTTGGATTGTCGAGAGCAGGCGGGGGAGCAGGAGGGACCGGCCGGGACCGGAAGCGAGTGAGTTCTGGTGGGCGCAGGGCGCCTGGGGGCACACAGAGGAGCGAGGTGGAACCCGGGGAAGAAAAGAGCCCCCGGGCCTCGCGAGGAAGCGCACTTGCAGCGCTTAAAGGCCAAAAGTAAGATTACACGTGGCATTGTTTTCCTTGCTCGTTTTTAAGAGCACATTTTTGTTTTCTGTAGAACAATCAGTATTACCCATTTTCAGTACTGATTCCCAAAGAGACTTGAGACTGTTTGATCTACGAACTTCCTGAAATTAAGTACCATCTTAGAGATTAACTGCAACCATTAAGATTTAAGCGCAACATATTCTTAACAAAGTGATTATCGTGCAAAGGCTTGATCTACTTGCTGAAACTAGATAAAGTTATATATTTTAATAAAATATCCTTACCTGTGTGGTCTCAGTTTGTGGTGGATTGGGGATTATTGTTGTGTTAAGTGCAAATGTTATCCACATTGCCTCTGTTTAGCCTAGACTGCTCGCGCCATGCTACCTAGAGGGTGAGCAGGGGTTATCTCAGAGGGTTATTCCTTCACCCTGACTAGAAGCAAGGGTCCCTACTTGGTCTAAGGTACTTACCTCTGCCACCTAGAGACCCCCGGTTCTAACAATTACCCTCTATCGTACTGGAGCAGGCAACACAATTCCCGCATTTGTGGTGTCCTTCGAGTGGCTTCATTTTCCATTGACTGAGCAAATCGCTTTTTACCTTCGGTACCGAGATGTCAGCCCTGACAATCTGTTGGCCTATTCTTTGATTTTTCTTATAGGCAAAAATCAGTCGTGGAAATGGGCATTCTAACCCCTCGAGGAGGTGACAGTTTTTAAGCACAGCGTGCCTCATTTTATGTGTGTCTGGGCCAAATGTGGTAACACACACTAGCCTGTCAAGCTCTTTCTTTGGTTTTGTTTCCAATAGACACTCCCAGGGCATGAATCTTGCTCTTTTTCGGGAATGCTTCAGAAGTTTTTTTGGGTAACCCCTCTGTATCATTTCGCCACAGAAGGTTTGGGAATGTTCGTCATAGTCATTCAATTCATTACAATTTCTCCTTATCCGGAGTAGCTGCCCATAAGGTAGATTTGCTTTTAGGTTTCTAGGATGGGCACTCCTATGATGTAAAATAGTGTTCTTATCTGTATCCTTCTTATATAGAGAGGCCTTCAACTCTCCATCACCCCCTGTAATTTCAACATCTAGGAATGTCATACGAACTGTACTGAACTCAATCGAGAATTTAATGTCAGCATGTCTTGCATTGAGACAGTCGTGGAGTGCCAATAGTTCCACCTGGCTCCCCTGCCACAGGAGCCAGATGTCATCTATATAGCGCCACCACTGGTTGATATAGTCCATAAATGGGTTGTTCATTTCTACATATTTCTTCTCATATTGTGCCATGAAGAGGACAGCCATTTCTGGGGCGTAAGGACACCCCATGGTAGTCCCCTTCACTTGCATGTAGAATTGCTCATTAAACTTAAAGTAGTTCTTTTTCAGAGCTATTTCTGCCAATTTGAGAATGAATGAAGTGGGCACTCTGTGTGGTCTGTCTCTACTCTCAAGGTATAACTCTATAACCTCCAATGCCTCGTCCTGAGGGATCTGGGTATAGAGGGACGTAACGTCCATCGTGACCATTATTTGTGTCATTGGGTCTAAAGGGGTACCTTCTACTTTTACCAAGAAGTCAGTAGTATCTCTCAAGTATGATTTGACCTCCTTCAAGAATGGTTTGAGAAAAAAGTCGCACTGTATGTGTAGGGCTGCACACCTATCCTTGACCGTAATTTCCAATTAAAAAATTATCAAAATTTTATCTCCGAGTGAGCGAGCTGTCCCACTGGTGTAATGCCCAAACCCCTGCCGTGAAATGTACTGTCGAGGCCAGGGAGCACCCTGGTCTGAGAGATGCTCAGCGAATAACCTAACGGTTTCTGAAGTTAGTAAACTGTGCTAGCAAAAATGCATCAAAAACTTCACCAAATTTTGAACAAAATGCACTGTATCAGAGTTCATATGACAAATTTTGTTTCTGTCACGAATCAATTGTCAAACGTATGAATCCATATGAATAAGTGAGATAACAATATTTCATCATATTGTATACATGTATCAACCAATACAAAAAGTCAATGTAAACAAGAAAAAACTTAAAACCCAATGCATTTCGGGTCTATAAATGACCCTTCTTCAGTGGTAATATATAACAAACAATTTGAACATGTAAATGACATATATCATATTTCAATTATATTCTTCAATGGAGATTTGGTTGCGTCTTTCTGGCCCTAAAAAATGTAAAGTACTGTATTCAATCACTTGCAAAAATAACTGAGTATATGCAAATATCCTACATAGGGTTTGCACATGCGGGACTCTACACGAAAAGTGTCTTTAAAGGTAACCATCAAAACCACCCGAGAGAAGATGTGGGAGTAGTGAACGGAGAAAGTAAAAAAAGACAGAATGATCGACTGACTCATGTGCTGCTGAATTAAGCGCTGCACTGAAAATGAAATGTGAACAGTTGTTTAAAAGACGGAGACGAAGACACAATGTGTCAATCCCAGTAAACAGCACAGTTATTCAATGCTTATGGTGAAATTCTTGTGGTAAAATGAGCTTACCAAGCTAAAAATGATGTGGAAACCTGCCGTTTTTTCTTGTGTTCGCCGGGCGTTGTCAGTGAACACGAAATTCCAACTATCGGGTCCTACAAATTGACGAGAGAAAAAGGAGGGGTGTATGTTCAAAATCTAGTAGCGTGTCTTAAAGCAGATTCAAGTAAACTGTAGCCTTTTAGATTCATACCTCGGGTAAAACAAGCCTAGACTCTAAGTAACTCGTTGTCTCAATCCGACCCAACGCTTTCAGACCATCGACGTACTGCCGTACCGACGAGTAAAAAATAGTTTTGCACACTCCGGTGTCATGTGGTTTAATATATACGCCCACTTAAAAAAAAAAAAACTTTATTGGAAATCAATGTCGACACGTGGCTTGACGATGACAGTGTGTTTAAACATGAAGGTTGAAGTGCAAAACTCCAAGAATGTACTGAAAAGAGGATTTAATGTGCCACTTATCAGGAAAACGATAATTGGAGAAAGCAAAAAGTAAAATGTGTTGAAAACGTGAACTGCAAATATAACAATGAACCAAACGAAACACCCTCTCAAGTGCGTATGAGCTGAGCACGTTACTGCCAGTGTCAGAACCCTCAAGTAATATATGAAATGTATTAATGAGTTATAACGTCCGAGTCATGAGCGAGTAGTGTGACTGAGAAATTTTTTGAAAAAGTATCGTGTATAGTTCCCGTGCGTGCAAAACCTGTACACAAGTTATCAACCAAGTAGGATGGGTATCAAAATGTAAACGATGGTTATAAAAAGCACAACATTTCATACTGGTCGTTAAGGCCTCCCGGGCTCATGGTTCCTAGACTTTTGATCCAAGTAGTTTCCCTTATGGATAACATGACATGATGATCTCTACCTGTAACTGCTTCTACTTTTTCTAATATAGTGAATCTGATCTGAGAGATAGTGTGAGAAGCCTTAATCCAATGTGAAGCTAAACTGGATGTGAGGTGCTTGTTCGGAATAGAGCTTTTGTGCTCTATGATACGTGTTTTAACTTTTCTAGATGTTCTGCCCACATACACTAGTCCACAAGGACTTCGGATGGCATATATGACTCCAGTTGTGTTACAATCAGATGTGTGTTTCAAAGGTATCAAATGCCCTGCGTGGGGATGTGCTAAGCTCTTACCCATAATAACATTGCCACACTGGCCACAGTTATAGCAGTTACGCATACCCTTAAATGTTTTGTTCTCCAACTGTACAGGTTTTTTAAGAATCTCCCTCAATTTTTTTGCCCTATTATGTGCAAAAAGTGGAAGGTCTACAAACAAGTGGGCAAAATCAGGTTCCTGAGAAATAATTTCCCATCTTTGCCGAATGATACTCTTAATCTTGCCTGCTTGTGTGGATTCCTTAAGAACATAAACGATTCGTTGGCTGACTGGTTTTGCAACATTTTGAAGTAGCTTACTCCTGGTGTGTGCCGCCACTATTTTTTTAGCGTTCTCTAATGTGGCCTCAGGATATCCCCTTGTTCAGTATCGATCAATTTGGTGTTCTATTGATGCAGTGCTAAGAGTAGAATCTGATGTGATTCTCTTGATACGTGTTAGTTGAGACACAGGTAAATTATCTTTTAGAGATCTGGGATGTGCGCTGGAGTAGTGCAAGGTGTTGTTCACATCCGTGGGTTTGCGATAAACTCTGGTTGAGAATCCATCAGAGGTTTTGTGTATCTCAATGTCTAGAAATTGAATTTGATGTGAGTCAATCTTATGGGTAAATTGAAGTCGAGGATTCTTCTGATTGATTTCTTTTATACATCCCACTAGTGTCTGCATATCTCCATTCCAGGCTACTAGTATATCATCAATGAACCTCAAAAATAAAGTGGCGTGTTGTTGCCATTGAGGGTGATGTAAAATGTGTGTATCTTCAAAGTGTGACATGAAGGTGTTAGCGTACGAGGGTGCTCCGGGAAAACCCATGGATGCCCCGGTTCGTTGAAGATAAAAACGTGAATTCCATTGAAAGTAACTGTGGTACAAAGAAAAGTGGAGTAATTCCATGAGGAATACCCCCATATCCTTGTCCATGTCCGTTTGTAGTAGACGCCATTCAATTGCTTCCATGCCTTCATTGTGGGTTATAGATGTAAATAACGCCACTACATCAATTGTACAAAAAATTGTGTTTTCCGTAATGAGATGGCGAACACTTTCCAATTTCAAAAGACAGTCAGTCGTGTCTTTGACATAGGTTTTCCACTGTTGTACCAGAGGTTGTAAATGGAAGTCAATGAACCGACCAATTGGTTCATGTATTGAACCGCATCCTGCCAAGATGGGACGACAGGGTGGATCTGTGGCATGCTTGTGAATTTTAGGAAGCATGTAAATATGTGGAATCTGGTGGTTGGAGGTTTGCAAATACTTTCTAGTGTTAATGCTGACGAGTCCATCAGTCTCCGCTTTTTTGACCAATGTATCTAGATGTTTTTCAAATTCCGATGTGGGATCTGAGTCTAGTGGGATGTATGTGTCCATGTTCTGGACGTGTTCATTCACCTTTTGTTCATAGAAGGATGTATTCATCATCACAACGGCGCCCCCCTTATCGGCCAGTTGAAATGTGATGCTCCTGTCTTATCGTAAATGATTTAAGATCCTTTTCTCCTTTTTAGGTAAGTTTGTGTGTTTAGGTTCAGTGTATCGTATGGTCTCCAAGTCCTTTCTCACCAAAGATTCAAAGTGGTCTATGCTTTTTTGTGAGATGGGTGGCATGAATTTGCTCTTAGGACGGAGCCGTTCGGGTTGATCTTGACTCTTATGACCCTGAATGGTTGAAAAAAAAAATTCAGGCGTAATTTGCGAGTAAATTAAAAAAGTTTCAAGAGGATTGGATGAATATGTAGGAACGAATTATGTACCTTTGTTTAAAACCTTAAGTTCCTCCATGGTTAAACTTCTGTCAGATATGTTAACTACTAGGTTACCCATTTCAGGGTATGTTGTGGTCTCCCAGTCTCTGTTTTTTTGGGGACAATTGTTTCCCCTTCTTGTTGGTTTTCTTTTGTAGTAACAGTTTTGTCTGGAGGTAGATGTTGCTCCGGGACTTCCCCTAAAAAAGCCGGTTGGATACTTGATGTTGCCACTTCCCCGTCTCCTCTGGTACCTCCCTCCTTCGATCGTCTGGGAGCGGGTGGTCTCTGTAATGAACGATCTTCATCTTGTACCACGCTCTCTTCAGAGGACGTGTTTGTGTTTTTTTTGGAGAATCTTCTTTGTGAATATGCTTCTGCCCATGTGTAGACCTCATCTAATTTATAGTCTATTGTATCCCTGCGGAATTTCCTGATCTTGCATTCATGGACCTCTCGAGCATGGGTGTCTAATCGGATATTGATAACCTCTAAAACTATATTTCCAATCTTCTTGTTCCATACTGGTGTTAATTTCATCCTTTAACCGCGCTATGTCCGTAGTTAAATCCTTGAGCACTGCTGAGAGTTATTCGATGATCAGCAATATAAGATCTAGAGAGCATTTATTCAAGATCGCGTGTCATCTCAACATGAACGTTTTATTGAATTTAAATAACATGGGTTTCAGTGCTATCCGTAACCCACGCGGTAAATAAATGGAATATGCCTCCTCCGAGGTGTAAGCTTTGGTGTCTGCTTGGTTTAAAGTTAAATCTGCTATGTCTTTAAATGAAGCCATAGTGTGGGTGCTGCTCTATCAATTGGGCTACTACTAAAACTGCACTGTATGTGTAGGGCTGCATACCTATTCTTGACCGTAATTTCCAATTAAAAAATTATCAAATTTAATCTCCGAGTGAGCGAGCTGTCCCACTGGGGTAATGCCCAAACCCCTGCCGTGAAATGTACTGTCGAGGCCAGGGAGCACCCTGGTCTGAGACGCTCAACGAATAACCTAACGGTTTCTCAAGTTAGTAAACTGTGCTAGCAAACATTCATCAAAAACTTCACCAAATTTTGAACAAAATGTATTGTATCAGAGTTCATATTACATTTTGTTTCTGTCACGAATCAATTGTCAAACGTATGAATCCATATGAATAAGTGAGATAACAATATTTCATCATATTGTATACATGTATCAACCAATACAAAAAGTCAATGTAAACAAGAAAAAACGTAAAACCCAATGCATTTCGGGTCTATAAATGACCCTTCTTCAGGGGTAATATATAACAAACAATTTGAACATGTAAATGACATATCATATTTCAAATATATTCTTCAATGGAGATTTGGTTGCGTCTTCCTGGCCCTAAAAAATGTAAAGGACTGTATTCAATCACTTGCAAAAATCACTGAGTATATACAAATATCCTGCATAGGGTTTGCACATGCGGGACTGTACACGAAAAGTGTCTTTAAAGGTAACCATCAAAACCACCTGAGAGAAGATGTGGGAGTAGTGAAAGGAGAAAGTAAAAAAAGACGGAATAATCGACTGACTCACGTGCTGCTGAATTAAGCGCTGCACTGAAAATAAAATGTGAACAGTTGTTTAAAAGACGGAGGCTGAGACACAATGTGTCAATCCCGGTAAACAGCACAGTTATTCAATGCTTATGGTGAAATTCTTGTGAATCGCAAATAAAGAATGACTCCCCATTCATTCCTATGGGCCTTTTAAGCCATTCCTTATTTGCGATTAGCAATTAGTGAATCGCAAATAAGGAATCAGTAGAAATCGCAAAAAATATTGCGATTCCTACATGCATCCCATTTTGCGAGTCTTTAATAGCGAATCCTTAAAATTCGCTATTAAGGACTCGCATAACATGACTTTGATGAATCTGGGGGATAGTCTCCAACCAGTCCGCAGCAACCTTGGGCTTGTCAAAGAAAAACGCCTTACCCATGTGCTCGACTCTTAACTTGGCAGGATACATCATGGCATACTTAAGCCCTTTGTCCCGAAGTCTCCTTTTGACACCCATAAAAGTCTGCCATTGTCTTTTGTACTGCCTGTGTAAAGTCCGGGAAAAAACTGAGGGCAGAGTTCTCATACCTCAAAGGACCCCCAGTCCTGGAGGCCTGCAGGATAGCGTCTCTGTCCCTGAAGTTAAGCAGCCTAGCAATCATCGGCCGGGGTGGCGCCCCAGGACGCGGTCTCCCTCCCGGCACTCTGTGCGCCCTTTCTACCGTGAAAAAATTCCCAAGGCCTCGGGGTTTCAGATGATTGAGAATGATGTCCCTCGGCCTTTTCAGGCACACCAATGATACGTACGTTGTTTCTACGGGCCCTCCCCTCATATTCGTCCAACTTGTGGCCGACGTCACTGGCGGTTTTGAGATCGCGAACTTCTTGGTGCAGCAAGGTCACATCGTCCGTGAGACTGGACGTTTTGATGTCCAGTGACTTTACCTTTTCATTAGTCTTGGTGAGGTCCGCCCGGATTAAGTTAAGCTTGGCGCGGTCACGATTGAGGTTATGATCCAAGGATTCCATCTTCTTACCGAGTGAGGTTCGCACCCCGTTGATCGCAGCCATCACATCCTGCAGTGCGGGCTCAGTCGGAGCGGCAGATGCCTCTGCGCCCCCATCGTGCAATTTCCCAGGCCCAGTTGGCGATCCCCTGGGCTGCGTGTAGCGGTCCAGCTTGTTGGCCTGGGTATACCTGGCCCCCCTAGCCGTCTTCGACTGTTGTTTGTCCGCCTCGGGCCTCGTCGCCATTTTGTTGACCGCCGAAAGTGATCCAGACCGCCGCAGCGTCTCCACCACGGAACACTAGAACCTGGATACAGCCTCACGTGCCCCACCGTATTAACCAATGCTGCGAGCCTTCCGCCATCCAAATCCAAGTCTCACCAAGACCGCGATCACTCAGGCCAAATCAATCTCACAACATCCCCGGGGTAATGCACCTAGGTCCGAGCTCAGCCTGAGATGTGGCGGCCCCAAGATTGTTCAGACCCCCCCGGCACCAGCTCGATGTATGCAGGAGCTGGTACCCACCGGACAGGCCTCAGGAGAAGAACCCAGGAAAGTAAGCAGCGCCACTGGCAGCCATCCAAGTGCGCCAGGCGCCCGACCCCAGCACCCCACCGGGGCTCACCACGGCAGTTAAAATAGACCAAGCCGGCGCCTTCAAGCTCAGAGCACCCAGACCAGGAGCAGTGTCCATCAGTGTCACACAAAAGAAGGGGAAGGGGGTGGAGGCCCAAACAGCACGCCCAACCGGTCCACGCGGGCCACAGCAGCTCCGAAGCCCACCAGGGCACCGGAGGTAGGCACTGGTCTGGCAAAAGCAGCAGCAGGTAGGGGCCCAGGAGAGGAAGCGTTGATGCGCCAAATGCAACAATATCCAAGGCCTCAGAGGGTCTATGTATCCTCAGTCGCGGTCCGGGTGCCAGTCACAACTGGGGGCAGTCGCCGTCCAAATTGCAGCACAGCGCTCGCCCTCCACCGTCCCAGCGCTGAATCTCAAACCCCTGTGGTGGGGGGGCAGCAAGGATGTGACAATCCCGGGGACGCAGGGAGCGCGGCCGCGACTCTTCACGGGGCCGAGCCGGAAACTTCCGGTTTCGGCCCCGGTATTGATCAACTGCAGCCGAGGCTGAACTTCCACCCGAGACCCTGGCCTCTGAGCCCGCAGGCCACAATCTTTCATGGCCCCATCCCGCAAAACTACGCGGCCGATCAGGACGCAAAGAACAGCGCCCGGCACCGCATCTCAGCTGCCATCAAGTCCCAATGCCTGGGACCAGGATACAGAACAGGATAGTCTCCGGGGCGGCGGGGTTCTCGGGAGCCCTACACTCATGCGGCCATTTTGGATGCGATAGTGGCTCCTCCTCCAGTGAGAATATTTTTAATAAAAACATTTTCAGGATTTTCAGTTAGTTGGGGTTTTACTGGTTTCCCACCCAAACTATCTCTACCTAGTTCTTCATAGGATTTTACAATAATTTTGGCAAGCTCATACGGTTGCTCAGTAATATCTGTTTCTTTTAGTATTTGGCGGATCGCCACTGATGCTGTTTCACCTTTTTTGTTGGATTATAGTATAGCCGAGACCTGTTTGAAATCTTTCAGTATTTTCATACCAAGATTTAAGGCAGGTTCTGGACCGTATTCATTTTGAATCTGTCTAAGAACGTCTGGTATTACCGCCATAGACGGGACACCATGTGTTTTAGTGTAGATTGAAGCAAAGACTGTACCCCAAGTGTCACAGTCCTCTACGCGTGGTGCAATCCCTATTGGTAAACAGATTGTCAGAATCCTGTGCTTCTCATGAGGTGTACTATCAGGGAATACTGCCTCTATTTGAGTAATTTTTTGTGTTACCCAGAACGGAATTTGTTCTCATTTTGCGGGCAATTTACCAATGGCTAACTGTATAGTCTGTGGTGCAATTTTGGTTGTGTTCCCTTGATAAGGGATGTGCCGTGGAATTCTTACAGCTGGTTGGACTGTTAAAGTCCGCATGACATATTGAACCAACTGCCTGTGTATTTTAATCAGCTGTTTTAGCTGAACTAACAGTTCTGGACCTGTCATTCTTTCAATGTCAGGATGTGGTGTATAGCTGGCTAGTACCGGCCATGTTGCTCCATGGTCTACCTAGTGGACCGAGCCTGGTAATGGGATTTTGATGTTGTAGGGGAGCCATTAAACCAGAGCTGATGCTCTTGGTAAGTTAGTGGAATTTCAACGTCCTCGAAAGGAACCTATTCCGCTGGTGGTTCCTCTAATTTGTAGTAGTGGAACTCGTGTGTTGCTGCATTTGCTGCAGCAAACAGAATCAATCAATAGAATACCTCTGTCTGCCGATATTCATGTACCTCTAAATCAAATATTAATTTACCACCTCTTGGTGATATTCCATTTTCTATAAGTTTTATAGTAATGGTTTTCCTTATGTTTGCCGGGGTGAGTATAGCATCCGGGTCATTTTGTTGGAGACTTGTGTCATCCAAAACTTCCTGTGCTGCTAGTGCAGCTCTCTCTCTTTCTCTCTCGTTGTCACTTTCCGTCATTTTGTTGACCTAAAGTGTTTTGCAGAACAAGTTTCAAGAAGCCAAAGATTAGGTGCACAATATTTTGGAACACTGTATCCTTCAACGTAGAACAAACCAAAAACTAATACATAGGATTTTTTGTCCTACTCCGTTTTGACAGATATTATCCTTTCACCCACTCCAGACGTCTATTGGCGTATTTTATGGGAAAAAGAGTTCTGCGTGAAAAGCACAACTGAGTTACTCTAGTATCTAGCGTTAAATTATCGCCTTACCAAACGTTTGGCACCATGTAGTGTAGTTCCTATATTCCAAATAGGCTCTGCGCATTGGAATAGTGTATCCTGTAGTTTAGACGTAGGACTGAAGTCAACTAGGTCTCTACCGAATATACTAAACTTAATTGTGTGTGTGCCAGCTAGCTCAGAGGTCACTAGAAACTTTGTCGAATTAACAAGAAGGGATTAGTTTCTGACAACCGTTTAAAACATGACAACTTTGTTTCCCAAGAATAAGAAATCCATCTCTAGAGTCGCGGAAACAATAGATAGTCATTTCAATCAGTCAATGGTGCATGCTTCGTTTCACCAGAGGGTCAGAGAAATAGAGAGACGGGCATTTTAAATAAAAGGTATTTATTGAACAGTCTTCTTTCTCAAGCATAAGAAATGAACGGCTGCAATCGTAATACTTGCGGTAAAGTACAGAGCGTACAGTACGAAGAGTATTCTAAAAATAATATTGTAAAAGCATGATATGCTTTCTTAGCCATAGAATACCTAAAATGTATAAAATACATACAGTGATAAATAATGACTAAAAATGCTCAACTGGTGCTTCTAAAATACGCCTACCCCGGTGTTCCTAACCTAGGTCTAGTACAAGGGAAGAAGTAAGTGAGGTGTAGCTTAAGTTAAGTATTCTTTTGCCAAGAATCTATTCCAAGAATTCTCTTAGGGTCTAATCAGCTCTGTACCTTGGTTTTAGAATGTAGGAGGTGTTGAATCTCTCTCTCAGGACTCGATTTCCCAGCAACCCGCAAGGGTAGCCTGGAAACACTGGAGCTGGATTTCTCGGCTGGAGAAAGTACAGCGTCTCTCAGTGCATCAGCTGGAGGGTCGGCTTCCTTCGGCACTTGCAGCAGCAGGGCGCGTCTGGCAAGTAGATAGTCGAACTGCTCCAAACCACTGTGTGTTTGTTTTGACAAGTGTGGGCATATTTATACTTTGAAGGTGCCGAGTTTGACGTAAGATTGGACATAATAACGTCACCAGAAACTTAATTCTCTGAAAACTCCATGATTTCTTGGATAACTTAATATTCATGCAGGGGGAAGTCCCTGACTGCTGAAGGCGGGTTTTTCCAAGAAATCGTTGTAGGTTTCGGAACTAATGGTCGTAGCCAAGCTGTATTAGGACTACTTGAGCTGTGTCTTAATATGGTTCTGATTTCTATGTCTATATAATGATATGGTATTTTATACCTAAATAAGGGCATGAATCGGGAAAATTACACTAGTGTCTTAAAACTCAATACAACAATGTGATCTTTTTATCTATGTCCTAATATAGGTGCTAGAATTGGCTCGAGAGTGGCTGAAAATAAAACATAGGATTGAGAGAAGTAAGCTAGGTTGAAAATAACATTGAGATTTGAAGTTTTTCATAAACTGTGGATTTTCACAATATTAGACATCATAGTATTAATTATTAATCCTTTATAAAAAAGTTTTTTGTTGTGTTGCATTACTTTGGAAATATTAGTTTTAAAAAAACCTTGTTCATCAGCCTTTCATCTGCAGAAAATATTGAATGACCTGCATGCAGTGTTGCAGAAGAGAATGTTTCTGCATTCCTGAAACAAAATAAAAAAACTCCATCAACATTCTTCACTCCGTTATCAATTTATATGGTAAGTCAAACTCTCATTTACTCAGTTTTCTTGTCATTAAAAGAAGTTCATAGCCTCTGATGGCTCTCAGTACCTTTTAGTAAGTACTTCTGCATAAATCTAATTTGTGCAGCCGGTAGCAATGTGTATGACACTATGAGTGTCATGATAGTTTAGCAAACACTTTGAATGTCTACAAGGCTGACAAAACTTTAGTTTGAGACTTTTGCTAGCAATACTTCCTCCGGGTAAATTACTGTCTTTGAGGCTGTAATGAGTTTCTTAAGTTGGAGCAAATGACTTGCTTTCACATGGAGGGAAGCTCATTTAACCTGGTTCCCTGCTCTTTGCATGTTACTCTTGTACTCAAGATGTATTTCTGTTTAGGATACTCTGTGTTCTTGTACCTCCAGCTATCTTTCAAAAGGAACCCAATGCTTTCAATGGTGCAAAGTATTTTGCCATTACACCTCCTACTTCCATGCAGTGTTCATTTCAGATAGTTATATAGCGCGTAATTGCTGGTGTATCATCCTTCTGTTTAATCGTCCCCATGTCAATTTGTGAGGTTGTGCCCTAACATGATAAAGCTACAGGAGGATGTCATCTGACATGAGGGACAATTAATTACCTAGCAATCAATGGGATATATTTATCATGGTATTGAAATGGGTAGCAGGGTAGACTGGATGCCCAGCTGAAGACTAATAATCTGAGATGAATGAAACTAGGGCATTATTTTTAGGCTCCTACAATGTTTGAAGGTGTGATCGATCATAATATTCTTTTTTTTTTTAAATCTTTTTATTGCTCATTTCATTTAACGTGTCAGTCCATTGGTCACATTTCATTAGACAAATAAGAAGTATACAATACATAGAATAAGCATAGCCAATTATTAACAACACGCCCATAGCAAGACCCATTACCCCAGACCACCCCCCATTCCCCTGTACCTTCTTCAGGGCCCCCATATATTCTTCCACTTTTTCGGGCACCCCCTACTTCTGTAAATGGTTTCTTCTGCCCTCTGGCACCAGTCCAGGTCACGCTCCCACTGATCCCACTGTGGAGGGGCCGACGCCCCCCAGGCCCTGGCAATGCTCCGCTTTGCAAACTCCCGCCGCCATTGCCAGCCAGATTTCTTCATGCCTGGTCGAGTCCGTGGGCCTTTTAATCAATAAGAGCAACCATTTCAGCTCCCTCGGAACCGGTGAACCCACCACCTCCGCCATTATATTAGTGACCTTGGTCCAGTAGGGAACAATCTCCGGGCAGTCCCACAGTATGTGATAGAAGAATCCATCCTCCCCACATCCCGGCGCACACAGGGCCGACTGACACCCACCCCAGGAGTGCAACAGGGTGCGGGGGTAGTACACCCGATGAAGTATTTTAAGCTGTACCAGCCGGAACCTAACACGGATCTCAATCTCCTGGGGACTTTGCAGGGCGTCCTGCCAATCGTCTTCTTTCAATGGGCCCAGGTCACGCTCCCAGGTCGCCCTTAGTGACACTAAGAGGTCAGGCATGTTATTGATCAACTTCCTATAAATCGTGGATGTGGGATTTTCAAGAATGAGATCCAGGAGCAAACGATCCTCCATAGGGGAATACTCAGGAATGTATGCACCCCCTCAGACATGGGACCGTATGGCATGGACAAAGTATACGTTTTTTTAAGTTAAGTTTAAGTTTGTAAGTTTATTTGCACAGTTAATTAAAACCAATGCAGTGCAATTACAAAATATGAATTAGAATAAAACACAATTTAAAATGACATATATTTTAAAACCAGCATGGCGTGGACGTTGCTGTTCTGTTCATCCTGATTATAAAACATGTTAACCTTTCATTTATCACACTAGCATTTAGACAATAGACATAGTTTCTGCTTTAACACAGGTTAAAATCAAATGTTTTTTTTTTTTTTGCTTTAATGTATGGCATGGACAAGGCGCAGATAGTGGTAGCGCTGCGGGTCCTGGAGATCATACTCTTTCTGTAAATACTCAAAGGAGCGGGGGGCGTCTCCTCTCCACACGTCGCCCAGGTAATCTGTTCCAATAAGCTGCCAGCCCGTAAAGCCCTTCAATCTAGTTACTTCACTAAATTGCTCCCCAATCCACAGAGGGTTTCTACCAGTCAGGGATTCCATCCACCCCAGGAATTGATTCGCCTCAGTGTGTGAGTGCCAATCCGCACACAACTTCCGGGCGTATAACAGAGATTCACAATTCAAGCCTGGCATTGCAAAACGGTCTACTTGGTATGCTGTTTCCGACCTATCTGTATAAACCCAGTCATTGACGACTTGAAGTTGAGACGCCCAGTGATATAATTGCACATCCGTCAAGGACAGCCCACCGTTGTACACCCCCCTTGTCAATTTCCGCAATGCAATCCGAGGGCTGCCTCCATCCCAGAGGAGCGTCCTCACCGCCTGGGAGACTCGGTTGAAGAACCCCTGTGGGACCGGATATGGTGTATATTCTGTAAGATATACAAAGGGCGAGGCAGCGTCAACATTTTGAACATCGCGACACGACCGCCAGGGAAAGAGGCAGCGCACGCCAATGGCTGACGTCAGTGAGAAGGCACGACAGCTAAGGTTCAAGGTTCCTGGCTAGAAACCCTGCTCTGTCTCTTGTGACATAAACCCCCAGATATTTGAAGCCATCTCTCACTAACATTGCAGGGCACCTGGACGGTATCCACAGGGGAGGGCCTGAGAGGGGAACATAAATGACTTCGACCAGTAGATGAGATAGCCCGAATACCTCACAGAGAGCTCAAAAAGGTGAAGTGCCTGCACCATCGACTAGTAAGGCCTGGCCATATAGAGCACAATGTCGTCAGTGCATAGGCTGATGCGTTCCTCCCAATCATCGGTCAATTCCAAGCCCTAGAATGACCTGTCTCTCCTTACCCAATGGGCCAACGGCTCCAACGCCAGGGCGAACAAAAGGGGGGATAGGGGACACCCCTGCCTGGAAGGCTCTAGAGACCGTTCTGTTGACTCGTACACGCGCCATCGGCTGTTCATAAAGGAGGCGCACCCAGCTGCAGATGGTTGGAATGAAGCCCAGCTGCCGCAGGACCATAAAAAGGTATGGCCACTCAATGCTGTCAAACACCATCGAGGCGTCCAGCGCCATCAACGCAGTCTGTGTGTCTCTCACGCCGTCCGTCATATATAGCGCTCCATACATGCGTCTCAGATTGTGTCACGTGCTCCTGCGTGGCATGAAGCCTGACTGGTCTACATGTACCAGAACCGGGAGCACTGGAATCAGCCTATCCGCTAGGACCTTGGCCAAGACCTTCGCCTCAACATTTAGGAGTGAAGTTGGCCGATATGAGGAGCAGCAATCAGCCGTCTTGCCGTCTTTGTGGATAACCACAATCGTGGCCTCTCTCTAGTCCGGCGGTAGCAGCCCTACCTGACGTGCCTCCTGGTACATGCGCAAAAGAGGACCCTTGACAATGTTCGATTGTTTCTTAAAGATCTCGACCGGGAGCCCATTACGGCCCTGCGCCTTCCCGGATTGCAGGTAGAGAAGCGCCGCCTCTATCTCCTCACAAGTCAGGGCTGCCTCCAGTTCGTCCCTCTGGGATTGTGACAAAATGGGAAGCTCAAAGTCGTGGAGGAACTCCTCACAGTCCTGCTCCGTCCTGGTACAAACCGGGGAGCATACTTCTTCAAAGTGTGTCACAAACGTCTCCGCAATATCTGTGCTGGTGGACACCAGGGAGCCCGACTTATCTCGCACCACTGCCACCCAGGATCACCCCCTGTCTCTGCGCTCCAGCCAAGCCAGGAGCTTCAGGGACTTGTCCCCGACATCATAGATTCGATGCTGTGTGGCCAGGGTGAAGGCGCTTGCCTCCCCTTCCGCCAGAGCCCTGAGCTCTGCCTGTTTGACGGCCAGGGCGTGCGGACCCTCCAACGAGGACTCTACACCCAATATATGTTCTAGTTCGGTGACCTCCTCTTCGAGCTGCCTAATCCTCAAGGATTCCTCCTTCTTTTTTGCTCCTATCAGGGCCTGTCCCTCGCCCCCTCAGAACGGTCTTGTACGCCTCCCAGAGTGTGATGCATGACTTTACTGACCCCTGATTCTCCTTAAAATAGAACTGAGAGCCCTCTCTGATCTTATCTCCTATCGTCTCATCCCTTAGGTGCCATGGATCAATCCGCGGGAACGCCACCTTGTTGACGACTGGCTGCTTCAAGAGTACAGATCGAGAAACAAGGAGCAGAGCGAGGCGGTCGTCAATCTAAACAATTTCAAATGACCTGAACTATCAGGGCGAAGCAAACTAAAGACTGAAGCCCATAAGATATTAATGTGACTCCCTGATCTACAATTTTATACTTGAGAATCTATACATAATAACGTGAGATACACGTGGATGAGAATGAAAAACTCCATGATGATATGAATAGCCACTCCGGTTAAAGAAGAAAGTATACACGCATTACTGTTCTATAAAAAGATATATAAAATTCACCTTGGGAATATTATCCTTACCACAAGATTCAAGTGGATATTCACGCTTTATAAAATATCGTGAGATCTTTTAAAGAAATAATCAAACCTATTCAAAGAAGTTACCCCATAAGAAACAGTGTCCTGAAGAAGGTGGCCCTACATCTAATGGTTCATACCACCGAAACGTGTTGACGCCTATGTTAAACAAAGAATCCCAAAAAATCCTGGGAATCTGTAGATACATGGGAATTCCTGTATTGAGTGTCCCACGCAAAATATATAGGGCTATTGGATCGGATTAAGGTTTAATAAGCATTAGATTTGCTTAGTGAGAAAGGCTAACTACAGTGGTTTATTATTATGTGTTATGCTTTTTTTGTTGAAATGTCCATGTAGTATTTTATGATGATATGAAATGAAATGTATAAACTGTATAAAAAAATCTTTTAACTAAACTCTTATGTGTATGTTTTCAGGAATATTTCCGAAATTTTAAGTGTCAAGTCAAAGAACATTTTATACCAATAAAAATACTGTAAGCGCTACATTTTAGTCTGAAAATATATTGGGGACAGAAGCTGGCTCAATAAGAGTCCGGTATGGAAGAATGAGAGTGATGTGAGAATAAATACAGCTTGTTTCCAGGGATTTCCCTTTAGGCTTTAATTGTCTCGAGTACCCGGTTCCCTGGAACTAGTAGGTTCATCTCTCTTCCCTCTACCCTTCAAGAGTACAGCCACCGGAGAATGGTCAGAGACCCCTAACTAAGATTTGGGGGACGGAGAAGTCCCCCAACTGATCAGTGCGCGCCAGCAGGTGATCCAGTCTGGAGAAGGACCCATGCCTTGCCGAATAGAACATGTACTGTCGCAAGGAGAGGGGTGGAGTGCCCGCCACAAGTCGCTCAAACAAAGAGACTCCAAGAACCGCTGTAGCACATTGGTGTCAGTGGTGCATTTTGACAGAGCTCCAACACTGATCTCATTAATTTGTTTTCTTTTTTTCTCAATGGGGGCTACGTTGGCGTGTACCCATAACTCCACAACATAAAGTGCGCCTCCTATTCCCTTCGCTTGATATACTTAGGTCACTGGGGTCAACGAACTATACGTTGACTTTCTTAGCTTATTAACTAAAGAAGTCCCCACGTGTTATAGTGAGAGTTGCCTTTTTAGAATTTGTGATGACCATGATTGTGTGTTAGTACGCCTCACCCCTATATAATCGAATTGGCTCACCTCCCCTAATATTGTTGAACCCAACTTTATACTAAACTTATGGTTACTGTCATGTCTCTCTATCACCCACATGTCAACTAGGCTTGATTATAGTTGTACATCGATTCTGGTTTTGCAATTCACCCTCTTATATGTGTGGTTTAATCTGTGGTCAGAGATGAAGCAACCATTTGTAGCCTTCAACCCATGTTTATAGGTGAGGTAAGTAACTTGGAGTGCTGCATTCATGTTCTTAGCTGGTTTCCCATACTCAGGGGTGAGATGCCTAGTTTGGCATCCTCTCAATCAGTTAAAGTTTTGGTTACTTCAAGGGGCTCAAAAGCTATGTTGAGGTTCCCCTGATGACTATGTAGTGGGATGCTCTTTCCTTTTAAAGACTTTATCTTGGTATATGATTGTTAGAGAGCCATGGTGTTGGGAGGAGAACCTATTATATATGTTCACTAATATAATGACCAGTTATTGATGATATCTTTAATAATCAGGGCCTGTAAGTTGGAGCCATCTTTTTTTTTATCGAAATCCCCAAATTGATTTTGATCCAGATTGTTAATCCACCTGCCGGGCGGCCCTTATTTGACGGTATGGCTTCTATGCTTTAATAAGTGAATCCCACTATGTGTATTCTATCAATGGCCCATGTCTCCTGGAAGAGACAAATATAACTATCCATCAACTTCCCCCAGTCTTCCCAGGTGGTCTTCGACATAAGACCTGCAAGGTTGCAAGACAACAGACTGTTTCTGAATATGCTCGTTATTTGATTGATGTTCCCTCACCTCACTGGAGATAAAGTGAACGGGTGATTCAAATTGTGTAATCATTTGGATTAGGGACTGTCCCTCCAAAACATTGGTCGTAGTGACCCCTGATGACTCTTTTGGTGTGGGATAAAAATGACCTTCCTTGGTTATGGTTGATGTAATACTGTGAGGAAGCAGTCCCTGTACTTGTCAAATATGCCTATTCACAGAAACTGTATGAGTCTTGGCCTGCTCATTAATGTTAGTATTATTATGTGGCGATCCCTCGTGTTTTTATCAATATGCGGGGCTTTACTTTGGGGTGGGAGCTTGAACTGAATCAATGATCTATTGGGGGCAGTGTACGCTGGTCCAGGTTGATTAAACCCTTTACAAAGTCCCTGTCAACCAGGTCCAATATAATGTGATCTGATTCTTTGCTTGTAGAACTACGCTTAGCATTTAATATGTAGATCTTAAAATTGAGCTGCATTGCCCCACCTGCCTTAACCAGTGGGTTACTTTATTTATCAGGGCACCCATCTATTCTGGGTGGCTAGTCTCCTGGTGGTTTTGGCTACTTAAATTATGAGAGTGCACTTCCCATGTGGCGGTGCCCTTAGTAGTTGGTTCACTGAGTGAGACTTTTTTCTAGGTTTGCTTTGTAAAAAAAAAGATCGGAAACTTTAGAACTCGCTTGAGATTGCTTGTTCTGACCACTTACGTCTTCATTTAAAATATCAGTGTCATTCACCACACAATTTGCTGCAGCACTTGCTTTTGGCCTTTTTGCTTGCTTAGGGGCTCCATTTGGGCTTCAATTTGCCTACCGTTTGCCCATCTTGTTACAATCCCCGACTGCTAGCTGATCCTGTAATTAGGTCATTATGTGCTCTGTAGATTTAATGAATACAACAAAATGAAGGTATCTGAAGGATGCAAAGTGCACGGTTCCATCAATCAGTCTTAAAATCCAAAACAAAGAGAGATGGCTCAGCCCAGCCTCCTCCTGGCTCGGATGGGCATGCATGGGCACACCCTTGGCTCGGGCTTCGCCTGGGCACTTCCTCACACACATAGCGCCTATTAGAGAGTCATCGGCCCACCACACGTGTTGTGGAGTCGCAGGAGTGAGCCCCGGCAGCAACAACAACCGGTACGTTGGCGGCATCAACGCCGCAAGCTGACAACGCGCTATTAAGCTGGCAGGGGTGAGAGACCCCAGCAGGCACAACAACCAGAATGTTGGTGTTTTTAAACTGATTAATCAAAAAATCACATTTACTGATCATTAGGAGAACATTCCTCAGGTCTGGGGTCATCATTTTTCATCACAAAATGGATTTTTTGGACTGTAAAAAAATGATTCAAAATGTCAATTGCAATTCACCTCATGTTGAATAATCAGTTTATAAGGCTTAACAGTAATCGAAATTGCCGTTTTTATAGACTTTTCCTCCTGCTCAGAAACTAGTATTTTGTCCGATCTTGAGCATGGAAATGTTTCAAAACACACTTATTTTAGTTCCAAAAGTGATTCTTCACATTCAGCGGCCAGTTACACGGGGAGCCCGAACTATATACTAAGAAAATGGTATAACAATCCCGACTTGACTAGACACAGTGCCTAGAGCACGTAGAATCGCTGGGACCCCAAGGAACCACCCAGAGGAGTGACACAGGGAGCCCACGGAGGATGGGTGCAGTGAGGAAAAACGACTGCGTGCTCCGTACAACTCTATTGGAAAGTCACGGTTGCAAAGTTATAGTTAAAGGACACTTCTACAATGACTTTGAGCAAACCCTTTTGCACATAGGAGGGTTTAAGGCCAACCCACCAGTGAGTACCGAGGTACCCGTGTTACCTATCCCGGAGGAGCTGGGTGCATAGGGATCAAGTGGTATCGGAAACCTTCGTCATTTTCAATGGAGAGTTGCAAAGAAGCACTGCTGCCAGGAAGGTGAAGAGTGTCTTATGGAATCCAAGCCTGGATTCTAGGTAAAAAGAACCTGAAAGCAGAGGGGGCAGAGTCTGGGTCACTTCAGATGACCAGAGGCTCGGTAGTCGAATGGCCACTGATGTCGGATGCTTCAGGTGCGAAGAAGGGTTGCTTGATTCTGCAGCCACAGGGACCAGGAGATGTCGTGTATGACCAGGACCTGGAGGTGAGATGTCCCACGAAGGATGTCAAGTGCTGAGGGGTCGATGTCCAGATGAAGCACCAACAAGCCTAGGCAAATTCAACCCATGCAGTCAGAGTAAACGGGCTATGGTGTAGACCAACAAGGTCCAGGGGTCTCCCCAAGCAATGGAGAGTCAGGGCACATCTGAAGCAGCCAGGTAAGCCCAAGAACAAACAAGGTGACTCTTGCCAGGACCCACAGGCCAACGGACCAGGGATCGCAAGGAGACCTCACGCTAGTTTGCAAAGTACCTGCCCACAGGACACTCGGTGAGTGGAGGCTGGATATCTTCAGAGAAATTACTGCTTGGGGTCAGGACTACATAGAGTCCAATGCACAAGCTCGGGAATTGTCAACAAGCATATGTGTTGGACCTGGGCCTCTTGGCAGGGTCATCCCTAAACTTTTTGCCTTCCTCCAATACTCTCTCTGACCTGTTTTTGTTGGTTTAATGACTCTAGCACTGGTCAGCAGTGGTAAAATGCCCAAAGTGCATGTGCTCTCCCTGTTGAAAAGTGTACATGGGATTGATGTCCATGATTGGTTCATTGGATTTACTGCTAGTCCCCAGTAAAGTGCACCAGGAGTGCCAGGGCTTGTAAATGCCAATACTGCTAGTGGGCCTGCAGCGCTGGTTGCGCCACCCACAGAAGCAGCCTTAAAATGTGTCTAGGGTCTGCCATTGCAGAACCTGCGTGCAGTCTGGTACTGTCATGCTGGCTGGGCAAGTGCACACACTTGCCAGCTCCTAAACCTTCCCTTAACTTCATATTAGTCACCCCTATGGTAGGCCTGAGGGCAGGGTGCATTGTAAGTGTAAGGTAGGACATGCCCTGATGTGTGTGGCATGTCCTAATAGTGAATTACTGCCAAATTCGTTTTTCACTATTGTAAGGCTACCAGTTCCCTTTAGGCCAGATGGGCTGCTGGAATTATTACACTCTATAATCCCAGTAGGCTCAGGGAACATGGTAGAAATTAATGTTTAGTATGCCTGAACTCAGAATAATAAAATACTTCTTTTAGTAAAGTTTATTTTAATATCCTGTGTTTGCAAATGCTACTTTTAGAAATCTAGCATTTGCTTGTCTAACCATTTCAGCCCGCCTCTGCTTTTGTGTGTATCTGACTGTCTGAGTTGTGTGAGTGACAGGGCTGGGAGTTGACAGGTGGTGAATAGCAGGATGACACCTTAGTGGGGGGTGGGAGTTTCCCCTGAATGATGCATCAGGCTGTGCTCTGCCTCCACAATGCTGGCTCCGCCCTCCTGGGGAGCGACTGATGACTCAGCCTGCACCTGGCCCAGGAAGGACCGAAGCTTGTCAACAAAGTGCTCCAGGCTGCCCCTGTCCTCACAATGCCGGCTCCGCCCCCCTGGGGAGCGGCTGATGTGCCTGCCCTCACACTGAATGCAGAAGCAGAAGTACCCACCACAAGTGCTCAGGAGCTGAGAGCAGTTAGGCAAAGGCCCCCCTGGCCTGTAAGGACAAAAGAAACTGGGTATAAAAGTAGGAGCCCTGCTCCTTGTAAATTAGATCCTGTTTGCGCTACAGAAGAAACTCTGCCCGAAGAGAAGGACCTGGAAGGACTACAAGGAGGAGTGCTGTCTCTGGCCTGTGTCTGGTGCCTTGCTGCAGAAGGAGAGGAAAAGAAGAGACTACAAGAGACTTTTGCTTTTATTGAACTTTGTGCCAAACTCTGCTAAAGATCTCCAAGGGCTTGCTGTGGAACTTGCCCCCTGACCAGCGCCCCAGGAACAGTGGGCGCTACCCCTCTGAAGAAAGCTGCTGCTGGCGTGTGCTGTGTGTCTCTACAGCGCCGAGTGGAGGAGAGTTGAGAGCGCTGTGCCCTCCGCCACGCTCTCTAACAATTCGTGCAGCCGTGTCCCTCCCCCGACCACCGTGACTGTGGCCTGATCGTGTGCCAGCTCCAAAGTGAAGACCAGCCCCACGCTGGTCCGAGCGCCGTGACTGTCCGCGCTGAGCCGCGCTCACAAAGGAAAGGGAGGACCTGTCCGGTCCGAGCATCGCCGCCTGTTTGACCCCCGAGGTACAGGCCGCCCCCGCAAAGACAGGCACTGCCAAGATTGTGCCCCTCGTACCTTGGGCGCTGAGACCCCTTGTCCCCGCAGCTGGGAAGTGACTCGCTGCCGGGCCTCGCCTGATCGGGGCACAGCGCTTCGTGAAGTGTACCCCCCCTCAGCCCCGCCTGCTGCAGCTTCCCCCCTTCGGAGCCTGAAGCGAACCTTGCCAGAGGAATCCTGCCCCGTAATCGCACCGCCGTCCCGGGTGCCCTGTGACCTGCAGCTGAATTCCGCAGGCCGCCGCACCCCCCAAGGAAGACAACGCGACGTGGGACAGCTCCCCTTGCAGCCGTCCGCTCCAAGATCGCCAAAGAATTTAAAGGTACTGTGTTTTTGCCCCCTTCGCGGTGCGAGCGTCCTGCAAGCTGAACTCGCACCGCGCTGTGTGACCTTGGGCGCCCCGGGAGCCTCGCAGCTGCTGTCTGCCTGGTAGCGCGAGCCGCCCCTGAGACAGAGGCTCGCTCTGCTCCTGGCCCCCGAGGCCCCTCCTAACGCTCCCTGTGGCCCGCGGCCCCCTCCCCTCGAGTCGCGCCCCGAGGGGTGACTCATTGCGAGAGCCGACCCGGCCGTGCCTTGCGGTGCTCACGCGGGAAGCGTGAGCTTTGGCAGGCCGGGCCCGATTTCCTCCGAGAAAGTGAGCGGAGACGGAGGAAAGCGCATTGAGGCGCTAGAAAACACTGAACCTTGCTAAACCTGGGCAGAAGGCCCAAAACATTGCATTTGGAAGAACTGTGACATTATTAAGAGTAACTGGAACCTTGCATTCTCAAAAATAACCAAGACTGTATTTACAAGCCTGCTTCTAAAAAAATATATAAAGAGAATATATTTTTAATACAATACAGTTTGGTGTCATTGTGTGGTGGGTTGGTTGTGTTGGTATGATATTGCAAATGTTTAACCCTATGTGCCCCAGAGATTAGCCTAGACTGCTTGCGCCACACTACCTAGAGGGTAAGCAGAGGTTGTTCTTGAAGGTAACCCTTAGCCCTGACGTGGAAGAGAGGGTCCCTGCTTGTCGCCAGTGCTGCACTGCGCCAACCAGAGACTCCCCTTTCCAACAATATGCAATTGCAAATGTATTCTGTGCATAGGGGTTCTGGTTGCACAGCCCCCACGAGGGAAACTGGCCTCAGAATCACCGAGAGGTCTGATCTATCTCAGCTAGGTAACCCACTTTATACCCATCGGAAGGGGTTGAAAAGATTCTGAGGACCCTCCTAGGGGAGGGGCAGGTCGGAGGGGTGGCTCCACCCATGTCCTTTGTCCAGTTTCATACCAGAGCAGGAGCCAATGGCTCCCATAACTGGTTTGAGTTGGACTATGCACAGGGACATCAAATGTGCCCCCAGTGCAAACTTTCTGACACACTCCAACTGTCCGGCAGGTGGTCACAACTTCCCTGTGACAGTTTGCCTATTCTCATGCCTTCCTCTGCTCAAGATTGGCTCAGAAGCAGTAGAGCAGAATCGTGTCTGTGGCTGGCAGGGTCCATTTTGTGCTGCCTGAGTCGAGAAAGCTGGTACCGGGTAGACCGGTGACCCACATATGTCCCTTTGCAAGGGTGGAATCATACCTCCCTCACCAGTTACTGGTGTGGAGTTATGATTCCAAGGTGTTTGACACCAAACACGACATGTTTCTAAGCAGCCGTTTTAAAGTTAGCATTTACTGCGAGGTTATAATGCACTTAAACATATATGTCTGGCTGCATCACAGACAACCGCGGAGAATGGTCTCCAAAGGCTGCAGAGGGGCTCTGCTCATGCAGGGGCACCCTCTCACGTAAAACCCAGCACACTACCTTCAGGATTTTTAAGGCTTGCCATAGGGGTGACTGATAGGTTTTTAAGTGTAGTGATTAAGATAGATATAGTGAACCCATATCTTAGTAAGTGGTGCAAGCACCATATTACACAGTCTGCAGTAGCAGGCCTGTTGTGTCATTTTGAATGGCCTCTCAGGGGTGGCATAATACATGCTTCAGCCCATGGAAGGCCTTTGGGGTACCTATGCCCTGGGTACATGGTGTACCATATACTAGGTACTGATAAGGGTGCCCCAGTATCAAATCTGGAGTTTACATAAAGTACATACGTAGCAATTTAAGAGAGAAAGCAGATAGACTGGGGTCCTGGATAGTCAAATTAGTCCAAAAACAGTGTGATATCAGCAAAAAGTAGGGGTAACCATAAGAAGCAGATATTACTTTCCTACAGGAGCCAGTAGACCAATCAAAGGGTCCCGGTTCTAGAGATGAATCTGCTGAGGCACGTCTGTGCCCTCTGGAGGCTAGTCCCCACGCTGGGGAGAGAGTTGAAGCAACTCTGGAAAAAATAATTCTGAATCTAAGGTATCGATGTTTTCATATGCCAGCCCTCCCATCTATTGAGGGGCGTGCAAAAGGGGCTTTGAACAAAATAGTATTGGATATACAGGTCAACAAAGTGGTATGCTTTATTAACAAATCGCTGTTTTTCCATATAATTTTGTTAGACAGTAACTACAGCTTAAATTGGATGATAGTACATTTTTACAATAACAACTTTGCAACCCCGTATGAGGTTCCAAAGAATCTCGAGGATTCACTAGAGGACATAATATTCTACCAACCTAAACCAGTTTAATTTATATGGGCATGTGATTTTAATATATCGAAGTGTAGGAAGGAATATTATAGATTATGCCAGCAAACGATAAAACACAAGGAGTTAAAAGATCACTTTGTGCATACAGCTTACGGTAATGCCGTAAATAACCTACTAATGGTTTAGCAGCTGGAAATGAGGTCACAGAGGGCCAATATTAACGGTTGAACACTCCCGACTTTTTATAGAGGGGGAGTTTACCTCAGTGATAGATCGTATAGTAACATCCAGTAGGGGCCAGGAGAATACCTCAGTGGAAATAAACATCAGGATGACAGAGCTCAGTGACCATGCTAATATCTCCATAAAGCTACCATGGAAAGATCACTTTTTTTTTAAATAAAAAGAGTATTATAACTCAGAAACCCACCTTAGCTAGATGAAGTTGCTACACATTGAAGTGGTGTACAATTTATGAAAACCTCCTTTTCACTCGAGTAATTCGGACGAATTTAATGAGATCCTGTCCTGTCTAAATCTTTTAATGAATAAACCTCAAGCAGTCAAAGCATTTACAGTAATCTTAGAGGGCATTAAGATACAACTAACTCGATTGAGTAGTAAAGTGAGCCAGCAACACAATCGATGGTTTGATAAAAACTTCTCAAAAGCCTCTGTAAATCTTCGTAATGCACTAAAATCAAGACCAAGGAATAAACTACAAATAAAAAAATCTATTTATAAAAGATCCATAGCAGAACGAAAGAAAAGAATTAAGATCCAAAGCTTGGGAGAAACTAAGGATAGCAACTAGCGTTAATGACTCCAAAGCATTCTGGGAAGTCATCAATCTTCCATTCTTACAAGAAGAAGGTGGCCCTTCCACAGATGTGTTTATAAATGAAAACACTTGGATTAACCATTTCCCATAAATCTTCCAAAGGCATAACAAAAACAGTAGTGACGGACTAGAGGTCACCCAATGAGTCACCTCGTCTTTAGACTTTACTATAAGCGAGATAGAACTTGCATTGGCACAAGCATTATCGCTAAAGGCACCAGGCCCAGATGGGGTCCCTGTCGCCATATTTTTAAATAAGTGACTTCTGGGTCCCCCTAATCACAGTAGTGTTTAATGCTATTGGCATCATGGGCCCTCCTTTATCCTGGAAACAGTCAATAATTGTTCTGATTTATAAAAAGGAGATGGCGCTGACCCTGCCAATTATCGCCCAATAGCGCTAATTGATCGAACGACCAAGATAATGGGTTGTCTACTACTAAATAGAATGGAAGATTGGGTAGCTGAGAATGGGATCCTTGTGGATGTACAATATGGGTTCAGGAAAGGCAGAGGGAAGGTGGACCAATGTCTGAACGTGGCCCTTTTAACAGCAAAGTATACACAGGCAAAGCAAGAGAACCTTTATATGGCATTTACGGCTCTCTCATCCGCTTATGATTGTGTCAACTATAGCAAGTTGTGGCACATTATGAAGCAAATAGGGAGGAGGCACCACTAATCTGTTTGTTTGGACAGTTATATGCAGGTGCTACTGGAAAGGTCCCCCATGGTAGGCATGGCGAATGTTTTAGACCTTTTAACAACACAAATGGTGTAAGACAGGGCTGTGTGCTAGCACCCTTCCTGTTTACACTGTATACCAATAAATTAAATGACCACCTGGTAGATAAGGTAATTGACACTCTGAAAGTTAGTGCTACCCCATTACCCATTTTGCTCTACGTAGATGATGCGGTCGGCAAGAATACCTCTAGCCCTACAAAACCGTATCACTAATTGTGTGTCTCTTATGAAAAATCTTGATCTACATGTCAACAGAACAAAGTCCTTTTTAATGTGTGTTGGGAAAAGTAGAATGAAAGGTACTTATATCATTGAAGATAGAAAAGTTGACATTGTAGGCAATTTTTCATTGCGTATTGTCTTTGACTCAAGCTTAAATTGGAAAATGATGGTGAACTCAAGGGCTGCTCAGACGAACAAAAGTATAGCCGCAATTGTTAGGTTTGGGACAAATCTGGGTAAGAAACCAATACCAGAGATCATTAAAATCTATCGGGCAAAAACCGTCTCAATGGGGAGGCGGAGCTTGCCTGGCCTAAAGAGGGCAGCTCCGTGATCGAGCTACGCTAGCCACGGCCCTATCCGGCATAATTTGCTGCTTCAAACACTTTGGTTTTAAGACAGAGATACTGGGCGGATGAAGCCATCTATTTGCTGATTTCGCCGATGTGCCGGCAGGACGATTTGCCCCGATACACCCGGAGATCCGGCCCGCTGCAGCTTCACCGGCACCAGGCCTTAGTGCCTGGCTGAAGTACGTGGCAGCGCCTGTGGCGTCGACTCATCGTGGCTGGTGTGTGCGGCCTGGGAGTACGGTGCCAGTTATCGGCGGGACTCCTGGCGGGAGGCCCACGGTGCTGTGGATTGCTGTGAGGGATGCACCGGAGACTGGATTACGCAAGGTGAGCCCCCCCGACCCGCTGGATCACAAGACGCGGGCTGGCCTTTCGGGGAGTGCGCAAGAGGTCAGATTGTGCGGCTCTACATTGGCTCCTGGCGCCTTGAGACTTTGGCCTTGTATTGTTGCCCCAACACCCTCGGATTTGCAGGACTGGTCTAGCAGTGCTGCCTGGGTGCAGTGCCCTTGCCTTGGCCCACTTCGTGCCACCCGATCTGCTTGGAGGTACCTCATACTACAGTGGTGAGGTGCGGGGCCATTGCTGGACACACAGAGGGGGATGTGGGCGGCCTCATATTTCAACAATCCACTGCTGCTGTCACTTGTCCTGGCGCGCCGCGGCCCTGGCCTGGCATAACTGGTGGACTCCGGCCATGACACTAGGCCTGAAACTTCCCGTTGTTGGAGGTTGGTGCACGCGTGCCTGGGGGGCCTGCGTGCTTGAGGCGCCGAGATGGTTAAATCAGACAAGACGCAGCCGGAAATCAATTTTGAGCAGCGAAAATCTCGGCGATTTGAGGACGCGGCGGAATCTGCGATGTCTGAGCCTGATAACACAGCAGAGGATCCTATTGGCAATATCAAACAGATGAAAGCATCCATTCAGCAAGGCCTGTCAGATATTGATGCCAACATTGATACTTTGGCCAATAGAAGTGACAGAATGTCGGAGAGGGTTGACAAGCATTCAGAATGTTTAGACATGGCGGAGCGTCGCATCACGGAAACCGAGGAGGCCCAGTCTGACTCCAATACTGCCCAGAAGCGAGTGGAGAAGGCCCTGGTGGACTTGCAGGACAGGGCTGATGACTTGGAAGCAAGATCGCGGCGTAGTAATCTCCACATTACGGGCCTGGCTGAGTCCACTGCGACGGGCAATATGGAGACCTTTGTTGAGAAACTGCTCACAATGCTGCTGGGCGCTGATATTTTTCTCCTATGTTTGTAATGGAGCGAGCACACCACTCTGGCCCCAGGCCCCAACCTAGTGCCCCTCTGCAGCCCATCAATGTCAAGCTTTTGAATTACCGCGACAGGGATGCTGCGCTGCAAGGGCAAAAGAACTGGGCAGCTTGAAGTATGAAGAGTCTTCTCTCTCCTTATTGCCTGACTTTACTCTTAAAGTTCAGGAGGCCAGGAAGCAATTCACTACCCTGAAACGTAATCTGTGTGATCAGAAAATTGAGTATGCTATGCTGTACCCTGCAAGACTCAAGGTGGTGTTTGATGGGAGAGGCAAGATATTCTCAGACCCACAGTCCCTTCAGAAAGCTCTTAAAGAGTGAGACAAGGCTGGCAAGAGTGGGATGGGACAGAGTGGCAGTCCCAGCGCTGATGGTGCGAATGGCAGCCTTGATGACAATGACTGATAGGCAGGTGTTGGAGTTGGGGACTTTCAAGTTTATCCTAGTTCACACTTATGGGAGTTGTTGTTTGGGGACTCATCCATTTTGTTGTTACTTGAGGCTATTCGGGGCTGCATAATGAGTGTACTCTTGCTTGCAGTGCTTTGATTGGGGTTGGAGTGTTTTAGCTACGGGAGGTTGCGATGCTCAGGGCGAACCTGATTGGTGATTTGATAATGGTGGGATAGCCAAGATTTTATTTTTCAGACCCACAATCCCTTACAGATGTCTTTTAGGGAGGGAAACAGAGCTGGACAATGCGGGAAGGGTCAGGCTGAAATTTCTCGAGATGAGGTCCTGGATGATAATGTCTGAACAGCAGACGGGGAGGCCGGACACATCCAGGTCTCCCCTAGTTCTCTCTTTTAACTGCCATTGTTGTGAAAACTTAGATACTTGGCTCAGAGAATTGCTGTCATCCAGGGCTGCCTAATAAGTGTATTTCAGCCTCCAGTTATTTGCTTGGGAATGTTTGTCATTCATGTTGTTGGGGTTACTAGGAGTAGGGCGTCCCGACCGGCGCTCTGGCAATGGAAGGCTAAGCAGTTTGGGTCCTATGGGTATATCCTAATTGTCACTGTTTGTTATGACTGAAGATTAATGATTGATGTTTGGTGGTGAGGCGGGGGTGGACTAGTGTGCCATTTCTGGGTAACATTCACCCAATGCGTTACATGTTGTTTCTCTCCGCATTTATGGGGGTTTATTGTTGTATTTATGTGATATCTTTGCAATTTTTGAATGTTTCTTTTGAGGCATGGAGGGCAGACACTCGCCTTTGCTTAGTTGGGGAATGTAAGGCGTGGGTGTGGGGTAGGACAGGGGTTTCTTTTGTCTTTCCTTTTTTTTTTGCAGACCACATGTCTTAATTTGGCTTTGATGAGCAGGGTAGTCTACAAGGTATTATAGGTTAGCAACAATGATTGCAAGTACTCACTACATGACAGGCCAACATTCCAAAGAGGGACATATTAAGCGCCTGAGCCTCATGACATGGAATGTCAGTGGCCTAAATGATTACAGAAAGGTGTGTACTTGCGTATTTAAAAGGGAAGGAGGTTGACATCGCTCTACTTCAGGAGATTCACCTTCACCCTGATTGTGCATTACTTACAGGCAGCAGATTAACATGTCCCTTTCATGCTGCGTGTTTCACTTCCCATTCCAGAGGTGTTTTGACATGGGTTCATTTTAAATCGGGGCTCCAATTAGAACATTGTAAAACCAACTTGGCTGGCAGGTATATCATATCTAGATGTTATGGCAAAGGGATGAATTCTTTTTGTTAACTTCTATGGCCCGAACTATGACGACCCCCATTTTTACCAGTCCATCATTACACTCCTCAAGGTCCGTTACTCCTTACCGCTGTTTTGGGGTGCTGATTTTAATTGTGTAATAGATCCAGCGCTTGACCGATCGAGGGGCCTACCCGACCCCTGTCTGCTTCGGCTAAGGCCATTGCTGAGATAGCTTTACAGTTGAGCCTGGTTGATGCCTGGAGAGCTAGGTACAGCGAAAGGGGCTGATTCGCTCACTATTCAGCGTACCATGATATTCACACACGCATAGACTACTGGCTCATTTCTCAAACACTGCTGCCCAAGGTCCAGAACTGCTCGGTACTGGCTCGCTAATTTTCAGACCACTCGCCCATTTTGCTGGCCATTTCTGTTCCTTCACGTGGTCCTCCTCCTTTCTCGTGGAGATTTCTTCCATATTCGCTACTGGACACAGTCTTTTAATCGGAGCTACAATATGCGAGTGCTGAGTTTTTCGCCATTAATGTCAGCTCCGTAGACTCCTTTGCCACGGTGTGGGAGTCGTTTAAGGTTTATATATGTGGCGTCGCCCTTAGTAAGCATGCAGGGGTTCTCTGCTCTATTAGGAACAGGCTAGCTCTCTTGGAGTCCCGTATGGCCGCACTTGAGGCTGAGTTTGCTGCCAGGAATGATCCTGGAGTGTGGGAGCAATTAAAGGTCATGATTGAAGACTACATAATGAGGCAAATAGCGAGGTTAAACATATGGACCAATATGCTACGGCTAGATTCTATGGAAAGGCCGATAGGCCAGGTTTGGTGCTTGCGGCACTGGCCCATCGTAGATTGGAGTCTGGAAGCTTTAATGAGCTGGTCGATGAGGAAGGTTCTATTCTAACAGAGCAGGCGGATGTTAACGACCAGTTTCGCAGATACTAGCAAGAGCTATATAGCTCTATGGTCTCCCCTAGTGACGCTGACATATTGCAGTATCTTGAATATATTGCGCTCCCTTGGCTGCAAAACTGGCACAGTGAATTCTTACTGCATCCTATTGAAGTTGCGGAGATATGACTGGATTTGAACTCTATGCAGGAGGGTAGCGCCCCAGGGCAGGATGGACTAACAGTATCTTTTTCAAAGGCTTTAGCGACCTTTTGATTCAGCATCTGACTACCCTGTTTCAAGAGATGGGAGCGACTGGGATAATGCCTCCTTATAGTCCGGGCCTCACGCATAGAATATTGTTGAAAACTGATAAAGACTCTTGTCAATATTCCTCTTATCATCCACTCTCTTTACTTAGTTTTTGACACACAAATATTCCCTAAAATACAGGCTAACCGCCTGTCTCTGTTGTTGCCTCAGCTGGTTGGCCCTGAGCAGGCCGGATTTATTCGGGCCGCACGCGGTTGTACAATCTCCAAACTGTGTTTGGTGTCCTTCAGCATGTCCGACAAGAGGTTAAGGCAGCGGCAGTCTTCTTAGGCGTGGAGAAGGCCTTCGATTCAATTGAATGGTCATTTATGCTTGTTGTACTGCATCGCATAGGAGTTAGTGAGGATTTCCGACAATTAGTATTGGTGCTATACAACTCGCCTGTGGCTCACGTGCGCACCGGAGACACAGTTTCCGCCCCACTTCAAATATCGCGGGGAACTCGCCAGGGTTGTCCCCTTTCTCTAATATTGTATGCGGGGGCTGCTGAGCCCCTGCTGAGGGCGCTACGGGAGTATCACGGACACAGGGGACTACGCTTCCCCAAATACAACTTAATGGTTTCCGCCTGTGCTGATGACATGCTCTTGTATATTCGGGACCCACAGGTTCATCTGGGCCCTGTGATTTGCAAAGTGTTGCGCTTTGGTGGTCTTTCGGGCCTAAAGATTAATTGGGATAAGTCCATAATTTTTCCGTTGACTCCAGCTACGGTGCCGGCTCCTCTGAACTTACCGCTCCAATGGATGTCTGATCCAGTTTGCTATCTGGGTATCCACGTTAATTCTGACGCTGACCAAGTGATTAAGGCTATTTACAGCAAGGCCATCGACCGGCTGGGCGATGACATAGACCGATGGATTCAGCTTCCGCTTTCACTGGTGGGGCGGGTCTCCTTAGAGAAAACAAGGGAGCACCACCATTTAAATGTTTTTCTTCGTCAATATTCCCATAGTGGTACCCCAACATATGTTTAGGGAGCTGCGCTCTCTGATGAATAATCTGGCATGGGCGGGCAAGACTCCGCGCATTGCACTAGACACTCTCATGTTGCCATATACGGGCGGGTGGCCTGGGCGCACCAGATTTAGAGCTTTATTACAGAATAGCGTAGGCCTCACACGCCCATAGCTGGGTTCATGGCCCGCATGGCCTACCTCAGCTCCAGATTGAAAACGTTGCTGCTGCACCCGACCCTCTAGTGCTTTAGTCAAGGGTGTGTGGGGGTTCTAGATTCGGTGAACTCCACAGTCCATGCTTGGCATGTACTCCTTAAAATGTTTTCTGCTGCACAATTATATTCACCCCGTTTGTTGGTGGAGTGGTGTCAGTGGTTTGCTCTCAGTTCCGAGCGAGGGATTCTTTGCTCGTTGAACAGCTTGAACATACATGAGATAAAACGGGCAGTTGGGAACGTGGGAGGAGGTGACCGCTGGCATGGCAGAGCCCTCAGCGCTAACACAATTTCATTTTTTTAGGACCCGACACGCTATGCGCACTATACTGGGAGATGAGCTCCTAGAGCCAATGGGGATTCCTCCCCTGCCCATACTACTATGCTCACAGTCGCCTGTTAAGCTAGTTTCACATCTGTATGCTTCGGCAGTTCTCGCTAAGACAACACCTTTCACAAAAGCGCGGATGGCTTGGCAGGCTGATGGGGTTACACTCACGGATGATATTTGGTTTTTACTGCTGTGAAGTTGCACGTAAGGTTTCCCCTCAATGGCCGCCATAGGTTAGCCCACTTTAAATTCTCAAACAGGGTTAATTACACTCCACAGCGCCTCCATAGGTATGGGCAACGGGACACAGATAGCTGTGAAAGATGTGACACGCCAGGGGCCAGTTTTTTCCACTTAGCTTGGCAATGCCACCCCAGTGAAGGATTTCTGGAGGAATAGTTTTAGGATGATAAACGACAATGTGGGCCTTTCTCTTAATCTGGACCCCCTATTAGCGTCGCTAGGGTATACGAAACCCCTTCGAAAGAACGTTCGCAAGCTGATTGCTATAGGTCTTCTCCTGGCAAAGCGTAGACTCTCTATGCGATGGATGAGGGGTCCTGTAACTACGGTTGCAGAGTGGGAACAAGATATGAAGTATTGTAATACCGAATCAGATGTTTATAGCGAACTGCTTCCCCCCTGCAACCGGCCAAAGGGCTTCTGGGATCTATTTACACAATATCAACTGTCACGATAACACACCAATGAGGAGCAAGACTAAGGCCGCCTGTGCTGCAATTGTGGTTCACTGAGTATACCTATCTGATGATCTGTAGATATGCTGGTCGTGCCTTTCGTTTTGTAGAAGATGTGCCTGTCTGTATATTTATCCATCACTGCTTGGAAGATATGGAATCGCTGCATATTGGGCCAATTCTCTGCGTTGTATGCGATTGTGACTTTATGAACATTTCAATAATGATGAATCTGGTATATGTGATTTGTTTTATTTTGTTTCACTGTAATTGCTTTTGTTTAAAAAATCAAAAACATTTTTTAAAAATCTCAATAGCAAGGTACGGGCGGCAATATGGGGTATAGTTAATGTTGATAACCTCCAAAAAATAGAGGATGGGTTTGCAAAGAGGTTATTGTCCGTACCAAAGGCCTGTACAAATGCGATTACTCATAAAGAACTAGGCCTACCCTACATTACGGATACAATCAGACTGGCCCCTTTGTTGCTCTGGTTGTCAATATAGAAACAGAAGGTGGTACAAATAAATCAATGTATCCTAAATGACATTATGAAATTGGATTATGGATCTAAAATTTCTTGGCTACACTACATGAAGAGCACTCTTGAATCATTGGGGCTAGGGGTCTTGTATGCTGAACCTGTACAATGTGAAACCTTCTCGAAGGCGAAGGTAACAAAATAAATTCTAGAAAAATGAGCACATGAAAGATGGCTTAACAATAAAGATAAACCCACAGTAATTGCATACAATAATCAATCGTCCTTGTGGCATGGCCCATCGTCATATCTTTCCTTTGTGGGTAATAACCGCCATCGCTATACTCTAACGAGATTCTGTTTAGGTTACACTTATGTAGGACTATCCTCCAAATGTGTTCTCTTTGACTCAATTGGTACGTTGCCCGTATGATTTTTGTTCAAAATTATCACTTGTACATATATTATTTTTCTGTCGTTTTATGAAAAGGAGAGAAAAAGATTTATTATTCCATTCTTGCAGAAATTTTGCTTGCGTAAGTACACTCTCATTGACTGTTATGTTAGAACTGGAAACACCATATGTATGTTTTGCGATGGCCTCGTTTTTATGTTCAGCTTTAGAAACCTGCACTTTAGCTAATATATGTTTACATTTTAAACTATGTGTAACAAATTCAGGGAAATAAGTTCGCCTGGTGATATAACATAAATGAATTATTTAAATGAACCATGCTGCTAACAGGTTTTTATGGAAATGTTTTTAAGAATGTATGTCTTTGATGTTAATTTATTGAAGTGTTTGCTGTTTTGGGTGGGTACTTTTTATGTCTTTGATTTTAAATAAAGGTTTGATTGATCTGGTGCTTCGTTGTTCTTGGAGAACTAAAATATGGCTATATGGGCCCTCGTCTATCTCCTGGTCGGATTAGATTTAAGATTGCATCTCTCTAATCGGTAAATTTGGATTTGGATCTATATGTATGTATGGACCGCAGTGATATATATCTAACCATAACTATTAGTCTCTCATAAAAACTAAACAATTATCCTCCATTTCAATGGGCACTATACATTATGTGAACCTTCGGATGGTCATTTTGGCTAAAATATGTATGTGATGGAGACATCTAACCGCAGATTCCTTACCTTACAACTTCCATGTGTCAGGCTGGATCCACAATATTTTTGATAGCAGTACCCCCTGGGTGCCAATATGTGGCATCTGTCGACTCCATGTGACATCGGAGGCATCAGGTTAATCGTTTTGATGTCTACGTCATCAATATAAGTGCCATTGGGGCACGCTGATGTCAGTTCATTTCTTTCTGCGCCAGCCAGCGCAGGTTCATCAAAGAGATCTATCCCCTGTCTCTTTTTGACAGACTTTTCGACAGACTTTTCGACTTTTCACTTGACATGTCCTACACACCAAAAACGTCAACAAAAAGGCGCTGCACGGTTTGAACCCAGGGGACTGTCACCACGCCATGTCAGTTATGAACCCCCATCTATGACTTTGGTGCCTGTAGCGCTTCCACGACCCGAAGTCATGCCCTGACTGCTGGGCCATTGTGCCAAAAGCTTTGAGGGAGCAGTCCCTAAAGCTGCTTGAGGCCCAGCATCTGGTGCCTTGGCGATTTCCCCAAAAATCTTGTTCCTGCTCCCCGTCTCGGTCGAGAGGAAGGACCGAGCACTGCTCTGGGGGATCCAAGTCTTCCTCCTCTCATTTCAAGTCATTATGGTCAGGTAAGAAGCACCACAAAAAACATAAGTCGTCGAAGCATGCTTTGACTTTGTCTCATCCATCACCTGACGATACGGAGAAGTCTTGGCATCCAAGGCCCCGCTCTGTGGAAAGGGTGCCTGGGTTGGGTACATGTTTCCTTCCCTTCCCGCAGCTTGGAGAGACCCCGCTCAGTTGAAAATCTTTTATAATGCCATGTGTGCCATATTTGGATGGTCTGACCCTCCTAGCACTTCTTCGGACCTCACAGGCACATCGGAAGACGATCTCCCTGGGTTCCGTGATGCCTGATCTGGCCCCGGCGCCCAGGATTCTTCTTTGGTCCAGATCCAGGAACAGATCCGTTGTTCCACCTCAACCTTCACCGACGCTGTGTCCAACTCTGAGACCCTCAACCTCGCCGGTGCACACCAGCGATTCTTCCCCCATTCATATTCCAGGCAACACGGAGCCAGCTGAGCATCCACTGATGCTGAGTCAAGCGACGATGGAGCCATTGGGTTCCATGCCATATCCTGTGCCTTATTCTGAAGGGATAGGACTGGATGAGGATTGGGAGGGGAAATAGGATCCCATAGAAATACCACTTTTCAACAAAGAAATGGACTAGTACGAGGACCTGGGTGATGCCAGTGGCTTAGACACCCTCCAGAGCTTGGCATGCTGTCTCGTCCTCACCTGGCTATGAAGAAAGGGGGCTTCATTCACCGTGGTAGTGCGAAGGGCTGTGGAGGTCTTGAGCACCACTGTAGGAAGCTGTAGGTCCAAGACTAATGTCTTGATGAAGATCCTGCATCTTGGTGTTTCCACCTCGGAACCCTTGCTGCCATTTAATGAGGCCTTGACAAATGGGCTTGCACCAGATGCCCAGTAGAACAACACTGGAGCTCCTGTGAACAGAACTATAACCCACCACCATTGCCCTGCACCGGGCGACCCAGCTTTCCTCTCTAACTACTCAACCCAGAGAGCTTGGTAGTCGAAGCCTCTACTTCCTGTGGTGCTTTCCCTTCCATACCCCAGGATAGGGAATCCAAATGGAAGAGAAGATCTTCTCTGCAATGCAAGGCTGGTGGTGGAACAGCTTTGGTTTCAGTAACCACTGCATGCCTCTAGGGTTGTTCCTCCCATTAATTATGGGAGACGGTTGCCCAAGAGCTACCAAAAATGCCAGAGGCGGCCTGTGCTGCCAAAAATCCCAGAGGAGGCCAGTGGAGTCTTCTCCCAAGCTGTTACAGACAGGAGAGATGCATCAAGGTTTGCCATACACTGTGGACTAGACACAGCAGACTTGCTGCGCCCAGCAATTTCCTCAATGGTGGTCTTTAGGTACCACGCCTTACTGAGAATATCTGAAAGAGACACGTTAGTGATAGATTCCTTACCTTGGAATATCCCTAGACGTCAGACTGGATACGTAAAGTTTTCATCAGGAGTACCCCTTCGCGTTGGTGGGCATCGTTGTACGGCTCTGCGTACATCGTTGGCGTCGTAGTCACTGAGATGACGTCGCTGGAGCTACTTAGACGCGCCCACGCACGCTGACGTCAGTTCTTTCTTTTTCCGTGCCAACAAACGCAGATCCAGAGAGAGCGGTACCCCCAGTCATTTTTTGACTGATTTTTTTGGGGACTTTTGTCTGTTTTGTGAGTCCTTATACTCCAGGTGCATAAGGATGCCTGTTTTTAAGTCTTACACAGCCTGTCCCCGCACAATGTCGGTGATGGACCCGCACCATGAGTGTCTCTAATGCCTGGGGCCCGACCACAACTCCGAGCCGTGCCCCCAGTGCCGGGCCATGGCTCCAAAAACTTTGCGGGAGCGGTCCCAAAAGTGGCTAGAGGCCCGGGAGTCGGCTCCGTGCCGTTCCAGGTATGGGTCCCGTGGGAGGTCGAGAGACTGGCCACGGAGCCATCACCACCATTTGAAGTCTTCGCTCTTGGAGTGAGGTAAGGCGAAGCACAAGAAGTTGTAGAAGCGTCATCGCTCTTCGCCTAGCTGGTCGCGCGACGCGGCTGAGGGTGCAGGCAGCGCCGCCGTCCTTGTGGCTCCGGTGGAGCCTCCGCAGTTGCCGATGGCCTACCTTACCATTTCCGGGTCCATCGGTGACACCAGCCACGCTGCAAGAGTTCCTGTCAGCCATGGCACGTGTCTTTGGACCGTCCGGCCTCGCCGGTGCCGGAAGGGTGTCAACCGATGCCGTTTGGGAATTTCTTTCCCTTTATCCACCCACCTCTATATGTTCCACCTGTTCGGCAGGCTATGGAGGATGGGGAGGACTGGGAGGGGTCTGAGGACTTTCTCATAGCTCAATGCGAGCTGGTCCTGGACTTAGATGAGGATCCAGGGGATGCAGGTGACCAGGATTATGCTCCGGAACCTGGTGTACTGTCTTCTCCTACTGTGCTACAGAGGAGGGTGGTTCATAGTCTATGGTGTTGCGTAGGGCAGCCGAGGCTCTCCACCTCGAGCTCCCTTCTGTGGCCATCAGGAATAACCTCCTGACAGAGGTGCTTCGGACAGCGTCGTCTTCTACGGATCCGCTGCTGCCCTTTAATGATGCACTCAGGCCTGAACCAGGTGCCCAAAAGAACGTCTAACAAAGGGGCTCCTGTGGACAAGAACGTGGCCCTATGCCATTGCCCAGCCCCGGGTGACCCCGTTTTCATCTCTCAACACCCTACCACGAGAGCTTGATTGCCCAACCCTCTGTGTCTCCGAGCGCTTTCCCTTTCGCGCCTCCGTACAGGGAATCCAAGAAACTGGAGCAGTTTGGGAAGAAGATTTTTTCTTCCGCCAGTTACGGACTGCGGTCTGTGAACACCGCATGTCTCTTGGGCTGTTATTCCCATTCTGTGTGGGATACGGTTGCGCAAGTGCTGCCTCAGTGTCCGGTGGAGGCTCGGAACATACTCCCAAGCTATTGCTGAGGGGAGAGATGCAGCCAAGTTCACCATCCGTTGTGGTCTAGACACTGTCATGGAAATTGCCCTGCCCAGCGTGTCAGCAGTGGCGTTATATCGCCACGCCTGTCTGCAGACCACTGTCTTTTCTGGGGATGTCCAGAATACATTGATGGACATGCCCTTTGACGGCATTCGTCTATGCAGCGGTAAGGCAGATTGAGCGTTGAAACGTTTTAAGGACTCCTGGGCTACGGCCAAGTCCTTAGGCCTTTCGGCCACATGCACTCCTTCTGCTTTTCGCTCCTTTCGTGGCCAAGGAAGGGGAACCCAAGCACGTTTGTTTCTGCGCAGACTTGTGGCTTTGAAATAGTCTCAGCACAGCCGCAGACGTGGGACCCGCAGAGGCGGGTCAAGGGGCCAGCGTGCAGGTCATTCCTCCACCCCCCTGCTTCCACTGCTTCCAAACCTTACTAGCCCGGTCTTTCAGGCCCACCAGATGCCAGTGGGTGACAGGATTTGCCATCACCTCCAACAATGGTGCACCATCACATTGGACAGGTGGGTTCTGCAGATTGTCTGAAGGGGCTACTCCCTCCCCTTCGAGACTACACCCCCAGCCATGCCACCTCTATATCACTGCATGTTGGGGGATCACTTGGCACTTCTACAGCAGGAAGTTGCAGCCCTCTTGGCCAAGGGGGCCATCAAGCACGTTCCGACTCCGGAAGAAGGTCGTGGTTGCTACTCCCACTACTTCTTGGTTCCAAAGAATGACAAAGGCCTGCATCCTATCTTAGACCTTCGGATCGTCAATCGCTTCCTCCGGAAAGAGAAGTTCATGATACTCAAGCTTGCTCAGGTCTTGTCTGCCCTCGACCCGCAAGACTTGATGGTAGCGGTGGACCTGCAGGGCGCCTATTTTCATATCCCTGTCCTGCTGGTCCACCGGCTTTACCAGCGATTCATGGTAGGGCAGGAGCATTTTCAGTTCACCGTGCTCCCCTTTGGCCTTACCAGTGCCCCTCGGGTGTTCATGAAAGTGATTGTGGTGGTCGCAGCTCATATGTGTAGATCAGGGGTTTTAGTCTTCCCCCTTCTCGATGACTGGTTGTTGAAGGTGGGTTCACCACAAACAGTCGTCACCCACCTCCAGAATATGGCCGACCTCCTGCATTTGCTGGGGTTCTCCATCCACGTGCCAAAGTCGCACCTGATACCCTCTCAGAAGCTCCTCTTCATTGGGGCGGTTCTGGACACAGCGCAGTTTCGGGTTTATCCTCTCAAACAGCAAGTCTTGGACATTCGGGCTATGATTCTGATCTTTCAGCCCTTGTCCTGGGTTTCGGTCAGGACAACCTTGAGGCTGCCGGGCCTCATGGCCTCCTGAATACTTCTCACCAACCATGCCAGATGGTGTATGCAGGCTCTGCAGTGGGACTGAAGTTCCAGTGGGCACAGCATCAGGGGAACCTGTCCGACTACGTCCAGATCTTGGAGGGCACCGCACAACAATTGCAGTGGTGGCTCATGAATCAGCATTGGGTCAGCTGCAGATCCCTTTCCCCTTCCCAATCAGAGCACACAGTGGTGACAGATGCGTTCCTCCTAGGATGGGGCGGCCACATGGGAGAGGAGAAGATCAGAGGCCTCTGGTCTCAGGCAGAATCCCGGCTCCATATCAACCTTCTGAACCTTCTTGCATTGAAGGCATTTCTTCCCTCTGTCAAGGGGTAGGTGGTGCAGGTGTTCACAGACAACACCACTGCCATGTGGTATTGCAACAAACAAGGTGGGGTCGTGGAACCTATGTCAGGAGGCTCTGGACATGGCTGGAACGTCAAGGCATTTCATTGACGGTTCAACACCTGGCAGATTCTTTGGACGCCAGGGCGGACGAACTCTGCCACCGGTGCCTGATGGATCACGAATGGTGTCTTCACTCGGAGGTGGCGCAAGGTCTCTTTTGACAGTGGAGAGAGCCTTGGTTAGATCTATTCGCCCCTGAAGAGAACACGCAATGTCAGCTGTTCTGCGTCTTAGAATTTCTAAGACGGCACTCGCTCGGTGTCGCGAGTGGAGCTGCAGTTTATTGCATGCCTTTCCGCCTATACCACTTCTACCCAGAGTGCTGAAGAAGATCAGGCATGACTGGGCCCAAGTCATAAGCATGGATCCCCCGATCCGACTGCCTCTTATTGAAGGATCTTCTGTCACAGCAGCAGGGGACGGTCCTCTACCCAACCTGTCACAGTCTCCACCTACATGCGTGGAGATTGAGTGGCGACAGTTGATTCCATTTGACTTGCCTCCTGAAGTCTGTGATGTCATTCTGGCAGCCAGGCGTCCCTCCACTAAATCGGTATATGCCTGCAGGTGGAACACATTTGTGGCATGGTGCACAGCAAAGGCTGTGGATCCCCTATCTGTCTATTAAGGGCTGCCTTTCCGCAATCTTGGCCTTTCTCAGGCTCCCTGATCAGCCCTGTTTTTAACAGATTTCTCAAAGGCATTACTCACCTTTTTCCTCCTAGTTCAAGTTCAAGTTCAGAAATTTGTATAGCGCACTACTCACCCAGAGGGTCTCAAGGCGCTTGAGGGAAGGAGGGTGCTTTACTTATCGAATAGCCAGGTTTTTAGCTGCTTTCTGAAGGAGAGGTGGTTCTGTGTAAGGCGGAGGTGGGTGGGGAGAGAATTCCAGGTTTTGGCCGCTAAGTAGGAGAAGGATCTTCCTCCCATGGTGGATCTATGGATGCGCGGAATTGCGGCGAGGGCTTGATTGGACGATCGTAGTTGGCGGGTGGGGGTGTAGAAGGACAGTCGTGTGTTGAGGCATTCGGGTCCTAGGTCGTAGAGGGCCTTGTGTGCGTGGGTGAGGAGACGGAACGTTATTCTTTTGTTGATGGGGAGCCAGTGGAGGTCTTTCAGGTGACCGGAAATGTGAGCTTGACGGGGGATGTCCAGTATGAGTCTGGCGGAGGCGTTTTGGATGCGTTGGAGTTTTTTCTGTAGTTTGGTTGTGGTTCCGGCGTAAAGGGTATTTCCATAATCCATTCGGCTTGTGACCAGTGCGTGGGTGACTGTCTTTCTTGTTTCGGTGGGGATCCAACTGAAGATTTTTTTGAGCATGCGTAGGATGTTGAAGCATGATGATGAGACGGCGTTGACTTGTCTGGTCATCGAGAGGGAGGAGTCTAGGATGAAGCCCAGGTTACATGCGTGATCAGTAGGTATGGGTGCTGTACCCAAGGCCGGTGGCCACCATGAGTCGTCCCAGGCAGAGGGGGATGATCCTAAGATGAGGACTTCCGTTTTGTCAGAGTTTAATTTTAGACGGCTGTTCTTCATCCATTCGGCTACTTCTTTCATTCCTTTGTGTAGGTTGGTTTTGGCGGTGTTTGGGTCTTTGGTGAGGGAGAGGATCAGCTGGGTGTCGTCAGCATAGGAGATGATGTTGATGTTGAGGTTGTGTTGTCGCGCAATGGATGCGAGGGGACTCATGTAAACATTGAAGAGGGTGGGACTGAGTGATGATCCTTGTGGTACGCCGCAGATGACTTCGGTGGCCTCTGATTTGAATGGGGGGAGGCGGACTCTCTGGGTTCTCCCGGCGAGGAACGAGATGATCCAGTCCAAAGCTTTTCCTTGTATTCCGACGTTGCTGAGGCGTTGTATAAGGGTGTTGTGACAGACTGTGTCGAAGGCGGCGGAGAGGTCAAGTAGGATGAGGGCAGCTGTTTCTCCGTTGTCCAGTAGCGTACGGATGTCGTCTGTAGCTGCGATGAGGGCGGATTTGGTGCTGTGTTTGGCTCGGAAGCCGGACTGTGAGGGGTCGAGGGATTTGTTGGTTTCAAGGAAGGCGGCTAGCTGATTGTTGATGGCTGTCTCGATGAATTTGGCAGGGAATGGGAGGAGCGAGATGGGGCGGAAGTTCTTAAGTTCAGAGGGGTCTGCTGTGGGTTTCTTCAGTAGAGCGCTGAGTTCGGCATGTTTCCAGATTTCCGGGAAGTTGTCGGAGTTGAAGGAACAGTTAATGACATCGCGCAGGTGGGGGGCGATGATGGAGTCTGCTTTGTTGAAGATGTGGTGGGGGCATGGGTCGGTTGGCGATCCTGAGTGGATGGAGTTCATCAGGCGGATGGTGTCTTCAGTAGTGATTTGGTTCCAGGCACAAAGGTTGTTAGAGTGCTGTTTTGGTTCGGGTGTGGGTGGTGTTGACTGGTCTTCGGACTGGTTTTCAAAGCTGTTGTGTATGTCGGCGATTTTTTTGTGGAAGAATGAGGATAAAGAGTCGCAGAGGTCTTGGGAGGGAGTAATGTCGTTGGTGCCGGCGGTGGGGTTGGTAAATTCTTTTACGATGTTGAATAGTTCCTTGCTGTTTTGGGTGTTGTTGTCAAGTCGATCTTTGAGTGCTGATTTCTTGGTGGATCGGATAAGTTGGTGGTGTTTGCGGGTGGCGTTCTTGAAGGTGGCCAGGTTGTCAGTGGTTGGGTTTTTTCTCCATGCTTTCTCGAGGGTGCGGCAGAGTTTCTTGGATTTCTTAAGGTCATCGTTGAACCAGGGGGCTTTTATGCTACCTTGCTTGATTTGGTGACTTTTCAAGGGTGCTAGTTCGTCGGCGCTGAGGGTGATCCATTGTGTGAGGTTGGAGGCTGCTTGGTTTGGGTTCGATGATTTGGCAGGAGGGTTTAGGTGAAGCGATGTGATTTTGTTCCAATTTCTTCGGGGAATAGGTTGTTGAGGGTTGTGGGTCGTGGTCTTTTTGTAGTTGAAGTGAACGCAGCTGTGGTCCGTCCAATGGAGAGCTGTGGTGTGATCGAAGGAGATGTGCTTGCTGGAGGTGAAGATAGGGTCAAGCATGTGTCCGGCAAGGTGGGTGGGGGTGTCAACAAGTTGTTTGAGTCCGAGATTGGCCAGGTTGTCCAGAAGGGTGGTGGTGGTGTTGTTGTCGTTGTTCTTTTCCAGGTGGAAGTTGAGGTCTCCCAGTAGGATGTAGTTCTCGGAGAAGAGGGCATGTGGGCTGATGAAGTCAGTGATGTCTTCGCTGAATTGTGTGTGGGGTCCTGGAGGTCTGTAGATGAGGGTGCCTCTAAGTGTGGTCTTGGGGTCGGTGTGGATCTGAAAGTGAAGGTGTTCGGCGGTAGCGAGGTTATCGTCGGAACTGGTCGTGATGCGGATGGTGTTCTTATGGACGATGGCTATGCCTCCTCCCGTTTGGTTGATGCGGTCCTTTCGGATGATCTTGTAGCCGTCCGGGATGGCTATGGCGATGTCGGGCGCTGATGAGGCGTTCATCCAGGTTTCTGTAAGAAAGGCGATGTCCGGCGATGTGGTGTCGAGTAGGTTCCAAAGTTCTATGGAGTGTCTGTGGACCGAGCGGGTGTTGAGTAGGATGCACTTTACGTGGTTGTTGTCGGAGCTCTGTTTGAGATTCGTTGATTTGGTGTGGGTCCTGATGCAGTCGAACTTGCAGGAGTGGCAGGTGAAGGGTCCATGGGTGTGACCTGGGACGGCTTCGTAGCAGTTAGGGAATTGGCCGGGGTTAAGTGCTGAGAGGGAAGCGGCGTCGTACGTTAAGGGGGAGAAATGGGAAATACGGGGAGCAGGGGGTCTGGCGCTGGGCGCGGACGGGCGTAGACGGGCTTACCTTTGGCGCACCTTCGGTGCGCATGGGGCGCGACCGCTGCGCGCGACCGCTGCGCGTTAAAGCATCTGACATGTGGACAGTGGGAGGGGAGGGGCGAGGGAGGAGTAGCTGAGAGGCGGGAGCGGGGTGGATATCCGGCCAGGGAGTCACAACAACAACAACAACAAAATACAAAATGGCAGCAAGCCAAGATCGAGACAGGATTGGGGCACAGTCACATAAAGCGCGATGCGAATGGCAGTGGCACCGGCACAATCAGGCAAGGGTGATATCTTCAGGCAGCACAGTACAATTGAAAAGAAAGTTACAGCGCACTTGGGCAGTCTCGCGCTACGAAATAATTATGCTTAGCGATAAGTTAAACAGTCAGGCAATCTAGCGCTACGTTATAATAATGTGCACGATCTGGCTATAGCAATAGTGGTAGCAAGGCGAGGTGGCAGGCAGCAGTTAGGCGGTATAGCGCTACGATACCAGGTAGAGCAGGGGGGCAGCGTGAGGAGCGGCCGCTTCTGGTGGGAACAGGGCGGTCACCTTTTGAACAGGGCGGTCACCTACTCCGTTTGAGATGCCGCAGTGGGACTTGAATCAGTTTCTTACCTTTCTGATGTGCGCTCCTTTTGAGCTGCTTCACAACTGTCCTCTTCGTTTATTGACATTGAAGGCTGCTTTCCTGGTTGCCATCACCACCGCTAGGCGTGTGAGTGAAGTCCAGGCTCTTTCCTGTAAGCCTCCTTTTCTTTCGGTTCATCCGGACAAGGTTGAGATTCACACTCGTCCTTCCTTCTTGGAAAAGGTTGTCACTGCCTTCCACATTGGGCAAACTATCACCTTTCCCACTTTCTTTCCACCTCCGCACCATTCCAGAGAGATGCTCCACTGTCTGGACACAAAACATACACTTTCATTCTATTTGAATCGCACACAAGTTCCGGGTGGATGACCAGCTCTTTGTTGGCTACGTGGGCACCAAGAAAGGCTGGGCTGTACACAAGAGTACTATCTCCCACTGGGTCATCTTGTGTATCAAAGCCTGTTATTCTCTGGCTAAAATGGAACCTCTGGTGCGGTTGCGCGCCCATTCTACCATGGCGACAACAGCTCTACTGCATTGGGATTTGGTGTCCCCCTGCAAGACATCTGTCAGGCAGCCACTTGGACCTCGCTGCACACTTTTACTAAGCATTATTACCTTGACAGTCAAGTCCGGAGAGATGGCTTCTTTGGCTGTTCTGTTCTCCGTAAATTTCTGGTGTGATCTTTGTTTGCAGACCCACCACCGGAGTTGGTATTGCTGGGGTATCTATTTTAAGGTAAGGAATCTATCACTAACGTGTCACTTTCGAATGCACAAGTTACTTACTTGTGTAACAATATATTTGTAAAAGACATTAGTTAGTAATAGATTCCTTACCGCACCACCCATCATCCCCATTCTGCGAACTGATTTCTAGGGTTAAGGTTATCCCTTTCAGGGCCCTAGTTTCAATGCACCAGTGGTCAGTATCTTGCATGACTGTTTCTGGCATGGAAAGTCGTGTACAGAACTGATGTCCGCGCGCGCGGGCTCGTCTAAGTAGCTCCAGCGAGGTCATCTCGACGACTACAATGCCAACGAGGTACACGGAGCCGTACGACGACACGCAAAAGTACTGCTGACGAAAACATTCCGGATCCAGTCTGACGCCTGGGGATATTCTAAGGTAAGGAATCTATCACTAACTAAGATCTCTTACAGATATATTGTTACACAAGTAAGTAACTTGTGCGTCTTGCTCTCTTCTCTTTGGTGCGGCGTCCGTACTGTCCCCAGAGTGCTTTAAGGAGTCGCTGGCTGTGGCCAGTCCTTGGACCTCTCAGGGTCATCCCGCCCTGCTTCTGCCTTTCGCTACTTTCATGGCACAGGGTCATCCCGCCCTGCTTCTGCCTTTCGCTACTTTCATGGCACAGAAGGGGCTTCCAACAAAAAGAGTTCCAACCACGCCAGCCCTACCCCAACCAGAAGACCGTGCAAATTTTGCTAAATCTACAAGGTCATGGGCACAGTACACACCAACCCAGCCGGTCAGGAGGCCAGAAGTCAAGTCAGGCCACAAACCCCTCCTCCTCCGCCTCCAATACTTCCTAGTCCAATCCTCCCAATTCATGGGTGTCCAATTGGTGTCAGGATACGCCATCACCTCCACCACTGGCGGGATATCACCTTGGACAGGTGAGTTTTGCATATAGTCTGAGGGGAATCTTGTCTGTCAGGCCCAATACTTTCGAAAAGACTTGGCTATCTGGTCACTCACGGTTGCGCTACCCATACCAGCTCGCCTCCCGCCGCCTCGCTTCCAGGACACCTCAGCGAGGCCGCCGAGCGGAGGGGAGAGACTTCGATTCCCATCACCCTTTAGCGGCCGTAAGCCGCACCTGTGTTCAGCGCGCCAACCGGCGCATAAATTGCTACACCTTCCCCCGCGTCGCGGGTCCGCGTGCGGGTTCAGCCGGGCTAAGCCCGGGCAAAGGTGCTGGCCCTCTGTGGCCCTCAGAGGCCCGAGGAGACTGGACTGGGCCATAGACCCTGGATGCCAACCCAAGCCACGGACATCAGAACTGTAAGCACACCCAAGCTTCTTCTGTCCCTTTGGTAATCTATGTTTGGGACCCTTATTGTTGACCAGCCGCCACCCTGCAATTTAATCAACACGGGACCTGTGTTTGTTGTTTCTTTTGTTTCCCTTTTTATTTCTGTTAAGGGAATTGACAACCTGTGAAACAAGAAGCATGGCTGCGGCGGGAGGCAAAAAGTTGACGGGCACACTGGATGATTTTATTATACGCACTAACTCCCTAATTGATCAAGGAATCGTGCTAATGGAAAGAAGGGTCTCTCAAGACCTTGTACTAGCCAAAAGGTCGTCCTTGGGCCATATTGCCTCTGCACGTACCCCTGATAACTCTTTAAGTATAATGAATCCTTTGCTGACCCATGCTGAGGTCCACAATACTATCTGTAACCAGCCAGCTTTTCAAGACCTATTGTCCCTTGATCCCCAGGCCCCGACCCCTTCGGAAACTAGTTTGGTAGTTACACTAGTAGACACCCAAGTTGAGAACAGTAATAACCAAAAGAGGGGGAAACGGGAGGGGGCCATTCCCAAATGTAAGCGCACTTATACCACCACCTCTGGAGCCAGGAAAGCTACTTTAGCTAAGGGAGGGAGCACTAGTGATAGCACCAGTGTTAGGGGTAGCATAGAGGAGGGGAGGGAAACAATTGGGCAAAAAACTGGGACGGAAGAGGATCGATCTGTAACTCTACAACTACCCCCGAGTATCCTTGATGATACCATTCTGGATAACACCTTGGCTGACATCCTTGCAGATAGCACCATAGCCGATAGTACAGGAGCTATAGAAGCAAAGGATGATTTCCTAGTTTGTACCTTAACAAAACTTATTAAAACCTTACTTACTCCTTTAGAAGTAAGGCTTCACGGTATAGAAAAACAGCTCCAGGAAATACACAAGGACCTAAGATCCCAGAACACTAACCATGCTAAAAGGGTAATTCATGCAACTGTTCCAGCTAGCAAAACCAAGTCAACGAACAAATGTCCGGCAGTGGTAAAAAATAAAACACACAAGATCCCCCTGCCGAATCTCCCTAACCCTGAGTGCAACAAAGCATGTGCCAAACCCCCTGTAGCAAATGAGCCCACCAACCGAAAAAAATGAGATGGTCCTATTACCCCCGCTCTAAATCCTGAAATAGTCCACCACGATAAAACCCAGAAGCGCCGAAATATTAACTTACCGCCAGATGCCTGTCCTTATGTGATAGTTTTAACAGGGGTTCCGGAACTGGCCACCTCAACTACAGAACCCTTTTGGGCACTTAAAAACAAGGTATGCCACTGGCTAGACAATAATTATCCTCTACCACTAAATATCTATAGTAATATCTTAATGGTTGAGAGAGTCCCTTGGGTGGGACATAACAGGAAAAGAACACAGGGGGATTGTGTAGTAGTAACTTTTGAGGACCCCCGAACTGTGGAGCATATTTGCTTGGGGTCCTCCCGAAATAACGGTACCGCGATTATGGCCAGACCTCTGACTTATTTCTACATACATGTGGAGCAACCAGATAATGGATGGAGTTGAATGAGGGATATTAACCAGGTTAGGGGAGGAAGGAGGCGTGAGGTGCACAGGGACTTGGATCTTTATAGTTGGGGAGGGGGTGATGCTGAGGGTTGGAATTTAATACAACGAAGAGCTGGGAGGATCAACCATGGTGGTAAACAGTGCAGTGGAGAATGGTTTGGCCCTCAGTTCATTCCCCCCTTATCCCCTGTTATAACCGGTACAGCGAATTGGAAGCTGTCGACTGACTCCCGGCACAGGTAAAGGTCTTTCAGGCCTTCCCTGTCCCATCTCCTGCATTAGACAACATGGTTAGAAGTCGATCTAGGTCGCCAGAACGTCTTGACAACCTACTTCTTATATTGTCTCCCTCGTTATGCGGGGATAATAATTCTAATGCCCAGCGCTTAAATTCCACCAAGAGTTCGACGATTGATGAGGACCACTCTGCCCTGACAGGAATTGGCAAATGCGGACAAAAGAAACTCATAGTATCTGACAACCCATCCCATCCGGTTCCAACCGATGGTAGTGGCAAAGACCCTGTCCTAATACACACCAATGGCCAAAATAGTTATCTGAATATCATCTCCTGGAACATAGCGTGTTTGGCGAAAAAAATATTACTTCCCGACTGGAATGATTTAATTGAAAAATATGACCTGTGCATTTTTCAAGAAACTTGGTGCCTGGAACCAGTGTACAAGTCTGGTTATTCCACTTTCTACGTTCCAGCCACCTCTTCTGGAAGGGGTCGCCCGTATGGCGGCCTGTTAATCTGGGTCAATATTTCTTTAAACTGTAAAATTATCCACCATTATAGTACCTCTTCTGATATGATGAGGCTAACGATCCGGGTTCCTCAATCCGCAGTGATTCTAGAGATCTTTAATATCTATGCCAGAGGTCTGCAAGGGGGGGGGCAAATCTCCAACTATCTCCTTGCTTGCAGATTTACTCCATTCTTGCCCCCCAGACTCTTTGCCCATAATTGCTGGCAATTTTAATTGCACTTTTCAACAGCTGGCAGTTGATGGTGCGGTAGGGTTTTCAGATGAGGACGCGAGATGGGGAATTCTGCAACTGACGACTGTGCCAATTTAAAAAATGGACACCAGTCGTCATTCAACTAAATGCCTTGGTAATGGAGCATGCACTGGTTGCTGTGAACGGGCGCACGCCATCAGATTTTGCGGGTGCTTGCACCTATAACAGGGTCACTTGCCCCAGCAGAATAGACTACATCTTGGTCGACAGGAGACTGTGGAGATATGTCAGACATGATAGTCATTCCATCTATCCATAGTGACCATAACCCCCTATCTCTTAGTTTGCGGAATTTCATAACTAAGGGGAAGCCCCTGCCCACTAATAGATCAACGCTGGCGACCAGAGAAATTGCTCCTTCAAACTGCAAAAGATTCAATAAATGGCAAAAATTTGCCATTAATGAACAAAAGACCAGCGCCCTGGGGGAGATCGCAAGAGCTCAGACGGAGAAGCTCTCTGCAATTTGTATTAACGATCTAGGTCTTGCCCAGGCTGATGTGGTCTATGTGGAGACAATTGACAGGATGGCTGCTCTCTTTCTTGACTCTTGCTGGTCAAGTCAATTGAAGAGTAGGAAACCCACAGCCAAGTGGTATAATCAAGAATGTAGAGGGGCTAAATTTAAATTGATAAGTGCCATCAAAACCCGTGATGCAGCCGAGGTTCGCTTAGCCCGAGCCACGTACAGGCGAACACTATTGGCAGCAAAGAGGGCTTGGGAAGACTCCCACTGGGAAGAGTTGAAGCTGGCTAGCCAGTCCAAAAATGGCGAGCGGTTTTGGGCTTTAGTTAGAAGAGCAAACGATGGTGATACCTAACCATTACCCAATCAAATTACGGATAGGGACAGGGACTGGTTTGAACATTTCAGGAGGCTGTATGAAGGGCCAGGGGTACCCGATAGCAGCGAGCCCTCTGTATATTGTACACCACCCCTGTCCGCCACCGTGACCCCCATTGATCCCGTAGGGCAGATAGAGGTTGAGTCAGCTATTATTAAAATTGTTCAAGGTAAGGCACCAGGCCAGGATGGCATCCCTGGTGATCTGTTCCGTGCCCGTTCTAAGCAGTGGGCCAAGTTCTTCTCCCTTTTGATCAACGCCCTTCTCCATGGGTCCCCAGTTCCAAGCTCATTGAAGGGGGCTGAGGTGATCCCTATTTATAAGAAGGGGCCAAGGGGCGACCCTGCTAACTATCGTCCAATCAGCTTGATCGATGCTGGTCAGAAGGTGGTTGGCAGGGTTCTTTTGGAAAGGATCCTCTCCTGGGCGGAGGAGAATAACATCATCTCCCATTTCCAGGCAGGCTTCAGGGCTTGCACAGGCACTATCGACCAGGCATTTAGGCTGGTACTACTCCACTGGAAGACAGTATCCATTGGTAAAGGCTGTCTGTACCTGGCCTTTATTGACCTGAAGACCGCGTTCGATCTGGTCCCTCGAGAGCGCCTGTGGGTGGTTTTGCAGGAGATGGGGTTCCCATTGCCCATTCTGAACCTGTTGGCCCGCATGCACGACGGAACGTATGCATGCATCCGGTGGGCATGCAGGAGCAGAAAACGGCTAAAATCCCGGTAAACAGAGGTGTTCGCCAAGGATGCGTCCTGGCGCCGACCCTCTTTTCTCTGTTTGTAAATGGGGTTGTCTCCTTTCTATCTGACATCGATGCTGATGCCCCCATCTTGGCCGGTGTTAAAGTCCCCGCTATGCTTTTTGCTGACGACACACTATTGGTTTCTAAAACACCCATGGGGCTCCAAAAGCTTTTGGATCGGTTTTATGTTTTTTGCAACTTAAGGGGCTTGGTTATTAACACCGCCAAAACAAAGTTCCTTTACTTTAACCCCAGTAGGAAAGCAAACCGTACGCTCACACTAAATGAGGAGCCACTAGAGTGTGTTAAAATGTTTGACTACTTAGGGATTAGGATATCCGATCAACTCAAATGGAACCCACATATTGAAAAAATGGCCCTAAACCATAGACGTGTCGTGGGCGTTATCGGTAGGGGGCACAGATCCTCGTTATCTAGACCCATAGCCCCTGCACTGGAGATCTATTCCGCAAAAGCTGTAGGCAGCTCATTGTACGGAGCGGAGCTCTGGGGTTTCAATAATGTTGATTCCCTTGTCATGGCTGAAAATAATTTCTTTAGGGAGCTTCTGTCCCTACCCAGGGGCACGCCTAACAAACCTCTCCAATCATGGGCGTCCGCAGAAATTTTTCCAGGGGGGGGCAAAATGTTAATGTCATCACCATCCTCCGACATGATGTGTGCCAGGTGGGGCACAAGAAACACTGGGGTGCAGGAGCAGCAGGAAGCAGGCCGCATATGATCTCATACACCATAGGGTTGTTGTGCCACAGCCATCTCTTTCTTTTGTGGCACCCCAAAATCCATACCTAGCCTGGTCTCTAAAATTACCCACTAGCACCCCAAAACCCATATCCATCCTGAACCCTAAAATTACCCCACCCCCCAAAAACTCATACCCTCCCTGGACCCTAAAATTATGCCCCTGGCACCCCAAAACCCATACCCAACCTGAACCCTAAAATTACCCTCTAGCACCCCAACACCCATACCCACCCTGAACCCTAAAATTACCCTCTAGCACCCCAACACCCATACCCACCCTGAACCCTAAAATTACCCCTGCCCCCCCAAAACTCATACCCGCCCTGAACCCTAAATTACCCCCCTGGAAAACATAAACCATACCCAACCTGACCCCTAAAATTGTCACCCCAAAACCCATACCCACCCTGAACCCTAAAATTACCCCCCTGGCACCCCAAATCCAATACCCGCCCTGAACCCTAAAATTTCCCCCTTGCACCCCTTGCACCCGTACCCGCACTGAATCCTAAAATTACCCCCTGGTACCCTAAAACCCATACCCACCCTGAACCCTAAAATTATCCACCTGGCACCCCATTCCCTAACCCACCATGAACCTTAAAATTACTCCCTGGCACCTTAAAACCCACACCCACCCTGATCCCTAAAGTTACCCCCTGGAACCCCAAAGCTGAACACTACATTCTGATTGTGAACCGTGCCGCGTCCCTATTCAGGGTGGATCTGCTGGTCCGGATCGGCTCGCCCTGATCCTGTTCTGCTCGCCCTTCTCTGGAGCTGTTCTGCCTGCCCTGTCCCTCTTCCGGACCCACCGACCCTGCCTCCGTGCACACTACCTGGACCTACTCTGTCTGGCCTGGTTCTTTCTTCTTTGGACCCGCTGTCTTCACTGGCGGAGTTAGGACACAGGTCTCACTTCTCTGAAGTTGCTCTTACCCTCAATGAGAAAGACTCGGAAGGGCTGTATGATCATTTCTACTCATGGATAAATCTTACATATGCCTGCTCGTTGTGCCTCCTCCCTGCTCTGGACTACAGTGGCGACTACACATGGACTCAGCTCCTCTACTCTTAGACATAAGGCAGTACAGAGGGGGATATCCAGATGGGCTAGGAAGCGTGGATGCTAAGACTTCATTTACATTCGTTTTCTGTTTGTGTTATCTTTCTTGATAAATGCAACTTATTAAATCAAAAATCATCCATTGATGTCCACCATTTTATGTCAGAGTGGTGTCTCCCTTAAAATATACTCTTTTATTCAAATGTGACTTTTCTTTCTGCTTAGTAATTTACTTAACAGCAACTGTTCTAGGCAGTCCATCACTATAATCCAATAATTATTTGAAAATACTTTTCCTCAATCTTGTTATTGTGTCTGAGCGCACTATAAAGTCCGAGGTCTCCTGGTGCATTTGACTAAATTATAAGATGGAGGGGGGGCAGAGGATACTCTGCTCTTTTCTAGATCCTTCTAGATCCTTCTGAGTCTCCAGGTGTTGTCTAGATGTGACGTGCGATGAGATGCACAGGCGTTCACCTAGAAGAGAGTGCCAAAGGGACGGTGCAGGAAAATGAAGCCCGGGTCTTGTCCTACTGAGCCCTGAGTCGCAGAGGAGCTTCAGACTAGAACAGAGTGCGAGCTGGATAGGAACAGTGGCTGGAGCACCATGTGTAATGCATAGTGGCATGGTCGTCCGCAGGGGGCAGGGCCGGCTTTAGCGCTAGTGGCACCCAGTGCGACAATGTTATTTTGCGCCCCCAATGACCACCTCCACCACGGATTCTCTCACTAGCACCCTTTAACAGTGACCAAGTCTACATAACCACTCTCTCTCTCAGATGCATTGAATTCATGATATACTTTAATGGTATGAGTAGTGCTATGTCAGAGCACTTTGCATCACAAACACATTACACAGACAATCAATCATACATGTGTAAATCAGTGTATAGGAAATGTTACATAAGCCACAGGACTAAAAGTATAGGAGTCACGTGTCATCCATACTGGTAGGCAGTATAGTTTAGGAGTGCTTGGTGTGGAGAAGCACAAAGTCAGAGTCGAAAAAGAAGCACCATATTAATAATAAGAATCAATTTCTACCCAAATTAAACATTTCTGCAACATTAATCAATGTTCTGTACTTAGCAGAGTGTATGCACTTCTATGATGAAAGTTAATACCTTACTATTCTATATTAGGACTTTACGTTATAAATTGCAAGTAACAAATGGATGTCTCTTTTAAAAGCAGTAACCTGCTGATCTATTTACATTAAATGCACTCTAATCTACTTGGTACACGTTCTTTGCAGTAGGCATATTAACCCTCTGTGCTACCTTCACATAAGTCGAAATTAAACCTCAACTACACAAAACTCTGATCTCTTACCAGGAAGAACATTAATCACAGGAGTTATCTTGACAATTTTATGAGGCCCCGCAATTGTAGGAGGAAAGGAACGCTCAGTAGGTGCTTTTAAAATCATAATTAATTTGTAAACAGGAAGCCAGCATCGCACGCCCTAGCGCCAGCCCCAGCAGGGGGGGCAAGGAGGGGTGCTCCAGGGGGGGGCAAGCGCCCCTCCTTGCCCCCCCCTGCAGACGCCCATGTCTCCAATACGACCTTGGCCGCAGATCTATTAAAGACCTTATAATCCTGCGTCTGCTTCTCTATTGGGCTCGTCTGTGGCGTACACCTGAGCTAGCTAGCTACGCAGACGGCCTTAGAGAAGTTATGAAAATGCAGGGGTCTCATAAAATTGTTTGGCTATCAAAGGTTAAGGAGCTGTTAACGGCTATTGGTTTTAGTGCTGCATGGGAGACCGGTGCATCGGTTTCTAAACTGGAGGTCAAGCGAGAATATTGGTTGTGGGTCGATGCCCAAGATGCTAGAGCTGAAAATCTGGGTAGACTCACAGACGAGTTTCGTCTGCACAAGACAGTACACTCTCTCGAACCTTATATGGACTTCATCAGAAAACCCAAAGATAGGGCCTTATACATCCAGTTTAGATTGGGAACCCTACCGGTTCGTGAACGCACTTCTAAGTGGAAACCCCCTCACCAAACACTTGCCACTTGTCCGTTCTGTAACGTTGCACTAGAAACTATTCCGCACCTTTTTTTCGTTTGCAGCGCCTTTAACAAACCCCGATCGAAATGGCTAAAACCTGTTTGTCGGCAGCTCGAGACTAGGAGCCATGTCTCTGCCTTAAGAATCTTACAGACAGATCCCAAAACTACATTGGCCTGTGGGGTAGCTAAATTCCTCAGCTGGGCATGGGTGATTAGACTTAGTCTTCTGATAAATTTCATTAGGTGATTCATCTTTTTAAATCATGTCCAAAGCTGTAAATGGTTTAATGTCTTTTTATTCTTGTCTTTTAATTATTTATGAAGTGTTTTTTAATCCCTCCCCTTCAAAACTACCCCTCCGTCCATGCCTCCAAATTATGATCAGCTGAGAGAGGATCACCTTGCCTTACTTCGCGAGGAAGTCAAAACTCTCTTAGCCAAGGAAGCTAAAGAGAGTGTTCCCAGGCCAGAAATAGGCTGTGGTTGCTATTCCTGCCATTTTCTGGTTCCAAAGGACAGAAGCCTTTGTCTTATCCTTGACCTCAGAGCCCTCAACAACTGCCTCAGAAAAGAACAGTTCAATATGCTCACTCTTGCTCAATCTCGGTGTACCGTCTGTAATGCAACTGGTATACTAAGTGATTTGCACGGAATCATAGGGTGTTGAGCCTCCCACCGAGACTCAAACCCAGTTACCCCCACTCTTGCCATTAAGCCATATCCTCTCTCATACTCTTCATTACCCTGTTCTGTGCATTCCCTCCTCCCCTACACTAATCCCACAATGTTGAGCCTCCTGCCGAGACTGAAACCTTGTTCCCCAGCTTCAGTGTCTTCCCCATCTCCATTATTTTTAAATATTCCCGCTTGCTGCTGTTCTTTTAAAACCCACCTCCTCCCACTCTCCATTTGGTTTTTAAAACATACTCCCACCTTCCGTTATTTTAATACACCACCCGTTCTCCAGAGTTCTTTTGGATTCTCTTCCCTGATGCTTTTGTTTCCCACCCTCCTACCTCTTGTTGCTCTTTGCGCTATATAAACCGTAGGGGAAAACACATCCCAAAGGTATGTGAAACCTTTATATGTGCTACAGTTATATTACACAAGAACATACTTATTTAGTTTTGGGGGCATTAAGAGATTTCTGAGAATCACTGGATGCTGAGCCGACCCCAGTTTCACAAGAAAGCAAAAGACACACAATTGATGGACTGAATGCAGAACAAATCAAAACATTCACCCCCCAGTCAAGGGATCTGGGTTAAATACTTCATTCTTTTGCTCACCATGCCACCCCAGTTTAGACCTGGCCATATTCAAATCAGTCTTGACCCTGTGCCTCATGGGAATAGTCCAGCCCGAACTGCCCTTTGGTATCGCTTTGTTTGCCCTAAGTTGGCAGGGTATGCCCAGACGTGGGTCCCTTGCTCACTTTGCCACTGGATTCAAGATGGCCTGGCTGATGAAGGTTATGAATCCGAAACCGGTCCCAGGATGCTTCTTTCCGGTCTAGGGAAGACATGGCTTGGCAGTTCGGGCTGGACTGTTCCCATGAGGCACAGGGTCAGACTGATTTGCATATGGCCAGGTCGGAACTGAGGTGGTGGAGTGAGCTAAGGAATGATCATGGATTAAACCCAGATCAGTTGACTGGGGTGAGTGTTTGATTTGCTCAAATGCTCCGTCCATCATCCCCTTTGGTATCGCCCAGTTTCACAGGCAGCAGTTTGCCGATGCTTGTGTTGGCGTGCTCTGAGTGTAATGGCAGTTTGGACTCTCGGCTGTAGATAGTTGTCTATGTATGCAATAGTTTCCTCCACTATTGGATTAGATTTTGCCAGATTTCGCTGGCAAAATCTCTTTTGTTTTTACTGCTATCAACATTTTGGTGCCCAATGGGAAATTTTCGAGGTTACTAATCTAATACCTACAGATTGTGACACTTTTTGTCTTCACTGTTTATGCGAGCTTAATTATTTTGTTAAGATCCGTGCATAAACATTCATCTTTCGTAGGCCACTCAGTCATTGAAGGCTGCATTGCGCCTTCCACTCATGATGATGCCCTGCACTAAGTGCATACCATACTGTTAGTTTAATCTAATGCTAATTGAATCTAAATGTTTTGCAACCCAAGTGCTTAAGTATGTTTTAGTTATAATGGTTCTGTTTGTTCTTCTTAAATAAAAATGACAACGTATAATGCACCAGTGTAGAACGGTTAAGTCTTATGTGGTGATGCAGGTGAGGCTTCACTATGCAATACTCTCACAGACCCCAAAGATGGTCCTTGGATTCACAATAATAAATCCTTTGCTCTTTATCACACTAGCAGGACTGAGCTGTCAGGCTTTATTTGAAGAACGTGTTAAGCATTTCAGAGTACCAATATGAAAGATAAGTAATTGAAACGTCTAAATAGAAATTCAACACCAATCTATAAAAATAAAGTGTATTTTTATCGTAATTTAGGCATCAGAATTAACGTGATCAGATGCATATCACCTGAGCTATTGATTTTAGAAGAAAAAATATAACAAAGCAATTCAATTCTGCTGAACTTTTTAATTGCGGTCAATAGGAAAAAATGTCAGTGACAATCTGTTACTTGCAGGTCGAGCTGCATGGAACCCATAACAATTTAAGGTAATGCAGATCCCAGGACCAAGCCATGACAATCAGTTCAATTTTACCTGGCCTGTGGAGCCTGGGTGCAGGGTTGTCCTGGCTGTCCCTGGTGCTGAATGGGAGCCGTGGAGACATGTGTTTTTGCATCTTGTTCCCCGCAGCACTGTGTAAGAGGTCAAAAACAGAACGTTTGGTTGCTGATGTCGGCAGAAGGTCAGATGGAGTTCCCTCTAGGTGCAGTATTGAGTGCAGAGGCTGGTTGCCGGACTGGCAACCAACAAGCTTTGGCAGCGGTAAACTTGGTCGAAAGGTACTTCGATGTCCAGTGGTCCCAGGGAACAAGGTAGCTGCCTGTAACTTTGTGGAAGGCTGGCTACAGTTCCCACAATGCACTAGACCATCTGGATTTGGATGATCCTTCGGAGGGTTCGATGGCCAGTGATGCTATGATTCTGGAGCATTGTTTTACCTGTAGTTTGCAAGGTACTAGTGCTACTAGGCCAAGGAAGTCTGAGGATGCTTCAGGCTCTCACAGGAGTCCCTTTGTCTGGGAGAACAAGAGTTAGCCTAGAACAAGTCTTGATTAGGAAGTTCCAGGAGTATTGCCAAAGGTGCATAGTATCCCTCTTTTGGTTTGTGCAAGTCCTGTTGTTGCAGAAACGGGTCTCTTCTTTGTCCTATTCGATGCAGGTTGATTCAGAACTGAGGTTCTGGTGTCAGGAGATCCCTTGCATCCTAGATTTAGGTGAGTTAGAAGCAAGGCCTAAGGGGTTCTGACCAGTGGCTCCTGCACTCTTGCTGCTAATTTACTACTATGCTAATTTACAGATGTCTCCCGCACTTTAAAAATGTCACATTTTCTTCACGTTCTGTTATATTGTGCTTGCTTTCACTTTGCGCTCTTACCTGTGGGGGCGAGTGGGTCTAGGACACTTCTGGCATTCTCATGGTGCCGCTTGAAGACGCCATTTTGAGAGTTGGTGCTCTAGTTGCTCGGCACACGGGCCATTTTAATGCGCGCTGCACGGATGCGCAGCGGATGCGCAGCGGATGCGCGCAGCGGCCGTGCCGTTGGCCCACCAGTGGCAAGCCCGTCTGTGCCCGTTAGTGTGCCCGGTGGGGGCCAGAGCCAGCTTTGCTGCCCGTTCACCCGTGGGTATTGAGCCCAAAAGGTGCTATGTGGGAAATACATTTTGTGATTTGGATGCTACTACAAGTTGCCATTTTCTTAATTGTCGCTTGCTCAGTGTGTGGCTTCAAATTGGGGACGGGGTCTGATTCCCTGGCTAATAAGGCTAGTCTGCCTGATAAGCAGGCTAAGGATTTCTCTATTCGGGCTGCTCTGATCAATGCCCGCTCACTCAGGAAACACTATGTGGATGTTTTTGACCTCTTGGAAGTTAATTCCCTTGATATGTTATTTCTTACTGAGACCTGGTTTGATCCCTTTTCTGATTCTATCATCTCGCTGACTATCCCAGTGGGCTTTAAGATCTTTAGAGTGGACCGCACGGGTGGGAGAGGGGGTGGCTTTGCGGTGGTCTATAAAAATATATCGGATCTTCGATTGGGGACACCATGGCTTGGGACGGCTGTGAGGTTCTTGATTTTAACATCCGCTTTTCAGCCCACTTTACCTTGGGAGCTTCCCTGATCTATAGGCCCCGGCCCGGCTGGATTATTTATACAGGCCTGTGGTGACGCCATTGTCTCGGGGGCGGTCAGATTCTCCCATTACATGGTTCTGGGTGATCTTAGTATTCATTTTGATCGACCAGATACCAATGAGGTGACCGACCTGCTGGACATCTTACATCTGGCACAACTCAACCAGTGTGTCAGTCATCTCACGCATCAGGTGGGCCATATACTGGACCCGATCTGTACCAATTTCCCCATTGTTTTACGGGACCCTTGCCCTGTGTTCTGGTTGGACCACTTTATATCATACTTTTTCTGGGATGTAGCTAATGCTGAGACAGTGGTGTATTCTTTTCAGAACTCAGCTCTTGGAAAAATCGATCCTCAGGATTTCAGTCAGGCCTTGGACTTGTCCAGGCCCAATCTGTCTGGGGATCTGTCTGGAGTGTTTATCGGGGTTTACTGGCTGGGTGTCTTGCGCAGCTGATTCCGTGGCCTCCTCTCAGCCAGCTAGAGAATCACCTTCCAAACCCTGGTTTAACTCAGCCCTTAAAATTGTGAAGCATGATTGTAAGGTTCTTGAGCGGGCTTGGCGTAGGTGCGGCTACTGCCCTATAGCTAAGCAAAGGTAAGCAAAGGTTCAGAACCATGCAAACAACATATTATGAAGCCATTGCACTGGCCAAGGGGCAATTCTTTGCAGCTCGCATTGACTCTGCTAGTAACAACCCTAAAGAGATTTTCTCCATAGTGCAGAACTTCATGTCTCCGCGTGCCCAAATGAGTGACTCCTTCCTCACCTGCCTGGTGTAACACGCTAGCCTGCTCATTTAGGGATAAGATCTTGGCTATCCTTGTGGCTTTTCCTTCTGGAGTGGACAGCAGGGTGGGTTCCGCGGCAGTGCAACCAGTTGCTTCTGCCTGCTCCCTGTCAGTCTTTAGACCTGTTGACCCCTCGGAATCTCTCAAAATCCTTATGTGGCTTAAGTCTGGCTCGCCGTCAGTTCCATGCTCGGCCAGGCTTCTGGCAGCTGTGGCAGCGAGCGTGAAAGCAGAAGTTAACCTTATTATTAAGATGTCCCTTCAGACAGCTGCTGTTCCCCTGGCTTGGAAACAGGCGAAGATCCTGCCTCTCCACAAAAAATCTTCCTTGGATCATCTTAATCCAGGGAATTACCATCCTATCTCCCTCCTACTGGCCATTGCCAAAGGTCTGTGAGAAGGCGGTTAATAAACAACTCACAGAGTATGTGGAGAGAGAGGCACTCCTGCATCCAGCTCAATCAGGGTTCTGAGCCTCTCATAGCATGGAGACTGTTCTAGTAGAGGTGATGGAGGCTATTCTGGAGTGTCTTGACACAGGCGGGAGAGTGACATTAATTTTACTGGATCTCTCTGCGGCATTCAACACGGTCCCACACGATCTTCTGCTGGCTCGTCTAGCAGGGATTGGTGTGTCGGGTGCTATCTGGGACTGGGTTAGGTCTTTTTTGGAGGACCGTGCTGAGCAGATCTGGCTCCCCCCGTGCTCCTCCTCCTCTCAGTTGGTCACTACTTGTGTCCCGCAGGGCTCTGCCCTTAGCCCGCTCCTCTTCAATATCTACGACACCCAATTGCTCTTCACTTGGGATAAAGCAACTGGCTCTGTCCTAGTGGCGCAACAATGCCTTGCCTCCGTTTTTAATTGGTTAGCGGACGCACAGTTGCAATGCAATGAACAGAAGTCTGATAACCTGTTATTTGGCAAATTTTCCCCCAACTTCCGAGAGCTATTGTGGCCGCATGATTTTCCTCTGCCATCTTCCTCGGGTAAGTCCGCCAAGAATCTGGGGATATGGTTCAATGAGAGTCTCTCTTTTTCAACGCATATTAAGAAATTGGCCAGGTGTTGCTTCGGCCTCCTTAAGACTCTCAGGAACTTCTTCCCGCTTCTCCCGCAAGCGGCGAAAGAAACAGTTACTTGTGCTTTGATTTTGTCACGTCTGGACTACGTCAATGCCCTTTATGCTGGTATTCTGGGCTACCTATTGAAAAAACTACAGGTGGTTTGGAATACGGCGGCCAGACTTCTACTGGGCATTTAGGCGAGGGACAGCGTGAATCATCGTTTGCGTTCCCTCCACTGGCTCCTGTCGTGTCGTGACCCCAGTAACGACAGACACTTGTGGTTATATTCAATGGAGCTTTAGTCTCTGCTTCCATGCATGTCCTAGTCCCTACTCTAACTGCCTTTTCCTGTTCATACCCCGCCTCTTCCCCCAGCTCCGATGCTCCTCCCATCCCAACTACTAGACTGCATAACATCACAGCGCCCTGTGGCGGACAGAGATAAATTCAAATATCTGGTCCTGGCCCATCGGACTCTCCACGGTTGTGGCCCTCTCTATCTTCAGAGACGCTTTCTTTCTATGTCCCGTCGTGAGCTCTTCGATCCATGTCCCTTCAACTTGCCTGGGCCCACGCTTCAAACTTCAGAGGCTGGGGGGCAGCTCTTTTGCTCTGAAGGCCAGTGCAGCCTGGAATGCCCTCCCCCTGGACCTACGTTCCATCCAGGATCCAGTGTCGTTCAAAAGGAAACTGAAGACTCATTTGTTCGCCTAAATATTTCTTCTCTTTGCCTCTTTGGCATCGCGCTGGGACACTCGTGTTACGTCCACTTGTAACGCGCACAGCTACTCATAACATAACATGGGAGCAAGAATCCAATGGGCTGCTAGTCCCTGCAGCTAGTCTGCTCCTGAGGTGACCACATCCGGGGGTGTAGGTCACCTTTTCTACCCAGAACCCACCATTTCTACCACTTTAAAAAAATTGCAGAATTCTTCCTTAGCTGTCCAGGCAGCCCCCACCCAAGGTGTGGCTAGCCTTTTGTGGGTGTACACCTCAAGCATATTAATTCCCTGCCTGTTCAGCAGCAAATGTGTCTAAGGCAGGGGTAGAGCTGTTTCCTCCCTTGGGAGGCAACTCTGATGCATATCAGAGGCAGTGTAGCCTTTGAAGCTCACCACCTTGATGTGCCACTTCACTAGCCATCCTGAGAAGGAGTAGGTGTGACCTCCTTCCCGATCAGGCCTTTGTTCCTGACTCCTGGGAGTGTTCACACTGCCTGGCAGGATGGCAGAATCTTGTCTTGGTGGCAGCAAGCGCCGGTTGCCAGCCAGAGCACAACGAAGCTGAAGCAACCAGGTGGGCAACCTCTAAGGTAGCAACCTGGTTGCATGCCTCACCGCCTTCAACATGAGATTCATGTAAGGGATGACATGTCATGTTTGGTTTCAAACAATGTGCCTTATTTAGTCGGCAGAGCTCATGGAGTTGCACTACATGGAATTATGCAGAGTTACAAAAAAACTCCATGGAATTCTGCGGAGTTCCGCGTCGCTCTTGCCCCTACTTGGTGCCCCTGCACTGAGGCGGCTTGTACAGTGCAAGTACACACTGAGGTCTGCGGCTTAGTAAGTGCACATGTGACCCGCATCTGACAAGCTGACTTGCAGGCTAGTTGCAAAGTCTGTGAGTGCTACAAGCCTCACACTGCTCTCCCTCCTGTCTAGACACTAACCCCTCCTGTTACCATCAGCTAAGCACATATAGCGCTGCCCATAAGCCCACCAATCCTCCCGGTCGTACTACCACCCCCTTTCCTGAATCCTCTGATGTCCTTGCAGTCTTCATTCACGGCCAGCCTGGCGGTGCACTCCATGCTGCGAGTGGCACAGGTCTGCAGAGCATTCCAAATGGTGCCACTGCCAGCCCTCGGGCTACCCCTGAAAATTGAAACCCGGCTTGGATAACTACAGCCTAGGGGGCTGCCCGGCTGTACCGAGTGGGGGGGAGGCGTGAGGGCTGACAAGCCAGAGTGTTTGAAATCCTGGGAGTGCCCCCACCCAGCCCTGCTACGACCCTTCTCAATGGTATGCCCGGACTTCAGAGGGTGAGGGTTTCAGGGTCTCTAGGGCATTCAGCGACATTTGGTTTCGGTTCAGAGTCTCCTTCCTCCCCTGTCTGTTGATACATTTGGTCCAGTCGGAGGCAGCAGTGGTGAGGGCATGGCATAAGATGGTGATTGAGGAGCGAGGGAGGTACATAACATTGCAAAAATAAATATGCAGGGCAGGATTTAGTTTGGCACGATGCTGGTGTCACAAAATGTAAACCTCATCAGGAATCCCTTACAGAAATAAAGAAAGCAGGTGCCAGTCAGCAGCCCCTTGCCTCAATGAATGATGTTTAAGTCTGAGCAAGTCTGTCAATATGATCCCCTGCTATAATTTACCATCACACAAGCTGCTGTGTGCAAGCAGCGTTATTCACATATTTTGGTGACATTTCATGCAGCAATATTTAAATTTGGGTCGCTGGCCTTGCAAACTTCACTACGCAATTCAACAGGCAGATAGTTTACCAAACTCTGTGTTCCAAACAGAGCGCGGAGCAAAAGAAACTTCACAAGCTCCACCACCGTAGCGGAGTTCGCTCTCCACACCTAGGGGCCGATTAGGATGGCGGTTTTTCCGCATCCTCCGGGCCGGCGGAAGTGTCCGCCGGCCTGGAGGATGCGGAAAAACCGCGGCGGAGACTCCAAAGATCCACCGCCAAATTAGGATGGCTGGTGGGTCTGGAATTCCGTCCGCCGCTTTTCCGCCGCGGTCGGCTTCCGACCGCGGCGGAAAAGCTATAACATGGCAGGCGGTGTCTATGAGACACCGTCCGCCATATTATGATGTTGGTGTAAATATGCTTTTCCACGGCGGCTTTTCCGCCATGGAAAAGCATACGGACATTCACTTTGGGGGCCCGTTGCGGGCCCCCTGGGTGAATGGGGGGTCGGGGGTGCACATGGGGGGTACCTATGGTACCCCCCTGCATTTGCGTACACAAAGAAGCAGGCACCGTGCGGTGCCTGCCGCTTTGTGCATGTAAATGCAACACATGCATTTTTAACATTGCGGCGGGTGCAGCTTGAAGCTGCACCCGCCGCAATGTTAAAAATAGAGGATGTGACCGCCACCCTGGCGGTCACATCCTAATTGCCATGGAGGGACCGCCGCTGCCCATGCGGACGGTCCCTCCTACTCAGGGGTGGCGGACGGACGCAAGTCCGTCCGCCATCCTAATCGGCCCCCTAGTATTTGGGCGGCACTGGAGTAAAAAGTGTGGGGGGGTTGACCATCAAACAGGGTACTTTCCTACAACCAACAAAAAATGTGGTGTTCGTTGTCAAGGTAATATTTAATCATAAATGGAAACAAACCACTGAAACGGTGCTGAACATGCATTAATTAAACCATTGTGCAGTATTTGTATGTATTTCCATACACCCATACCAATCATTCATTATGTGTTGTACTCAGTAGACTTGCATTCACAGATGCCTCACGTCAAGCCTCACGTCACATAACACAACTGTGTGGCAGAAGACTGCGAAACATCACACAGATATTACCGTGAGATGAAGAAAGTGGGGTGGTGCGAATCACAGTCAATTTTAGTGGCTAGCGTTTAACTCACGTTGTCTTATTGCTGGCAAAAGCCAATGATTTCTTCAAGCTAGGTTTCTTAAAAAGAGGGATGTATAAAGCACAGTATAGCTAGCTTGACTGAGAAACCCAAATCAGAGACGTTTTAATGCATGGGCCAAGTGGGTTCTGGCCCAAGGCCCCAGCATTTCAGAGGAGCCCCTTGTAGAGCCACCTCTGTTCTGCAGAGAGTTTTGCCCCGAGGACCTTTAATAATTCTTAAACAGATTGCTTTAAATACCGTTTTCCTTTAATCTATTTTTAATGTGGGTTGTGTGTGGGAGTTTGTTACAGACATTTTGCAGAGAAATTATGTGTTTGTTTCTTTAAAAAAAAAAAAATATTTTAGTGACCAACTGATGAGGAAAACATACCAATATACATATAATAAGAAAACCATTGTTTACAAAATAAATATAACTCGTTCCCAAAAGAGAACTTGTTTCAATTTCGACTTGGAACACATTACAACATACTTCATTTTGTTCATACAGAGTGCAAAACAGCAAAAATGTTAGTCTAATAACTGTCTACAAGAAAACAAAGTATCTACCAAGTAGGCAGTGTTACGGTGCCTGCGTAACCTTCATATAAAGTTACCCCAAATTTTCTCAAATTTTTTTAATGAGCGGGCTCCTCTAAGTTTCCAGGGCTAGCTCCATTGAGTAAATTTCATTTACTAATGACCACCATTCCCAGATGTTAGGGGGTTTGGGGCAGATCCAGGCTCTAGCCAATATTAGTTTATCGCAAGATATAAGGATCGTCACCAGAGCAGGCCGGGGTAAGGAGACAGGATGTATATCAAGTAACACTATTGAAGCGGTGAAAGAGGGTAAATGAATCTTCTTAATTTCCAGAACTTTATGTACTTCCCCCCCAAAAGTCCCTCAGAGTTGAGCAAGAGACCAGCATATGTTCCAAATCTGCTGCATCAACTAAACATTTAAGACATTTGGTACGGTTGCTATGAATATTATTAAGGGACCACTTGGATATCCTTTCCGGTGTGTAATACAACATACAGGTTGTTCGATACTGTTGCAACCTTAAACTAGATGATCGTACCGAGTTGTTAATGTTGGTTAAAGAGCATGTTATCTGTTTGGGTGTTATATTTAAGCCCATTTTACTGCTCCATTTCTCAGCTAGTTTTAAACAATCATCGGTTTTGACAGCACAAAGATGCCTGTAAGCCTCACTTATAACTGATTTGTTTTTGGTGGCGTATAGACAATTCCAAATATCACAGTCTAGAATGTCATGAATTTGATTTTTCCTTATCAGAAAGTCATGTATTTGTAAATATTTGAATCTCATTGTTTCCGGCAAGTCGTATAAAGTTTGGAGTGTATGAAAATCTAAAAACCCTTGTGCGCCGTATAAGTCTCCCAGAATGTTAATTCCCTGAGTAGACCATCTGAGGGCCATGCCATCATTGAAGATCCCTGGAAGGCCCGGGTTGCCCCATAGCTGAAGTTTCGGATGGTAGAAGGAGGTCTTACAAAATGCTAATATATTAACCCAAATCCTGACAATATCCTTGGCAGTCTTAAATTTCACCCTCTTAAAATAGTTGAGATCGTTAACTCGAAGCAAAAACATGTTTGAGTCAGATTTTAGCAAGAATGAATGAAAAAAGAATGTGTCTTCGCTATTAAGCAAAGACAGGAGACGTCTAACAAATGAAGACCAAAAATATAGCTTGACATCGGGAAAGTTGAGACCACCCTTGTCCGTACTGTTTTTAAGGAGTTTCAGCGATCTTCTAGCTTTTTTATACCCCCAGATAAAACTGCTGAATATTCCATCTAATTGCTTAAAAAAAAAATTATTTAATGGGATGGAACGGAAAAGATACAAGAATTTAGGTAATACCTTCATTTTGATTAAATTAATTCTGCCAATTAAGTTCAGGGGCAATCTATGCCATTTTTTTTAAACAAAGTAGTAGATTTAATTAGTTTATTATAATTGATATTATTTATTTCTCATATTTTAGATGTCATTTTGACGCCTAAATATGTAGCGACTTTACAAATCTCCGGGACCATTACCACTGGTACATAAGTGGCTATAATGTGTGTCTTATTTAAATTTAACTTGTAGCCAGATACTTTCCCAAACTTACAAGCCTCAGTGGTGATCCCTTGTAGTGCCTCAATGACATCGGGAGAGTAGATGGCGATGTCATCGGCATATGCCGTGATTTTCAATGCCTGTAAACTAGATCTGAAAGGTACAATTCGGGGTTGTGCCTGAAGAGCATGTAAAAATGGCTCAAGTGAGAGGGCAAATAATAAAGGTGATAAGGGGCAGCCTTGAGGAGTGCCCCGAGAAATCATAAAGTCTGAAGAGGTCAGCCCCCCATAGCTGATACAGGCTGAGGGATTATCATACAATGCCTGTATCCACTTTAAAAAATGCCCACTGAACCCCATTTTCGTCATAACGTGCCAGAGATAGTCCCATCCCACTCGGTCAAAAGCCTTCTCGGCATCCAGCAAGATCATGCCGAGTGGGGTGGACTCAGTCTCAGCTACGTCGAACGCCGTTATGGCCATATTGACGTGAGTGGTGGTGTCTCTCCCAGTCACGAACCCATGTTGCTGCGGGATAACTATTTTGGGCATAAGAGGAGCCAACCTAGTTGCTAAAATGTTCGCGAATATTTTTGCGTCAGTGTTAATCAAAGAGATGGGTCTGTATGACCCCCTCTCCTCCTTTGGTTTACCCTTTTTGAGGAAGAATTGTTCCAATATATCGTGCGGCTGGTCATATAGCTTGTTATCAGATCCTCGAATATTAGCGATCAAAGTACTAGCTCTATCCTCCGCCACTTTGTATGCCAGTATTTTACCGATTTTATCCCCGCCCTCATATTGCGCAATCTTAAATTTGTGTATATTGGCACTATTTTTTTGGATAAACTTTGCTTTAGTTTCAGATTTTAATTGTCCAAGTTTAAGACCTATTTCAGCAACCGTTGGCAGGTTTAATCGTAGCGCTGAAGCCAGCTGTGCTTCCTGGGCGGCAATACTAGAGATCAGAGATTCACTAAGTTTTCGGCGCTCAGAATTTTGTCTAAACACGTATTCCTGTGTAAATCCCCGAAGGCTTGCATTACAGGCGTCCCAGACCGTATTACATGTAGCAGAGTTCTGGTTGATTTCTATAAAATCAGTAAGATGGATTTTTAGCTGTGAGATGTAAACAGAGTCTGATACTAAATATCTGGGAAAAGAGAATGGTCTAGGACATGTACGAGTGTGTGGGGTGGCAAATATCAGCATTATGGGGTTGTGATCCGAGGAGATTCGGGGGCATACCTCCATTAGACTAGTGTTCAATAAGTTATCGTTAGCTAAAGCCATGTCCAGCCGAGAACATCATTTGTGGGGTGCAGAATAATATGTGTACCCCGGAATGTTGAATGTAAATTCCGCCAAGCATCTTTAATATTATGGATGCAGCAAATATCTAAAATAGAAATTCTAGTTTTACACATCCGCTGGAAACTCCCGGGCCTGGTGGTATCTAGTTGGTAATCCATAATGCAGTTGAAGTCCCCCATTATAATAAGCTCCCCCTCCCAGTCTAAAAGTTTTACATTTAGATGGTCAAAAACGCTAGTCTCATCTTGGTTTGAGCCGTATACCACACATAAGACGTATTTATTATTTTCGATGCTCATTTGAGCAATGGCCCATCTACCATCCTTATCGTGAGCAGTTTGCAAGGTTTCTATCCTAAATCGTTTGTCCTTAAGAATTGCAACCCCTCTAATTGAAGCCCCAAAAGTAGAACAGGTTACAATATCATATCCTAATTAACAGAGCAATTTTTTATCCTTGCCGGCTATATGCGTTTCAGATAGTAACACAAAGTGGGGGTTATATAATCTCAACTCTTCCGACACAAGACGTCTCTTATTTTTACTGTTTAGCCCCACGACATTTCATGCTAGACATCTTATTTTATGCATTCAAAAAGAAAACAAACAACAAAGCAAAAAACCAAGTGGAGAATTTCTGTCCTTAAACCACACAAAAGTAGATATTTACTCGTAGTTTTATTCTTAATAGCGTGTCTCCCCATCAGATTGAAAATACATTTTTTCAAATTTTTGCCCCCCAAATCCCCCCACCCTGCAGAGAATAGAGAACCCCCTCCCTCCACCCCCCTGTCTCGCAGCCCAACAAGGGAGGGACCACCCTTCAACTTCTGCTGCCGCTGTAGAGGCAGCATCTACGGTAGACCGCCTGGTGTAGACCCCACCACCCCCTCTGAAAAAAAAGTTTGCCTGAACACAATCAAAATAATTATTCCTGAGAACTAAAAGGAAAAAGTAATAACCGTGACCCTCTAGAATTTTTTTTTAACTTAGTCTCTCTAACTATTATACCAGCATAGTTGTAATTCAACCTGATCAGTTGTTATAATAATTAGAGCCTAACTCTTACTTATGCCGGCTAGAAATAGCTTGGCTTCTTTTGTATCATTAAAGAAATGTGTATGCCCGCCTTTAATAACCTTGAGACGGGCAGGTTCCTGAAGAAAAACATGCCCCCCAATGGATTTAATTGGGTCGATCAGTTTACGCAGTTCCCATCGTCTGTCCCTTGTGGCTTTACTAAGGTCAGAGCAAAAAACAAACATTCCCTATAGTTATGGGGGCATTAGGACGTGCTTTCTGCCAAACAGCCTGACGCAATAAAAAGTTGCCAAAACAGATGAGAAAAGGACGAGGGAATTTGCTCTCTTTGTTCTTTTGAACTAAAGGTACACGGTGTGCCTGCTGAATTTGGGAGTCCCAATCCGCTAAGTCTTGGAAAGCTTTTTGTAGTAAACCAACAAGGAAGGCCCTCGGATCTGAGCCTTCAGATCCCTCCGGCACCCCAAAAAGTCTCAGGTTTGATCTTCTCTGCCGATTTTTCAAATCCTCAACTTTCAGTTGCAGAGACGTCATCTGGATATCATGTTGATTTACTACAGTACTCATACGTGTAGCAACCTCCTCTACACCTGCCACCTGGTGCTGTAGCTCTTCGATGTCCTGCGAAACCCCACTAAAATTAGAGGTCAGTTCTTGTAGAGAGGTCTGTAGTTTGTTATTGTCCTCCCGCAACTGTAGATAGTGTTCTTGCGCTTCTGCGCGTTGATTGGTTAATATTTGCAGTATATTATCCAGTTGGGAAGAATTAGCCTCTTGTTTATCTTCATCTTCAAGTTCCTGAGGCAAGGTAATTTTATCAATCATAGAGGTGGCAGATGATGCTGAGGTTAAGGCAGTAGAAGAGGTTAAAGTATAATTATTAGCAGCCATATTGCTGGTGTTATTCCCCCCATTTCCGCATGTAGCCAGCGGCTTTGTATTGAAAGTCAACGTCGAGCCATTAAATGGTAAGGTTGCTGGCCCGGGCTCTTACATAGACACCGTCTCTTGTTCGGGTGCTGCAATTGATGGTGCGTTTAGGGGTGCACTTGATGCGTTGATCTCTGGAGGAGCAGAACAGCCTAAAGTACCCGAAGTGGGGTCAAAGTCCATAGGGCTTGTCCCAGATAGTCTTAGTTTCATGCTCTTTACAAGCCCCTTCGCCTCAATCCATTTTCTGAGAGGGCTTTTGTCGATAAGAATTTTCTTAGCAGTCGAGATATTACTTGTAATTAACCGATTTAGAGTGGTACCAGCTTTCCCCCCTCTTTTAACTTTGGGTTTGGTTTTCGTTTTGCGCCTTCTAGCCGCCAAAGACTTCGTTGTGTTATCAGACGGGTCACCCATCTCTTCCTCCGTCTCCACTTCATGGTCTTCATAAGATTCTAGGTCAGCGCTCTCCTCTTCCACCTCTTCAGAAGTGCGACAAGTAGCTAACCCATCGTGCACCCCCTATGTTAGATAACCCAATTTCATTAATAGCTATGTCTGCGGCCAATCCTGGGTCAGGGCCTGATGGTAGTTCGGTAGAGCCCGGATTCACATCATGCATCTTACCAGCATTAAGAACCGTATTGTTTATTTCTAAATTTGCCATTTCATTTGTTTTTTCCAAATCCATAGCCATAGCCACATCGTTTAAGTTTACATTTGTATCCGGGTTTGAATCTCTGCCACCGGCCAAGTCCTCTTTAGCCATAGCTGGTACTTCTGTAGATAATATCAACTCAGAATTTAAGCTTGTAGAAGGCTTTATCGAAGCTGAAACTTTGTTACCGGGCTGTGATTCTGCTACAACTCCTGTGGCTTCCACTGTACCTACTACGTTTGGAGCGGGTTGAGTCTGCCGAGGGAGTTGTGCAACCAGTTTCATCAGCTTCACCCCCTGTCATAGATCCTGCTAAGGCCCCCAGCTTAACCCTCGATTTGGCGGCATTTTTTGCAGCGTTTTTCAAAGACGAACCTGGAACGGTCAGCGTCGGGGGGCGTAATAATAGCTTACCGACAGTTACTCGCTCTGAGCCCTTGTCTTCCATTGTGGCGGCGCCGCCACTGCAGAGGGTTTTTCTTTGGTGCTGTTCGTTGTTGTCTCTCCCCCCGAAGGAGCCGAGAAAGCTGAGGTGTCCGGAGACGCCGCTTCTGCTACCGTTGCTCCTGCCGTAGAGGGGGGGGGTGCCATAGCCACCGATATCGTCGCAACCATGGAAGGGGGGGAGGGGCAGCAGCCCCCGAGGTATTTTTACTGTTGAGAGTGGAGCGTGGCGGATTCTTTGGTGACATTTTGCTAAGCCCCCAAGCACGAGCAGCAGGTTGTAGACCGGACCAGCCAAACCCCGAGCCAGCGAGCAGGCTGCAAATCGTGTACCGGATGGTCCGTGAAAAGACTAGGAGCCAAAACATCGGTAAAGTTCGATATACGGGCTGCTTTTGCCAATATCCAAGTGTTCAGGTTTTTCACCAACAATAAATCTTCAGAGTGCAAAGAGTATTTCAGAGAGGCCTTATGTCCGTTATTTCAGTACTTTGTTTCCTTAGTTCTCATCAGAGGGGGTAAGAAGCCTCAAGGTTAGCTACCGCTCATCCGCGTCCTCACTCCGCCATCTTGGACCCAAACCTAGGAGAAGTTATGTGTTTGTTTCATGCAACATCCATTAAAAAAAGGTTTGTTTTAGATCATACCCGGACATCACATATATGAAATGGGAGGGTGTCAAATAGATTATTAGCAGTAGCGCACTTATATTACTGCTGTTTTAAAATATTAAAAATATACATCATTATCCCCGAATATTAGCTTTCAGAATTTGGATGAGTGCGCCTGTGCACTGTCAGTGACCTGGCCAAAGACAGCATGAAATTGCTGAGACTGGATCATAAATTCAAAGCTGTTCTGAACAGGGGCTCCTAAAATAAGTTTGGCACAGTGCCCCGAAAGTCCTGAAGATGTCCCTAACCCAAAAACAATATTATAAACCACATGCACGTAAAGCATTTTCCAAACTGTTCACGTGAGGATTGCAGGGCAATTCTGATGTGTTGCTTCCTGAGACAATATTGCTTTATTTTGCCACATAAACAGCAGTAAAAGTGAGCAAAAGTGAGCAGTGCTGCCAGTCCCTCCACACTGAGAGCGATGACATTCTTTTATTTTTTATTTTTAGTTGATACATGAACACCTTTACAAGCTTTGTGTCTGTTTATAACATGCGAGAACATAGTCTACTCGAATTCATCCAGCTTTAATCTGTGGGAGGTGGCATTTTTGTTTTTTGCAGTTTATTTTTTACTTGAGGGATTAGTGGGCGCCGGGGGGAAGCGAAGTCGCAGACTAGTCTTCCCTGGGGTCTTTCACGCAGGAAGGACCAGGCTAGGTTTAAGGGGTGGGGTTTAGGGAGGGGTATAAGAAAGCAGGGGAGGAGGGCAACTTCCTCTTCCTGCATTCCGGCTCCATTGGGAGGGTTAGATTTTAGATGAAAGGCCACCCGCCCACCATTCAGTTAGGACATGTTGCAGGTGTTTGGTGGTAGTTTAAGGGGTGGGGGAGTCACTGGCAGGTGCACCCATCCCGCGGGGCGGGTGAATGATGGGGGGGGCCGGAGGCATGAGTGTAATGCTAAGTGATACAGGGGGGGGGCGGAGGAATGAGTGTAATGCCAGGTGATACGGGGGGGCGGAGGCATGAGTGTAATGCCAGGTGATACGGGGGGCGGAGGCATGAGTGTAATGCCAGGTGATACAGGGGAGGATGATGGAAGAGAAGTGAAGAAGTGGATGAAGAACTGAACGGGTCATGGAGTGGAATGAGAGGGGAGTTGGGGGTTGTGTGACGGGATGGATGAAAAGATTGATGTTGGGGGATTTGTTATTGGTTATTTGATGTTTATTGGTTATGTCATCTGTTGTGCAGCCTGGTCCTAATAAATGGGCTTTTACACTTAAAACATCGTGGTGGAGTGGTTATTGTGCGATGGAGTGTTTTACATGTGTACCAGTTACATTACACAAGGTCAGATTTATTTTTTAGACAGTGGAAGGCTAAATGATGTGCCAAGAATCACAGGATGTTTACGCATGCCAGAACTTGCACCTCGTTTTCCCAGTACAAATATCGGCAGCTCTTGCTGTTAGGACTGTGGATATTTTACAATTTATATAATTTTACCAGAGAAATAGGGATTGAGCAAAAACTGCAGGCCGGCATTTTTCATTAGAAAAAAAGCCAGTATCCTCTTGCAGAATCTTCGGGTTATGTAAATAATGTTATAGGCAGTGTCGCTTTAAATGTGACTTTGAGAGATGTCTAATTTTGTTGACAAAGATTTTTATTAATGACCCATTTCACCTATTAATTTGTTGCCTTTGAGATGCGATTGCTTTACACACCGTGGCATGGAGGTGTTTTACTATTTGCTTTCTTCCCCTTGAGCTGCACTCAACAAATGACAAACATTATCAAAGCCAATAGGTTATATTAGCTTTTTCAATTTATTTTGTATGTTGTACACGCACTGCTGTGCAAAGTGGCTTAAAGTAAAAAGAAAAAAAATGCTATGACGTGGTCAATGCAGCATTGCGCTGCTGTGTAACATTAAAATAAAATTGCCTTTGCCAATGCCTGTTACTGTTGATTTTCCTGATATTATTGCAAGCATTACCTGCAGAAAACACAAGTGCATACATTCTTCCATACTTTGAGCTTGTAAAGACACCATGGTATTTTGCAAAGGTGGCCTGATTTGAAAATCTGAGACACTTTTTTTGCTATATTGTTCGCTAACAGGGGCAGCTTTTATTTCAGAGCCCAGGCCAAACTTTTTTTGTCCCAGTCTGACCCCGAGACCCGAGTACTATAAATACAAGTGGGAAATGAAGAGCAGGTGACAATACTGCATCACATCTTGTTGGTCAAGGCAAGATAAAAAGATTGGTTTAGTCAAATCAAATCAAATCAAAAATCAAAATAAGCTTTATTCGATATTACCAAAGAATATCATATAAGCATACAGTAACAGAAAAAATAATACAGTACATTTAGACGATTTCATTCAAATAAAATAAAAGGATAAAGAAAAAAATGATCATCATTTAAAAAGAAAAAATCGAAAAAGACAGTGGCAGCTTAAATAAGAAAGGTTAAAAAGACTAAAAGGAGGAGTAAATTTAGGTATGACCTTACAAAGTTCAACATCACTCCGTGATTGCCAAGTCCAATCTAATCCAAAAAACAGTAGGACAAAGTCCCAAACATAATTAGTTCCCTTCCACCCCCGGGTTGAGATGGTGAAAATGGGGGTTAGAATTAGTTATTACCACTCCCAGTATTTCCCAGAAAGATCATATTGTAAACCGATCATGTAGGGTATGATTTCGAACAAGGGGGAACACCAGGGATTGAGGGATAAAAGTCATATAAGTCCCATATAGATATTGGGCCGTCTGTCTCTTGTTGCGGCCAGGTTTTCAAGTAAGGGACAATGTTTGTGTCTCTGAATTTCACGAGTACCAGGTCCCCAGGAAGATCCTTATGAAGGGAACCCAGCCAGTCCACCCTCCTGACACTCCTTATTGCTCCATATAGGTGACGAGGCAGTGGCCTATTTTTTGACAGCCAGAATTTGGTTTTGTTAAGTAGGTCATGTTGGCTCTCAATTTTTCCAGGGGGAAGAGCAGGGACGCCAGCAAGTATGCACACGAATGGGGCCGCTTCTGGTGGTAGATGGATTGATTTAATCTTATCATGAACTGCTCTAGGTGCGGTCAAATGGGGAAAGGAGACACTTAGAGAATGTTTGGTTACTTTTGGCCCCCCTGTACTAGGGCCAGTTAATTGTATTTGGCAGCCTTTATCTCGTATAAAGCCTTCGTGAGTAGGAGGTGACTTTGGACGGTTAAATGTGTCACAGTGTTTTTCAGCCGACACATTTGCCTTGATTGCTGATTCTAATCCAATGAGCCTATCCCCTAACATGTTAATTTTGTCCAACAACGGGGCTATCAGAGAACTAAGCAATTTTTCAATGAGTGGTAATAGATGCGGATGTATAAGAGGGCTTAAGGGATCTTGGGTCTCAGCTGTCGATGGCATCGTTGGAGAATTTGCAATGCGTGAGGCTGGAGGCGGTGTTTGGATCCTTTTCACCAATGAAACCTGGAGGGGTGCGATATGTGGACTACAAGTTTTATTAAGTAATGTGGGCTGCTCCGTAAGGGTGGAGTTAGCAGATAGTATGATGTCGCTTATGGGCGAAAGGGGGGTTTCTGATGGTGCATAGGTGGTTTGGCATAAGAGGTTTAGCTCCTCTAACCATGAAAACTTTTGCCCAGATCCTGCAGCGCTAGCTGGGTGATCCACTTTAGAAGTCATAATAATAGGGGAATACCACCAAATAGAAGAAAAATAGTCTTTACCCTCGAGATGTAGTATCAGATGTAAAAGCCAAGGGGGGTGGCCCGCCCCGTCCTCCTCCGGTCCTCTGAGGGCCACAGAGGGCCCGCCCTTTGCCCGGGCTTAGCCCGGCGTCCCGCGCGCGTTCCGCGACGCGGAGGGAGCCTCCTCCTTTTCTGCGCCTCCGGGCGCGCTGGGCCAGGAAGTGACCCGCTCGGCCTGCTGGGAGCTGTAGTTCCCCGGCGGCCGTGAAGCAGGAAATGACCGGCGGCAGGGGGAACAGGCAGCGTGTGGGGCCCAGCGGCGTGTGGACAGAGTCCCAGGTAAGCCCCCAACAAAGTTTTTGCCCCCGCTCCTCAGTGGGAGCCTCCTCCTTTTCTGCGCCTCCGGGCGCGCTGGGCCAGGAAGTGACCCGCTCGGCTTGCTGGGAGCTGTAGTTCCCCGGCGGCCGTGAAGCAGGAAATGACCGGCGGCAGGGGGAACAGGCAGCGTGTGGGGCCCAGCGGCGTGTGGACAGAGTCCCAGGTAAGCCCCCAACAAAGTTTTTGCCCCCGCTCCTCAGTGGGAGCCTCCTCCTTTTCTGCGCCTCCGGGCGCGCTGGGCCAGGAAGTGACCCGCTCGGCCTGCTGGGAGCTGTAGTTCCCCGGCGGCCGTGAAGCAGGAAATGACCGGCGGCAGGGGGAACAGGCAGCGTGTGGGGCCCAGCGGCGTGTGGACAGAGTCCCAGGTAAGCCCCCAACAAAGTTTTTGCCCTTGGTTTAGTCAAATGGTATTAAAATCTAGGCAAATCTTTAAATAGGATAAAACTGTACATCAACCACCCACCACAACTCTCACACAACTCTTGTGCATGTTGAGGTCTAAATATTTCATCCCATGTCTTGAAGATACAGCACTCCTTACACACACTTGGAAGCTACTTTGGTGGTACCTCCACACTTTACATCTTCTTCTTCACATTCTAATAATGCTATTCTTTCAACGTGGGGAGGGTGGCATCTCCCAAAGTTCAATATACTCAATATTCACATGAACATCATGTCATAGACTGTAAACAATGTTTCCACAGCCTTAATGATACAAGTAGTTGATGGTAAAAGGAGGAGGTTGGTATCACCCCTTAATATTAGCCAGAAGTATATTACCTCCAAAGCCTTCATTGTTTAATTCCTCAATCATTTGGTGCTTAATTGCAATTGCGGCTGGAATCCACAAGAAGGGGTGGTAGGTGGGCAAATTTTATATTTAAAAAAGCACAACTTATACATAAAACAAAAATAAACTTACTGTACAGGAACACGAAGTCCTCCGGTCTGGACCTCTTGTTTGGAACTGGAACCGGAAGCAGCAACTCCCTTGGCCAATCCTAGGGCTGCTTTCATCAGCATGAGAACAGCTCTAGGAATGGTGGGAGTGGCCTCACTCGGAGCTCCTCAGTGCTCTGGAGGCTTTAGCTTGGTCTAACCCAGCTGTCTTAAGGCAAATTAATAAACACATTCATTTATTGGAATGTAAAACATGGCAAGATCTCCACAAACCACCTGTACAGCGTACCTATTCAAAACTCTCAAACAACTATCATCCATTGATTTCTTCACTCTGATAGCTCTTTATTTGAGTGTATGAATATTGCTGACAAATGCTAGGAAGGTGTATACTGGGAGAATCCTGTGATCACCCACATAAAAACTTAAATAAAAAGGCTTAACCCCCAATTTGATTTTCATGTAATAATTCACCATTGTGAAGGCTTACTATAGCAGTCGTACTACCAGATGGAGGGAGTAGAAATACAAATATCATGTACAAACACTAGCAATTCTAAAATGGCTTCTATGCAAAGCCTGGCATTTGTCCCGGAGTCAAAATCCATGAAATAATGCTTGAGATGGCAAGTACACGGGCCATGTGGCAGTTTGGCAGACCTCCAATTAAAAAATGCAAAGAACTAAAAAGCACCTTAAAGTAATCACTTCACCACACTTTTTCAAACAGGAGAAGCTGTTTTAGATGTGTTATCATGACCACTGCCCATCTCATGGTCAAAATAGTTACTAATATTATAAATAAGCTGATATGTAACACTCAGGCAACTGGAGCTGACCCATTTGGACTCTGTCTATTTAATGAAGTGCAACACATAGATTTCCTAGAGGTTTAGTTTTTCAAAATAGGGCATTCTTCGGTTTAGTTTTTCAAAATAGGGCATTCTTCCCCATTGGATGAGACCTGTGGAGTACAAAATAGGGAACTATTGTTGTCAAACAATAAAAATGCCAAAAAGGTCCACCATGCAAAACAATACTGACATAAAAGTTAGTTTGAAAGCAATGTAGGAAGATTAACAGAAGGAGCATAAAATCCATCACCCACGAGGCAGCTATAAAAAAAATAGATTAATCAAAAAGAGGGATGTCGAAGTTTGCATTTGTAAATTTGTATAAAGAAATTTTAATAAGACCCCACGGAGTAATTTTAATCTTCTTGTGGGAATAGGCCCATCACCAACAGGCAAGAGAGTTTGAAATATTTCAGGAAGTCCTTAAGGTGAAATAAATACAATAGAGAAACATTACATGATGGCATAGGAATTAGATAGAAGTGTAGAATATGTAGATCCTTATTTGACCAGGCATAGAATATATTGAAAACAAATATTGAACCTCATTCACAAACTTCCTTTTGGAATATGTAAAGTAATACACCAGTATGGCGCTAGGTGGCGTACAACCAAAATGGCTGCACTGCAGTGAGGCTTTTGCTGCTTAGCAGCATAATCTGGCCATTTACCCTGCCCACAGCTGACAGAATACTTTTAAAACAGGAACTAATTGTTGTGAGAAAGTGCCCTCTTTCTGCATGGTTGCCCCCACTTTTTGCTGAATTGCTGATGTCCTTTGGCTGTGTGTGCCCTGGGCTCCTGCTAATCAGGTACCCAGGACCTATGTTCTTTCCCTAAAACTGCATTGAAGCCTAAACCCAATTGGCATCTCTGGCCACAGGCCAGCCCCTGGTAAATGGTACCACAGGTACCCAGGGCACTCTGCCCAGAGAAGGCCTCTAAGTGCTGCAGCACTTATTGTGCCACCCTTAGTGAAGTGTGTGAGTGTCAGGGTACTGCACCAAGACACGCAGCCTGCAAAGGCAGAGTCAACATGGCACACATCCCTGTGTGCCATGCCTACAAACCATTGCCCTGGCATAGACCAGTCACCCCTCTAGCTGGATGCCCTATGCCATTGGTGAGGGTACAGGTGCATGAGCCCTGTACCCCTACAGAGTCGAAGTCCATTCTTAGACATTTAATGGCAGCATTGCACTTACATAGTGAGTATATGGTGCTGGGAGTTTGTCATTACGAACTCCACAGCACCATAATGGCTACACGGATATCAAACTTCTCAGCACATTACACCCACACTGATGCCAGTGTGAGATTTAATGAAAAATGCACATAGAGGGCATCTTAGAGATGCCCCCTGAAAACTAACCCACCACTAGTGTCCAGGCTGAATGGCGGCTTTTAACTCCCACCACCAGACATGTATCTGGACCCCTGGGGGAGCCTGAAACAATGCACATCCTGGGATGAGGTGCCAAGCCTCCTTCCCCCGGATGGGCAGGGTACACTTTAAAGGCTTGCCACCTTTCTGAGCTTCCCCAGGCCAATTGCTGCTTTCAGCAACTGGTCCCCACTGGTTCTGACCCCCACCTTGGGTGGAAGAACCCGGCGGGAAAAACAAGTGAGGAAGAGAGGTGTGCCCACCTCTGCCAATTCTACCTCTCAGGTGGGGGGGGGGCGAGGTGAAGCACAACTCCCAGTCCACACCATCTTGAAGATGGGGGGACTCAGCTAACCAGGGACAGGCACATGCCCCCCTCCTACTGGAGGGTGGCATAATAGGGGTGTACCCACCCCAGGGAAGGGACCCATTGGTCCCTGCCTTTTACCTACCTGTAGCGCCCCTAAATCTAGTATTTAGGGGCACCACTGAACCTTGCTTCCTCAGATCCAAACAAGAAGAAAAGGACTAAACAGCCGTGCAGCAGCTAACAAGAGGAAGACGCCCACTGACTTGGCCCCAGCCCCACCGGCCTGTCTCTCCCTCGAACCGGCTCCTGCAAAATCCCGGTGTCTCCTGCAGCCAGCAACCTCAAAAACCCCGGAGGACCTGCCTGCCTTCACTTATAAAGACTGCTTCTCCCCTGAACACCGGATTTGTTCAACTGCAACCTCTGGCAGCAGCCGGAAACCGCAAATGGAAATGGAAATGGAAATGGACGCCCCTGGGCAGCAATTCGCGCTCTATAAATCTACATCCAAGCGCTAAAAAATAACAAGGGAGCCCTCCTGGAGAGGCTAGCTGAGACTTAGGGAGGCAGGTTGAAGAGGAATGTTTTTAACTGCTTGCGGAACGCGGAGAGATTGGGATTGGCTCTGAGGTTAAGGGGAAGGGTGTTCCAGGACCTGGAAGCATTATGAGCGAACGTCCTACCGCCAGACCTGGTCTTTTTTATTCTTGGAGGCATTGCCAAAAAGGTCTGGCTGGAGCGGAGGTTTCTGCTGGGATGGTAATGGGTGACTAAATCACGGGTAAACATGGGGCCTGTGTCCCAGAAGGCCTGATGGGCAATGCACATGGCCTTAAAGAGGATTCTCTGGCGCACAGGCAGCCAGTGAAGCCTGACCAGCCCGGCCCTCACTGATTGTCTGCGAGGGAGCTCGAGCAGTAGGCGGGCCGCACAGTTCTGCACTGTCTGGAGTCTGCGCAAGGTGTACTCTGGGGTGCCGAGATAGAGCACGTTGTTAAAGTCTAGGCGCGACTGTATTAGACCCTGTATAGCTACCTGCTTTGCTTCCATTGGTAGAAGAGGAAAGATCTTCTTTAACATCCTAAGGAGGCCAAAACAGGTAGCTGAAAGTTTTGTGGCTTGAGTGTTGAATGAGAGGGATCTATCCAACCACACCCCAAGGCTCTTGATGTTGCAAATCCGCCCCACTCTGCACCTGCCATCCATGGCCCGAGCTCGAGTGGGCAGACACCAAGAGGATGTCACCCTGGCGATCCTGAACCGAGATCCAGCGACCCCTGACCGGCCTCCAGCCTACTTATCGAGTCTATATCCAGAAGGCACCCTTAACCACGACCAGGAGCTGGTAAGAAGATCCGATCCCAAAAGGCACCCCTGCATTCGATGCTCCACGTCCTTGTGCCCAAATCAACGGTGCCTAACCAACCCCTAATTTCCCAACTTACGTCTCGAACTGGTGGTCGCACCATGAAAGGCCTTCATCTCCCAGCCTGCAGTGCTTTTGCAAACCAGAGGTTCTCCATTGAAAACAACAGGGCATCCAACATCAAAACAGCACAGTGCTAATTTGTTTTCCCATTTGTCCTGAGCTAAAACCTAGGAGCTTTGCTTCCACAACCCAATGGCCTGCTTGCCAGCAGCCACCAACCGGAGGCACCCTATCCCCTATTGGATAACATTGGGCCTCAACACTCTGCACCCGGCCGCCCTAGTGCCGCTGAGGATGTAACAAGAGTTCTTCACTGACCCTGCGGGACCCCTGAGTCTACCCCAGAACCTCAACTCCCACTATCAAACCGATAACCATATTTTCCTCCATAGAAACATTTTCAGGAAAAAATGTCAATGTTATCCTAAGTGTGTTGTTTTGAAACCTAAAGAAATTCTTTAAAATGGTACGATTTAACAAAAACGCTTTTACTCACCTCTTTACAGGAAATGTCCCAGTGCTGCATCCAGGCATACAGCACTGAGTAAGAAAAGTAATCTAAAAGTAACATACCTGCTATATTACTGAAAATCCCATTCAAGTCTATGTAGTGTATTTACAAGTGATTGCATTTTCCAGAAAGAATACTGTAAGTCAAACCATAGTACATTTACAATTACAGTAATAAATGCTGATTCTAAAACAGTTCAATTGCAAAGTATTGATTGCTTACCTGTGCCAGGCTTGCTTGGTTCTAGAAATAAAATAACTAAAAGAATATTTTTATACAAAAACAATTGGTCTGAAGTTAAGTGTGTGAATTAATTTGCTGACTGAGTCTGTACAACAAATGCTTAACACTGTCCTCTGATACTGGCTTATTGCTCAACCACACTACCACAAATAGAGAGTAAGGTTCTATCTAACTTTTACCTCTGCCTACCTTTGGGGTTCCACTGGACTCTGTATATACTATACCAAAGTAAGGTTTAGTGTGCACAGAGCCAGATTCTTACAATTGCCCACTAACCTCTCAGCACTTTATCTATCTAGCCAAAAAGGGAACCGATAGACACCAAATCCACATTGCTTTGCTTCAGGAAACACATTTTGATCCACGGTACATTCCCAAGTTCACCAGTAAATGGGCTGCATATAGAGTTTTTTCCTCTTACTCTACGTACTCTAGAGGAACGGTCATCCTTATTAAGAAGAATACTCCATATACTCCAGGGGGGATGAGTCACAACTCCAAAGGGAGGTACTGCGTGATGTGGGGCAGGTTGGGATCACAGCATACCAGTGTAACCGACTGTTATGGGCCAAATATAAACAACCCGGACTTCTACACCACTCTGGGGGGAAAAATCCTTGAATTAGGCACCACACGTATAATATGGGGAGGGGATTTTAATACAGTTTATAATCCAAACAATGACATATCCAAAGCTCTTCCACATCCCTATACCGAAACACACGGCATACTGTTAGACATGTTCTATGATAATGGTCTTTTAGATGCTTGGAGATACCTTCATCTTGGGAATAGAGAAGGCACACATTATACAGCGATGTATTCAACATGGGCCAGGCTGGATTTTTGGGTCGTGACCCGAGGAGTGGGCCCATGGATAGTTAATATAGTGCATCTAGCCAAGACCTATTCTGATCGTGCCCTGGTACGACTGGTGATATCCCCTCCAGTTCTGACCTCTATTTCTAGGAATTGGAAGCTTGTACCAGAAGCATTATTGGACACCGCTTTCCAGTCAGAACTGGGACAAGAAATCACAGATTTCTTCCAGAGAAATATAGTCTCAGTCACACATATGGGCACAGTTTGGGAGGCCTTTAAGGTCACAATATGTGGTTCATGCATTGCCAAGAGCTTTGGAGTATTGCGGGACATCAGACGCAATTTGCGACAGTTAGAGGGAGAGCTAAAGAAGTTCGAGCGTGAGATGGAAGAGGACACAAATGGTATACGTCAGGTGGCGTTCAGGGATAAACTCTCGGAATACAAAAATACTGCCAAAAGGGAAATACGTTTCAGAGGGAAATATTTTGTGGTGCACAGATACAGGGAGGGTGAACGGCCAGGTAGGGCCTTGGCGGAGGAAGTTTGTTTACCTCGCTTCTCGAATCACGTGATAGAGATCCTAAATGATGGTGGGACACGGTACAGAGACCGCCAAGACATCCTTAATATCTGTGAGTGCTACATAAGTTGGTATAGAACGCAGAGAAGACAGCAGCCACCTGATCTTTCGAATTATTTGAGGGACATAGCCCTTGGCTGGCTGGGGGATGCACAGAGGGAGTTCCTCGCTGCTCCTCTTGAGAGAGAGATGAGATACGTGCTGCAATCATGCAGATGAAGTCAGGAAAATCCCCAGGGTCAGCTGGTCTTCTGATAGTTGAACGATGTAAGTTTTGTAAAAGTCTTATTTCCTATATTAAAGGAGGTCTATGAAGAAGCCCAAGAAATAGGCTTTCTTCCGGGCACTATGAGGGAGGCTCTGATTATGTTGCTCCTAAAGCCTGGTAAACCCCCGGACACATGCAATTCCTATTGACCGTTGTGTTTAATCAATAATGACGCAAATATTCTCGCAAAAATATTGGCTAATAGATTGAGCCTGTTGATGGAGAAGTTAGTGCTGCCTGTCCAGGCCGGATTCATTTCGGGGAGAGCGACATCTCACAATCTTTGTACATTATTCTCTATATTACAAAATGTAGACCCTCAATTGGCTCTTGTGGCGGTCTTCTTAGACGCCACGAAGGCCTTTGATTCGGTTGAAGGGGATTATTTATTTACCATACTGCAATGCATGGGGATACCTATAGGGTTCCTGACATGGATACACCTCACCGGTAGCCAGGGTTCTAATCAATGGTCAGACCTCCCTGCCCTTTTCTGTTATACGGGGCACCCGTCAGGGGTGTCCGCTTCCCCACTACTTTTGTGCTTACGATTGAGCCTCTCGCGGCCAAAATAAGACAACATCACCAAGATAAGGCCCTGCGTGGCCAATTGCACCCTATACTCATCCCACTATACGCAGATGATATTACACTTAATCTTAGGAATCCCCAACAGAACCTCAGCCCTATATTGAGAGAACTCATCCAGTTTGGGGAGCTCTCTGGAATGCAGATAAACGTGAGTGGTAAGATTGGAGATTTCACCCAAACATCTTGATGCCATTCATTCCGGACTTCCCAATAGGCCTGGATTTGGATCGGCGCCGATTGACGTCGTTACACCTCCACTGGTGCCGCTTCCGACGGCATCACTACTGCGCTCGACGCCGGTCAGCCCTCCGACCGGCGTCGACCCCGGACTCCATCTCGACATGGACACGAAGCTGGACTGGACCCAGCACCGAGTGGGGTTTTTGTGCCCCTGTTCACCCCTGGAGCCTCTTTTTACCCCGAGTGGCATCCAGACAAGAAGGAGGATGGGAGGGGTCAGGTGACCCTTTAACTGACCAGCTAGGTTCTGGCCAAGACTGGAGAGAGGAACTGGGGGATGCCAGTGGTCTCAACACTTCCCCTGGCCTTGGCATGTTGTCTCCTCCTACCGTGGCTATGGAGGAGGGAGCGTCGTACACAGTGGTGTTGCATAGGGTGGCCGAGGCTCTCAACCTCGAGCTTTCTACCGTGGCGGTCAGGACTGACGTGGTTCCGGGGGGCAGCGGGGGGCCAGTCCACCAACCCCCCCCTCTGCAGCAGCCTCCAAACCCTCCTAGTCCAACCTTTCAGGACCATCAAATGCCAGTGGGCAGCAGGATCCGCCATCATCTCCCCCACTGGCAGACCATCACATCGGACAGGTGGGTTCTGCAAATAGTCCGAAGGGGCTACTCCCTCCCCTTCAAGACTATTCCTCCAGCCATGCCACTGAGATACCACTGCATGTCGGAGGATCCTCTGGCCCTTAGCCAAGGGAGCCGTAACTTCCTGCTGGAGAAGGGAGCCATCAAGCGTGTTTCTGTCCCAGAAGAAGGTTGTGGTGGTTTCTCCCACTACTTCCTGATTCCCAAGAAGGACAAGGGCCTGCGTCCTAACTTGGACCTCAGGGACATGAATTTCTCCTTCTGGAGGAAGCGATTGAAGATGTTGACGCTTGCTCAGGTCTTGTCTGCCCTCGACCCGGAAGACTGGATGGTAGCGTTAGACTTGCAGGATGCTTATTTTCACATCCCTTTCCTGCCGGCCCACAGGTGGTAACTACGGTTCAAGGTAGGCCACGAGCATTTTCAGTTTACAGTGCTCCCCTTCAACCTTACCAGTGCCCCTTGGGTGTTCACGAAAGTGATGGCTGTGGTCACAGCTCATCTGAGCAGATCAGGGGTTTCAGTCTTCCCCTATCTCGACGACTGGCTGTTGAAGATGGGTTCTCCCCAGGCAGTCGTCTCCCAACTCAAGACTATGGCTAACCTCCTGCATCTGCTGGGGTTCTCCATCAATGTGCCAAAGTCGCACCTGATTCCCTCTAAGAAGCTCCTCTTCATCGGAGCGGTTCTGGGCATGACACGGTTTGGGTCTATCTTGCTGAACAGCGAGTCCGGGATATTCGGGCTATGATTCCGATCTTTCAGCCTCTAGCCCGGGTTTTGGTCAGAAGGACTCTGAGGCTGCTGGGTCTCATGGCCTCCTGCATCCTGCTGATCAATCATGCCAGGTGGCATATGCAGGCTCTGCAGTGGAACCTGAGGTTACAGGGGGTACAGCATCAGGGGAATCTGTCCGATTGTGTCCGGATCTCAGAGGGCACTGCACAACAACTGCGGTGGTGGCTCATATACCAGGATTGGGTCAATGGCAGATCCCTCTCCCTTCCCCAACCAGACAACACTGTGGTGATGGATGCATCCCTTCTGGGATGGAGCGGCCACATGAGAGAGGTGGAGATCAGAGGCCTCTGGTCTCCGGCGAAGTCCGGGCTTCTTATCAAGCTTCTGGAGCTCCGGGCGATTCGTCTTGCACTGAAAGCATTCCTTCCCTCTGTCCGGGGAAGAATAGTGCAGGTGTTCACGGACAACACCACTGCCATGTGGTACTGCAACAAACAAGGTGGGGAGGGGTGAGATCGTAGACCCTCTCTCAGGAGGCCCTTTGCCTCTGGATATGGCTGGAACATCAGTGCATATCCCTGGTGGTTCAACACCTGGCAGGTTCCCTGAACATCAGGGTGGATAAACTCAGCCGCAGGTGCATGATGGATCGCAAATGGCGTCTTAACTCGGAGGTGGTGCAAGGTCTCTTTCAGCAATGGGGAGAGCCTTGGTTATATCTATTTGCCACCAAAGAGAACGCGCAATGTCAGCAAATCTGCGAGTTGGAATTTCCAAGGCGGCACTCGCTCGGTGACACTTTTTGTCGCAAATGGAGTTGTGGTATAGGTGGTAAGGCGTACAACAGACCGCTTCTGCCCAGAGTGCTGGAGAACATCAGGCGCGACGGGCCCAAGTCATTCTTGTGGCTCCGGATTGGGCATGAAGAGTCTGGTATCCCGACCTGCTCAACATGGCCATTGATCCTCAGAAGATCCTCCCAAAGAGGCAGACTGATCGGTCACAGCAGAAGGGAAAGATCCTCCACCCGAACCTGTCCAGTCTCCACCTCCATGCGTAGAGATTGAGCAGCGGCAGTTGACTTCTTTCGACCTGCCTCCCGAAGTCTGTGACGTAATCTTTGCAGCCAGGGATCCCTCCACTAAGGCGGTATACGCCTGCCGGTGGACCAGGTTTGTGTCGAGTACCCCACAAGACTCACCTGGGCTTGTGAGGCTATCCCGCAGAGACGACAGTTACCACCGCCCCTGACCCCAACAAACCCCCGCGGGGAATAACGCCCGTCAAGGATGAGGTGGAACCAGGGATGGGGGCCAAAAGGAACCAAGGAAGTGGCTTTGGTGATAGGGACGTTGGGACGGGTCTTGGCACAGCTGAGGGAACAAGAAACACCAGATTAGGGCTAGTGACTACGCTCGTGCTGTCCAACACCCCACAAGACACATGCAGACCTGAGCCCCTGTTTACACTCACCACAAAATTCGTTCGGGTTGACTGCATAAAAGGCCAGTGCTGTGTTGTCCAGGAGTCCCACGTCCGTGGCAAAGGAAATGAAGAATGAGGCACTTCTGCGCCTGGACCCTCAAGGAAAAAAGAACTCAAAGAAAAAGCGCTTCTGCGCTTCACAGTAGGCAATGTCTAGAACTCCCGGGTAAGCGCTGTAGCGCGGCCCAAATGTACAAAGCTCCCACGCTACCTGCGTGTAGGAGCCAAGCCGTAGCACACCTGCGCCACTGCCAAGCAAGGTTCAATGGATGAGATAAGCGCTCCTGCGCCTCGGACAAAACAACAGAGGAAAAATGTTATAGTGCACCTGCACTTAAGAAGAAAAACAAGCAGTAACGCTCCTGCGCTACTGCCGACAAAAGAACTGAGGCTTGAAAGTAGCCGTGTGCCAGAAGCAGTTGCTTCAGGACGGAGTTTCCCGCAGCGCTCCTGCGCGGCGGACAGGAACAGGTACAGGCAGTCACGTAACGCGTGAGCATTGACAGCGTTACCGTGACCTGTAGAAACCTTCGGCGTCTGCTGGGCTCATGTGCGTCTGACTGAAGGAATCAGAAGCACTGATCCGGCGGCCACACGCACTTTAAAAAGTGTTGGCCCGGAAGTGCTTGTTGCGGTGAGGACTAGAACGGGACACCACCTCCGGCCGGAAGTGAGTATCCCATTGTTGTGGTGAGGTCTAGAACGGGACACCACTTCCGTCCGGAAGCGGGTCTCCCGTTCTCTGCATGTATCCTGCGGCGCCCGGACTGCGGAAAGCCGCACATGACAGTTTGTGGCATGGTGCACAGCAAAGGCTGTGGTTCACCTTTCTGCCCCTCTTTCTGAAGTTTTTTTGTTCCTTCTTTCTTTAGCCCAGCAGAGCTCAGCCCTTGATAGTGCCCAGAGCAAACTTTCAGCCATCTCTGCCTTCCTTCAGCTCCCAGACCAACCTTCTCTTTTAAAGTCCCCGGTAGTTAACCGTTTCCTAAAAGGCTTAACTCATCACTTTCCTCCAATCCCCTTCGTTATGCTACAGTAGGACTTGAATCTTGTTCTTACCTATTAAATGTGCGCTCCCTTTGAACCACTTCATAACTGTCCTTTAAGATTCTTGACTCTTAAGACTGCTTTCCTGGTAACCATCACTTCTGCTAGAAGGGTGAGTGAGCTCCAGGCCCTTTCTTTCAAACCTACTTTCCTGTCTGTCTATCCGGACAACGTGGTTCTCAGGACCCGTCTGTCCTTTCTTCCTAAGGTGGTCACTGCCTTTCACATCGGGCAGACCATTACTTTGCACACCTTCTTTCCGCCTCGGCATCTTCCGGAGGAAGAAGAGAGGCTCCACCGTCTGGACCCAAAACATACGCTCTCTTTCTAACTGGATCGCACAAAACAATTCCGGGTAGATGACCAACTCTGTGTACGGCCTGACCTTTCTTGGCGCCCACGTAGCCAACAAAAACACACCGTTTCTTGATGGGTCATTTTGTGTATTAAGGCATGCTATTCTCCGGCTAAAAAGGAGCCTTCGGTCGGGCTACGTGCCCATTCCACCAGGGCGCTGGCAGCCACTGCTGCCTTGGGAAGAGGAGGTCCTCTAAATGACATCTGTCAGGCGGCCACGTGACCATCACTGCACACGTTTACAAAACACTACTGCCTGGACAGCCAAGTCCGAAGAGACGGCTTCTTTGGCCGTTCTGTTCTCCAGGACTTTCTGGTGTGATCTTGGTTTGCAGACCCACCACCAGGGTTGGTATTGCTGGCGTATCTATTCTAAGGTAAGGAATCTATTACTAATGTGCTTCTTTCAGATGAACAAGTTACTTACCTTTGGTAACAGTATATCTGTAAGAAACATTAATTATTTATAGATTCCTTACCGCCCCACCCATCCTTCCTGTTCTGCAAACTGATTTCTAGGGTTAGGATTATCCTTTTGTTGTGTATCGATTTAGATTCTGTATGAATTTCCCAATTCGTGCCCTTATATAGGTACATTTCACATTGCCTAAGTAAGGACTGGATTTCTATGCCTATATAAGGGCATAGTCCATGCTACCCAAATACAGGCATGGCTACTTCCATCCGTTCATCTACGTCACAACGAGTTCTTGGAAAACCAGACTCTTAAGCCATTAGGGACTTCCCCTTGCTTGGATATTGATTACTCCAAGAACTCATTTATTATGCATGAACATGTATTCCTTAGGGGTTCATTTATGACGATCATATGCCCGACTTTTACGTCAATACTGGGATTCCTAAACACCTTCAAGGTATAAATATACCTTCACTTGCTATGGCAAAGCACGGTGTGGTTCTGTGCAGTTCGACTACCTACTTGCACGACGCAGCTCGCTACAGCAAGTGCCGAAGGAAGCCAACTCTCCAGCTGACACACTGACTAGAAGCTATCATCCTCCTGCCGAGAAACCAGCTCCAGTGTTTCTGACTCCCCTTGCGGGGTGTTGGGAAATCGAGTCCCGAGAAAGATATACCAACCTCTCTCATTCTAACGTATTGGAGCTGATTAGAACCTAGAGAAACCTTTGGCAATGCTTGGCAAAACTAAACCTTATGCTAAGGCAGCACCTACTTCTTCCCTGGTACTAGACCTAGGTTAGGTACACTGGGGCAGGCGTATTTTAGAAGCACCAGTTGAGTATTTTAGCCTGTGTTATTTATGTATGTATTTTTATATATATCATAGCAACAGACAAGGCTATTACAGTATTTTTTTATATTACTGTTCACGCTGTACGCATTATACTTCGCATTCTGTCTAACGATTGTAGCAGTTCACCTCTCTTGCATGAGAAAAAAGACTGTTCAATAAACCCTTTTATTGAAACGCCCGTCTCTATTTCTATGCAACTCTGTAGAAACGAAGCATGCATGATTGACTGAGTGAAATAGTTATCTGAAGATATTGTTCTAACTCTAAGGGAAACAAAGTTGTCTGTTAATAGGCAGTGGACTTTTCCATTTGCAGAATATATTGAATGACCAGCAGAGGCAGTGTTGCAGAAGAAAATTTCTCGGAGTTGCTGAGACCAAAAAGAAACAAAAATAAAAGTTCAGCAGCCTTTGGCGTGATTTACCAATTTACATGGTGAGTCAAACTCTCAATTTATCATTTTGCTTGTCCTTAAGAGAAGTTCATAGTATCTGACGGCTCTCAGCTCCTTTTAGTGGGGTCTTCCGCATGAGTATTATTTGTCAAGACTGAAGCGATGTGGATGGCGCTATGGGCATCATTATAGCTTTTTAAAGACGTTGACTGTCTACAAGGCTGACAATCCTACTTTAAATACTTGTGCTAGCAATAGGTCATCAGAGGAAATTAGTGTCTTTGAGGCTAGAATGAGGTGTCTTATATTAGAGCAATTGACTTACTCTCACATGGAGGGAAGCTAATTTAACCTTCCTCCCTTCACACTGAACGTGGGCCTCTTATACTCAAGAAGGATTTCTCTTTAGGATAATCTGTGTTCTTGTACCTCCAGCCCCCTTTCATAAGGGGTGCCCAATGCTTTCAATGTTGCAGAGTCCTTTCACATTACATCTCCTACTTGGCTTGCAGTCATAATTACAGATCGTTACCTAGTGCGGAATTGCTAATGCCTCATTGTTCTGTGTAATTGTCACCCATGGCGATTGGTCAAGTGGTGCCCTGACATCATAAAGCTACAGCAGGATGTCATCTGACATGAGGGCGAGCAATAGGATACATTCATCATGGTGTTGAAATGGGTAGCAGGACAGAGAGGACTCCCAGCTAAGGGCAAAGATGGTGAGATGAAAGAAACAAGGGCATTATTTGAGACTTATTTGTTTGAAGGCGTCGGTGATCATAATATTTTCAGGTTCTCTATGGGTTAACTGATAGGGATGTGCAAGAATGAAGATGTCAGAATCTGTTGTTCATATTTTTTCTCATTCACACTAACTGTAGCATAAGAGTAAGGCAAATGGCCTTTGTGCCCATGAGGTGTGTCTCCTGCAACATGAGACTATCTGCCTTCGCCCTCTTCGCGCGGTGGAGTATGACCCCCGCTTGATCTTATCTAGGGCCTGCGTACATTCCAGCTTAGTATACGGTGGCCGCCCTGTGTCCCCTGACGTCCGTCGGGTACTCTAGCCATGGGGGGTGCATCCTCTTTCAACGCGAATTGTGAGCCGCGGCAATGCGTGTGCAACCTGTAGCAGACCTGTAGTGGAAGTGCGACCTGTGAACGCAAACAACCCCCTCCCAACAAATGCCCCACCCATACCTCAAGAACACTTAAGTATCTGTTGAGGCAGGGCTAGTCTCCAATCCAACGGGGGATGGGCACTGCCCCGACCAATGGATCCCAACTAACAGCCCATGTCCTCCTGGCAGGGCTCCCGCCAGCTCAATCCTGACGGTGAGACAAGCCCAAATCAGGACGTCCCAGGAAACATTAAATGTGGTTCCACAACACCTCCCTAGTATCCTCTGTTAGGCTTCCAATATTTGGCTCCTTAGAGCCAGCCCCCCCACGAGGAGGAGGCACCGCAGGACTGGAAGCGCCGCCGGGACCGTCTGTTGCTCCTCTGCCGTTCACCACGGGAGCCCCCCGTAGCCACGTCACTCGAGGAGGAGTCTGACTCTCTGCTAGGTGGCGTGTGTGGCCTCACCCGAACAGTTTCATCCGTCCACCTGAACGCCTCCTCCAGGGTGTCAAAGAAATGGGTAAGGGAACGAAAGACCACTTGAAGGCGGGCCGGAAACAACTAGGCATATGAAAGCTTAAGTTATCTCAGACGAGCTTTGGCTGCAATGAATGATTGACGCTGCTGCTGGACTTGCCTTGTGTAGTCAGGAAATATAAGAATAGGAACATTGTTGAAAAGCAAGGGTTCTTTGGCACTGGCCTGCTTCAAAATAGGGTCCCTATCCAGATAGTGCAATGATTTGGCTATAACCGGCCGTGGGCTTCTGCATAAGCGCCATATAGGCCCGCTCCACTAAGAAGCATCTGGACATCTCAGGGGGGGCGCCAGCCCTCCAGCCAGGTCGTACCCTCTTCGCAGCCCTCTGAAAACCCAACAAATCAGAGATTGTTGCGTCTGGCCCGTCCTTCCGCATCTTCCACTCTGAGCGTGAGGCCCTTCTGGATGGTCTCCATCGCCGCCACCTTCTGCTTCAACACCGTGACATCATCTTCCACTCCCGATATGCGGGTCTCAGCCTCAGTGATACGGGACACCGTATTACCCAGGTCATGCCTCAGCAGCATAATGTCCGATCCACCTGCCCCTATTTTTGCATCTAACATGTCCCTGGATTGGGTGATAGCGGCCATGAGGGCCGCGTTATCCGGCACATCTCCCGGTTGGCACCCGGATGCTCCAGCCGCTGCCCCCAGGCCCGTAAACTTGTCTGTAGGCCCCTGCTTGGTCAAACCGCTGCCTCCTTTATCTCTTGTCATGGCTGCTTCTTGATCTTCCTAGGCGGGCCCAGATCAGACCGGGTGGGGCACAAACACAGAAATTGCCAGCTCCCGGGGCCCGACCCAACCGCCGAATGGGCACTAGCCAGCAAAGGGCCCAACACCCAGGTCCTCCTGGCACCCCAGGTACCCTGTCCCACGTGCGGCGCGCTGACATGTGGACGCGGTTCGACCGGCCGCTGGGGCGATGATGTCGTAGACGAGCAGTCGAAGCCCACTCACCTACCGTGTTGAGAGGCCCAGCCGCAGGCCGCAGCAAGCACCCTCAGCGGCCTATCCCACACCCATGCGGTCCGATCCGTCGACCACCGATTGCAGCAACCGCCCAAAGTTACTCCAGGAGGGGGTGGCAGGATGCAGGTGGAAGATATGTTCTTTAGGCACCACCTCGCGGCCTGACTCTGCCGCCCCCCGTCCGTGCCGAAATGAGAGGTGACACTGGGGGGCATAGGGCCCTCTTGCGGCCGCTGCACAGAAGCCCCAGTGGGCCCGAGATGTCTCTATGAGGGTTAGGGCAGCTGATTGATCTCCCGGCAGCCCCCCACAAGGCCCGACAGCGCCGCCGATCTCCCGCTGTGATGTCAAATAAGGGGGGGAGGGGGTCACCACAGTGGCAGCGTGGGAGCCCCAGAGGGCTCGAAGTGTCCCTATAAGGGGGGCAGGACAGCCAATTGGTCTCCCGGCAGCCCCCCACGTGGCCCAGCTGTGCCGCCGATCCCCGCTGCAACACCAAGGGGGGCACCACCACTGCAGTGCTGAAACCCCAGAGGGCTCGAGGCATTGTTATGATGGGGTGAGGCGGCCTACCGGCCTCCTGGCAGCCCCCCCGGCCTCCTGGCAGCCCCGCGTGCAGCCCGACAGTGCCGCCGGTCCCCGCTGTGAAGCCAAAGAGGGGAGGCACCACGAGGACCAGGCCAGCTGCCCCTGTCACAGAACGCCTCTTCCCTCGGGCACCTCCACTGCCAAAGGGTCCAGCTCCGAACCTCTGCCCCTGCCTGCAAGCGCTCTGCCTCACCTTCGCGGCCCAGTCCGGCCGCCGGGTCTCTCCTTTCCCATTTGGCGGCCCTGCCGTCCACGTCGCAGAACAGGGACGCAGCTCCCCACTCTCCTGCCAGTCAGCGGATCTGTACTGTTGAACAGGTACTCTCCCAGCTGCCGGTTGCTCCGCCGGGACGGGCCGAGCTCTGCACCCGACCCTCGATCACCGTCAGTGGCGCTGTGCGAGACTCCCCGGGTTCACTTCACTCAGCTAGGCCTCTCCCCCGTATCAGCAGGATCTCGCCGCCACAGCCAGCCCCCAGCTCCCAAACCGCACCGGGCGATTGTGTAGCCAGTACAGTGCTGCAAAAACATCCAGTTGTGCAATTTTCGATTCAGGATATACGTCGGATATTTGGCAGGCTGGACGGAGCCGGCTCAGCACACGTCTGCCAAGTTGGCTTGCCAAGCCACGCCCCGGTCAGCCATTTTAATACATATACATCTTGTAATGACTGATGTTCACTCTAACTATATAGTGGCTGCACCAAACCAGGTCATGTTTGGTATCAAACATGTTGGAATCATACTTCCAACACTGGAATCAGTGTTGGGGGTATGCCTACATGTCATGGTGCTCCCTTGGGGTACCTCCCCTGTACTCCCTGGAACAGCCTTTCAGGGTCTGACAGCAAAGCTAATTGCGGCTGCTGACCACAGACATGATTCTGCCCTCCTGATGCTGAGTCAATCTCGAGCAGAGGATGGGAGAACAATAAGTTTCCTTTCACAGGGAGATGTGGCCACCTACAAGACAGGACTTAGTGTATTGGGCTGGGGTAGGGGTGCTTGCCAGCGCCACCGGTCTGCTTTGAAGGGCACATTAACTGGAGCATGCAAGGATAGCACCGAGAGTGTGAGACAAGGGCTCCCTGAACTGACTCGGGCATGAAACTGGACAAAGGATATGGGTGTTCAGTCCCTCTTCGACCGTCTAGACACTTGCACTTCATTGGACTTTACACAAAGGAAGATTCCTGCTGCTCCTGGTCTTACTGTTCTGCAAGTCTCGGTTCCAGGCAGTCTTCTTCATTGTCTGCGTTTCTTCCAGTTTCTTAGACAGACCTGGGGCATCAAGGACTCCCGAAGTAATCTCCCTTGGAGTGAAGCAGTCACTCCTCTGCATCTGCCGGCTCTGCAACGAAGCTGACCGGGCTGCTGCTCCTGTTGTACTACAGACTTCCCAAGGCTCAGCAACACAAGGGGTGGTTCTGAAACTCTCTTGAGGCCTGACCTGTCCTCTCTGCAATTATGAAGCCAGTTTTTCTCGTTGGAACTACTGGGACCAAAGCCCCTGAGTGCTGTGTCGATTTGCCTTTGTCAAGGCTTGTTGGCTCGGCACTCAAGAGATTTTCGCTGGAAAAGATGCTGGAGCTTCTTGTAGCTTGAAGTACGGCATCCTCACCACATCCTCTGCACCATGGGCCTTCTTTCTAGGTGAGCTACTCGAGGTTCTCTTGCGGCTCCTGTGCCTTTGGCCTATGGGTCTCCTGAGGGTCTTCAACTGCTTCAGTGGGCTCCGGCTCTTCTGCTGTTGGTGAATCCCTTGGACTTTGCTGGTCCCAACGTTGCTCCTTCTTCGTTCTCCACGCCAGTTGCGGCTACCAAGGCTTGTTGGTGCTCTCTCCAGACACAGACCACCTAGTCATTGACATATGAAGTGGGACAGCTCGTGCACGACTCCTGGTCTTCCTCAGCATTGTCTGGTCCACAGAGTTGCAGCGACAAGGTCACTTTGTACTCTTCTGAACCTCCCGACATCAATGAGCATTGTGTCTTTATGCCACTCGGACATGACCAGGAGGCACGGACTCTGTCTACTCTGCTTGTAGGTTCTTCACTTCCATAATCCACCCTAGGAAGAAAATGCCTCTGGAGAAGTTCAGGAAGAAGTCCTATTGAATCCAAGTCTTCCATTGTCATCTATGGATACTGACATCTCTTCACCCCTTGCTTCCCTGGAGCAGGTAACCTGGTTACTGGGGCATCCACGGGCGACTTCTCCATTGACTTCCACTGGTCATGCGACTGTGTTCTCACTCTGCACATAGCTTCTGTGGGCTTCCTGGGTGCTTACCTTTGGGTGGTTCTTTATTGGACTTGGCCCTTTTTGCAGGGTCATCCCTGAACTTTTTGCCTTCCTCCTAGCCTTTTTTACGTGGGGCCTAGCGCAACGTGCATGCACTGCTCTAGGGAAACAACCTCTTGGAATCGCTCTGGGCTTCCGGCCTATGGCTTGCGGTTACTGTAGTGTAGTTCCTATATTCCCAAAAGGCTCTGCGCATTGGTATAATATATCCTATAGATTTGACGTAGGACTGAGGCCAACTAGGTCTCTATCGAATATACTAAACTTAATAGTGAGTGCCAGATAGCTCAGAGGTCACTAGAAACTTTCTCGAATTCACAAGAAGGGATTAGTTTCTGACAACCGCATAAACATGACAACTTTGTTTCCCAAGAATAAGAATATATCTAGATAACTATCCAACTTCACGCTGACCACCTGATTGTGGGGAAGCTGGGGTAGGGTACTGCTACTTATAAAAATTCAGCAAATTTTGTGGAATTCTGAATTGTTTTAAAAGCCCACTTACTTGCACATACAAAACCTTCAATTCATCCGCTGTTTAGCGTAACTCTAGCCCCCTCGAGGCTCCCGATCTGTAACCAGCACCATCTGGGTGTGAGGATCGGGGGTCAGCTGTCCCCTAGTGAGCGCCATTTCTGATCGCGCCCTAGTGGCTGGCTGGCTGACTGCATTTGACCGCCTATTTAGGACGGGCAATGCAAGCGTGCAGTGAACTAGACTTTAACTATCCGACTTCACGCTGACCACCTGATTGTGGGGAAGTTGGGGTAGGGTACTGCTACTTATGAAAAATCAGTGAAATTTCTTTTAAAACTTAAACATTTGTTTTATCTTTGATTTTGTGGTATTCTGAATTGTTTTAAAAGCCCACTTACTTGCACATAAAAAACCTTCAATTCATCCGCTGTTTAGCGGAACTCTAGCCCCCTCGGGGCTCCCGATCTGTAACCGGTGCCATCTTGGGTGTGGGGATCGGAGGTCAGCTGTCCCCTAATGAGCGCCATTTCCGATCGCGCTCCAGTGGCTGGCTGGCTGACTGCATTTGCCCGCCTATTTAAGACGGGCAATGCAAGTGCGCAGCGAGCGCGCCAGGCAAGCCCGTCTGCACCCGTCTGCGCCTCGGACGCACTCAGCGCCAGCCACGCTGCATGTTCCAATAGAGAACAAGGTCGGACAACATATACAAGGGAACAGTTGCGCAAAATAGGTATGAGGGAAGGTAGGATACACTATCACCGTCCATCTGCAGTTGGCCGTGATAAAAAGCTCTTGAACTGTGGGATGATTAATAGCAGATCCTTAGTAAAACATAATTTGGAGGTATTTTGCATGATAGAAGATATGGATCTGGATGTCCTCTTCTTAACTGATGATAATTGGGGTTGTGGGGAGCACTCCAAAATATGTCCAAATCCTTTAAGTTAATCAAATGGTGCTATGATTAATCAGGAGAGTCACTCCTGAAAACTATAGTCAATGGTTATGGTGGGTTTTAGCTCACCTAATCATGCACTGTTCACTTGGTGCTCCGCACCTAAATAACTTCAAGTTTATCACCACTCTTTACACTTTGTTTTTACACTTATTTTCACATTTATTGTGAACTTTTCAATTATACTTTTCAACCTTCTTGGCGTTTGTTATTAACATTATTCATAACAATTTCCATACATATATACAAATGAATCAATATTGCATTGAGATTATTGATATAACATTCTTTTTTTTCAAACATTTGTCGATTTGCCCAATGCATTTCGGCACCCGGACGGTGCCTTCATCAGGGGCAACTCTGAAAGGAATGAAAAAGTACTCAGTGTAAGTGACTAGTATTTCGTTGATCATGGGGGTATTATTATATTTAATAAATGGCGTACCTGAGGTCAACTGTTGTTCAATGTTGATGTTCTTATGTGATCGCCTCAATGACTATTGTGCTATGTAAACGGAAAAATTATAAAGCTTAATTTGTAGCTATTTGTTTACTCCAAAATGTAAACCGAAAATACCTATTTTGGTGAGAAAACATACAGCTAAAAAGAGCAAGACAAGCAGGTAACAACAAGCATGTATCAGATAAGATTTCCGGTAATATGAGAAAATTCAAAGCAGCAGTGTTCTAAAAATTAAACACCCTACCTTATCTTCGTTGTTACTCTTCGTCTGGGGATGTAAGAAAAATAGCGCTCTGTTATTTACGCGTTTGAGATAAACTTTCCTAATGCAAGGAGATCTGTCTATGCTGGACTGTACCTGTCTTGTCGAAAATCTTGCCCGTCACGAAAAAACCGCTGCCCTCTAAAGATTCGATCGATTGAGCTCAGATGGTGAACTCCATTTAAACTTAGCGTTCTCCACGCTGTTGCACAGTTATGGTAATAAAAGACGGACTTGCTCTAAAAAACGCTCAGAGTGTTGGTAACTGTGCGCGCCATATTGGGGAAGTAACTCTGTTGGTAGATCTACCCATATTTAAGCGGTGTATGTATTGCACTTCAATTAGATGTGATTATATTTGGATGGTTTGTAACTTCGCGAGAGCAAATATTTAATGATTAGATATTGTCATTGTCTTGTAGACTACCGAGCGAATAACAATCTTCAGAGTTATCTAGCGCGATTATTTATATCAAAAGTAAGTTAAAGGTGGGGCATTGTTTCATCTTTATATACTTATTTTAGGTCACTAATTATCACGACAGCGTAGTCGCGTAAACAGTGTGTGTATGATGTGTCACGGAATGACACAAGCCTAAAATAAACATATAGTTCACTGATTTTCAATATAATGAATCCTCGTGATAACATTCTCTATATGCAACAGTTATAATGAGCAAACATTTACATGGTTGCTATTCTGACAATTAATGCACAAAATTCATTGCTAAAGATGTTTTAACTATAATATAGACATTTTGAATTTAAGGACATGATGATAGATGGTAATAATATCAAATTGTTAAACCTGCAGATGCCAGGTAATGCAAACCGTGATTAAACATGTCGATCACTAATCTTCAATTCAATTTACCGTATGATGACATTTTGTCTATGGTTAACTAGCATTACATGTTTACTTATTCAAACATTTTATACAATATTCATTGCTTCTGATGGTTTATCCATTGTCTCAACATGCAATTTCGAGCAGCAAAGAATAAATGGTACTCATGTCAAGTCATAACAACCTACAGATAACATGCTAGATCGTATTTGTCATTGAGGCCTGTTGGTACCAAAGTTCTTAGATACTTAATCCAGAACAGTTCTCGTTGCATCAATCTCTGGTGGTTATCCATACCTTGTTTGACTTGTACTTGTTCTATAATGAAAAACCTTAGTTGTGAGATGGTATGTCTTTCTTCTCTCCAGTGTAACACCAGTGGTGAAGTTAAGTTCTCGTTGCGGATACGACTTTTGTGTTCCGTTATGCGTATTCTTACTTTACGTTCCGTTTTACCAATGTACATCTTGCCACATGGGCATTTAATGGCATACACTACATTCTTTGTGTTGCAATCACTTGAATGTTTCAAATGTATGTATGTAGCACCATTTGATTAACTTAAAGGATTTGGATATATTTTGGAGTGCTCCCCACAACCCCAATTATCAATAGTTTCAAAGCAGTCACTTCAGTGAGGAGGCACCCACAACCAATCAAAGATGCAGTTTGACACAATAACTGGAATGACGGACAACAGGGCCAACACATGGGCCTATACAAATGATCAGGCGGATCAAATTTATTCTTTAATTAAAGAAGTGAAAAATATGGATGCTCATGGGGGCTCAATAAGCCAACAACTTAAACAATTGGAGTACCTCACACGACGCCAACTCAATCAAAGGATGCATGCTTCTACGCTCATACAATATCATCGAGCAAAACGGATACCAAGAGGGCTACGTTTATCAATAAAACCTATGCTATTTCGCTTCAATTTAAACTCGAAGTTCATGGATAAATGGTTTAGTATACTCAACAAATGTTCCCTAGACCTCATTCTACTGATAATAGAGGAACTAGCTAAAACAATCCGTGAATTGGAAGAAGAAATTTACACACTTAAATCGGAACTGGAGGCTAGAATGGAAGTGGATACTTGGAAAATCAGTCTGGATAGTATCAACATCAAATTGGATAAATATGAAAAAGAGTTACAGGAGGGTAAATTGCGTAAATATAAACGTGACACAATAGATTATAAATTGAATGAAGTGTATACATGGGCAGACATCTATGCCCGACGTCAATTTATCCCCAAAAACCCCACCATCTACCCGTTCTTCAGAGGAAAGCTTGGTAACGGACAAAGAAACCTCCATAAGCAAAGGACCAGTAAAAGCAACACAAGAAGGCATCATACTATCCACTGAGGCAAATAACCAAGCTACTACCAGCAGAGGGGTGGATTTTTTGTCACAGGAACAAACTCGAGCACAACCGCCCACGTCACAAACAGAAACCCCGGTAACAAGAGGAAAACAAGGCGAGGAAACGGCCGGAAAAGAACTGAGGAGCGGGCGAACAGTGATTTAATCATCAACATATCATCGATGACGTTAACTAAACAACAAACGAAAACATTAAATAAAGGTCTCACATTCGTACCAACAATGGCAACCAATGAAATGGAAACCGAAGGAGCGTTTTTCAGATTCATGAGATCACTAAAACTTAGACATTATTTTGAAAACGTGGTAGAACCCACAGATCAGAGTGAGAATACAACTGAGAGAAAATTCAAACCCAAAAGTGTGTTTCAAGCACCCGTATCACACAAGATGTTGGATACTTTTGAGGTAATGGTTAAAAGAGATTTGCAAGAATTAAACTACAAAAGAACTTACCACAAGAATTTGACCAGATCAGAATTAAATATCATCAATAATTTGGCAAATAATGCAGCTATCACGATACAACCGGCAGATAAGGGCGGAGCCCTAGTTCTAATGGACACAACTTTCTATGAATACAAAGTCAACGAGCACGTGGCTGATTTGAATATTTATTTTAAACTAACAGCGGATCCCACGACAACATTACAACAGATGTTAAATACAATTCTACAAACGGCTACAGACAATGAATGGATAGACGAACAAACATCAGCATATCTAACACAAAAGAACCCCAGACGACCAACACTTTATATGATCCCAAAGATCCACAAACATCCGATTAACCCACCGTTCAGGCCCATAGTATCGGGATGTGGGTCAATCTTTGACCCCCTTGGTAAATACATTGATCATTATCTACAACAATTTGTTCAGCAATGGGGATCATACATACGGGACACGACAGATTTCCTGAATAAATTAAAGTGGATAGAAGAAGGGTACCAAGAACATTGGATCATGTGCACCATAGATGTGGTGGCACTTTATACCTCCATACCTCACCAAGCAGGATTGGAAGCTACCGAATGGGCATTGTTTAAAATGGAGGAGTTACCCACCACCAAAAAGATCTTTCTACTGCAGCTATTGAAATTTTGTTTACATAACAGTCACTTCATATGGAAAGATGAGTTTTATGCACAATTGAATGGAACAGCCATGGGCTTTGCAGGGGCTCCTGCGTACGCGAATACCTTTATGGCCCAGTATGAAGCACACAATCTGATGTCATTGAGAGAATGGTCACATGTGAAGATGTACAGTCGATTCATCGACGACATCTTTTTAATTTGGAATGACACTCAAGAAACTCTGGAACAACTAATCAACAAATTAAACCACATTGATGCCAGAATTCAATTTACACACAAAATAAGCAAGGATACCATCGACTATCTAGATGTTAGAATCACCAAAACAGTTAATGGTTTTGAGACAGCACTGTACACTAAACCCACAGATCGGAACAGCGCACTTGAATATACAAGTTTTCATCCCAAAAACGTAATCAGGAACCTACCAGTATCTCAGTTCATTCGGATCAAACGAATATGTTCTAATGAACAAACATGCCAAACCACACTTGACAATCAAGTACAAAAGTATAAAGACAGAGGATATCCAGCAGATGTACTAGCAGCTCAATTAAATAGGGTACAACAAATGAAAAGATTGGACCTGTTAAAACAAAGCAAGAAACCAACACAGAACAGGATGGTATTTGTAACAAAATACACAACCCTATCTACCAGGATCAAAAACATTGTAAATAAGAGATGGGAACTTTTATCTCTAGAACCAGATTTTCATGGCATCTTTAAGTCTTTCCCTCAAGTTTGGTCCTCGCGTATATGCATGTAGAGGAAGTTCTTTAAACGGAAACAACAACCTATAGCAACAACTACATACAAGGGCACAACCAGATGCCTCAATTGCACAAATTGTCACAACGTGATTACAGGGAATACATGTACACATCCCACAACTGGCAAACTCATACATTTGAAACATTCAAGTGATTGCAACACAAAGAATGTAGTGTATGCCATTAAATGCCCATGTGGCAAGATGTACATTGGTAAAACGGAACGTAAAGTAAGAATACGCATAACGGAACACAAAAGTCGTATCCGCAACGAGAACTTAACTTCACCACTGGTGTTACACTGGAGAGAAGAAAGACATACCATCTCACAACTAAGGTTTTTCATTATAGAACAAGTACAAGTCAAACAAGGTATGGATAACCACCAGAGATTGATGCAACGAGTACTGTTCTGGATTAAGTATCTAAGAACTTTGGTACCAACAGGCCTCAATGACAAATACGATCTAGCATGTTATCTGTAGGTTGTTATGACTTGACATGAGTACCATTTATTCTTTGCTGCTCGAAATTGCATGTTGAGACAATGGATAAACCATCAGAAGCAATGAATATTGTATAAAATGTTTGAATAAGTAAACATGTAATGCTAGTTAACCATAGACAAAATGTCATCATACGGTAAATTGAATTGAAGATTAGTGATCGACATGTTTAATCACGGTTTGCATTACCTGGCATCTGCAGGTTTAACAATTTGATATTATTACCATCTATCATCATGTCCTTAAATTCAAAATGTCTATATTATGGTTAAAACATCTTTAGCAATGAATTTTGTGCATTAATTGTCAGAATAGCAACCATGTAAATGTTTGCTCATTATAACTGTTGCATATAGAGAATGTTATCACGAGGATTCATTATATTGAAAATCAGTGAACTATATGTTTATTTTAGGCTTGTGTCATTCCGTGACACATCATACACACACTAATTATCACGACAGCGTAGTCGCGTAAACAGTGACCTAAAATAAGTATATAAAGATGAAACAATGCCCCACCTTTAACTTACTTTTGATATAAATAATCGCGCTAGATAACTCTGAAGATTGTTATTCGCTCGGTAGTCTACAAGACAATGACAATATCTAATCATTAAATATTTGCTCTCGCGAAGTTACAAACCATCCAAATATAATCGCATCTAATTGAAGTGCAATACATACACCGCTTAAATATGGGTAGATCTACCAACAGAGTTACTTCCCCAATATGGCGCGCACAGTTACCAACACTCTGAGCGTTTTTTAGAGCAAGTCTGTCTTTTATTACCATAACTGTGCAACAGCGTGGAGAACGCTAAGTTTAAATGGAGTTCACCATCTGAGCTCAATCGATCGAATACTTAGAGGGCAGCGGTTTTTTCGTGACGGGCAAGATTTTCGACAAGACAGGTACAGTCCAGCATAGACAGATCTCCTTGCATTAGGAAAGTTTATCTCAAACGCGTAAATAACAGATCGCTATTTTTCTTAAACCCCCAGGCGAAGAGTAACAACGAAGATAAGGTAGGGTGTTTAATTTTTAGAACACTGCTGCTTTGAATTTTCTCATATTACCGGAAATCTTATCTGATACATGCTTGTTGTTACAGCTAAAAAGAGCAAGACAAGCAGGTATGTTTTCTCACCAAAATAGGTATTTTCGGTTTACATTTTGGAGTAAACAAATAGCTACAAATTAAGCTTTATAATTTTTCCGTTTACATAGCACAATAGTCATTGAGGCGATCACATAAGAACATCAACATTGAACAACAGTTGACCTCAGGTACGCCATTTATTAAATATAATAATACCCCCATGATCAACGAAATACTAGTCACTTACACTGAGTACTTTTTCATTCCTTTCAGAGTAGCCCCTGATGAAGGCACCGTCCGGGTGCCGAAATGCATTGGGCCAATCGACAAATGTTTGAAAAAAAAGAATGTTATATCAATAATCTCAATGCAATATTGATTCATTTGTATATATGTATGGAAATTGTTATGAATAATGTTAATAACAAACGCCAAGAAGGTTGAAAAGTATAATTGAAAAGTTCACAATAAATGTGAAAATAAGTGTAAAAACAAAGTGTAAAGAGTGGTGATAAACTTGAAGTTATTTAGGTGCGGAGCACCAAGTGAACAGTGCATGATTAGGTGAGCTAAAACCCACCATAACCATTGACTCTTCTTAACTGAGACTTGGACTAGTCCCGACTCCTCTGTAGAAATGGGATTTTTTCTCCCGCTATTTCTGTAGAGGAGAATTATCAAATATTCTGTAATCATATAGCCAGCACTCTGGACCTGATCATCCCAGTAAAAACCTTAAACATAGGAAGAAAGCCTCAGCCCCCGGTACAATGAGGAACTGAAATTACTGCGCTTGTCATGCAAGAAAGCCGAGAGAAAATGGAGGAAGGCCTATTCAGACCCAGATAAGAAAGAACTGAAACTAGTTCAGGCTAAATATAAGGAGGCTATTGCTAAGTCCAACTCTATCCCACAAGCTCCTAACAGCACCAAAGCTATTTTTAAAATCTTCAGATCTGGCTGCGACAGATCTGCAGCCAATCCCTGGAAGTAGGAATAGTCCCAGAGGCATGGAAGCAGGCAGTAGTGACACCTCTGTTAAAAAAAACCCTTGCTAGACCCTAAGACACCAGCAAACTTTAGACCCATATCCCTTTTGCCATATCTAATTAAAATCTTGGAAAAAGCAGTCAGCAAAAGTCTCTCATGCTATTTGGAAGATAACCATCTGTTGGATAGGGACCAATTTGGGTTTCGTCCAGGTCACGGTACCGAGACCGCTTTGGCCACCGTATTAGACAACCTACAAATGCGTGCTGAAAATGGGAATGATACCATCCTAGTATTACTAGATATGTCAGCCGCATTCGATACGGTGAGCCACGCAGTACTGGTGGAAAGACTGGAGAGGATAGGGGTGTCAGGTAGGACTGTAGTCATTGTAAGGCCCTTCCTATCAGGAACACAACAGATGGTGACTATGACACCTTTTACCTCCAGTAAATCCCCAGTACATCATGGGGTACCGCAGGGCTCTGCGATCAGTCCCATCCTTTTTAATATCTACTTACAGCCCCTGTTCCCCATTATTAAATCTTTTGGCATTGACCTGGTCAACTCCGCTGACGACACTCAATTGGTGTTTTCCCTCCAGGGAAAACAAGCAGTATCCATGGATACATTTCAGGAGTGCATGCGTCAGACTGCTGGATGGCTTAGGAGAAACTCTTTACAATTCAACCGGGGGAAAACGGAGGTGGTATACTGCCCCACGGCCAGAATGTCCCAACATCTACCTCTGGCGTTCAGGCTCACTCCTGATGAGGAGCCTCTGGTCAAAATGGTGCGCAATCTGGGAGTTTTGGTGGACGGTAACCTCCAAATGGAGTCGCAGGCCAACAAAACTGTTAGCGTGTGCCTTTCTCTAATGTGCATGCTACGACAGATCCTTCCGCAACTCCCTAAAGACTCGCGCTCCCTTGTAGTGAGAAACATAGTGCTGAGTAGGCTGGACTACTGCAACTCCCTATATTTGGGAGCACCGCAATACATCTTTCAGGGGATGCAGAGAGTCCAGTTTATGGCGGCAAAGATGGTGTTAAATAGGCAATGTGGGTCCTCCTCAACGCTGGCCCTGAGAGACCTTCACTGGTTGCCTATTAAGGAAAGGGCGCATTTTAGATCACTCTGTATTGCCTACAGAGCAGTACACAACTTGGATCCTGTCCCACTGCAAGAGAAGTTCACCTGGTACAATCCCAAGAGGCAGCTCCGCTCCTCCAGTGCAAATTTGCTGACGACCATCAGATTTAGGCGCTCCAGGATGGGGGGAGGACTTTCAGTGTCAAAACCTAATGTAGACAGCAGAGCATAAAAGGCTGCAGAATAAATTTGCTTGGCATTGGTCAACATACTTTTCATTCCTGTCCTATTAACATTTTTAAAGTAAAATGATTCTGGATTTGTAACAATAAAACCTGAAAAGTATGGAAATTTGTCATAAAATGTTTTCGAGCTACCCTTTGGTGGCGTAGGACAATGTTCCCATTGGTTATAAGTTAATACATTTCTAGGATTTGCAGATTTATGTAAGAAATGATGACCATAATGATTATAACAATACATTTGTTCATAATCTGAAGAACCTTCAAAGTATTCATGATTTGTATATTTTGCTGACATTTCTAAGTCTGACATCATATTATTAACAGTCTCGAAGTCCCAATCATCAGAAAAGGTACTAGATGAAACAAAGTCACTCAAGGAATTCTTGAACTGGTGTGGAATCTTCAACAGCTCCGACAGGCCAAAAATGTCATAATCAGTTCTGTCCCAAGCTATACCCCCTGGTATAGGAATGGCTGTGATGTTTACTGATGACAAGCCTCTTTGTTCACGATGAGATGATTTGTGCGGCTTGATGAGATGATTTGTGCGGCTTGAGTAGTAAGTTGATGTTCTTACTTGCTGTGTCCTTTTTAACATATCTTCCATTTGTCAGCATTCCCAAAGTTATCACCAGAGTCGACCAAAGTAGAAGAAAAAGTACACCTAACACAATCCATAGTTCAATCCATGGTGAAACCAGATAATTTGTTTCCAGATGTTGAAAAAGGTCTGCAGCTTGTTCTTTAAAAGTTCTTTTTGCTGGCGTCATTTCAGGTTCACTGGGATCCTTGGAAAACGTATCAAAAGTTAATAAAATAGCCAGAGGAAGTTCTGTCAATTGTAGGGATTGCATCAGGATTTGTTGAAATCGCTGGAACCATTTGATCACGTGTTCCATTTGTATAGTCAGATGCTATTTCATTGTAGACAGGCGTTTCTTGACGAACTGTTATTTGGATTTCAAGAGGTACAAGTTCCATGGCTTTGTTGCATAGTCCTTCATTTCGCACTGCAGATTCTTCAAAGGTGATGAGTCTCTCAGTTTGAACCTCTTGGATAGTAGCCAGAATAGGGTGTGTGCTAAATCGGCGGAGTCCACTTGGCCTACTGCTTATGATTGGCCACATGATGTGGTTTTACCAGGTCGATGGACACGAACCTGTTCTCCTTTTTTACCAGCAATGGGCGGCAGTAATACTGTTCTTGATCCGTGGATGGCTAGGACAGGTACTGGTTGTCTGTAAGAAGGCCCAAATTCCTTCTTGTCCGCAATCTTTTCTCTGACTAGATCCCCAATCTTTGGAATCCAGACAGGTCTTGCTGGGATGGTCGGTTTCTCTTCAGTGGTTGTTGGCTTCAGGAGTATGTTACTTTGTCTTGATCTTATTTCATTTAAGTCCTGCAAAACAGCCAAATGATCTTTATATCGAACCTCGATTGTCACACTTCAGTGGTGGAACAAAAACCCTTTGATATTAATCATTCTAGTTCCAAAAAGGATTTCATATGGAGTGATACCCCCTAGAGAACTTCTTGGCAGATTGTTAAGACTACGTTGGACACTTATTAGATGTTTGACCCACCTATCACCCGAGCCTAATACCCTAGTTGTTATAGATTGCTTTATGTCCTGTTTTTTTCTCTCCACTACCGAATTTCCCTCAGGATGGAATGGACTAGAGTACCGCAATGCAACACCCAGATTGGCCATGGCCTCCTTATAAGCTTTGGAGCTAAACGCAGGACCCTGGACAGAATGTAGCTTGCCGACTGCGTATGTGCCGATAAAGACTGCAAATCTTTTATAACAGTTCGAGCGTCAGCCGAGCGGTGAGGCCACATCCAAATGAATCTTGCCTTAATATTTGTGGGATTGCTTTTGTCCATAGGGACGTCTGCGTGTAGATAGTCTGAGGTGCCGCCCGAGGTTGCAGGAACCAGGATTGACTGACCCCCATCTGAGGAAGGTTGCGGAGGGGCTTCAAAGGGCAGAGACACCACCACCAGCGGCGCAGCGGGACTGCGAGTCCCAGGTTTCCAAGCGGCTGCTGAGACGCCGCACCTGGAGACTCTTCCCGGCAGGCCACGCCTCCCCGGCCTGAGCGGTCAAAACCGCGACTCGCGGCCCCCGCTCCGTGGGAGCCGCTCGAGATTGCAGGAACCAGGATTGACCCACATCTGAGGAAGGTTGCAGAGGGGCTTCAGTCAAAGGGCAGAGACACCACCACCAGCGGCGCAGCGGGACTGCGAGTCCCAGGTTTCCAAGCGGCTGCTGAGACGCCGCACCTGGAGACTCTTCCCGGCTGGCCACGCCTCCCCACCCTGTGCAGCTATATCATCACGCCCACAGACGCGCATCGCGGGACGCGCGCGGGCGGCCGCCGGGCTAAGCCCGGGCAAAGGCCGGGCCGTTTGAGGCCGTTAGAGAACGGGGGAGACCGGACTGGACCATCCCTCTTCGTTCCCATTCCTATCCTGTGGTGTACCTAGGCTGAACCTCACGCCATGGCAAGCAGAGAAACGAGAAGTAAGGCTGTCACTGCAGTTACTGGTACCATGGATAAATGTTTACGCAAGGCCAACCTAGTGACTGCTAAGGACATCGCAGTACTAGACAAAACAAATGACGAGGGTGTGGAAAACTGTTGCTTATCCTCGCCAGGTATTTCTACGATTCCTAGTACACCGCCCTTGCTTGATGCCACCCACCTATCCATAATGGATAGTATAGACCAAATAATGGTGTCCTTAGCTTTTGAAGTACGGACTCTATCATCTCTGTCAAGGGTTAGAGACACTTCAAGTATTACTAGCAATGTGGTTCAATCCCCTGTTGCAGAGTCAGCACCACATGGGGCTCAGGGTGTGGTTGATATCTCGCCGGAGTGTACGGCCTCAATAGAAGATCGTGTAATGAAAAGGAAAAGATCCAGAAAGCCCCAAGTCGCTAAAAGGGTCAAAATCGATTCTGTTCCACCAACCATAGGTGAAAGACCGGATCCACATGACATTTTAAGTTTGGGGAAAGAGAGGGTATTGTTAAGTGCTCCTACTTCTGCATCCACTCCCGTACTTACCCAGCCCTTTATTTTTGGTGGGGCCAGCCCTAATGTTACAGATTCCCTTATTGCTTCACTCACTGCTGTCTTCAAAAGTCTATTGAGTCCTCTTTTTTTTAAACTGGATTCGATAGAGTCAAGATTGGCAGCAATTGAGAGTTTAAGTGTGGGCACCATGGGACAGTCTGGGCCAGGAGCAAGTACAGATGGGTCATCCGTGGGGGGACTGAGAGTTTTACATCCTCCTCCGGTCCTCATGACCCATGTTCCCCTATCTTCTACTACTTCCAATGGGGAAAATAGTAATCATAGTACAGCTCCTGTGCCTCAAATCGTACCAACACCTCTGCCCAGGTTACTGCCACCGGTTTTCCCCCCCTAGGAGGTTGAAGCAATTAGTACAGGCTAACCCACCTACACAGGGGATTCCACCAAATACGCTAACTAATAGTTCTATCCACCAGGCCAGTCCCAAAACACGGCGCAGGGCAGTGAACCTGCCCCCTGAGGCAGCGGGTTATACCGTTATACTGATGGGGGTACCTGAACTGGCTAGTGGTGTAACAGAGTCTTTTGAATCCCTACGTAATAAGGTAATCAGCTGGCTAAACATACAAAGGCCCCTCCCATCCAGCTTGAAAGGAGAAGTTCTCATGGTTAGAAGGTTTAAGTGGGTCGGCTACACCGCCAAGAAAAGTGAGGGGGACTGTGTAATTGTTAGCTTTAAGAATCCCCAGGTTGTTTCCTATATCTGTAATTGGTTTGGCAACACCGCCAATACATCGATCGAACTCGTCCCTCTCTCATATTTCTATCCTAATTCTAGCAAATCATCTATGAGAAGGGACGAAGGATGGACAAAGGTGGGCTTTGCTGTAGATGGATCCAGATACAGGCCTAGGTTCAATACCCATTCTGCCATTGTAAATTATACACACCCCAACAGGTTTAATTGGTTAGATGAAGTAGATTGACTTCGAGGGGGCTTTCCCGTAGAACCTCACCAAGTCAATGAAAGTGGACCTGTGGGACAGGGGATGGAAACTGAAGAGATTGACATCTTGAATAGAGAACTGGTCTTACCCCAGGGCGGTGGTCTGAAATCCCCTAGCCTTGAGGCTACTGCTGATACTGCATTGCCGAGACAAATGGTTGGCACTTCATCCCCCCAAGCGCCTTGCGCCTTAAATTTAACATCTACTGCTAAACTCACCCTGGGAATGCAAGATTGCCTCCCCGTATACCCACCCACGGGTACTTTACTTGAAACAATTGAAGGGCCCCCTCCCAAATTGACCTCCGAAATTCTAAAGATCCTCTCCTGGAATGTGGCGCAGGTATTGCAAACAAAATATACACAGCAGACTGGGACCTTCTAATAAGTACCAGTGATATCTGCCTATTCCAGGAGACGTGGGCTAGGGATTCTGTGAGCAATGCGGGCTTTGCAGTTTTTGAAATTCAGGCTAAATGGAGCGGAAAAGGGAGACCTTCGGGGGGCCTGGCGATTTGGGTAGCGAGCCACATTGGCTGTACTGCGGAGAGCATTCCCACGCTCTCGGAGGACATCCAGTGTGTACTTCTTGGGTGGCCCAATGCAGTAAAATTGGCAATTATAAATGTATATTCTCGTCCGGTCAGTGTGGCTAAGGAATCGCCTACCCTGGAAGATCTTGCGTCCTTCCTGGACTCACTGCCCAGCGACTATAAAATTGTGCTGGGCGGTGATTTTAACTGCCATTTCGAACCCCTGGAAGGCCTAAGGGAGGGTGCCCTCACCACCGATGATGATTTTTGGGGTGTTCCACCATGTTCATCCCCTCACCCCAAATCTTGGTCCCCACTTGTTGTGCAAATTATGTCCCTCACCCTAAACTATGCATTGAGGGCTTGTAACGGTCGTACCCCGTCAGACTGTCCCTCAGCGTGTACCTTTAATAGGAAGAAGGGCCACGAATCCAGGTTGGATTACATTCTTGTTGATATTGGTTCATGGTCCAAGGTCCTGGACTTTAGAGTAGTTCCTAGAACTGACAGCGACCACAATGCTCTTTTATTAGACCTGAAACATCCAGCACCTTCTGCTGAGTCGCTAACTACCAACCATAAGGATGACCCTGGAAACCTGGCCCTTAGTTCTAACAGGCGCAGGGTAAAATGGGGGAAAATAATCAGTACAGAGGATAACATAAGAAAAATCTTTGACATCACAATCCCGAAGTTTGTAGAGTTGGACTATTTAATTAACCAACCTAGATCCACAGACTTTAACCACAAACTGGGTCATATACATGCTAATTTAGTAGGCTCATTAGCAGAGGTTTTCTACCCTGTGGCTGCCCCTCGGCGCAAACAGACCCGCACTTCAGCTTGGTACAACGCTCCCTGCCGAAAGGCTAAGAAAGAATTGATTGCCAACATCAAAGCAGGGTCAGATAAGGGTTTGGTTGCTAAACTTAGACAGGACCATAAGGATGCCATCGCGTTGGCAAAAACGGAGCGGGACTGGAATCATTGGCAGGATCTCTCCTCTGCATTAGAAACCAGAGACTTAAAAAAATTCTGGTCCCTGTTAAATAATGGCACAGGAGAGGCTAAAGCTGCCGTGGAGCCAAATATTGCACCATCTGTATGGGAAGCCCACTTTGGCAAACTTTATCAGGACACTGTATTGTCCACCAACGAAGTGGCTCCTGATGATATACTCACTCCTACAGTTGGTTTGGAATTCACTCTTGGTGAGGTGGTCGATGCAGTACAGAGACTGGCAATGGGGAAGGCTCCGGGTTTGGACAGGCTGCCCGGGGATCTCTTTAGACAATATCCTGAGATTTGGGGTCCGTACCTCCTTATTCTGTTTAATGCCATTCTAGGAGGTATGGAAATCCCCTGTACTTGGCTGGGAGCAGAGACAGTCCCAACCTACAAAAAGGGCTCTCCTCTTCTCCCAGTCAACTACAGGCCGATTAGCCTCATAGATGTTCCCCAAAAACTCTTCTCCCGTCTCCTTTTGGACCAGCTCCTTGATTGGATGGAGGCAAATGAAATCCTTAGTCCTCTCCAGGCTGGCTTCAGAAAAAACACGTCCACCATGGACCAGATCTTCCGCCTCATCCTCCTGTATTGGAAAACGGTGAGGATTGAGGGGGGGAGGCTATACATGGTGTTCGTGGATCTGAGGTCAGCCTTTGACTTGGTCCCACGGAAAAAACTATGGGAGGTCCTAAGGGAGTTGGGTGTTCCTACCCAGCTGTTGCATGCCATAATCAGGCTTCACGATGGGAACTATGCGCAGGTTAGGTGTGGGAGGGACGGAGCGCTTTCATCAAGGTTTCCTGTTCTCAGAGGGGTAAGGCAGGGTTGCGTCTTGGCGCCGACCCTGTTTTGCCTCTTTGTCAACAGCGTTATATCTCACCTTGATGACGTTAAAGACAACGACGCTCCTTTTCTGGCAGGCAGGAGGGTGCCAGCCATTATGTTTGCTGACGACACCCTCCTGCTCTCTAAAAGCCCAATGGGGATCCAAAGGATTTTGGACGGATTTGGTCTTTTCTGTAGACAACATGGTTTAGAGATCAATACAGAGAAGACCAAATTCATGATTTTTAACCCATCTTCAAAGAGTAGACCTAATCCTACTCTGGGGACAGCCAGCCTGGAAAGGGTTGCAACTTTCCAATATCTGGGGGTAACTCTTCACGAGAATCTGTCTTGGGACCCCCAGATAGTGAAATCCCGGTTAAAGCTGACCCAACTATCCGGTGCAATACTAAAGGTTGCAAACACCTCAACCTTCAAACCTATAAGTCCGGCACTTGAACTGTACAAAACGTAAGCCAAAGCGGCTGCAATGTATGGCAGTGAGCTGTGGGGGTACAGGGCTGGACCGGATCTCGCCAGAGTAGAAAACATCTTTCTCAGACGTCTTCTAGCCCTCCCCCGCAGCACACCTCTGATTCCCCTGAGACTGGATGTGGGCTTAGTTTCTATCGCTGCTGAGCTGGAGTCCAAGCCAGTAAGATTCTGGCACAGGCTCTGGTCCACCAGCGAGCTCGAACACTATAGGAGTGATCTCACCCACGTAATGGCCTTGAACCATCGAGATAGAATCCCATGGCTGGCCTTCGTCAAGAAGGAATTGTACCGTTTAAAATTGCCTGAGCTTTGGGAGGCTCCAGAATTGGGCTGCCAAAGGCTATCTCGGAAACGCTTAGCCCAAATCTACAAGGAAAAAAGCCTTGATTCACTTATGACCTCAACTACTAACGGCACCCTTACTGAACGTTTTCTGCAATCCAAAAACTCCTATGAATTTGAGGGTTTTATGGACATTATTTTCCCAATTCAAGCCAGAAAACTGTTTATTCAGTGGAGGTTTGGTACTTTACCTATCAAAATTTTTACCTCGAAGCCAGAAAACTGTTTATTCAGTGGAGGTTTGGTACTTTACCTATCAAAATTTTTACCTCGAAATGGCTACAGAGGGAAGATAAGACCTGCCCGGGTTGTAATTCCCATGATGAGGAAGAAACCCACCTTTTCTTTTTCTGTCCTGCATACCACAGACCAAGGAAATACTGGTTGGTCCCCGTGTGCAGGAATTTGGGTTTCAGGAGCCATAAAGATGCTTACAGAGTTTTAAGAACTAGTACTCTGCCTCACATAGTCTTTGCTGTGGCTAAATTCATCATGGCTATGTGGCACATCAGGAGGAAATTGTTATTTTCATAAAACCTTAAACCATGAATTTGTTTTTGAAATCTGGACTGTGGTTTTAATTAATTCATGTATGTTTCTTCTCTGATTAGGGAATGTTCCCTCTTTCTCTCATCATGTTTGGAACGACCCGCACTCATTTTATGTAATGTGTATGTAGAATTGTATCCCTTTTTTTTTTAAATGGTTGTTAAAATGTATACTCATGCATCTTTTATGGTCTTATTGACCGAAATAAAGAATTTTTGGATTGGATTGGATAGTCTGATGCTGTCTAACAATGGTGTCTGTACTGGGCTGGCTGTGCTATAGTCAGGTATCTGGCGGCATTCTGTGCTGCGATCTCTATTGCAGTCTATACACTTTATCACAAACATGTGAATATGGGCATTCATTCCAGGCCACCAGTACTTCTCCTTAACAGCTAATATTGTCTTTGAGATCCCTTGATGTATCAGACCCTCTCCCACATAAGCTTCCTATATCAAAGCTACTCTATGTTTCCTGTTTGGTATCACTCTACCCCCCACTCCAGAATTTCGAGCAAAAGGAATGGAGTTTGTATCAATTATGTATGAATATTCAAGTGGAAACTGATTAGGTAACGCTGCACCGCTGCCTTTGCACGAAGCATTGACAGCTAGCATTATTTCGCCGTCTATTTTTGTTTTTGAACGAGTGATGGCAGCTACGGAAGCCGTTTGCACAGCTGCCTTTGCGGCTTCATCAGCCAATGAATTCCCTGCAACGTGAACGCCATCACGTTGATGACTCAGTGTATGTATCACATGAGCCTTTTGTAGTTCTTGTCGTAACTGAACTACTTGTTCCCAAAGCAACTTATGCTTGATTGTGCCACCTTTTGCATCTTTGTAACCGTTTTCAATCCAGTTCTGCAAGTATTCATTGTAAGATTGAACACAATAATACGAATCGCACACTATAAGTGTGGGGAATTCGTGATCAGTATTTTCAAGCGCCATCTTAAATGCTTGTAATTCAGCTCACTGAGCTGTACAACCTCCTAGAGATTGAGTTTTAGTGACCATTGGTCGGAATTCGCCATCTCGCCAGCGACCTTTAATGATCGCGCACGCAGCACTGTAAGCTTGTTTACCCCCCCGTAGCGGGCTGTGCTGATCCGTCAGTATAAATTATACATTCATACTGTTCTAGAGGCAGAATCTCAGTAGGCAGAGGACATTCTTGTTCGTATTGTAGAAATTCTTGTGTTTTCAGATATGGATCAAAAACATATTCAACGTCTGTTGCAGCAAGAGAATTAACCCATTGTATCCATCTTGATGTAAAGCTTTTGCATTTGGAATGCTCGCTTTTGTCACTGCCTATAAGGCGGTTACAGGTGTAATGACCATTATGCGTTTACCCTGTGCGAGGGCTCTCTCTTTTGCTACTGTAGTTTGAACCGCTGTCAGAATTTTTTCTGTAGAAGTGAATTTCATTTCTGCTTGTGTGTACAAGTGTGATTAGTATGCTATTGGTACTTTTTCTCCTTCAATAAAGGTCAAGTACGTGAATCAAAATCGTCCTGGAATGATTCGGGTCACTAAGTCGCGTACGTTTATGCGAGTTTGCAAATGTTTTGTTGCTAACATGTCTGTTTGCAATGAACGCAAAATTTCTGTATATTTTTGTGTCCAATTAATTGTTTTGAAATCAGGTTTGATTAATTCGTAGAGAGGCTTAACCCTTTCTGCGTAATTTAGAATGTAGGTTCTTCCAAAATTATGGAAACCTAGAATTGACAATAAGTTTTTCAGCATTTTTGGAGGTTGGAGCAGCGCACATTTTTCTAAAAAGTTAGCTGCCAGGCTTATGCCTTCACTTGATAACTTGTATAGTAGAAAAAGGACGTTGAGGTGGGCAATTCTCGATTTCTTAAAATTGAATTTATACCCTTCAGAGGCGAAGCCGAGTACAATGGTGTTCACTCTGTTCAAGTGCCTGTCCAAGTCATCGTCTGTTAGAAAGATGTCATCTACATATGACAAAGCTTCGTCATCATATGTTTGTAGTAATTCTGTTACTCTGGCTGAAAATAACCCAGGGCTATTCTTGAATCCCTGAGGGAGACAACAGATTTGACGTTGTGTCCCCATGATTGAGAAAGCGGTCAAATACCTACTTTCATATGTAATGTTTTGCATTTTGTGCTGCAAAAGTTTTGCAACAAGAGTTTAAATGTCTGTAATCCAAAACTAGACGATATGTATTGTCTGGTTTGGAGACAGGAAACAAAGGATTTTTCATGGACGAGGTGCATGTTTCAATCACCCCTTGGTAATCAAGTTGATGTAAGACCTCTCTGACCTGCTTTTTAGCTTCTTGCTTAACTGGATACTACCTTTGTGCAGTTGGTTGAGTTTCAATTGGATTTTATGGCGAGGAGAATCCTCATACCATCCTACATGATTTTTGTATAATGCAGGAGCCTGGGCTATTGCCCATTTCCTGGCATAGGTATATTTTAAATGAATTGGAATATGATTGGAGAAGGCTGGCATAATGATGTCTTCGCCATGTGGGCATTCCCTGACAAATTCAGGTAGCCAGTCTTGTTCAGCCGGAAGAATGTCATAACCCTAAAGAGCTTCTCCCAAAAGAGTGCTTTTTATTTTTCTTGTTATGTCTCCCTCCATCCGGAGTGTTACTTCATATAACTTGTGTGGGACACTAACCCTGGTATCTGCAGTTTCAACTTGGATGTACCCATTCAAGTCCACTGTCTCCAGATGATCCTTCAAGTTCTTGCGAGCTATGGTGACTTCTGCTGCGTTGTCCAACATCGTTTGAGCCCATTCCCCATTCTTGAGTTGTGTCCTCAAGATCCTCAGCATGTCTGAAATTTAGACCTGCTACCTTCTTTTTGGTGAATTGAGTTTTCTTATTTTTCTGAACGTGTTGATAGTCTTTGGACTTCACGCGTTCTTCCTTATGTTCTCACCGTCCTCTTCTTTCGGATTTCTGTGACGAAGTCTGAAAGGTACGAGAGGAACGTGTATCAGTATCTTGATATCTATCAGTTTTTCCTCAAATTATCCCTATTCCTGAGGTTGTACCTCTTTTCAGAGGGCTCCTTTTGAGGAGACCTACCTCTTGATTGAGACCGCTTCTCTTTAGAAGTTTGTTTAGTGTTCTCCCACTTCTTTTTAGGAAGATTAGGAGTGTTTTTAATAAAGATCTTTTCAGGACTTTCAGTCAGTTGGGGCTTTACTGGTTTACCACCCAAACTGTCTCTTCCTAGTTCTTCATAGGATTTTTCAATTATTCTGGCCAGTTCTTGTGGTTGCTCAGTTGCATCAAATTCCCTCAACTTTTGGCGGATTGCCACGGATGCTGCTTCACCTTTAATATTAAAACACATAAGATGATGGACGGAATGTTACACAATGGCAAAACATTCACCCCCAGTCACAGATCTGGGTTTAATCCATCGTTATTTTGCTCACCAACCCACCCCAGTTCAGACATGGCCATATGCAAATCAGTCTTGACCCTGTGCCTCATGGGAACAGTCCAGCCCGAACTGCCAAGCCATGTCTTCCCTGGACCGTAATCAAGCATCCTAGGACCGGTTTCTGGCTATCCACCGTCTTCAGCCAGGATAGCTTGACTCCAGTGGCGTAGTGAGCACAGGACCCACGTCTGGGCATACCCTTCCCACATAGGGTGTACAGCAAAACACACAAAATGATGGATGGAATGTTGCACAATGGCAAAACATTCACCCCAGTCACAGATCTGGGTTTAATCCATCGTTATTTTGCTCACCAAGCCACCCCAGTTCAGACATGGCTATATGCAAATCAGTCTTGACCCTGAGCCTCATGGGAACAGTCCAGCCCGAACTGCCAAGCCTTGTCTTCCCTGGACCGTAATCAAGCATCCTAGGACCAGTTTCTGGCTATCAGCTGTCTTCAGACAGGATAGCTTGACTCCAGTGGCGTAGTGAGCACGGGACCCACGTCTGGGCATACCCTTCTCACATAAATGTAAATGTAAATGTAAATGTATGAAACTTATATAGCGCAGGACTTACCCTGGGGCATCTCCGCGCTTGCGTAGGGAACCCGTCCTGGTATTCCCCTGTGAGAAACCCCGGCAGGGTATCCACAAGGTGAAAGCCAGGCATCCCGCCGCGAGGGGCCGATGTGGAGATTAAGCAAGCTATTGCCCAGAGTCGCAGAGTGTGACCCCGTGAGTCGAGTAGGCACCGGAGCGAGAATTGTCGAGACCGTGGAATTTATGAGCCCTAGACCCGCCGAGGCGGGGAATCGAACCCTGGTCCACGGTCGATCTCAGATTCCGGGTCTGCCGCCTCTAACCACTGAGCCACACTTCTCCACCTAGGGTGAACAGCAAAACACACAAGATGATGGACTGAATGTTGCACAATGGCAATGGCATACCCGTTGGTATCGTTCACCTTTAATATCAGCTAATATTATTGTTGAGACCTGTTTGAAATCTTTTAGTAGTTTCATACCTAGATTTAACGCAAGCTCTGCGCCGTATTAATTTTGAATCTGTTTCAGGACGTCTGGTATAACCGCCATAGACGGAACACCATGTTTTTTAGTGTAAATTGCAGCAAAGACTGTACCCCAAGAGTCGCAGTCCTCCAGGTGTTGTGCGATCCCCATTGGTAAACAGATTGTTAGAATTCTGTGTTTCTTATGAGGGGTAGTATCAGGAAATACTGCCTCGATTTGGGTAATTTTTTGAGCTATCCAGAATGGAATTTATTCCCGTTTTGCGGGTAATTTACCAACGACTGAATGTAGAGTCTGTGGTGTAATTTTATTTGTGTTACCGTGATAAGGGACATGTTGTGGAATCCTAATTGCCGGTTGGACTGTAAGAGTCCGCATGACATATTGGACCAAATGTCTGTAGATTTTGATTAGCTCCTTTAGTTGGGCTAATAATTCCTCATCTGTCATTTCTTCAATGGCAGGATGGGTTGTATAGCTGGCTAATACGGGCCATGTTGCTCCTGGTCTACTTGGTGGATCGAGCCTGGTAACATGATTTATATGATTTAGGGCGCCTTTAAACCAGAGCGCATGTTCTTGGTATGTTAATGGAATTTCAATGTCCTCGAAAGGAACGTATTCCGTTGGAGGTTCATCTTCTTTGTAAAGTGAAACACTTTTGTTACTGGATTTGCTTCAGGGAAGATTATCCATGAATAGAATACCTCTGTCTAGTGATATTCGTGTGCCTCTATCAGAAAAACTACCCTACCACCTCTTGCTGATAGACCATTTCTTATACGTTTTATAGTGATGGCTTTCCTTACATTTTCTGGAATGCTTATAGCATCATCGTCAGTTTTTTGTAAACCTGTTATGTCAAGAGCTGCAATGAGTTGATCGACTGCAGTTCCACTGGCCCCGGGATTGTTCTCATCGGCCATTTTGTTTACTAAAAGTTTGCAGACCAAGTTTCAAGGAAATAAAGATAAGGTGCCCAATATTTTGGAACACTGTATCCTTGAACAAATCAAAAAATAATACATACGATTTTTCCGTCCTACTCAGCTATGGCGGATATTATCCTTTTACCCACTCCAGACGTCTATTGGAGTATTTTACGGGAAAATGGGGTCTCTAGATACTAAAGTAATTCAGTCGTGCTTTTCTCAGTGTTAAATTAGTGCCTTACCAAACGTTGGGCGCCATGTAGTGTAGTTCCTATATTCCCAATAAGCTCTGCGCATTGGAATAATATATCCTATAGATTTGACGTAGGATTTATGTCAACTAGGTCTCTATCAAATATACTAAACTTAATAGTGAGTGCCAGCTAGCTCAGAGGTCACTAGAAACTTTCTCGAATTCACAAGAAGGGATTAGACAACCGCATAAACATAACAACTTTGTTTCCCAAGAATAAGAATATATCTATCTGAGTCGCGGAAACAATAGATAAGTATTTCACTCAGTCAATCGTGCATGCTTCGTTTCTACAGAGTTGCGGAGAAATAGAGAGACGGGCGTTTTCAATAAAAAGGTTTATTGAACAGACTTCTTTCTCATGCAAGAAGTGAATTGCTACAATAGTTAGGCAGACTGTAAAGTATAATGCATACAGCGTAAACAGTAATATGAAATAATACTGTAAGAGCATTGTATGGTTTCTAAGCCATATAAAAATACCTACATAAATACACAGTCTAAAATACTCAACTGGTGCTTCTAAAATACGCCTACCCCAATATGCCTAACCTAAGTCTAGTACGTGGGAAGAAGTAAGTATAGTGTAGCATAGGTTTTAGTTTTCTTTGCCAAGAATCTACCAAAGATTTCTCTAGGTTCTAATCAGCTCCATACCTTGGTTAGAATGAAGGAGGTCTGGTATCTCTGTCTCGGGACTCGATTTCCAAACACCCCGTAAGGGGAGCCGGAAACACTGGAGCTGGATTCTCGGCAGGAGAAGGACAGCTTCCTGATCAGTGCGTCAGCTGGAGAGTCGCTTCCTTCGGCACTTGCTGTAGCGAGCTGCGTCAGGCAAGTAGGTAGGCGAACTGCTCCGAACCATCATAGTTTGCCATAGCAAGTGAAGGTATATTTATACCTTGAAGTAGTTTAGGAATGCCATAATTTGACGTAAAGTCGGGCATATGAACGTCATAATGAATCCCTGTGGAATAGTTATTCATTGTAAAGTAACTGAGTTCTTGGAGAAATCAATATTCAAGCAAGGGGAAGTTCCCTAACTGCTTAAGCCGGTTTTCCAAGAAATAGTTGTGACGTTTGGTACGGGTGGAAGTAGCCATGCCTGTATTTGCGTAGCATGGGCTATGCCTAAATAAGGGTTTGATTTCTATGCCTATATAAGGGCAATGTGAATTGTACCTATACAAGGGCATGAATCGGGAAAATTCACTCAGAGCCTAAAATGCCACACAACATTACGAGCTGCACTGCTCGCTCCCGAGCTCCCTAGGACTGCACTCCTCCCCTCCCCCTCCATCAGGCCATGCCATGTCACATGACACTTCTGCCATTCTCTACTTCCTCAGCCCTAGCGCCTTGAGGTTACAAGCAGCGTTGTTCGCTCCCGAGCTCCCTAGGACTGCACTCCTCCCCTCCCACTCTTTCAGGCCATGCCATGTCACATGACACTTCTGCCGTTCTCTACTTCCTCAGCCCCCGCGCCGTCGTGTAGCGTGGCTCTGCCTTTCCTGTGCTGAAGATGTCTGTCCTGTCAGTAAGCATGTGCCTCCTCGCCTTATGGCCTCTCTCGCTAGCGGAACCCCTGAAATGTCATGCCTGTGGTAAGTTGTTTCTGAGTTTCTCTTGCCTGTCCCCGCCTCCCGCCTGTGTACGTACTCTGTCCGGCGCGGTTCTTGTACATGGCGCCCACCTGCCCTCCCCTAGAGTGCTTGTGTACCGCAAGCTCCCTGTGTACAGCCCCAAGTTGTTCCAGAGTGCTGCTGCTGCCCTGCAGTGAGCCTCATATTTTTTATTTATTCCCGTTTGCACCTTTTATAATTATAAATTAATGCTTCTTTTGATCAATATGTCCACCACCTCCCGCCAGTCAACTTCGCTTAATCTGCCAGAAAAACATAATTTAATGTGACCATGTTCAGCTTCGGCACCCGGCTATGCCGGCACTAGCCATCAATGCTTGCAAGGAGGCTGTTCTGTGTTAAAAATGTAATTAAAAGGTGCAGCTCTTCACCCGCTTCAGCATACATCAAGCTAACACCCTGAAAGTGGTAGCAGCTGTGTGTGAATAGCACTTAATCATTTTTGTGCCCATGCTAATGGATGCTTCAAAAGATGCAAGCCTTGTCAGAGGAATTAGCAAGCTCATTCAGTTGCCAGTGCAACCTGAAGCCTAGTTGTTCATTGACATCAAGTGTTTGAATTGTGCAGATTTGCATGAAGCAATTGTACTGCACCATTCTTTTGTGGCCTTGGAGAAAGCACCTAGAGAGAAAATCACAAGGTGCACAGACACTACAGCATCCATGTGACCACACATATGACCTCTCTCAGCATGCTGGAGGCACATGGCATGCAAAATCCATGATTGAGACACACAGAAATATATATGCCACGTTGTAAAGCAGAAATTGAATCTTCGAAATGCGGGACTTGGACTTTACTCTTACTTTTCTCATTTATTGTGCATACTAAGGTGCCAGTGGCAAGAACAAAATATGATCAAAATATTTCTTGAGTGCCTGTTACAGTTGAAATCCACTTAGCCAATCCATGTTTTATGAGGTACCGGTACTTACTTGTTCTTGGTGCCATTGACTTGCCACAAACTTTGATGTCTTTATCCATTCAGCAAATTATTGAATATATTACATTGGCTATTAAACACTTATATAAGGTCTCAAAGGCGAGACCTATTGGCTATGCCAATGCTTGTTCTGACATGGTGTTGGTGGTTTTAGGACTCTACCATAATTATCACCGAGAGCACACACACTCTGGCCACTGTAGCACAGCTGTCCAGTGTAAAGATTGGTCTGCACCTGTTTAGTATATTTAATTTACCTGTCAGTCCCTTGTAAAATGGCATCTCATATACCCGGGCCTGGTAAATTAAATGCTACTGATGGGCTTGCAGGGCTGATTGTGCCACCCACCAAAGTAGCCTTTCAAACCTATCCTAGGCCTCTGCCATTGCAGGGCCTGTGCACACAGTGTTACTGCCGCTGTGGCATGGCACCTAAAGTGTGTGCCATGTCTGTGACCCCTCTTTTACTACATGTCAGTCACCCCTAAGGTAGGCCCTAGATAGCCCTATGGGCAGGGTGTATTGTAGGTAAAAGGTGTGACATGTGTGTGACGTCCTGGTAGTGACAAACCTCCATTGTGGGTTCTCACTGCAGTGAGGCTACCCTCTCATATGAATGCATTGGGGATTCCCTGATAAGTGTTTCGGTGGTAATTCCTGATAAGAGAAGGAGCAACTTGGTCAAGTCTGGTATGGTTGGAATAGTAATAATAAATGCTGAGCAATGGTGTGCACAGATTTATTATCACTATTTTAGAAATGCCACTTCTAGAAGTTGGCATTTCTGTGTGCTATGTGTCCGCCTGCCTGATGTGGACTGCCTGTCTGGCTTTAGAGTGGCAGGGCCTAGTGAGGTGTGTGTGGCTCCAGGGAGGGCAGGGTGAGTCAGCGCTAGGCTGAATAGGGGATCTGCATTTGGAGTAGTGGGAGTAGTAGTTCCCTGACCCTGAATAGGTCTGTGCCTGCCTGGGTGAATGCTGGCTCCGCCCGCTTGTGGTGTGTCTGATGAATAGTCCCCACCTGACTACTAGGGAGTAGGAGCTCTGGAAATAGAGTGATCCAAAAAAAAACAGAACCATCCCAGGTTGGTTACCCCAAGCCCTGTGGCAAGGGCAGGCAAAGTAAAAGGGTGTATAAATATTGGGGCTGTGACCCCATGAAAATGTTGTGCTTTTGTGCTTCCTGGTGACTTGCTGTTGCTGGGCCCCAGGAAGAACCACCACGAGGGACTGCCTCCCTGCTGGAGGGCCCCATGAGCTGGCCTGCCTGGACCAGCCTTTGCCCTGAATCAGTGGGCTTAGCGCCTCATGAGTGCTGAATTTCTGCCCCTGGAGGAGCACTGGGGCCTCGCAACGCGGAGCTACGATCGGTTTAGAGGAAATCCAGACAAAGGGATTCCCCCGCATTGCTGGCTGGGAGGCGGGAGCCCACCCCACATTTTGGTGCGCTTTTGCGGGAGCCCACTGTGAGAAGTTAGCCTGGTATATGATGTCCACTATTCTAGTGGGCACCATGCACCAGTCTAAACGACCCTTATGATGGTGGTTGTAAAGTCGACCTTATAGATCAGCTATCCTAGTGGTAGCATGGACCAGCAGTCTTAGGCTAAAACTTTAGAGAGCATGTGAAGCAAGCTGTTTTACCAATTATAATCCCTTAAATACATATATAATTGATATATACCTTGTGTGGTGTCCTTTCATTTGGTATTCATTACTAACACAACCCCTCTGAACTCTTTATGAGGTCAGAGATTGAGATACATTACAAGTTACTCAATAAGCATACTTTAAGTTGCACAAATACAATTCTGCCCTAGGGGCCTCACGAACCATATACTAAGTAAGTGGTATAACCACTTCAGGAATGGTGAATAGGCCTAGAGCCTAGGGAATCGCTGAAGCTACACTGGACAACCAAGGGATTGGAAGTAGGAGACCCACGGGAGACGCGTGCAGTGTCTAAACACACATGCGGGTTACCATTGAGTTATAATGGGAACGTAAAAGTTACAATGGACTACGGTAAAACCCTTTTAAACTAGGACACTTTGAGAGTCAACACCCATAAGAGCACCGGAGTACTCGAGTTACCTCACCCAGGGAAGCCGGGTGCATAGGTGTTCTTTCGTGTCGAGTTTCGTCGCTGTTTCCTATGGAGAGCTACAAAGAAGTGCTGCAGTCGATCAGGAGAAAAGTGTCCGGGTGGATCCAAGGGTGGATCAAAGATGTGAAGAACCTGAAAGCAGAGGAGACTGTGTCTGGGTCACTAGCCAGTGACCAGGAAGGAACCAGGAAGGAACCAGGCGATGTCGAGATGCAATCAGGTGAAGAGGTGAAGCTTGTCTCTGCAGCCACGAGGACCAGGAGGCGTCAACGGCAATCAGGAGTTGGATTCGAGCTGTCCCACGAAGGATCTTGTTGACTGCGGTGTCGGTATCCGGATTGGACCCAACAAGCCTTGGCAAACGCAATCCACACAGGATGGGAAGATTGGCTTCTGGTCAGACTAGCAAGGTCTGGGGAGCTTCTCCTTTGCAGAGAAGCTGGAGCAAGCCTGGAGCAACCAGGCAGGTGGTGTGTTTTCAAAAGGAAGTCTTTGTAGGGCACACTAGCCAACAGGCTAGCAACCAGGAAGACACGTTGAGCTGAAATGCAGGCGCAGGCACCACGCGGCACTTGTGGGGGGCTAAGCTTCGGTGCAAATGCTGCTCGGGTCTGGGGCTTCTCAAACCCCAATGCACAACTTCGAGGGTACCTCAGAAGCTGCACAAAGAGCAGGTAGTCCAGGGTGCCCGGTCCCACGTCTCTCGTGTCCGCCACGGGTCTCAGCTTTGCTGTGGATTGGAGTCGGAGAAGTCTGGAAGTCCAGTTCCTGAGTCGCTGAGTCTTCGGGTTCCGGCAGGAGCATCGACAAAGCAAACCGTCAAGTTACTGGTGGTGCCTGTTTGCACAGGGTGGTCACTCCTTAATCACAAGGGAGATGTCTTCAGTCTTGTAGTCAGAATAGAACGTCGAAGGTCCAAGAGTTTCGTTTCAGAGTTTCAGTCCAGGATAATCTAATGTCCCTGGACACAGCTCCTATCTTTATACTAAACTAAGGGGCTGGATTACCTGCTAGGTCCCTCCTATGGGTGGAACCTGAGAAGGGGGTGGTTACACCCCTTTCTCTTCGTCCAGTTTTGCGCTAGAGCTGGGGCTGGAGTGCCCCAGCAACTGGTTTGAACCGGGCAATGCATGGAACACATTGTGTGCCTCAGGCAGTGTCTGGAAAAACATCTTTCCATTGAACCCACCCTGCACCAATACACTACAGGCTGTCTGGGGAGGTGCTAGCACCTCCCTCGACAGGAAACCTATTGTCCAGGCCTCCCTTGCCGGAGTTTCATCCAGCTGCAGGAGGTCAGACTCGTGTCTGTGGCAGCAGCATCCATTTTGTGATGCTGAGGCTCTGTTTAACTTTAACGGGTAAAGCAGTAACTACATGTCTTCTCCCTCTAGAAGGGTGGAATGCTACCCCTGCTGCCAGAACTGGCAGAGGGGGGTAGTATTTCAAAGTGTTTGACACCTTACACGACGTTTTGATAAAGCCAAACCAAAGTTAGCGTTAACCGCGAGGATTATAATGCACTTAAGAGTATCTGTTATGGCTATATCATGGAACAGCTATAAGGACATGGTTCCGAAAGCTGCAGAAGGGCTCAGCTCATGCTAGAGCACCCTCTCACATAAAACCAAGCACTCTGCCTCCAGGATTGTTAAGGCCTGGAATAGGAGTGACTTATAGGTGCATATGTGTCTATATATGGGTAGATATAGGTATACTATATCTAAGCAAGGGGTAATTATACCACCTTGCCCAAGCTGAGTGATCAGCCTGTGGTGTCAGTGTGGATGGCCAGCCAGGGGTGGAATAATACAAGCTGCAGCCCCTGGTAGGCCTTGGATGCACCTATGCCCTTGGTATCTATGGTACACTATACAGGGGCTCACAAAGGTGACCCAATTCCCAATTAGGTATGTACCTAAAGTACATGGTATCAATTTAGAGAGAGAACAGCTGGGCTGTGGATCTGATTAGCAGGCCCACACCCACACTAAAGTCGAAAAACCAGAAAATCACTGCAAAAAGTGGGGGATGACCATAGGAAGCAGACCCTACTCTCCTACACCCACCCCACATTGATGCGTATTTAAATAGCGGGAGACCACCCTGCGTTTGTGCTCCTTTGACAGGAGCCTAACCTGCATTTGGTTCTATTTGCAGGCAGGAGCCCACCCCACACTTGAAAGGAGACGCCCGCCCAACCCGGAAGCCAGGCGGCTATGCCTGGTTGGGGGCGGAGCCGCACCAACACTGGCAGTCAAGCGGGGCTCCAGTGTGGAAGAGAGAGCCCCGTGTGTAGTGCCAGGAGGAGGCTTGCTCCATGTTGCCCAAGGAAGAGGGCTTCCACTGTGCCTATGCGAGCAGGTGGCAGACGCTTGAGGCCACCTTGTTCCAAATGCTGAACCTGCCAGCAAAACCGGAAGTCAATCAGAAGCTCGCCTGGTTGTGGGCAGTCGCCTGTGGAAGGTAGAGCCGGCGCCTTGCGGGCTCTGAGACCCAAAGAACGGAGCAGAAGAGCCCAGATATGGTCACCTGCATCTACACGGTTCCTCACGAGAAGAGCAGAATCCCTGCTGGAATCAGGAGACATGACGTGCCAGCGCAAGAACCCCTGGGGTCCGGCATCCATGCAGGTCGGTGAGTGAGGTCTGCAAGTACCCTGTTGGAACCTGATGTGTCCCAGCTGCACCATTGGATTGCGGGCAGCTGCATAGTCGAGGACACCACTTTAGCCACATAGAGCAGCTTCCCAAGTGGTAGGGGGCAGTTGCCCTTGCAGGAATCACTTATTGTGTGCTCTAAGTTTAGGGGCAATAATGGTTGTAGAGTCCCAGTGGGGGCTCACGAGGCACGGTTAGTGCAAAGGCAATTTTCTACAGCTGCACCGCAAGAGCACGAACAGCTGCAAAAGGGACATTTTTCTTTGCTTGGGAAGAGAAAGGGGTGAGGTGTACCCCCCACCCCCAGTGCCTTGCACACCTTGCTTTTGCTGCAGTGGCAGCCAAAGGGGCCAGTGGAAGGCCCCAGTTACAAAGCCCTGACTCTCGGGACAGAGGGCATTTAAGCCCCAGTGAAAGGCCAGTTGGGTGATATTGGTAGAGCGCTAGGCCCTACAAAGATTGCAGAAGGTGTTATGCTGTGTTATGCTGATGATTCATGCCTAGGGTGTTTATGCTGATGATTTATGCCTAATGTGTTTATGCTGATGATTCATGCATAATGTGGTCTATGCCTAATTCTAATGCGATATAATGCAGCAGTCTGCCAGTAGTTACTGGTTGTTTTACATTTTCTACTTGTGCTTTGTGGTGGTTCTGATAGTGGCCCAATTGGCCCGTTCCTGTATATAATCCCCTGTGAATATTGCCCAGTGCTAGTTGGCACAGTGTATATTGTGTGATTATAATTCTAATGTGTTTTGGATAATACAAAGGCTATTTTCTATATAACCTTGTGTGGAGTTTCTTTTGTAGTGTGCCTAGTGTGTTGCTGCTGTGTGAGTGTGTTGCGCAACCGCTTTACACATTGCCTCTGGGATAAGCCTGACTGCATATGCCAAGCTACCAAGTGGGTGAGCAGGGGTTATCTTCAGCATGTAACTCCCTTGCCCTGACTAGAGTGGTGGTTTCTGCCTGGCTTAGGCGCAAGCCCTATGAACCAGAAATCCCATTTCCAAAATTCTTTGTGTCCCCAGCTCCTCTGGTTCTAGTCCTGTCTTCCTTTGCATTTTGCAGAATCACACAGAGTTTAGGTTAAATGAAAAAGAAGTATTTTTTATATAAACACTATTTATTACACGACTCTCACTAAGATTAAACTGGTTAAACAAGATGCTCAACAGTCCAAGATAAGCCTGACGGTTGCGCTCCACACCTACCACTTTGATAACCATAGAATGTTCTCAGGGTCTGTGGGAGCCAACTAAATACTAGATTGAGGGGTGTTACAGGAGAGTAACAGGTAGGGACCAATGGGTCTCTCACCTGGGGTGTCTATAACCACTATTATGCTACTCTCCTGTGGGAGGTAGTGCATAGTCTTAACCCTGATTGGGTAAGTCCTACCATATTCAAGATGGAGGCAAAGATAAGCACATTTTTCAGTGCCCATCAACACCTGAGGGATAACGTTGGTGAAGGGGGGCACACCACCTATTCTATCTTGGACTTCCAACTTGTTCTCCCACCAAAAGTGGGGGTTTGAACCGGGGACGCCATCTGCTGCTAGCAGCAGAGGCTGGGGTCTCCTTACAAAAGTAGCAAGGCCTTTGAAACTCCCCTCTCGAGCACTGTGCCCATACGGGAGTATGTGCCCATCCGGGAGGATGAGGCGTGACACCTTGACACACGATGTGCTTTGTTTCTGGCCTCAGAGAGCAGGGGCTCTCGACCCAGGGGTCCAGAAACATGTCTGGAGGTGGCAGGCTGCCTTGAGCCAGTCAGAGATCACACCAGTGTTGGTAGGTTTCCAGGGGGCACCTCTGGGTTGCCCTCTGTGTACATGTTCCAATTAATCCTATATTGACATCAGTGTGGGTTTATTGAGAGTTGTTGTGGTACCGAACACTCCTATGTTCAGTGATGCTATAATGGTGCCTCGGAACTCAAGTGTGTTTCCAGCTCATGTACTCTCAATAGCTTCACTGACACAATAATTAAGACTAGACTTAGGGTGCACTATATCTCGGCTATTGCAGGGGCATATCTGCTCATGTAGATATGACCACACCCGTCTTACGACTTGTAAGGCCTGCTAGAGGGGTGACTTACTGCCTGTGTACCATGCCCAGCAGTACTGCCCAAGGTGTAGGTGTTGTTTTTGTCTGTACCAAGGCATTCATGCGGCAGTGGCAGTTTGCATGACCTAGGTGCGGGGTCTGTAGGGGGACCTTTTCATTCCAAATGCCCTAGGTACCAGTTTACCATTTACTAGGGACTTACAGGGGTTCTGAAGTGCCAATGGTGGTACGATTTTAGGAAAGGAGCACTGGCATAGGGGACCTGGTTGGTAGGCCCCCAGTGCACTTACAATCAAAACTACATAATTTTCAAGACAAAAAGTGGGGGGGGGGGGCTAACAGTGTCAGGACGTGCCTCTTTTGACATGGTCACAGCCCTTGGAGCCATTTCCTCTGAACGAGCTTCGTTTCAACTCTCTGCTACCCCTTGGGTGATAACCCAGTTGCTGTGGATGGGAAGACAGTTTTTTGTCTGGGAAGGTGACTTTGGAGCCAAAAGGATCCCCCTACTCGAAGGAAGCTGAAAGGCATCCACCGCCTTGCAAGCTTCTATGATCTTCTGTTCAGACCGCAGGTTCATACCATGCTTGAGAAGATCAAGATGTTCACAGTTGAAAGGCATGTTGACTGGCTTTGAGCCAGAGGTGCAGCAGAACCTAGACACATGGAGCCAAGAAAAGTATTGATGGTTGCCTGAGGTGTTGCCCCACTTGCTGCTGTATCCGCTCCGTCCAGTACACACTTGATGGTTTCATTGGAACCTTGCCTTTGTCAAATAGTTCTTCCCCTCGCTTGCGATACTGATCAGCGAGATGTGGAAGGAGCCCCTCCATCTCCTTCCAATAGGTATTTCAGCCTTGAGATGAAGCTGGGTGTGAGGGTTCAGCCAGACGTGTCCTTGGGTTCAAGGCTCTTTGAAGCGTAAGACATTGGAGCCAAAAAAGTGTCTTCTTTGTCGACTTGCGCAGATGAGCAGTGGCACACCAGGATGATGGCATCCTCGGCATAGTGTACTATTGTAGCGAGAAAGGAGGCCTACAGAGTTGACGATGCACTGATGTTTGGCCACACCCACTGCTAGTCTTTTCCACGCAGCACTGATCCATTTGCTCTCCTTGCCAGGAGGTGGAGTATCCCCAGTGGCCTGGGCTGCTGCTCTCTTTCTAGCAGAAGTAACAACTAAGGAGTTGGATGGTATATGACCCCAGATATAAACTGGCGCCTTCACCACGCACCAAAAATAAATAGAAAGTGGGTCTATCACCACACAAGCTTTCACTGGCCCCTTTCAGGGGTGGATTTAAACATTCCCTTGAGCATGGGCCAATACTGGACATCTCTACCTTATGGTAGGGAGCTACGCATTTCCTGATGCTGCGGTGTCATCTGGTGGGGAGGTCCTGACTTTGCCCCAGTCTAGATAGGTACCTCAGGATATCCTTAGGAGGATTACAATACAGACGTTCAGCCCATGGCATAGAACATTTCGGTCAAAGTCCTCAGTCGAGTAATAAGGGCTAAGTAAGACTGCCAGTATTGGAGTATGACTTTGAGGACCCTTGTGGCTGCATAGGGGATGAGGAAGATGGAGGTGGTGGTAGAGTAGATGGAGCAGGTGAAGTACGAGGATTGGATGCTTTATGTTGTGTCTCTTGGCAGGCACAAGGGGCACAGGTGTGTCCAATGGCATGGCCTTCTCAAAGGCAAGCATGCATTTCTTTGGCAGGATCTTTTCTAAGGCAGGGATCTTGCCTGTGCAAAGGAGGAGGATGATCCTGCTCTGCCTTTCATTCAGCTCTTACTCAAGCCTCCCGGGAATCAGGTGTTTCTCAACGTTGAGAGTGAATCCTGGATCCGAAGTTGGTGTTGGCACCGATGGTGCTTTCAGCCTCAAGATGAAGCTAGATTCGAAGGTTCAGCCAGTCAGCTCGAGGTTTTTGGAAGAGTCTTTTCTTGGTTCCAAGGCCTTGCTTCTGTTTGACCAGTGCTGAAGGGTGGTGGGGCACTGGAAGGTGACAGCGGCTTCGGCATGAGTCTCGAAGCCCCTTTCCCCGAGATTCGGTGCTTGGCTCCGATGTGTGGCTATTGTGTGAGTACAGTTGATATGGTCAAAACTCCCACAGGCAAGGTCTTGAGGTGTGTGTCTGAGTCAAAAGAGGGGATGGAGTATCTTCGGTAGCCTCCTCTTCATCGTTTCCTTCCTCCATGAGTTCCTCTTCAACCGACTTTGTGATGTTGAACCGAGGACTTGGCTGATGTGCTGGTAGATGAGGTGATTTGCTCAGTGTTTCTTCCTCTTCCTAGGTTCTGAGGGGAATGGCCTCACTGAAGATATATGGCATCTTAGCAGAAGATTTGCTGTGGGACCACCTTCGGTCTTGGCGCTGGCACATCTGCTTGTGGCAAAACGCTGATTAACAGTGAGAGTATCTCTCGATGAACTCAAGTGAGAGGCAAATATTGCAGACGGCATAGAAGTTACCCCAGTAGTACTTAGAGTGGAACTGCAGGCATCTCTTGAAGGACATCCGTTCCATTACCTTGGGTATTCATTCTGTGAAATATAGCCCAGAGCACACAATAGATTAGCAATGCCAAGGCAGTAGAATGAATATGTAGATGAAGCATTTTTGGTGATTAATCAGCAGTGGATAGAATATTGGGCATTGGCAGGCACCTTCCTTTTTCTGTGGGTTGAAGATGCTGAAAGATCAGGTGAGATGCGAGTTATAAGCTAGACTATGGGGATGGAAGAGAGTTGCTCCTTATGTTGCCAGCCAGAAGAGGATGTAACATTTGCTTAGCTATTAAAGTTCCAGTTTACATGAGATGGCAGATGATAGTGAGACCTATTGAGAAAAATGATGATGGTGAGAGTCCTACAGAACCTCGCATCCAAGCTACGGCCCAACAGATTACTAGAGGTTTGTGGAACTGATCACTAGAAGTGGAAGTGGAGACTTGTGGCTAAGAATCACTCCTCCACTAATATCTAGATCCTACAGCAAGGGTCAAAAAGCCCATTAAAATAGAAAAACACCAAATCATTTCACTCATTTTATATGCAACCATTTCTATTCTATTTACATCATTAGATTAACTTAACCACTTGGCTGCTAAGGGGTGTGCGAGGGGTTCCATTGACTTTCCATTGAAATCAATGGAAACTCCATGACGAGCTGAGCTCGTCATGAGCGTCGAAGGGGTTAAACATGTAAACATTGAGAAAAAAAAATAAAATAACGTAGACAACAAATAGATGAAGTTATGATACTCATGTTGTGTACTGTGCCGTTGAGAGTAAAAGGTTGGAGTAAAAAGGATTACATTACGTACCCTGTAAGCATCTGATCTTGGCATGTAGTGCTGTAGATTCATATGCTTTGCATACATCCGTCATCTGATGTTGGGCTCGAATTATTTCAAGTTATTTTTGTTCTGAGTAGTTTTCTTCGAGTCACAAGACTGTGTGACTCCTCCTCTTGACAATGGGCAGTTTTGCCATCGACACATTCTTCGGATTGTAAACCAAAGCACTCAAATATTGCTTGCACAGTGTATTTTTATAACAATACTATAAGGACTAGTAAGGAGCACTGATGAAGCGGGACAGCTATAGATGAGTCCAAGAAGATACTTACATCATCTTTTCACTGTTCTCCTTTTTTCACTGAAATTGGTCATTATTATCTTATGTTGTTGTTCTTTGTTTGAAATATCTTGCTACTTTGAAAAAGTCACGAAGTGAAGAATCATGTGTTAGCTGTTCATCCACAAAGATACAAAGTTGTATGATCCAACAGATATTCTTCTCAATCAGATGCTATACGTCATAATACACAGCAACAGTGCTATTTACGAGTCCTTATAGTATTGTTAGAAAAATGCACTGTCCCAGCAATCTTAGAGTGCTTTGGTTTACAAATATTATATGATTTGACCAAACCATTATTGCACCACCAAACTAGTCGGACACCTTACTACCAATGGTGTCTAATGCCAGACTGGAAAGATCCAATACCCTGTATTTCAAATTATTTACCCAATACACATTTATCAGATGATGTGCAATATTTGAAACCACTACTGCCCATTACTATTTTGCTTTGCCATTTTCAGATTGTTTTGCCGTGGGTAGGTGATAATGTAAAAATGCTGTATATGTAAGCGACGAGATATCCATGCATTAAGAAATAAAGTGATCAACTACAACCTACACAATATTTATTGGGGAAGAGGGTTGGCAAGTAGTGCTCTAGTTTCACATGCGCGAAGAACAAATGCTTACAGGGTAAGTAACATAATCTGTTCGAGGCACGTTTGCTGTAGACACGCATGCTTTGCATAGACTGTAAACCAGTCCCTCTCCCTAGGTAGTGGTTATCTTGTGGGGGATACAGTTGTTTGCAGAACAAGCCAAAGTTGGTTGAGCAGTACTTGCGGCTCTTTTTGAAGTAGATCCACACAATGTTTTGTGAAGGTGTGTGGAGTAGACCAGACCATTTTGCTGCTTTATTTATTTATATATTTATATAGCGCACTACTACCCGAGGGCATCTAGGCGCTTGCAGCTCAACACACAGAGCAACTGAGAGATGTTACTTCTCAATTGCTTGAAGAAAGGTTATACAGTATATAGCCAGGTTTTAAGTCCTTTCCTAAAGGAGAGTTGATCGGGGGAGTTTTTTTTTAGCTTTATTGGTATCTTATTCCACCATCTGGTTGTGATACTTGTGAAACTTTTTCCACCCCATCTATGAAGACCGAACTTCGGTCAGCCTCTCTGAAGTTTGTGAAAGAACCTAATTGTACATGCTGGAATATGCCATTGGAAGCAATGTGTTAGGTAGACGGGACCAAGGTTATGCAATGCCTTAAAGGCTATGCAATGTGCCTTAAACTTGATTTGCTTCTCTACATGCAGCCAATGCAGGGTGTTCAGGGCATGTCTGGCCGATTAATATTTGGCTGAGCCGAAGAGCAGCCGAGCTGCAGAGTTTTGGAGTACCTGCAGTTTTGCCACTACTGATTTGTTTACTCCAACCAAAAGCCCATTACAGTAATCAAGTTTAGATAGAACTAAAGCTGCCACTACTGTTTTCTGTAATTCTATTGGGATAAATGGAAGAATTTTCCTCAGGATTTTCAAAGTAAAGGAGATTGATGAGGTGAGCATCTTTACATGAAGTGAGCAGGATAGGGTAGTGTCAATAATGACTCCTAGATTTTTAGCCTTGGTGACTGGGGCGGGAGAGATCCCCAGCTCCGCTGAACACCATTCTGGAACCAGAACAATGCGTCTCTGCTGAAGAGTAGAACTTTTGTTTTATTTGGGTTCAGTTTGAGACAATTCTCTGCCATCAAATCACTTACACATCTCATACACTCCTTGAAGTTGGGGGCTGTGTCGTGAATTTTGCTCCAGATGGATAAAATAATCTGAGTATCATCTGCATATGATACTAAATTGAAGGCATGGGCTTTGATCAAGTGGACCAGGGGTGTGACATAGATATTAAACAGGGTAGGGCTCAGAGATGAGCCCTGTGGCACCCCACATGGAAGCCTAAAACACTGACTTAAAGCCTTCTACTTCGACAAATTGTTCCCGTTTTGACAAAAAAGGATCTGAGGAGTGAAAGGGCTGGGCCTACTATCCCTGCCTCTTAAAGCCAGTTTATTAGGATGCCGTGACCTACTATATTGAAGACAGCTGATAAGTCTAGTAATATCAGAACTGCCGAGCCTCCATTGCCAATCGCATGTCTTATTTCCTCTGTTGCAGTAATTAAAGCCAGTTCAGCATTGTGCTTGATTCTGAAACCATATTGGGTGGAGTCCAAAACATGGTTTTTCTCTTAAAGTATGCTAATTCTTTGCCAGCACAAATCTTGGAGAAACACGAACAGAGTTAGACAGGAGTTAGGGTGGTTGTTCCCTCGGTCTGTTTTATCTAAAGTAGGCTTTTTTAACAGAGGTAGAATAGATGTTTTTTCCACATTTTGGAAAACAGCCCTAATTCAATGGTAGTTGTTCGCCCACTCATGGAGGTACTTAATACTGTCTCTGCAATCATATGGATTACTTTGGGAGGGCAAGGATCCAACTGGAACCGTATTTAGTGGCGAAGAGCAGTTTTAAGATTTGTTCATAGGAAATAAATGTGAAGTTAGCAAATTGGGGTGGATCAGGTTCTGGGTGTAGGTTGAGCACTGGTGAAGATGAGTTTACAGCGTCTGACAATGCCTGTGAGCTCTGATTGTTAGCAGAGCTTAAGGCAAAGGTATTATAAATAGTGGACACTTTATTGCAGAATGAAGACACTAGGCTATTACAAATAAGCTTGGTCTATGGTATTTTGTTTAGTCTCCTGCAGATGGCTTAGTTTCAGCACCGTTTAAATAGGTCTTTGGAGGTATTCTTTGCTCCTACTATTTTTTCCGAAAAGTAGCTGATTTTAGTATTTTGAATCAGTTCTTTGTGTTGTACCAATTTTGTCTTGTATAGTTCTTTCTCCCTAGGATCATTATGTTGTCGCCAGCACCTTTCTTGTCTGCGGCAGAGCCTTCTTGATAACCTAAGTTCCTCTGAGAACCAAGGTTCTTTTGGTGCTGTCCTACTAATTTTCCCCACTCTCGGGGAATAGTAGCTTGTACAGCTGCAGTGATCCAGTTATGATAATCGGATGCAGCTGCCTCTGAGTCTTGGGAGAGACAGGGTTTATTCTGACTCAAATGAGAGATAAATTCTGTTTTATCTATACGTTGCCACGGATATCTTTTTTGACTTTTAGCTAGGCATTGCCTATGGCTTCTTGAGGGAGGCAAAGTGAGAATTAACATCACTGCTGAGTGGTCGGACCAGTTGAGTTGTAGATTATTCTTATGTTTTAAAAAAGGACAGTCTGTAAAGACAGCTTCCAAGAGGTGTGCAGCTCTATGAGTGGGCCCTTCCACAATCTGCTCTAGACCTACACTTGTCACCAGGTCCATAAGGGCCAGACAGTCATTATCAGAACAGTTGTCTAGGTGACAATTGAAATCACCTAGAATAGTGTAATCTTGTGTATTCACCTTATGTTCAAGGAGCTGGCCCATAGTTTGCATAAAATTAGTCCTGGGTCCTGGTGGGTGGTACACTAATAAACCGTTGAAGGAGTACACATGATTAACCGTTATCTTAAACTAAAGCACCTCTGCTTCTGTGTCCGTAGAAATGTTTTTAAATGATGCTATTAAGTGATCTCTATAAATTATTGCCATACAATACAAATATCAGCAATAGTAATGTCCATAAGAAAGCTCCAATATTTCTAGTGGAGTGGGCCTTTGTGGGAACAGGTAAAAGTTAAATGCATATAAAAATACTATGCAAAAGCGAAATAACTATCTTGAAAGGCCCGATTTTTAAATTGTTGCCTTTGCACCTAATCGTATGGGAAAGTCAAATAATTGATTTGTTTTTCAAAATGATTTAGTCCTGTCAATGTAATGCATTAGTACCTTTTTCACATCTAGAGTGTGTAATGCCCTTTCTGCAACTGTCATGTTGCGGAGAAAAAACAGGTAAGTCAATGGATTGATATGAAAATTGGAAACCACTGTTGGTAGGAATTTTGGGTTAGTTCTAAGTACAACTCTGTCCCGATGTAGTTGAAAGAAAGGCTCTTAGAAGAGTCAGTGAAATTCAGGCTTCAACTCTCGAAGAGCAGTAACGGAGATTAGAAAAGCCAGTTTCCATGAAAGGTACTGCAATTGATAAGAGTGTAAAGGTTCAAAAGGAGGACCCATTAATCTTGCTAGAATTCCACCTGCCCCAGCATGAAAGTTAAAAATTCCAGTTAGCAAAGCCTTTATGGAGGGACTAAAAAGCATAATTCCAATTAGGACAATGTTTAACACAGAAATGTGTTGTATATATCTTGCAACTGTTGTGGCTGTTGGACTTGGCCCTTTATGGCAGGTTCACCCCTAGACTTGTTGCCTTAAGTTCTGACATGGTGTTGGTGGTTTTTGGTCTCCGGGCACTTTAGCACTGTGGTCCATTGTAAAGCGTGTGCGCTCTCTGTGCACATTTGGTGAAGTTGGCCTGCCCTCCCATAGGAATGTATTGGGGATAAGTGTGTCCATGGTAATACCCGGTATGAGAGGAGCAGCCGGGTCGAGTTTAGTATGTATGAATTTGTGAGAATAAATTCTGTGCAATGGTGTTCACAGATTTATGACTGGTGGAGAAATGCCACTATTAGAAGTTGGCATTTCTGTGTGCTATGTGTCTGCCTGCCTGACGTGAATTGCATGTCTGGCTTCTGAGTGACAGGGGCTGGGAGGTATGTGTGGCTCCAGGAGTGGCAGGGTGAGTCAGCGCTGGGCTGAATAGGACATCTGGGCTGGGAGGGGTAACCCCCTGACTCTGAATAGGATGGTGCCTGCCCTGTACAATGCTGGCTCCGCCACCTGTGGTGTATCTGATCACCTATCCCCCTCCTGAAGAGGAGCTTGCAAAACAAAGTGCTCCAATTCCCCCCTGAACCAGTTGCACCTGGTTCCCCCATGCCCTGCACTTTGGACAAAGGAAATGTTTTTTTTTTTATAAATTTTATTTTTTGTTGGCGAGGATAAAAAGAAGGCACAAAGTATACAAATAGCAAGTCAGTCGACACATGTGGACAAGGTAGGCCAGGTCCAAAAGGGGTTACACAGCCAATCGTGGCCCACATCCCGGAGGCAGGGCGGCGTCACGGGGAAACCTGTGAACTAAGTAAAGGATGTCGCTCTTGTGCTTCCAAAATCACATATACAATATCAATATCTACGCCAATTTTCATCTATGATGCAGTTCCAACCTAAATAACAACGTAACAGTAATAATAACCCCCATGAATGGCATTCGTAGCGCTGACACAGTCCCACAAGGAGATGAAGGCAAGGGCCCACCAAAACTTGGTCTCCATAGTACAGAGTGATCAAATGGTAGTCACAATGAAAGACAAACGTATGCAACAAGGAATATCGGCATGGCTCAGGGGACCGTTACACCGCCTCCCGACACCCCGTCCCAGATCCCTCCTCATCCACATCAGACACCGAGGAAGCAGAGGAAAACAGCTCCGCGCTGGTAGCGTCAGAGTCATCCCCCTCCATCCCCTCAATACACATGGCTCTCCAAGCGAGTAAGTCATCCTGGAGCTTCCCATCCCTTCGTGTGCTCTGCATATGTGTCTCCTCCGCCAAGGCCCATTCCCTGGCGTCACGCAACCAACTAGGGATTTCAGGCGCCCTCTGTCCCATCCAGGTAATGGCCACCCGTCTCCTCGCCAGGACCAACAGGAGTTGCAACAATTTGTAGGATAGACCCCTCTTCCTAGGCCTGGGCACCAGCGCAAGTAAACAGTGAAGCGGGTCTAATTGCAAGGTGAGGTGTGTAATCCGGGTAATGTGCGCCACCACCTCAACCCAAAAGTCATGTACCAAGGGGCACTCCCAAGCTAGGTGAAGGAATCCTGCCCTTTCCGCACTACACCTCGGGCAAGTATGGCTCCTATCTGGGGAGATACGGTGGAGGGAGGCAGGCGTCATATACGTGCGATGGAGAAAGTTAAAGTGTATCAGTTTGAAACGCGCATTACAAGACACTTTACGCGTCAACAATCCAATTCGCTTCCTCTGAGCGGGATCCAATTCGATCCCTAGGTCCGCTTCCCAAGCCCCCCAAGCTGGCACCAACGGGGGAGTCGAGTCCCTGCGCATGGCTGAGTAAAGAAGGGAGATTAGTCTCCTACCCCTACCACAGGACAAAATGATGTCCAGAGTATTCGTGAGCTCGGGCGCCTCTGGGAATTGGGGCCACGTCGTCCTGGCTACATCCCGGAGACATCCATAATGCAGGTACTGGCCCTCGCGTAGTCCAAAGGAGTCCGCCGCCCTCTCAAAGGACACAAACGAGTCGTCCGGATAAAGGTCCGCGAGAGTCCCGCAGCCACCTAGGCGCCACTCCCGGAAGGACATATTCGCCTCCATCTCGAGTATCGGAGCCAGGATCCAAAGGGAGAGCTCCCTGTGAAACGGCGCACGACGCAGAACCCGCTCAACGAACTGCTGCCAAATAGTAGCCGTATGCCGGATGACATAGGGCAGTGCGGTGTCAGCGCCCCGACCCTGCATGAGAGCCTCTTGTAAGTCCTTGTCCGATGCCACCCCCGTCAACAATGCCAATTCCCAGTTCTCGTCATCAGCAAACCACCTGGCCGCCGGGAGAAGTTGTGCAGCATAGTAGTATAAATCAAATCTCGGGGCCTCAAGGCCTCCCTCATCCCAACACTGCGTCACTGTACGCAACGCAACTCTGCTACGTCCACCCGCCCAGAGCAGGGACGTAAGGAGGGAATTCAGCATGCGAAACACCCGGGGGGGCAAAGGGCATAAGGTATTCTGGAGCACGTACAGGACTCTAGGGAGCATCACCATCTTGGCAACAGCCAGGCGGCCCATAAGGGAGAGCGGGAGCGTGTTCCAAAACGCGACGGATTTACGGAGGGCTACAAGAATCCTGTCTATGTTATGGGTCAAGAGAGCCTCATCGGAAGCGGCCACCTGAATACCCAGGTACCGGAACGCCAAACGTTCACAACGGAGGCCCAAATAGAAGGAATCCGCAGCCGGGTCGAGGTCACCAGGAGTCAGTGGGAACACCAGAGACTTATTGACATTCATGCGTAGGCCAGAGGCCGCACCAAAGCGGTCCAACAGTTGCAACAGAGCGGGGAGGGCCTCCACTGGAGAGGTCAGGTAGAAAAGCGCATCGTCGGCGTAGAGGGAGATGACATTAGTGGTGTCTCCCACCACGATACCCCAGTCATGTAATTCTTTACGGGCAGATATGGCCAGGGGCTCAATCGCAAGGGCAAATAGAAGGGGGGACAACGGGCAACCCTGCCGGGTACCCCTCCCCAACGGCCATTCATCAGAGCGGGCTGAACCCAGACGCACCCTGGCCCGGGGTGCTCCATATAAGACCCGGATCCAGTCTCGAAAGCCGGGACCAAACCCCATCTTCAAGAGGACATGCATTAGGTAACCCCAATGCACTGTATCGAAGGCTTTAGCCAGATCAACGGAGACCAGCACATGGGGAGTCTCTCGCCCCCGGACCTCATGCAATACGTGGTTCAGGCGGCGCAAGTTCATTGCCGTATTCCGACCCGGGACAAAGCCACACTGGTCTGGATGGACGAGCTGGGCCACGTATGGGGCAAGGCGATTGGCCAACAACTTAGTCAGGATTTTCGCGTCCGAGTTGATCAAGGTGATAGGGCGGTAAGAAGCGGGGTCTGTGTTATCACCACCCGGTTTCAAAATCATACAAACCTCTCCTTGGTTCAAGGTGGGTGGGAGGGTGCCCGTACGTAGGGCTTCATTGTAGACCTGTAAAAGGAGGGGGGCCAGGGTATGCCCGAACGTATGATAAAACTCTGCAGGGAATCCATCCCCGCCAGGGGTCTTGGCCCGGGGGAGAGCGGCGATCGCCGCAGTAATTTCTCCGAGTGTTAGCTTGGCATCAAGGTCTTTCACCGCTGCCTCGGGCAGGGTCGGCAAGCCGAGGTCGTCAAGGTATAAATGATAGACCTCCTCCGATATGGACAGGTCAGCCTTATACACCACCCGCAGGTGGTCTCGCAGAACCGTGAGTACATCGGCCTCTGAATGGACCATATCACCACCGGGTGCTCGCAGGGCCACTATACGTTCGGGTGTGAACTCCCGGCGAAGTATCCAGGCCAGCAATCGTCCAGACTTATCCCCCTCACGATGCAGTCTTTGTCTATACTGGCCCAGCGTAAATCTATCGAGCCTCGTGAGAATGTCGTGGACCGACCCAAGGGCCAGGCCCTCCACCCGCTGAGCCGAAGGGTCCGGATCAGGCCGGGTCTGAACGCGCAAGAGCTCAGCCTCCGCGGTCTGCAGGTCCGATAGCAGTTGTTTCCTGACCCCGTACGTCAGGCCCATGTACGCTCCGCGGACGACCGCTTTCAGCGCCTCCCACTTAGTGGAGTAAGACAAGTCACTCCCCGTCCAGTTGAGTTCCAGATAATCGGAGAGTGAAGTAGCCACATGGTCCCGGGCCACCTGATCCTGAAGTAGGTCAGTCGGGAGTCTCCACGAGCGAGGGCGCTCCGTCCGGTCAGGCCATTGCGCCACGCACGTGACCGGAGCATGATCCGATAGATATCTGGCCTGGTGCGTAACCGTCAGCGTGAGGGAGGAGGGGAGGTTGGCCGCCAACACTCTATCTAGTCTACTGTGAGTGCCATGCGTCGGGGTATAACAGGTGTAAAGCTTCAACGTGGGGTGACATGTACGCCAGACATCGACAGCCCCTATATTGTGCATCACGTCCCGCAAACACGCCGTCATACGGGGCTTAGTGCCCACCCTGGGTGGGTGACGGTCCAGGTCATGATGGATCACACAGTTGAAATCCCCAAACCAAAGGAGGGGCGCGTCCAGGCACGGAGCCACAAGATCCTGCATCCGGGAGAAAAATGTCGGGTCATCAACATTCGGCGCGTACGTGTTAAGGATCAAAAGGACTTTATCGTCCAATCTGAGCTTCGCCAATATGTACCTGCCTTCCACATCCGCATCAATGAATTGGACAGCGCATGGGACCCCAGGGGCCACCCAAATCAGAACCCCCCTAGCATATGTAGAATAGGAGGAATGGAATATCTGGCCTCTCCATTTCTTGGCTAACCGCTGCGCACCATCATCATCTAAGTGGGTCTCCTGCAAACAAGCAACTGAAACTCCATGGCGTTTAAGGAAAGTAAGGACCCTGTGTCTCTTAGTGCACGTTCCCAGTCCACGCACATTCCATGTCAAGAATTTAAACCCCATGACCACCAATCACGCCCAACTGGGCAACAATGTAAACACAGCCTAGGCTGTCGCCAGTAGGCCCTTGCCACAGAGAAGTTCAAGGATGCATCGCACAAAGCAAACACCCCGTCAATCGGAAGTAACATGCGCCAAATGCCAGTGTCAACAGTCTCACAACACGAGTCCCACCCCCCAACAACCCCAACATACGAAATTTCGATTTGAACCCCTTCAACCCCCCCACCCACGAGCAATAGGATAGCAACAACCAAAAACGCCACCCCGCCCTTCCCCCGCCAGTGCCAGGACGTGCACAGCCACCCCATTCAACACTCCTCACTCACACTCACACACAACAGAACAACCCAACCCACCCCCCCTCCCAGCTCCCCAAAAGACCCGTTGGATTCGGTATACGAACCCGGTCACTCCTCCCTCCCCTAGTCAGCAACTCGGAAGGAACAGTCCCCACGTACATCTCCCAGCACTTGGAGCACACGCAGCCCAGACGCCAAGTACGAGGTACCAGGCAGCATTCAATCACTTTCAACAGCAAGGCTGAACAAGCAAAGATCTAAAGAGCTGGCGGGCCACAAGTAGCTACACAATAACGGTAAGCTCACAGCGGAGTCAATGGAGGCAGGGTAAGGATCATTCCAGTTCTGGGGTCTGCAAGGCCGTCTCCGGAACCACTGGGGCTGCAGAATCCGCGTTCACCGGCGTCTCCTGTAAGGTATCCGGTACCAAAATGTCATCAGGTGCGGCCGCACCGTGCAAACTTGTTCCAGGCCCCTCAGGCGAGACTTCCATCAGGATGGCCCCATCCGGACCCACCGTGGGCCGAGTCTCAGGAGGACCACGGGATCCAGAACGGCGATTTTTCCTTCCACGCCGTCGTCTCTGCGGCCTGGTCCCCCAGACATCTCGCGAGCCCCCTCTCTCACCCGGGGGCAGATCATCTCCTCTGATCTCGAGCCACTCCCATACCTCCGCCGGCGTCTCAAAGAAGTGCGCCCGGCCCTGGGAGAGCACCTTGAGTTTAGCAGGGTATAAAAGCATGTACTGCAGCTGCATTTCGCGCAGCTTCTGTTTGACCCCCAAGTAGGATTTCCGTTGCTCCTGCACCTGCTGGGTGTAGTCGGGATAAATTGAGACACGACTGTTCTCGATCATATGGGGTCCCGACTCCCTCGCCGCCTTGAGGATGCAGTCCCGGTCTTTATAGTTCAGGATTTTCGCGATGAGGGCTCTAGGGGCTTCCCCAGGTCGTGGAGGGGGCACCAGGGCCCTATGCGCCCGTTCCACAACGAAGACGCTGGACAATCCATTCGGACACAGATGTTCCCGGATCCAGGTCTCTAGGAATCGTTCCGGGTTCCCTGCCTCCAGGCGTTCCGGCACCCCCAGGACCCGTATGTTACTCCGGCGCGCCCTACCTTCTGCGTCCTCCGCGCGCTTCTCCAATGCTCGGGTAGTAGAGGTAAGCTGTGAGAGTGACTTCTGTAGGGACGCAACCTCCCCCTGCAGCTGAGTGATGTTGCCCTCCGCGTCAGAGACTTTATCCGCCACTTTGCGAAGGTCTGTCCTCAAAAGGTTCACATCTATGGACACCGTCTCAATTTGGCGTTCCAGGGCAGTGTGGGAACCCTGTATAGCCTTAAGAAGTTCCGCCCTGGACGGCTCCGGTGGACCCCCATCTCCGTCTCCAGCGCCCGTCTGGCGCGTGACCCTCTGTGGCAGCAGGCAAGGGGTAGTGTACTGCGTGATCGTGTTGGGCTGGGTAGCCTTAGGGCCTCGTCCAGACCGGCCCGCCATATCAGGTGGTCTAGGGGTCCGCACAGTATTATCAGGAGGGGCCCCTCAGAAGCCACTCAAGCAAGGCAGGGCATGCGACACCACAGCGCCGGAGGAAATTGGCAAGCAGTGCTCGGATCAAGCAAAACCAAGAGGCAAAACAGCATAGGGGCCGGTCCCGGCTGTCCAGCCCCACTGGAGGACCAATAGGCAGGGCCCCGATAAGACCACAGCAGGCAGTGTAGACTACAGGGCAGGGTCCACCAGAGCGCAAAGTCGTGGGCTTCTGTCAACCTTCCCCAGGATAGAGCAGGACGGGGCACAGGTGCACCCCTCTATCGGCCGCCACCGATCTCCAAGAGGCCGCAGGACACCAACCCTAAAATGGCAGACAGGCGGGGGAGGGGGGGCACCGTTCGTCCACGGGCCCAGCGACACCTCTCCAGGAACCCCGCCGATGCCTCACAAGCAGCAGAAAACCAAGGCCACTTCAGGACATAGAGTACGGGCCGGCGGGAGGATATGTAAGCCCAGCAAGAGCTCTGCAGTCCGACCCAGCCAGGCCCTCAGCAGTCCAGGGCCCCCACGTGCACCCCCACGTCTCAGGGGGGGGTTAGGGCAGACAACAACTACAACCCCCGCTCCGATGTGCAGGCGCTCCGATGAGCGGGTGTGCAGCGCAAGTCAAAACAGGGGGGGGGCCCTCCGCACTGCAGTCCAGCAGGGCCTCACAAAATGGACGGCACCTGCGTCCCGCTCCCCTCCTCACCGCTCATTAGGATAGCCGTCGACCTCCGGGACCGCAGTCCTCCGGTCCCGAGTCAAGGATCCCCAGAGAAGCCACCAGCAGACATCAGAGGGCGCACCAGGCCGGGGTCTCCGCTCGCCTCATCCACCGTCCGACCCAGTGCACAGGTCCACGCCGCGGCGTAGCGTGAGAGAGCACGCCGGCGCCGCCTCCAGGAACAGCCAGTCCATTGCTCACGGCGGATTGCCGGTCACGGAGCTATCCCTCCAGGCACAGGAGGTCCGGCGGGGCTACCACTGTCCCTCCGATGCGCTTTCCCGGGAACGGGAGGGTCCGGGCAGGATAATGAAAGGATTTACTCGGTCTTCGGGACGGAGCTGGTGGAGCTCACGTCCTGCTCACGGCCATGCTGCTTGGCCACCAGTGGACAAAGGAAATGTTAATATAAATATAGGGGCTGTGACCCCATGATGTTCAGTTCTGTACCTGTTCCAAAACCTGTTGGGGCATGCTGCTGCTGGCCCCCAGGAGGACCTGCCAGGAGGGCTTCCTCCCTAGGCCCAGCATTGCCACATTGATTCCTAAGGACCTCCAGGACTTTGCTGCATCTAGCGCCTCGTGAGCGCTACGCTTTATTTTAATTTTCCCCCAGAGAAGGAGCACGAGGGCTCTGCAGCGCTCAGATGCCCAGGGAGGAAGGAATCCCCGGCGTAGGGATTCCCCCGCAGTATTGTCCCGGAGAGTGGGATCCTACCCTGCTTTATGGATATCTTATACGCGGGTGCCCACCCCGCTTTTTGCTTATTATTCGATGGCGGGTACCCACCCCGCATTTCTGCTGGTTCTGGCAGGTGCCCACCCCGCCAGCATCTTTGATCCCAGCGGGAGCCCATCCCACATTTCACCGCTGCGTCCCGATCAGCCAAACAGGAAGTCAGGCAGCGTGAGGCCTGGCATGGGGTGGGACTTCCGCCTCATCAAAGGAAGTCCCACCAGCCGGAGACACGAGAGAAAGTGTGCCGGCTGGAGCCTCGCAGGCTCCACAGTGAAGTCCTGGGTCCCAGGAGGGGGCCTGGGTGAAGAGAGGAGAGGCGGCCGGTCCCGTAGAGAAGGGGAGAGCAGAGTCCCCACAGGAACCGGTGAGTGAGGGCTCCAGGAGGGATGCGGCCACTGAGGCACCGTATCGGTTTCACTTTCCTGAGCCGCTCCAACATTGTACCTGTTTGTTTTAAGAGCCTGTGTGGCTCCAACGAGAGGGGCACATAGTTGGCGAGGGCCCAGAGGGGCTCGTGTCCCCCCCAGTATAGCAAGGCGCATTGTTGCTGCCTGAGTGGGCCTGCAAGAAAGCGGGCCACTCCAACAAGGGGGCATCTTTGTTTTTAGAGCCCTTGGGGGTCCTGAGGGCAAAGAGGTGCCGGGCCCCCTTCATGAGTGATGTCACAGCTGCGCCGCCATAGTGGGCAGCTGCCACGTGGGCGCATTTGTTCATAGGGCCCAGGTAAGGGTCCAGAGGGTCCTGAGAGGTCCATGCCCATTTGGCCACATTTTTGCCACAGAGTCCCTGAGGGGGACAGAAGAGGCACAGTGGTGCCAGGCCTAAAATTCTTCACAGCTGCGCAGCACTTAGTGTCAGCTTCTACGTTTAGGCCACAGTACTTTGGGGGCAGGTTTGAGAGATAGGAATGAGATGCACTCTGGCCCAGGGCGATGGCGCACTTTGGATTCTGCTGCATTGGCAGCGTGGCCTGACACTTTGGACATAGGGCATCTGAGCCCTAGAGAAGGCCAGTTGGTAAGGGAGATCAGTGATTTATGTGATGTTAGGAAATGAGATCTCTACTGTGATTCATGCCTCTAAATGCGTTTGGGGATGAGATTATGTGCGTAATGTGATTATGCTGGTGAGATTATTTCCTACAGTGAATTTTACCCCTAATGTGAGTTATGCTTAGGAGGTTAGGGTCTAATGCGTTTTGATACTGTGCATAATATGGTTTATGTTACAGAATGATACTGAGTACAGTGTTTGCCAGTGATTACTTGCTGTGGTCTATGTTTATATGTCCTACATTTTCTAAGTTCACTTTGGGATGGTTCTGACAGTGGTCCAGTTGGCCCTGTCAGGTGTACATAATCCCTTGTAGATATTACCTAGTGCCAGGTGGCACAATGTATATTATGTGATTACTATTGTAATGTGTTATGAGAATACAAAGGCTAATTTTGATATAACCTTGTGTTGAGTTCCTTTTTTGGTGTGCCTGGGATGTTGTTGCTGTGTGCGTGTACAAACGCTTTACACATGGCCTCCGGGATAAGCCTGACTGCTCATGCCAAGCTACCAAGGGGGTGAGCAGGAGTTATCGTTGGCGTGTAACTCCCTTACCCTGACTAGAGTGGTGGTCTCTGCCTGGCTTTGGCGCAAGCCTTAGCCAACCAGAGATCCCATTTCTAACAGTGGCATATCTGAAAAATAATCGTATAGAAGTATATGGCAACCCTGCAGTTTGTAAATGCAACCGGTATACAGCAAAATGGAAGAATATTTTATGTTCTGCCACAATCAAGAAGTCAACCCTCATCAGGCGAAGGTTCAGACAATTATTTTATAACATTGAATATTCTTAAAGAGGCTTGTAAACCAACTAAATGGCATACATTCTTGAGGTAAATTTCAGTATCCGAATTCTGAGACTTCAGGAACCAAATTGAAAGATGAATTTCTTTGGTATAGGAATGTCTTAGTGTTCCGTGTGAGTAGTTCCACACGAGAAGCTTTACCTCAACCTGGACCTTAAGAAAGTTCTAGTAGTGTTGAAAACGTATAGGGGTATGTTCACAAGAACGTGTGATAACTACTGCAAGAGTAGCGTAACGCAACTTTCAACATCGCAGCCTATCACGAGAAAATAACCCCGTGGCAACATGAAATTCACAATGCGGCGGTAGCATGCAATTGTCTGCCAAATGCGCGAACAATGTCCGCGATACAACCACCTCGATGGAGTCCAAAACACAAACCACAACACCAAAAAAGTCTGCAATGGTGCAAAGCACGATGAGGAAATCAGCGATAAGCAGCGCCAGGCCTGCAACACACACCTGGCAGGTAGGAAAAATCACTATAAAAGTAGAAAAAACACACAAACACACACTGACCAACACCCAAACACCATGGAGGCAGCCATAGCAGGCGCAGAGGACGAGCGCAAACCCACAAGCACCCCAGATGACCAGCCTGGGAGCTCAGGGACAGGGAAGGGCAAGGACAAGAAGAAGAGGAAGACGAAGTTCAGTCTGCAGGTGAACAGGATCATAGTCACGGAGGTGATGGACCACCATCAACAACTGTTCATCACCTCCAACGTGTCATTGGGCACCAAAAATGGAATATGGCGGGACATCATGGACAAGGTGAATGCCATCGGGTAGCATAAGAGGACAATAGACGAGGTCAAGAGGCGATGGAATGACATCAAGCGGAGGACCAAGGAGAAACTCTCCGCCAACCAGAAGGCAGCAATGCAGACTGGAGGTGGGGGCCCTGTGCCACAGTTCGAGCTGGATGACATGGAGGAGCAGGTGTCGATAGTCATCAGTGTGGAGACAGTGGCCGGAGTCGGGGGATCGGACACTGCCTGCCAGGACACAACACAACCGCAACAGGGTGAGTGACCACCAGGTACTGGGTGGACTGGTGGAGATGGCCACAATGGCCCACATGCACAATCAAGCACAGCACAGTGCACACCCACAATGACTCTGGGTCATGGCCCTGATCTATACACTGTCACATGGTGGGGTAAGTTTATCACGACTTTGGCTGTGATGTAGTGCCGTTAATTCTGCGATAGCTCCTTGTGAATATGCCCCATAGTTTCTTACATGTTGGAGTCGTTTTGCAGCTTGAAGAATTTTCTGGATTCGCATACTGTGCATTTTTCCGCCATGTAGTGGTTGGGTACGGAATTGTATTTGTCCTTTTTTTTGTGGGCGTGAATATACCACCATTTGGTATCCTCTTGTGATGTTGAAGTGCTTCCTCCGGAAGCTCTCGCCATCTTCGGATTTTTTATTTCTTGTCTCATCCTTCCTAGTGGAGGTGGGTGGGTTTGCTTGTGAATCCAGAATATTCTTCAAGCTGCAAAACTACACCAACAGGTTAAAAAACCTATACGTTTTGCAACGTGAATCTTTTCTGGATTCACATGCTGTGCATAGACTTTGAAGCAGTTTGCTAGTCTTGTGGTGGCTTGGTGGATGATGATTGCTGGTTTGTGAATAGATGTTGTAAGACCTTTTGTCCTACCTGTGCTTCTTTACTGTGTAGACATTCAGACCAATAATGCTTTGTGAACATGTGCACTGAAGACCATGTTGCTGCTAGGCAAATGTCTTGAATTGGATTTTGGCCAGAATAGCGACTGTTGCTCCTTTCTTCCTTGTTGAGTGAGCCTAGGGGCTCCTTGTAATGTCTGTACAGCTTGTCTGTGGCATAACTGTATGGCTTGTGCAATCTATCTCGCAATTGTGTTTTTGTTTACTGTTCTTCCCAGATAACAAAAGATCAAAGAATATAGAAAATGAAAACAATTCTTTGTATGAACAGTTTTTTCTATGTAATACATGGCTGCTCCTTTATTGTCAAGTGTGCAACGCTCTCTCTGCTTGTGTCTTTTGTTTTTGAAGAAACTTGGTATTTGTATAGTTTGGTGTATGTAGAATTTCGATACCACTTTGGCATGAAATGTGGATCTGTTCTCATGACAATCCTGTCATTATGTATATGGAAGTAGTGTTCCTGTAGTGTTAGTGCTTGCAAATAACTGACTCTGTGTAGTGATCGAATGGTGCTTTCATCAGCTGAGCGAGTACTATATTTAGGTTCCATGTGGGCGCAGGCACCGTTTTTGGTGGTGCGATTCTTTATTTTTCTGTAAATTTCGACTACAAGCAGTAGAACGAATAGGTCCTGATGAAGCAGTAGGTGACCTCTGGGCCCAAGGTAAACACTGCAGAAACATGTCGACCAAAAAAAACTGGTAAGGTAGTTATTTGTTGATGCTACCTTTCTTTCACTGTTTTTAACATTGGGAAGGGAAGGTCCCTATTAAACTGTTTTCCTTCCTTTACCCTATTTTAATGGCACCACCACCGTTTATATTTAATTAATTTGTTTAATTTAACACTTTTGCACTGCTTGAGAGCAACCCTTGTTACCTACTCTTCGATAAAGCTAATCATTGGGATATAGCAAACCACCAGAGCACTATTGTGCGTGCTCGCACACTGGGCGACTTCCAGTGAGCCTCAAGATGTTTGTCCCAAATGATGAAGGGCGGTACAGGTCGGTTGCCTGATGGGAACACTATCAGTAGGTCTGAGAGTGCCCAGTGAACGACTCCTGTTAGTAACTCTTTCACACCTTTTATATATTGAATTCAATCTTTTCGAAGACAGTGACCAAATGCTACTCTGTTGTTGGTAGAAGTTAAGATAGAGGGCTGTAGCATTTTGGTCGGTAAATATTCCCTCAGACCCCCTGTTTGTATGTAGTGCGATTCTTTTTGCTCCTTCTAGGAATCTTTCTTCACTTCTCATGTGGTAAAAACTCTTCGTGGTTTGCCCCCTTTTAATATGCTACAATTGCTGCAAAGTGAACCTTCAGTGATATGTAGGTTAGTTTACTATGTAGTAAATGTATCAAGTACTTCAGAACCCATTTTTTCCCTTGTGATCTTTTTTGAAAGACGTTCTTTGCACGTCTAAGATTACTAGAAAGCACAATGGCAGTTCTCTCAATGGTAAAACACACAAGTGGTGCCTCAAATTCTAAGAGCAGCAAGAAAGTATCTTTTCCATTTTGCTGTGCTGTGTAACATTTTCTTGTGGTTGGCAATGTCCTCAGGAGCCATGCAGCAAGGCTTAGCTCTCGGGTTCTGGGTGAAAAACTTTTCCTTCTTGCATTGTTAGGGAACAAATTGACAAAAAGGCAAGACCAACTGAGATATTTCCATTATCTCTGAGAACCATGGACAAAGTTTGTCTCGCCGACTGTGGTGCAATGAGAATCATTGTCATGTGGCTGATTGTGCATTTGTTGACCACTCTGTGGAGGAGTGGAATCGCGGAAAAATGAGTGACCAGTCTATCTATAGCGCATTCCCCAGGGACTGATTGCATGGTTGCCTGGATGTGAAACGGTTACATTTTGCATTGTGGGGTGTTGCAAAGAGTTCTCCATTGGGTGAACATTTTCTGGAGTTCCCTTTGAACAGACACACGTCATCATCCCACGAATGGTAATTGAATTTGTTTCCCTCTACAATGTTCCTTGGAATTACCCACATCCAAAGTTGCTGAGCTAAACATAATAGCAATCCACATGCCAAGAAAGGAAATCGGGGGATATTCACAAGAAAATGTGCTAAATATCACCAAAAAATGCTAACGCAGCTTTACACATCGCAGCCTATTGGGGAAAATAACCCAGTGTAAACGTGGAGTTCCCAACAAGGCAGAACCATGCGATAGTCTGCCGAAAGCGCAGCCAATGTCCTTGATACAACCACCTCGACAGAGATAAAAACACAAACCACAACACACAAAAAGTGCGATGAGCCCACTCGCGATGAGGAAAGCAGGGATGAGCACCGCCAGGCGTGCGACATACACGGCAGGTGAGAATAAGCACAACAAAAACCTGAAAAAGAAAGACAAACCAAACAGAAAACAACAGCAAAGCACAATGATGGCAACCAGAGCCAGTATACAACCCCACAAGCCCCAATGGCAACAAAACATTATACATGGCAGGTCATCTTGGACAAGGTGAATTCAGCCTGAGAGCGGAGGAGGATAATGGAAGAGAACCAGAACATCCGGAATGATGCAAAATGCACAAACAAGCAGAAACACGCCAACAACAAGAAGGCACAAATGCCCACCTCCAGCGCCACACCAGGAGCTGGATGACATGGAATAAATGGTGTCCACCATATCAGTATGTCGATGGTGGCACGAGTCACAATGGCACACATGCACAATTAAGCACAGCACAACTGCAGACAAACCATGCCCAAGAGTAACAACCCCAACCAAGAGCACAAGTCACACAACCTGGCAATATCAGACCACTGAACAAGCATAGAAGTGAAAACCACACTGCCTGAATCAGAGCTGAAGGGACATCTCACACACAATGCAGCACACACACACCTAGGAAGCAGAGCACCCCAAAGCTGAGGTGACATGGTAAGGTCCGCTGAAGACAGCACACTGTGATGTTGCAGGACCTATGCCCATCATGCTGACACAATGACAACACGGACACACTTGCTCAGATGGTGTGAACGTGCGCAACGCCACATTTATTAGCAGGCACACATACCGAGTGACAGCTGTGTTGAATGTGTGTGCGGTGTGTGCACACCAGCCGGCAAGTGCTGCCTGGTGCAGTCAGAAATCGACAACAGTGTACATCATAAAGGGCACAACCATTTAACCATAAAGGCCCCATGACTTGTGCTGCGCAGAGTTAGTGGCCCCGGATGCACAGCATCCTGCACGGGCATACCGCTACGGGCCACTGGGGCTGGGTCACGAGTGCAGAGCAGGTTTCCGTAGATGAGAAAGGGGCTTTTCGCGGAGTGTCTCGGTGGACAGTGGAAGGTGTACCCCCAGGGCATGATGCGGAGGGCAGGACCACGCTGAAACAGTCACTATGGTGGACATGAATACACATGTTGGACACCAAGACCGGTCCAGCCAGATGAAGATGCAGAAAACCACTAGGCCATGGACTCAGACGCCACCAAGGTCTGTTAGGGGATGCCGCCTGCGATGAGGTGTGTCCAATGGTTTGGACTCCTCCACATCTTACCCAAGGCACAGTTCCACATGTGTGACCTACTGGACCGCAGTGTAGGACTGAGGCAGTGGTCAGCACGGGCCATTCACTGAGCGTCTAAGGCTTAGGTTGGATGGCCCCACCGGCCTGCGTAGTTCAGGTTGAGTGGCACCATGGGACGCAGACTTGCGGTGAACAGGGTTGATGGCATCAGGTCAGTTGTTGATCGTGTTCGATCACCTCCGTGATATGATCCTGCTTTCGTCCGGACTGAGCTGCATCTTCCTCTTACTCCTCTCCGTGCATTCACTGGTGTTGACTCTGCCATTCATGATTCGCGACTAAGTGCTGGATGTGGTCCGCAGGGTAGGCCTCAGCCCTCATCCATGTGTTGCCGGCTTGCATTGAACAGGGTTAGTGGCACCACGTGTCGCAGGCTTGCGATATGGAATTATGCTTCACTGATCGAAGGGAGTCTGGTGCTGTGGCCGCTGCTACAGACTTGGTGTCACTGCCATTCAGAGCGCAGGACGCATTCCACATGTGGGACCTAATGGGCCGAAGAGGACGCCAGTAGGGTATGTCAATGAGAAAGGAGTAATGTGGGTCAGTGTCGGGGGGCCAGCGATGGTCTGCGGAGGATACAGAGGTCGCGGGACTGGTGCTTGGAGCTTGCACCAGCACGTGGTGGGCCCTCTTTGACACACGCCGGTGTAGGCAGGTGAGTGGAGCCTCGTTGATGCGCTGGAGCAGGCATGACAAGTATGGGGTGCAGCAGGCGCACAGGGACGCAGGCCCAGCTGCGCTCGACGCAGGACTCGTGGCGGGCTGAGAGGCGCCGCCCTGGCTGACGTGTTGTCCATTCTGAATGAGAACCATGACCAGTGCGAAAGGCTTTTTTTGTTAACACCTCTATGCAGGCCTGGCGAAGAAGGTCGAACCCACTATGCAAAAGCGCATGCAGGGGGGGGCGTATCGTTCGACATTTCCGCATTCTGCCCCACAACCTGTGGGGACATGGTAGCATCCACTGGCCACTACACTCCATGCACCAGCAGTTGATCTCCACATGGGCATTTTGGTGGTTTGCACTCAAGGAATGTGAACCTACCCAATGCGTGGAGGTGCCGGACAGACCACAGTCACTTGCCGCTCTTGCACATGCTTGCTCCATGCCTCTCCTCACATTCTGGTATTTTGGGTCTGTGGTGCCATGCCGTGGCTGGGTTGTGGGCATGGCAAGGTTGGATTCCCAATGGATTGTGTTGTCGTGTCTGGTCGGTTGGCATATTGTGTGTCATGTTGAATGTAGTTATGCTGGGTGCCCATTGGCAGTGTCGTGAGTTGCATGACTGTGGGCTGGAGGTGTGTGGTGTGTTTATTTTGGACTTACCAACGTGGCAATGTGTGCCATCCTGGGAGCGCTGGGTGATGATGGACTGTCTGGAGATGTGAGTATCATGCACTCTGCCTGGGGAGTTGGCCACAACATTGTTGAGGAGTTTCGGATGGTCCACTATTGCCTGCACAATCATGGTATGCGTGTGCTTTCTGTTGTGGTAGTTGTGTGCAGTGTGGACAGGCTGCACGAGGGGTACATGTGTGCAGTTGATTGTCCCTGACACGGGAGGGAATCCAGCTATGGCGTAGGGGCCTTGCTTGGACTCTAGCTGCTCCTGTGCGGTGTGGGTGACGTGGGGTGCTGGGGTACCAGGCTGATGTTGGCATCCAGAACAGGTGTGATGACCTTGGACGGGGCTGGCTGTGTGACTCCTCTGACACCATCCAACCCACAACTGCCAGAGGCCGGCATGTGCTGCACAGCCGGCAGCGCTGTCTGTGGAGGGATGTTGGTTGTCTGCTGGGTTGGGACCAATAGCAGGTGGGGGATGTGGTCAGGATGTGGGGGATGGTTGTACTTTTGGGCTTGTAGTGGTCAATGTCCTCCTGTGGCTTTGGGTCTGGGCGGAAGCTGCGTTTCAGGTGAATCAGCTGTCTTTGTGGACGCTGCCTCTGTGGTGTTCCTGGGGGGGAGGGACGGGTCCTGGGGGTGGTGGGGGGCCTGGGGTGGATGCAATGGGTATTGTGGCCCTCATGGGTATCCACATTGCATGATCATTGTCTCCATGGCATTTGTAGGTCTTAGGTGTGGCTCTTGGCTGTGCTCCCTATTTTGCTGGTGTTAAGCAGGACAAATACCTGCAGCATAAGGCAGGTGTTAATTCCCTGCTGCAACCGCGGCTTATCGTCTGTTTTTGGTTCGTATCGCAGATCTGGCAGTTCGTTGTGAAAGGGGTGTTGTGGTTTTTTCATAAGTTTTTGCACGGGAACGCCTACTCTGCATCTCATTGGGGTTAGCTGGTGGTGTCAACCGTGGAGATACATTTTGGGGCAGTTATTGCTGGAATACTGGCGATGTCTGCAGTTTGCACCAGCTTCTGAATGGGGTGTTAAATCTATATCCTTTTTGTTGGATTAAGGTGGAGATAAATCGGAGACAAGTCCTTGTGAATATCCCCCATAGGCTTTAGCACTCTCGACTCTGTATTAACAGTGTTCCTCCTTGCTTGTTTATGTAAAACAAACCTACAACACAACCACCATGTCTTTTGGTAGAGCTGTTTCTGAAAGGCCTTCGAGTTAAAAACAGTGTTCCTAGCCTTTAAGATATTGATTTGCTTTACAGCATCCTGCTGTGTCCACAGTTCCCTTATTTTTGAGGTTGTTCATTTGAGCTCCCTATCCTATGTGGGAAGCGTCTGTCGTTATAGTCACTGTTGGAGTTGGTTGTGTGGAAAGTCAGCATGTTTGAACAAGATAAACATAGTTCATCAGGACATTACCTAGTGCTGTCTGCGTGACGTCTGGATCTTCCCAACTCCCTGTTGCTTGAGACCATTGTCCTTGAAGCTATTCCTGGAATGGTCTCGAATGCACAAAACCAACATTCGCTTGCACATATTTGATTCCCATCATTCCTAGCAGCTTCCCTACTGTCCTCACTGTCACGTCGAAACCAGAGAGAGCTAACTCTGTCTCCTTTAGCAGGGCTAATATTCTCTTCTTGTTTGGGAACACCTTCTCTGATATTGTATTTAATTCTTCTCCAAAGAACACTTTTTCTTGTTCAGGCTCTGGGGAAGATATGTCCCAGTGTATGGAAAAACGGAGTTGAACTAGTGTCTGTATCACTGCTGTATATGTTGTGTGCAGAGACTGTACGAGCTTGCTCTTACTAACCAGTCGCCTAGGTACGAGTATACATGGATTCCTTGCCTTCATAGAAGTGTGGCTACTGCAGCTAGGCACGTTTGGTGCTGATTTTAGTCTGAATGCAAGCAGTGTTCACACTTTGAATTGGTAGTGTGTTTTGTTGACCACAAATCTTGAAATATGCCTACTTGCATATTCCCATGAACAAAAGACACAAAGAACTATTAAGTGACTACATTGCAACCATAGACTTTTTTGCAACTGAGGGATCATCTCTTGCAGAGTTGTCATTTTGAACCTTTAAGATTTCTCAAAAAATTCATAAGAACTCAGACAGGTCCAATATTGGACGCAGTGTTCCATTATTGGAATTAGGAAGTACATGGAGTAAATGCCTTTGTTCCTTTCCTTGAGTGGTACCTGTTTTATTGCATCTTTGGCTTGTAGTTCTTGTACCTCTTGGAGTAACTGAGATAATTCTCTCTTTGAATGTATCTTCTTGTTTGGCTGTTTATTTGGAGGTTGTTTGCTTAGCTCTATGCAGTAACTATAAGGTAATATGCTTAAGGACCATTTGTCTAAAGTACTTCCTCTACAAGTGGAGAGGGATCACTTCAATCAGTTCCTACAGCATACTACACCAGTTGGAGGCAGTTTGACTGTTTAAAGGATGTTGTTTTTCTAATGATTCTGATGTTCTTGGAGTGTGGACACACCTTAGAATGCACAGTGTTGTCTCAACAAGCCACTTTGTTATAGTTTAAGCTCCCCCTCTTTGCGGAAGTCCTCTTCCCCACGGGCGTCCTCGAAAGGATTGTCTTCCTTGCTCGTATTGACCATTTTGTTGCTGCCCTTATTGTCCCTGGCTTAATTCTTGGTAAGTTTGTTGATATGTTTGATGCAAGGTTGTAGATTGATGGTAACCTCTTCCCACTGGTCTCCTTGAGGGTGTGCCTCTACAACAGAAAGAACCATTGGTGCCCTACAATTCATTGTCCTTTTTCAATTGGTTCAGCTTGTCGTTCTATGTCACTTCCAAACAATTGTTCTCCATTGAACGGTGAGTTCAGTATATTGTTCTGCACTTCTGGTTTGAAACCTGAGATTCGTAGCCATGCATGCCTTTTTTCGGTGATACCGATCATCATTTGTCTGCTCGATGTTAATGCAGCATATAGGGCTGATTTTAAGCATGTGTTAGCTATGTTCTTTCATTCTTCTACTATGTGGCTTGCTCTTTTTTGGAATTGGGAGGAGGTGGGAGAGCTACTAAAGCACCTACCAGAACAATGTTGGTATGCATGCCTGTTGAGCAATCGTTGGAATTTGCTATGCGCCATTGACTTGCGCACTTCTCTCAACCTTTTTCCCCATAAGGTCCATCCTCTTGCTTTCTTTGTCTGGTGGTGGACCCATGGTGGTTGGAACATTAGCCCTTTTCCTAGCAGTGGATGTTGTAATGGATGCCACTGACCCCTTGATGTAAATCGGGTCTCTTGCGAAATTTTGTATTTTTTATCCCCTCTTGGAGTGACTGCTTTACATGTGGCAGGCTCTTTAAATGCTTTTTTCCCTTGATCTAATACACTTGGCAAAATAGGGAGGAATTGGCTCCTTGATTGAGTACGCATCAAATTCTCTAGTAGGAAACATGGAGTACCACTGGAGAAAGAAAACCCCCAATCTTAAGTATCTGCTGCCTTTTTGATGACCTGGTTATATATAAAAATATCCTTCGGGACCATCACCACCAGATGACATGATGCCAACTCCCCAGAAGAAGCAATGGATACGAGATCTTGCCATTGTAGGTCTTGAACCTCCGAGGTTGCCAAGCCCATATAAGTTTGTTCCTCATCTTCTTCTTCGAAGAACTCTTCTTCTTCTTGCTCGTCGAGCGGTTCAGGTGTAGTTGGAGGCTGTAACTCCTCGACTGTCTTTTCCACTTCTGTGGAAGTTTTCGGCAGTATCTTGAATTGTTCAAGCTTTCGTTTAATTCTTTTTTCCGTTGCAAAATGTTTGCCATTTCTGCCTCTAGCCTCTTTTTCTTCTTCTCTATCTCGGAAACCTGAGTTTCGGCGTCAAGACCTTTAGCCTTCCTTTTCATGCTTAATGGTGCAGACCCGGCAGTCAAAGGCTGTTTTGACTCATTTGCTTCAACACCAAAGCGTCTTTTTCTTGAGCGTCTTTCGACGTCGTTGGTTTTTTGAGTGTCTTCGACGGATCCGTAGACAAGGACTCCGGAACGGCGGAGCGTCTGTCTTTGGACGCAACTGCAGACGTCAAGTGCTTCGACGCCGAGGTCCTAGAGTCTGTTTTTTGTGACTCGTCTAACTTTTTCGAGGTTGACGGTTCTCTTCCCTCCTTCGAAGTCTTCTTTTTGACAACTACGACTGGCATTTCTCTGTCGCTGAAGGGCCAGAAATTGAAGAGAACATTGTCTGCTTCTTTGCTGGAGAGGCCCAGGTCTCGTAACGATGGTGGTGGACCTTGCCCCTGCATGTTGTAATTGGCTCTTCTCTGTCTCTCTCGTATCCTCAAATTCTTTGCAACGCCTGCTCTGCTTGCCACTAGATCACCGAAGTGACGATTGGGGTGAAAGCAAAGGTTGCAGACTGGATGCTGGTCCTTTTGTGTGTACTTGTGATGACAATTCTTACAGAACTTGAATGGTGTCCATTACCTTGCACAGGGAGCCCCCTGTATGCGTATTCTCCATTTGTCGTCAAAGGCTATTGTTTTCACTTTTCAGCGCACTCCTGTCCCTCAATTACAAGTCTGGTATGTCAATTCCTTGTATCATTGTCTTTTAGAAGTTTTTCCTTCCTTTTCATCAATTCTTTTCTCCAAATATCAGGAGCTCCTTCCGTATCAATCCAGACCCAATGGCGGAAAAAAAGAATCTGAAGATGGTGACCAAAGGTGGGAGCTTCCATAGGAAGCACATCGATGTCACAAGAGGACACCAAATAGTGGTATGTCGACGCCCACCAAAAGAAAATAAAAGAGGACAAATACAACTATTCAGGACCCAACCACTACATGGCGGACAGGATCGAGCGAGAGGAGAGAGTGACCGCCCAGCAGGCGGAGGAGGAGGAGTCACGTATTGCCGCAACTGCAGCTGTCCTTGTTTGCTGCTTTCACTCTCGCTTTCACTCCCGTGGCTCCCTGCTGCTGCTCCCCCCACGGTTCCACCCGTGGACTACGGCCTACCCGGGCTCTGGGGAAGGACTTTGAATTACGGGGGTGCGAGCTCCGAGGCCCGGTTCTGGGATCAGCAGGCAGTAAAGGGCAGTAGAGGCGGGGGTGCAGTACAGCGCTTGACCGCGCTTGGAGAGCAGTTTGCGGCCGGTTGGAGCTCCCGGTGTGCAGCCGGTTGGAGAAGCCGGTTGGAGCTCTCGGCGTCTGGAGCTCCCGGCGTTTCCCGGCATCTCCTGGTATTCCTGGCACACCTCCAGCCCCCCTCTGCACAGCTGCATGGTGAGTTTGATCTTTCCATAAGCTAAAGTCCCCTTAAACAGCTAAGCTAAGTTCATACAGACAGACATACAAGTCTAATACGAGTCTAGTGTTCTGTCTAAGGCTTTGCACAATCACAGTACCTTTGCACAATCACAGTACCTCCTGTGGGGATAGCGCCTTTCCAGCACTTTGTCAGGACCTCTCCAGCAGAGAGCAGCAGAGAATAGCGGTCGGGGCGGCTCTGGCAAAGTGACCTGTGGTGTGGTGCAGTGGGTGGGGGGTTAGCTGCCTCGTGAGCTTGTCAAGGGCACCCTAGTGCCTTAACGTGCCGGACTGGGATCATCCGTAATCTCTCAGGAGACCAAAGATGTCGGGAACAGTCGCCAGACTCCACAGGAGCGAAGACAAATACCGCTAACTTCTGAAAAGCAGCCCCCAAAATGGAAGGTGAAACTCACTCTGAGGCACTGCTCTCCAAAAGTATGGGGGAATTAAAACCAAGGAGTGTCCACCACTCTCCCCATAGGAGGATGAATGAGGTCGTGGAGACGGGCGTCCAGGAGAAGCAGATGCTAGAAGGAAAAACAGTAATCACAACACAATACTGTATAATTCTTGGGACTATAATACATTGATCAGTGTTCAGTACCGCCTCACACTCACCCGATCTCTTCTGTAAGCCTTCTTTATAGGGGTCTCACCAGCAATACCGGGGTAGGACCCGTAAGGCTGGCTGGAACAGGGTAGGGGATATCAGCACACTGAATGAGGTCCCGGACTGAGGTAGTTACAGAGACAATCATTCACTATTCATACAAGGAGGACTATGGTGGATCGACAAAACAACAGAGATGGGGGTTAAACCAAAATTATGGCCGTGCGATAAAACTGAAAGAAATGCAACCAGCCAACGAACTGGGATATCAGGACAAGGGTTTGAGGTGTTCTGGTCGGCCATTTCCGAAAGGGAAGGGCAGAGCAGACACACACTCAAGAGGTGTGCCGTCCGGCTCCACGGGGCTAAATGAAGCGAGACAGCAACACACTCAAGGGAGAGGCAGGGAAATACAAAACCTGCTCGAAGAATGGAAACAGAGAAACGCTACAGTTCTCACAATACTAAATAGGCAGTACACAAGTTAGAGATAGGAGGAATATAACAGCGAGGTAGGGAAAGGTTGGCAGCTAGGGAGAACACTGCAAAAGGAAATACCGCTTGGACCACCCTGAAGGTTTCCGACTCCGAGAAGAGATGAGTCGAATAACAGGGAAGCGGCACACCAAACACGGAGACAACGAAGACGCTGCACCAAACAGGGAACAAGGCGGAAGTAAGGAAGGGGCGTGGTCACGGAATGAGTCAGTAAGCCAAGCGTCAAACGACGTGAGAGGCGTCCCTTTAGAGGTTTAAAGGAGCGTGTGTAAAGTGTGCCTCTTGTGTTTGTGGTCCGGCCCTGAACACAGTTCAATGCCTCCGTCTTTGCCCCTGCACCCTAACAAAAGATTGATTTAAGCAAGAACCCCCGCGGCAGACCTTACTAGGAGGGGTACCACCAAAGGGGAGGCACCACACGCCTCAACCAACAAACTCGACACAACAAATTATTCAACATATAGGAGCAATGAGATCCGGCAGAGTTAGACAACCACTACTTAAACCAAAACCTAACTCAAAGCCTAAGTCGCGGAAAAGGAAAAGGACACTGGAGCCAACATCGTTATCATATCCAATCAACTCTCAGGAATCAAATTCTAATGTTGATAACACAGAACTTCAATGCGAGTTACAACTTTAAATTTAACCTCAATTGTAACCCCAAACAAAAGCGGAAATAACAAGGATCCTGCATCACCGACGGCCGACGCCTCTACTATCTGTTCAATTATGGCTCTTCAGCAACCATTGAGATCACCAACTCCGCCAAATCCATCACAGCTACCTTCACAAACTTTATCACCCCCAGTATTAAAGCCATCATCAAAGGACTTAAATAACCTCATAACTATCAAAGGAACGCCAGCGAGAAAAAAGATATGCTCTCACCAACCAAAGATATATATGAAGTTTTCCTTTTTAAAAGACCCTGGAACAGTTTTATGTTCCCTATCTTAGAATAAATAAGGTCTCCACACGCCACTCCTATCAAGCTAGCCTGATTGCAGTCATACTCACAGTAACCTAGCTGACTTACCCAGGGCCAGGGCCCTCAACTCTTCCATCACTGAGGTAGCATCTGCAACACCAACATCGCCTGCAATAAGAAGAGAGGCAGTATCTACCTGCTTAGCAGGCCAAGGAGCTAATAGCTACAACAAGCATAACAGTCAAAGCAATGATAACTCGGAAACGGTATGCCCCGGAAAAAAAGACCACCAAAGACTGCACATGGAGCCCATCAAAGATAGTTGAGTTTGCTGAGACAGCAACCCATTTACTCCCAGCCAGTCAGGCTGAGACTCACTCAAGAAAAGTTAGTTCATCGCACTTAGAAAATTAAGACTCATTAGTCAAAATCAAGGTTCAGATTCATAATGACGGAAAAAGAGAAGATTCACTCCCTCCCCAACTACTTAGTAGTTCGCCAAACTTAATGAGGATAATCCGAGACATACAGACAGAACCACCAATAACAACTAAAGAGCAGGAATGCAGAACGCAACTCCTCCAACCGACTAACAGCCCTTCTATCCAAACTAAGATATCACAAACATATCCCAACGGAACTGGGGAACAAGCAGTACAAATAGAAGACCAGCATCGCAAATGTCACCTCAACGCCGTACTTTATTACCATACAACGACTCCCAATCCATAAACAACTCCTTAAATAATGATATGACTTTCATAGCAACACAGGAATGGGAAGAACTAGTTGCTTCTTATAACCTTAAACCAGCCCATGGCAAATTACCCAACGAAGCAAACAATTCCCCAAAATTGGATAAAAGTAACAATGTTGGAAATTCGTTTCCCGAATCCATATGGACAACAATTTTAAATACTTTGAAATTCTAGAGCTGTAGCTGAGTTTTGCAATCACACAAAATGGATCTGCAGCTTTCGGTCCTACAGACAATGGCCAACTCCATTTCAGGAATTGCCTGGAAAATCTCAGAACTAAATGGTCTTATAAAGAGGGGCCAAGACGCTGTCTCCATGGCTCAAATATTAACACCATTACCACTTCCCTGCGATCCGATCCAAGACAAACTATCATCTCTACCATCTATGCTAGGGGACCTGATAAGCGATCTAAAATCAGTAGTCCCACAAATTTCGATCCCACAAACTTTGGACCTAAGTTCAGAGCAGCAGGCCGAACAGCCTGCAGCTATTAACCCACCCTCAGGTGGCAGACCAGTTCTAACAACATTGCCAGGAACTATGGAAATCGAACCCACAAACAATACTGCAACTCCAGTTGAATCGGCTTCAGTTAATACTCAGGCCCGAACAAAATGCGTAGGAAGAAAAAAAGGAAAGGAAGAAACCGTTTTTTAACGGATGCAAGACTTAGCACAGAAGCACAATTAAACGCATCTTCTGTAGTAACGACCAGTGGTCGGAAATACAAAGACAACGAACAACTTCCACTTTTGCACAAGGACCCAGAGAGTCCTTTCCCATCGTCTCCAGCACTTCTGACAAAAACAACAGACAGTGCCATCCAGAAATCTGGTCCAAGTGAACCCAAACAGAAGTTTCCTCAATCAAAAGCAACTCAATCAGCACATAATACGGACGTAACGACATTTGAACAAACTCCACTAACAGAAACTAAGGACAGTGTTACATCTAACAACGCGGAGTTAACTCAGCAATCAATACGAAGATCGAATAGCAACATAAGAGCATTGAGGATGGATAACAATCGAAGAGAGCAACCAAATTACCCGGATACGGAACGCCCAAGCCGTCCCGTCCCCCCAGTCCTTTCAACACGGCCATGAGGGATCATCAACAAGTCCAACAACAATCCAGCATCAGGACAGTCCGACAATTATCCTCTTCACTCCTGAATATACGTCCCGAGGTAGGGATGACATACTGAACAGGGGAAACATAATAAGACTTTTGCACTCGGTTACAAGCCTAGAGAACATCAGCTCCTCTGACCTTATGCTAATAGAGTTTCAGTCAAATAACGACTCACAACGCACAGAATCAACAAAAGCAACCTGGAACTCCTTTGAGATAGCTAATAAAATTATGGAAGAAGAAGCAACGTTCCAAAAATGGGGGATAGAAGTGAGACTTGAAAAGCAACCTCGCTATTCAACGCCTTTTTTACCCCTCATTAGGCCTTCGGCGCGAAAAAATGCCAACTCAGTACTGAAGGGAGCTAGGAGTAATTCCCCAAGGGCACACGCCCAAGTTACAAAAACATTCCTACCTGAACAAGATCAAAGGCATAGTAGCCACATCTCGCCAAACAATCTCCTTAATTGGAAGTTAATTCAATGAACAATCAATATAACGAATGGCGCAAATTGACAAAGGGGAAAATACCTTATTAATCCCTTAGAAAAGATCAGGGAAATTAGTGTTTGCTCCTGGAACATCAATGGCCTAGCCAGTAAAAGTAACGACCCAGAGTTCCTACAATATCTGAACTCATTTGACCTGCTACTGCTCCAAGAAACTTGGGAAGAAAAGACATTTGAGCTGCAAGGGTTTACATCTTGTTGTATTCCAGCAAATAAAAAATCCACCTTTGGACAATGATCAGGAGGCCTGATGTTCTTTGCTTCAATAGCAATAATAGGCGAAATTATGTCAATAGAATCTCACATACCTCCTCCTAGTGCAATACAGGTGGTAAAGATTTCACTTTGGTTACAGAAGCAGCTTCAAGAAGTAATAATAATCAATACTTATATCCATCCTAAACAGAAACAAAAAGCGGCCAATGACCTGGTGAAAGCCCTGGTAAAAATAATGGAGGAAAACGACTCTGACTTAATCATCTTGGCAGGAGACTTTAACGTGTTCCTTGTCAGCACAGACACAGATAACGATCTTATCCAATAACTGAATGATGCATGGGGTGTGCCTAGGCAAGGCTCCCTAAAAATCAACAAATCAACGAAGCACTCAAAAAACTTACTTCGACAACTGGAACAACTTAACCTAAGAGCCTTGAATGGGCGTTATGCCGAAGATGATCCACCAGTTGCTACTTTTCATTCCAACATACAATCCTCCCATCTTGACTACATGTTTACATCCTTAAATATGCTTGGCTGGGTAACAACGTTCAAAATAGGGACGAGCGACCTTAGTGACCACCTGCCTCAAGAAGCTACAATAAGAGTTAACTTGCAACTGGAAACTGATCCACACATAGGCTTTGACATTGAAGTTACTTCAAATCTAAGGCGGCTTCGGTGCAACGCCAATAACATTGACTCCACAAGCCTTGCAGCGAAAACTCTTTTCACACAAACTGCCAACTCTTCAACTAAGTTGTCAGAAGTTTGGCAAAACTTTATTCAAAACATCAGCGAGACATTATTAAAAACTTCACCAAATTGCTTACATCAAGGGAAGGGAACTTCTGATAAAATACAACCCACCCCAGAAATGAAAACGCAAAAACGGTTAATAAACCAAACATTGAGGCAGATGTGAAAGGATCCAACAAATCACGACTTGCAAACTGTCTTACGGAAAGCAACAAAACTGCTAAACCAGAAGAAATGGGAAAAACAGAAGCAAAGAAATGACGACCTATGGGCAAAACTTCTTTATGAAGGAAAGCGGAAAAAGAGCTCGAGGTTCTGGCAAATGATTAGGCCGAGATGTTCTGGATTCTTTATTCTTTTAAACTCAAACATATCAGAGGAGGCATGGACAAAATATTTACTTAAGCATTTTAATAATGAGGATAGTCCTGAAGACGCGGCAACAAAAAAAACCAGCATAGAAGTTATGAGGGCTAAAACAGAAGAAACAGACAATTGCTATACGGCAACAAGGACTCAAGATGCATGTGAGAATGGGGCCACGCTCCCACCTAAACTTGACAAATTAGATCCGGAAGCAAGTTCTTCTCAGTACATTGAGTCTGGACGACAGATGACTGTGCCAGCCGACATCAAATTTCAAATAGCAAGGGGGAGACCTACAGGAGCCCCCGGACCAAACGACATTCCACCAATGCTTTATAAATCGGACGCAGAATTTTGGAGCGTATCACTAACACCAATATTCAACAGTGTAAGGAATACCCAGACTCTTCCTGAGTCCTGGCATGGGTCAGTTATTAGCCCAATTTTCAAACATGGCAGTAAGAAACACCCAAACAACTATCGGCCTCCACGTCTATGAGGGCAATAAGCCAAGTATTTTGCTGGAACCATCTTGGAGGAGCTAACGTTATGGGCATCTGAAAATTATGTAATCCCGACCAATCAAACTGAGTTCTGCCGGGGCCAAGGGACCACAACTAACATCATGGCACTGACCTTGCTGATGGGAGCAGCAAAAGAGATTAAAACACCTCTATATCTCTCGTTTATTGGCTATACTGCTGCATTCGACCATGTGGATCGCAATAAACTTTGGCAGAAATTGGACAACTGGGGTATACCTAAACATCTCCTGGATGTGCTAATACTACTACACTCAAACACCTAGATTAAAGTCAAACTAGGAGCAGGCACACATCTCTCTAAACCCATCTGGACAACAAAAGTGTTAAAATAGGAGTGTGTATTAGCGCCAATTTTATACAACCTTTTCCTTGCCGACCTACCAGAGGAACTTGACAAATGCCCCAACCATGCACCTAAACTAGGGAAAATTACCCTTTCCAACCTGCTATATCCGGACGACTTGGTGTTGATAAGTTGGACACCCACGGGCCTCCAGCATCTCCTGAATGTAGCTCACACCTTTTCAGTAAAGAATGCACTGCAAATAAACTTCAATAAATCAAAGGTTATGGCTGTGAATTATAGGAAAAAAGGAGAATTAGTTGGCACTTAAACGGAGAAAAATTGGACCTGGTAACTACTTACAAGTAGTTGGGTGTAATTTTGGACTAAAAAAACACATTTAAACCACAACTAGACTCCTTACGAGGGAAGGCAACTATGACTTACTTGGCTATAAAATCGTTAAAGGCCAAACTTCCTGATCTAACGCTTAACCCTCTCCTTCAGATCTTGCGTGCAAAATTGCAGCCGACCCTTAGATACGGGAGTGAATCCCTTCATGGGAAGGACGCCGCATTATTGGACATAGTTATAGCCAACTCATACAGGGCCATCTTTAACCTCCCAAGATACGTTTCATCTGCTCAGATCCGGCTGGAATTCGGCATTCTTAAACAAACACTAGAAAGGCGGAGTGCGTATGTAACCAGCTGGCATAGGATTCGCACTGCCGAGATTGGCTCTTTAAGTGCCAATGTATGGGAAGAGCTGCTTCGGCATCATAAATCTTCAGCCAGAGACTATTTACTTGAACCACTTCAAGTCCTAGGTCTGTCTGATGTCTGGGATACCTCAATAGACCTCCTGTCCTTCAAAAAAGTGGCAAAAAAATCAGCACGCATCATTTCAGCAATTGAGGACAAGAAGGCACTAGCAAAAAGAGCGCACCGCTGGATCACGCTCGGTGATTATGGAAGAACGCAACCATAAGCATACCTCAATATTGGTATGAAAATACAAATCAAAGAAAAGTTTCTGAAACTACGCCTTGGTGTAATTCCTGTACTCCCACATTTACCACCCTGGGAGAGAAAACACTTTTCACAGCAGTGCCGCCTGTGCAAAACTGGCAAGGAAGACATTGTCCATGCGATTTGCATTTGTCCCAAACTAAAGGACTTGAGGTACAACTTATTACGACCTTCGTTCAAACTACATGGCGTTCGGACATGCAGGCCGGGTGTTAAACTGTGTTTCAACCCCATCAACACCAAATTAAACTGCCAGGTCGTAAAGTTTTTTAATTTAGCGGGAAAAAGACTTAAGAGCGCAGGATGAACGCTAGAAGATTTTAAGGATAATCATGAACTGATCTTAACCAAACTTTTAATCTGATAAGATTGAGTACAAATGAACTTTCTAAATAATTTTCACCAATGTTTTATAACTTTGTAAAGATTTTAATTAATCATGTACAAATAAACGATTACTTACTTACTTACTACATGGCCGAATAATGCACAGCATGTGAATCCAGAAAAGATTCACTCTGCAAAACCATGGTTGTCAAGCCCATGTTGGAGCTATTAAACATCTCTTGCATGATACTGTTTGAGTTTCCTGACCATTAACAAAAGTAGTGGAAGTGGTGGAAAAGCATTCCTTTGCAACAAAAGAAAATGCAAAATCCCACACCTGTTTGAATTGCAAGCAAGTATCCACACCATCAATTTCTGGAAACCCCTACTTGTGAAAGTATGGGTGATGAATACTGGGGTGAATCTCCCATTCATGGACTTGTCCATAGTTGTTGAGTTATGGTTAGAAAGTATTAACTGTGTTGTAGGTGAGGTAGGAAGGCTTTGATTGCTAGATGAACAACTTGCAGCTCTAAGTGACTGAAATGTAGACTCTTGTGTTTTCTTGTGTTTAGAATCACATATTCCCTGAATAGAGAGGTTGTGGAGATGCTTGCCGAACAGGTTGAGGAGCACATCTGTTAGAATTATGTGGGAATTGGGATCTGAAAAGGCACCCTTAGCAATGGTGGGAGCCACAATATATCGTTTTGGTATACAACCGCACACATCACACTTTGTATAGATTCTAAGTTGTCCCTGTGATTGAGTCCATTGTTGTAAAGGTCTCATATTTAGTCTGGCATGTGGGACTATGTGAGAAATATTTTGGCAGGAATTTAATTCAGTAGTTTCAGACTTAAGGGCATAATTACATCCTGTATTCAAACAGGAAGTCAATGTTACTATATTGTGCATTCTGTCAGTGTCAGTCATACCTAGGGGCTATGCTCAACACAAACTTTGTGTTTGGGTCTGCTGAGTAACGGCTGGTAGTAGATGAGACTTTTGTAGGTTGATGGTACACCCTAGTTGATGTGGCAAATGTAGCAACTTTATGGTTTATCATCAACCTATACATCAACTACGGTGTAAGTTCGAACCAAAACAATTATTTGCTTTGATTAGCTAGGTGTCTGGACATGGGAAGACGTGAATATTTTGAATAGCAGGTGTGCTGATACCACTACTAGAAATTTTGAGATTGCTATTGGTGCAGTGGTAATACCAAAGGGAAGAGCATTGAACTGATAATGCTTCCCTTGAAAAGGAAATCTGAGGTATTTTGGTGTGCAGGATGAATTGGTATATGGAAATAGACGTCCTTTAGAATTAAAGCCGCCATGAAGTACCCTTTTTGTAATAATGGAATGATCGCTTGGAGAGTGACCATATGGAAGTGTTCTGATATGATATAATGATTCAATGGTCTGAGATCGAGAATGGGCCAGACAAATTCATCTTTTTGGGGTATAAGGAACTATAGTGACTATACTCCTGCTCCCTGAAATTGCTGTGAGACTGGTTCTATTGCTCCCTTTTGTAATAGAGTTGTTCAAATATCCCACCTCACAAACACAAATCCTTCTGCAAAAAAAGATGATGTTGTGTAGATAATTTGAGGAGTCGTTATGAGCTCCAGACAATAACCTTGTTGGATAATGTCCAAGACCCATTGGTCTGTTGTGATTGATTTTCAATTGTTGAGAAATTGTTGCAGATTACCCCCGACAATTGTTATGGGGGAATGGTAAGGAAGTCCTTGCTTGTTTTTGGCATTTGAGAAACGGGTATTGTTTCCCCTGCCTTTAAAATTGTTTCCTCTATAAGAACCTCTGGGTCACAATACAAAACTCTGTAGAATGTTCTTGGTGTACAGGTTCATCCCAGATTGATCCGTGGTAGCGGTTTTGACACCTTGTTTATAACTTGGCCTATGGAAAGAACCACTATAGGTGTTAATTTGTAAAGCTCCCATTGATTTTGCTAACTGTGTCCTTTTTCATTTTCTCCAGGGCTCTATCCATTTGTGGTCCAAAAAGATATTCTTTAGTGAACTGGAGATTTAGTATCTCCTGCTGTACTTCAGGCTTAAAACCTGATACGCAGGCACGCATGGTTAAGGGTATTGGTAATAACAGCAGTATCCTAACAATTCTACTGATAAATGTGTACTAGATGCAGCCAACACCGTGGTTAGGGGTATTAAGTTTACCTTAATTTATTCCTTGACTCCTTTTTCTATGCTCCTCTGGGAGGTGTTGGAGGATCCCCCCCCCATTTCCGCCCAGTGGGCACTGTCGTACATTGCTAACAAAGCTTGGCTATTGACTATACGTCAATGATTGGCTGCTTGTGCCACAACTCTTTTACCAGAGGCATCTATGAGCTTTAACTCTTTTTCTGGAAGTAGTGCATCTCTAGTTGTTTGGGAGTTAGCTCTTTTCCTGGCATGTGACACCACTATAGAGCCCAGGGTTACAAGACGTTTTATTAAAAAAAAAAGGGGTCAGATGGTGTTGGCTTGTACTTTTTGTCATTGCATATAGTAGTTATACTCGCTTTGACTGGTTCTTTAATAATGTCGTCAGAATGACGTGACACACCTTTGTCTAATGTACAGAGAGGGGAACAATACTTACCATTGCTCAAAGTCTCCCTAGAGTAGGACTTTCTGTTTGAGTCCTAATAGCACATATACCCACATTCCATCTAGTACTTCTATATAAGGTCATCAGGTGGTGATGGGCGTGTGGGAAATAAATCCAGGTCAGTGTCTGCTTGGGGCTCAATATCCTAATCATCCCAAGGATCCCTTGGTTGTGTATCATGTGGGATGTCCTGATCTTCCTCTACCTCAATTGTTTGAGGCAGGTACCAAGTCCCCTTTATCTATAGTAGAGTAGGTGGTGGAGGAGGTGTTTGTGGTATTGGTGAAGTGGGCAGAGGAATGTGCAATGGCCTAGTTGCAGCATACTTTCTCTTTACTGGTTGAGTTTTGAAGAGGCATAGAAAAATTCCTGTTCAACTGCTTTTTAGAAGTCTTTTTTGGTGGTTGTATCATTATTTTCTTTCCAGGCTGAATGTGCAGTCTTTTTTGTTTCAAGTTGAGCGTTTGATGAAATTGCTCGAGAATTGGCTCTGGAGGAGATTTCAAACCGCAAAAATGAAGAATATTGTTGGTGTAAGCTCTGTTTTCGAAGAAGGAATATTTGGTTCCGAAATATGGAGTCTTGATCTTTGGTCTCGGCACAGATACAAAGGTGTTGTGTTCTCGGATGGAAATGAGGTGGAGGCCCCTGCTGTAGGCTGAACTTTCGGAGCAGAGCCTGATGGTCTGGCTTCCAAGTTTTTTTGTTGGTGCGCGCCATGGCTTGTCTGCAGTGGCGGCCCGTGAGCAGGTTTTTGGCTTAGGGTCGGGGGTAGAAGCACTCACTGTTGCTTCTGCGCTGGCTGAAGAATGGTAGACAGAGTCCGAGTCTCAATCCGAGGATGATTTGATCATGGATGGAAAGTGATTCCTCCTGCACAGCTGAAGCTTCTTCTTCCTCTTCTTGTCAACCGAAGAGGTCCGGGATATAGTCTGCTTGTTTGCACTGCATATTCTGGCATCTCAACGTGGGTCCCTAAGAGTCTTTTTGGACCGAAAGTATTTGCAGGCCTTACAGGTATCTTTTCGATGTTCGGGCGAGAGGCATAAGTTACAAACGGGGTGTTCGACGATGTGAGGGAATATGGAGTGACACTTGGAACACACTCCATTCCGTTTCTGTCCGATTAGCCTGTCAGTTTCAGAGAACATTGGAAATGGAGAAGTTTTGCCCATCCGGGCGCGGTCTGTGCACCAAGGAAGCGAACCGAAGATCTGCTACAGAAAGGGTGTATGGGAAACAAAAGTATACCGACCGAAGCAATACCATTGGAAGATATAAAGGGACCGAAGGGAGCCCGAAGGAGTCTCGAACTGGAGTGTGAGATACTACATCTGAACACCTCAGCAGAAAAAAACAATCTGGAGATGGCGTTGATGACCATGCGCAGTATTACCAAGGGGAGGAGTTGGACAGCCTTGTGACTCGAAGAAAACTTCTAGGAACAAAAACAACTTGCAATCATCAGAGCCCAACACTAGATGGCAGACTGAAGCATGTGTGCTGTAGATACACATGCTTGCATAAACCTTTGAGGATCCCTAGTGTCATTATGGCAGATTTGCTAATCCAGGAAGAAACATTGTATATCAAAATATGACCACCCCACTAACCCATACACAACCCTACCACAGAATTCCCTCTGTCTATACTGGAAATAATAATATCTATCCATCACCCTTGTTCTTCCACCAGTAATGAGGAAACCAGCAACATTTTTGGGATAGTTCTATTTGTTTTCCCTACTGGTTTCCTCTGAAGAGCAGCAGACGGTCTGGAGTTTGAAACAAAGTATTGTGCTATTCATTGTCACATCCCTGCCACTCAAAGCCTCATAGGAGCTCTGTCTGTAGTAATCTGACAACCAAAGCATCCGCAGGTGGAAGGGACTGTCACTAACTCCATTGCCTAAAATATCTCTCCTCCTCCTATTAGAAGGAGTGTGATACTGAGGCAGTCCTCTACAATCTTCCCTCTATTAGACTTTGGAAGTGGCTATTTAGTATTTCAGCTAGAGCTCTCGCTGTCCTAAAACGGAGTGTGCATTCTCCATGGTTCTGAGCTTCTTTAATACCACAGTATAACACTGGTGGGGGTTTTTAAGAGTCTTTCTTGCCCCACTGCTCACTAGTAACCATGCTGGCAGGGTTGTCGTTATTCCTCCTCAACCTAAAGATCCATGTAGCTAATGATTGGCCACTGTGGCATGTCTTTGAAATAGCGGTGGCCTTCAAAAGGCCAAAACAGTGAGAAGCTGCCTCCAGACCCTCTTGGGGTAACTTTTTTGCAGCATGGATCTGATAAGAGATTAATGTGTTTTGCATCTTGGTGGTTGGATTCGGAAAAGTGGTAACCTGTTTTGGAGTACAAACCCTGAGTGTCAGAAGGTAGAGATTTGAGGGCTTCCTATCAATGATATTCACTTCTGGTTATAAACAGTTCCTTCGCTACCTTCAGATTATTTTGCTTTGCATCATGCTGGTCTTCGGTGTGCATTGAGTTTCCTTGTATCCGTGTCAATAAGTAGGCACTAATGGCAAATTCCACAATCCATATACATTATTTTAATAAAATATGCACTTTCATTGGCTCTTTAGGGTGCTTTTATGAAATTCACCCTAGCATCTAGGCTGAGAGGAAAGGTTTGGTGAATGCTCCAAACATGGATACTGCCCATGCTATGACAATATTAGGTGTCCTATTCTGCTTCAAGCCTTTTTGCCTTCCTACATATTAGAATCTATTCACCTTCAGGCTTTAATGTCAAACATAAGTGCATGAGTACATTTGTCATTTAAAGATGTTTGTACTGCCATCATGGCAATGTTGGAATCAAAACCTATGCAAACTCAAACTCAGTTTCTAAAGTGCCAAATAGAGAGCAAGATAACTGTTAAAGGTTTATATGGCAGTGAATGGAGAGTCAATACCTGTACACTTGCAGCACAACATGACAGGCAGTTTGTCCCATCATCTGAGTGAACAGAATTTATCAAGGAAAAAGAAATAAAGGAAAGCAAAAGCAATAAATCAAGTAAGACAGGATCCAAATAAAGTATTTGCTGCCTAGTGATCTGTCTCTCAGGAGACACCAAGACTCTGCCACAGAGGTGAGGTTAGTTCCAACCACCGTTCTTCACTACAACTACCAGACCTAAGCATGAGATACAGGATCTGCAGACAGTAAACATTTGCCATGGAAGTGGATGTACCAGGAAAAAACAGAAAACCAAGACACATATAGCAAATACAGTTATGGCATTCACAACCATTATTTCTACAGGCATTTCCTATTGCATCGCTTTCTGCACACATGATGGCAACAGCAATCCTCAGAGCCATTTTAGTCAGAGCCTCAATATTGCTCATGCCTTGTTTTTAACTGTGCTTTTTTCAAGCCAGTAAAAGTGGGACATCACAGATTTGTAAGGGAATAATTGCATCTAGGAACTAACTGTCAAAAAAGAACTGTGCCTCCATACTGGATCTACGATTCATTTTTTTTAATTCAGAGCAATGCAACATCTTGAATACTCGAGTAGTCAACAAATTGGGGGTGGAGGGTTATCATACACTGAATATAGTTCTCCAAAATGTCATTCCAACTTGGATGTAAATGTAATGAAAATAAAATGTATTTTTCCTGAAAATCACATTCATTGAATCCATTTTAGACTTTCAAAGATGTATTTTTGTCATAAAGTAGATCAGTTACCCCAATATTGCTTTACGATCATTGTAAGGAAAAAAGTGCAAAACAAGGATTGAAGTGGTATTCATAGTATCAAGTCTAGTGACATCATCAAAGAGACTCTGGGGGGCACATTCACAAGGACTTATCTCCGATTTATCTACACCTCAAAACATCAAAAGTGGAGATGGAGATAGATTCTGCACCAGCTTGTGAATGGGGTGTTAACTGCAGATATCGCCAGTATTCCAGCGATAACTGCCCCAAAATGTATCTCCACAGTGGATACCACCAACTTACCCTAATGAGATGCAAAGTAGGAGTTCCCATGCAAAAACACACCAAAAAACCACAACACCACTTTCACAACGAACAGCCAGCTCTGCGATGCGAACCAAAAACAGGCGATAATTCCCTGCTGCTACCGCGGCTTAACACCTGCCTTTTGCTGGTGTTAAGCAGGACGACTACCTGCAGCATGACAGGGATCCCAGCCAAGAGCCACACCTCCAGCCCACAGTCATGCAACTCACAACACTGCCAATGGGCACGCAGCACAACTACATTCAACATGACACACAACATGCCAACCGACCAGACACGACAACACGTCTCCATGGGAATCTGGCCTTGCCATGACCACAACCTAACAGCGGCATGGCACCACAGACCCACAATAATAGGATGCGAGGACAGGTATGGAGCAGGCATGTGCGAGAGTGGCAAGTGACTAAGGAATGTGACCCTACCCAATGCCAGGTGTGGGGTGGAGGGGCCGGACAGACCACAGAGTGTAAACCATGGAAATTGCCATGTGGATCAACTGCTGGTGCATGGGATGTAGTGGCCAGTGGACGCTACCATGTCACCACAGGCTTGTGAGGCAGAACGTGGAAATGTCGCACGTTACGTCCCCCCCTGCATGTGCGTGCTTAGTGGGTTGGGCCTGCATATGCCAGGCCTGCGTAGGGGTATGAACAAAAGCTTGTCGCACTGGTCGTGGTTCTAGTTTGGATTGGACAACACGTCTGCCTGGGCGGCACCTCTCAGCCCGCCACGAGTCCTAAGCCAAGCGCGGCCAGGCCTGCGTCCCTGTGTGCCTGCTGCACCTTGGGCCGCTGGTCCCCAGACCCATCATGCCTGCCCCAGTGCACCAACGAGGCTCCGCTCAACTGCTTACACCAGCGTGTGTCAAAGAGGGCCCACCACGTGCTGGTGCAAGCTCCAAGCATCAGTCTCGCGATCTCTGCAGCCTCCGAGGATCATCGCTGCCTCCCCCCCCCCTCGCTGGCCCACATTACTCCTTTCTCATTTACATATTCCACGTTGTCCTCTCTGGCCCAGTAGGTCGCACATGTGGAACTGTGTCCTGAATGGCAGTGACCCCAAGTCCGTGGCAGCGGCCACAGCACCAGACTCCCTTCGATCAGTGAGGCATAATTCTATATCATAGGCCTGCGACACATGGTGCCACTAACCTTGTTCAATGCAGGCCTGTGACACATGGTGCCACTAACCCTGTTCAACGCAAGTCAACATCCTGTGGTGCCACTGAACCTGAACTACGCAGGCCGGTGGGGCCATCCAACCTAAGCCGGCGACACTCTGCGAATGGCCCATGTGGAACAGTGTCTTGAGTAAGATGTGGAGGAGTCCACACCATTGGACACGTCTCATCGCAGGTGGCATCCCCTAACAGCACTGGTGCCACTAACTCAGTGCTCATGACTCATTGCGCACAATCTGGTTGGACCTTGGTGGCATCTGAGTCCATGGCCTGGTGGTTTACTGCATCTTTATCTGGGTGGACCGGTATTGGTGTCCAACATGTGTCTGTTCCATTCATCTCCACCACAGTGACTGTCAGGGTGGTCCTGCCCTCTGCATCATGCCCTGGTGGTACACCTTCCACCTTCCACTGAGACACTCTGCGAAAGGCCCCTTTATCATCTACGGAAACCTGCTCTGCACTCGTGACCCTGCCCCCAGTGGCCCGCAAGTCAGCGACCCATAGCGGTAGGCCCGTGCAGGATGCTGTGCATCCGGGTCCACTAACTCTGTGCAGTACAAGTCCTGGGGCCTTTATGGTTGAATTGCTGTGCCCTTTATGATGTACACTGTTGTCGATTTCTGACTGCACCAGGCAGCCCTTGCTGGCTGGTGTGCACACACACCCCACACGCATCCAACACAGGTGTCACTTGGTATGTGTGCCTGCTAATAAATGTGGCCATGCGCACGTGTCCGTAGCCATTCACACCATCTGAGCAAGTGTGTCCGTGATGTTGCAGGGTCCGTGCCCATCATGCTGACACATGGTAATATCCGCTGAAAACAGGACACTGTCACCTCAGCGTTGGGGTGCTCTGCTTCCTATGTGTGTGTGCTGCATTGTGTGTGAGATATCCCTTCAGCTCTGATTCAGGCAGTGTGGTTTTCACTTCTGTGCTTGTTCAACCAAGAGCACAAGTCACACAACCTGGCAACATCACACCACTGGTGTTGTTACTCTTGGGCATGGTTTGTTTGCAGTTGTGCTGTGCTTAATTGTACATGTGTGCCATTGTGCCCATCTCCCCCCGTTCCCCCAGTCCCTGCTGGTTCCTCTCCCTATTGCTGTTGTGTGTGTGCAGTTTCCGGTCCCCGAGTCCTGCCACCATCTCCAGACTGATGGAGGAAATGGTGTCCACCACAAGTCATCCAGCTCCTGGTGTGGTGCTAGGCTCCCACCTCTGGTGTGCATTGCTGCCTTCATGTTGTTGGCGTGTTTCTGCTTGTTTGTGCGTTTCGCATCATTCCGGATGTTCTGGTTTTCTACCATTATCCTCCTCCGCTCTCAAGGTGCATTCCTCGTGTCGAATATGGCCTGCCATGTACAATGTTTTGTTGCCAATGGGGCTTGTATACTGGCTCGGGTTGCCTCCATTGTGCTTGGCTGTTGTTTTCTGTTTGGTTTATCTTTCTTTTTCAGGCTTTTGTTGTGGTTATTCCTGCCTGCCGTGTGTGTTGAGGACCTGGCGGTGCTTATCCCGCTTTCCTCATCGCGAATGGGTTCATCACACATTTTTTTGTGTTGTGGTTTGTGTTTTCATCGCCATCGAGGTGGTTGTATCGCGGACATTGGCCGCGGTTTCGGCAGACTATCACATGGCACCGCCTTGTTGTGAATATCACGTTGACACTGGGATATTTTTCCGCTAGAGGCTGCGATGTGTAAAGTTGCATTAGCATTTTTGGGTGATGTTTAGCACATGTTCTTGTGAATATACCCCTCAGTGTGAAAGGTTATTTGTGCATTGGGCTTGCAACTCACGCTTTCCCAGAGACAAGGTGGTGCAACAACTGCATGCAGTCTTGTCTAAGGTAACATCAGTCAATGTTTATCCATGTATCATTTGTCCACTTTGATTTACCTGTTGAGTGCCCTATATGTATTGGAGCAATAGGATCCTTAACCTGCTACGTTGCTATATTAAGGTTGCTAGGGGTACGAGACAGTTGGCTGTTCCCATAGTACCTTCTAACCACAATGACATACTTGTTTTTTATATATACTTGCATCACAAAGCTATCAGATTTCAGTACAATTTTTAGGTCGAGCCTGGGCAGGGCATGCACTGCTCTGTGAGCCATGCTGTATTGGAGTATATACTTGAAGCCTGGTACGCTCTCCGCCCATATTTGTCATTGGCTTGTGTCATTGTCCTTCGTAAATGCTGGCTTCTGATTCGTTATTAGGCATGTTAGTCCCTCCTTAGTACCGCCTTGTCTTAATTTGTAATCTCCCATGATCCTGGCCCTTGTACCATGAAACAACTGAAGTAAGAAACTATTAGTTACAGACTAAGGAAAACATACCTGTCGGTATAGTTTTGTAGATTGAAGAATTTTCTGTACTCACATGCTTTGCATTATTCAGCCATCTACTGGTTGGGTCCAGAATTGTAGTATTTCTTCTGTTTTTTTGTTTTGGTTTTTTTTGTTGGTGGGCATCGACATACCACCATTTGGTGTCCTTTTGTGACATCGACGTGCTTCCTCCGAAAACTCCCACCTTTGGTCGCCATCTTCAGGATCATTTTTTTTTTTATTGTTCCTTCCTTTTGATATATTTCCTCCTATCTCATCTTTCTGGCGGAGGAGGCTGGGTTCACTTGTGAATCCAGGAAATTCTTCAAGCTGCAAAACTATACAGACAGGTAAGAAACTATTCTTTTTGCAGTGTGAATCTTTTCTGAATTCATATGCTGTGCATAGATTTTGTAGCGGTTTGCTAGTCCAGTGGTGGCTGGGTGTAAGATGAGCAATTGGGGCATATGAGCAAGCGGTTATGTCATCATTGACACAACTAGAGAAACGTTCTAAATATCTCAAAAGAAATATAACAGCAGGACAACAAAAAGCACTTGTAGATTTAAAGAATGACAGTTCTGTCGTAATAAAACAGGCAGATAAGGGGAGAGCCCTGGTAGTATGGCCAAAAGACATGTACATTAAGGAAGGGATGTCCCATGTGGACAATAAAGAATGTTATCGACAAATAGCCAATGACCCGACCCAAGTGATACAAGAGCAGATCTCGGAGATTGTGAAGCAGGGCCTCGAAGAGAATTGGGTGGGTCCCAAAGAAGCCGACTTCTTGTTAAATTAGTTTCCCAGGGTGCCAGTAATGTACTTCCTCCCGAAGATACACAAGAGACTAGACGACCCACCGGGATGACCGATAGTCTTGGGTATCGATTCAGCACTAGAACCGCTCTCCAAGTACGTGGATGTGTTTTTGAAACCCTTTCTCACAGGGGTGCGCTCTTATTTAAGGGACACTACTGATTTTATACAGAAAGTGGAAACTGCGGAGTTTAATGATCTTGAACAGTGGATGGTGACCTTCGATGTCACCTCACTATACACGAAATTACCTCAAGAGGAGGCTCTTGAGGTTATAGAATTGTACCTAGAAAGAAGAGAAAGACCTCACCGAGTACCAACAGAGTTCATTCTCAGGTTGGCAACCTTTGCCCTCAAAAAGAATTACTTCAAATTCAATAATTCATTCTATGTGCAGGTGAAGGGGACCGCCATGGGATGTCCTTTTGCCCCAGAAATGGCGGTCCTCTACATGGCGGGATTTGAAGAAAGATTCATTTATGCCAATAATTCTTTTTCACAAAACATCACACAATGGCTTCGTTATATTGACGACGTCTGGTGCCTGTGGAGGGGGACAAGTGCCGAATTAGATCAATTTTTTGGATGGTTAAACTGCAGACATAGAGACATTACATTTTGTTGCTCTAAAAGCCAAACGAAACTGACATTTTTGGATGTAGATGTGCCCCCTAAGGAAAGGCATCTAACAGTCACTCTACACCGGAAGCCCACAGACATGAACACTATTCTACATTTTGGGAGTTCACACCCCAAAAGTTTAAAAGAAAACCTCCCCTACGGTCAGCTACTGTGGATCCGTAGGAATTGCTCCTCCAGAGATGATTTCGAGTATCACGCAGATTTGTTTTGTGAACAGATGCGAATGAGGGGTTATCCTAAAAAAATGCTCAAGCATGCCAAAAAACGCGAATGGAATACTCCAAGAGAGACATTGCTAGAAAAGAGGGAGAAGCCACCATTAAACAAATTGGTTTGTGTGACTACATTTGGCCCACAGACCGACAAATTCAAACAATCATAATTCGGAATTGGCACCTTTTGGAAAACATGGGGATGGAATTACCGCGCCCCCTGTTTGCAATGCGGAAAAACAAAAGCATCGGGCAGGAATTAATAAGAGTTGACATCGGTACAAGGGAGGTGATAAAAGATCTACTCGCACAATGGGGCATGAAACCAGCAGAGGGCCACCATAAATGCGGAACGTGTGTCGCCTGTGCAAGTACAATAGAGGGAACTGAATTCATCCATGAGAACGTCAAGTGGAAACACTTGACTTTCTCTAACTGCAAGACAAAAAATTTCATATACGCGGTGGTCTGCCCATGCCAAAAAAATATACTTTGGTAGAAAAGCCTTATCTTTGGTAGAAGATAAAAAGACTTTGGCCAAGCGACGCCATGCATGGACCGTTTTAAATTCATACAAACAATTAAAACCTCAAGCCTACCGCATAGCGCACTTTCGGCTATCTTTAAAAACAAAATTCTTGGCCCTCAGAATGGGAGACCACTGCTCCAAAGACTTGATCCCATCATGGAAAGGCACGCATCAGGGACGAAGTTGTAGGTTATGTGACTACCACAGCGAGACCTTGTGTCACCTCCTATGCACATGTGAATCTTCCATAGAAAAAAGGAAGAACTTATTGAAACCTATTTTTAACATGCTACAGATCCGTACCTGTAGGCAAGCTGTGACCAGCTGGATGGGAGCAGGTTCAAACATTCTAATATGCCGCGGGGTAAAATTCATGAACTCTGTAGAAAAATTGCTCCAAAAATAGAAATAGACCACAGATAAGGCCTGGGAGGAAGTATTTAATGAATGAATGCTAAAACAAATTTTAACCACATGAACTTTTAACCTGTCGTTATTTAATAGAATTTTTGTATATGTATGCTTTATGGTTGTGATAAACCAAATAAAGTAAATTTTTTGACTGACTGACTACATTGGTAATACCAACCAACAAATTAACCACAGGAGCACACAACATCGTTCCAGAATTTGTGACAGAAAATCATTCAGAACATGATTTTAAATGGACAGTACTGATGGTGGTGAATAAATCCAGACTCACTACAGACATTGACTCGCTATTATTGGCGAAGGAAGCATATTTGATTATGAAATTCAATAGCACTCTAACAGGCCTTAACGAAATGTCTGAGTTATCCAGAGTGATTTGACTTCGGCTTTTCATCCATTTTTGCATATATCTGGCTGCGGTGTTTTAGGTTGCTTGCCATCATTCCATGATTGCATCCATATTCTTGGTTGCATTTGACTGTTGGGGAGCCTTAGATTTAGAAAATAAAGAGACAGTGGAACTCATAAATGTGGAGGCAGCCAGGACTGGCATAAACTTATAATGTACCGAGGAGGAATTGCAATGGGACTACAAGCCCCAGAATCCTTAGATGCGCATTGAACAGGTTAACAAGGGACCACTTCCGGATCCAAAGGTAAACTAACTAGCGGTGGTTTGCAGCGATGGCAGGGATCACGTCGCCATACACGAAGCGAAGCAGGTGAGAAAGAGCCCAAATATATGTATAGAAGGCCGTTTGGTTGTTCCGCCGTGAGCCGGTTATTAACGGGGGCTCTGGTGTTTTGCAGAGTGGAAGAAACTAACTTTGGAAGAAGATTGGGGCAGAGATTAGTGCAGCTGATTAGGAACGCGGGGACGGGCGCCTTGAGCGTCTTGGCAAACCTGAGGTGAGGGAACGCATTTTTTGATATTATCACTTGATGTTTGGTTAAATATCCCACACTTATGCTGACATTGGCCACTTCTTTCACAATAGGCCGCATTAAGAAGATAGTCGGGTCCGAAATGCCGCCATAAGTGAGTTAAGGTAGGACAAAGTAAGGAGTTTGGAATGTGTTGGGAACGAGGTGTAGCGTATGAATACCGATATCCACTCTCGTTTTTTCACAGTGTGCACACAGAGTTGCCCGCGACCACTGGTCCCCAGCTACACAATATATTTGAAAGTTCACCGCTTTCACAAACAAGCAGAGACTCAAGGTATGCTGTGGCTTCCTGCCCGCAGGTAGAAGTTGTCATTTTAATACAGCAGACACGATAAGTGAACCTAGGATTTGTCTCTTACAGATTAATCACGCCATTGGCTGTCCTCCACATTTTGAAAATCTATTAATATCCAGAATATAAGAATCTTTTAGAAGGTATGTGATGGTACCTCAAATACAGATAAAGGCTGACGGGAAGGGTAGAAGTACTATTTTTGATTTGTGATTGTTATTTTCATTTGCTTCATAGACTATCCATCTTGCCTATAGTAAGAAGCCCTGATGAAAGCCCGTGAAGAAATTAAACGTGGCTGGAAACGCGTCGGCATGTTTTGACACTTTTTGAAGTGCAGGACTTAACTAAGTCATTTTGTATTGATACTAAGTCATTTGTATTGATCAAAAAAAAATTGTGTGGTATTTGGCGCTTTACAAATAGGCGAAATTCAGTTATGCTGCTCATTGTGATGAAATATGTCGAGCAGTACCATCCGTCTAACTGAAAATTGGAGCAATTTTTGATAAATGTAGTGTATTTATAATATCAAATTATTGTTGTTTAAAGTGTTTGTGTTTTGTGTATCTAAAGTCTTTCATTGTATAAATTGCATGTGGTTCTGAGATTTGAAGGGATTTCCTATTCATAGAAAATACCAAAAATGAAAAAATGAGAGGCTGATTAAAATAGCCTAACCACTAAAAGAATATAGTGTGTTTTTTTTCGATAAATTAAATAGTAGGTATCCAGGTACTTTGTGTATATATGGGTGGAATATGAAGCACAAGTGGGCCAAAAGGTCTTACATCATCTATTCACAAACCAACGCTCTTTATTCCTGTGTGACATTCAAATGAATGCTTTGTAAATGTGTGTGTGGAAGACCAGGTTGCTGAAATGCAAATGTCCTGAATTGGAGTATTTGTCAGAAATGCGGTTGTAGCTGCCTTCTTTCTTTTTTTGAGTGGGCTCTTGGCGCTTATTGTAATGCTTGACCTGCTTGTTTGTGACATAACTGAATTGCTTGTGAAATCCACTTGGCGTTGGTATTTTTGGTAACAGGTCTTTCTAAAAAACTTTGAAAGAATCAAAGAGTACAAAAAGACAAAACAATTCTTTGTCTCCTTTGCTCAATGTAGTACATGAAAGCAGAAAGAACTTTGCTGCTCTAGTGTCCAGTGTATGCGGTCGTCTTTGGCTTTTGAAAGAAACTTGGAATTTGTATAGTTTGGTCATGAGAACAGATCCACATTTTATACCAAAAGTGGTATCACAATTCCACATAAATCACTATGTATTTGGAAGTAGCTTTCGGTCACTAACATTGCAGGAACCCTGAGTTAGGGAACTACAGGCTCTTAGTGGCAATCACATCTCTATGCAGTCTTTAAAGTGAGAACTTGTGGAGTTGCTTTATGTAGCGGTTCAAATGGTGCTTCCATTAATTGTGTTAGAACTATGGTTAGATTCCTTGTGGGTGCCGGCACCATTTTTGGGGGTGCTATTCTTTTTGCTCCATCTAAGAATCTTTTGACCACATGAGTAGTGAAGAAACTGCTCCCTGTTTCTCCTCTTTTGTATGCTACAATTGGCACTACGTGTACCTTTAGGGAAGTGTAGCTTAGGTTATTGTGAAGCAAATGAGTCAAGTACTTTAGAACTGTTCTTTCTTTAGTAATTTTGTTTGTGAGCTGTTTCTTAAGGCACCACTGCGTATATCTTTTCCATTTTGCTGTATAACATTTTCTTGTTGTTGGTTTTCTAGCTTCCCTGAGAACAGCCATTGTACTCTTGGGTAGTTTGAGGTGCGCAAAGTCTAAGCCCTCAGGAGCCATGCCGCCAAGCTTAAGCTTTCTGGTTCTGGGTGTAGTACCCTTCCGTTTTGCAATGTTAGTTGGTTTTGCCTTCTTGGCAATATCTCCGGGAACAATGCACAAACTACCATTATCTCCGAGAACCAGGTTTGTCTGGCCCACTGTGGTGCAATGAGGATCATTTGTCATGTGACTGATTTAGCATTTGAGGATTACGCTGTGGAGTAGTGGGATCAGGGAAAAAGTGTAAGCAAATATCCCTGACCAGTCCACCCATAGGACACTAACCAGGGACTGATTGCACAGTTGCCTGGATGAGAAGTTAGACTTATTTGCAACACACCGCAATGCAAAATGGCCAAATTGTGGAGTCCCCCTTTTTTGATAATCTTTTTGAGTTCCGATAACATCATCCCAGGAGTGAGAAAGGAATCAGTTTGTCTGCTCAGTCTGTCTGCTTCGATATTGTCCTTCCCTGGTAAGTGTATCGCTACTATGTCTACGTTCTTTTGGATTGCCCATTTCTAAATTTCTTGGGCTAGAGTAGAGCGGGCTAGATCTGAATTCCCCCCTGTTTGTTTATATAAAACATGGTTGTTGTATAGTCCATTGGACTCAATACTTTCTTGTTGTAGATTTGTTTTTTAAATGCTTTCAAGGCTAATAACACTGTTTTCAACACCAAAAAGTTGATATGTTTCACTGCATCCTGGTGCGTCCACAATCCTCGCACCTTGAAACTGTTCATGTGTGCTCCCCACCCTTTTTGGGAAGCATCCATTCTTATGGTCACTGTTGGGGTTGGTTGTGTGAAAGCTGTCCCCATGATATGTTTGTCTTGTTCTAACATGCCATCTCCTGATGAATTCTATGTGTAACAACCACTAGATCCTCCCAACTCCCTGTTGACTGTGGCCATTGTTGTTGGAGCCATTCTTGAAAAGGTCTTGTGCGTAGACGGATGTTGGCATCATGCATTCATTTATTTCTATTCCTAGTATACTTCCCACTGTCATCTCTAACAGAAGGCGCATCATCTGACAGTGAGGAATCTCCTTCAGCAAGGCTAATGTTATTTTGCTACTTGGGAATGCCTTCCCTAATACTGTGTTTGAGTTCGCGTCCAGGAACACCTTTACTTGTTCTGGCAATGATTTTTTCAAATGAATTGAAAACCCCAGCTGAACTGGTTAGTAAGAGCAAACTCATACTGTCTGTGCAAACTGTATCACCTGTAGTATATGCTAACACTAGTCGTCTAGATATGGTTAGTCATGAATTCCCCATCTTCTTAGGTATGCGGCTACTGTTGAAAGGCATTTTATGAACACTCTTGTTGCTCATTTGAGTCTGAATGCTAGCACCTTGCACTGATGGTGTGTTTTGTTGACTACTAACCTTAATAGGTGTTTGTGTTTTTTGTTCATGGGGATGTGCAAGTAGGCGTCCTTTAAGTCTATGGTTGCCATGTAATCTCCTTGCTGCAATTGGGAATCACCTCCTGCAGTGTTGTCATCATGAACCTTTATGTCTTAAGGTTCCTAAACAAGTACATAAAGTATAATATTGGGCGTAGTGTCCCATCTACCTTTGTAATTAGGAAATACGTTGAGTAAAATGCCTTTGTTCCTTGCCTTGTGAGGCACCTGTTCTATTGCCTGTTTTGTTTGAAGTTCTTACATTCACAAAGGGAATTATCTCAACTACAGGATGAAGTGCATCTTTTATTTTGGTCTTTTGTTGGGTGGTTGTTTGGTTAGCTCTGTGCAGTAACCGTACTGTATTATGTTTAACACCCATTTGTCTGTTGTTATTTTCTACCATTCTAGGAGGAAAATTTTAGTCTGCCTCCCACTGGTGGTGTGTGTTGAGTGAACTGTTCGCATACCGGCTGTTGAGCTTGTGCAGGTTGTAATGCTGTGGGTACACTTTGTGATGTTTTTTCTAAGTGTGCCCTTTTTGGAGTCCAGTCACTTGGTGGTAGTTTGTGGATCACCTCTTTGCTGTTGTTGGCCCCTTCCCTGTGGGCGCCCACGAAAGGACTGTCTTCCCTGTTGGTACTGCCAGTTTTGTAGTTGTTGAGTTTGCCCTGTTCCTTGGTATGTTTGCTGGTATGCTTGGTGTGAGGTAATTGGTTGGTGGCCACCTCTACCTGTTGGTCTCCTGGATGGGGTGCCCCTACTGCCTCTGAATTGTAAAGCATCTTCGACCTTGCTGTGTCGTTGTCTTTTTTCAACTGATTTAGCTTGTCGTCCACCACGCTACCCAATAATTGATCTCCATTGAATGGTGAATTTATTATGTTGCTTTGGACTTATGCTTGGCTGATAATCTCCGTTTCAAGCCAGGTCTTCTCTCTGTGATGCCGATCATCATGATATTAAGCATGTATTTGCAATATTGTTCCCACTTTCCCTTCATAAACTTTATTTCGATTTGTAAAAAAATCACAAAAGGTAGGACAACATGAAGGCCAAACAGAACAATACATGTCTTTAAGCTAATTAACAAGTTTCTTGTTTTAGTTAAAAACTAACACCCTGAATTTTTTTCATAAAACAATAAAAAAGTTAAAAGAGACTCTAAAACACACCTGTGGTAGGTGGCCTACATAAAGAATCGGCGTTCGGTTTTAAATATTTAGAGGAGCATCATAGCAGTAAGTGCAAAGGGCTGTTTTGAGAAAACAGAGGTATAGGACAAAACATAGACAGTTACCTATGACTCCTTTCGCTCCATTGGATGACCAAACCGAGCCCAGGAACTTTGCTGTAGCAATCACAGTAGAGCCTTCCACTGTTGTTTTGAGGATTCTGAAAACCTCACTACTGGACCTAGTACCCAGGCTAGAATATATGGGTTTCAACCAACTACCTCTGGGTTTACTGTAAGCTGGACATACAAAAAAGATATGACCCAGAGTTTCAATCCTGTCTGGACAGAAAGGGCAATTACTAGTGTTTGTATTTGTGTTACTCCATTTAGAGATGAAAGCATTTATAGGTATAGGTAATGTTCCCACTCTAAACTGGTGGAATAATTTCCTGTCTCGAGATGATGTAATTAAATCCCAATACCCCTCATATTTGGGTACATGCTTAATGTCAAGAAAGACTTTAGACAGTGTACGGCTAGAAGAAACTGCAAGGCATTTTATATTAATCATGTTCCAATAGGCTGCCTTTAGCTCAGTTTTACATGGGAATATACTCCCGGATGGGGAGGTCCACAAACGACCCATCCCCAACTCACAGAATATATTTTTGACACAGCTGACCCACACAATTTTCCTGTTTACATCTAAATCCCTGACTTCTAAGAGAGCCAGGGCGTCGTGTGTCAGCTCAGGAGTCACCCAAAGTCTCCTCCAATATGCTACTAGCCTATAGTGTGCCACATCCCTAATTCAATGACATCCCAAATCCAATAAAAGTGTTGCTAGAGGGGTGGATTGGGGAAGGCCAATTAAGGACCTTAAAAATTTGTTCTGACCCACCACTAAGGAGTCCAAATTGGCATATCCCCACAACTCTGCCCCGTGCAGGATTGAGGCGCCAATTTTAGTATTATAAAGCTGTAGCACCGGAGTCCTGAAGGTCAAGTGAGCGATGACGAATACATATATGGACTGCCGGACTCCCAGGGGTCAACGGATCTTCCAGAGGTTACGCCGCAAACAGCTGATCTAATCCACTGAATTCACCACAGAGTTGTTGACTACCAGTGCTGTGCAGTGCGCGTTTCCACCAGTGATGAGCGGACGATGTGTTGTGGGGATGACCCGGACATTGAGTGACTGGTTGCCGGGTTCTCCGTCAATACCCTACAATGGCCGGTCCTGCCGGGGGTGAGTCCGGCCTGTGGTAAGTTCCTGCTTGTGACTCGCTCAGTATGATTGCTGGCCCCCTGCATCTCGACTCCTTCAGGCGCTCTGCCTCAACCGTTGGGAACTTCTGCTAGCGGTAGACTATGAGACAATTGCAACCTGTGTTTGGGGGAGCACGCCCAAACCCTACCTGTATGAACCTTTTGTACGCATAACCTTGTAACTCAGTGAACCCCCTTGAATTTTGGCAGAGTTAGAGCTCATTAGAGCTTTTGGACGATAGCATGTTCCGCAGTCGACCTTTTGGTATTGTACTTTTGCTTTCTTTAGTTATGGGACTGGTGCCTCTATTTCTTAACTCCGATGTGTGCTGGTGGGGAGGTGGGATGATGAGATCCGAATATGTGATGCATTATGTTACTATGCTTTGTGGAGCTACTGATGGTGGTGTGGGGCACGGGGGGTTGGAGCTGGAGGGTGGGGAAGATTAAACGAAATGTCTACGACTACATTTTGCACCTGGAATGTCCGAGGGATACACACCCCTTCACGCCGTTACCAGGTGTATTCATATCTCAAGCGACACCAGGTGCAAATCGACTACTACAGGAGACACATTTGATAGACACAGAGGCACACGCACTACGCCGTAGGTGGAGGGGACAGATATATGCCACGGGCGCGGGACTCTGGTGTGGATTCGCCCTGGGGTCCCCTTTGCACTCACACGCAGCCACATAGATGATGAAGGCAGATATGTGTTACTCCAGGGTAAGCTAGATGGGCAGGACATAGTTATAGCCTCTATTTATGCCCCCAATGTTGATCAGGGACGATTTCTCACTCGCTTGTCTGCGGCGCTAGCGGCATGGCCAGGTGTGCCACTTTTGCTAGGAGGCGATTACAACTGTGTTCTTGACATCCTATTGGATAGGTCATCCCCCCCCTCCGCCACATGCGACTATCCATACCACGGCGAGGGCGTTCGCAGATTGGGCAATGCATTGGGATCTTATTGATGCTTGGCGTAGTCGCAATCCCAGCACAAGAACTTACTCATATTACTCGGGAGCCCATGCGCTGCATGTCAGACTTGACAGATTTCTGCTGACTAGTGACTTACTACCCCTTGTCACTGATTCCTGTTATTTAGGCTGCACTCACTTCGATCACAACCCCCATACTCTCGACTTTGCCTGGGAGCGCCCACGCCCCCCGATCCCCACGTGGAGACCCCAGCCTGATGTTCTCTTGGATGCCCCCTACCGAGAATTGCTCTCGACTTGTATACTGCGCTATTTCGAGGATAACACTGATACTGCATCCACCCCACAGGTTAAATTGGATGCATTTAAGGTGGTCACGAGGGGACACAGCCTGGGAGCACAGGCGGGACTGAGGCGTCAGGTGGATAGGGAATTGACACGGGTGGAGGCTGATCTACTGGTTGCTGAACGCGCAGCGGTGGAAGGAGATGGTGCGAGTTTAGCGGAAAGTCGAGGGGAACATGCGAAACTCCTAGATAGGCTGAAGAACTTAAATTACGCCGCACACTCGGCACGTACATATCACGCTGGGGACAAACCTGGTAAGCTGTTGACTTGGCTGACCCAAAAAGACGCTCAAACGCCCACATTATTGTCAATTAGCACAGCACATGGCGCCGTGGTACACACACAGAAGGCTATACATGAGGCCTTTACGACCCACTATGCAAATTTATACCGTTCACGTTTGCGAGCCACTGGGGATGACATTTCGGAGTACCTGTCTGACCTACCCATACCGACGATCACTAATACACAAAGTGAGGAATTAGGCGCGCCGTTTACAGCAGAGGAACTCCGCACTGTTATCTTCTCTCTCTCCAACGGAAAGTCTCCGGGCCCGGATGGACTGCCGGCAGAGTTTTATAAGGCGTATTCTACCGTTCTCATCCCAGAACTCTTACGGGTGTATGCAGCGGCAATACAAGATGCTGCCCTCCCATTGTCATTAAACGAAGCAAACGTGATATCGCTTTTGAAGCCCAACAGAGACGCACTAAAAATGGGGTCCTACAGGCCACTTGCCCTCCTTAACACGGACTATAAAATACTAGCAGCTGCGCTGGCCCAGAGGCTAGCGCCCCTGATCCCCACCTTGTCCATGCCGACCAGAACGGCTTTGTCCCCACCCGCAGCACTTCTTACAATATTAGGAGGCTGTTTCGTGTACAACACCTCGCTATAACCCAATGGCCCCACTCGGGTTGCGTGGTTCTCGATCTCGAGAAAGCGTTTGATTCAGTGGAATGGGCCTACCTCGCGCTAGAGTTGGAGAAATTCGGCCTAGGTGCTGACTACCTCCGCATGGTGGAACTTCTATACTCTGTAGCCGTGGTACGAGTGCGCACGGGGAAGCTCTTCTCTGCTCCGATACGTGTTTGTAGGGGGACCAGACAGGGGTGTCCTCTCTCCCCCTTGATCTTTGCACTCGTGATGGAACCATTAGCGGCACAACTACGTGCTTCTGGCGAGACCTGGGGCATTCCTTTGGCTGATGGGATACACTCGGTATCTCTCTATGCGGATGATCTACTGATCTATGTTAAAGATCTGACCCGCTTCCCAAGCGCGCTCACTGACATAATCAGCACCTTTGGCGATATGTCTGGACTCTGTGTTAACTCGGCGAAATCAGGTGTGTATTCCTTTGCTGCAGAGACCCCGGAGTGTGAGATCACTGAAATGGGAGAACGGCTCCTTTGGTACTCGACAGTCTTTCGATACCTAGGAATACAGGTCTACCGTACACCCGCCGAAATACTAGACGGTAACCTGACAAGGACAATATTGTCTCTCACGTCACAAGTCTCCTTTTGGCAAACACTTCCGCTTAATGTGCCCAGCCGCATTGCACTAGCGAAGGCAGTCGCTCTCCCTCGGCTGCTGTACTTCTATGCGAACTTGCCGGTGTATGTCCCGGCCCGCACCTTCCGTGAACTGGAAACCTGACAAGGCGGTTGATCTGGGGCAGGGGGCGACCCAGGGTTGCACTGAAAACCCTCTACGCTGCAACGGAAAGCGGTGGTCTGTCGGTGCCCAATCACGAATTGTACTATCTGGCAGCGCAGTTACAATGGGTCGCCTACTGGTTGAGCGGGAGGAATTTGGGAGACACAGCCTCGGGAGATGCTGTAATGACAGTCCCACAGATACACGCTCTATTTCACCCCTTATCTAGACTCCGCACTCCGGACCAGCTACATCTAGCGGTGGCGAGAAAATGTTACACGAGAAGCTTAAAACTTACCGCTACAGTGAAGCCCTATGCGCCCAATCTACCACTACTTGGCCCGCCTTGGGAGGGAGGTACATTTGCGTCGTCAATATTAGATACTTGGGAGACAGCTGGTCTAGAGGGGCTGGGAGACCTCTTTGAGGACGGTGCACTACTCCCCTTCGCGGCACTGACGGACAACACAGGACTGCCAGCCGGGCAATTCTTAACCCATGCGAAACTCCTACATATACTGACACAGGCCTGGGGCCCACTAGCGGATGAGCCACCGACACACCTCCTCATTCAGTATCTACATGTGATGGGCAATGGCTCTCACATAGTACACTGGCTCGCCCAAGCATTGCACACACATACTCAATTCTCCCCACAGCGGCTGCGAGACAAATGGGCAGCGGATAGGGGTCGGGATTGGACGGACAGGGAGTGGACACAAATCCTGGCTGGGACACGTAATAGTGTATGATCTTGAAGCGTGCATTGCGTGGTATATTCCATTATACACCGGGCATACCTGTCCCCTGACCAGATCAACCGGTACTTTGGGCTTACTACAACAGCATGCCCCAGATGTGGACTTGTAGATGCGCAGTTCCTACATATCCTTTGGACATGCCCTTCATTGTGCACCTACTGGGCTACGGTGGCAGGGACATTGGCGAAGACAACGGGGGGCAGCTTGCCGATTACATGGGAGGCTTGCCTACTGGGCTTATTTAAGAGGACGAAGCAGACGAAAGTTCAGGCGAGATATTGGGATCTAGGGCTTATCACGGCGAAACGCCTCATTACTAAACGCTGGAAGCATGCTGTTCCCCCCCCCCCCCCCCAGCCAATACACTGGCGTAACTCGTTGGATAACTGGGCAAGGGCTGAGAGTGTGGCGCTCCATAGAGAAGAGACAGCGGGACTCCGTAAGTTTCCAATAGCTCTAGATTGGGATATCATCTTGGCATCCTATCACCAAATATGCCTGCAGGACGGCATAGTGTGACCACTCCCCCCTCCCCCCTCCTCCCGGTGACGCCCACGTGCCTACCCTTACACTTTCCACACTCATAACTGTTGAAAAGCAATGCGGACTTACTCGTTACCTGCCCCATGACCATCACACACACACGAGCTTTTGTTGTCAGACACCACTCACTATTTTGTTTCTAGAATTTGTTGGATTGTTCTTTATAGTTTATTGCTTTAAAAAAAACAGCTTTGGATATATGTTGAGCTATTTCTAGGCCCTTTTTCCTTTAGCGTTGCTGTTTCAGCACCACTTGCACGTCCGATGAACAAACCTGCAATGCCATGAGAAAACAGTTTCAACTTTCTCCGTCACCTAGTGCTGCAATTATAAAATGTTATTCTCTTGCATGTAAGCCAGACTTTATTGCCTTAACCATGCTGCTTCATTTACACGGTCTTTATAGTGTCTCCATCTTTAGTCCTGATTGCTGCCGCTAAAATTCTATAGGCAGTACGATAGGAAGAATTGTACCAGACAGCAGCCTTATGACATGGGGGTTTAACCAATTTTTTATTTTTAGTGATAAAAAAACTTTTAAGTTCAGTAAAAAGATGCTTGTGTACCTGAACAGCTCTGTGGACATTCTCTCCAGGCTGATACTGCGCATGAAGTATAACTATGGCGTTAGCTACCAGTATACTCATTTGATTCACTTGCTCTACTTTGTTGGCCACATTAGCCTATTTAAGGCGTCGTGTGTCGTTTGTCAAATGTGCTTCTACGAAGTCCACACGTGATATCGACCCTTCTCCATAGTTTAAATGCAGATGCCGCAAAGAGAGTAACAAAAGGTTATGGTCGCTTTCTGGTCGATCACAGACCATCATGTCTATCAAGTTGGGCCAAAACTCCTTTTTAATGATAAAATAGTCTATATGACTAGTGCGTTGCCCACTGATGTATGTTGGCATCCCAATTTTGTCTGATCTGGTTCGCCCGTTGGCAGCTCTCATCCCATGTTCCAGACAAAATACTTTTAATTGGAGTGCTGCGCTAGACCACCTTTTTATTGGTGGAAGATCCAAAGAGGGGATCAACCACTGTTCGTCCTCCTCTACACTAAAATTTGTGTCCTGAAAATCCAGGGGTTCGAAAGTACAATTAAAATCACCGGCTATCAATGTATTGTTCTGACCTCTTTGATTTATTAAAAAAGCGTCAAGAAAAGCTACAGAGTTTGAGGCCTTCCCACCTTGCAAGCCCCTAGAGTAAACATTAATAAGTAGGAGATCTTGAGAATTTGCCTGGTATATCCTAATAATGAGAATATCCCTAGAGTAAATTTATATCTCCTCTAACTTATATTGAAGACGCTGCCTAACCCAAATTGTCAAGCCCCCTTTGGGTCTGACCCACTTACCCTGCTCAGCAGTTTTGGAAAAATGTATGTAGCCTGGGCGAAATACCTGATCCACAGCCCATGTCTCCTGGAAAAATAGAATGTCCTGCTCCTCAATAAATGAAGACCATTCAATAGAGGCTGTTTTGTTTACAAGCCCCGCAGTGTTCCAGGAAACTGTTAGGCTGACACTGTCATCATTAGGAACTCTATTTCGTAGATGAGGGCATGGGCCACACCTTGTCACATGGGAATTGACAGCTTGTGTGGTAGTGTTGTCTGTTGATGCCATACCACAATCGGATTCCCTGCTAATTCCAAACGAGCCTAAATTCGTGCTCTGTGGTGACCCATAGGTTGCATGGGGAGATAAAACATCACTTGGGTTGGGGCCCAATACTAAGCGGTACAAAAGGGGGTGGTGATGGACGGAGCATCTGAATCAATCAAACACTCACACCTAGTCAAAAGATCTGGGTTTAATCCATCACCGTTCTTTAGCCCACTCTGCCACCCCAGTTCAGACATAGCTATATGCAAATCAGTCTGACCACTGGATTCAAGCAAGCCGGGCTGAAGACGGCTGCAATGCCAGAAACCGGTCCTCGGAAGCTTGTTTCCGGTCCAGTGAAGGCATGGCTTGGCAGTTCAGGCCGGACTGTTCCCATGAGGCACAGGGTCAGACTGATTTGCATATAGCCATGTCTGAACTGCGTTGGCAGAGTGGGCTAAAGAACGGTGATGGATTAAACCCAGATCTTTTGACTGGGTGTGATTGTTTGATTGTTTCAGATGCTCCGTCCATTACCACCCCCTTTTGTACCGCTTTTGGCCGCCATAAGTGTGGCAGGGTATGCTCAGACGCGAGTCCCTTGCTCACTTTGCCACTGGATTCAAGCAAGCCGGACTGAAGACGGCTGCAATGCCAGAAACCGGTCCTCGGAAGATTGTTTCCGGTCCAGGGAAGGCATGGCTTGGCAGTTCGGGCTGGACTGTTCCCAAGAGGCACAGGGTCAGACTGATTTGCATATAGCAATGTCTGAACTGTGTTGGCAGAGTGGGCTAAAGAACGGTGATGGATTAAACCCAGATCTTTTGACTGGGTGTGAGTGTTTGATTGGTTCAGATGCTCTGATCATTACCAACCCCTTTTGTACCGCTTTTGGCCGCCATAAGTGTGGCAGGGTATGCTCAGACGTGAGTCCCTTGCTCACTTTGCCACTGGATTCAAGCAAGCCGGACTGAAGACGGCTGCAATGCCAGAAACCGGTCCTCGGAAGATTGTTTCCGGTCCAGGGAAGGCATGGCTTGGCAGTTCGGGCTGGACTGTTCCCAAGAGGCACAGGGTCAGACTGATTTGCATATAGCAATGTCTGAACTGTGTTGGCAGAGTGGGCTAAAGAACGGTGATGGATTAAACCCAGATCTTTTGACTGGGTGTGAGTGTTTGATTGGTTCAGATGCTCCGTCCATTACCACCCCAGGTTGTAAAGGAGGCACGTTGGAAAGTATAATAGTGTATGGCGTGGCGTCCGGTGGTAAATTAAGGTAATCATTATGACTAGCCAAACCACCCCAGATCATCCCTTTATCTTTACCCCCAGATGGTTAACTCATGGGGCCAGCCTTTGATTGAGTGTCAAGCATGCTAGTGGGATTTATAAGGGGTGCTTGCACAACTGTATTAGTGCCAGCACTGACATCAGTAATAGGCAAATTTGTTGCAGAGACTGTTACTAAGCTAGAAACAGTAGAACCACTAAACGTTCCATTAGATGGAGTAGGTTTTGGAAGGGAAAGCTGATGCTCAAATTTGATCAATCTAGAGTCCATATCAGTCAGCTTGGTTAGTAAAGGTTTAAGCATTGCCATGAGTTTCTCTTCGAATTTGGCTAGAATACGGTCTTCAGCGTTGCATGGCACCTGTCGAGAACAGGCCTGTAAACTAGTGTCTATGGAGCTAGAGGTGCTTGTATCTACGACAACATGAGAGCAGCCTTTATTACCACGAGCCGCTCCTCTAGTTTTTTCCACTTTACTGGCTGGATGTGTAGTGAGTGGCAATCCACCCGCTTTCCTTTTCTTGGCTATGGCAGAAGCAGCACCCTCACTTTCCTTTACCTGATTTGATCTTTGCTGGCGTGTAAGAATCTTGGCTGGGGATGAAGGAGTGGGGATGGGGACACTGACTGGAGTAGATGGGTCATTTGGTGATCCAGTTGCGGCGTACAATCAATGGGTGGATCCTGGGTTAACAGCTGACCAGCTAGGGGAACGTCCGAGGAGGCTCGTCTGGGATCTAAAGAGAGTCTCCTTTGAGTGAGCTCAATTTCGTGGATAAGAACAGATTCGGCCCTCATAAGAAATGCATCAAGTGTTCCTACAACCCCTGGACCCCCAGCCCCCTTGCGAAAGCCCTTAATCATAATTAATTATTATCAGTGAAATACAAATAATAAAAAGTGTCAAAGGGCAACAGTTAGAGTTCAAAGCCACTGACCATGTCCTTGGAAGCACTGAATGGCCAATGAAAGAGGGATGGCCCTGCCCCCTCCTGGTTTCGACGGGCGCAGATGGGCCCGCCCTTGGCCTGGGCACATCCGCGCGCTGCGGGAGGCTCGAAGCGTTAAGCGCCTCCTGGCGCTTTGGGGTGACGCCCGTGATATGCGCCAGCCGAGGATGCCTGGAGTTGCAGTCCTGAAGCGCCCACGTCCGGTCAAGCGGGAAGGTCGTCACAGGAGGAGCAGTGTGGGCAGCGTTATAGGGCTCACAGACTGGTGCCAGGTCGGTAGAGTCCCATCAGAAAAATGGCCAGCAGTAAACAAAGAAGACCCCACTAAGTGGGTAGCCCTCTTTGGGAAGAAGTAGGAGATCTGCTGAAACACCTACTGGAGCAGTTCCAAATGTTGGTATGCATGACGGTTCAGCAACGCATTTGAGTTAGCTATGCGCCATTGGTTTGCAGCACTTCTCTCAACCTTTCTTCCCACTAGGTCTATTCTTTCCTTGTCCAGGGGTGGTCCAGCAGTGGTTGGCACATTTGCTCTTTTTCTGGCAGAGGAAGTGATAATGAAGTCAGCCGCTATTGAGCCTTTGATGCAGTTACGATCTGAAGAATGTTTGTATTTCTTCTCACCTCTTGGTGTGACCGCCTTGCATGTAGCAGGCTCCTTAAATGCTTCCTTACTTGATCAAGCACACTTGATGCCAATACAATGCTATCAAGAAGCCACCAAGGTTTCCAGTTTCTTCCAAACGGAAGAGGAGAAACCACGGTCCTGCTTCTTACTGCATTCCATAAGTTTCTGCAGTATTTTTTATGACCTGATTGTACATTCCAGTGTCATCAGGCGGTGAGGGATATGTATCAATTGGCTCTTCTGGTGATTTTGCGTCGAGATCTTGCCATTGAAGGTCCTGAGTCTCTGAGGCTGCAGACTCCACATATGTGTGTTCTTCTTCCTCTTGCACATCGAGCAGTTCGGGTGTCGTTGGAGGCTGTAACTCCTCAACGACCTTGTCTGCTTCTGTAGAAGCCTTCGGCGGAGTCTTGAATTTTTTCAAGCTTTCGTTGAATTCTTTTTTGCGCTGTAGTATGCTCGCCATTTTGGCTGGGAGGCGCTTCCTTTTCTTTTCTACCTCATCTTCGTGTGTGTCTATTGCGAGAATTTTGGCCTTCCTTTTTGCGCTAGCCTGTTTCGACCTCTCTTTTGTTGACGTTGAAGCTTCTTTATCGTGTACGTCTTTCGATGTCTTCGATTATTCGAGGGTCTTTGCCGTTCTGGAGTCCATGTCCAAGGATCTGATGGGCTGCCTATCTTTAAATGCTTCTGCGTTTGTCGATTGCTTCGACACCTAGGCTCCTCTCAAGGCTTTTGAGTCTATTTTGGGGCAGAGTATCTCTTACCTCCTTAGAAGTCTTCATCTCGACCATTGCGACCTGGATGTCTGTATCATCTTCGACTTCAGGCCCTTCTGCGACATTGCCCTTTTCTTCGCTGGAGTGGCCCAGGTCTCGAAGCAATGGTGGAGGGCCCTGTCCCTGCATGTTATAGTTGGCCCATCTCTGCCTTTCTCTCACCCTCAACGTCTTCAGGGTGAGGGCCGAGCACGCGTTGCAGTCTTGAATTGCAACCTTTGCCTCCCGCTCGATCACCAAACTGGATGCTGATCTTTCTGTGCGTACTTGTGATGGCAAAGCTTGCAGAACTTGAACGGCGTCTTGTCCATTACTTCGCGCAGGGAGCCCCCTGCATGCAAATTCTACGGTTGTTCGTCAAAGTTGTTGTTGTTGTTTTCACCTTTCGGGGTACTCCGAATGCTGGAATCGACGACCGGAACGTCAAATATAGGTTTCACTGACCTATAGAACTCATTTCTTTTCAATTTTCGTGGATTCTTCTCTCCAAATCCTTGGAGCTCCTTCCGTGATGATCCAGACCCAGCGGCAGAAAAAAATAATCTGAAGATGGCAGCCAAAGGTGGGAGCTTCCGAAGGAAGCACATTGTCTTCACAGAAGGACACCAAATGGTGGTATGTCAATGCCCACCCAAAAACAAAAGAAAACAGAAGATACACTACAATTCCGGTCCCAACCACTAGATGGCGGAATAATGCACAGCATCTGAATCCAGAAAAGATTCACGCTTCAAAAGCACTATTTTCTTTAATCAGTTACTCTTAATGCAAGAGGGTATCTCAGTGCGCAGTTGTGACCAACGGTTTGTTTATTTAACTCGTAGCAAATGGGGAGCTCTTCAGGGGCTATGTGAGACAGAAGGGGGCAACTCTGCAATGCCTTCAAGCATTTAGAATGCAATAAACTCTCTCAAATAAAAGACCTAAGCTATTGGCATGGTAAATGACAATGCCTTTATGTTTTGTTTTTTAAAACCTAGTCATTTACTATGCCAATAGCTCAAACTTGTGTAAATGTGAGACCTATTACATTGCAGGTGCTTGTTCTAGCAAGCCATTGCCTTCAAACCCTGACTCCCAAGAGAGGCGATGGGAGAGTGCTTTTTTTGCCAACTGGAATGTTTCTCACAAGAAGTGTCACTACAAACAATTTATGCATATGTATGAAGACACTACTCTTTGTATTCTGATACGCCACATGGCATTCAAATACAATCTAAGCAGGAGCATGAAACCAAATTAGGTGCCTGTACCATTATTCAATTGATCACCTGTTTGGCCGACCTGTTTCCTCCTTTCAAATACTGTGATGTTTTGAGAAATGTGTGCAGATACAAGATGTTGCACTGGTTATGCAGCATGGAATTTGTTGTTGATGTCATGGAGAGGCTGGGGTATAGAGATTAAACTGTAAAGGCATAACAAAATAATCTGAGAACCTTGTTGTTACTACTAAGAGCGGCATCCAACCCTAGAGGATTCTTCCTGTCGGCTTCACGAGCATCGATCACTTTACATTAGCATGGGGACTGAGAAAGTCCTAATAATCGACCTTTGTGTAACTACTCTAAATGTATCCATCAGGTAGGTGGGTTAAAGTACATAGGTCATGCAAAATTTCAATCACTAATTTAAAGGTGCACAAGAAGCCTTACAGTTCAGTACTGTCCTCCCACACTGGGAATGTCTGGTCACTTGCACTATGCCAGACCTATTTTTGGAAGCACTTGCCTTTCCTGTCTGCACTCTTCCCCAACCCAAACCCTCCATACAGTCATGTGCTATTTGAGTAAATTTACAACGTTTCTGTGCTGCCAACTAAGGAGAACGTAGAAGTGAGTCTGACTTTCTGGGGACAGGTGTAGAATGAAGCAGAACAGCAGCTCTGCAAAACTGCAAAGCACCGGGTGAAGCGCAAATAATGCTGACGGGTAAATAAGTCATGGAGCTGAAAATCAAACAAGATTTGCACCCTTATGACAAAGTTGCCTGTAACTGTGGCTTGTCCTAAGCTAGAGCGACCTCAACATCACCTTCAAGATTGACACACCTATATATAACAAAACCTCAAAAACGACTAACAGCAAACACTTGTAAACACATTGTTTTTTTTTTAAGGTGTGTGTGGAGTTAACGAAAAAACATAGATGTCCATTCAGACAAAATACATACACACCTTCTAATACTGGATCTTCACTACACTGGACACACATATACCAATAAAAAACACATCCAGAGCAGACCACAAAATGAACAACACATGTCTTTTATTCTCAAACACCATGATCACAAGATTACTGTGACAAAATATCCAATAAATTGACCACAAACAATACAAAGATTGAAAGGAAAACGTTACTTACCCAGTATGCATCTGTTCTTGGCATATAGAGCTGTAGATCATATGCTATGCATAGACTATATAGCAGTTATTCCCCAAAGCGGTGGCTATCCTGTATCTGTTGCAGTGGTCTGAAATAGTCTTTTCAAAAAACAAGGGAACCCAAAGAAGTACCAAGGACCTTGGGCAATAGATTATTAAGGAAAACAGTGGTCCTTAGAAAAAGGAATTTATCAGTACAGTATAACATATAGACTCAAATAAGTACTATATCTCAGAGTTTTCAGTGCCCAGCCGGGCCTGAATTTTAATTTCAAGTATAAAAATTATACAATGACCACAGGGTCTGATTTAGGAGTTGATAGGGTACAAGCCTGCACCTATCCAAAGTACATTCGAACAGCGTTCGAGGAAGGAAAGATAGGGGTAAACAAAGAGGAAGCAAAGAAGTTCAGGCAAAAAGAACATGGGAGCCAACTGTCCCTTGCATCATTAATATCAATCACAAGCAAATTAGGACAAACAATAACTGTAACAAAATTAACATAATAGACAGGTTACAGAATTGTCAAAAAGTGTCGACGGCGTTTCGATCCCCCGGCTCCTATTGAACTGGGATCATCATCAGGACTTTCTAATTTATTGCCTGTAAGAACTTTTGTCATAAGCCTGTGTAAAGTAAAAAAGTGGGAGGAAAGAAAGAGAATTCTTTTTACATATAACGCACTTAGTTCAGGACTTTTACACATTCAGACAATATTTCTTGCTGTTCATGCCGAGGGCTACAAACAAGTGGGCGGACCAATCATGAAGGCGACCCGTGGCGAGTGAGTAATGGCCTCATGCAGACACACTGTGTGGCAACGGACAGCGGCGCACTCTTGTGAGTGTAAGTGAAGTGAAGGTGTCAGATTATATACTTGAAAATGTTACCGCTTGTGCATACAGGTAGTGAAGCACTCGTGGCAAGTTCAAAATGGAGCTAGTGTATTTACCGTGTGAACGTAATAGTCGAATGTTAGACATACCTTATGGCGCAAGGATTACTCTTTTATATCGAGTTGGAGTGAACGTAGTGTACATTGCCTAAAGATTAAAAGACGCGGGTCAGTAACGTGCTGAGCCGTTTGTGTAGTGATAAACCAGTGGACTAAGGTGCCTAAAATTACCTCCGTTGAGACTCGGTAAGCATCAACCTTGCAGAGCACGAATTACTCCCTTGCAGCGAGTTGGGGGTACAATGCCTGGGGATTTAAGGAAGCAAATAAGTACCGTGGTGGGCCGTTTAGGCGTGCCTGGTGGTGGTATAAATTGCATAAAAATTACCTCCGTATCTATTTGATGGACAAACTGGCATCAGTCTTTAAAATCCATCCATGCCGCAGATATAAATGATTTGGGTCTTGTGGGGGCAGAGTTACAATTTGCGCACTCTGTAAAAAAGCGAGGGTAACTTATTGTAATATATTAAGAAACGGTAATAATTTTGATATTGTTCCTAAAAGTCACGAAACATGCATGAAGGTGAGCACTTAGACACTTCGCTAGCATATATTATACCGTTCCAAGATGGCCGCCATAGTTTTATGTGCCTGACTGCTTTTATTTAAACACCTCACACCGGCTGTAACTCCACTTCCGGATTGCTGAGAAGTCGGCTCGCTGCCATTGTGCACGCCGAGTTGGAATCTGCTCGACCGTAGAGCAAAGCAGTATTCTCTGCATTTGAAAGGTAAGAGCGCACTCATGCTCCCCTCGCCTCGCCAGCACCGTTTCTTAATATATTACAATAAGTTACCCTCGCTTTTTTACAGAGTGCGCAAATTGTAACTCTGCCCCCACAAGACCCAAATCATTTATATCTGCGGCATGGATGGATTTTAAAGACTGATGCCAGTTTGTCCATCAAATAGATACGGAGGTAATTTTTATGCAATTTATACCACCACCAGGCACGCCTAAACGGCCCACCACGGTACTTATTTGCTTCCTTAAATCCCCAGGCATTGTACCCCCAACTCGCTGCAAGGGAGTAATTCGTGCTCTGCAAGGTTGATGCTTACCGAGTCTCAACGGAGGTAATTTTAGGCACCTTAGTCCACTGGTTTATCACTACACAAACGGCTCAGCACGTTACTGACCCGCGTCTTTTAATCTTTAGGCAATGTACACTACGTTCACTCCAACTCGATATAAAAGAGTAATCCTTGCGCCATAAGGTATGTCTAACATTCGACTATTACGTTCACACGGTAAATACACTAGCTCCATTTTGAACTTGCCACGAGTGCTTCACTACCTGTATGCACAAGCGGTAACATTTTCAAGTATATAATCTGACACCTTCACTTCACTTACACTCACAAGAGTGCGCCGCTGTCCGTTGCCACACAGTGTGTCTGCAGGAGGCCATTACTCACTCGCCACGGGTCGCCTTCATGATTGGTCCGCCCACTTGTTTGTAGCCCTCGGCATGAACAGCAAGAAATATTGTCTGAATGTGTAAAAGTCCTGAACTAAGTGCGTTATATGTAAAAAGAATTCTCTTTCTTTCCTCCCACTTTTTTACTTTACACAGGCTTATGACAAAAGTTCTTACAGGCAATAAATTAGAAAGTCCTGATGATGATCCCAGTTCAATAGGAGCCGGGGGATCGAAACGCCGTCGACACTTTTTGACAATTCTGTAACCTGTCTATTATGTTAATTTTGTTACAGTTATTGTTTGTCCTAATTTGCTTGTGATTGATATTAATGATGCAAGGGACAGTTGGCTCCCATGTTCTTTTTGCCTGAACTTCTTTGCTTCCTCTTTGTTTACCCCTATCTTTCCTTCCTCGAACGCTGTTCGAATGTACTTTGGATAGGTGCAGGCTTGTACCCTATCAACTCCTAAATCAGACCCTGTGGTCATTGTATAATTTTTATACTTGAAATTAAAATTCAGGCCCGGCTGGGCACTGAAAACTCTGAGATATAGTACTTATTTGAGTCTATATGTTATACTGTACTGATAAATTCCTTTTTCTAAGGACCACTGTTTTCCTTAATAGTGGTCTGAAATAGTGTACATAAAACTGCCTGGCCCACTCTAGCTTGTTGTCTTGCTAACAAACCTACACAATGGTCTACACCTCACACATTCGCAAAACACTATGGGGTATATTCACAAGAAAGTGTGCTAAACATCACCAAAAAATGCGAACGCAGCTTTACACATCGCAGCCTATCGTGGGAAAATAACCCTGAGTTAACGTGGAATTCACAACACTGCGGTACGACGCGATAGTTTGTAACGCGGACGTTGGCCGCGGTTTCGGCAACCACCGTGACGGTGAGAAAAACACAAACCCCAACTCGTAAAAAGACGCAATGTGCCCAAATGCGACAAGAAAACAGTGACAACCAGCGCGAGGCCAGAAATCCGAACGCGTAATGCGGGGAAAAAGCACAAGAACAGCAGACGGAAAATGCCACTGAAAAAACAACATCAACTGCGTAGTATCACGGATGCACCCTGACCCACTGCAGAGGCCAACATGAACCCCACAATCCATACGGAGAAACACCCAAAAATACAGGGCCCATGGAAGGCTAATGAGAAGAGAAAGAGGAAGACTGGTGACAGTCGCCAGGAATACCAGATTATCCCCACGGATGAGCCAGAACACAACCATCAACTGTATGTCACCCCCAACGTGTCATTGGCAACAAAGAGGCTAAGATGGCACACCACCTCGGACCATGTGAATGCCGTTGCATGGCAGACGAGGACAATGGAAGAGCACAAGAGGCCCTGGACTGATGTGAATGGCAAAATCAAGCAGAAACTCGTTGCCAACACAAAAGCAGCAACGCACCCCAGAGGAGGGGGGCCAGCAGAACATCAGGAGCTGAATGACATGGAGAAGATGGTGGCCGCGGTCACCAGTCGAGAGACGATGACAGGAGTCGGGGATCCGGACACTGTCCAACATGACTCGACGCCACATCAACAGGGTGAGCACCGACCAGGGAGTGGGTGGACGGGGGGAGATGGGCACAATGGCACACACACAAACATAAAGTAGTCCCACGTACACCATGTACCCAAATGGGCACCCACACAACACATTGTCATGTCACAATTACCTGCTGCTTGTCGATGTACAAGTACTACCTGTAACCTGCAAATATGTTGTATTCACACATGCTGTGTTTTTGGGCATTTTGTACTGACCCATGATTGCGGCCGTCCCTGGCAATGTCACGTGCTCATGAGAAGTAATTGTCAATAATGGTGTTCCTACGGGCCATTCCTGCCGCAGCTGCAGTGGGATGTGGGCCACCTGCCCCATCGTCACCATCGTCGTCCGGTACTTCTGGAACTGGGATCCATGGGGCATTGGTGCATACACATACGTTGTGCAAGACACTACATGCAACGATCATCTTGCACACGATAACCGGGCTATACAGGAGTTTTCCACCTGTGCCGTCCAGGCACCTGAAACCTGACTTCAACACGCCAAATGTGTATTCAACGATGCCCCTGGTGCATATGTGGGCCGCATTGTACTGCCTCTGGGCGGGTGTGTTCGGGTCTCGGAGGGGTGTCATCATCCAAGGGCAGAGTGCATATCCTTGATCACCTGTGACAGTACAGGGAGAAGAGAGTCAATACTTGGTTCGGCAGGCCCAATAATACAGTGATGCACCTGCTGGCTGTGTGTGGGGTGTGTGTAAGCCAGCCCTCAGGGAGTAGCTGGTGCTGGCAACTACTTCAACAGTCATCATGCATTCAGAAATGCAATGTTAAGTCATCCCCCCTTGTTGTTCTGAGTCGCACAGGGTTAGTGGCCCCGGATGCACAGCGGCTGACATGGGCCCACCGCAGCGGGACACTGACCTGTGGGAGACTGGGGTAGGGTCATGAGGGAAGAGCAGATTTCTGTAGATGTAAAAGGAGCTTGTCGCAGTGTCTCGGTGGACAGTGGAAGGTGGACCCCCAGGGCATAATGCAGAGGGCACATGCCAGCTGTGTCCGGCACCCTGAAGGACATGAATGCCATAGACTCAACCCCCAGGCCACAGGCTCAGTGTCTGGCATGTCATCAGCAACGGGCAGGTACGGACTTAGACACCAACGATGTACCGCAGGAGGCTGCCGGTCACTCACGGTGCACAGGTTTAGTGGCACCATGTGTCACAGACCTGCCATATGGAATTATGCCTCACTGATCGAAGGGGTCTGGCCCTGTGGCCGCCGCCACAGACTTGGGGTCACTACCATTCAGGACTCAGTTCCACATGTGGAACCTACTGTGACGGAGTCCCAAGGGGATGCTGGTGGAGTAGGTCAATGGGGAAGGAGTAATGTGGGCCAGCATCGTGGGGGACAGCGATGGTCTACAGAGGCTGCAGAGGTTGCGGGAATGGGGCTTGGAGTTTGCCCCAGCATGTTGTGGGCCCTCTTTGACACATGACGGTGTCGGCAGGTGAGCAGCGTGGCCTTGGGGCGCTGGGGCGGGCAGGCCTGGTCTGGGTATCATCATTCTGGGGTGCAGCAGGCGCACAGGGTCGCAGGCCCCACTGCTCATGGCGTCGGCTTCTGGATAGACCATGTCAAATGCAGCTGATACAACATTCCAACTTACTGCAAAGGGGTATATTCACAAGAACGTGTGCTAAATATCACCAGAAAAGCATAACGCAACTTTACACATCGTAGCCCATCGCCGGGAAAATAACCCTGTGTTAACATGGAATTCACAACACCGCGGTACCATGCGATTGTATTGCGGACTTGTCCGCGTTTTCGGCGAACTACCACCTCGACCGAGATAAAATCACAAACCTCAACACGAAAAAACATGTGATGGGCCAAATCCCGATGAGGAAATCCCCGATAAGCAGCGCCAGGCCTGCAATACACACATGGCAGGTGGGAAAAACCACTATAAAAGTAGAAAAAACACACAAACACAAACTGACCAACACCCAAGCACCATGGAGGCAGCCGGAGCAGGTGCAGAGGAAGAGCACAACCCCACAAGCACCCCGGACGACCAGCCTGGGACCTAGGGGACAGGGAAGTGCAAGGACAAGAAGAAGAGGAAGACAAAGTTCTGTCCGCAGGAAAACAGGATCCTGATCACGGAGGTGATGGAGGTGACGAACAGTTGTTGATGGTGTTCCAACGTGTCATTGGGCAGCAAAAATGGGATATGTCAGGACTTTGTGGACAAGGTGAAGTCCATTGACCTCTTGTGCTCTCCAATGGCAGAGGCCAAGAGGCGATGGATTGACATTAAACGGAAGACCAAGGTGATACTCGCAACCAACCAGAAGGCGGCAATGCAGACTGGAGGTGGGAGCCCAGCGCCACAGCTGGAGCTGGATGACTTGGAGGAGCTGGTGTCAATCAGTGTGGAGACTCCTGTCGAGCAGAGTCCGTTCCCTCGACTCCGGCCACAAACAACACAACCGCAACAGGGTGAGTGACCACCAGGTAGGGGACGGATCGAGATGGCCACAATGGCACACATGCACAATCAATACATTTATGAACAAGAGTACCTCTAAATACCATAGATCACACTATACATTTTCACCTCAAGCAGTCCATTTTTATTGACTTTGGGCAATGAAATTTTTTTTAAGTTTAATTACTTGAAACCCTTTTTTTGTTTTGTTTGTCGTTTCTTACATCAAAAGATATTTATATGTCTCCTTTTGTCGTTTTTGTACATGAAAACATTAGGACTTTAAAAGGGATTTGAAAATTCAGTATGTGCTAAAAGACTGTCAGTGAAATATAGATGTCCAGTGAGTCTTGTTAAATATTGTGTAAATATATCCTTTGTCCAATTATTTTTCGGTGTGTGTTTAAATGTAATATTGATGTATATGTTGTACATACAAGTGTATTTGTATATAAATGTTTTCATGTAAAAAAACGACAAACCAGTAACCAGGATAGCAGATGCAAACAACACATTATCATACTGTTAATGCTCATCCGGGGAGGCGGGAGGGTTGCTTATGACTTTGACGAGTATAGCCCTGGAAGAGAACCAGGATTACAGTTAAGTAACTTATCCTTCTCTTCCAGGAAATACTCATCTATAGTCATAAGCACTGAATAGAGTATCAAGCCCATATCCACTTCCTCGTGGATGAGCAGTCACAATAATTTTCAACATAGCATCTAACAAGTAATTATCCAAACTGATACACAGGCGGATGCCCAATTCGGGCAAGCCTCACTCAAAAATTCGAGTCCAAACATTTATGGCGTGTGAAAGTATACACTGAGCGCCATGTGGCTGCTTTACAAATCTCTGCCATATGAATGTTTCTAAGAAGAGCTGTGGTAGAAGCCTTTCCCCTGGTGGAATGAGCCTTAGGCGTGCCAGGAGGTACTCTCTTGGCCAATTGATAGGACAAGGATATACAAGACACTATCCACCTAGTGATAAACCTCTTTGAAGCGGCAGAACAAGTATTTATAAACTTTTTCTTTTGTCTATGGGTTCATAACCAGTTGGTACGTTTTCCTCAAGCTAAGTAAAATTTCTAAACCCTCTTAAGATTCAACGAGTGGAGGGTCCTTTCCGGAGGGTTGAAGGATTTGGAAGGAAAGTGGGGAGAGTGATATTCTCGGGTTTCCATATTAACCAGACAACTTTGGTTTTAAGAACGCATCCAGGTTTTCTACCCACTCTGTTTGCATAAACAGTATAGGGCTCTTTAAAGCATAATGCTTGGATTTCACTTACTCTACGAGCATAGGTAATAGCCACTAAAAAAGAAGCTTTCCATGTCAAGTGTTGTAAAGAGTGCTCCTTTTGAGCCTATTCATAGAGCTTCATCAGTTTTGTTAATACTATGTTGAGCTCCCAAGGTGGCGAAGGAGCTCTAACTGGAGGGTAAACCTTTTTTAATCCCTCGAGAAAATCTTTGACCACAGGGATTTTGAAGAAGGAATTTGGATTTGGTGATTTCCTATACGCTGTAATAGCTGCAAGATGCACCTTAATAGAGGAAAATTTCAAACCAGATTTGGCCAAATAAAGTAACGAATAGTTTCTTACCTGTCGGTGTAGTTTTGCAGCTTGAAGATCTTTCTGGATTCACTATGCTATGCATTATTCCGCGGTCTAGTGGTGGGTCCGGAATCGTAGTTTTTTTTTCTGCTTTTTTTTCTTCGTAGCACAGGTGGGCGTCGACGTCCCACCTTTTGGTGTCCTTCCTGTGACGTCGGCACGCTTCCTGCGGAAGCTCACACCTTTGGGAGCCATCTTCGGATTCTTTTTTTTTTTGTGTGTTATGTTCGTTAATCCTTTGCCAATGTTTAAAATTCTTCCTTAACCCCTTGCATGCTGCCGCGATTCTGCGCCTGTGCGGCACATTCCGATCGCGGGTGCGGTCATGACGGCCCCCAGCCGTCACCAGCACACGAGCACCGTAGTGCATGACGGCTGGGGGCTGTCATAAGCATGCAAGGGGTTAAAGTGAAGTAATTTTCGCTTTTCCTCTTAAGGTGTCTGTATATTGTCTTTGTATTTCCACCTTCTTCTCCTGCCTCATCTTTCTGGCAGAGGTGGGTGGGTTCGCTAGTGAAACTACACCGACAGGTAAGAGACGATTCGTTTTTCAGCGTGAATCTTTCTGGATTCACTATGCTGTGCATAAACTTTGTAATCTAAGAACAAAAGGGGATAGGTCCATAAACACGTGGTGGGGGCTAGACCCTTTATAGAATATATAACACAAATTGCCCGAACCACAAAATCTCCACAAGCTTAATAAGAGGGAAAAGATCAATTTATTGTGATCCCCCTCGACATCCTACTTAGTGTCAATGTTTTTTATCTTTTTCAAGTTATGACAAGCTATATGACAGAAAACAACAATACATTAAATATTTACACACCTATATATACTTTGTACATACATGAAAAACAAATTCTTTACACAGTACAAAAAGAACATTTCTTGCATCAAACATTACAAAAAACTAAGAATACATCACAAACAACATTAGAACAAACATTGTAATCAAAAAATGAGAAAAATAGGAAAAACCAATCCTAGGGGGAATTATAAGCAAATAAATGGCTCTTAAACAAATCAATACTGGACCAGCCGGTCCTAGTATCGTAGAGAGGACATTTTATTCCACCCTATGAACGCGTTTCAAGATCAGGCACAATGTCGCTGATCTCTCATCAGGGCTGTTTTATTCTTTGTATCTGCAAGATGCAAAGAAAATATTTTACTCATCACTTCTTAAAACCAAACTTCTTTTAAGGCAATGGGCTGAGAAAGAAAATTGCTACATACCAAACTTGGTTGTAAGTAGAGCAGGGCATTAAGGCGTAAAGGGTTTCAAACCAAATATTTCTAAACGTGGCCAGGCAGGACAACCTACAAGAAATGTTAAGACATTTTTGTGCATTGGTGAATCTAACCAGCTCGTGGTTTCATTACTAAAGCGTCACCCAGTAACTACATAAAGCGTACCTTGCTATTGTCGACTGCCGCGAACTGGCGTACTTATATGTAATCAACCACCATGAAGATAGGCTCCTAAAACAATAGTGAAAAATGTTTTAGTGGTGGGGCTGTTGATTACAATGTTCGCATACTACATGCATTATTAAAATACCAGAAAAGGCAGGAGTCATTTCGCCTACCTTAATAATGTATTTCTATTCCTTTTTTAGTTTTTGGAATGTGCTCTCAATTTGCTGCCCTGTGCTAGCGAAAAAACGAGTGTAAGCGCTTGTAGCCAAAAGTATGACCATTCAAACACATTCTAAGCGTAAAATAGACCGAAAACATATCCTGGCATTTACCTGCTCGAAAATAACAGCACGCCGCTGGTGTGATCAAAGTTTTCTCACAAGAGGTGGCCGTGCAAGCACTTCCTATATTTAAAGCCCACCTCCAAAAAAGGGCATGATGGGACTTGTAGTGTCCTCAAACTTGCGCTACGAGAAAATTATGTTTAGTATGGGAAGCGCATATAAAATCAGAGCACGCCTGCTACGTAGTGTCATTCTCAATGAATAGAGGCAGAAAATCTATTTTTTAACTATTTTAGTTACGCGCTGGATTTGAGGTAAAAAAAAACTCAAAACTTTATTGGCAACTCGTATCTGAACACTAATGTTAAAACGGGCCATTTCATTTAAATTTGATAAATGCTGATTTAAATAGCATTTATGCCACAAGTACGGTGAGCACATTGAGGGTCATTATTGTAATCGTGTATTGCATGCACCCTTAAAAAAATAAACTTTAGTAACAGAGCATGTGGGGAGTCTGTAGGTGACGCTGCACCCATTATTAAGATTGCATATATCTACCTGCCAGGCAGTGGCCACGCTTATTTTTTATACACAAGATGTATTAGTGAAAAGAGGACGTGCATAGACTTTGTAGCGGTTTGTTATGTTTGTGGCGGCAGTGTGGAAGATGAGCGTTGGTTGTTGAATATATGTTGAAGCACTTTCTGGCCTACTTGTGCTTCCTTGTTCATTTGTATATCCACACAGTAGTGCTTAGTGAACGTGTGCACTGAGGCCCATGTTGCCGCCAGGCATATGTCTTGAATGGGTGTGTTCGCCAGGAAGGCTATTGTTGCTCCCTTTTTCCTGGTAGAGTGGGCTTGTGCCCTCTCTGTTAGTTCTTGATCTGCCTGTTTGTGGCAGAATTGTATCGTTTGTGCGATCCATCGTGCGATGGTGCCCTTTGTTACGGGTCTATCCAGGAAACTGCTTGCGAAGGACACAAAGAACTGCTTTGTTTTCATGTGCTCTTTAGTTCTTTCCATGTAATGCATTACTGCCCTTTTAGCGTCCAGAGTGTGCAGTGCTCTCTCCACGCTTTTGGATGGTTTCTGAAAGAAACTTGGTATCTGTATTGTTTGGTTCATGTGAAACCTTGACACTACCTTTGGCATAAAGTGTGGGTCCGTTCTCATCACCACCCTGTCACTGTTTATTTGGATGTAAGGCTCTTGTAGGGCTAGTGCTTGCAGTTCGCTTACCCTGCGTAGCGATATGATTGCCACTAGAAAGGCTGTCTTCATCGTGAGCATTTGTAGTGAGGCCTTATGGATGGGTTCAAAAGGCGCTTTCATAAGCTCGGTTAGGACTAAATTAAGTTTCCATGCCGGTGGCGGCACCCTTTTTTGGTGATGCGATCCTTTTAGCCCCTTCCAGGAATCTTTTTACTACTTGTGATGTAAAGAATCTCTTTCCTGTCTCTCCTCTTGTGTAGGCTACTATCGCTGCTAGGTGTACTCTCAGCGAGGTAGAACTTAGGTTTGCATTTAGCAGGTGTGTTAAATATTCCTGCACAGTTGATTCCTTTATCATCTTCTTGTGTAGCTTTTCCTTGCTGCACCATTGTGTGAATCTTTTCCATTTTGCCACATAGCAGCTCCGTGTGGTAGGTCTCCTTGCCTCTCGTAGCACCCGCAGTGTGCTCTCCTGCAGTTTCAGGTGTGCAAACTCTGTCTTCAGGAGCCATGCAGCTAGGCAGAGGCTCTCTGGCTCTGGGTGGAGTACCTCTCCGTTTTGCATGGAGAGTAAGTACTTTCTTTTCCTGAATTTGTGAGGTGGTCCCTGCGTCATCTCTACTATTTGTGAGAACCATGACTGATGTTGGTGGCACCACAGTGGGCCAGGCAGTGTCGTGTTGCTGGTTCTGCATTTGCTGAGTACCCTGTGTATCAGTGGTATCGGGGGACAAGCGTAGGCAAATGTTTTCGACCAGCTTATCTAAAGGGCATTCCCCTGAGATTGTTCCCCTGGTTGCCTGGATGCGTCGTATCGGCATTTTGCTTTCTGGTGTGTTGCAAATAGGTCTATTGTTGGTGTCCCCCACTTCCTGAATAACCTTTGTGTTTTTTGTGCATTGAGCTCCCACTCGTGGAATGCAGATGGCTGTCTGCTGAGCCGGTCTGCCTCCACATTGTCTTTTCCTGGTAGATGTATAGCCAGGAGGTCTATTCTGAGCGGGATGGCCCATCTCCATATCTCCTGCGCTAGGTTTGATAGTGCAACTGATTGTGTTCCTCCCTGTTTGTTGATGTAGAACATCGTTGTTGTGTTGTCGGTTTGTATCAACGCTTTCTGGTTGTACAGTTGTTTCTGGAAGGCTTTTAGGGCAAGGAACACGTCTTTAGCTCCAGGTAGTTGATGTGCTTGATCGCATCTGTTGGAGTCCACAGACCCCGCACCTTGAGCGGGTTCATGTGTGCTCCCCATCCCCTCTGGGATGCGTCTGTGGGGATGGTCACTGTTGGGTTTGGTGGTGTTAAAGGCCTCCCTATTGTTATGTTCTCCTTGTTGCTTGCAGTGCAAGAGTAAATAGCGTGGTGGGTTACAACCACTAGATCTTATTAACTCCCTCTAGCTTGTGACCATTGTTGCTGGAGCCATTCCTGGAATGGTCTTATGTGGAGTCGTATATTGGGGACTAGGTGTATGCAGGATGCCATCATCCCCATAATCTTGCTCACTGTCAGAGCTCGCCCCTTCTGGTACTGACGTGTCTCCTTCAGCAGGGCAAGTGCTCTCTTGTCGCTGGGGAACACTTTGCTCTGTATGGTGTTGATCTGTGCGCCCAGGAAGATCTTCACTTGTTCTGGTTCCATTGAGGATTTCCCCCAGTGCAAGTGCGAATCCCAGATCTGTCAGCGTTTCTGTGACCCGCTGTGCATGTATTTTGCATTGTTTGTAGGAACTTGCTTTTATTAGCCAGACGTCGAGGTAGGGGAATAGATAAATCCCTTCCCTCTGTAGGTGCGCTGCCACGGCATCGAGACATTTGGTGAAGACCCTCTGTGCGGATTTTAGTCCGAAGGCCAGGGCTGTGAACTGGTAGTGTGCTTTGTCGATAGCAAATCTCAGTAGGTGTTTGTGCTGCCTCTTCATGGGAATGTGTAGGTAGTCATCTTTGAGGTCTATGGTGGACATAAAGTCTCCATCCCTTATCTGAGGAATGACCTCTTGTAGGGATGTCATTTTGGATGTTTGTGTCTTTATGTATTGGTTTAGGAACCGCAGATCCAGGATGGGTCTTAACGTTTTGTCCACTTTTGGTACTAGGAAGTAGTTTGAGAAGACTCCCTTGTTTCTTTCTTTGAATGGTACTGTTTCTATATCCTCCTTGTGGAGGAGTTCTTATGCTTCCTCCAGGAGTAGTGCTAGTTCTTTTGCTGAGTGCGCATTTCTTTTTGGTTTCCTGTTTAGTTGTTTCTTTTCCAGTTCTATGCAGTATCCAAACTGTATGATGTTCAGTATCCATTTGTCTGTAGTTATTTTCTTCCATTCCTGGAAGAAGTGTTTTAGTCTGCCTCCTACTGGTGTTGCATGTTTGTTGATCTTTAGTCTGTGTAACCCTTTTTTGTTGACTATGTTGTGCCCCTTCCATAGAGGTGTTGTGTGGGTGGGCACACTTGGTGTTGCGGAGTCACTTTGAGGTGGGTTGCTGGCCCTCTCTTGTTTGCCCTCGTCCATTCGCCCTCCCGCGGAAGGATTGGCCCCGGGGCTGGTATTGCCCGGTTTGTTTTTACTGGCCCTGCTGTGCTTGATTGTCGCCCTGTAGGGCTGCTGGAATGTCTGATGTGACGTTCCTGGCTGGTTTCCCCCTCTTTCTTTAGGCCTTTGTGTCAGGTTACCTCTTCTCATTCCTCTGAGACTGTAAGGTCCATGGGGGCCTTGCAATTCATTTTTCTTTTTTGAGCGGGGTGAGTTTCTCATCCACTGGTGCTCCGAACAGGGTTTCTCCATTGAAGGGGGTGTTCAGGATGTTATTCTGTACTTCCGGCTTAAAGCCTGGGATCCTCAGCCATGCGTGCCTTCTTTCTGTGACCCCGATCATCATGAGCCTGCTGAATGTGTCTTCCGCATCCAAGGCTGATTATAGGCATGAGTTTGCTATGTTCTTGCCTTCCTCCACCAGGTGTGTTGCTCTCTGTTGGTATTGCTCAGGGAGGTGTTTGAGCAACTGCCCGACCTCGTCCCAAGGCTGGTACGTGTGTCTGTTGAGTAGGGCATTAGAGTTTGCAATGCGCCAGTGTACTCATTGTACTGCTGCATTCCTCTCAATTTTCCTTCCAGTGAGGTCTATCCTCTTACTTTCTTTGTCTGGTGGTGGCCCTAAGTTTGTGGGAACGTTGGCCCTTTTCCTGGCTGTTGCTGCAATGATGGAGTCAGCTGTGACGGATCCCTGGATGTAGGTAGGGTCTTTAGAGGAGTGTTTGTATTTCTTCTCTATCCTAGGTGTGACAGACCTGCAGCTTGCTTGTTCTTTGAATGCCTCCCTCCCCTGGTCCAGGACACTTGGTAGCATGGGCAGGAATTGGCTCCTTGTTTGAGTGGGAAGCAGGGTCTTTAGGAGGAAGCAAGCCTTTGGGATCTACAACATGGTCATCAGGAACGCGGCAACAGCTTATGGAGTGAAACTGGAGGAAGAAAAACCAATGTCATCTGGCGGCGAAGGGCTCGAAAGATACGTCTCTACGGCCTTTTCTGGACTTTCGGAGTCGAGGTCCTGCCAATCCAGGTCCTGCGCCACCGAGGATGCCGACCCCAAACTCGTGCGCTGGTCTTCCTCGTCATAGTATAGGCCCTCTTCCTCTTGGTGTTCTTGGGGCTCGGGAGTTTTCGGCGGCTCTTCGACGTCGAACTCCTCTTCTTCCTCGACTTCGACGATCATTGTCGCTGGCTTCGACGTGATCGTGAACCTTTTCATCCGTTAATCGTATTCTCTTTTCCTTTGCAGGATGTTATCCATTTCGGCCTCGAGCCTTCTCTTTTTTTTTCCATCTCGGCGGCCTGTTCGGCGTCCTTTCTCCTTCGACGTCGAGCACTCCTTTTCGGGGACGTACTTCGACGATCTAAGCTTTTCTATTGTTTTCGCCATCAGGGAGTCCTTCTCGAAGGATCCGCTGGGCTGTTTGTCCCTGGTTTTCCCCTTGCGCAGATCTCACATGTGGTCACATATTGCCGAACATCTTTAATCATATCTGGCCACCATAAACGTCGTCTCACCAATTCTTCAGTTTTCGAGATTCCTTTATGTCCGGCCAAAATGCTATCATGACTTTCCTTCAAGGACTTTTGCTGCATTTCTGGCGTGGGCAAATAGAGAGCTCCATTGTAATAAGGTAAACCTTCTCGAATCTCCTGTTTAGCATCTTCCTTCACCCAATCCTCCATTTCCTCTAAGGTCATTGCATTCCGATTTCCTTGTTCTTGAGACTCCTGCAATACCGCTCCAATCACCTTCCCTGCAGGTATTATAGTTTATTCTTTGATCTCTTCCAATACCCTTTAGGGTTCCCAATCTAGATAAGGCATCTGCCTTACCGTTTTGTGCACCAGGTCGATAAGTAATAACAAAATCATATTAAGCGAAGTACAAAGACCAACGTAATTGTCGGGGTGTCAATGTTTTTGTTGACTTCAAAAACTTCAAGTTTCTATGGTCTGTGTAGACTATGACTACGTGTCTAGCACCCATCAAATAGTGTCTCCACTCTTTGAATGCATCTTTTATGGCCAATAACACTTTTTCCGTAATGGTGTAATTGACCTCTGCTGCAGTTAATTTTCTTGAACGGAAGGCCACTGGGTGCAGTTGTCCTGTAGTCTTATGTCGTTGAGACAACACTCCTCTCAAAGCCGGATTGGAAGCATCGGTTTCCACAAAGAACGGCTCTGAAGGATCAGGATGGAGTAATATTGGCGCCAATGTGAAATCTCTCTTTAATTGAGTGAAGAATTCCTCTGCTTCTTTTGTCCATTCAAAACGGACTCCTTTCTTAAGTAACCTGGTCAACGGAATTAGCTTCTGAGAGAAGTTCTGAATAAATCTCCTATAAAAATTTTCAAACCCAATTAAACTTTGAATTTCTTTCACTGATTTTGGAGACTCCCATTCAATCACAGCCTTGATCTTATTTTTGTCCATGGTTATTCCGTTTGGCGAAAGCACAAAACCCCGAAACTCCACTGTAGAGACATTGAATGCGCATTTTTCCAACTTAACGAATAGACTGTTTTCTCGCAATTTCAAAAGGACCTTCTTAACATGTTCTTCGTGCTCTTCTACTGTGTATGAGTATATCAGAATGTCATCTATATATACTATTGCATTCCGATCAATGAATTCCTTCAGCACATCGTTGATAAAATGCTGAAAGGCGGCTGGGGCATTGCATAAACCATAGGGCATTACTTGGTATTCGAAAAGCCTATGCTTAGTTCTAAATGCCGTCTTCCATTTGTCTCCTTCACGAATTCTGACTAGATGATATGCCCCTCGTGAATCCAATTTGGTATAAACCCTTGCTCCTTTCAACTGATCTAACAGTACCGAAATTAAGGGCAAAGGGTATCGATTCTTGATTGTTATCTGATTGATGGCCCTATAATCTATGCATGTTCTTAGCTCTCTGCTCTTCTTCGGAATAAAAAACAATGGCAAAGAGACTGGGGATTGGGACGGTCTAATGAATCCATTTTCCAGATATTTGTGTAAATACTCCTTCAAATGTTCATCTTCTCGCTCCGTCAAAGCATAGATTCAGCTGCATGGGAGGTTGGAGCCTGGCTCTAGTTCGATTTTACAATCAAATTCTCTATGCGGCGGAGGCCTTTCGGCTTCCACTTCACTAAACACATCTTGGAACTCTGTGTACTTTTCGGGTAATGTTGTATTTATTACACAAATTGTTGCCTCTCTTTCACTTAAATTAAATGCTGAAGTCTTCTCATGGACTTCTCTGCATTCTTTGTGACAATTCTCCTTATAATATTCTGAGTTCATGGCTATCGTTCAAGCTCCCCAAGTGATGGTAGGATTATGCTCTGTGAGCCACGGTAGACCCAAGATTAGCTGAAACTGAGGAGCGTTGATTAGGTTGAACTGTAAAGTTTCGATATGCCCATCCTCAGATTCCATCTCCACTGGTTCCGTATGACTTACAATGGGTCTCGACGAAAGATTTGTTCCATCTACTGCTCGAACTGCTTCACTTCTTTCCTTCTTTATTGCATACAGACCAATCTTCTCCGCAAACTTCAAAACGCAAAAATTGCCCGTAGCCCCGGAATCTATCATGACTGTTACTTGTTTCAATACCTTCTTTCTAAAACGCAATGTCATCATCATAACTAGATGCGGGGTGGCAGACTGCAAAGTATTTGCCAAGGTACGTGCTTCTGGAGCTGTTTTAGTCTCTGCGGCCACCAGTCCAACTCCACTTACTGGTGGTGCGAGGCGTTTTCCGACGGCGTTTGCTTGGGTTTTTTAGGACAGTTTAGAACGAAATGCCCAGGTCCTCCGCAATAGAGATGTTGCTTATTGACTCTCCGTTTTTCCTTTTCTTCTTTTGAGAGGGGTGCACGGATGGTTCCAATTTGCATGGATTCTCCTCCACTAGATGTATCACTTTCCTTACTGCCTTCCATTCTTACTCAATCAAACCTTGCCACACTGGAACGATAATCTCGTTTCCGTTCTTCTCTCCTTTCACTTTGGCAAAAGTCAATTTCCAATACCAGATCAATTAATGCGGAAATCTCAGTGGGTCTATTAGGCACTTGTGCCAAGGCGTCCTTTAACTCCTCTCTTAAGCCACGATAAAACACTGCTGCTCGTTTGTTCTCCGGCCATTCAGTTTCCACTACCAATTTATTAAACTGGGCCAGATAAACTATTAAATCTCGATTTCCCTGTTTAATCTCTAACAATTCATCATCTGTTGCTTGTGAGACCCTCCTCCTATTGAATATTCGAAGAAATGATTTTTTGAATTCGTCCAGATCATAAAGAATTGGATCATTTCTGGTTACCAACGGCACTTACCAAGATGCAGCATCCCCGCTTAAATAGGACAGAATAAATGCCACTCGAGATTGTGTCGTCCGGCAGTTTTCCCCAACGCGCAAAGTGTAATGTACATTGGGTCAGAAACACTTGAGCCTTTTGTGGGTCCCCATTAAATCGTTCTGGTGGAGCCAAAGGGATCACAGGGGACAAGGAATGAATAACTTGTGTAGTAATCTTAGGGGGGGGGGGGGGGGGGGAACTGATCCTTCACTTGAATTTCCTTCTGGGAAGACTGGATATTTTAAACTGGGACTAGACACTAGATTACAGATTGAACCATTAAAGTGAGCAGTCTCCTTCCTTAACTCCCTATTCTCTTTTCAGACTGATATTAATTCTCTTTGTATTCCTTCTAAAATTTCTCCTAGCTTTTTTAAGTCCAAACCTTCCGCCATTCTGCTCAGGTGCTAATTTTAACGTGGGCACTTCACTCTGTCAGGTTTAGTGTCTCTTCAACAGCACGGGAGCAGAATGTCGCAAGTTCCCAATGCCCCAACTAGATTCCCTCCGCAGCGTGTATCAAATAGTGCGCATGCCAATGAAACCCTGCGGGGGAACGGGGATGGGACAGAGAAGAGACTGCCACACTAAGTCTGGTTCCTTCGCTCTGCTTTAGACGTCTCAGCTTGCTTCTTCTTTCTGACTTGACAGGCATTGTTAAGCTGTTATGGAAAATTCACTATTATATATGTATCTAGATACACCAGTAAAACTTCCCATCAGCCTCTCACCCTGCTCACCTACCCTTGTTTAGTGTGACCTTTGCTTCTCTTCTTTTTAGGTGGTGCTTGTGCCTTTTTCCTTATAGCTGTAACTATAAATAAACAATGTTATTTATATGTTCCTCCAACCTTTCCTGTCTAACTCTCTCTCACTTATTTATTTTTTCAGATTACTCACCTAGATGTTGCACAGTTGAAGTATTAACGGGATTCTCTTGGTAAGTAATGCTCCTCTCGAGTTTCTTATGCTTATTAGTTCCTTATTAAAAGAAGTTACTTCACTTCCTATAATATATCGGGACCTTCCTAAGTTCTTCCTAAAAGCTATATCCTGAAAATGCCTTTAACTGAAAATAGTAATCAAAATTCTTTGTCGTTGTAAAAGCAAACTTGTGCTGACTCTGAAAACCTTGTGGTGCACAAGCCCTGCTTCCGTAATTACTTCCTCACAATCCTTTAGGAGTTTCCCATTGCGCATGCCAATTAAAGCGACGCTTTCCTCTAGCGCATGCTCAAAACGAAAATATACAGTGGAACAGTCTTACTAAATTCAAGTTGTACTCTGGCTTCACTCTGGAAAATATTTTAGCGCGACTAAGTCTCTTTTATGCTGACTAACTTCACAACACCTCAAGGTCCGTGAGGTCTTACTCCGCTGCGTTCTTCTGTGAAGTGCGCCCCAGAGCGGGCACCTCACCTGGATCCTGCTGATTGTTACCATTCTCTAGTGCGCTAACCTGCAGCTTGACATGTGGACTTCTGACATCCATCTTGGGAACAGTAATCGTTGCGTTTGCTTGGGAAGTCTTTTTCTTTTAAAACCTGACTGACTGATAATACTGCTTGCACTAAGCCTTTTGTTATTATATGGCCTGATAATCCTGACATAGGGACAGTGATTCCCCTTACGTCAATGATGCCCATCTAGTAGGATGCCAGTCACAGTGGTTGTAACAGGGACACACGCATTAAATAGGCAGTGTCCACGGCCCACGGTACAAGTCACTTCCTGGTCCGGACATCGACTGAACCACCCCCAGATATCCCGAGACATAGTTGCAAGCCCTGCGCTGGTACGGCGTATGCCAGGCCAGACCACTCTGCTTAGGCTCTGACGGGGGCCCACATAGCTACCTGTCACCGGCATTCACGCTGGTGTTATGCTGACAACTAAACCAGTGACCTGCAGGTCAAGGCCACTCCCTGAGGGCAGGTTTGCACACACACCACACCCATCCGTCACAGGCCATGTGACCCCGCACATATAAGGGGCCGACGACATCACATTTCCCTCTGCCGGTTATGATTGTGACTAGATGACGGACGCTCCACAGTGCTCAAAGGGCCCATGAGATGTTGCGCACAGGTTTAGTGGCACCAGAGGCCCTGTGGCCGTCACGGGCCTACCACCACATGGCGCTGACTTGGGTTGCACATGGTTAGTGGCACCGGACTGGCTGAGCGGGTGTGCAGCTGGTGATGATGATGTGTGCACTGATGTGGTCACTGCCACTGATGACTCAGGACTCCACGTTATGTGGGGGACCTGCTGGGCCGCGGAGCATGCCCGTATGATGTGGACTATGCCATGGTGGCGGGACCTGGGCCTGTTGTGCCTACTGGTGGACAACCCGGCGGAAGCAGGTGAGCAGTGGGACCTGTGTGCGCAGGGGCGACAGTGGCTCTCTCTCTCCCTTCCTTCCCTCTATCCCTTCCTTCCTTTCCTTCCCTCGCTTTCTCTCTCTGGCTCACTTTCCTTTTCTGTGTCTCGCTCCTTTGATGTGCGCATGACACACGTCCTGATTTTGTGCTTTGTTTTCCAAGTTGTGACTTCGAGGTTGCCCCTGACGGACCCGACAGGAGCGTTATGCATTGTTGTTTTGTGTTGTGTTTCAATAAAGTTTTTGGTTGTTACTTCAGTGCTGTGTTACTGTTTCTCGTTCTTCTGGCCACACATGTGTGTATTTATGTTGGCAAAGTGTGTCGCCATACGATTTTTTTGGCTCTTGTGTCATGCACGGTATGTGTATTTCCAGGGGGGCTGGGGGAGGGGTGGAAGGGGAGGTTGGGGCCCTCATGGGTATGAAAACAAGTTACTTACCTGTAACTTCAGTTATCCAGTATTGGTATAGTTCATAGATTCACATGCACCCACCCTCCTCCCCGGAGAGCCAGTTCTCTAAGTTTGGGATACTCATTTCCACTTGTGCTGACTCTCTGGGGAGGAGGGTGGGTGCGTGTGAATCTATGAAAGATAACAATACTGGATAACTGAAGTTACAGGTAAGTAACTTGTTTTCTTATGGTATCTTTCATAGATTCACATGCCTGAATCAGAATACCAAGCAGTAAGCCAGGTAAAAGTCTGTTGCGGATGGTGGGAGACTTATTGTGGTGGACGCCCATAAACTTATGTTTAACAACCAACAATTGCAAAGTAAATGATCTACTAATAAAAGTATGTCTAAATTCAAAAGAGTAGTCATCTAGTATTCCACAGGAAAGGAATATTAGCATACCAAAAACAAGCAATACGCTAAACATGCCCTTCTTTTATATCAACAAAAATACTGAATAGTATAGACACATCTTAAAATGAACCAAATATTGTAACCTGAATATGTTCTTATGGAAACAGGCGACGTAAAACCGCTTGGCCAACTGCTGCATCCTCTTGATTTGCTGATTGCAGGCAGCAATGTCTTGTAAACATGTGGACATTCTTCCATGTCGCAGCACGGCAAATGTTCTCTAGCGTCACTCCTGCAAACAATGCTGTAGATGCTGCTACAGCTCTTGTAGAGTGAGATCTTGCAGTTCTTTGTAGTGGTCGGTTAGCTTTAACATGGCAGAAATTGATCGCAGAGGCTATCCATCTGGAAATTGTGGCTTTAGTGACTGCTTTCCTCAGGGTAGTTTGGCCATAAGCCACGAATAGCTGAACTGACTTTCTGAAGTTGTTTGTTCTTTGAAGATAAAACTTGGAACATCGTTTAATGTCCAAAGAATGTAGTGTTCTTTCCGCCGGGGTTGTAGGATTTGGAAAGAAAACCCACAACTTCACAGTTTCATTCAGATGGAACTGAGAAGGCACTTTGGGTATGAAAGTTGGATTTGTTCGAAGAGTGACATATTCTCGAGAGAAATGTAATAAAGGTTATTTGATAGTGAGAGCCTGAATTTCTCCTATTCTCCTGGCAGAAGTTGGGGCTAAAAGCAGGGCGACCTTCCATGTCAAGAATTTGAGGTCGGCTTTGTGGATTGGTTCAAACGGGTGCTTCATCAGCAGTGAGAGGACCGTGTTGAGTTCCCATTCCGGTGGTGAAGGTTTAATTGGAGGATAAGCCCGGAAAAGACCCCTCATGAATTGTTTTTTCAGTGACGAAGAGCATAGTGATGGAGTGTCAGCCACTTTCCTGAACCTGGATAAAGCCGCTAAATGGCCCTTTATGGACGGGAATGAAAGACCAGAGCGTGCCAAATGTAAAATATAAGGCAGAATATTCTCCGCTTGAGCTTCGATAGGGTGTAAAGCGTTTGAAGTACACCAGGAACAGAAACGCTTCCATTTGAGACGATAGGTCTTCAACGTGCTCTGGGCTCGTGCTTTCTTCAAGATATCCCGGCAGTCTTGAGGAATTTGTAGGTGTTGAAATTCTAAGAATTTAGGAGCCATGCATGCAATTTCAGAGATTGAGGGTCTGGGTGAAGAATCTGACCTCCGTTGCATGAGAGTAGAGTTGGAGCCGGTTGAAGTTTGATCGGAGGCTCCTGTGACAGCAACATGAGCTCCTGAAACCAATATTGACGAGGCCATCTGGGAGCAATTAGAAGGAGACGGCAGCTCTCCAATTTCATCTTGCGCAACACTTGTGGAATCAGAGGGATAGGAGGAAAGGCGTAAGCATAGATCCCTGACCATCGCATGGACACGGCATTCCCTCTTGACCCCTCTTGAGGGTATCTGCTGGCGTAATACCGGCATTTCTTGTTCTGGTTGGTCGCGTTAGTTTGCCCCAAGTCTGAAACACCTTGTTTAACTGCGTGTTGTCCAGCTCCCACTCATGGCAATCTGACACGGATCTGCTTAGCTTGTCTGCCAGGGTATTGTGCAAACCTTTCTCATGTTCCGCCTTGAGAGTTATATCTTGAGTCTCTTTTGATAGTGTTGCTGACCTTGTCCCTCCCTGCTTGTTTACGTAAAACATGCTGGTGGCATTGTCCGTTCGGACCAGGACTGAAGACCCCGCGATTCTGGGGAGGAATGCCTGTAGAGATAGGAAGATGGCTCTCAACTCTAGACTGTTGATGTGACATTTCTTGTGTTTCTGAGACCATTTGCCTTGCACCTGCAAGTCTTGGAGATGGCCTCCCCAGCTCTCCATGGACGCATCCGTCGTTAGGACGAAGTCTGGAGGAGTTTGTAAGAACGTGAGTCCTTGTTTTAGATTGTGAAGTTGTGTCCACCTTTGCAGAGCATCCAATATACGTGGGGTGACTTCGATAATGTCCTCGAATGAGCCTGTCGCTTGCTGCCATTGGAGATGTAGCTCCTCCTGTAGAGGCCGCATTTTGAGACGTGCCAACGGAATGAGATTTATGGCTGAGGAACACATTCCCAGAAGTGATGCAAAGAGGCGAACAGAAAGTGACTTTCTTTTGGAAATTTTTATGGCCAATGCCTGTAGACAAAGCTGCCTTTCTAGGGACAAGAATGCTTTGCATTGTATCGTGTCCAGACAAGCTCCTAGGAAAAGTTGTATTCTTTTTGGAACCAATTCAGACTTGTTTTCGTTGATAGTGAGACCTAGGGATGCAAAGGGATGCAAAGAGATTACGGCACACTGTTATGTCGCTCTGCACCCTGCATTTTGATTGACCTTTGACTAGCCAGTCGTCCAAGTACGGGAAAACCTGGATCCCTGTTGAGCTTAGTGCTGCCGCTACTGGGGCCAGGCACTTTGTAAAAATCCTTGGCGCCGACTTGAGGCCAAATGGGAGAACTTTGAACTGATAATGAGCGCCAGCCACAGTGAAACGGAGATACTTACGATGTTTTGGGTGGATTGGGATGTGTTAAGTATGCATCTTCCATGTCCAAGAAAGCCATAAAATCTCCCTCGTTGAAGCAATTTAGAATTTCCAAAAGAGTGACCATGCGGAAGCCCTGCTTCTTGAGATATTTGTTGAGTTTGCGCAGGTCTAGAATCGGTCGCCATTCCCCCGATTTCTTTTTTATGAGGAAAAAACGGGAATAGAAGCCTGTGTGCCTCTGATGTACTGGAACTTTTTCTATAGCGTTCTTGAGGAGCATTGAATGAACTTCCTTGAACAATAAGTGAAGACGAGGGGGAGGGGGACCCCTTGGCGGAGTTATTGGTGGTTTGGTGATGGTACAACATGGTCACACCCTGGAGTTTAAGTCCAGCACCCACTGGTCGGATGTAATCTGCTGCCACTGCTCTTGAAAGGCAGATATCTTCGAGCCCACAGGGAGGGAAGGAAATGAGGTTGGCGCCCGGCTGATCTCACTGTTTTCTGTGAGTGTCTCGCCCTTGATTGTTTGTGCGCTTCCGTCCACCTTGGCGAGAGAAACTAGCTGTTCCGGACTGTCGATAAGAAGACTGATAACTTTGCCGGTACTGAGGTTGATATTGTCTGCCCTGTAGGTAGTAGTTTCCTCTAGAGGAGTATCCACGTCCTCTAGCACCTCTAAACGATCCTCTCTTGTACTGCAATGACTCTAGGGATCTTGCAGTGTCAGTATCCGTCTTGATTGCCTGGAGAGCCTCGTCAATGTGTTTCCCAAATAGAGACTCTCCATCATAAGCCATGTCCAGGATCTTAAGTTGGACTTTGGGCCTAAAGGTGGTAGCCTTTAGCCAGCCCTGTCGTCTGAGAACTGCAGCTCCTGCCAGCTGTCTAAAGTTCGTATTAGCAATATCCAAAGCGCAGTCGATGGTTTCTGCCGCTGCACGTTCCCCCTCCAATAAGATCTTACATGCCTCCTGTCATTTATCCTCTGGGATTAGATTAATGAAACTAGCCATCTCGGAACACATTTGGCGATCATAGCGCCCTATAATCGCTAAAAAATGTGCAGCTCTGATCGAGGCAGCAGCCGTGGTGGAAAATGTCTTACCAATAAGGTCCAAACGATGCCCCTCCTTATCCGGTGGTGTAGTGATAGGGGTGGCTGTTTTTTTTAATCTTTGCTGCGCGGCCTGTGATATGACCGAATCCGGCCGCGGGTGTCCAATGAGGCATGCAGGACTAGTGAGAGTAGCACGATACTTTTTGTCAATCCTGGGCAACACTGCTGGAACTGAATCAGGGTTTTTCATCACCTTGACACCTTCCTTCCAGATATAATCTATAATAGGAATGGCTCTTGACACCTTCCTAGTTTCTTCTTTAAAATCATGGAGGAAACATTCCGACTGCTCCACTGTCACCGGCAACTGAAATCTAGATGCAGCTCGCTGCATGAGATTATGAAAACCACCTATGTCTTCAGGTGGTGAGTCTGAAGGTTGTGGAGTTGGTGGAGACGGCATGGGAATAACGTAGTTGTCCCATGGATCCAACGGTGGATTGTTAGGTAACTTGGATTGTTAGGTAACTCTCCTTCCTCTACATCTTCATCCGAAGAAGTGTCCGGGGTCTGCGTAGGTAAGGCAGGTTGTGGAGTTTCTGTGACCGGAGACCTGGACGGTGAAACGTCAGTTTGAGGAACTGGAACAGAAGGTTGGGCTGGAGGCACAACCTGTTGAGGTGGAAAACGTTGTTTGTAATCTGCCAGCATAGCCTGTAAATCTTGGATGAGCCTTGGTGGTAAATGGCTGGCCTCCGAAACCTGAGGCCTCCTCCGGTATTCTAAATGAAGAGGGACTACAATGTCCTCTTGATAATAATGCCCAGAATAAGCATCTTCTTCATCATCCTCCTGGCATTTAATATTTAATTCTGAGGAATGGTGAGCTATTCCAAAAGCTCCCTCGTTGTCATCATCCTCAAAACTCTCCTCATCGTCATCAGCATAAGTCTCTAGTAGATGAGATGGCATAAGTGGCGAAATGTAAGATCCTTGCTTCCTCTGGTATGATACTAATTGAAAGGTCTTTGAAGAAAGCGTGGTAGAATAAGCCTGTTTCACAGTTAAAGGCTTAGCTGAAGCATTATCCATTTGTCTTGATGCCATCGGTGATATCGTCGTCGATATGTTCTTCGTCGACAACCTCGTTGGCGATGAACATGTCGTCGGTGTATTCGCCGTCGACGGGACCGCCGTCGACGGACTCGACGTCGACGGGACCGCCGTCGACGGACTCGACGTCGACGGGACCGCCGTCGACGGACTCGACGTCGACGGGACCGCCGTCGACGGACTCAACATCGATGGGACAATCGTCGACGGGCTCGACGTCGACGGGTTCATCGTCGATGGACCTTCCTTCTTGGTCGACCAGACGGTCGTCGACGGTACCGTAGATGGCTTCGTCAACGGGGGCTTCTTCGTCTAACAGTGCTTCTTCGTCGTCAAGGCTGTCGTCAACGAAAGTTTTTGTAGCCACAATACAGATTCTTGTAGACAGGATAGGAGAAGTAATGGCTGTAGTGGAGATCATAGCCGTAGAAGTAGAAATGGTAGTCACAGGTGAGGAGACAGAAGAACTCTTACTCACGGTTTTCTTAGAAGATTCCTTGGTGGCTGAGGCTCCAGAGATAATAGATGGAGATCTCTGTGAAGAGCCTGAAGTGGAGTTGGAGGTTTTAACATGTTTTCTCCCCTCACTTGAATTATCCTCTTGAGATCTCGCTCTGTTACTGGAGGTAGAGGCTCTGTCTTCGTCATCCGTAGTAGAGGATTTTAGCCACAAAAGGACTCTGGCCTCCCTATCCCTTAAAGTTTTAGAAGGGAAGGTGCGGCAGATCTTGCAAAGTTTTGGATAAAGGCAATAAATGCAGTCCTTATGTTGGTCATCAACATGGACCCTTTTCTTTTCGCATGTTCTACAAGGTCTACATAAGGCCTTCTTGTCCGACATCCTGAAGCTTTGATGAAGAAACTGAGTCAAGACTCAGGGAGACTCCCTTCCACACGACGTGCGGTGAAAATCTGAGGAGAACTGGCTCTGCAGAGAGGGTTCTAGAGGGTGCTGTGAGCTGATTGGCTGGTGCAAAGACTTTGGTCTTTTTAGCATAATGAGGTAGATAGGCTACTACAATCTAGGCCTCAGGCCTTCTCATAGGGCCTACTACTGTAATTTACTGTTGGCACTGCTTTTTTTATATACCGTGGGACTCCCGCCTCCCCGACGGGGAATGATTCAGGCATGTGAATCTATGAAAGATACCCCAATACTGGATAACGGTGCTGCATGGTCATTGTCTCCATGGCATCTGTGGGTCTTTGGCGTGTTGCTCTTGGGTGGGCTCCCTTTCATGCTGTGGGTAGTCGTCCTGCTTAACACCAGCAAAAGGCAGGTGCTAATTCCCTGCTGCTACCACAGCTTATCGCCTGTTGTTGGTTCGCATCGCAGATCTGGCATTTCATTGTGAAAGTGGTGTTGTGATTTTTTCGTGTGTTTTTGCACGGGAATGCCTACTCTGCATTTCATTAGGTTTAGTTGGTGGTGTCCACCGTGGATGTACATTTTGGGGCAGTTGTCGCAGGAATACTGGCGATGTCTGCAGTTTGCACCAGCTTGTGGATGGGGTGTTCGATTTATCCTTACCGCATCAAAAGTGGAGATAGATTTGAGTTACGTCCTTGTAAATGTCCCCCAAAGGCTCTGTCTGTGAGCTAAGAAGCAATCCATTTGAAAGCATTTTCACTGATTCAGATGTGTTCGAGGAGGAAATATTGCAAAGTGTAGTCTACCTACTCCCATTCATAACACTGTGGTGTTCCTCAGGGGTCCATCAAAAACACTCTATTATCCAACATCTACCTAACACCTTACTAAATCTGATTTAGTCGTACAACCTCACCTGCTACAACTATGTAGATAACACCCAAATCATTTTTAAACTGGATAGCTCCGAAGAACTCTACAGTTCAAAACTAGATGACTGCCTTCATGTCCTTAACACATTAATCATGAATAACCATCTAAAGCTCATGTATCACAAAGACAGACCATATGATAGTAGGCTGGAAGTTTTGCCATTGTTTCATCTTTAAGGAACTTCAAGCCCCTCTGAAGACATCAAGACAAGTTTGAAACCTAGGAGTAACCATGAATTTCAGACTTATCCTTGATACCTCATACTAACAACGTCACTAGGAGTGGCTTCTATACAATAAAAATGCTATGTCGCATCCTCCCATACCTTGCATACCAAAGTAAACGTCAAGCCATGCTCACACTCGTAATCTCCACACTGGACTTTGCGGGTGTGCCAAGGTGTAGGTTTTTGGCAAACATTATACGTAAAATACAACTTATCCAAGGTGCTGCTGCAAGGTTTCTTCTCTGCCTTCACTCAGGAGAGTGCATGACTTCCGTCCTCCAATCAATACATTGGCTACCTATAACTAGAAGGGCAATGTTCAAGGCACTCTGCACTGTTCACAAAGCCTCCCGAAGCAAAAGACACTCACACTTTCAAGTTAAATAAAAAGCAATATAAACCAAACAGAACAATGCACTCCATGCTTGCATCACTTTCTTTTCATCATACCAACTTATCTCAAGCCATCTTGTACTGGAAAATCAGTGCCTCCTACGGATTTCAAGGTCTGGAAGTCACTACCAGCCAGCATAAGCAGCATCCAGAAGCATATGCACCTCTGAAGACAGTTGCATCCTCAAGTGCGCTCCTCAGCTTACAACCCACAAACTGGAAACGTTTCCTGTGCTTTATTGCCAGGATGCAAGTAGTGCTGTTATCTAGGAAACAGCAAAGGTTTCAACTAACTCTACCAGCAAACTGCCTTTATTATGCAGGTAAGCAAAAAAGGGCTGATCTACGGTTTGTCTTGGCATTATATAGTTACGTACTTCCACATATAATGGTTATGGCCCACAATAATACTAAAACCATGATATGCAGCAGTCAGCACCAAGTTGTAACTTAGACAACCCTCATGTATCATACCTATTAAATTTACATATCACCATCACTGTACAGACAAAAATAAAAACATCACTAAATGGACAGACATGAGTAACTGAAGACATCAGTCGCAAGTTAATGAACAATTTAGTAGGACTTTAATACAGACCATTTATTGCAGGTCCCGAATATCTATCCAAACTCCCTTCTGTGCATCTCACATATACACTCAGCTATTGGATGGTAATAAAAATGCCCCTCCCAACAGATCTCTCCTGAGCTGGTCTGGTTGGAAGGAGAGAGCTGGTTACTGCACAGGGTTTTCCAATCTGAGATTTTGTGTATAGTTGTCCACTTCTAAGCAGACTATATAATGTGAAATATCATAAAGACCCGTCAGAGCTGTTCAAAGCTACCAGAATACTGAAAATCATACAAAGGTGCTGTCTCTTACACTTCATCATGCAACACATTGCTATGTGCTGCTTTCCATAACATGATCAGCGTACAGAGGAGGTGATCATGCACCACATGGAAACACTTCCCATATAGGATCATAACAAAAACAACATTCTTCCAACCACAAACCCTATGTGGTGTAGCATGCTACTTAGGCAGACCAGCACATTAGTGCCCCACACAGGGATAGTAAGCACTATATAAATGATGTAATACAGTACAGCACAATAAACTGCAGCAGCATAAGTGAGAAACGCTGCCAAGGATTGGAAGAATACGTTTTGATGACCAGGCAAGGGATGCAGGACTATTTGACAGCATTCTTTATCTGGCCTTCATGATACACACCTTGTCTTTAAAGGCTTCAGCAACCCCAGCTCCTGATTGCCCCTTTTCTACATTTAAGTGCAAGTCCAAACCTTCTTAACACTAGTTCTGGCAATGCCCAATCCTTCCCTTTGACTGGATGTTCAAGGCCCTGGCTCGTGCTTCAGTTACTCAGTTGCATTAACCCTTTGGTGTTTGATTATTTTCTATGTTTCTATGAATAAGAGGCTGGATAGAGCAGTCAACAAGCAGAACCTCATGAAAGTAGAATATAGGATTTATTTATTCAATAGTGGGTGTGGCTCCTATATAGCTTAAGGAACAAAGTCCCTTCTAAAGTCAGGCAAGTTTAACATGTTCAGACTGAAATTCAACACAGTATTGTTGTTGGACATGGATGGCAAATTGGCTAGGCAACAGATGTGAAACCCCACAACCATGGCATGCGTCTTCCAGCAACACAGATACATGACATCAGGAATAATTCCAGCCCAGCAATTGAGGTAAGAGACGACAGGGATGCATCCAACCATGGTGTGTTCCAGAAAGTCCTGGATGAAGCCTTCCCTCAAATAACGCCCTAAGCCTTATATTAATGCTGTATGCCACATCATCATTATGGGGTGAGCGAGAGCAAGAAAGGAAGCAAGATGTCAAATTGGTCTCAAGAGAGATCTGGCCTGGCCCAGCCTCTATTTCATTAAGGCAAAAAAGTGAGAAAAAAGTATTTTTTGAAGTGGGTGCTGGATGGGTGTCCACTTTGGGAACTAGGTTGAGGGGCAAGTCAAAGGTCATTATCTCTCAGAAGTTGCTCTCCTTTGCATCTGGGGGCAAGTGGGCAACAGAACCCGGACTCCTAGGCTGCACATCGCGCTCCATGAGTCGTTGGATTCGGAAACTCTCGTAGTGGATGTTATGAGTAATGTCCTTCAAGTCTTGCAAATTAGATCTGTGTGAGGAAACACAAGCAGAAAAGAGACATGATTAAGGAATGAAGGAGAAGAATTGGTAATATGAGAGAGCCAAAGCAGATAACAGTGAGAGTGGAACAATACGAAGAGCAAAAGAACAGAAGGTAGATGAACAATTCATCTTTAGTAAAAAGGTGTACTGTCATTGTTGCTCAACAGCCCATATGTTTGCTGAAGACTACTTTCACATGGAAGCATTATCACCAAATGACAAGTAATATAGGTACTGAGAAGAGTTATGAGAAGGGCTTCATGGGAGTGGAGAGACAAAGGAGCTTGTCAGGTGAAGAATGCAACAACAGCAAATGTAAAGTGGGGTTCTGTACTTGCTGAACCGTCCCACCACTGCCCATCTCAAGCTTTCCATGGGCAGAATCTCAGCAGTACCCTATAGGCCGACTATGTGAAGCGTACAGAGTGGGGCTGAAGACTGGTAAGCGATAGCACAAGGCATCCCATTTGATGCACAAAATGTTGTGTATTTAAGAGTCATGGGGGGACTCTTCCTACTAAGGAATGCCTTCTTTCTGTAGCAGGGGTCTCAATACCCACAGGAGAGTAAAGACCCATCTGCCACTGAGAAAAGACATTTCAGTAGGAAGAGCTCGATGGGGGTTAATGCCTACAGGAAAGCAGAGAACAAGGAGCTCTTCCCTCAAGAATGTCCTCTCTCTGTGCCAGATGGCCTTTCCCCTCCTGGGGTATTAACATCTACAGAGCTCTTCCTACCGGAATGTCCTCTCAGTACCCAGAGGAGAGTAGAGACTCTAAACCCAGACTGTCATCTCTGTGTGGTTTAAACATCTATGGAGCTCTTCCTATCAAAGGAGGCCAGATACCAACACACAGAGCGAAGAAATTCCAGTAGATAAGCTCCATAGGGGTTAATTCTCTCTATATGGGTGGCAGGGGTTTCTGCTCTCCTGCGTGTATTTGCATTCCAGTATGAAGAGCTCCATGGATGTTCTCACCCACAGGAGAGCAGAAACCCCAGCCACCCATAGAGAGAGTGAGTGCATTCCAGTATGAAGAGCTCCATGGATGTTAATAAACACAGGAGGGGAAAGGCCAACTGGTACAGAGTAGAGACTTTAAACCACACAAACACTTCTGGATCTTTTAATTCTGGAATGCCCTTGCTCGCTGTGTGGGTGGCAGAAACCCACTTCCCTACAACTTCTGTTTCAGTACCCTCCCCTCCCACTTTTTGCCTGACTGATGGATCTTTGACTGAATGTGCATTGTATTCCTGATAACCAGGTTCTCAGTGCCTGTGTTCTTTTCCAAACCTGTACCTTTGTTTCCACAATTGGCATACCTCTGGCACACATATACATTCTTTGTGAAAGGTACCAGTAGTACCAAGGGCATTGTGACCAGAGATGGTCTCTTCAGTTGGGTCTCTAAGGGCTGCAGCATGTACTGTACCCTCGCCAAACGCAGGACACAGTGGCAATTTGCATGTGTGTTTTGGTGCAGATAAAAGTGAGGAGTCGGCCTGGCACATATCCCTGTGTGTCAGGCCTACCAGCACTGCAAGAGGCATGGGTAAGTATCCCTTACAGCCTTACAGCTCAGCAGCTGGTTGCACTATACCTTTTATAAGGGCATAACTGATGAGAAGATATTCCCCTGGAGTGTCTAAGTACATTCCTAGACATTGTAAGGGAACAGTGAAGCCATAATGAGCATATGGAGAAGAGGGGAATGAACCTGTGCCTGTGGAAGGGCAGGCGGAGAAGAAATGCGCTACTTACCTGTAACTGCAGTTATCCAGTATTGGTATCTTTCATAGATTCACATGCCTGAATCATTCCCCATCGTCGGGATGGGAGTCCCCGGTACATAAAGTAATGTCCCATTAGACATACAGAGTAATAGGCCAAAGGCCTCACATTAGTAACATATCCAGGTCCTTTTGTAATAAGGACCAAACTCTAGAGAGCAACCAATCAGCTGCCACCACCCTCTGGAACCTTCCTGGAAGGAGCTCTAGTCCCTCAGTTATTCCTCTGTATAGCACTGTGTTTACGAAAATCTGAGGAACTAGAGCTCCTTCCAGGAAGGTTCACATGCCTGAATCAGAATAGTAAGCAATGATGAGCACATTTCCTTTTGCATAAAGAACATGAAGCCTTAGTTAAAAAAAAAAAAAAATATATATATATATATATATATATATATATATATATATATATATATATATATACATACATATATATATATATACATATATCACAACATTAAAATGCAAAGCGAAGAACTGCAAGTCTGGCAAAAGGTACAATGGTGACAGGGAAACGTGCATGGAAAATAAAAGAAAGGTTGGTGGGAAGGAAGGTATGCTCACCTCTATTGAAATAGATGACGCAACACTGCCTGTCCCACTGTAGCATCCTTCGTGAGTTCTCAATGATGGGCATCGACCTAACAGACTTTTTATCAGGTTCCTTGAAATTGTAAAGGAAACAGTCCTGCTGGTGAGAGGGCATAGGTAGTTTGAATCGTTGGGCAGCTCTCTCCAGGAGATTATGGAAACCTCCTATATCCTCAGGAGGTGAGTCCGCCCGAGGAGGTAAAGGCGATGCGGGAAGATGGATAACGTAGTCATCTCATTCGTCATGGTGTGACTGTGTATCCTGAAGCTCCGCCTCTTCCCGTCCGTCATCCTCATCGTCTGTAGATGGAAGGGGTGGCACCGGCACCTCAATAGGAACAGGAGGTGGAACGGGCACGTGCACTCTCTGTGGCGGTGACAACACTGGAGCAGGAGACGGCGCAAAGGTAGGAAACCTCCTTCTGTAGTCCGAAATCATAAATTACAGATCAGAGACCAAGGCTGAAGGAAGACAAACCATCTGTTGTTGTTGCTGATGAGTGTCCTCATGATAATACTCTTGCTCCTCCATGTCCTGATCATCATAATCAGAATCCTCCTCATACTTAACATTAAGTTCGGACGGACTTCTGGCAGCCATAAACATGCTATCCTTATTAGAATCCTCCTCCTCATCCAAAAGGTGCGAGGGTGGTAAAGGTTGAACCCTACTGGGTGATGTAAGCGAAGGCGACAGCCTTCGTTTCGTAATTTTCTGATGAAAATATGACATTTTCAGTCCAGACGTAGGCGTTGTCGACGAGGCCGTCATCGGTATCGACGTCGTCGATGAGGAATCGTCGATGATTGTAACAGGCGCTGCCGCCGAGGGACTTTTCGTCGTTGAGGCGGTCGTCCACGGGATGGTCGTCGACGGTAAACTCAGCAGTGACGACGAAGTCGATGACGAGTACATCGTCGTCGACTCTGTCGTCGACGATCAAGAAGTCGACGACGACGACAAAGGGGTATGTGCCGTCGACGGCGACGTACGCCGACGAGACTGACAGTGTTTAACTCGTCGTCATCGACGAAGTCACTCCAACGGCAATCTGTGGAGATTTCGTCGTCATCAGTGCCATCGTCGACGAGGTGGTCGTCGACGGGGCTGAGAAAGGCTTTTTGAAAGTGTGCTTCACCCTCGGTGGCGGAGTTAGAGGGTCTGGAGCTGGCTTCTTTGAACCTGGAAGGGAAGAAGAGTCTTTTGCAGGCAAATCTTAGAGTTTTGGAACTTCTGAAGACTGTTTTTGCGTCTTCTTTTGAGGTTGCTGCATAGAAGGTCGTGGAGAAGCTTCTCTGGGCCTTTTCTGAGGAGTTTTTGAAGAAGACGTTGGTGATGTTTCACTCCCCTCAGAGGACAAAGGGTCCTCTTTGTCCTTAAGTCTCTGCAGCCAAGTCAAAAGCCTTCCCTCATGGTCTTTTAAAGTTTTTGTAGAAAAAGTCCGACATACCTTGCAGTGTTTAGGAGAATGGTCTGGATAAAGACAGTACATGCAGTCCTTGTGCTGGTCATCAACAAGCAATCTCTTCTTTTTGCAAGTCTCACAGGGCCTAAAAAGGCCTTTCTGAGGGGTATCCGGCATGAAGATAGAGTAGACTTCACTCAGATAGTGAAAAATTTGAAGAAAATACCTCAAATGCTAAGATTCTAAAAGAACCTGAGCAGAGCTCAGTGGAGACTCCCTTAGCACTACGTGCTGTAGAAAATCTGAGGGACCAGAGCTCCTTCCAGGAAGGTTACAGAGGGTGGTGGAAGCGGATTGGTTGCTCTCTAGAGTTTGGTCCTTATTACAAAAGGACCTGTATATGTTACTAATGTGAGGCCTTTGGCTTATTACTATGTATGAGTGAGGTGCTGTCTGAGGGTGTAAAAGGACACTGTCCTCTGATAAAGCCTTACTGCTCGACCTCACTACCACAAATAAAGACTGAACTTCAGACTAAAAGAATATTTTTATACTAAAACAATTAGTTATTTTATTTTCTAGAACCAAGCAAGCCTGGCACAGGTAAGCTATAAATACTTTGTCAACAGTTTGAATATGCAATTGTAAATGTAAACTGCATTCCTACTGTACTTTGCATTATCAGTAACACTACTGTAATCAAATCAATGCTTTTCAGAATACAGTACATATACTTTGATATTCTACTAAACACCCTATTCAAATATCATGCAAGTTACTTTTTAGATTACAAGAAATGTGCCAGTGCAGTATCCAGGTATACTGCACTGTCTAAGAAAAGTAAACAGGTAAGTAAAAGCGTTTTAGTTATTTAGTTAGTTTGAAAGGATTTCTTTGATTTTCCAACTTCATAGGATAACTGACTAATTGTGGAGGAAAATAGTGTTGTTTTTCTATTAAAAGTTTTTATCGCTTAACAGGTAAGTAGTTTTTGTGGGAGTTGGTATTCTGGGGTTAGACTCAGAAGTCCCCCAGGGTCAAAGATGCACTCCTTACCCTCAGCAGTACTAGGGAGGCCCGGTGCAAGGAGTGCTGAGACCCAATGCTATGCGATTGGGGATAGGAGGCCTTCGGTTGGTGGCTGCTGACGAGCAGGCCACTGGGTTGTGGGAGCAAAGCTCCCGGATTTAAGCTCAGAACAAATGGGGGTTTAGACCAGCACAAAAGATGCTCCCTCAGCGGCACTGGGGCGGCTAGGTGCAGAGTGCTGTTTTGGCATCGGAAGCCCTGTAGCTTTCAATGGGGAGTCTCCGGTTTGCAAAAGAACTGCAGGCTCGGGGATGAAGTTCTTCTGGGTGCGACTACCACTTGAAGAGGTAAGTTGGGATGTTAGGGGTTGGTAAGGCACTGTCGGTTGGACCACCCAAGGCCGTGGGACATCAAGTGCCTTTAAGGGTCGGATCTTCTTACCAGTTCCTGGTCGCGGTTAGAGGGACCTTCCGGTTTGAGGCTGCAGGCATCAGCTGCAGGCTTCGGCTGCAGGCTTGAGGCAGGTCAGGAGTCACCGGATCTCGGGCCAGGATCGCTGGGGAGACCGCTTGGTGTTTGGCCACTTGAACTCGGGCCATGGGCGTCTGGTGAAGAGAGGTGCAAACTTACGGATCCTTGCATAGCTGGAGTATGTTGTTTGTCTCCAGTGAAGACAGGATTTGTTCAGAGTCTTTGGGATTGAAGGTAGGCAGGTCCTCCGTGTTTCTCGAGGTTGCTGGCTGTAGGACACACTGGGATTATTCAGGAGCAGGTTTGAGGTGGGGACAGACCGGTAGGGCTGGGACCAAGTCAGTGGGAGTCCTCGTCTTGTTAGCTTCGGCACGGGTGTTCGGTCCCCCTTCTTCTTTCCTTCTTCTGGTTTCTTGTCTGAGGAAGCAAGGTTCAGGCAGCTGTAGGCAACCAGAGGTTGACCCTGAGAGCACAGTGCAACTCAGTCATGGAAAGAAAGGCATACATGGTGGAAAGTGATTGGAGGAAGCTGAGCCCTACATTAGAGGAGCCTCACTTCAGTACTCCATCCCAACACCAGCCTTGTACCTTGCCAAAACACACCACAGGTAGAGATTCCCTATGGTGGAGACCCTCTGATACCCCTAGGGTGAGGGATTGCTTAGTGGACCATGAGACAGGGGGTAACCATGCTAGTGCAGGTACTTCCTTATATGGCCACTTAGGCCAGAGGTCTTCAAACTGAGGGGCGCCCCCCAGTGGGGGTGTGTGGATGGGTTCCGAGGGGGGCGCGAATGCCTCTGCAATTGCATGTAAATGAAGATAGCCTGGAAGTGTGTCGATGTTTATTTGCTGCATTTCCAGGCTGTCTTCATTTAATTCGAGCCCTTGTGAGAACGGTGATCAGCATGCCATGGGGCGGAGGTCAGGAAGTGTGCTGGCAGGGTCAAAAAGGTTGCTAAAAACAAAAGACAAGTATGTATTTTTATTTTTGCCCATATCAATTCCTGACCTATGTGAGGATTGCTCAAGAATGTATTTAACCAACATCCTGCTAACAGCAAGAGTACCAAAATAAGTGCTTCAAAACCCATTAAATATCACTGAGTTAACAACTGACTGTATTTATTATGATGCATAACATCAATAATTTTCAAAGCACCTGATGCCACTTTCCTTGCCCCTGCAATTTTCAAAGTATCAATAAAAATGCCAGGATAACTCCAGTGATTAATGTTCTTTCTGGGGAGAGACCGGAGCTTTGTCTGGAAGTGGAAGTTTCTTTTGACTCATCATAGCGCAGAGCCTGCTGCACAGAACATGTCCGATTCAGATCACAAAGTACATACACTATAAATAGGTCAATGGGTTATGGTTTTTTTCAGAGAGTTTTTTTGTTACTTGCAGTTTAAAAGTTATAATACTAATATATAGCTGAGTGCAATTAACTGTCATCAAAGAACTGCATGCAAACTGCAAGGAATATATTACAGCTACATATTTTTTTGTTCAGTTTTTCCTTATCCTAGTATTGCAAAAAGGGTTCATTTGGGTAGAAATCAAATCTTCTTGTTAAAGAAAACCACTCACAATGGTGTTACATTTTAAATTCTGAATTTGTGCTTTTCCAGACCAAGAACTCTTAAACTATACTGTCTACCAGTATGCATGACATGTGACTCCTACAACTTGTAGGCCGCTGTCTTATGTAACATTTCCCATACACGAATTAACACTTGTATGATTGTCTCCGTGCAACGTATGTGTGATGTAACGTGTTTTGGCACCTTAAACTGGGATGAGTGGCGCTATAAAACTAAATTAATCTAAAAGACAGTGGTAATGGAGACTTGGGGGGCATTGTCAAATGATGGTGGTAGTGAGGGAATCCGTAGCGAGGTGGACATTGGGGGGGGAGGGGGGAGGTGGGTATCATCAAACATTGTCGCTCAGGGTGCCACCAGGACTAAGGCCGGCCCGGAGGCCTTTATTTCAGAAATTTCCTTAGTCCCGAATCTTGTGGTAGCAGTTCTTTTCTGCTTGAATCATGATTATCAGAAATGCGGTAATTACAGAACAACAGTGTTGGTAAATTCAATTGTTATTTCTTATGAGGTTTAAATGCACACCACACAGGGAGGGACTTGCAGGCCACTGGGTGGATTGGTAGGTACTGCCCTCTTCACCGTGGAAGATTTGGGAGTGGTAATTGCTTCACAGCACTGAATTCACAACCGAGCAGTTACTCTAGGGAAGCACTGAGCCTACTAGCCAACTCTGGTTCAGGGACAATAGGCTTCAGCAGCAGGTTGAGCACTGGGAAAGAGCTGCAGTCAGAGAAAGAGGTATTAGTTATAGAGGTCAAGCTCATCAAAAGAAACCAAGGACGAGTTTAGAGGTAACAGGGAAAAGAGCAACGGAAAGTAAGAGGAGAATGGTGGAATGAAAGGAAGGCAGGCTTGGTTCAGGAACAGATCGGCTGGTTCGGTGCAAAGAAATATTGGAGTCAGGGGAAAATGCAAAAGGGTTTGTCACTAACGGAAGTTGTCAAGATGAAGTTACAGAAGAAATTGTTAAAGGGGGTGTGAATTGTTTAGCGGCCAAGGGAATAGTTAATGTTTGTTCGAGTGCTTTGAGGACATATTAATCTGAGCAGCAATAAGCAGATGTTTTTTTATTGTACCTGAGCTCAAACGGCCTTATGACAACAGCAACAAGGTGTCTGTGGTGATCCAATCCCAAAGTATGTTTGGGAGATTAAATGGCTGCTGAATCCATGCTCAACATATTTAAAAAACATGGCAGACCACAAAAGAAGTGAATTGTGCAGCAAAATAAACCGCAACATGCATAGAACTAGGTTCACTTAAAAACACAAGTGTGCAACAAGAATGTATTTGTCTTCCTGTATTGCACAATAAAGCAGAACTATCAAATACATAAATCTGTCCTCCAGAATAGAATGTTTGTAAGTACTAGTTAACAGCACTGAAGAATTGGATATGTAGTACTATGCAGCAGATGATGGATTACGTAGCAAATGCGGTAATAAAAGTGGCCTTTTTTTTTCTTTAAAAAAGGCCATTCATTAGTGTAGCGGGTACTGCTGCCAGGTGTGTAAGTGGCCACTGCTGATTATCAATAATTAAGCAGATGCAGAAGGACTGGGGCCCATGAGTTTGAGGGGCCCATTGCATCACAGTTATCACTGTCTACCTTTAAAAAAGAGACATGGGAGCTTATTTTCCTTTTTAGCATTAGTACCGAGGGCACCTTTGCAGAAAAAAGGGAGACATAGTGTGGGAGCTTTATGTTTTTTCTGAAAGGGACAGAGAACCCTATTCAAAATCGGATATGAATGTCAGCAGCCCTACATGCCAAGAACAGATGCATACCGGTAAGTAGCATATTCAGTTCGAGGCATGTGGGCTGCTGAATTCATATCTATAGCATAGAATATATAGCAGTCCCTCCATTAGCGGCGACCGCCTGTGCCAGCTGCAGACGTTTGAAAAAGTGTTTTTAGAACAGCCTGCCCTACAGCTGCTTGCTGCTTTGAGTGCACATCTACACAGTAGTGTTTAGTAAATGTGTGTGGGGTAGACCATGTGGCTGCTCTACAAATGTCTTCCAAAGGGATATTACCAAGGAAAGCCATGGAGGCCCCCAACTTGCGGTTGGAGTGGGCTCTGGGGGGGACCGTTAAAGTGCCCTTAGCCTTGAGATAGCAAATTTGAATACACTTAACGATCCACCTGGCTATACCTGCTTTGGAAATGGGGTTGCCTTTGTTGCCTTTTCTGCCCAACACAAAGAGTTGTTTCGTCTTCCTAAAATCTTTGGTCCTATCGATGTAGTACATCAAAGCTCTTTTCACGTCAAGTGTGGAACATTCTTTCAGCCACTGTCTCTGGATTTTGAAAGAACACAGGCAGTTCAATAGTCTGATTGACATGGAACTGTGAAACCACCTTAGGAAGAAATTTAGGGTTAGTGCGCAGCACCATCCTGTTTGAGTGAATCTGTATGAATGGCTCTTGTACAGTGAGCGCCTGGAGCTCACTAACACGTCGCAGTGACGTTATGGCTATTAGGAAAGCCACTTTCCATGTTAAGAATTGAATCTCGCATGAATGCAGAGGCTCAAAAGGTGGGCCCATCAGTCTGGTGAGGACCATATTAAGGTTCCATACAGGAGCTGGCGGGGTTCTGGGAGGAATGACCCGTTTCAGTCCTTCCCGAAAGGCTTTAATAGCAGGCACTCTGTAAACTGAGAGATGCTGCCTGTTTTGGAGATAAGCAGCTATGGCGGATAAGTGTATCCGAATGGAAGCATACACTAGATTGCATTTGTAAAGATGTAACAAATAACAAATTATGTTGTGAGTAGATGCATCAAGCGGGTTGATGTTGTGTTCTGCACAGTAAATGACAAACCGCTTCCATTTGGCTGCATAGCATGCTCTGGTGGTGGGCTTTCTTGCCTCCCGTATCATATCCATGCAGTCGGGAGGTAAGTTAAGGTAGCCAAATTCTAAGACCTCAGGAGCCAGATCGCCAGGTTGAGCTGTTGCGGATCTGGGTGCTGAATGTCGCCATGGCTCTGCGTCAAAAGACTGGGTGTGAGGTGCAGCCTTTGATGCGGTACCACGGAGAGTTCTAGAAACGTGGTGTACCATGGTTAGCGTGCCCACGTTGGAGCAACCAGGATGAGTGTCATAGAGTGTTGCTTTGGCTTTCGTGCCACCAGCGGTATGAGAGGTGCTGGGGGAAAAGCGTACGCAAATCTGCCTGACCAGTTCATCCATATCGCATTGCCCTGCGACTGTGGGTGAGGGAACCTGGCGGCAAAGCTTTGGCATTTTGCGTTTTCCCTTGTGGCGAACAGGTCTATCTCTGGATGACCCCACTGCTGGAAGTACGGGAGGAGTACTGATGGATGTATCTCCCACTCGTGCATTTGGTGGCTGTACCTGCTGAGCAGATTCGCCATCTTATTGTCCTTGCCGGGGAGGTGTTCCGCCATGAGGAAGATGTTCCTCTGAATGGCCCACTTCCACATGCTCTGAGCCAGATGAGACGACTGTGGAGAGTGTGTACCTCCCTGCTTTTGTATATAGTACATGGCTGTCATGTTGTCCGTCCGGATCAACACGACCTTGTTGCACAGATGTACCTTGAATGCCTTCATCGCCATGAAGATTGCCATCAGTTCTAGGTAGTTGATGTGCATCTTCTGTTGCTGCGTTGTCCATAGTCCCTGCACTGTGTAGTGGAGTACATGAGCTCCCCATCCCTGGAGAGATGCGTCTGTCGTCAGGATAATCTGTGGCACAGGCTCCTGGAACGGTCGGCCCTTGCAAAGTTTGTGGGGATTCCACCAATGCAGAGAGTTGTATGACCGACCGGTCACCAACACTAGGTCTTTCAACTGTCCATGAGCCTGAGTCCACTGGTGCGCCAAGCACTCTTGAAGCGGACGCATATGTAGTCTCGCGTGCGGGACTATGAAAATGCAGGAGGCCATCATGCCTATCAACTGCATGAACACTCGTGCCGGAAGCGAGTGTTGTGGCCTGAACTTCTGGATCGGCGACTGAATGCTGTCGATCCTCACAGAATTTGGCTGAGCCGTGGCTGCCAGAGTATTTATCGTCGCGCCCAGATACTGCCGCACATGGGCTGGCTGAAGGTGCGACTATGGATAATTTAGTGAGAATCCCAGATTGTGAAGAAGGTGAATGGTGTGGGACATGTTGGCGGCGCACTGCTGGGCTGACTTTGCTTGGACAAGCCAGTCGTCCAGATAAGGGTAGACGCGAACGTTTTGTCTCCTGAGGTGCGCAGCCACTGTCGCCAGGCATTTCGTGAACACCCTGGGCGCCGTGGTCACTCCGAAAGGGAGGACCTTGAATTGATAATGCTGATTCTGAATGGTGAATCTGAGGTATTTTCTGTGTGATGGATGTAGTGGAATGTGAAAATATGCATCCTTGAGATCTAATGTTGTGAGGAAGTCTCCCTGATTGAGCAACGGAAGAACCTGCTGCAGCGTGAGCATGTGAAAGTGTTCTGAGAGAATGTACTGGTTGAGGGGCCTGAGATCCAGTATGGGTCTGAGGGACCCGTCCTTTTTCGGGATTAGGAATTACAAGGAGTAGACCCCTGAGCCTCTGTCCTCCACCGGCACGAGCTCTATTGCCCCTTTTTGCAGCATGACGAGCACCTCTTGCTGCAAAAAGTGCAAATGCTCTGTTGACATAGGACGGTGCCTTGGTGGGATGTCGGGTGGAGTGGACGTTAACTCCAGACAATAACCGTACTGGATAAGCTTTCTGACCCACCTGTCTGTGGTGATGGATTTCCAGACTGGCAGGAACTGCTGGGGTCTCCCCCCGACAGGTGTTGTATGGTCGGGGGGCAGTGACAAGGCGTCACTGTTTGTTGGTGGCGGAGGATCGGGAGTTGTTGTTTCCACGACCTCTGCCCTTGGTGCTGTTGCCACGATAGCCGCCTCTACTCTGCTTGTTGTAAGAGGTCTGCGCCCCACTTTTAGTGTACTGTGTTTGCTGGGACATCTGGCCTCTGGAAACACCTCTATTGCCTGAGCGACGAAAAGTACTACCCCTGAACTGTTGGGACTGGAGAGCCCCCATGGACTTTGCGGTCTCGGTGTCTTTCTTTATTTTTTCCAGGGTGGTATCCACCTCAGGTCCAAATAAGTGATCAGGGTTTACAGGCTGATTGAGTATGGTGGTTTGTATCTCTGGTTTGAACCCGGAGATTCTGAGCCAGGCCTGACGCCGCAGCATCACACTTGTGTTAATTGCCCTGGCCGCGGTGTCTGCTGCGTCCAGTGCACATTTAATAGAAGCATTTGAGATGAGCTTCCCTTCTTGAATGAACATCTCCGCTGCCTCTTTATACTCATCGGGCAAGTGTTGTAACAGGGTCTCAAGTGTATCATAGTGTGCCCTGTCATATCTGGCCAGGAGTGCCTGAGTGTTTGAAATACGCCAGATATTGGCCGCTTGAGCTGCCACTCTCTTCCCTGATGCTTCTAGCACTTTCGATTCCTTGTCAGGGGGAGGAGCATCACCAGTGGTTTGAGAATTTGCCCTCTTCCGGGCATTAGAAACAACCAAAGAGTCCAACGGCAACTGGCCCTTGATGTAGGTAGGGTCGCCAGGTGCCGGCTTATACTTCTTCTCAATCCTGGGGTTTATAACCCTGGCACGTGTGGGTTCCTTAAAAATGTCTGCAGCATGTTTCAGAACCCCCTTTAGCATTGGCAGAGTCTTGACAGTCTTTTCAGAGGTGGAAAAGGTATCAAACAGGAAGTCCACCTCAACAGGGTCAGCATGCAGCTGGACGTCGTGATTTTTGGCTGCCCTCTCAATGAGAGCATTGAATGCCGCAGAATCCTCAGTAGGGGAGGTTTTGACATTATACACTTGAGTGTCCTGGGCAGTGTGCGGATCCACAGGGTCCCCCGCATCTGCCCATGAGTCCTGGTGATCCTCAGGATCAGTGTTGGCAGGGAAGTTGTACTCCTCATCATCCCCCTCCCCAGCCTCCACATCTGAATAAGTGGGTGAGGATGGAGCAATGGTCCGAGGCCGTGGATTAATCGGCTCAACCAGAACTGGGGAATCCGTAGAAGGCCTTTTGCGTTTCAAGGGAATTGTGTAGGACTCCATAGGCTGTGCCGGCGTGATCTTTCTCTTGTAGAGTGAAAGTTTACCGGTGTCGCCGTCAATAAATTGTTCCGACTGCTCCTCCATCAGGGGTTGTCGATGCTTCGAGCTCACAACTGGCTGTGGAGGCTTCGACCCCGTGGACACCTTCATAGGCGCGTCGTCGACCGTCCTGGGTGCGAACGCCTTCGGCGGCAGCGTGAACTGGATTGGCGCCGAGGATGTCGGCGTCTTGGCAGCGGGCTTCGGGGTGGAAGTATCCTGCGGATCGACCGCGGAAGCCTTGTTCCTGATGCGTTGCAATGAGTCCGACACCTGCTTTGTGAAGGAGGCGGACGGTTCCGTCGACCCGACGGGCGTTCTTGGTCTACCAGCATGTGCAGACTCGAGCGCAGAACTTTTGGCCTTCTCCGGCCGATGTGCAGGAACTGCCGCTTTTGGGTCGCCGTGTCCTCCGTCCGTGACGACGGCCTTCGGCGCCGATGGTTTCGGGTCGGCGGCCTTCACAATTGGTCTTGGTGCCCCAGTCTTCGGCTCGACGCCCTTGAGCGATTTGGGCTTGACGCCCTTGAGCGATTTCGGCTCGACGCCCTTGAGCGACTTAACCGGATCGACAACCTTCTTCGGCTTCGGCTGCTCCGACAGGTCGGAAGACGAGGAGGCGACAAGAGCTACAGACGTCTTCTGTTTCGACGGCGTCTCTATCACTTTTGGTTTCGTCGAGACCGAAGCTTTCACTTTCGGTTTTGATTTTACCAATGGCGGCTCCGCAGAAGTGTCCGTAGTCAGGCCCGTAGGCGAGACCGTGGATCCAGGTGGAAGGTCTTGGGTAAGGCCATGTGGCGATCCCTCGACCTGAGCCTTAGTGATTGTTCGATCGGGGCATAGCTCTTCACCTGAGCTATCTTCCGTGGCCCCATAGGCCTCATTGTCGTCTCCTACCTCGTCGACGACGACTTCTGCATCGAGCACTGCTACGTCTGCGTCGTAGTTGTAGTCGATCTCCGTCGGAGTAGAAAGCGGCTCTCGAACTTCTTGCTCGTCCGCCTCTTCCCCCTCGAAAATGTCCGCCGGGGCCGTCTGCCGGGCCTCCTGGCGCGCCACGCGCCGAAGTCGAATCGTCTTCTTTGAGCGAAAACGGGAACAGGCCATACAATTGACTTCATCGTGATCCGGCGAGAGGCACTTGTTGCACACCGGGTGGACGTCGATGTGGGATACTTCGATCCGCACACGGGACATTTCTGGAACGGGCTCCATTCCATGATGTGTTGTCGAAAGTCTGGTTGCGTTGAGTGGGCCTCGAGTACTGAAGAGCCACACGACTCCTCAGGATGTCCGACTCGGGAACAGAGCCGGAACAGAGCTGGGCACCGAACGCAAAACAATACCGACGCTATATGAAAAGGCCTTCGGGCCTAAGGAAAGTCTCTATCGATACCGATCTTGAGTGATCAAATATGCATCCGAACCCAATGGCGGAAAAAAACAATCTGGGGATGGAGTCGATGACCATGCGCACTGTAGTCCAGGGTAGGAGCCACCTATCTCGTGATACTTCGAAGACTCTTCCAGGACAACAATGTGCAATCATCCGGACCCAACACTAGGCGGCGAAATATGCTATAGATATGAATTCAGCAGCCCACATGCCTCGAACGAGGTGAATGATGTAGAGGAGATAGCCTGCTACTCAGGACTGCTGTTATCAATAATACAGCAGGTGTAGTTGCATTTGGGTCCAAGAGTGTGAGGGGCTACAACACCCCAATAAAAGGGAGCAGTATTTTTGGGACCACACATTTTTTTTGATGCATTTGCTGTTTTATAAGTATCATACTTAGAGTGGTTTAGGAGCTATAGAAAAAGTATTCCTGAAGTCATCTCATAAGCCCGTCCCTTGCACACAGCCATGTCCCTCCCGCTCCACCAATCATTGCCTTAAAGTTTTGTAGGGGGGCCCGACCTCAAAACATTTTGCTTAGGGGGGGTCTCGGAGCAAAAAAGTTTGAAGACCACAGACTTAGGCAATATAGGCTTACCTAGTCAAGGATAGCCTTATCTCCTTTCGTTTGGGGGGGTTGTGTAGGAAGGTGGATATCTGACTATATGGTTACCCCAACTTTTTGCCTAGTGTTTAGCTGGTTTTCAACTTAGTTGGCCTGAGATCCTGCTAATCAGGGCCCCCGGCTATCTGCTCTCACTGTAAAATGGACTCCATGTACTTTAGGTACATATCCTATTGGGTCACCTTGTGAGTCCCTGTATAGTGTACCATAGGTACCCAGGGCATAGGTGCATCCAAGGCCTACCAGGGGCTGCAACATGTATTATGCCACCCCTGGCTGGCCATCCAAACTGACACCACTGGCTGATCACTCAGCTGGGGCAAGGTTGTGTAATCACCCCTTGTTTAGGTATAGTATTCCTATATTCACCATTATATATAGACACCTATTTACCTATAAGCCACTCCTATGGCAGGCCTTGACAATCCTGAAGGCAGAGTGCTTGGTTTTATGTGAGATGGTGCTCTAGCATGAGCTGAGCCTGTCTGCAGCTTTCGGAACCATGTCCTTATAGCTGTTCTTTGATATAGCCATACCATATACTCTTAAGTGCATTATAATCCTCGCGGTTAATGCTAACTTTGGTTTGGCTTTATCTAAACATGTTGTGTAAGGTGTCAAACACTTTGGAATACTACCCCCCCCCCCCCCTCCCCGCCAGTTCTGGCGGCGGGGGTAGCATTCCACCCTTCTAGGGGGAGAAGACATGTAGTTGTAGCTTTACCCAGTTAAAGTTAAACAGAGCTTCAGCATCACAAAATGGATGCTGCTGCCACAGACACGAGTCTGACCTCCTACTGCTGGATGAAAGTCCATCAGAGGAGGCCTGGACAATAGGTTTCCTACCTTGGGAGGTGCTAGCACCTCCCCAGACAGCCTGTAGTGGATTGGGGCAGGGTGGGTTCAATGGAAACTGCTGTTTCTAGACACTACTTGGGGCACACAAGGTGCTCCATGCATAGCCCGGTTCAAACCAGTTGCTGGGGCACTCCAGCCCCAGCTCTGGCGCGAAACTGGACAAAGGGAAAGGGGTGTAACGAACCCCTTCCCAGGTTCCACCCATAGGAGGGACCTAGCAGGTAATCCAGTCCCTTAGATTAGTATAAAGCTAGGAGCTGTGTCTAGAGACATAAGATTATCCTGGAAAGAAACTCTGAAACCAACTCTTGGACCTTTGACGTTCCATTTCGACTGGAAGACTGAAGACATCTACCTTGTGGTCAAGGAGTGACCACCCTGTGCAAACAGGCACCATCAGTGACTTGCCGGTTTGCTTTGTCGACGCTCCCGCCGGAACCCGAAGACTTAGCGACGCAGCCTCTGGACTTCCAGACTTCTCTGACTTCGACCCACATCCACAGCAAAGCTGAGACCCGTGGCGGACACGAGAGACATGGGACCGGACATCCTGTAGTACCTGCTTTTTGCTAACTGTGCAGCTTCTGAGGCGTCCTCGAAGTTGTGCATTGGGGTTTGAGAAGCCCCAACCCCGAGCAGTAAGTGCACCGAAGCGCAGCCCTCCACACTCCACGAGTGCCGCGTGGGGCCTGCGCCTGCATTTCTCCTCGACGCGTCTTCACGGTTTCTAGCCCGTTGGCTAGTGGTCCTCCTGAAGACATCCTTGTGAAACAACACCGCTTGCCTGGTTGCACCGGACTTGCACCTGCTTTCCTGTAAAGGGGAAGCTCCCCAGAACTTGCTGGTCTGAACAGAAGCCGATCTTCCCTTCCTGCGTGGATTGCCTTTGCCAAGGCTTGTTGGGTCAAATCCGGATATCGACACCGCCAACAGCTAGATCCTTCGTGGGACAGTCCGTATCCAGCTCCTGGTCATCGTCAACACCTCCTGGTCCACGTGGCTGCAGAGACGAGCTTCACCTCATCACCTGATTGCATCTCGACATCGCCTCGTTCCTTCCTGGTTCCTTCCTGGTCACTGGCTAGTGACCCAGACTCTGTCCCCTCTGCTTTCAGGTTCTTCACTGCTCCGATCCACCCTTGGATCCATCCGGACACTTTCCTCCTGGTCGCTTGCAGCACTTTCTTGCAGCTCTCCATAGGATTGATCGACGAAATCCATCACGAAAGAACACCTATGCACCCGGCTTCCCTGGGTGAGGTAACTCGAGTACTCTGGTGCTCCCGTGGGTAACAACTATCCAAGTGTCCTAGTTTAACTGGGTTTTCCCGTAGTCCACCTGGAAGTGTCCGAAATCTACTACTTTGTAACTTTTACGTTCCCATTGAAAGTCTATGGTAACCCGTGTGTGTGTTTAGACACTGCACACGCATCCAGTGGTACTCCTACTTCATAACCTTTGGTTGTTCAGTGTAGTCCCAACGATTTCCTAGGCCCTAGGCCTACTAACCTTTCCTGAATTGGTTCTTATATCACTTACTTAGTATATGGTTCGTGAGGCCCCTAGGGCAGAATTGTATTTGTGCAGCTTATAGTATGCTTATTGAGTAACTTGTAATGTATCTCGAACTCTGCACTCTTTATGAGGTCAGAGGTGTTGTGTTAGTAATAAATACATAAAGATTTGATATATACCTTGTGTGGTGTCCTTTCATTTGGTATTCAAGGGATTATTGTTGGTAAAACAATTGGCTTCACATGCTCTCTGAAGTATTAGCATAAGACTGCTTTGTCCATGCTACCACTAGGATAGCTGGTCTATAAGGTTGACTTTACAACCATCACCATAAGGGTTGTTTGGACTGATACAGGGAGCCCACTAGAATAGTGGACATCACATATCAGGCCAACTTCTCACAACATCCATGAGAACGGCTCCTAGAATGAGCCCGCAAACGGACAGTGGAGTGAAAAGGAGACTGAGGTTGATGTGAAGTCTTGGAAAGTTGTGACGCCTGTGTGTAGATAAATTGCCCTTTGTGCATGGTTGACCCACACTTTTTGACAATGGTTGATGCACTTTGACTGAGTGTGCCCTGGGGTCCTGCCAACCAGGTACCCAGGGCCTATGTTCTTTCCCTTAATGGCAATGTTGCAAAACCCAATTGGCAACTCTCTGGCCACATGTAAGCCCCTTGTAAAAGGTACCATGGATACCAAGGGCACTGGGACCCGGGAAAGCCTCTAAGGGCTGAAGCACTTGCCACCCTTCGAGGCCCTGTACCTTTACACACACACATTGCCATTGCAGGCTGCTTGTTTTGGTACAGAACAAAGTGAAGAGTCGACATGGGACACAGGGATGTGTGCCATGCCTACAATCAACTGCCCTGGTGTAGGTAAGCCACCCCTCTAGCTGGGAGCACTACACCAGTGGCAAGGGTACAGGTGCATGAGCCCTGTACACCTAGCGTGTCTAAGTCAATTCTTAAACATTGTAAGTGCAGTAATGCCATAAAGAGTATATAGTATGGGAGTTTGTCATTACGAACTCCACGGCACCATAATGGCCTTACTGATAACTGGGATGTGTGGTATCAAGCTACCCAGCAGATTAAACCCACATTGATGGCAGTGTGGGATTTAATGAAAAATGCACTCAGAGGGCATCTTAGAGATGCCCCCTGAAAAACTACCTAATGCTAGTGTCCTGGCTGACTGGCTGCTGGCCAGCGGCCACTAACAGATATGTTTCTGAAACCCTGGGTCAAGATCCTGCCACTCTCGGGTCCTGAAACAAAGTACATCCTGGGTCGAGGTGCCAAGCCTCCTCCCCCAGGATGGGCAGGTTCCATGAAGGGGAAGCTTGAAAGGCTTGCCACCTTTGTGAGCTACCCCACCCATTTGCTGCTCCCAGCAACTGTCCCTCACCGGTTCTGAACCCTCAATTTGGGTGGGAGAATCGGCGTGAAAACCAAGTTAGGAGGAGAGTGTGTGCCCTTTTTTGCCAACTCAACCCCTGGGGTGGGGGAGGCAAGGTGAAGCACAAGTCTCAGTCCCCGCTATCTTGAAGATGGGGAGACCCCGCTAACCAATCAATCAATCATTTCATTTATTAAGCGCACTACTTACCCGCGAGGGTCTCAAGGCGCTGGGGGAGGTGAAGGGAGAAGCGTGGCTCAGTGGTTAGAGGCGGCAGACCCGGAAGCTGAGATCGGCCGTGGACCAGGGTTCGATTCCTCGCCTTGGCGGGTCTCGGGCTAAAAAATTCCACCTACTCGACAATTCTCGCTCCGGTGCCTACTCGACTCACGGGGTCACACTCTGCGACTCTGGGCAATAGCTTGCTTAATCTCCACTACGGCCCCTCGCGGCGGGATGCCTGGCTTTCACCTTGTGGATACCCTGCCGGGGTATCTCACAGGGGAATACCAGGACGGGTTCCCTAAGCAAGCGCCTTGATACCTTCGGGTGATACGTGCGCTATATAAGTCGCAATACATTTACATTTACAAGGGGGGGTGGGGGGGGGGGGGATGCTGCTACTACTCGAAGAGCCAGGTCCTGAGGAGTCTTCTGAAGGCCAGCAGGTCTTGAATCTACCGTAGGTGGGTGGGGAGGGTGTTCCAGGTCTTGGCGGTGAGATGGGAGAAGGATCTGCCACCGGCAGTCGTTCTTTGGACGCGGGGGACTGCGGCACGGGCGAGACTGGCGGGTGGGGGTGTAGAAGCTGAGTCGTCTGTTGAGGTATGCAGGTCCTGTGTTATGGAGGGCTTTTTTTTGTGGATGAGGAGCTTGAAGGTTATCCTCTTGTTGATGGGGAGCCAGTGCAGGTCTCTCAGGTGGGGTGTGGCTGAGGCGGGGGATGTCGAGGATCAGGCGTGCAGAGGCGCTCTGGATGCGTTGAAGTCGTCTCAGGAGTTTGGCCGAAGTTCCTGCATAGAGGGCGTTTCCGTAGTCCAACCTGCTAGTGACGAGTGCTGGGTGACCGTTTTTCTCATTTCAGTGGGGTTTCCACTTGTAGATCCTACGGAGCATGCGGAGGGTGTTGAAGCAGGAGGAGGAGACGGCGCTGACCTGATTAGTCATGGAGTGGATGGAATAGAGGATGACCCCTAGGTTACGTGCATGGTCGGTGGGTGTCGGGGCTCTTCCCAGCATAGTCAGCCACCAGGAGTCTTCCCATGCCAAAGGGGTGGATCTGAGGATGAGAACCTCCGTATTCTCAGAGTTCAGCTTCAGTCGGCTGTTCCTCATCCATTCTGCGACGGCCTTCATTTCTTCTTGGAGGTTGGTCTTGGCAGTGTGAGGTTATTTGGTGAGGGGGAGGATCAGTTGGGTGTCCTCGGCGTAGGAGATTATGTTGGGGTCGTGCTGTCGGGCGACGTGGGCGAGGGGTGCCATGTAGTTGTTGAACAGCGTCAGGTAAGGAATAAGCCCTGGGGTACGCCGCAGATAATCTCGGTGGCATTGGAGCCGAAGTGGGGGAAGTGGACGCTCTGTGTTCTGCCGGAGAGGAAGGATGCGTCCAGTCCAGGGTCTTCTCTTGGATCCCGGCGTCGTGTAGGTGTGTTCGTAGTGTGCGGTTGCAGACCGTGTTGAAGGCGGCTGACCGGTTCAGGAGGATGAGGGCTGCTGTTTCTCTGTTGTCTAGCAGAGTCCTGATGTCATCGGAAGCGGCGATGAGTGCTGTTTCGGTGCTGTGGTTGCAGCGGAAGCCGGACTGGGATGGGTCCAGGATGTGGTTCTCCTCGAGGTAGCAGGTCAGTTGTTTGTTGACGGTTTTCTCGATGACCTTCACCGGGAACGGGAGCAGGGAGATGGGCCGGAAGTTATTGAGGTCCTTGGGGTCTGCCTTGGGCTTCTTGAGTAAGGCATTGATCTCGGCGTGCTTCCAGCTTTCCGGGAAGGATGCTGTCTCGAAGGAGATGTTGATTACTTTCCGGAGATCGGGTGCAATGGCAGTGCTGGCTTTGTTGAAGATGTGGTGTGGGCATGGGTCTAACGGTGATCCGGAGTGTATGGTGTTCATGATCTCGCTGGTGTCCTCGTCGTTGATGCATTTCCAGGAGAGCAGGCGGTTGGTGCAGGTGGTGGTCGTGGGGGCAGAGGCCTCAGTGGTTGTTGGGGTGGTCGTAAAGTGGAAGCTGTCGTGGATGTCGGCGATCTTGCGTTGGAAGAAGGTGGCCAGTGAGTCGCACAGGTCTTGTGAGGGTGGGATGTTGTTGGTGTTGGAGAGTTCCTTCACGATGTTGAAGAGCTCTTTGCTGTTGTGTGCGTTGTTGTCTAAGCGGTCTTTGAATGAGGCCCTCTTGGCAGACCTGATGAGGTGATGGTGTCTGCGGGTGGCATTCTTGTGGGCTGCGTAGCTGACCGGTGTTCGTTCGCAGAGCCAGTTCTTCTCCAGTTTTCAGCATGTTCGTTTGGAGACCTGGAGGTCTTCGGTGAACCAGGTGGCTCTCTTGCTGGTTTGGCTGTTGGAGGGTTTTCTTGAGCAGGGCGAGGGTGTTGGCGCAGTCGTCGATCCACTGTCTGAGGTTGCGGGCGGCGGTGTCGGGGGTCGATGGGGTCGGCGGGTGGGCTCTGGACGAGGGTGGTGGTTAGCTGGTCTTCTGTGACTTTGCCCCAGCTGCGACGAGGAATCTGTTGGGTGCGGTGGTGCGTGGTGGGCTTCCTGAAGGTGAAGTGGATGCAGTGGTTGGTCCAGTGGGGTTCGGTGGTGTGGTTGAAGGAGACGTGGGGGCTTGAGGAGAAGATGGGGTCGAGTATGTAGCCGGCGAAGTGGGTGGGTGTTGTCACGAGGTGGAAGTTCAGGTCCCCGAGGAAGATGTAGTCCGTGGAGGTGAGGGCGTGTGTGCTGATGAACTCGGCGATGGAGTCGCTGAACTGTGGTCATGGGCCGGGGGGTCTGTAGATGAGGGTTCATTTGAGGGTGGTGTTAGGGTCGTGAGGATCTGGAAGTGCAGGTGTTCGGCAGTGCTGAGGGTGTCATCGGTGTTGGTCGAGACTCTAAGGGTGTTTTTATGGACGATGACGATGGCGATTCCTCCTCCTATTCCGTTGGTGTGGTCCCTGCGAGTGATTATGTAGTCTTCCGGGAAGGCTATGGTGATGTCGGGTGATGAGGCAGGGTTCAGCCAGGTCTCCGTCAGGAAGGCAACGTCGGGGGAAGTAGAGTCGAGGAGGTCCCAGAGTTCAACGGTGTTTTTGCGGGCGGAGCGGGTGTTGAGGAGGATGCTTCTGAGGTAGTTTGGTTCTTTTCCTGAGTGGTGGTTTGGCGGGGCGGATGTTGGTGAAGCTGCAGGACCGGCAGGTGAAGGGTCCTTGGGTGCGCTTCGGGGTGGCCCCGTAGCAAGTGTGTTCTCATCCGGGGTTGAGTGCGTGGAGGCTGCTGGCATCGCCGCGGAGCCTGGCGTCGTGGCGTTCGCGGGAGCCGGGGGTTCTGGCGCTGGGCGCGGTCCAGGCGCAGACGGGCTTGCCTTAGGCGGCCGCCATAAGAAGGGGAGGTGGGAGAAAGGAGCAGCTGGGAGGGGGGGGACGGCGAATGGGCGAGCGGGGAGGTGGGGACGCAGCGGTTGGAGGAAGGGATGGCAAATGGACACAGAAGACAAGGGCACAGGAAAACGAGAGGGAAGAAAAAAAAAGCTCACAGCACAATAAAACAGAATGCTAAATACAAAATGCTAAATACAATGGACAGACTAATAAATACAGTGAACAAAATTACAGTGCAAACCTACGGCCTACAGGCGGGCCAGACAGCAGCGGCAGCTGGGCTAAGGAGACGGGCACAGTCAGGTGGAGCTGCGCGGCGTGGGGAGCGACCTGCCTGGAGACAGGGTCCTGGGTCGCTCTCACTGCCTCACAGCGGCCGCCATAAGAAGGGGAGGTGGGAGGGAGGAGCAGCTGGGAGTGGGGGGGGACAGCGAATGGGCGGGCGGGGCCGCAGGGGACGCAGCGGTGGGAGAGCGGGAGGAAGGGAGAGCAAATGGACACAGAAGGCAAGGACCCAGGAAAACGAGAGGGAAGAAAAAAACGCTCACAGCACAATAAAACAGAATGCTAAATACAATGGACAGGTTAAAAAATACAGTGAAGAAAATTACAGTCCAAACCTACGGCCTACAGGCGGGCCTTGAACGCAGACAGCAGCGGCAGCTGGGCTAAGGAGACGGGCACAGTCAGGTAGAGCTGCGCAGCGTGGGGAGCGACCTGCCTGGAGACAGGGTCAAGGGTTGCAGTGAGGCTTATGCCCCCTTACCACTGGAGGGTGACATAATAGGGAGTGTACCCACCCCAAGGGCGGGACCCATTGGTCCTGATAAGTACCTATCTGTTCCCCCCCCCCCCGCGAAATCTAGTATTTAGGGGCAACCCTGAACCTTGCCTTCTCAGACAAGAGGAAACAAGAAGGATGGAAGAACCGTGCTGAAAGAAGAAGAGGAGAGCAACTGACTTGGCACCAGCCCTACCGGCCTGTCCCGACTTCGACCTGCTCCAGCAAAATCCAGGTGCGTCCTGCAGCCAGCAGAACCCCCCAGAACCCACCAACCGACTTTTGCCCTGCCAAAATCCGTGAGTCTGCTCCTGACGCCCACAGCCTAGGTTCGAATGACCCAACACCACAAGCAAGTCTCCAGCTGACACCTGCAGCCCCTTTCTGGAGGATCCCCCGGACCCGAGCCAACATGAAGAATCCGACGCCAAAAGACACCCCTGCACCCGACGGTTGGGCCACCCAAGGCCATGGGACAACAGGGTCTTGGAATCCCACAACATCCCAGCTTACCTCTTCAACCGGTGGTTTCCTCCAGAAGATCTTCGTCCCTGAGACTGCAGTGTTTGTTGCAATGGGAGAATCCCCATTGAAAACAACAGAGGACCCAACGCCAAAACAGCACTCTGCAGCCGGCCACCACTGTGGGTGCACCTTGCTTGCTAAATCAGATCCCCTTTTGCCCTGGGCTTAAGTCCAGGAGCTTTGCTCCCACAACCTTGTGGCCTGCTCGTGAGCAGTCACCAATCGGAGGCTCCTTATCCCAAATTGGATAACATTGGACCTCAGCACTCTGCACCCTGCCACTCTAGTGCAGCTGAGGGTGCTTTGAGAGTGCATCCGTGACCCTGAAGGAACCCTTGTTCTAATCCCAGAAACCCAATGCCCAAAACCAAGTACTTACCTGTAAGCCGATAACTTCCTTTCTTCCCATAGGATTGCATTGATTGCTTTTCTCTGAAAAATGGTACAAGTGTGGAGTTGGGAAATTGTATGAAAACAAACTATATATTTACAAAAACTGATTTACTTAACTTTTCTCTAGGACATGTCCCAGTGTGATATCTAATCGATACCAAAGGGGATGATGGATGGAGTGTCTGAGCAAATCAAACACTCACCCCCAGTCAACTGATCTGTGCTTAATCCATCATCATTCTTTAGCTCACTCCACCAGCCCAGTTCAGACATGGCCATATGCAAATCAGTCTGACCCTGTGCCCCATGGGAACAGTCCAGCCCAAACTGCCAAGCCAGGTCTTCCCTGGACCGGAAACAAGCATCCTGGGACCGGTTTCGGGTTCATAACCTTCATCAGCTAGGCTATCTTGAATCCAGTGGCAAAGTGAGCAAGGGACCCACGTCTGGGCATGCCCTGCCAACTCAGGGTGACCAAAGCGATACCAAAAGAGGTGATATCTAGGCGTATCACACGGAGAAGAAAAAGTAACTTAAAAAGTAACTTTAAAGTAAATGAAAAGTAATTTAAATTGCTTATGAATAAATGACTTACCTGTATCCAAACCAATTTCATTCAACTGCATTATTCTTGCAAAATACATTTCACTTACCTGTGCCAGGCCATGCTTGGTTCAAAAAATAAAATACAACAAACTAACATTTTTATACAAAACAAATTGGTCAGAGTTCAGCCTTTGAGTGTGTTAAATAATTTCTTGCCTCAGTGTGTACAATGAATGCTTAACACTACTCTCTGAAAAAGCCTTCCTGCTCGCCCACACTACCACAAATAGAGAGGAAGGTATTATCTACTTTTACCTCTGCCTACCTTTGGGGATCCACTGAACTCTGGCTCTTTATATACTATACTAAAGTAAGGTATAGTGTGCACAGCTTACTACACCATACTGTTAGGGGCGTCATACGGTGTTCCCTCAGCGCCTTCAGTCAAAGTTGACGACAGGAGTCACACTCCTCTGAGCCATGGTGCTTTCCTAGGCATCACATACAAATAGAACAGTGGGCCTTCTACCTCTGTCTTTAAGTTTCAAACCTTCTGGGTCCTGTGGATGGCAAATGTCAGCCACAGACCCTCACTCTGTCAATGAAATGTCAAAGTAGGCTGGAAAATGGCCTCGGGAACCACTACCATATCAGCGTTGAAAGTGCTAAAAAGATTAAACTGGCGTCAACATGTCAGGGGAGGGCGTATATGGACTCCATTGATGTCACATTTGGTGGACGATGTCGCTGCAGAGTCGCTAAGCAAACTCTACCAACGTGTACACATACTGCTGCAAAAATCCCATATCCGGTATGGCGCCTGGGGAGAATTCTAAGATAAGTAATCTGTGGCTAGATGTCTCTACCAGATTTGTAAATACTGTCACCTGGCAAAGGGGAGCATATTGGCAGCATCAGTGGGACACAGTCAAACCAAAAGACAGTCAGCAACAGTTGCCATGATTCCACAGTTTGTGGAAATCCTGCACTACCTACCTTTGCCAGGAGAGACCCTTGCTACAGAGTGCGGAGATGCAGCCACCAAAGATACACAGTAAAATATGGCAAAGGACTACATTCTCACTACAGTTCTACCAAGAAAAGTGCCATTCCCGCTCCAATACATGATCACTAGAGTCAGGGATTTCTACTCGTGTACCTCTAACGTCAAAGGTTACTACACCATATTATAGAACTGAGATAAGAATGAAAACAGCATTTTGGCAATCCGGGACTAGCCTGTTTTCTCCAGAAGAATCAGTAAAACTTACAATCATTATGGTAGCCAATTTGTAAGTGCCTTTGCTCTATATGCCGGCAAACGTTCTCAAGCAGGCCTATAATGAGATTAGATACAGCTTGTGAAATGGCATTATACTTTATAGAGAATGGATGTGCCCTAAGCAGTAAAGGAAATATTTCTTCATAATAGTGAATGTACAGCTTACGTTATCCAGAAATGTGTGTATCCAAGGAACAATGTGATAAATACATTGTAGTGTGCAGAGACTTGTTGGCCAAACGTCTTGCATAGTTGATTCCTGTCAAAGTCACTTTTTAATCATTTTTATTAAAACTACAATCAGAAACAATTTCGCAAGCTTATGTTTTATTTTGTTTAGTTTAGGCAACCGGATTTATTTATTCTACTTGCTCTGAACATCTTATTGTGTATCTCTTTGTAAACATCCAAAACAGAATCATGTTTATCATTTAAAAAAAAAAAAAATTTGGTTCCACTCACAAGTCCTTCAGGCCTGTCCAACCATCTGGTTCAACCAAGCTGTGACCTGTGGGAGAGCTCATCATGTAGCACTGCTCCAGGGTTTTCTGGCAATAGATGTGGAAAACAGGCAACAACTATCTCATTTGGACAGTTTAGAAAATGATCTTTCGCTCGCTTTGGCCAATGTCACCCCACAGACTTATCAATTCAGAGCACATCGAAGTCAGGTTAGTTGGTAAGATCGGTCAAAAAAGCCTCACTAAAGGGCTTTCTGGGTGAACAGTACCTTGAAACCACTGATGTCACAGTGCCACAATACTACCATTCAAATGTCCAAGTACTTCCATTTAACACTTGACTCTCTGTATAGTAACATTATGTTAGGTTTAACAGTCTTATTAAGTGCACGGTTACCCAACACCAGGCTTCTCGGTGCTAACAGAAAGAGTTAACTGAACACAAGGTTATCTGAAAGAATGTAATCTGAAAAGATGGGTTTTTAGCTGCTTCCAAAAACGGATTATTTGATCTGAGCTGAATAGGAAGAGTGTTCCATAGTTGGGTGGCGAGGTAGGCAAATGAACAACCACCTCCTCTTGCTCTTCGGATTCTGGGAACCGAAAGGGAGAGGTTGTTTGATCTTAGATCTGAGTAGGGTGTAATGAGATACTTCAGGATATGTGTGGCTGGTGAATATTTCAACCTATGGGCAATGCATGGGGACTTTACAGGCTGCCGATTAAAAGACAAATAGATTTAAAGGGAAGCCATCTGAGCGTTTTCCTGGGGAATCTTAGCATCCCAAAACAAGTGCCTGCCACCTTCTTTGCCTGGGAAACCATGATCAATTCTTTATCCAGGATGACTCCAAGGCTCTTAACGTCAGGTTTAGGAATGGGGGACTCCACCAAAGTAGGGGGCCGCAGGTATTGGTCACAAAGCGAGGAGTTGTTTCTAACCACCACCACCTCGGTTTTATCCCCAATCAGCTTGGCACGGCTTGCCGCCATCCAGCAAGCCACCTGTTCCATGCATGCAATAAACTGCTCTTGATACCAATTCCACTTCTGAGAAGAGAGACAACCATCTTTCTGAAGTCATTTGCTCCCATGGCTTCACAATAGTATCCTATGAAGATGACACACAGAGGACAAACATATATATTGAAGAGCATATGGCTCAAAGAAGAACTGTACAGTACTCCATATTCCAATCTATGTGTTTCTGACCAGAAAGGTCCTTCGCTCACCTGAGAACTTTTGTTGGCTAATTTACCATCCCTAATGTTAAAGGGGCAAAAGCATTGGGTGGGCTTGGGAGAGAGAAAAAGCTTTTGGATTTAGTTTCTTGACAATGGGACAGAGGTGCCACACAAAATGTACAATTCTTGGAAGTATAGATCATGCCCCATAAATAATGGTACAGCTTGGAATTTGTCTCAGAAACCCACCACTCAAACAAAGCAAGATCCCGTGCTCAAAAATATTATTTGGTATAGGTTTCAGGTTCAGGACAGATTCCCTCAGCTAACTGAACCAGACATCATGTTTGGCATGAAGGTGTATTTGCCTCTTTGATTGTATTGTGCAGAACTCAGAAGGAAGAGGACATATGAGCAGTCTACATTGTATGGGATAGATCAGGCAAGGTGCAGGCTCGCCAGGCTACTGAAGAGCAGTGTTTTTGCAGTTCCATGAACCAGGTATTGCAGTTTCTTTCCTTGGTCATCTAGACTATGAGGATCTATTGGCGCCTGGGTGACCTCAGTCCACTAAAGCCCTCTGTGCAGCTTTTTTTTTTTTTAGTTATCTGGCTCTTGTGCAAGTCTTAGCAGATCATAACAGTGTAGGAAGCTTGGTTTCTGTTGCAGTAGCCCCCCACTTTTAGCCAGACTACAGATGCACTTTGGCAGGGACCCAGGGCACATCAAGTCAATCCTATTCCCTGGGCCTGTGTTCTTTCCCGAAAACTGTACCTTGTAACCCCAACTGGTATCTCTCTGGTCACATGTCAGTCCATTGTAAAAGGTACCATGGGTACCAAGGACACTGTGGCCAGGGAAAGCCTCTAAGGGCTGCAGAACTTATTGTGCCACCCTTAGAGGCCCTGTACCTTTACACACACACACACACACACACACACTGCCTTTCCAGGCTGTGTGTTTTGGTGCAGAACAGAGTGAAGAATCGACATGGCACACTTCCCTGTGTGCCATGCCTACAACCCACTGCCCTGGCATAGGTCAGCCACCCCTCTAGCTGGGTGCACTATACCAGTGGTGATGGTACAGATGCATGAGGCCTGTACCCCTACAGTGTCTAAGCCAATTCATAGACATTGTAAGTGCAGTACTGCCCCTAAGAGTATATGGTACTGGAAGTTTGTCATTACAAACTCCACCGCACCATAATGGCTTTACTGAAAACATTAAATCCCACCCTCGCATCAGAGTGGGTTTAATGACAAATGCACTCAGAGGGAATCCTAGAGATGCCCTCTGAAAATCGACCAGCCTCTGGTGGGTTCCCTGACTGGTACACACCAACCTGCCACCATGAGACTGTTTCTGGGCTCCCACCACAGGGGTCCAGAAACATAGATCTTCCTGGCCTGGTGGAGGTGTGATCACGTCCGCCCAGGAAAGGCTTATATGTGGCAGGGGAGCTTCAAAGGTCTTGCAGCCTTTGTAATGCTCCCCCCAGCCTCTCCTGCTATCAGGAGCAGGTCCCCTTCGTGTCTCCCTTCCTTTTCGGAGGAAAGAAAGGGGGAAAAAATTAGCCAGCCAGATGGCAGGCATTCCCCAATTCGGATTAGGGATTGTGCTCACTACTCCACGTGGGGTGAGCACACCATGGGTGTAGTCACCATTAGGTCAGTAACCCTCGGAAACCCTAAAACGCCCCCTAAATACAGTATTTAGCGGGCATCCCCTGAACCAAGTAGCCAGTTCATGCAACCTATGAAGAAGGAAGAAAGAAGACGCCCAGCAGAGGAGACTGCAGAGAACAACTGACTTGTACCCAGCCCATCTGCAGTATCCAGAGATCCTGCACCAAAAGTCTCCTTGTCCTGCAGCCAGCGACCTCCAGAACCCTGGGAGAACCGACTGCCATCACAAAGACTGGATCTCCTGTGAACAGCAGCTCTGTTCAAAAGAAACTCCAAAGACAGATTCTGAGCCTGCTGAGAACACAGAAACCCGATGTCTGGAACGGCCACTGCACCCGTAGCCCACGGCTGGAGTTCGAGTGGCCCACCAGTCCCAGCGAGGTCCCTCAGCGCTTTAGAGTCCAAGTCCACCATGGGTTGACCCCTCTAGGACTCCCCAACGTCGCCTGCAGCCTCTGCACAGAGACCCCCAACTGCGAGTGGACTGGTAAGGTGAAATCTGACCTAAAAAGAGACCCCTGCATCCAGCCGCCCTGCGCCCAGGAGAAAAGAACCCAAGGTACACCTACGTCCCTGAGCCCTCAAACTTACCTGCCCAGCTGTTGGTTCCTCCTGGAAGCCTGCAGCTAAAAAACAAAACCGAGATTCCCAATTAAAAAACACAGGTCACCCAGCCACCCCTGTGCTACTGTGGGTGCACCTTGTGTGCCAAACGGTATCCCCCCCTTTGCCCTGAGTTAAACCGTAGGAGCTTTGCTCCCACAACCTTGTGGCCTGCTCGTGAGCAGCCACCAACCGGAGGGCCCCCTACCCCCCATTGGATAACATTAGGCCTCAGCACTCTCAGATGCACAAGGGTGGCCGGATGCAGTGTTTCAAGGGTGCATCCTTGACCCTGGGGGAACCTTTGTTCTTACCCCAGAAACTCAAACCCAAAGACCGAGTACTTACCTGATAACAGCTAACTACATTTCTCTCAATAGGAACCTATTGACTGTTTTTCTCTGAAGAATGTTTTAAGTGTGGAGTTGATTTGTATGGAATTTGTAAAAACGAAGTTTCTTACCTGTCGGTGTAGTTTTGCAGCTTGAAGATCGTTCTGGATTCACTATGCTGTGCATTATTCCGCGGTCCAGTGGTTGGGTCCGGAATCGTAGTCTTTTCTCCTTTTATTTTTCATAGCACAGGTGGGTGTCGACATCCCACCTTTTGGTGTCCTTCCTGTGACGTCGGCACCCTTCCTGCGGAAGCAACCACCTTTGGGCACCATCTTCGGATTCTTTTTTTCTTCTTGTTTTTGTGTTATGTTCGTTAATCCTTTGGCAATGTTTTCAAGTTCTTCCTTGAAGTAAATACATTTAACTTTGTCTCTTAAGTGTCTGTTTGTATATTGTCCTTGTATTTCCTCCTCCTCCTGCCTCATCTTTCTGGCGGAGGTGGGTGGGTTCGCTAGTGAATCCAGAAAGATCTTCAATCTGCAAAACTACATCGACAGGTAAGAAACTATTCGTTTTGCAGCGTGAATCTTTCTGGATTCACTATGCTGTGCATAGACTTTGTAGCGGTTTGTTATGTTTGTGGCGGCTGGGTGGATGATGAGCGTTGGTTGTTGAATATATGTTGAAGCACTTTTTGTCCTACTTGTGCTTCCTTGTTCATTTGTATATCCACGCAGTAGTGCTTAGTGAACTTGTGCACTGAAGCCCATGTCGCCGCCAAGCATATGTCTTGAATGGGTGTGTTAGCCAGGAAGGCTATTGTTGCTCCCTTTTTCCTGGCAGAGTGGGCTTGTGCCCCCTCTGTTAGTTCTTGACCTGCCTGTTTGTGGCAGAATTGTATCGTTTGCGCGATCCATCGTGCAATGGTACCCTTCGTTACTGGTCTACCCAGGAAACTGCTTGCAAAGGACTCAAAGAACTGCTTTGTTTTCCTGTGTTCTTAAGTTCTTTCCATGTAATGCATTACTGCCCTTCTAGCGTCCAGAGTGTGCAGTGCCCTCTCTGCGCTTGTGGATAGTTTCTGAAAGAAGCTTGGTATCTGTATAGTCTGGTTCATGTGAAACCTTGACACCACCTTTGGCATAAAGTGTGGGTCCGTTCTCATTACCACCCTGTCATTGTGTATTTGAATGTAGGGTTCTTGCAGAGTCAGTGCTTGCAGCTCGCTTACACTGCGTAGTGAGGTGATTGCCACTAGAAAGGCTGTCTTCATCATGAGCATTTTTAGTGAGGCTTTATGAATGGGTTCAAAAGGAGCTTTCATAAGCTCTGTTAGGACTAAATTAAGGTTCCATGCCGGTGGTGGTATCCTTTTTGGTGGTGCTATCCTTTTAGCCCCTTCCAGGAATCCTTTACTACTTGTGATGTAAAGAAGCTCTTTCCTGTCTCTCCTCTTGTGTAGGTTACTATCGCAGCTAGGTGTACTCTCAGCGATGTAGAGGTTAGGTTTGCTTTTAGCAGGTGTGTTAAATATTTCAGCACCGTTGATTCCTTTGTCATCTTCTTGTGTAGCTTCTCCATAATGCACCATTGTGTGAATCTTTTCTATTTTGGCACATAGCACCTCCATGGAGTAGGTCTCCTTGCCTCTCGTAGCACCCGCAGTGTGCTCTCTAGCAGTTTCAGGTGTGCAAACTCTGTCTTCAGGAGCCATGCAGCTAGGCAGGGGCTTTCTGGCTCTGGGTGGAGTACCTCTCCGTTTTGCATGCAGAGCAAGTCCTTTCTTTTCCCGAACTTGTGAGGTTCCTGCGCCATCTCCACTATTTGTGAGAACCATGACTGCCTGGTTCACTGTGGTGTCACCAGGAACAGTGTCATGTTGCTGGTTCTGCATTTGCTGAGTACCCTGACTTATTTCTGCACTGTTACCAACTTTAGGGATGTTTTTTGGATCTAAACATGCCCACCACCAGAAAGCCTGGCAAAATGGCGTCGAGTTAGGGTCTGAAGACTCTTTTCGTCAACAACAACACCCCTATCCGATGACTATCTCCTCTAAACTTTCACTTCACCAATCTTGATCCATTCCTTCCTTAAACCGGGGGCGCCACCTTGTGGTCTTATCCTGAACTTTGTCCTTCATTGTTGTTGTTTTTCTCTCATCTGACTAGTTTTGCCAGCTCTCCTTCCCTACCCCCATATGTTTTATATAATCTTATCACAGCCACTTCTATTTTGTGTTAATGGCCCATGACCTACTATTAACAACTTTATAGTGATCTTATTGTGACATTTTTGATTGTTTATGCATTATGTCTGATGTTTTTCACTGCACTATTGTCGGTGGCCTCATATTGCTATCATAACAGCTCTTCACCTGTTTACCTATCCCCCTTTTATCTTTTTTTTCTCCTTTTTTTAACCCCTATGCTAACAATTGGACTGTCTATGGCAGGCCATACAAAAACTGTATGAAGAATTTAACGCACTACTAATCTCATACACATACTACATGTCCTGTTAAATCTTCGATCTGCCCCTCATATGCTTTTTATGTTTTTTACTTTTGATGTTTAGAACTAGCGGCAGTTATTATATGTCTTATATGTTTCTTACCCCTATAGTTATCTTCCACTGCCAATCTTCCTATGAGCTCCTTTTGTGTATCTGTGCTATGATTGTCTGATTCGCTGGACTGTTTTTAACAATGCATCCAACTTGAGAATATGTGCAGCTTGATGACCCAATACTTTTGGTCCTGAACCTAGCGATCCTCACCTTACGTAGCTTTGCAGGGATTGATTTTTGCTTTGCTGGGGATATTTCAACATAGCTTTAATACTGCTCCCCCCATATGTAGCGGTGATGTGATTGTTTGTTTCGCTGGACTTTAATCTGCTCACTTCCTTCATACTTTACCTAACTCATATTCTCTTGACTCTGGCCCCTTTCTCTCATATCATCTCACATTCCCTTTCATTGTTCTTTTCCTCTGCCGAATCCTCCCCTTACCCTTTCCCAACATCGCATCCTTCCTCTCCTCCCTTTCCAAGTTCTCTTCCCTCCATAGCCTCTACCCACGGCCCTCCCTTGACTACTCACGTGACTATCTGACTCTCCTCTCTCCTACATTCTCCTTTGCCTAACATGCCTCCTCTCAATATCCCTCCCAGGACCTTTCTCTATCTAAACATGGTCCCAACTCCTGGTGCATTCCGTACCCCCCAATCTTTCTAAACACGCTAGAAAAAAACCTCAAACACAACTTCCTCACTCGAAATCCTGAAACACTTATTGTTGACAACTACTACAGCCCTACCGGCAAAAGCTGAGAGTTGTGCTCCTGAGGCGGAAGCCGGGAGCGAGGCACTATTTTTTTAAATTGTTATCACAGATTACTTGTGTTTTTAAGAATTTGACTGTCACAGAATACTTGTGTTTTTAAATTCACTTACTTGGGGAAACTATTTGTCAGACGCAGCGGAGCCAGCATTGACGCAGCACGCTGGTCGCCAACACCCCTTTGCGCCCTCTCACCACGAGCAGAGGCCACGCCCCTTTCTAGGCCACGCCCCCTCGACCCACAACCCCGGAGCAGTATAAATCATGTGCATATTTCGATCGCGCAGCGGACGAGCGCAGCGGGCGCGACGTTTGCGCGCCGAAGGCGCGCCTAAGGCAAGCCCGTCTGCGCCCGTCCGCGACCGACCGGGGCCAGGGGCCACCCCCCCTGCTCATCCAACATGCCAGCCCATCACCTACCACCCACAGCTCCTACACCAATTAAACCAGACAGTTAGTTCACCCTGCCTACACACGTGGGACCCGGCTATCCAGCACCCCGCTCGTAATCAGTGTGGATTTCATTTTGCCCACAGTACAAAGAAACCCACATCAATTCTGATGTTACTGCTCAACTGCCGCTCACTCCCCAAACACTCCACGGAAATCGCTTTATTGTTGGAGGAGAAGAGCCCAGATGTTCTTTTCGCCACAGAAACGTGGCTTCAGGAACACTCTGAACCTGATCTGGTTCAAGCGCTCCCACCCGGTTATCAACTACTTCGCCTAGACCGTAAAAAGGGTATTGGCGGTGGCCTGGCAGTAATCCATAAATCAGATTACGTTGTTACTAGCACCCCTTTAAACTTTCCGGACTGTGAATGCCTTCCGTTTTTTATAAAATTCAGCGCCACACATACCTTCTCGGGTATACTTATATATCGTCCGCCAGGACCACAAGGACAGTTTCTTTCGGATCTCGCCTCAATAGCGGCAAATCTTGCAGTCAGCTCTGCCAACTTTACTATCTTAGGCGATCTCAACATCCACCTAGACGACCCAAATGACTCTATAGCCAGAGAACTTTCCTCTAGCCTAATCGCCCTCGAATTACACCAACGCGTTACTGGGCCCACCCACCAAAAAGGACACCTTTTAGACCCGGTCTTTAGCAACTGCAAAAACCTCCATGTTGGAATTCCCTCCCCCCTTCCTTGGTCTGACCACTTCCTCATCTCACTCACCTGGACCCTGCCCCTTCACCTCCTCCCCAAACCCCCGACAACTCAACGCTCCCGCAACTGGTCCAAACTCCCATTAACTGAGTGGCAGGATCTCCTTCAAGGCACTAAACCCATTAACACCTCCGCTCCCACTCTAGACAATGAGAACTACAACAACTGGATCAGCAGTGCCCTAGACACAGTACTACCACTAAAAAACTCCCATCCTAAAAGGGGCAATCCTACAGCCCCGTGGTATACGAGTGATCTACGTGAGGCCAAACGTGTCTGTAAACGACTCGAGAGGAAGTGGCGCCTCAGTTACCTTCCAGCAGACAAAGCAAGCTATCGAACGGCAATCAAAAACTACAAAGCAAATATCCATCTAGCTCAGGCTAAATACTTTGGACTCAAGATCGAGAAGGCAGCCTCCAAACCTAGGGAGATTTATCAGATAGCAAAATCCCTTTTGCAACTTCCTGAGGCCCCAAAAAATCACAATAACACTCAGACCCACTGCGAGGAAATAGCTGAGTATTTCCACCAAAAGATAGAAACCATCAACTCCTCTGTTCCCCCCACCGTTACCCTGATCTCAGACTCCGTCAACATAGACCACATGACGGCTCCCTCCTGCGTTCTCAATAGCTTTCCCCCACTAGAACTTACCAAACTGGAAAAACTCATGAGCCAGATTAAATCTGGATCACCCATCGACCCAGCTCCTCCCAGCGCTCTCACCCAGATCACCCATCTGATCTCGCCCACCATATAAGATCTGCTCAACTCATCCCTCCAGACTGGTACTGTTCCACCTCCATGGAAAAGGGCAATGGTTAGAGCTCTATTAAAAAAGCCCAATCTGGATCAATCCAACCCCTCTAACTATAGACCTATATCCCTTCTGCCATGGCTTAGCAAACTTCTCGAGAAGCATGTAAACATCATTCTCACTGACTTCCTGGAAGCCAACAACATACTAGACCTCTCTCAGACCGGCTTCAGGCCCCGTCATGGTACGGAGACTGCACTTATTGCAGTGACGGAGGAGGCACGGAGGATCTTGGACGATGGCGGGTCCACAGCCATCGTCCTACTCGACCTAAGTGCCGCCTTCGACACTGTCAATCATAACATCCTACTTCACCAGCTTAACAAAATAGGAGTGTCAGGCACAGCACTCATTTGGCTGAGGTCTTTCCTTACGGATAGATCCTTCCAGGTCTTTGAAAGGGACTTCACCTCAGCCAGTAAACCCCTCACTTGTGGAGTGCCTCAGGGCTCCTCCCTGAGCCCTACCCTTTTTAATGTCTACCTACGCCCCCTAGCTGATGTCGTCCGCCCATTCGGGGTGAAAATTGTCACCTACGCGGACGACACGCAGCTAGTGGTAGCACTGGACCCCCCCCTGAACTCTCATCACAGATTACATATCTGCCTTGAAGCCGTCGCTGCTTGGATGTCTAGCTCTTGTCTCAAACTTAACGGGGACAAAACAGAGATAATGCTCCTTGGAAATAACATCTCGAAATCCATCAATCCCATCTGGCCTCTCTGCTTAGGAAGCCCCCCGCAACCCAAGGAGCAAATCAAGAGCTTAGGCATCTGGCTCGACCACACTCTAACCTTCAACTACCAAGCCACCAAGCTTGCTGCCACCTGCTTCGGGCTGATGAGACTTCTCCGCAAAATTCTCCCCCTCCTTCCGTTCCATTCAAGACGGATTATGGTTCAAGGCCTGATCCTCTCCCGTCTCGATTGTGGAAACGCCCTATATCTGGGGGCCCCACAATCTACACTTAACAGACTCCAGGTCATTCAAAACTGTGTGGCAAGAATCTCCTGGATATCCCCCGCCGAACTTCAGTCAGAGCCAGACTGAAGGATCTTCACTGGCTCCCGGTGAGATCCAGAATTGAATTTAAGAGCATGTGCATCGCACACCGATCCTACTGGGGTACAGGCCCCTCTATTAACTCCCCCCTGATGAAAGCCTATCTACCCTCCCGCCCACTCAGGTCTACAACCTCCCACCTCGCCTCAGTACCACGCATAGGAAGGCCAGATGTGGAGGCCTCTCGCTTTCTTACAACCTGGCTAGGATCTGGAACTCCCTTCCCCTCCCTATCAGATCAGAACCTAACCTTCTCACCTTCCGTAAACTATTAAAAACTTGGCTCTTCAGCAAAATTCCAATCTAACTTTTCACTCAGCTTCTCTTACTCCAGCCTCTCCAGCCCAACTCACTCTTTTCTATAGCGCTGGGACGCCCCTGGGTAGCCAACGCGCTTTACAAATCATCAATACAATACAATACAATACCCTGTGCATCAGTGGTATCAGGGGGAAAAGCGTAGGCAAATTGTTTCTAACAGCTTATCCATAGGGCATTCCCCTGGGATTGTTCCCCTGGTTGCCTGGATGCGAAGAATCGGCATTTTGCATTCTGGTGTGTTGCAAATAGGTCTATTGTTGGTGTCCCCCACCTCTTGAATAGCCTTTGCATTTCTTGTGCATTGAGCTACTGACGTCTGTCTGCTGAGCCAGTCCGCCTCCACGTTGTCCTTTCCTGGTAGATGTATAGCTAGGAGGTCTATTCTGAGTGGAGTGGAGTGGCCCATCTCCATATGTCCTGCGCTAGGTTGGATAGTGCGACTGATTGTGTTCCTCCCTGTTGGTTGATGTAGAACATCGCTGTGGTGTTGTCGCTTTGTATCAACACTCTTTGCCTGTACAGTTGTTTCTGGAAGGCTTTTAGGGCGAGGAACACAGTTTTTAGTTCCAGGTAGTTGATGTGCTTGATCGCATCTGCTGGAGTCCACATGCCCGCACCTTGAGCTGGTTCATGTGTGCTCCCCATTCCTTCTGATATGCATCTGTGGTGATGGTCACTGTTGGGTTTCGTGGTGTTAAAGGCTTCCCCTTTATGTTCTCCTTGTTTCACCACGCTATCTCCTCTTGCACTGCGTGCATTACAACAACTAGATCTTCCCAACTCCCTGTAGTTTGTGACCATTGTTGTTAGCCATAAGTTGGCAGGGTATGCTCAGACGTGAGTCCCTTGCTCACTTTGCCACTGGATTCAAGCAAGCCTGGCTGAAGACGGCTGGAATGCCAGAAACCGGTCCTAGGAAGCTTGATTCTGGTCCAGGGAAGACATGGCTTGGCAGTTCGGGCTGACTGTTCCCATGAGGCACAGGGTCAGACTGATTTGCATATGGCCATGTCTGAACTGGGGTGGGAGAGTGGGCTAAAGAACGGTGATGGATCAAACCCAGATCTGTTGACTGGGTGTGAGTGTTTGATTGGTTCAGATGCTCCGTCCATCACCACCCCCTTTTGTACCACCATTGTTGTTGCAGCCATTCCTGGAATGGGCTCATGTGGAGCCGTATATTGGGGACCAGGTGTATGCAGGACACCATCATCTCCATGATCCTGCTCGCTGTCCTCACTGTCAGAGCTCGCCCCTTCTGGTAGTGGCGTGTCTCCTTCAGCAAGGCAAGTGTTCTCTTGTCGCTGGGGAACACCTTGCTCTGTATGGTGTTGATCCGTGCACCCAGGATGATCTTCACTTGCTCTGGTTCCATTGAGGATTTCCCCCAGTGTATGAAGAATCCCAGTTCTGTCAGCGTTTCTGTGACCTGCTGTGCGTTTTCCTTGCATGTCCTGTGGGAACTTGCTTTTATTAGCCAGTCGTCGAGGTAAGGGTATACATGAATCCCTTCCCTCCGTAGGTGCGCTGCCACGGCGGCGAGACATTTGGTGAAGACCCTTGGTGCTGATTTTAATCCGAAGGCTAGGGCTGTGAACTGGTAGTGTTCTTTGTTGATGGTAAATCTTAGTAGATGTTTGTACTGCCTGTTCATGGGAATGTGTAGGTAGGCATCTTTGGGTCTATGGTGGACATGAAGTCTTCGGCCTTTATCTGAGGAATGACCTCTTGTAGGGATGTCATTTTTAATTTTTATGTCTTTATGTATTGGTTTAGGAACCTTAGATCCACGATGGGTCTTAGCGCTTCGTCCACTTTTGGTACTAGGAAATAGTTTGAGTACACTCCCTTGTTTCTTTCTTTGAATGGAACTGGTTCAATGGCCTCCTTTTGGAGGAGTTCTTGTGCTTCCTCTAGGAGTAGCGCTAGTTCTTTTGCTGAGTGCGCCTTCCTCTTTGGTTTTCTGTTTGGTGGTTTCTTTTCCAGTTCTATGCAGTATCCAAACTGTATGATGTTGAGTATCCATGTGTCTGTAGTTATCTTCTTCCATTCCTGGAAGAAATGTTTTAGCCTGCCTCCTACTGGTGTTACATGTTTGTTGATGTTTGGTCCGTGTAGCCCTCTTTTGTTGACCTTGTTGTGCCCCACCCTCGGAGGGGTCGTGTGGGTGGGCACGCTTGGCAGGACGGAGTCACTTTGAGGTGGGTTGCTGCCCCCTCTTCTTGTTTGCCCTCGTCCATGCGCCCTCCCGCGAAAGGACTGGCCCCGAGGCTGGTATTGCCAGGTTTGTTTTTGCTGGCCCTGCTGTGCTTGATTGTCGCCCTGGTAGGTCTGCTGAAATGTCTGGTGTGACGTTCCCGGCTGCTTTCCCCCTGAGAAGGGGCACCCTCCGTGTGAGGGTGCCCCTTCTCATTCCTCTGAATTGCAAGGCCCCCATGGACCTTGCCTTGTCATTCTCTTTTTTTGAGTTGGGTCAGTTTCTCATCCACTGGTGCCCCGAACAGGGTTTCTCCATTGAAGGGGGTGTTCAGAATGTTATTCTGTACTTCCGGCTTGAAGCCTGAGATCCCCAGCCAGGCATGCCTTCTTTCTGTGACCCCGATCATCATGAGCCTGCTGGATGTGTCTGCCGCATCCAGGGCTGATTTCAGGCATGAGTTAGCTATGTTCTTGCCTTCCTCCACCAGGTGTGTTGGTCTCTGTTGGTACTGCTCTGGGAGGTGTTTGAGCAGCTGTCCGACCTCCTCCCAATGCTGGTAAGTATGTCTGTTGAGTAGGGCATTAGAGTTGGCAATGCGCCAGTGTACTGCTGCATTCCTCTCAATTTTCCTTCCAGTGAGGTCTATCCTCTTACTTTCTTTCTCTGGTGGTGGGCCTGAGTTTGTGGGAACGTTGGCCCTTTTTCTGGCTGTTGCTGCAATGATGGAGTCAGCCTTAACGGATCCCTGGATGTAAGGAGGGTCCTTAGAGGAGTGTTTGTATTTCTTCTCTGTCCTAGGTGTGACAGACCTACAGCTTGCTGGTTCCTTGAATGCCTCCCTCCCCTGGTCCAGGACACTTGGTAGCATGGGGAGGAATTGACTCCTGGTTTGAGTGGGGAGCAGGGTCTCTAAGAGGAAGCAGGCTTTTGGTATTTTTTTCCTCCAATTTCACTCCATAAGCTGTTGCCGCATTCCTGATGACCATGTTGTAGATACCAATGTCATCTGTCGGTGAGGGCCTCGAAGGCTACGTCTCCACGGCCTCTTCCAGGCTTTCGGTGTCGAGGTCTTGCCAATCCAGGTCCTGCGCCACCGAGGATGCCGAGCCCAAACTTGAGTGCTGGTCTTCCTCGCCTTCCTCCTCATAGATAAGGCCCTCTTCCTCTTGGTGTTCTTGGGGCTCGGGAGTTTTCGGCAGCTCTTCGGCGTTAAACTCCTCCTCGACGATTGTCGGCACTGGCTTCGACGGGATGGTGAACTTTTTCATCTGCTCGTCGAATTCTCTTGTCCTTTGCAGGATGTTATCCATTTCGGCCTCAAGCCTTTTCTTTTTTCTCTCCATCTCGGCGGCCTGTTCGGCGTAGAGTGTTTCGGACGATCTCTTCGACGTGGACGTCTTAGTAGCCTTCGGGTCCTTTTCTTTCGGCGTCAAGAGTGCTTTTTCGGGGAGGTGTTTCGACGACCTATGCTTTTCTTGTATTTTCGCCGTTTCTGAGTCCTTTTTCGAAGGATCCGCTGGGCTGTTGGTCCCTGGATGCAGCTGCGGCTGTCAAAATTTTCAGCGCCGGTGCTCCTTTCGTGGACTTAGACTCTGTTTTTCGAGAGTCTGACTCAGGCTTTCGAGAGTCAGTCGGGGTTTTAGGGGTCAACGCCTCTCCTACCTCTTTTGATGTTTTCTTATCGGTCTCTACGACCGTGAAGTCATCTGCTTCCTCGGCGATGTTGTCCTCTTCCTCACTGTGGTTGGCTCTTCTCTGCCTCTCTCTAACCCCGAGAGTCTTCGGGATAAAAACGGAGCAGGCATTGCAATCCTTGCTCTCGTGGTCGACCAGCAGGCAGAGGTTGCAAACCGGGTGCTGGTCCTTCTGCGCTTATTTGTGGTGGCAATTGCGGCAGAATTTGAACAGAGTTTTGTCCATTCCTGCGTTCAGGGGCCCCCCTGTATGCGCAGGACTTAAGTCTTCGAAGTTCTCCTCCTTCTTCGTTGTCCCGGCTCGGTGGTCTTGTTCCCCGATATCTTCTCCAATCTTTTACGTTAGATTTTAGTCTTTTCCTCCTTCTTTTCTCCCAAAAACTCTGGAGCCTCTCGGTGATGATCCAGACCCAATGGCAGAAAAAAGAATCTGAAGATGTAGCCCAAAGGTGGGAGCTTCCGCAGGAAGCGTGCCAACGTCACAGGAAGGACACCAAAAGAGGGGACGTCGACGCCCACCTGAGCTACGAAAAAAAGAGAAAAGGCTGATTCCGGACGCAGCCACTAGACCGCGGAATAATGCACAGCATAGTGAATCCAGAAAGATTCACGTTGCAAAACTGATATTACTTACCTTTTTGGCTTGGTTCTAGAAATAAAATAATTTAATATTTTTATACAAACAAAATTGGCCTGAGTTCAATCTTTGAGTGTGTAACATCATTTACAGATTGAGTGTGTACAACAAATGCTTAACACTACCCTCTGATACAGCCTTACTGCTCGCCCACACTATCACAAATAGAGAGAAAGGTGCTATCTACTTTTACCTCTGCCTACCTGTGAGGTTCCACTGGACTCGGTATATACTATACCAAAATGAGGTATAGTGTGCACAGAGCCAGTTTCCTACAATCAGCTCCTCCTGGCAGTTGCAGTGCAGCTTCTCATGCAGGCTAGTAAGCTCTCCATCTCTCCTAGGGTCATGGCAACAAGGCTTCACCCAAATTGCTTTGGTAGGCCCAGTCCAGAGGAAGAGCAGTAACCAAGGTAGATCATCTCAGTGGTAGGTCTGTCAAGTGCTGTTGTGCAGGGTATCCTTGATATCCAGAATATTGACTTTTTACTGGGTTAATTGGGCCTTCTCTGGTGGCCAAGATGGAAACGCACATCCACTTGTAGGTCTGCCTCTTTTAAATGTTCAAACTAAAAGCTCCTGTTATTCTAATAAGGTATAACTTTCAAATATGCTCCAATGAATTAAATACCTTCTTTGTCAATAAAAGGAAATAATTGTGAACAGTCAGTATTTGTAGTCTATTCCCCTTCTGATGATCAAAATCAAGTTTAACGGAATGATTTTATACCTATGGAGATTTTGCAACACTCAAACTAGTTTTTAAAAAAAGTAGTTTGAATTATAGAGTTTTATATAGCGTGAACTAGACCCAAGAAATCGGGTGTCAGTGCGCTTTACATAGCACAAGTTACGTTACAAGAGACACATTCATTTTTGTTAGGCACGGGGAATTAAAGTGATTTGTCCAGAGTCACAGGATGTTGAGCGTCGTTGCCAAGACTCAAACCCAGTTCCCCAGGTTCAAATGCAACCAGTCTAGCCGTAAGGCTACATCCTCTCCCCTAGTTGGATCTGGATCTCCTTTTCACCCATGCCCTTCAGAAGTAATGCACTCAGCTATTATAGGGCCTTTGCTCTTCATTTTAAATCATTCTATGGCTTTGAGGGAAGTAACAAAAAGCTTTCAAAAAGCTACTGTAATTTCATTACTGAAAAAACCTGGTGATGACTCTTCGATACTTAAGAACTACTGTCTGATTTCTTTACTTGCCCAAATTACTAGAGGTATATGTGGCAATTCAAACTATCTAGACCCTCTTCAAGCTGGAATTCGTCCATACCATAACACATAGAATGTAATAGTGTCTCTTATTGACGTTCTCAGAGCTGATATAGACAAAAGCCTACTCTTTGTTTTAGTATTGTTGGACCTACCTGCAGCATTTGACAGGATAGATCATAACATCATGTTACAACATGTCCACAATGTGGACGGAACAGGTATCCTGTATGTACTATTAGAAACATACCTAAAAGCTAGCTCTCAAGCAATCCAACTTGCCCCTTATTGAGCAGGAGTGATTAATCTGAGTTGTGGAACAACGCAGGATTCTTCACTGTACCGACTTGTATTCAATAGCTTCATGATACCTCTGATGAGTGAACTGACAGCAAGAGGATCCCCTTTATACTACTATGCAGATGATTCTCAGATACTGATGCACCTTGATGGTGGCAATGCTTCCCAACAAATTTGTCAAGGCACAATGTGCCTCATCCAGCCACAGATGAAGTACAATCATCTAAAACTCAATGTAGACTAGATTGAAATAATAGTCCTAAATATAACCCTGACCTTTGGACTCAACATTATTGGCCTATGGAAATGGGGCAACCACCTATTCCTATAATGTTTGCTAAATGTTTGGGCGTACTTAGGTTTCATTTGAGAGTTGCTGATCACCAACATACTTTCGGTGGCATCAAATTGTGTTGGTCTCCTAACTACCAGGAAATTGCTCATTTACCTGGGAGTTACTAAATGCGATCTTGGAAGATTGCAGTCAGTACAGAATGGAGCGGCTGGACTGATTTTGAAAGTGGCCATAAGAATTCATACCACTGCTTTTTTTAAACAACTGTACTAGTTGACAATCAGGCTAAGAATACAATTTAAATCCTGCTGCTTGATCTTTAAGGTTGTGTCCAGTATGGCCCACTAATTTGTAACAAAACACTTCCTAATGACACACCAGTATAGGCTGTCCGATCCTCCACTGCAAATCTACTAATACTTCACAAATATAGGATGCAGGTGTATGGAGGGAGGAGCTTTTTAGTCTTCATCCTGAAGGAGTGGATTTCCCTACCAGGGCATCTTTGCTCTGAACTTGATCTTAATTTCTTTACAAGATCATTAAAAACAAGGGTATTGAAACACACTTTCTCATTCTTATTATGCTTTGTTCTCTGGATTTTTTATGTATTTTCTTGATGGCTACTCTTTTTCTGTTTGGATGTTCATTCCCTCGACACTTACTTACACTTGACTAGTGCCACGAAACCTTTGATATGCGTGCTCTCTTATACATAAATAAAAACACAAGTCCTCAAACCAGAGGCATAGGTCAGATAGGTTTGGACTGGTCAAAGGAGTTTTGCACATTACAAGTCCGACAGAGCTATTCATCTGTTCTTGTTGCCTCAAAGATGAGCAGCAGCACGGAAAGAGTGGCATGGGTGCATTTCTTTTAAGCAAGGGGACAACTACTGTAATAGAGTGAATGTGCTGGAAGTCTTTTCCCACCCGCCAAGAAGACCATGCTTTGGGAAGAGGATAAGAAGAAAGGGTTTGTGCAGGCTGGCATGTCCACCATGGTGAAAGAGTCAGCCTCCATTAATAAGAGCCTTCACGCACACACGCCCCACACATGATCAAGGAAGGCACTACAGTCATGAAGACTAGAAAACTCTTAACAGGGTATACCCAATAGGCATTTTTCCAAAAGGGGAAAAAGTAAACAATCTATATAAATAAAAATGTAAATGTTCGTTTGTTCAAAATCGTAAATCTCTGAAAGTTCTTCACCGATTGCTTTGAAATTTTGACACAACGTTGGATTCGAATACGCGCGTGTTTTTATATACACTAAGTTGGATTCGAATACGCGTGTGTCGAATATGCGCGTGTTTTTAATCAAAAGCCCGAACAGACCCTATCGATTTGGTGGCTGCGCAACAACTACAAGGGACGCATAGAGACAATAGTCTACATATATTAGGATGGACAGTTGGTGTCAGGATGGCAGACCGGGAAGTGGGTGGAGGGAGGGGGGAGGAGTTGGTTCACTTTGCAACATTAGTGGTGTTTATATATACACAAGGTTGGATTCGAATACATGCGTATTCAATACGCGCGTGTTTTTAATCGAAAGGCCGAACAGACCCTATCGATTTGCTTGCTGCGCAACAACTGCAAGGGACGCATACAGACAATAGTCACAAAAACAAATTGTATACCCACAAGCATTGTGAAATTAAACATATTAGAAATGTGTGCTTACTCTTTTCTTTCTCTTCCATTTAACAAGACTGAGCCACAGCAACGCGTGGCCGGGTACAGTTAGTAAAAAATAAATTGCGCCCTTAGACTATTAGTTCACTTTCACCACCATTGGTAGAGGAAGAAGTTGCCACAATCACTTAGGGGTTCACCAAAAGTATGCTAATTTTCTGTCATTAGAAGCGAGCTTTGATAATGAATAGAAAAAGCAAAAGGATGAAGTCACTTCAGGGGGGCACACCTATTTGTTTAGCTGTCCCTGTGTTTTTCTTCAGTGAACGCAACAAAGTGACTTAGCTTGTTTGAAACTCTGTAGGGGGCTTTGTTACCAACAATATGTGCTTAAATAACTTTTCAAACACTAACAGATAAACTTCATCGGAGAGACTTTTGCTGGAGGCAAAGCCCTCATGTTAGTAGAGATAGATGTTTGTACCCAAGCCTTTCAGATGGCCGCTTGTACGGTTTAAGCCAGATGGAAGGAGCACTTGCTTCTATCGATTAAAAAAAAGTTACCCTACAAGGAAAGAGTAAGAGCTGCAGCTCCAGTATCTGGTGCCATCTAGTGGTATGGACTCGTTTAGCTGCCTCATTATTAATAAACAGGCAGGGTTCGCTTTAAAATATATAAATTAATTTTGCAGTAGGAGCAGAGGGCCCAGAAAGGGCACATGCCTGGGGCATAATGCCCACGTAGCATTCCCCTCCTCCTCCAGCAATACCTTTCACCCCAGATGTTCATGGAGTTGTACAAATAAGGACTAGATAATAAATAACATAACACTGTTTCCATCCAGACTAGCAGCGAAGATACTTGTTGGAGAGCACCTCCCACCCCCGCAGCAGAGATTCATTTTAGGAAGGATCACCCTTGACAGGAGAGCCAAGTGAATGATTAGCCTTCAGCAGTATAAGAGATAGCTCTTAGAGGACCAGACACTCCAGTCACAAATATCAATGCTTTTGATTATTCATCATACCTGATGAGCAGATCTCTCAAGCTTGCAAATTCACAATGTTCCTCATTTTCAACTAGAAGAGAAACAAAGACAACAAGCATGTCAATTGCATAAGAGACAACTAGTAAATACATTTGACATTGAGGAGAATTTACAAGTAATGTACTTGTGCATTTGCATGAACCATATGTATGTGTGAGAAAGTGTCTCTATATATACTGGACCAGAATAAGGTACAGCGTGTATAGCGTCCACAAACCCCTGAGGTATAACAGAGGTTAAAGCCAGGTGTGACCGTACTCTCTAAAGTGGTAGCTTGGTCGAGCAGTAAGGCAGTACCAGAGGACAGTGTAAAGCATTTGTTGTACACACTCAGTCAGCAAAAGGTTTCACACACTCAAGGACTGAACTCTAAGTCAATTGTTTTTATATCAAAATATATAGTTGTTTTATTTTTAGAACCACAATAAACAACAAGAGAGAGAGGGTTTTCTTGTAAGGAACACTCTTGGTTCCCCTAAATAATACAATCAAATCAACGAAAGAGTGTACCTCTCAATGAGAGGAGACGTAGACAGATGACAAAAGAATCAGATTAGATTCTTTTAGAAGGCCCACACTCACCAACCTGGTTGGTGACATGCTTCAACATCGGGCCCCACCAGGAAGGTCTAAAACCAACCCGTGTGCTTCGACGCCAGAATTACTGCCGATCTGGTTAATATTATTGTGAATGGTGAGTGAAGTGAGTTAAAAGTGAGCAGGTTGTAACCTAAACATTTTTTATTCACAGGCCAGCCAGGCACGGTTAAAAAAGTCAAGCGGGCAGTAAAAAGCTGGATCGATATGTCAGCTATGCCCTGCTTGGTGAGGTCAACATGTTTCTGCCTATCAGATTGCTAATCGCTAGGCATTCGTCAGGACCAGTGGGTAGACCCCGGCGGTATTAGAGCGCTAAGGCTCACCCTAACCTGGTGGTCATAATGTGAAAAATAAAACAGCAGGAAAAATATTGAAAACCTGGTTGAAGGTTAGGTACTCGTAAATTATCGGCACCCAGCGGTGAAATGTAGTGCGAGCGTTGATCGCACCATGGTTCTCTGGAGGAAGTGGTGGCTAGTAGGCACACCGCCAGCAAAGCCAAACAACCATTCGGAAACCTGGAGCGACCTCAAATACCGGACCCAGTCTCATTGAGAGGTACACTCTTTCATTGATTTGATGATATTATTTTTAGAACCAACAGGTATAAAAATGTACTTTTCTCAATATGAGTACTCTCATATAATTACTTTTCAAAGAGGCAATAAACTTTGTAAACACAATAGGTACAATGGTTGCAGTAGGCAACACAATTCTAAACACAATTTAACATTGAGCTCAATGTGTTTCCTACATAAATGCAGCAAATTACTTTATCGATTACTTTTGTAGTCCCAAGACTGGATCCTAGTTTCAGTCTTGGGGTCGAAGCTGGAAACAGTTTAGCAAAAACGATTTGGCTATTGCTATGATTTTTAAGAAATATAAAGCTATTTCAAAATTTCACACTTAGAAACTTGTCTATGAAAATCTGGCAATGTTATCCAATGGGAGGAAAATCAAGATGCAGTTAAAGTACGTTCTTGTTACTTTTGTAATCCAGGACTGGGCTCCTAGGGCCAGCACTAGGGTCTCTACTTAAAACAGGTAAGCAACTACGTTTAAGTAGTAGGTATGATTTTTAAGGAATATTTGTAATTTTCAAAAGTAGACACTTAGAAGAAATTTCACAGTAAAACATTCTATGGTTTCCTATGGCAGAAACTTAGATTACTAGTAACCACGGTTGTGATTAGTTTTGTGGTTCAGTACTGTGCGAAAAGATACAGCACTGGCTTCTCTCCTGGTTACAGGTGAGTACTTTGGAATTCGTTATTCGGCTGATTTTAGATGAATATTTTAAAGTTTTAAAACTTCACACAGAAGATTTTTCGAGTCAAACCAGTCAATGTTATCCTATGGCAGGAAAGTGAGTCATCGGTTTTCAGGTGAGTACTCGACTGGTGAAGTTAAGGTTCTGGGCATAGACTCAGGGGTCCCCCAGGGTCAGGTAGGTACAGTTAGTACACCCTCAGCGGCACAGGGGCGGCCGGGTGCAGAGGTAGTTGGGCCCAATGTTATCCAATGAGAGGCAGGGGGCCTGCGGTTGGTGACTGCTGGCTAACAGGCCACGCGGCTGTGGGAGCTGGGTTTCTGGTCACTTGCTCGGGGCAAGTGGGGAATTAGAATAGGATACAGGTTGCGCTGCCAGGGGCACCGGGCGGCTGGGTGCACGGTGCTTTTGAGCCGTCGGGCGCTCAATGTTATTCAATGAGGATCTTGAAAAGGGAACAAAGGCTGCAGGCTCGGGACGGTGGATCTTCAAGAGCGACCAACACTTCGAGGGGTAAGTTGGGATCTTGGAGGATAGGTAGGCACCCATGAGTTGGGCACAGGGGGCCGTGGGGCGCCGGGTGCAGGGGTGTCTTTTGAGGTCGGGAAATCTTACCCCCTGCTGTTCGCGGTCGGAGCGGTCCTTTGTCCTGAGGCTGCAGGCGTCGTCTGGGTCTTCGAGGAGGGTCCTTGGGCTCTGGATTCCGAGTCAGAATCGCCGGGGGGATGTCCTCCGGGTCTTGGTTCACTCCAGCACAACCCAGGCTTTCGCCATTGCACAATGTGCAGTGTTCGCGGTTCCGGGCTGATGCCAGGGCTTGTTACTTGCTTTGAGCAGTACCACTGCTCGTGGGAGACCCAGGTAGTCAGAGTCACAAGGCAGTCAGGTCCTCTGGGGTTTTTGAGGTTGCTGACCACTGGAGACGCCGAGGTTTAGCATGAGCAGGTTCAAGGGTCGACAGGCCGGTAGGGCTGGGGCCAAATCAGTTGGTGTCTTCCTCTTCTTAGCAGCTGCACGTCAAGTCTTCTTGTTTCTTGTTCTTTCTTGTTTCGGTATCTGGATCTAACAAAGGAAGGTTTAAGGAGTCCCTAAATACTGAATTTAGGGGCGTTACACGTAGAGCAAGAACAGGGACCAATAGGTCCCTGTCCTGGGGTGGGTACACCCCCCTAGCCTGCTCCTCTCTTGTGGTAGGGGGGTAGGAGCCTATCTGTGATTGGGCAGGCCTCCCCACCTTCACGATGACTGGAGCCCGGGGTCGTGCTCCACCTAGTCTCCCCCACCTGAGGGGTGGGGTTGGCACAGGCTGGCACACCACCCTTCCTGACATCGTTTTTCTCGCCAGTCTTCCCGCCAGAGTGGGGGTCAGGACTGGTGGGGGCCAGTTCCTGGGTACAGCAAATGGTCTGGAGAAGCTCACAGAGGCGGCATCCCTTTGAAGCTTCCACCTGCCCATCCTGGGGGAGGAGACCTAGCACCTCGCCCAGGATGTGCATTGTTACAGGCCCAGGAGAGCGGGGGCTCTCCACCCAGGGGTCCAGCAACATGTCTGCTGTGTGGCAGCCTCTGCAGCCACTCAGCCCAGACGTGGATTGTAGGTTAGGTTTCAGGGGGCATCTCTAAGATGCCCTCTATAGTGCATTTTACATTGAATCCCACACTGGCATCAGTGTGAGTTTAATGTGCTAAGAAGTTTGATATCAAACTTGTCAGTGTTCAGTGTAGTCATTATGGTGCTGTGGAGTTCGTAATGACAACCTCCCAGCACCATATGCTCTTAATGGCATCACTGTACTTACAGTGTCCAGGAATGGCCCTGATTACTGTAGGGGCACAGGGCTCATGCACCTGTGCCCACACCACTGGCATAGGGTACCAAGCTAGAGGGGTGGCTGATGAATGCCAGGGCAGTGGGGTTGTGGGCATGGCACACAGGGATGTGTGCCATGTCAACTCTTTGTTTAGTTCTGCACCTAGACACTCAGCCTGCAAAGGCAGTGTGTGGGTGTCAAGTACAGGGCCCCTAAGGGTGGCACAATAAGTGCTGCAGCCATTAGGGGTCTTCTCTGGTCACAATGCCCTGGGTACCTAGGGTACCATTTACTAGGGGCTGACGTGGCCAGAGAAGCCAATTGAGTTTAGGCTTTAGTATAGTTTTTAGGGAAGGAACACAGGCCCTGGGTACCTAATTGGCAGGGACACAGGGCACACCTATGAAAAGTGCATCAGGTATCAGGCAAAAAGTGGGGGGGTACTGCAACAGAAGCTCACTTTCTCACAGTGTGTGACTCAGCACAAGCAGACTTACACATAAAGCCAACTTGCATGACTTCTGGGCATCAAGGTTGTGCAGGTGTTGCATAACCAGTAGACAGTCAGAGATCCTAAATGGTGAAGTTGTGCAGATCTAAATGATAGCACACATAGGACTTTGAAAAACCTGATACTTTAGGAGACCAGACATAACGCATATGCTGGCCCTTTTGTTTAACTGCTAATAACTAATCATATTTATTTATTTTGGCATCACGCTACAGCCACATACATAGGCCAGTTACCAGTGTGCATCAATAAACTAGTGGCAAACTCAATCCATAAGCTAGGATATCAGCCCACATTAATATGCCAATGCCACAAACCAATTGCCAACCAACAACTGTGAACCAGTTCCCAGTACACAACCTTCAACTAGACGCAGCCCACACGAATTATACTGTCACCCACAAACATAAGTCAGTCAGAAAACCCACACCAATGAGCTAGCCACCAACTAACATTTGCCAACCATCAACGAAACAATGAGTCAGTCAGTAATTCTTTATTCGGCCATAGATAACCCATCCAAGACAAAACCCTATAAACGTTTCACGTGATATAAACAAAAGAGTAATGCAGTGAACAAAGCACCCATTTTTTTATTAAAAAGAGACCACATACATAGATGAAAACCTGATCAAAGTTAATAAAAATATTAAGACCATCAATAATATATCATGAGTCATTAGGTGTAAATTAGCTTGTTAACATCAAGGGATCCTAACTTTATTAACATTTGCTTGATGGTAGTTAATTATTTCCAGTTTTCAGTTAAATAAAGGACTAGAGGGCAGTGGTTGTACATAGGGCATCTAAAATTAGCCTCCCTCAGAAATGTTAATAAAACTTGTTTATGCTATTCTGCAAATAGTTTACAGATATGAGAAATTTGCACAATGGACTGCAAAGCAGAGCCATCACACGGACAAGCCATCAAACAAGTAGTGTGTAACCGGTCCTGAGAATGCGACCATAAAGTGCAATGTGCTCAGTCTCTATCTGATAGGTAAAGCCCTGTGCTAATTGTTAATAACCCAAGTAAGATGCTTTTCTATGCTTGTCCTGTGCTGTAAGGAATGAGTTACTTACCATCAGGAACGCCTTATCTGGTAGAGACAGGACCTAGCTGCAGATTCCTTACCTTTGAATTATTCCTAGTTGCCAGACTGGATCTGGATTTTTTTTCTACGGCAGTAACTCTGCCCTTAGGTAGAGAGCATCGATAACATCCAGTGGATGACATCGCTATGGAGTCGAAGTCATCAGAGTCCATATTAGCCCTCCCCTGACTGATGCACTGACTTCAGTTTCTTCCTTGATCATTTTCCGCGCTAAATTGCGGAGCCACTTATAGAAACTGCTAGAAAACAGTGTGCCCAAAAATAATGTTCTTTTAGTAAAACATTTGATATATATATATTTTTTTTAAACTGAAAGGCACAAGAATGCCAGAAGGGATCTGGGAAAGGGAAAGACAAGCCAGTTCGCAGAACAGGGAGGGAGGCGGGTCGGTAAGGAATCTGCAGGTAGAGCCTGTCTCTACCAGATAAAGTTACAGAAGGTAAGGAATATGCTACTTACCAGTATGCATCTGTTCTTGGCATGTAGGGCTGCTGACATTCATATGTGTGCATAGATCGCCGCCTAGTGTTGGGTCTGGATGATTGCACATTGTTGTCCTGGAAGAATCTTCGAAGTATCACGAGATAGGTGGCTCCTCCCTCGGACTACAGTGCGCATGGGCATCCTCTCCATCCTCAGATTGTTTTTCGCCATTGTGGCAGAGATGGAGTATAGTATAGTAAGAGATGTCCATGCAAAGAGTGAATGCTACAGCTGCGACAGGCACCAGGGAGGCGGGTGGGCGATATGAATGTCAGCAGCCCTACATGCCAAGAACAGATGCATACTGGTAAGTAGCATATTCCGTTCGAGGCATGTGGGCTGCTGAATTCATATTTGTGCATAGAATGTATAGCAGTATCTCCTCTAGCGGTGGCTGCCTGTGTCAGCTGCAGCAGTCTGAAAAAGAGTTTTGAGAACAGCCTGTCCTACAGCAGCTTGCTGTTTGGAATGTACATCTACACAATAGTGTTTGGTAAATGTATGTACGGTTGACCATGTGGCTGCTCTACAAATTTCGTGTAAAGGAATATTTCCTAGGAAAGCCATAGATGCCCCTAGTTTGCGAGTAGAATGCGCTCTAGGGGGAACTGTTAAGGTGCGTTTTGCCTTTAAATAACATATCTGAATGCACTTAACGATCCATCTGGCTATACCTGATTTTGAAATAGGGTTGCCTTTGTGTTGCGGTGAGAAAGCAACAAACAACTGTTTTGTCTTTCGAAATGCCTTAGTTCTATCTATATAGTATAGCAGAGCTCTTTTGACATCTAGAGTATGCAAGGCCCTTTCAGCTACTGTCTGTGGATTTTGAAAGAACACTGGCAGTTCTATTGTTTGATTTATATGAAAATGGGATACCACTTTTGGCATGAATTTAGGGTTTGTTCTGAGAACTACTCTATTTGCATGTACTTGAATGAATGGCTCTTGAATAGTTAGAGCTTGCAGCTCACTAACTCTTCTAAGTGAAGTAATGGCAATAAGGAAAGCCACCTTCCAAGTAAGAAATTGTAGTTCGCATGAGTGTAGTGGTTCAAAAGGTGGTCCCATAAGTCTGGTTAAAATGATGTTTAGATTCCAGACTGGTGAAGGTGGGTGTTTTGGTGGAATTACTCATTTGAGTCCCTCCATAAATGCTTTAATTGCTGGCACTCTAAACAGTGAAAGGTGTTGCCTGTTTTGGAGATATGCTGCTAACGCAGCTAAATGTATCCTGATGGATGAGTAGGCTAAATTGCAACGTTGTAGGTGCAAGAGATAGCAAATGATGTTTTGTGTAGAAGCATCTAATGGGATTATGTTGTTGTTACTGCAGTAAATGACGAAACGTTCCCACTTAGCTGCATAACATGCCCTGGTAGTGGGTCTTCTTGCCTCTTTGATAATATTCATGCAGTCTGGAGGCAAGTTCAGGTATCCAAACTCTAGGATTTCAGGAGCCAGATCGCCAGGTTCAGCTGTTGCGGGTCTGGGTATTGGATTTCGCCATGGTTCTGAGTTAGAAGACTGGGTGTGAGTCGCAGTCTTTGCTGAGGCACTACTGACAGTTCTAGGAACGTTGTGTACCATGGTTGCCTCGCCCATGTGGGAGCAACTAGGATTAGCGTCAGCGAATGTTGGCGCATTTTGCGTGCCACTAGCGGTATTAATGGAGCTGGGGGAAAAGCGTACGCAAATTTGCCTGACCAGTTCATCCATATCGCATTGCCCTGCGACTGCAGATGTGGGAACCTGGCGACAAAGTACTGGCATTTTGCGTTTTCGCTTGTGGTAAACAGATCTATCTCCGGTTGTCCCCACTGCCGGAAGAATGGTTGGAGCACATTGGGGTGAATCTCCCATTCGTGCATCTGTTGACTGTGCCTGCTGAGCAGGTCGGCTATTTGATTGTCCTTCCATGGGAGGTGTTCTGCCATGAGAAACATGTTCCTCTGAATGGCCCATTTCCACACGCTTTGAGCCAGGTGCGACAGCTGTGGGGAGTGTGTCCCTCCCTGTTTTTGAATATAATACATAGCTGTCATGTTGTCCGTCCGGATCAACACAGTCTTGTTGCATAAGTGTTTCTTGAACGCTTTTAGGGCTAGAAAGATCGCCATCAACTCTAGAAGGTTCATGTGCATTTTTTTCTGTTGTATAGTCCATAGTCCCTGGACTGTGTACTGCAGGACATGGGCTCCCCAGCCCAGCAGGGATGCGTCCGCTGTAATCACTATTTGTGGGACAGGCTCCTGGAACAGTCGTCCTTTGCAAAGGTTTTGTGGATTCCACCAATGCAGAGAGTTGTATGCACGACTGGTCACCAACACTAGGTCCTTTAATTGTCCCTGAGCCTGGTTCCACTGCCTTGCTAGGCACTCCTGTAGCAGACGCATGTGTAGTCTGGCATGAGGGACTAAAATATGCACAAGGCCATCATGCCTATTAGTTGCATAAACACTCGAGCTGGCAATGAGTGTTGTGGTCTGAACCTTTGGATTAACATTTGCATTCCGTTGATTTGCGCTGCGTTTGGATATGCCTTTGCTGCTAGTGTATCTATTGTTGCTCCCAGGTACTGTTGGATGTGGGAGGGTCGCAGGTTTGACTTTGGGTAGTTTAGCGAGAAGCCTAGACTGTGCAGGAGATGAATGGTCTTTGACATGTGGCTGGCACATTGCTGGGCCGATGGCGCCTGTATTAGCCAATCGTCCAGATATGGGTACACATGAATGTGTTGTCTCCTGAGATGTGCCACCACTGTTGCTAGGCATTTGGTGAACACCCGTGGAGCTGTTGTTACACCAAATGGTAGGACTTTGAACTGGTAGAGCTGTCCTGGGATAGTAAAGCTCAGATACATTCTGTGAGCAGGGTGTATGATTATATGAAAGTATGCGTCTTTGAGGTCTAGAGTTGCTAGGAAGTCTCCCTGGCGAAGCAGTGGTAAGACTTGTTGGAGAGTGAGCATATGAAAATGCTCTGATAAAATGTACAGGTTGAGTGGCCTGAGGTCCAATATTGGTCTGAACGAACCGTCCTTTTTTGGAATAAGGAAGTATAGTGAGTATACTCCTGTTACTTGATGTTGGAGTGGGCCTGGTTCTATGACCCCCTTTTGCAGCATACGGATGACCTCTTGCTGCAGTAATGTTATATGTTCCTGTGACATTGGACGGTGTACGGGTGGTATGTTGGGTGGTGTTGATGTGAGTTCTAGGCAATAGCCATGTTGGATAATTTGCCTGACCCACTTGTCTGTAGTGATGTTTAACCAGACTGGCAGGAATTGTTGTAGTCTTCCCCCGACCGGTGTTATATGGTCTGGGGGTAGTGCCAAGAAGTCACTGTTTGGTGTTAGTGGAGGATCTATTGGCATTGCCTCCACGACCTCTGCCCTTGTTATTATTTCCTCTGTATCCACCCCGGTTTGTGTTTTTATTGATTGTGGATTGCGTATTAATTTTGTATGTGGAGGATTGCTGCGATGTTACCTCGCGCTCCTCCTCTTTAATTGGAGCGACGAAAGGAGCCTCTGTGTTGTTGGGACTGAAGAGCTCCCATGGACTTTGCAGTCTCAGTGTCCTTTTTCATTTTGTCCAGAATTGAGTCAACTGCTGGACCAAACAAAAAGTCTGGATTTATAGGTTGGTTAAGAATTGTGGCCTGTACTTCATTCTTAAATCCAGATATGCGAAGCCATGCGTGCCTCCTAAGCAGTACGCTTGTGTTGATAGATCTGGCAGCTGTATCTGCCGCGTCTAGAGCACACTTAATGGAGGCATTGGTGATGAGCTTTCCCTCCTGTATAAGTTCATCTGCCTGCTCCTTGTAAGGCTCAGGTAAGTGTTGGAGAAGTCCCTCTAGACTATCATAGTGCACCCTGTCATATCTGGCCAGCAAGGCCTGAGTATTGGCTATTCTCCATGACTTTGCTGCTTGAGCTGCTACTCTTTTGCCTGATGCTTCTAAAATCTTAGACTCCTTGTCAGGAGGAGGAGCCTCTCCAGTAGTTTGTGAATTAGCACACTTTTGTGCGTTGGATACTACCAATGAGTCTAAAGGCAGTTGTCCCCTGATGTAAGTAGGGTCTACTGGTGCAGCCCTATACTTCTTCTCTATTCTAGGGTTGATGACACGTGCCCTAGCAGTGTCTTTGAATATGTCATTTGCGTGCTTTAGGACGCCCTTTAACATGGGGAGTGTTTTGACACTTCTTTCTGATGTTGCCAGTGTATCAAATAGAAAAACTTCTTCTATAGCATCTGAATGCATGTCTACATTATGGTAGCTTGCTGCTCTATCTATTAAAGAGTTAAAAGCCACTGTGTCTTCTGTGGGTGATGGCTTAGCTGGGTATACAGTAGGGTCTGTAATGGGTAGAGCCCCCTCAGTGTCTGGCTCACCCCCCCCCCCCACCCCCACCCCATGGCTGTGAATTGGGGTCCACATATGGGTTTGTGGATATCCGAAACCCACATCTGCATCCTGATCTTCATCTGGGTTGTAGTCAGAGCGTGCAGGTGAGTATGGGGCATATGGAGTAGTAGGCATAGCAGGAGAGATAGGTTGGAAAAGAATAGGAGAGGTTGCACAGTCTCTCTTCTTTTTGAGTGAAATTCTAGAAAAGTCTTCAGCAGGCACTGGTCTTTTCTTTTTTGTATTAACAGTCACTTTCCCAGTATTTGGGTCAATATATAGCTTGGACTGATCTTCTGTGGAGGGGTCTGGATGGATGATCTCCTCTTCTACAGTCTTTGGCCTTGGCGCCGTAGTTTTCGGTTAGACCTTCTTCGGTTCGATGCCTTTAATCGGTTCGACCGCTTTTGGTGCCTGGATCGGTTTTTGAGGCTTTCCGACAGGTTTTGTCGGTCCGACGTCTTTTACAGGTTTCACCACTTTTTTCGGTCCGAGCGGTTTGGTCGGTTTGGTAACGTCTTTAGGAAGTAAAGGTGTCCTCGGAGCCTGCGGCTTTGGCTCGATGCCCTTTTTCAGATCGATGGGCTCCGGCTCGATCGCTTTGGTTTGGTCTCCCTTAGGTTTCCCTTTCGGTTCGACGACCGCCTTGGGCGTAGCCCTTTTGCCTTCGTCGACAGGCTTCTTTCCTTTTTCGACAGTCGAACTCGATTTGAGGAGGGTCTATGAACTGGTCCACAAAAGATCCATGACTAGGACTACCTAGCCTTTATGAGAGAGAGAGTAACCGGCTGTAGGAAGAGTAGTTGAGGGAGAAGACGCCCTACCAAAAATATTGTAGAAAACATGGGTAAAGACACCCACGGCAGAATAATAAAAATGGTTAGAAGACTTCAGATAATCACAACACCATAGAGCATCCCCAATGGTAACCCGACCAGTAGCAGACTAGGCTGAATGCTAAAGACATTGGCTAATATCACTGAGTCTATTTGCCATAGACACAGGTGATGCAAAAAGTACCAGCCAAGCCATAAGAAAGGGTAGCAAATAACAAGACCATGCGTGGCTGTAGGAAATACTCTGAGAGAAAAGCGAGCTCTTTGGGACCATGCAAAAGAGAACCATAGAGGAAAAAGTGTTCTGGTTGCAAAGCAACGAACAAGTGAAGGTGCTGTGGGGCATGAGGAAAAACACAGTAACATAAGCAAAAATGCGCTCCCTCCTAGAAAGGTAGCATAACATGACTGTCTATAGAGCTACTGATATAAAAGATTTATGACTACAGACACAACAGAAAAATATATATATGGACACCCAACTCATTCTCTCACTCAACGACGACCCCACCACCACCAGAACCAGCTTCCACAGATACATGACAAACGTCGACTGGATGAAGAACAACTGCCTGCAGATGAACACCGACAAGACAGAAGTACTGATCGTTGGCAACAGCAGCACCACATGGAAAGATTGCTGGTGGTCATCAGACCAAGGACCAGCACCCACTCCCTCCAACCACACCAAAAACCTCAGAATCATCATTGGAAACAACCTTACTGTGAAATCACAGATCAACGCCGTCTCTTCCACCTACTTCCTCACTCTGCCCATGCCACATAAGATCTTCAAGTGGTTACCCCTTAACACGAGACGCACCATGAAACAAGCCCTCATCACCAGCCGTCCGGACTACAGCAATGCCCTCTACATAATAATTGTCCCACACCTTCTAGAGAGACTTAAGAAGAACAATAGTTACTTACCTGTAGACCTGGAACAGCCTCCCCACACACCTCCAAACCTTTACCTCACTTCCGGTTTTCTGAATGGCCCTCAAGACATTGCTGTTCAAATAGGCCTCCAGGGCCTGCAAGCGCCTGGATACCCTATCGGGTGATTGGCTGCCCTTTATAAATCCTGGATGATTGCTTGATTCATAGACATATATGTATAATATTATAAAATACATACAAATGCACCATATACACTGTATGATAGAATACACCCAAGAAAGGTACACAGAAACGTGCACAACAATGGGCATTGGCCGAGATGTGATAGCAACGAGCTGGCACCAGCCATACGGTACCGCATACAAGAATAGAGGACATGGAAGATATCACACGCCCCGGAAAAAGAAAAGAAATCTAACGTAAAGCACAAGTTAACTTACCTTTGGTAAGAAGCAGTAGTTAGTGTTAGATTCCTTACCTTAGAATATCCGCAGGCGTCAGACTGGATCCGGAAGGTTTTGCGTAGCAGTACCCCTGCGTGTCGGTAGGCGTCGTCTGCGTCTGTCGTCGGCGCAGTGATCGCCGGGATGACGTCGTCGGAGTACTTAGACACCGCCCTCGCACGCTGACGTCAGTTCTGTACACAGCTTTCCGCGCCAGGAACGCAGAGCCATGATAGAAACCGACACTGGTGCCATGAAACTAGGGCCCTCAATGGGATCACCTTAACCCTAGATATCGTTTCGCAGAACGGGGAGGATGGGTGGGGCGGTAAGGAATCTAACACTAACTACTGTTTCTTACAGAATTATTGTTACCGAAGGTAAGTAACTTGTGCATCTGAAAGAAACAGGTTAGTGTTAGATTCCTTACCTTAGAATAGATACCCCAGCAATACCAACCCCGGAGGTGGGTCTGCAAACCAAGATCACACCAGAAAGTCCTGGAGAACGGAACGGCCGAAAAAGCCATTTCTCCAGACTTGGCTGTTCAGGCAGTAGTGTCTAGCAAATGTGTGCAGCGAGGCACACGTAGCTGCCTGACAGATGTCCTGCAAGGGGAACTCCCCGACCCAGGGCAGCAGTAGCTGCTGTGGCCCGAGTGGAATGCGCTCTCAGCCCAACAGGAGGCTCCTTTTTCGCCAAGGAGTAACAGACCTTGATGCACAACATGGCCCACCAAGAGATGGTCCGCTTGTGCACCGCCCGTCCCTTCTTAGCGCCCACGTAACCAACAAAGAGCTGGTCGCCCACCCGGAACTGGCGTGTGCGGTCTAGATGGAACTAGAGCTGACGTTTTGGGTCCAGACGGTGGAGCCTCTCTTTCGAGGGATGCAGAGGCGGAAAGAAGGTGGGCAAGGTGATGGACTGTCCGATATGAAAGGCTGTAACCACCTTGGGCAGGAAAGAAGGACAAGTTCTCAAGACAACTTTGACCACATGGACATAGAGAAAAGGAGGCTTAGAAGATAGAGCCTGGAGCTCACTCACTCTCCTGGCAGAGGTGATGGCAACCAGGAATGCAGTCTTAAGAGTCAGAAGACGAAGAGGGCAAATGTGAAGTGGCTCGAAAGGAGCACACATCAAATAGGTTAGAACAAGGTTCAAATCCCACTGAGGCATCACGAAAGTAACAGGAGGAAACATGTGTGTGATGCCTTTCAAGAATCTGTTTACAACAGGGGACTTGAAAAGAGAAGGCTGATCAGGAAGCCTCAAGAAGGCTGAAATGGCAGAGAGGTAGCCTTTGATAGTGCCCAGAGCAGAGCCCTGCTAGGCAAGAGAAAGAAGAAAGAGGAGAACCTCTGAAAGGGGGGCAGAAAGTGGACTTACAGCCTTTGCTGTGCACCATGCCACAAATTTGTTCCACCTGCAGGCGTATACCGATTTTGTGGAGTTATGCCTGGCTGCCAGAATCACATCACAGACTTCAGGAGGCAAGTCAAATGGCCTCACCTGTCACCGCTCAATCTCCACGCATGTAGGTGGAGACTGGACAGGTTCAGGTGGAGGACCGTCCCCTGCTGCTGCGACAGAAGGTCCTCCTGAAGAGGCAGACGAATCGGGGGATCGACTGACATGCTGAGTAGCTCGGGAAACCAGTATCTTCATGCCCAGTCCGGAGCCACAAGGATGACTTGGGCCCGGTCGCGCCGGATCTTCTTCAGCACTATGGGCAGAAGTGGTATAGGCGGAAAGGCGTACAACAGACGGCAGCTCCACTCGCGACGAAAAGCGTCTCCGAGCGAGTGCCGCCTTGGAAATTCCAACACGCAGAACTGATGACATTGGGCGTTCTCTTCGGTGGTGAATAGATCTAACCAAGGCTCTCCCCACTGCTGAAAGAGGCCTTGCGCCACGTCCGAGTTCAGACGCCATTCGTGATCCATCATGCACCGGCGGCTGAGTGTGTCCGCCCTGGCGTTCAGGGAACCCGCCAGGTGTTGAACCACCAGGGTGACGCCCTGGTGTTCCAGCCATTGCCAGAGGCGCAGAGCCTCCTGACAAAGGGTCCACGACACCACCCCGCCCTGTTTATTGCAGTACCACACGGCGGTGGTGTTGTCCATGAACACCTGCACTACACTTTCCCGGACAGAGGGAAGGAATGCCTTCAGTGCAAGACGGATCGCCCGCAGCTCCAGAAGGTTGTTATGGAGCCAGGACTCTGTCGGAGACCAGAGGCCTCTGATCTCCGCCTCGCCCATGTGGCCCCCCCAGCCCAGGAGGGACACATCTGTCATTACTACGTGCTCCGGTTGGGGTAGGGAGAGGGATCTGCCGCTGACCCAATCGCGGTCTGTGAGCCACCACTGCAACTGTCTCGCAGTGCCCTCCGAGATCCTGACGTGGTGGGACAGGTTGCCCTGATGCTGGGCCCACTGAAACTTCAGGTCCCACTGCAGAGCCTGCATCCGCCAACTGGCGTGATGCACCAGAAGGATGCAGGAGGCCATCAGCCCCAGAAGCCGGAGTGTCAACCTGACACCGAGACTCGGGATAAAGGCTGAAAGATCGGAATCAGAGCCTGAATATCCCGAACGCGCTGTTGGGTAGGATAAACCTGAAACTGCGCCGAGTCCAGAACTGTTCCGATGAAGAGGAGCTTCTGAGAGGGGCACAGGTGTGACTTCAGCACGTTGATGGAGAACCCCAGCAGGTGCAGGAGGTCGGCCGTAGTCTGGAGGTGGCTGACAACTGTCTGGGACGAGCCCGCCTTCAACAACGTCGAGATAGGGGAATACTGGAATCCCTGATCTGCGCAGATGAGCTGCGACCACCGCCATCACTTTTGTGAACACCCAAGGGGCACTGGTAAGGCCAAAGGGGAGCACAGTAAACTGAAAGTGCTCGTGGCATACCTCGAACCGCAGGTAACGCCGGTGGGCCGGCAAGACAGGGATAGGGAAATATGCGTCCTGCAAGTCCAACGCTACCATCCAGTCTCCAGGGTCCAGAGAAGCTAAGACCTGAGCTAAAGTCAGCATCTTGAACTTCTCCTTCCGGAGGAAGCCGTTGATGCTCCGGAGGTCCAAGATAGGGCGTAGGTCTCCTTTGTCTTTTTTGGGTACCAGAAAGTAGTGAGTAGCTACCACGTCCTACTTCTGGCACAGGAACGCGCTCGATGGCCCCCTTGGCCAAGAGGGCCATAACTTCCTACTGAAGAAGTTGCAAGTGATCCCCCGACATGCGGTTGCAAGTCTAGAGGGGTCAACTCGAAGGGGAGGGAGTAGACCCTTTGGACGATTTGCAGCACCCACCGGTCCGACGTGATGGTACGCCAGTGGAGGAGGTGATGGCGGACCCTGCCCCCCCACTGGCGTCGTATGGGCCTGAAAGCTCGGAAAAGTAGGGCTTTGAGGCAGATGCTGCGGGAGTGGGTGTGGACTGACCCGGCCGTTGTCCCCCAGCACCACCACGGCGGTTACCACATCCACGCTAAGGTTGGTTCTGCGGCCTGTGGCTGGCTGGACGTGTGGGGGTGCCCCTCCCGTGGCCACGAAAGGCGAAAGGAGCGAAAAGCAGAAGTTTGCTGGCACTGGCCGTAGCCCTGGAGTCCTTAAAACGCTCTAGCGCACTATCTGCTTTGTCGCCAAAAAAGCAACGGCCATCAAAGGGCATGTCCATGAGCGTGAACTGGACATCCCCCGAAAAGTTGGCAGACCTCAGCCGAGCGTGACGACGAATCGCCACTGTCATGGAAATCGCTCTACCCAGCGAGTCCATGGTATCAAGTCCACACCTGATCAAGTACCGTGCTGCATCTCGCCCCTCCGCCAGGGCTTGGGCGAGCTGTGTCTTAGACTCCTCCTGACACTGCGGCAGCACATCTGCAACCGTATCCCACAGCAAGTGGGTGTAACGGCCCAAAAGGCAAGCAGTGTTGACAGACTGCAGCCCCAAACTCAGAGAGGAGAACAGTTTCTTTCCACACTGATCATACCTTTTGGATTCCCGATCTGGTGGAGCGGCTGGGAATGCGGTCTGGGACGTTGAGGCCTGGATAACCAGACTCTCGGGGTGGGGTGGGTGGACAGAAAGCAGGGGTCGCCCAGAGCCGGGCGGTGGCGTCAGGGCACGTTCCGATCCACAGGAAGGCCTGCAGAGCGCTTGGACCAGGTGCCCATCAGAACATCTGTGAGGGCTTCGTTAAACTGCAGTAGAGGCTCCGAAGAGCTTGCCTGCGGTTTGAGCACCTCAGTGAGGAGATTAGTCCTCACAGCCGCGACAGGGAGCCAAGGCCTTGGCTGCCCTGTTCAACACCCTGCTGTAAACAGCACCCTCCTCAGAAGCCATGGAGGGAGGAGAGATGAATCCAGTGTCAGGCGAAGTGTCTAGACCACTAGCCTCCCCCAGCTCATCTGCCCAGTCCTTACTTAACTGGCACTGCTGTGCCAGAGGGTCCACAGACTCCTCCCAGTCCTCCCCTTCATCCGTGTCCTGATAATCAGGCAAAAATGACGTAGCCGAGTCATAGGCGAAAGGTTCACCCATCGGCACCGAGTGGCGCCGCAGCGGCGTCGGACCCGGAATGGGGCTGAAACCGGGGACGACGTCGTCCAAAGACTTCGCCGGGAGTGACACCATAGGGGTCAGCGCAAGCGGAGGAGTCGTGAGATCGACTGGCGACAGCCCGGATCCAGGCCTAGATCCGGTGGGGCCCTGCGGCGTCGGGAACGGAGTCGACGACGGCACCGAGGCCGGAGCCGCCGGCCCGCTGGGGCCCCCAGTCGGGTCTGCGGGCCCGAAGGCGCGCCGGCAGGCCACAACGGAGGGAAGTGAGTACTCATGGCAATGAGGAAATCACGAATCTCCTCTGGTGTCGCTCGCAGGCCAGGGACTGGAGGGTATGGGCCTGGAGGCGGAGCCGCACGGGTGGTGTCGCCCGAACCCTCAGCCGCGTCGCGCAAGCGGCGGGGGGAGTCCAAAGAGTGATGTCGCCTCCTCAACGTTTTCTTTGGGTGCCTCGACTTACCGGAGGAACCCGACGAGTGGTGACGATGAGCGATGACTGAAGCCCCCCGACTGGCCCCTCGACTTCCTCCTCGACCGGGACCTCAAGCGACGTGGAGCCGACTGCCGGAGCTCGAGCAGCTTGCAGGACCGCTCCCGCCTTGCCTTCGAGGTCAGGGTCCGGCAGTCGGGGCACGACTCGTCGTGGTGGTTGGCCCGAGGCAGTAAAGGCACCGACGGTGGGGGTCGGTCACCGTCATCAAGCGGTGACAGGCCTCGCAAGGTTTAAACCCAGGCATCCCTATCGGCACCAGGAGTCGATGTTGACGCAAAAAGATGATCAAAGAGATCAAAAAGTTGGTCAAAAAATTACCAGAGTACTACTCTTCCCGGATCTGCGCTTTCTGGTGCGGAAAAAAGAAGAACTGACGTCAGCGCGCATGGGCGGCGTCTAACTACTCAGACGACGTCATCCCGGCGATCACGACGACGGATGCGGAACCGCAGACGACGCCTACCGACTCGCAGGGGTACTGCTACGCAAAACTTACCGGATCCAGTCTGACGCCTAGGGATAGGAATCTAACACTAACCTGTTTCTTTCAGATACAAAACTACTGACTGAATGGCGACAATGAGGCAGCTGAGAAATGACCGAAATGGAAAACAGCAGGTGAAAAACAAGCTGCTAGAATATAGCAACAAAGACCACTATCTGGGACTGTAAAAGCAAGTTGAACAAAGGTTGACTCAGGAGAGGCCAATTCAGACACCAGTCTCAATCGGAGTAGAAAAATATCAGGGAGAAAAAAGAGGCGGGGGGTGGGGGGGGTAGAACAAGTTGAAGCCACGGAGAAAGACGGAATAATAAGGGTGGGAAGACCAAGCAGAGGTCCACAACCAACCGATCAGTGGAATAACTAGAGTAACAGATGGAGTGTCAGCGCACACAGCATAACAAGTGCAGAGGCCACAAAAGAAATGTGTACATAGGAGATAGGACTCATAAAAGGGTCAGAAGGTATCATTTAAACACAGCAATAAACCCAAAGTATGCCACGACTATGGAGGAGAAAGAACCTCACCACAAACGTTCCACAAGCTCAATTCAGTTTAATCTCAATTTCTGCTTTATTCGATTTTTCATACAATAAAAATCATAAAATCACAATTAAAAAACATTCCACATTAAATTTCATGATAAAAATAAGTAAAAAAATCGGTATGGGTCCAAAAACACAGAAATTATATCACTTTTAAAAACTTTACATTGTATTCCTATATCTGATAACAGATTTTAAAAATGAGGAAAGAGCCACAATATTCTGTTCATTTTCTAAAAATTGTAACCTCAAAAGAGCTGTTCTACATTGTCTTAAGCAAATACTCTTCAAAATGGGAAATAAAAACCTTTTCCTAGGGAAGGTGTAGTATTTACAGAATAGGATACAGTGGAACATTGATTGGGTTGAAATGTCATCACATGGACATGGGAGTAAATTTCTCGACCAATCATAAACTTCTGGAAAAGTGATCATTCTAAAAAAAGACCCAAAGCGAAAGAAAGTTAAAAGAATGCGACTAAAACTTTCCTGAACCTGTACCAAATAAGGTTGTATGCCTGGACATATTGTCATCAGATGGTTACCCATGACTGTTATTTTTTCTCGCTGAGTGAGCCAACGCTTATTCTCTAGATGGTTCAGGCAATCTGTTTTCAGGGTTTTTCTAGGTATTATTTCCAAACACTCTGGAGTGTCAAAATATTCAGGATGGCCAATATCATACGACAATTTTTTTATATAACAAATCAATGGTATATTAGCCACCCTATCCAGTCTTAAACAATCCGTAATTCCATCCCGGTTAAAACCTGTCTCCATGGAAGCCCAGACCTTATGCCAGAGTAAGAGAGGGTTAATTCGAATGATATCGGAAATGAATGGGAGACCAATTTCCCTATGACAGCTAAAAGTAGCAGTAGAGCTAGGAACCACCAGCAAATAACGGATAAAGGCATTTTCACAGTATTGAATTTGTTGGGCATCTATGATGCCCCGAATGCCTGCCCCGTATGTCGCTGTTGATATACATTTTGTTTTATAAATGTATAATAGCTCAGGAACAGGTCTACAGCCTAATTTTCTTGAAAAGTTGGTAACTGCTCCTATTACTTTAGAAAACGTTACTTTCCTAGCCCTTGCTGATATTTACATTTAAGCCCCTGGCTTGCATGTAATTAACGAAGTTAGTGACAGTTCTTTGTAAGCCTATCTGCGTCCGCGCCATGATAACTGCGTCGTCCGCATACCGTAATATGGGAACTGGAGTATTCATGATGATCGGATAGTCCTGCCGATGTTCAATCAGGTATTCACCAAGGCTATTAATGTATAAGGAAAAGAAGAAAGGGGCAAGTATACAACCTTGCCTCACCCCCTTTCTTATACAAAACTTAGTTGAACACTCCCCCTGCCTCCCATACGCACCCTTGCCCCTGCCTCCCTGTACAATTCCTTAATAAATAATAGCAAAGGTGGATCCACTTCCATGTCTTTTAGGACACTCCACAATTTATTGTGTTTTACACAGTCGAACGCTGAACTCAAATCAACAAATGCCCAAAAAAGTTTTCCCTCCTTTGATAATGTATATGTACTTATAATTAAAGTTAGATTACGTCCCTGCTCAATTGTGCCAAGCCCAGCACAAAATCCATATTGCACGTTAGATAGCACGCCTGTCTCATTGGCCCATGTTTGTAGTTCATATAAAATTACCCTCACTACTATTTTCAGGAGGGAATCCAACAGGGAGATTGGGCGATAGCACCTTGGTTCATTTCTGTCCCTTTTTTACAAATAGGAATCACAATTGTGTCCGACCAGCTGGGAATGAAACCATGTCGGCTACAACTAATTAAAACATTGGTTAACAGTGGGGCCCATAGCCCAATGTCAGTTTTATATACGTCCACTGGGCTGCCATCTGGCCCTGGTGCTTTTCCAGAGGCACTCTCAGTTATAGCCCTAGTAACTTCTATATCAATATCTATGGGAAACAATCTAGACTGCGCGTTCTCATTTTTTTTCTTTTTTGTCAAATCTGTTTGATAGCAATTTTTTAGAAACAGTACAGTAAAGAAAATCACAGTGCATTGGACTTTTCTCACTGGCGGCGCAGCAATGTGGTATATCGGGCACACTACGACAGGCTTTGTAACTGATAATCAAGGGGTACAAAATTATGGGTACAATTAGTAGGAAGATTACCCACCCAACGCTGGCCAAACACATGCTGTCAGGGCCATCGCCCCAAGGTAAGTCGATAGCTGTCCACATGCTAAGTCTCTGTGCATCAACATAAGTGAGGATGGATCCTCCCAGCACCAGGTGTGCGTACAAGATTGACTTTTATATAACAGTTGAAACCAAACAGTTAAAGGAAAATATAGAGAAACAATTGCAGCTGCAGGAAAAACACCGATACCTACTGGTCCCCCCCTCCCGCACACATCCATTCGCCGATCTCAGTTATATTACACACCAGGAGCCCACGCGCCCCAACAAACAAGGGTGCCACTCAGATAGATGATCGAACTGGAGCTCATCCCGCAGCACACCCCAGCCTCCTGGCAATACCACTCAATCCTCCGCCTCTCTTGCACCCCTCGCCCCCCCCCCCCATCCCGCTGTAAGACACCAAGCATGCACTCCCATCGCTCCGCGATGGGTTCCCTCCGGAGACCCACAGTTTCCTCCCTGCGTATGGCCGTCCACTCCGCCCGGGCCCACGTCTGAAGGGAAGAGATCCACGCCTGCGTACTTGGCGGATCACTCGCCTTCCAACGCCTCGTAATGAGGCGCGTGGCCACCACCAACCCCAGGTCCAAGAAGCGAGAGGATGCCTTATCTTTGGGTGGTCTCTTAAATTGATGCAGTGTGTACTCCGGCCACTCCAGGGGTATGTTACGTCCAGTGCATCTACAGAGCAACTCGCCTACTGTGCCCCAGTAGGAGGCCAATCTGGGACAGCTCCATAAGAGGTGAAGGAGCCCCGCATCTAGTTCCCCGCACCTGGAGCAGGACGCGTCCACACGGTGGAAATACCTATTTATGAACGCAGGTGTGAGGTAGGCCCTGTGTACTACATAGAGTTGTATTTGGCGGAAGCGCAGGTTTCTGGGAATGCGCACTGGGCTTTTGAGTATTCTGTCCCAGTCCTTGTTGGACAATGCCCTGGCCATGTCCTGCTCCCATTTAGCCCTGAGGGAAGTCTAACTAACCCCTATATGTACCCTCATTGACCCCGCAAACCAACGCACCAGGTGCCAACCCCTCCCCATGACATGCAGGTACTGCATGGTTAAATGTGTCGCAGGCTCCGATGTCATGTCTCCCCACTTGGCCGTCATTTTTGCCACAAGGGACCGGTGTAGCAGGAACTCCCCAGGGGGAAGCCCATCTTCCTCTACCAGCGCCTCAAACGGTACCAGCGCTCCATCACGGAAGAGGTCTCCCATTGTCTGTATGTCTGCCTCTTTCCAATGGTCCAACATGGGTCGCGCAAGGACTCCATCACCCCCAGGAAAGCCTCCAGTGGCACCGCAGGCGCATATGTGAGTACCCTCCGGGAAATGTAGAGGGCTCTGCGGAAGTACTTGTAGGCTACCGCCAGCAGTAGCGGGGCAGGCCTTGCAGGCGCCGCCAGCGGGTGGAAAAGCTGAGTGATCCGCTCTAGTGAATACTGTGATACAAAAGGGGATGATGGACGGAGGGTTTGAGCAAATCAAACACTCACCCCCAGTCAACTGATCTGGTGAATACTGTGGCGGTCTTCCCTACCTCTGTCCGCCAGCCATCGAGCGATCCACTGGAGCTGCACCGTCAGGTAATAATGCTCAAAACAGGGAGCAGCCAGCCCGCCACTATCTGTCGGCAGGAACAATTTCACAAGCGCCAACCGGTGTCGGGACGCTCCCCACATGAAGTCCCGCAGCAGCGTATTGAGCGATGAAAAGAAGGAAGGCGGCACATAGAGAGGCAGATTGACAAAATAGTACAGGAGTCTAGGGAGCATAACCATTTTGGCCTGGGCCACCCTGCCGGTCGTGGTCAGCGGAAGAGTAGTCCAAAAACGTATGCCACCGCCCTATCCAGATTGTCGTCAAACAGATTAGCCGCCTGCCTATAGACCTGTACCCCTAGGTACCGGAAGGTGTCGGCCTTCCATTGGCCCCGCGTGGCACCAAGACGGTACCCCGGATCCTCCGTTTCCGCATTGAAGGCATATAGACATAACTTGCCCGCGTTTACTTTAAGCCCCAGACAACTGCGAACTGTTGACTGGGTAGGAGTGTTCTGATTAACTCTGATACTCTGTCCATCACCACCCCCTTTTTGAAATTATTTTGGCCACCATAAGTGTGGAAGGGTATGCTCAGACATGAGTCCCTTGCTCACTGCACCATCAGGATTCAAGCAAGCCGGGCCGAAGACGGCTGTAATGCCAGAAACCGGTCCCCGGAAGCTTGTTTCCTTTCCAGTGAAGAATTGGCTTGGTAGTTTGGTCTGCCCTGTTCCCATGATGCACTGGGCCAGGGACAGACTAATTTGCATATAGCCAGGTTCTGAACTGGGATGGTGCAGTGAGCTAAAAAACGGTGATGGATCAAGCCCTGCTCTGTTGACTGGGTAGGAGTGTTCTGATTAACTCAGATACTCTGTCCATCACCACCCCCTTTTTGAAATTATTTTTGCCACCATAAGTGTGGAAGGGTATGCTCAGACATGAGTCCCTTGCTCACTGCACCATCAGGATTCAAGCAAGCCGGGCCGAAGACGGCTGTAATGCCAGAAACCGGTCCCCGGAAGCTTGTTTCCTTTCCAGTGAAGAATTGGCTTGGTAGTTTGGTCTGCCCTGTTCCCATGATGCACTGGGCCAGGGACAGACTAATTTGCATATAGCCAGGTTCTGAACTGGGATGGTGCAGTGAGCTAAAAAACGGTGATGGATCAAGCCCTGATCTGTTGACTGGGTAGGAGTGTTCTGATTAACTCAGATACTCTGTCCATCACCACCCCCTTTTTTAAATTATTTTGGCCACCATAAGTGTGGAAGGGTATGCTCAGACATGAGTCCCTTGCTCACTGCACCATCAGGATTCAAACAAGCCGGGCCGAAGACGGCTGTAATGCCAGAAACCGGTCCCCGGAAGCTTGTTTCCTTTCCAGTGAAGAATTGGCTTGGTAGTTTGGTCTGCCCTGTTCCCATGATGCACTGGGCCAGGGACAGACTAATTTGCATATAGCCAGGTTCTGAACTGGGATGGTGCAGTGAGCTAAAAAACGGTGATGGATCAAGCCCTGATCTGTTGACTGGGTAGGAGTGTTCTGATTAACTCAGATACTCTGTCCATCACCACCCCCTTTTTGAAATTATCCCACTCCACCAGTGCGCTCCTCGCTGTCCCCCCATTTTCCTCAAAATAGGCTAGGATAGCCGTGCTCCATGAGGATCGGAACTCGGCATCTTCAAGCGCAGCAGGCTGCAGCCGCCAGGTGGGCACGGCGGGACAGCCTGCCTCCCAGCTGATCTTAAACCAAAGTGGATTGTGATCCGAGTGTGTTCTCCCTAAGTATTCTGTCTCGGCAAGGAGCGGGAGCAAGGACTGAGTACCAATTATTCTATCCAGGCGGATGTGTAGGTTGTGGACTGGGGAATAGAAGGAGTAGATTCTGTCTGTGGGGTGCTGCACGTGCCAGAGGACACACACCCCCTAGTGTGCAAGCCAATCCCTAAACGCTTGCACGGTAGACGCCACTGTCGCGGCTCGAAGGGGAGGAAAGGACCTATCTAAGTGTGTGTCCAGTACCATGTTAAAGTCCCCCCCAAGCAGCCAGGGGAGTCCAGCATACGTGTGGAGGATATGGTTCAGACTCTCTAAGTAGGCAGGTTGCTCTGTGTTCGGGGCATAGAGTGAGCCTAGTAGTATTTCCTGGCCATTCAGTCACCCCCGCGCCAACGTGTACCTGCCCGCAGGGTCCACCCGCGCCTCTGTACAAGTGAATGGGACACCCGCCCGTATCCAGATCAGAGTGCCGCGTGCATGTGCAGAGAAGGTTGTACATATCTGTCCCCTCCAACGCCTGCGCAACTTTTCTATCTCAACCAGTGTCATATGTGTCTCCTGGAGAAGTGTTATCCCCACCCCATGACGCTGTAGGTAGGAAAATACTGAGTATCGGCGAGAGGGGGTGTGCATACCGCGGATGTTCCAGGACACTATGTTAGTGTGTGCCATGTGTCAGTTCTATGTGCACGTGCAGCGGAATAAGGGAGCGCCCCGCAAGAGGTCCGGGAGCACCAACGGGGGTAGGAAGACCAATGTGCTGCATTAAAAAACATGTGAACGGTCACAAACGATATAACAGGAAGGGCGAGTCCGCAGCGGGGCGTACGTCCAAACAGTAACGAGATCCACCTCACCACAGTGAGCTTAACTCAGCGTGTTCGCTGATTGGGTTCGTGTGCTGCCAACAATCCCAGTGCGCTACACCCCTAACCCTTATCACTTGGGATCCCAGAAGGCGCCCCTGAGCACCTAATACCCATACCCTCACTTTAGTGGTGCATGATTCCTGCAAGTGAGCCCCCTACTCGAGTGAGCTGTCAGCGCGTACTAGTCGCGGCTCAGGAATTACACCCCACCTCCCCGCAGCCCAGCAAGCGTCCACGGCCATGCATCTATACATTGGGGAAGGCAAGCGCGTCTCAACAGCATCTCTTCCGCGCACTCAGCAACGATAGGCGGCAAAGAAGCATCGCTAACAGTGAGCGAGCTAACAGCAAGTCTCCTTCTTCCCATTGACCCCAGATTACATCACATGAGGAAGTCTGCTGACTGTGGTGTCACCACTGGCATGGCCACGTCGTCAGAGAGCACAGTTGAAGGGGATGACGGGCTGCTGTTGCCTGGGTCGCTCCGCGTCTGCGAATTCTGCCTGCTCACGCCATGCATTACTCCCAGGTTCACGACTGCTTCGAGGGCTTCCTGTCTCTCTTTTTTCCTGGCTAGGAGCTGCTGGGCCGATGCTCTGGCCGCGGCGGGCACCCTGTTACCTACACCTCCTTGACTTTTGCACCTGCCAGTCACCTTCCCCCTCCACGGTCTCAGGTTGCGCACCCTTCCATTGCCCTGTTTCCTCCAGCCAATCCCATACATCCGATGGTGCGTCGAAGAAGCGGGCCCCATCCTTGGTGTTCACTCTGAGCCGGGAGGGGAACAACAAGGAGTACGGCAGACCCAGCTTTCGCAACTGCTTCTTCAGCGCCAGGTAGATGCTCCTTCATCTCTGCACCGTCGCCGTGTAGTCGGGGAAGAACAATCACGCGGCTGTTCCCCACCGTCAGATTGTCCAGCTTCCTCGTTTCTCGCAGCACCACATCCTGGTCACGGTAATTGAGCAACTTAAAAAGAAACGGGCGAGGCCGGGCGCCAGGACGAGGCTTCTGCGCCGGCACCATATGCTTTCGTTCCACAACGAAGTGCGGGGACAACACCTCCGAGGGCAGGAGATCTCTCAGCCAGGACTCGGTGAATCTCTCTGGGTCTTTCCCTTCCTCGCCTTCTGGGAGCCCGACCACGCGGACATTGTTGCAGCGGGAGCAGCCTTCCATACGATCCTCCAGCACGTGTACCCTGTCGAGGATGTCCTGAAGCGCTGAGGTATGTTGTTGCACCACCGGCTGCAACTCCTGATACGACTGATGCTGCTCCGTGACTGTATCCACCAATTTGCGATGATCTGAGCGAAGTAAGGTGAAGTCTGACGTTACCTTATCTATTCGGGTCTCAAGTGATGTCTTTGTCTGCTCTAGCGTGGTGCCAATGCGTTCCACCGCTGCCAGTACGGAATCCATGTTGGCTGCAAGGGCTGCCGTCGGACCCAGACTATCTCCCTGCGAGCCATGCGGGTGGCCCGGTCCATCCGCAGCCTGCTGTTTCTGCAGGGTTTTATCCCTGAGCCTGCCCATCGCAAGTTGCTGCGCAGACGGCATCCACTCTCGCTGGCAGCTGCCCGACCTTTTGTTCCAGGCCCCCACCAAGGGTTCTGTGGAGAAGGCGCCTCTCTAGTCCAGTGCCAGAAGACGCCGCTCGAGGAGTCTCCGAACCAGTCCAAGCATCCCCACAGGCGAGGATCCAGCGCCCAGTAGACCGCACTCACCCCACTAGTGCCTCGAGAGGGGAATCAACCGGCACCACACAGTTCGGCGGGGGTACGCCTCCCCAATCCTGCAGGGGCCCCCACACCAGCAGATCCACGCCGATAAGCTACTGCTGTGGCCCCTCCACAGCTCCCGGGAGCACAGGGCCTAGCGTCGCAGTGGCGAGAGCCAGCGGGCTGCTCACGGATCTGAGTGCACAAGGCCTTGCTTGGGCACGTCGCCTAGCATGGGCCAGAGTCGGCCGTCTTGAGAGCAGCACCAGGCTAAGTGACACCAGCGACCACAGAGATGAGTCCAACACCGACAACAAATGACGCCCAGAGCCCGGTCCCAGCAGCCACGGCCCAAGGGTAGCAGGTGCAGCCGCTCAGTCAACCCCAGGCAGCAGCCAATGTTGCTATCCGCTCCAGCGCCGCTGTCCAGGCTAGGGGCAATCTCTGTCCAGATGGGGCAGCAGTGTCTGTCCAGTCTCCGCCCCTGCCAGCCGGCGTCAGTCTCACGTATGCCCCAGCAGCAGCCCACCTCACGCCACGGCCCACAGTGATGGCGCACCTGCGCAGGCCCAGGCGGCGATTGCTCAGATGCCTCGGCGTACAGGTGATGTCAATGGCGAAGCGTCAGCGGCCCCAGCAACGTAGGTCCCCGCCGCGCAACCAGGGCAGGCAGCACAGTCCAAAGGCTTTAGTCTCCTGATGGCCTCCCCTCACAGGGCGCTGAAGCGTTCCAGGCACAGGGGAATTAAGATGGCGCCCACACCTCCACTAAAATGGCGCCCAGCACTCGGGATGGCGGTCCAAAGGTGCGAAATTCAGTTTGATGTGGCCGCTCGGGTGTCTTGGGTCGCAGACAGCCAGCCTCCCACAAACGCCATCCGGCCCTGAGGTCCACACAGGGCGGGGACACCTGAGCCCCGGAGGCCCCCGGGGCCCGGGGGAAACACCACTATCCTCCTGCGTCCCCCAGCGGCCGCGTCTCCCAGTTTATGGCAGCTTAGCTCTCAGAGGCAGCCCTACCCCACCCGACAGTCCCGTCCTGCATGGGCTGCCCGGGCTGCTGGCACAGGCCCCTCACCTCATCTTGAGGACAGCGCTGCACCTGGATTGCAGGTGTCGCCCTGCGGGGCAGGCGCACCACTCACGGCGCTCTCTCCTGGCCTTGGGCGCCGGCGACCCCCGCGCCATGGCCGCCTAGCTCTGCGCCCGCCTCCAGAAAGTTGGCGCCGGCTGCCCAAACTCCACACCACTGCAGGGCTTCTCGTGATACGCCCAGAGTCCCGCACTTCACTGACGGCAGGGCCCTGCCAGCCGCCGCTCCGACATCACCAGCGGGAGGGGCCACAGGTAAGTTGCCGCATGCCCGACTCCAGCGACAGGCCTCCGGGTGTCACCAGGCCGCAATCTGCGCCGGCGTCTGATGCCTCCACACGCCTCTATCCTTCAGTGCGCAACCCCCACCGCTACGGCCAGCTGCTCCACCTGCCACGTCACCAGGCAGCGCTAGTCCCTCTGCTGGCCCCCGGGGGCCCGAAGCGGCACCTGGCGGCCCGGAGCTTCTCCCCTCTGCTGAAATGGCCGCCGGTCACTTCACGCAGCCCTCCACCGCGGGCCGCCCCACCGCCGTGCACCAACCCCGTTGAGTGCCAGCCGGCTCGGTAAGCTCCCGCCGCGATCACACACCAACACTGCGCGGCACAGGCTCTGGGGGTACCTCCGGTAGGGCAAATTCAGGATAAATAGGGGCTTTCCGAAGCGGAGCTCAACGCTAGCACGTCTGCCGTGTTGGCTGGCTAGCCACGTCCATCTAGACTTCTCATCATTCCCCGCAGCTACTGAGGATATCTCATTACGACCAATGGTCTCATCGTTTTACCCCATTTAATCAACAGTATAGATTTGATGAAAAAGAACCACATAGTGATTGTGTTGTGTACTAAATAGACTTGTTTTTATAAACACTAACACACAGGTATATCTCCTCTCCCGAGATATCAACACAACACAAGAGAATACTTAAAAATAATCAGGTAAGTAGCACAAATATACACTGGTCTCCAGGGGGAGATCAAACCATATACTATGAAAGTATATTAGGGAGCGGGACATGCCATGATCTCATAGGGTCAGTATAGGAATCCCTTACACGCAGGCGGCGGATAAAAAGCCCCTAAAGGTAGGACATTAATTTAGCTGAAGTTAAAAAGTGCGTTCCCTTCCCTTGTGAGGATTACACGCACTAACATAGGATCGCTAAACGTCAGGACAATGCAATCTCCCTGAAGGGTTTTCCGTCCCTGTCCAAGCCATGTAACCCGTCTAACCATTTAAAAATTTTGAATAGTGCATCAGTAAGACAGTTTTTTCTTCGTAGTCAATGCAGTGATTTATCACGAAGCCCCTCCCAAGACTCATACTCCGATGAATGGATTGAGGGGACGTTGGCTAGAATTACTATATATGGCGTGGCAGCAGGCGATACATCAAGGCAATTACACTCTGGAATATCAGGGGGTACCCTTGTCCCAGTAGAATGTGCCCCATCTCTATTATTGGGTCCATTTTTCTCTACTCGAGGTATTTTATGATCACTGTTAACTTGTGTTTCATTACTGGGCGGGATAGGACTTTGAGGTGGCAATCTAGATACATCATGCGTGGTATCTGTGTTTGATGTTTCTACGGGTCTGGTCCTGGTGGGCCCGATGGGGTGGGTCCCTACCTGTGGGATTAAGAGTGTACTGCTGGGGTGGGTGTCACAGCATTGTGCCTTCGCCCCCCTGTAATAACTCTATTATCTACTCTTAAACACCCTTCTAAATGTGCCAGTCTATCTGTTAGCTTCCCCAATGCTCCCACCATATAACTACACAATTCATCAATTCTCCTTGAGATTTTTTCTAGGACCAGCGTTTGACCCTCAATTTGCATGTCCACAATCAAAATGAAATCTCCAGTGTCCATGGGACAAACTTGATGTCACAGGAATTGTTGGCTGGACTCAAAGTGAGGATCTCTGCATCACCCAAGAGCGTTATTGTAGGTGGCTGGCTTAGTGTATGGTGCACACTTATTCAAGTGATGCACTTTGCACTAATCCAGACAACCCGTATGGTGATTTTAGTGGTTTTTCATAACCATAGAAAGCTCTCAAAGTGGTAGCCGGGGAGAGCAGCCTTTAGGCTTACCTTGAAGGAGTGTAAAGCAGCGTATTTTACCACATTTTGTGAACTGCAAAGGAGAACGGGACTTGGACCAGAAGACTCAGAGGTCCTGGGGACACAAGGAACCACCCAAGGTAAGTACCAGGAACCCCACAGAAGCTGTGAGCAGAGTGGAAACAAAGCCCCATGCCCAATAGAAGTCAATGGATAAGTTCCAGGTGCAGTTTTAAAGAAAAAGGACCCTTCCTGGAGGATCCCGAAGAAACCTTTTGAAAGACAGAAGGTTGGAGAGCCACCCAAACCCATGGATGCCCCAGGAACCAGGTTTGCACCAGGGAAGCTGGGTGCCTAGGGATGAAGTGATGTATGAACCTGCCATAGATGACAATGGGAGACTTCAAAGAAGATGCCTCTTGAGAAAACTGTGAAGGAGTCAGGTGGAAACAAAGGGTGGATTCTGGATGTGGAGAACATGCAAGCAGAGGGGACAGAGTCTATGCCGCTCGGAGGTGGCCAAGTGGCACGGAAGCATCATGCGCACTGATGGCGAAAGGTTCAGAAGAAACTACGGTGACCTTGTCGCTGCAGCTGTGAGGACCAGGCGACGCTGAAGAAGCACAGGAGCCGGACATGATCAGTCCCACATCGGATGTCAGTGTCTGGCGGTAGCACCAACAAGCATTGGTAGCCACACCTGGCGTGTAAAAAGAGATGATGCTGTTGTTGGGACCAGCAAGGTCACAAGGGACTCTCCAAGTGCAGGAGAGTCACACCAGGCCCTGAGCAAGCAGGGGAGCCCACTGAAGCAAAGGAGAAGTCTTGAGAGGACCCTCAGGCCAAAGGTACAGGAGCCACAAGAGGACCTCAAGCAGCTCACCAAAGACGGAGGCCCACCGTGCAGAGGATACAATGAGGATGCTGATCTTTGAGCGATGAAGTGCTGGAGGTTGAAGCTTCTTGAAGCCTGAAGGTCTCTCGAGTGCAGAGCCAATAAGCCTGGGCAAAGGCAAGTCAACGCAGTGCACAGGAGTTCGGTCGCAGCGGCTCTGACAAAGGATACTGTCGTCAAAATTGCTGAGAAGACAGGTAAGGTTTCTAAGGAGCTGCAGAATCACCACCTGTGTTGTTGGGCCTCTGGAAGTCCCTAGGACAACAGGAGAAGCAGACCATCAGCTTTGTTGAGGTGCCTGCAGGTGCAGGGAGTGACTCCTTCACTCCAAGGGAGATTACTTTGGATGCCCTTAATGCTCACAGGCCTTCTTTAGAATCTGGATGAAGCACAGACACAGATGAGGCAGAAGACTTCAAGAACAGCGAGACAAGGAGCTACAGGAGTCTTCCTTGATGCAGTCGCTGTTCCAATCAAGTCCAACAAAGTCCAAGTGTCCAGACGGTCAAAGAAACTCTTGGTTTCAGAGATGTGCCGGGTTCCCCGATAAATCTGAGGACCCACGCACAGGGGAGAACTTAAGTACCCTAGGGAGAGGGTTGGAACGACTTCGGGGTCATTCCCGGAGGGGGGGCTGGACAGAGAGGAGGATACTCCCGTGTCCTTTGACCAGTTTTGCGCCAGATCGGGAACCACAGGTTCCTAAACTGGCTCAAACCGGAGTATGCAAGAAGGGCACCAAAGCAGTCTTGAGGCACTGGCAAGCAGTCCCCCCCCCCCCCCCATACAGTAAGTTCTGTCTGGAAGGTGGTCACATCTCTTTGTGACAGGAAACCTATTGATCTACCTCTCCGCTTAGCAGTAGGGGGGGCAGAATTGGGTCTGTGGTCGGCAGCAGCACTTGCTTGCTGGCAGACCCTGAAAGGCTAATATCGGGAGTACAGGGGGAGTAACCTAAGAAGCCCCCCAGTACATAGGATCATACTTGCAGCACCGGAATCGGTGTTGGGGTATGATTCCAACATGTGTGATACTGAATATGACCAGGTTTGGTGCAGCCATCATATAGTTTTGTTAATGACTGATATCCACTATATATCATAAAATGGCTGACCGCACTTACGAAGCCAAGATAATCGACTTTGGGAATTTGAAGTGGTGTCCTGCTCATGCAGGGGCACCCTAACCCTTCCAACCAAGCACCCTGCTCTCAGGAATGAAGAGCCTGCCATAGGGGTGACTTATACATTTCTTTATTTATATGAGGTCACTGCACTTAAAACCTATATCTGTCATTAGGGGTGCAAGCACCATCCAACAGAGGCAAGTCTGTAGTCCCAGTTTAAGTGGACTCCCAAGGGTGGCACAATACATGCTGCAGCCCATGGGGGACCCCTGGTGTACCTATGCTCTGGGTACCTTAGTATCATATACTAGGGACCTATAAGGGTACACCAGTAGCAAATTGTGGAGGTACCAAAGAACATACCAGAACCAATTTAGGGGAGAGAGCACAGATGCTGGGATCCTGATTAGCAGGAACCCAGTAAACTAAGACAAAAATACACTGACACCAGGCAAAAAGTGGGGGTAACCATGCTAGAAAGATCTCACCTTCCAACAGATATTTTCCCACTCATGTGTCCAAGAGATAATGAAACCCAAGGAGGTGAAACTTTATCCTCGCTTGCGAAAAGGGTAGGAAAGTCCCCAGAAGAATCAGAAAGGAGTGCCAAACCTCTGTATGAACCAAACCAAGAGAGGGTGGTCAAGGAACACACATGAACAAGCAGTTTGGTAACTAAAGGTTAGTATAGGAAGGGTCATGGGAATGCTCCATAAATCACAAAAAACATTATCCAAATGCAAAAAGCAATAACAGCTTTGTGCAAGGCAGAAGCAGAGCAAAAACAGACCACGCAGTGGAATAGAACAGAAAGAGTCGGCAGAGCAGACTACCCATGCCGAAAAACAGACAAGGTACATCCACAAGGACCCTTGAGAGAAAGAGAAATGATAAGAGCACTTAGTGACTCTTTGTACCCGTGCATAACGGGAACTAGCACAAAGCCGGAAAGGAAAGAAAGAAAGCAAGAACGAACATCGCCCAGGGCAGAAGCTCCCAATATACCCTAGGTCAAGAAGTATGCCCTCTTTCCCTACACTTTCTCTGGTGCCCTTCTTTCAAAGCAAATGCAAGGAAAAGAGCAAGGAGAAACCCTATGCACCCTCCTACCAAGCACATGATGTGACGTCCCCTATAAGGGGTACCAAAGAGTCAGAAACACATGGAGGAATGCCCGTAGAGCATACTGACGAAGTACCCTGGAGGATAGGGAACAAGGCAACAGTGCATCCGCACATGAGAAGCAAAATACACAGAGTAACACTGGGACAGGGTGAATCCCAATGCATGAGATATCCACATTCAGACTGACAAATGGTTTGGAAAGACAGTTAATGTATAGCGAAAATAAAAATGGTGCCAAGCACACAACCCTGTCGCACTCCCCTAGCTAGGTTGAATGTTGTCTCACCCTTAGGGCCACACCTCATGCTTGTGGTTACCTCATAGTGCAACTGTCTTAAAAAACTAAGAATGTTTGCCTCCACCCCCATGCCTGTCATGATGTGCGCTTTGAGCGATTTAGATGATTGAATGCCGATCTCAGGTCCATAAAAGCAAGGTAGGCTACAGTATATTTATTAATAGATGTAAATTGAAACTCCGCTCTACTGTTTCTAACCATGCACAAAATCCAAACCACACATCTAATATGTCATTTTGGTGGGCCCAATAGAATTTTGCCCATGATTATTGCAGGAAAATTGATTAGTGAAATTGGGCTGTAGCATTTTGCGTCACATCTACTTCCCTTTTTAGGTTTAGGCTCTAGACAGCGTATGCACTGTCTCAAAAGAGACAGATTGTATAACCTTTGTGGGCTTCACCCGCCCATAGGCTTCCCATTTGCTGGCTCCACCAATGCTCTCCTAATCTTTCTCCCTGTTTGCCCATGGTATGCATGCGTCATGCCTCTTCCCGTGTTAAGCCCTCCACGAGAGCAGGGACCAACTACTACTACCCATCATCTCCCATTTTAGGAACAACTTTTTGTGTGTTTTGAGCACTTAATACAAGCTCTTTTGTTTTCAGTCAATCCATTTATGTTAAAAGGCTTGTTATCTCTTCACATATCTCAGACTTCAAAGTGAGAGGCTCCATCAGCCGAACATTTGCAAATGTGGGTATAAGAAATGCCAGCGCAATGCTTTCACTGATTGGGCACTTTGAATTTGTGCAGTTCCGTCTGATGCAGCGGTGTATAGAAAATTTGAAGAGGTCGCAGGCAGTTTCACCACAGTTGAGCACTGCTGTCTGACAGAGGGTTCACAAACACTTTGAGGATAGAGTATGTGCACATAAGTATGCACAGCATCTCCAACTGCTCATGGACACTCCTGCTTAAAAACCGAGGTTAAAGAAGATAATCGTATCCTTCCTTTAAATGTAACAGTTAGGCTAGTAATATGAGGACTTGAGATTTAGCGGGCCATACTTAAAAAAGGGCTGGCCTAATCCCGCTCAGCCCCAGTGTCTATGACCCCGCTAACAGCATGGAATCCTGCAGCCCAGGCGCAGGCCACACCCCTCAAGCTCCTGCTCTCTGACGCTCTCTTCCACCTTGTTTTCTCTCTACATGTCTTTCAATTTCTCTCTCCCCCATTTTTTCCCTCTCCTCCATCCTTTCAACCACCGTCCCCCCACAGCCTAATTCTGTATTTCTCTCTATGCATCCGCCTCCCTTTGGCTCCAACGCTGGCTCCTCAGAGTGTTCATAGAGTGCTGTAGCTGCAGTCTCTGCGGCGGGGATATAGGCTCCGGTGCCCATAGCTAACGAAGTGGCTCAAAGTGAGCGGAAAGGGGAACAACAAAGCAAATAAGTGCAGCGCATGCCAGGCTATCCGTCTGTACTCAAGGGGTTTAAACTCCCCAGGAACCCAAAGGAAGAAGGAGAACCCTCTGTGCTTGCAGTGTGCCAAGTGTCAGGGCTGTGGTGGTGCCCCTCTGGTCCAGACATGCAGAGCCAAAACTTTCCATTCAAATGCACTGACTCAATTCAATGTAATATTTTATTCAAGATTTGGAACTTCTAGGAGGACCACATAAAATTTGATTTGATTTGATTTTAAAACTTATAAAGCGCAACAAATGCCCGATAAGATCACGTGCATAGTATTATAGATAACAAAACATAACAAGGCTCACTCCACATGCCATCATAAAATTTACCTCAACAACACGTAAAAAATTCGACTATGGATGGTACTTAAAATTTGCGGCATAAGGGATGAGATAAACAATATCAAAATTCTATTTCGCATACAAAATTATTAAAATTAATTACTAGGCGAGAAAGGAAACAAAGCATCTCCTAAATATGCAAATGTACAAAAGGGAGAAGGTATCAACCTATTCAAGTACGATTTAGGGAATAGCAGCATGGTAACAGCATAACTAAGCGTAGCCCGATCTATGCAAAAAGCCATGCATTAGGAGCAACATTCACTTCAATAAATTTTGAGGAATCACCGAAAGGTCAGAGAGGGACATATACTCAACATTATCGCTAATGTGCAAAATAGCAATAAATAGTAGCTAGTAATGTGCAAAAGACAATTTAAAAAGCAAGATACTGGTACTTCAAAGGATTTTCTTAAGCGAGGAACTTAATTACCCAATTAAAATATATACATAAATTCTTTAAAGTAATTAAAAAGTTTTACACATGCAGCTTCATTTTTTGGACAAAAAAGATTCTCGGGCTGATGCTACATTTTTTACCTTGTTTAGCTGGAACATCGGCCGAAGCCAACAATATCGACTCGAGATCAATACCGGACAAGCAAACAAAACATGATATAGGGTTTGGGTGCTCGGGTTACAAAAATTACAAATTCTTCCATTATTCGTTTTTACGAGACCAGTTCGCAGTTAAGTCGTTTAGAGGTAGGAGATTCATGCAGCATAAAATTAGCAGGCGTCGAATTCCATGTTCTAAATTTCAGAATACGTATTTTTGTGGAGTTCTCAATGCGCTGGTCCTGACTATTAGCTTTAGTCTTTCCTTAGAATTACAAAATGTAATATCTTTATTAAAGCTGGTTTTGCCACAAAAGGTTTTTAGGACAGATTTAAATACTAAGGGTGGAAGTGAAAGCACGGATTCTTCTTGTATACCAAAGCTTTTTTGTGGCAATAAAAAATCCTGACAAAAGGAGTATTTACCTGCCTTTACATAAAAAATGTCAGGACAAAATAGACCTCTTAGTGTATCCGGTTCACTATTTTTAGTTGATATCCCCAATGTAGAACTCTGAATAAGCCTTGAATATAAGAGCTTATCAGCCCAAATTCTAATCTAATTGCTGCTGTTGGGATTACCGTGCTAAAATTACAAATTTTACATAATATTTGACCTTCAGTCTTATCTAAAAAACTCCAGTCTTTAACCTGAAATGGCAGAAACCGGTCCCCGGAAGCTTGTTTCCTTCCCAGTACAAGAATTGGCTTGGTAGTTTGGTTTGCCCTGTTCCCATCATGCACTGGGACAGGAACAGACTAATTTGCATATAGCCAAGTTCTGAGCTGGGATGGTGCAGTGAGCTAAAAAACGGTGATGGATCAAGCCCTGATCTTTGGACTGGGTAAGAGTGGTCTGCTTAATTCAGGCACTCTGTTCATCACCACCCCCTTTTCTGAATCATTTTGTCCACCATAAGCGTGGAAGGGTATACTCAGATGTGAGTCCCTTGCTCATTGCACCATCAGGATTCAAGCAAGCCGGGCCGAAGACGCCTGAAATGGCAGAAACCGGTCCCCGGAAGCTTGTTTCCTTCCCAGTACAAGAATTGGCTTGGTAGTTTGGTTTGCCCTGTTCCCATCATGCACTGGGACAGGAACAGACTAATTTGCATATAGCCAAGTTCTGAGCTGGGATGGTGCAGTGAGCTAAAAAACGGTGATGGATCAAGCCCTGATCTTTGGACTGGGTAAGAGTGGTCTGCTTAATTCAGGCACTCTGTTCATCACCACCCCCTTTTCTGAATCATTTTGTCCACCATAAGCGTGGAAGGGTATACTCAGATGTGAGTCCCTTGCTCATTGCACCATCAGGATTCAAGCAAGCCGGGCCGAAGACGCCTGAAATGGCAGAAACCGGTCCCCGGAAGCTTGTTTCCTTCCCAGTACAAGAATTGGCTTGGTAGTTTGGTTTGCCCTGTTCCCATCATGCACTGGGACAGGAACAGACTAATTTGCATATAGCCAAGTTCTGAGCTGGGATGGTGCAGTGAGCTAAAAAACGGTGATGGATCAAGCCCTGATCTTTGGACTGGGTAAGAGTGGTCTGCTTAATTCAGGCACTCTGTTCATCACCACCCCCTTTTCTGAATCATTTTGTCCACCATAAGCGTGGAAGGGTATACTCAGATGTGAGTCCCTTGCTCATTGCACCATCAGGATTCAAGCAAGCCGGGCCGAAGACGCCTGAAATGGCAGAAACCGGTCCCCGGAAGCTTGTTTCCTTCCCAGTACAAGAATTGGCTTGGTAGTTTGGTTTGCCCTGTTCCCATCATGCACTGGGACAGGAACAGACTAATTTGCATATAGCCAAGTTCTGAGCTGGGATGGTGCAGTGAGCTAAAAAACGGTGATGGATCAAGCCCTGATCTTTGGACTGGGTAAGAGTGGTCTGCTTAATTCAGGCACTCTGTTCATCACCACCCCCTTTTCTGAATCATTTTGTCCACCATAAGCGTGGAAGGGTATACTCAGATGTGAGTCCCTTGCTCATTGCACCATCAGGATTCAAGCAAGCCGGGCCGAAGACGCCTGAAATGGCAGAAACCGGTCCCCGGAAGCTTGTTTCCTTCCCAGTACAAGAATTGGCTTGGTAGTTTGGTTTGCCCTGTTCCCATCATGCACTGGGACAGGAACAGACTAATTTGCATATAGCCAAGTTCTGAGCTGGGATGGTGCAGTGAGCTAAAAAACGGTGATGGATCAAGCCCTGATCTTTGGACTGGGTAAGAGTGGTCTGCTTAATTCAGGCACTCTGTTCATCACCACCCCCTTTTCTGAATCATTTTGTCCACCATAAGCGTGGAAGGGTATACTCAGATGTGAGTCCCTTGCTCATTGCACCATCAGGATTCAAGCAAGCCGGGCCGAAGACGCCTGAAATGGCAGAAACCGGTCCCCGGAAGCTTGTTTCCTTCCCAGTACAAGAATTGGCTTGGTAGTTTGGTTTGCCCTGTTCCCATCATGCACTGGGACAGGAACAGACTAATTTGCATATAGCCAAGTTCTGAGCTGGGATGGTGCAGTGAGCTAAAAAACGGTGATGGATCAAGCCCTGATCTTTGGACTGGGTAAGAGTGGTCTGCTTAATTCAGGCACTCTGTTCATCACCACCCCCTTTTCTGAATCATTTTGTCCACCATAAGCGTGGAAGGGTATACTCAGATGTGAGTCCCTTGCTCATTGCACCATCAGGATTCAAGCAAGCCGGGCCGAAGACGCCTGAAATGGCAGAAACCGGTCCCCGGAAGCTTGTTTCCTTCCCAGTACAAGAATTGGCTTGGTAGTTTGGTTTGCCCTGTTCCCATCATGCACTGGGACAGGAACAGACTAATTTGCATATAGCCAAGTTCTGAGCTGGGATGGTGCAGTGAGCTAAAAAACGGTGATGGATCAAGCCCTGATCTTTGGACTGGGTAAGAGTGGTCTGCTTAATTCAGGCACTCTGTTCATCACCACCCCCTTTTCTGAATCATTTTGTCCACCATAAGCGTGGAAGGGTATACTCAGATGTGAGTCCCTTGCTCATTGCACCATCAGGATTCAAGCAAGCCGGGCCGAAGACGCCTGAAATGGCAGAAACCGGTCCCCGGAAGCTTGTTTCCTTCCCAGTACAAGAATTGGCTTGGTAGTTTGGTTTGCCCTGTTCCCATCATGCACTGGGACAGGAACAGACTAATTTGCATATAGCCAAGTTCTGAGCTGGGATGGTGCAGTGAGCTAAAAAACGGTGATGGATCAAGCCCTGATCTTTGGACTGGGTAAGAGTGGTCTGCTTAATTCAGGCACTCTGTTCATCACCACCCCCTTTTCTGAATCATGATCAATGTGAGGCTTGTTCTTTGGACTGCCTGTTAAGAGTTTCCCTAAATCGAGGTATGAATCTACCACCTCTAACTTTTCAGGACCGATTTGCCATTTGAAATTACATGACTTCTTACTTTTAGAACTTTTTATAATTAAAATTTTACTTTTAGAAACATTTATTTTTAAGAAGTGATCTACTGTGTATTTCTGTAGTGATATCAGCTTTCTATTTAAGCCAATAGGGGTTAGGTCCATTACTACAATGTCATCTGCGTATAAAAGACCTGCTAAAGGACGGCAGTCTATCTTCGGTGCATCTCCAATAGTTTGGGCAAAACAATCGGGTAAATCCGCTATATATATAGAGAGAATTGCAGTGGTGCTAGAAGGCATCCTTGTTTCAGGCCATTTTCTGTGGGGATTATACCAGATAGACATTGGTTTCCACCCATTCATATCTGGCACCAAGTTTGGGAATGAAGAGCAATAATTGAGGATAACAGGGGTGGAGGCAAGCCCATTTTTTGCAACTTTCTCCAACTTATCGAAGGCTGTAGAAAAATCTATGAACGCCATATACAAATTACATGTACGAGTAATTGCATATTTTTCCTCAATTAATTTCAACATAAATATATTATCTAGAGTGGAATGGCTTTTGCGAAAAACTGCTTGTTCTAAGGGAAGGACTTTCATCTCCGTCACCATGTCTGTAAGGTGAGTCAGGATACTACACGCAAATATTTTTCCTACCGCGTCCAATAAGGCGATGTGCCGATAATTGCCTGGGTGTGTTCTAGGGCCTTTTTTGTGCAAAGGAATTAACACACTTCCGGACCAAGAGGGTGGAGTCTTCCCCTGTGAGTAGGAAGAGTTAAATAATGGAGCAAGGCAGGTAGCCCACAAAAGCGGCTCCTGTTTTATAACCATCATTGGGATTTCGTGTGGCCCATTGCTCCTGTAGGTCTCATTTTTATTATGATTCCAGTCACTTCATTAACTGAGGGTGCGAAGTTGGATACAGAGGTATTAGATTGATCAAGTGCCGCGATGTATGATTTTAAAGAATTAGAATTCGCGGAATACAAATCTAACAAATGGGATTTCCATTTCTCTTCTTTTATAGGTGTAGGGAGAGATGTCATTCTAGTACCACAACAATCTTCAATTACTTCCCAATACCTTTTGGAATTATATTTAGAGGCTGTCTCCTTTAGCTGCATTCAAACACCATCCTCCTTTATTTGTCTTAGCGAGCATTTCTTCCTCTGTCTTTTACTCATTAATAGGTTTATTAGATTATTTCTTTCACTTGAGAAATTCAAAAACTGGGCCATAACTAATTTATTTATTTCCTTATTTAAGGTGAGCAGTGGGTTAAAATGTGGTCTCTGATTGACAGGAGCATAAATTGATGTACAAGATTTAGCCAGGAGACCTATATTGACAGAGAAGGAGGCAAGTAGATCAGATTGTGAGAGATCACCCTCGACTGTTATTGAGCACTGCTGATCAATTATTAGGGTTAAAACATTTATTTTTAATTTAGCGGTGGCTTGAGTGTTCCAATGAATTCTGCCATTTGTTACATTAAACTCTACTGTGTCACCTTTAACCACATTGGTGCTAAGGCAATTCCCCCTGGGTGCTGTTACTCCCGATTTCCCGTTGTTCATGACGAGCTCAGCTCTATCAGCACAGGAGCAGTGCACTGCATGACGAGCTGAGCTCGTCATGAGCATGGAAGGGGTTAAAATTCCAGGGGCCTACCCTGGCACAGGTAAAATCAAATTTAAAACAGATCAACATATGATCACTAAAAACGTTTCCAAGAACTTTCATATATGCAAGTTTATAAAAGGAATTAGCCGAAACAATCAGATAATCTATGATGGATCTTCCAGTTGGCGCCTTATGAGTGTAATTAGCTGGGATATAACTATCTAGCCTTCCATTAACAATTAAGAGATCTAGGCTTCGCAAACCTTCAAGTGGTGTAACTCCTCTTCTATCTGTTCTGCTTTTTTCTGGAAATTGAGCTATCAGGATCTTGAGGGCTTAATTTTTTTCAGTGTTAGAGAATATCCTTATACTATGGGCTGAGACTTTAGAGTTAAAATCTCCCACCAATAATACCGACCTACAATCTTCGTTATCCAAGGTGGTAGGAATAAAAATGAATAGATCTTTTAAAAGAGAGGAATAAGAGGCATCGGGTGGCAGGTATACATTTATAAGTAACATGGAGTCCAAGTAAACTTGGTCATCCATATAATCTAATTTAATCACCTGCATTATGTTGGAAGGATTGGAGATTTCCTTGTATGACCAACTAAAGCTCGTACTTAGTAATATGGCTATACGTCCTTTGGTGTGACCTCTGTACACAGGAAGTGCAGGCCGGCTCAGCACTATGTAACCTTCGGTAGACCAGTTCTTAGAGATCCAGGTCTCTTGTAGACAGATTACATCGGCATTTTGTTCTTTCAATAGTAAAAACATATTATTATTATTGCTTAAGCCGGATGCGTTCCATGATATCACCTTTATTTCCTTGCTAGGAGGAGTTTGCACATTTTAAGCCCAAGGGCCTATTTGAAATTAACACACCTGCAACCCAGTACCGTTTCTTATCTTCCTCCTCTGAAGAGGACCCAAGATGACTATTTTGCCCTGTGTGGAACAGCACCTTCCTACCTTCTTTACCAAGAAAGACCTGCATGGTACTGTCTTTCTCTGACAACGGTTTGTCATTTGCACTGATTTCTAGATCAGAAAAAGGAGGCGTTTTTTGGGCAATTGTTTTTAAGCATAACACTACTTCTGGTACTAAAACATCAATGCCACAACAACGTAATTTATCACAGTGAGTCACTATTAGATGGGAAATGGCCTTAGAAGCAAAGGTTACTCTTGCCCCCGAGGATTTTTATATTTTTGAACCTCAACTAGCACAATCATCCGTAGGCCTGAGATCTCAGCAAAGCAACCCAACAAGAAGGACCTTTTGATGAAAGGTTCTTAGTCAGAAATAAAGAAAAATCCAGACTGTAAGCGACAGGCTAGGAGTTAATATCTATGCTAGGTGCCTCGGAGATGACATTTTCAGAATTGTTAATAGTGTTGTTACATAGACAGGAAGCAAATAATGTAGCATTAGGATTCAGTGCACTTTGAGCCATACAAGAAGCACATTTATCTGATGTCTCAACTGCTTTGGGAACATTACAAGGTCCATCTGAGTTCAAAAATAGGGAACTGGTAACAGTTGAATCTAGCTTTGGAGACACTGTGGATGGCGTTAGGATCAAAGAGTAACTGTTTAAACCTTTTTTTGTTTATCCTTCTGTGTTTTTTCCTTCAGCTTTTTCTTGTAAACATAGTTATTTTAGGTCTAGAGTTCTGTTTCCTTGATAGGAGAATTTCTGAAATGATGTCCTTCCTTTGCGAGCTGTTTTGACGGATTTATGCCTGTTTTTAGAAAGATTGGAAAAACCTTTCGTCTTGAGTTTGGATTTGTGTTTTCCATCTCAGGATGTGTACGTGATGTAGGATCAACCTCTGTTACTAAAGACTCAGTATCAAAATGTTGCTGTAAGGTAGAAGAGTGTAGCTTATCAAGTATATCTTAATTTCCTTTCTTTTTGCGTTTATTATTTCTAGGGAAGAGGAAAGGCTTACCAAATTGAGTACCAAAGTCTCGCCCTTTAGCTTGTAGAACAGAATTTATTTGGATACTATTTAGATTGTCAGAGTCAATCTTTGGAAGGGGGATATTTATTACCTTCTCCTCCTTAAGTGTACAGAGGGCTCTGTCGCCTCACTTCGTGTGGAACAGTCCAGGCAGTAGTGCTTCATGAAAGCATGGGCACTGCTCCATGTAGTTGCCCTACAAATGTCCTTGATAGGAACTCCAGCGAAAAGCAGCAGATGATGAAACTGATCTTGTGGGGTGCGCCCGGACACGTCCTTCTAGTGGCTTACCAGCCGCTTGGTGACAGTAGTGGATAGAGCTGGCAATCCAACGTGAAACCCTTTGCTTTGAAAGGGGAAACCCTTTGTGAGGTGCACTAAAGCGACAAAGAGTTGAGTTTATTTCCTGAAATCCTTGGAGCGCTGAAGATAGAATCTCAAACATCTCTGGACATTCAAGGAATGAAGAGACCTTTCCACTTGAGTTGTAGGTCGAGGGAAAAATGAGATTTTAGAATGACCGGCTCATTCAATTGAAAATCCGAAGGTACCTTTGGGATGAATTTTGGATTTGTTCTCATAATCAGAGTGTCCTTAAACTGTAAAAACGGATCCTTAATAGTGAGAGCTTGAAGTTCCCCAACTCTCCTGGCTGACGTTAAAGGGAGAAGGAGAGCCACTTTCCATGCTCTATGAATAGGCTCAAAAGGAGATCTCATGAGTTGAGCAAGAACCAAATTGAGTTGCCACATTGGAGGCGTAGGTCTAAACGGAGGGAAAACCCTAAAGAGTCCTTTCAAAAATTGTTTGACAATTCTTGCTGACCAGAGGGAAGGGCTAGAGGCTATCGGTCTGAATCTAGATATAGCCGCCAGGTGCACCTTGATAGCTGAATGGGCAAGACCTGACTTGGCCAGACTCAAAATGTAAGGCAAGATCTGATAGTTGGGGGGTAGGGGGGGCAGAAGAGAAAGAATGAATGTTTTCTCGGTGGCACCACAAACAGAAACTTTTTCATTTTGAACGATCGGTTTCATTCGTACTTGGGGCACGGGCCTGAGCTAGCACCTCTTTACATTCCTGAGGGATATCTAAATTCTGAAACTCTCGGTGATCAGGAGCCACTCTGTCAACTGAAGTGAGCTCTGATCCGGATGTACCACTTGGCCCTGGGACATCGTCAACAGAGAAGGAATGGGCTGCAGATGAATCGGCTGACCTTGGGAGAGCAGGAGAAGCTCCGTGAACCAAAAATGGGGGGCCACGTCGGTGTTATTAGAATCATTGTGCAGGGTTCCGTTTTTAGTTTCCTCAGTAGTCTTGGAATTAGGGGAATTGGAAGAAAGGCGTAAACAAATGTGCCTGACCAGGCCATCGAAAGAGCATTCCCCAACTACACTTGATGGTGTTCCCTGCTTGCGTAAAAGCGGCATTTCCTGTTTTCTGGGGTGGCGAACAGGTCTATGGACGGAGTACCCCAACGATTGAAAATTCTCTTGAGAGTGCCCTGGTCCAATTCCCACTCGTGACAGACCGACTTCAGATGACTCAATGTATCTGCTAGCGAGTTGAGGGTACCCAGAAGATGTTCCACTGAAAGAGTGATTTGGTGAAGAATCACCCACTCCCAAATCTCTTGGGCCTCCTTGGAAAGTAGTCGAGACCTCGTTCCACCTTATTTGTTCACATAGTGCATGGCCGTCGTGTTGTCTGTACGGACAAGGACGGTGGAATTACTTATTCTCGGGAGGAAAGCCTTTAAAGCCAGACGAATCGCCTTGAGCTCCAGAAGATTGATGAGGAGAGTGCGTTGTTCGGGTTTCCAGTGGTCGCTTACTTGAAGGTCTTGCAAGACCACCCACCCAGCCTTCTAGAGAGGCGTCCATAGTCAGTATCAAAGAAGCTGGAGTAACTGTGAAAGTGAGACCCTTTGAGATATTGTCTTTGATCATCCACCAGCTGACCACCTCTTTCAGAAGAGGAGTAACGATTATCTTGTCGTCGAACGAGCCTTCCGCTTGGTGCCATTGCATCTCCAGTTGTTCCTGTAGTGGGCGCATATGAAGCCTGCAATGCGGAATTAAGGGAATGCAAGATGAGATTGATCCTAGGAGAGGTTTGTATAGGCGGACAGACAGAGACCGACTTGTTTGTAATTGATGGGCGGAAGAAATCTGCCTTTTCTGTCTTTCTTCTGATGGAAAAGCTTTGCAACAAGTTGTATCCAGAATGGCCCTCAGAAACTTGGCTGACCTGGAAGGACGGAGGACTGACTTGTCTTTGTTGAGTTGAAGTCTCAGATGATTGAAAAGCTAAATGCAACTTTCGACTGCTCTTGTAGTTGCCTGAGAAGATGGTGCTTTTATCAACCAATCGTCTAGGTAAGGAAAAACCTGCAGTGACTGTCTTCTGAGAAACGCTGCAACTGGGGCCAATACTTTCGTGAATATCCGCGGCGCGGATCTGAGTCCGAAAGGTAGGACCTTGAATTGAAAGTGGCTCTTGGCTACTGTAAAGCGTAGAAATCTCCTGTGGGCTGGGTGAATATGAACATGGAAGTATGCGTCCTCGAGATCCAGAGTTGCCATGTAATCGCCTGGATTTAGAAGACGCAAGATGTCCTGAAGGGATACCATCTGAAACCAGAGTTTTATGAGATAGGTGTTGAGCTCCCTCAGGTCTAAGATCGGGCGCCATTTTTCTACTGTCTTGCGAACCAGGAAAATTCGGGAATAGAACCCTTTGCCTCGTTGGGATAGAGGTACCGGTTCTATCGCTCCTTTGAGAAGCAGTTGATGAGCTTCGAGACATAGAAGGTGTAGATGTTTTGATTCGGTGGCGTGAGGGGCTCTGGAAGGTGTTGAAACATTAGCGTGTGGCCAAACCGGATCATATTGAGGACCCATCGATACAATGTTATGATCTACCAGCTGTGGAGGCATTGTGATATCCTGCCCCCCACTGGAACAGTAGCCTGAGCTGGGAAGGAGCTATTGGTGTTTAGAGGAATCTCTCCCCCTATGCCCCTGTCGTCCTCGTGAAGGCTGGCGAGAGAAAGACGCTGATTGGCCCTGGCGTTGAGAGTATTGGGGTCTGTACGACTTATTGCTGCGAATAGGAGTAGCGCTGCTGTCGGTTTCCTCCTCTGTACGTAGAAAAATCTCTCCCTCTTGCTCCATGGAAAGGTACTTTGCGGTATTGCTAAGTCCCAAGGGACCTTGCCGTTTCCATTTCCCCATCAAATGGCAGATCTAACATTTTATTTTGAACTTCCGGGCGAAACCAGGTGGCTTGAAGCCAACCGTGTCGTCTAAGGACAGCAGCACCCGCCAAGGAGCGGAAAGCAGTAGTGGCAATGTCCATTGCGCAATGGATGATCTCTGAAGAAGACCGCTCTCCTTCCTCCAGAATCTTCTTTGCGTCAGCCTTGGAACCATCTGGCAGCTGGTCCATTTACGGAGATAAGTCGCACCACATTTGGAGATCACTTCGTCCCAAAATTGCTAATGCACTGGCAACCCTGACAAGGAGGCTGGAGAAAGAGGAAAACTTCTTTCCCACATTATCTAGACGCCTACCCTCCTTATCCGGTTGTGTGGTAAGGGGCGCCAACTGATTTTTTGACTTCCTTTGGGCCGCCTGAGAAATTCCAGAGTCCGGCTTCGGTTGACCAACCAGGCAAGGGGGCCCCTCTTGAGCCTTGTATTTCTTCTCCAGTCGCGGAAGGACAGGGATGACGGTAGCTGGAGACTGCATTACCTTTATCCCCTCACTCCATACATGTTCCACAATCTGGATAGAACAGACTATTTTCTGGGAGGGTCCTTAAAATCATAAAGTAAACATTCCGATTGTACAGTTGGAATGGGAAGATCAAAACGTTTGGAAGCCCTATCTATCAGATTATGGAAATCTCCGATGTCCGCTGGAGGAGAATCTATAGGATCCGGTGATGGTGAAGCAGGATCCGGAATAACGTAGTCGTCCCATTCCCTATCTGGATTTGGGACCTGGTCTATGCTCTGGTCATCATCTGATGAATCATCATGCAGTGTGACAACATTCTGGTGACGTTCTGTTGGCTCCGGCTCTGGGGGTTGAGGAGCTACCGTGTCAGAAGAATAGGTTAGAGGTTGCGGAGGAGGCACCTGCATTGATTGTTGTTCAGAGGATTGTGATGGAATTCTCCTCTTATAATCCAACAACATGACCTGTAGATCACTAATAAGTGCAGACGGCATGGCCACCATACCCTGCAGCAACTGTTCTTGAGGTCTAGCTTGTGGCAGGTATTGCTGCTGCTCCATATAATATTCTTCAGAGTCTGAGTCCTGGAATTTTACTTGTAGTTGGGATGGGCTTTATACATCCCCATAACGACCCTCATCCTCATCTGAAAATCCCTCATCCAAAAGCAATGCCGGAGGTAATGTTGTCACTCTCGGAGGAGATGTAATTTCTGGTGTAATTTGGCGTCTTTTTATTGAAATTTGCACTTTCTGTATCGTTCTTGAAGGAATCGTCGATGAAGAGTGGATCGTCGACGACGATGGAATGATCGTCGTCAGTACCGTCGACGAGCTCGTCGTCAGCACCATTGTACATGTCGTCGTCGGCGGCGACACCATTGTTGGCGTCGTCGAGGTAGTCGTCATCGTCGACGACATTGTAACTGGTACCTGTAGCGTTGACGATGTCGTTGTCGAAGTAGTCGTCGGCTAAGCTCTCGTCGACGCGCCCGTGGACGGAGCTGGAATCGACGTCAGGTGAGTCTTAGATGCCGTCGTCGACGTACCTGATGTTCTCATCGATGACGGATTTTCTTCTCAGATTTCCATCATGAGGTACAAAAGCTGTTTTTTTTACCAGCTTTGGCTTGTCAGATGGGTGAGGTGAAACAGAAGGTCCATTGCTCGCCTTCTGAGTAGAAAGTACATCAGTAACGAGTCCCTCCCTCTCCTTTACACCTCGGTGAGGAGATTTTATGGGACTGGGCCTGTCAGACCTATCAGTGGTCTTTTGTAAGGCCTTAGCAGGGGGGTCAGCCGAAGTTGAAGAGGAAGACCTACCCCTCTTTCTAGACCTCCTTAAAGATGTTGCTGAGGAGGCCTCATCACTGTCACTGGATATTTCTTCCTTACGTGACTTCAGCTTCTGCAACCAGGTCAGTTAACATCCCTTGCGGTCTAACAGGGTCTTGGAAGAGAAGGTCCTACAGATCTTACAGTCAGTGGCCTTGTGGTCAGGGTACAAGCAATAAATGCAGTCCTTATGCTTTTCCTCCACATAAAACCTCTTCTTAGAACAAGTGGCACAGGTTTAAATAAAGCTTTCTTCTCCTTGTCTGACATCCTGAAAAGAACTGTAGAGAAAAAGAGATGAAATCCAAAGTTGAAGAGAAATCTGAGCAGAGCTCAGTGGAGACTCCCTTAGCACAACATGCGGTAGAAGATCTGAGGCTCTCTCATGAAGGTTCTATGGGATGAGGCTAATCTGATTGGTTGTTACATGATTTTGGTCTCTTTTGCAAAAAGAGGTGGATATGCTACAAAATGAGATGAAGCCTAGGCCTTTCTTTCTCTTTTGTACCTACTGCTATGTTTTTTATTTACCGAGGCTCCCATTCCGACAACGGGGAATGATACCAGCTATGGGAATCTATGAAAGTTCCAATACTGGAGTAACCTTGCAACCTCCGCTCGTCCTCGCCTCCCTGCAACCAGAGTGCCAGAGTGCCGCTCCAACAGAAAGTTCCCCAACGCCTCAGCGCTGCTGCCAGCTGCCGCTGCCCCAATTGGAAGACTGCAACCCCACAGACCGTCGACAGCAAACGGCCGCAGTCTCTGCAAGCAACCCCTCAGCGCAGCAGAGCGGGCAGGCAGGCAATTCCCTGCAGCGAGGCCCACAGCAGCGGCGGTGGGGCGATGGAGTGCGGAACGCAGCACAAAAGCACAACAGCACAGTTCCTCCTCCTCAGCTCCATACTCCGTTCAAATGCTCAGGAAGCCAAAACCCTTGCGGGAGGCAAGGCAGCGTCCTCCTCCTCCTCCCCCACTGGCAGCCACGAAGGTCACGGCCACGGAGGTCGGCCACGGGGAACAGCAAGACAGCAAGGCGAGGCAGTGACGGCAGCGAAGCATCCTCCTCCTCCTTCCCTCACTGGCAGCCACAGAGGTCGGCCGTGGGAGCCAGCAAGGCGCGGCTGGGATCACTGGATTCGCCGGAAAACTTGAAAACAAGGAACAGGATCAATGGCAGGGCAAAGTAAACTCAACTGAACTCAATTAATGTTTTAGAGGGTCATGACAGGAAATGGGCATTTTTAAACAAGAATTTGTGCACCAAAGCCAACAAATCAGTAACACTGACCATGTGTCTCAAGCGTCTCTTAGAGGTAGGAAGCACACTATGAAATATATTCAATGCAACGCAATATTGGCACATGCTACTCAGCACATGGAACAACCGCATTAAAGCCCAAGACAATGTGTGCGATATAGTCACCTTTACGGGATAGGGCACTATATTTTCAAACTTTTCACTCCAAAAGCGCAGACCCCACATCTGTGCATTAAGTTCGCTCATGCAGTACAGTACGCTATAACTGTCAGTTGATTTACTCTTACTGCAGACAACTAACCTTGTGCAAACGGGTCAGTTTTGTTTGGTACAGGAAGCTTTATTTTCAGTCAGTTCACTTGCATGTCGTACACAGCGCTATATCCGTGCACCATAAAGCCCCCTCATTTAGTACAAGAATATGTATCTGCAGATGGATCACGGGACAGTCATGGAATTCACTGCGCTACATCCATGCAATCAGGGCGCTATAATTTTTAAATGAGACGACCGCTTGTATATGGCACTATAACTCAGCAATCTGGACACTATCTACAGGAAGGGCTCTTAGCATATCAGCTGAAGGAATCAAACAGAAACGTAAGTACTGGGCAAGCCAAGAGTGATGCATATGAGGAAGGGGCGCACTGCTGGCCGGATCCGATGCAGAGCACGAAGGCAGGGCGTTGCTCTGTTCTGATCTCTGAAAAGTCCTCCTCAAAGAGATTTGGAAACTTTTCTGGAAGTCTAGCTGCTTTCAGCAGGGCAAACCAGCCAGTTGAATCTGACCAACAATGCAACAACACTGGCTGTGGTTCAGTGGTGGGACCATAGTAGCCTCTAGTCCTTTTGTGAAAACTTTTCAAAGTATCCACTTTTGCAATCTTGAGGGGGGGCAGAGTACACTCTAACACAAGCCAAGGGTCCACAGCCTTTTTGAGACCACTTGATGAATTAATATTCAATCCCCCAGAAGCCACCAGCAAGATTGAGGGCAAATCTAATTGGAGCAGGTTTGTTAGACTCTCTTTTGTTGCAGGCTTCTTGCAGCTTTGTTCTCCTGGAGCTTAACAGAAGACTAACCTTGGAGCCTCTTTTTCTGCTCTGGGTTCAAGTGGGAGCAAGTCCGACCTTTGGGGTTTCTCCCCAACAGGTAAAACAGTAGGATCAATCTGTCTTTCCAGTTCCAGTCCTTGGTTCACCAGGTGTAGTCATCCACCTTTTTTTTACTGGCCCAGCGGTGTTTTGAGGAAGAGATCCAAGGGTGCCAATTTTAAGCCTGCCACTATCTTGTGGGGGGGGGGGTTGTGACACCCTAACCAATAAGGGAAAATATCCCAGGGGCAACCCTACCTACCCACTTTGACATAATTTCCTGGGCGGGGGGGGCAGTAACTAAATCCTTAAAGCATGAGCGAGACTGGTCTGTGCTACATGTAACAGATAAGGAAGTATCTCCTCTGATGTAGGCACTATGAGAAGTAATTTTGATTTTTGACACAAGAAACAAAAATGCTTCCATCTGAAACCATCCTTCTATGAAGTTTGGGTTGTAATTACAAAATGTGGGACCTGAAGCATTAAAGTCAAGCAAGCCTGTTGATGGATTTGATTCTTGGATCCACCAAGAAATGCGACTCATCTTTTGAGTAATGTAAAGTATATAGTCAAAAGATTCTAAAGTTTGGATCCATTCCCTGTCCAGTTCCACTTGAAATAGTCGCATTTGAAGGTGACACAATGGTACTAAAAGAATGCATGAGGACATCATTCCTAACAGGGATTTTAATAGGTGAACTGAAAGACATTTTTCTGTGTAATATACTTGCCAAACGTATTAACCTGACTAGCCTTTCACTAGTTGCGTATGCCTAGTATATTATCAAATCTAGGGTAGCACTCAGGAACGTTATTTTTCTGGATGGCAGAAGGACTAATTTTGTGAATACAGATCAAGGGTAATTTGTTGAAAAGATTTAGACATACCTTCGTTGACTTCTTTGTAGCCTGATGAGGAGGCGCTTTTACTAATGAATAGTCTACGCAAGGAAAGACTTAGCGTCCTCTCTGTAATAGGATGCAGCTACTAGGGTGAGGCATTTTGTGAAAATATGGGGAGCGGATTTTAATCTACATAGAAGAACTCTGAAATGATAATGGCTGCTGTCTACTACTAACGTTAAGAATTTGTAATGGTTTGGGTGAATTGGAATATTAACGTAGGCATCCTGGCAATCTAATGTGGTCATATAGTTCCTGTGATTTAAAAGTTGAAGTATGTCTTGAATCATAACTATGCCAAATCTCTGTTTTAAATATTTATTTAGAGTTTAGCTTATTAAGACGAAACCAGAGTATAAACTCCTTCCTATCAGGTTGCAAGGGACTCATTTTATGGCTCGTTTGCGGAGCATGGTTAGGATTTCCAATTTCAAAAGATGGAGATGCTTTTGAGATACTCTTTGAGCTGGAGCAGGAAGCGTTCTTGAATACATTCCAATGTATGACCATGGGTAATCGGGTCTGAAAACTCAACTATCTGTTGTTATTGTTCTCCATTCTGATAGGTAATGTGAGATACATCCCCCGAGAAAAGACAGAGAAAACTGTTTTGTAACCAGCATCTTTACTCTGCCACTGCCTTCTTCCTGAGTCTTTACCCTCTGTAACCTTAATTTCTTTTCTAGGTTTACCTTGTGTAAGTTGCTAGTGAAGGTTGTCTCTGCCGGTATTGAGGCTGACACTGTTGTTGAGTAGTTTGATATGTTGGAATCCTATACGACTAATAACCTTCCCTATGAGAGAATTGCCCTCTTCCTCTTGCTCCACGAAAGGACAACCTTCTGTATTGTAGATTACTGAAAGATTTTGCTGTATCAGTTTTTATTGATTGTATTGCGTCATCAACATGCTGACCGAAAAGAGCTTCACTGTCATATGGTAGATCTAAAATCTTACTTTGTACCTCAGATCTGAAGGACGTAGCCTTCAGCCACCCTTGCCTTGTAGAACGGCTACTTCTGCTAACTGCCTGAAACCAGTGGATTCAGTGTCCATAGCACAAGCTTTTATTTCCGCCCATTCTCCTTCTTGAAGGATTTTCATTATCTCTGATCTAATCTTGTCTGGCAGATGGTCACTGTATGGTCCTTAATCTGACCACATCTGTTGGTCATAACAACCAAGTATAGCTAACCAATTAGCAGCACACACTGTGATCACTGACAGAGGAAAAACGCTTTCCAATATTATCTAGGCTCCTGCCCTCTCTATCAGGCGGCACAGAGAGAGATTGGTGCTGATGTTTTTCTTAGCGATGCTGAGCTGCCTCTGTCACCACTAAATTAGGCTTTTTTGTGCCCAATTAAGCAGACTGGCGAACTTCTGAAGCTTTACAATTTTTTTATAATTGTGACAGGACTGCTGTGATGGTTGCCAGATTCTTCTTCATTTTAATGCCTTCTTTCCCTATGTAATCCACAATTGGAATTGTTGAACTAGTTACTTACCTTTGGTAACAATATATCTGTAAGAAACATTAGTAGTGATAGGTTCCTTACCTTAGAATTACCCGCAGGCGTCAGACTGGATCCTGAAAGTTTTCGTCAGCAGTACCCCTGCGCGTCTGTAGGTGGCGTCGTGCGGCTCTGCACCAGTGGTCAGTTTCTTCCATGGCTGATGCGTAGAAACTAGGGCCCTGAAAGAGATGACCTTAACCCTAGAAATCAGTTCTCAGAACGGGGAGGATGGGTGGGGCGGTAAGGAATCTATCACTACTAATGTTTCTTACAGATATATCGTTACCGAAGGTAAGTAACTTGTTCATCTGAAAGAAACACATAGTGATAGATTTCTTACCTTAGAATAGATACCCCAGCAATACCAACCCCAGTGGTGGGTCTGCAAACCAATATTACACCAGAAAGTCCCGAAGAACAGAACGGCCAAAGAAGCCACCTCTCCGGACTTAGCTGTCCAGGCAGTAATGCTTAGTAAACCTGTGCAACGAGGCCCACGTGGCTGCCTGACAAATGTCTTGCAAAGGGACAATACGTCCCAATGCCGTAGTGGCTGCAGTTGCTCTATTGGAAGGAGCACCCAGCCCCACCGAAGGTTCTTTTTTAACCAAAGAGTAAAAGGCTTTGAAACATAAGACGACCCAGCGGGAAATAGTTCTCTTATGCACTGCCCGACCTTTCTTGGTGCCACATAGTCAACAAAGAGTTGGTCATCCACCCGGAACTGCTGTGTGCGTTTGAGATAAAATGAAAGCGCACGTTTCCGGCCCAGACGGTGGAGCCTCTCTTCCTCTCTGGAAGGATGCAGAGGCGAGGTAATAGTCTGCCCAATGTGAAAAGCTGTAACAACTTTTGGCATAAAGGAAGGACAGGACCTGAGCACAACCTTGTCCGGATGGACTGACCGAAAAGGAGGCTTACAAGAAAGAGCCTGGAGCTCACTCACGCGCCTTGGGGAGTTGAAAGCAACCAGGAAGGCAGTCTTCAAGGTCATGAGACGAAGAGGACAGTTATGAAGGGGCTCAAAAGGAGCACACATGAGATAAGTAAGAATCAGATTCAAGTCCCACTGCGGCATCACAAACGGAATAGGAGGGAAAAGGTGTGTAATGCCTTTGAGAAATCTATTACAACAGGGGACTTGAAAAGAGAAGGCTGATCAGGGAGACTGATAAACGCCAAAATGGTAGAAAGATAACCTTTAGTAGTGTCCAGAGCAGAGCCCTGTCGGGCTAAAGAGAGAAGGAAGAAAAGGACCTCAGAAAGAGGGGCAGAAAGGGAATCCACAGCCTTATGCCACAAATCTGTTCCACCTGCAGGCGTATACCACCTTAGTGGAGGGACGGCTGGCTGCCAGAATGACATCACAAACTTCAGGAGGCAAGTCGAAAGGAATCAACTGCCGCCGCTCAATCTCCATGCAAAGAGATGGAGGCTGGACAGATTCAGGTGGAGGACTGTCCCCCTGCTGCTGCGACAGAAGATCCTCCCGAAGAGGCAGTCAAATCGGAGGTTCAATGCGAATACTGAGTAGCTCAGGATACCAAACTCTTCGAGCCCAGTCCGGGGCCACATGAATGACTTGGGCCCAGTCGCGCCTGATCTTCTTCAGCACTCTGGGTAGAAGTGGTATAGGAGGAAAGGCATACAACAGACCGCAACTCCACTTGCGACGAAAAACGTCGCAGAGCTAGTGCCGACTTGGAAATTCCAACGCACAGAACTGATGACATTGGCCGTTCTCTTAGGTGGCGAATAGATCTAACCAAGGCTCTCCTCACTGTTGAAAGAGACCTTGCGCCACGTCCAAGTGAAGACTCCAATCGTGATCCATCATGCACCTGCGGCTAAGTTCGTCCGCCCTGGCATTCAAAGAACCTGCCAGGTGTTGAACCACCAGGAAAATGCCATGATCTTCCAGCCATGCCCAGAGACGCAGGGCCTTCTGACATAGAGTCCACGACCCCACCCCGCCTTGCTTGTTGCAGGACCTCATGGCGGTAGTGTTGTCGGTGAATACCTGCACTACTCTCCCCTTGACAGAAGGAAGGAATGCCTTCATCACAAGTCGGATCGCCTGAAGCTCCAGAAGGTTGATATGGAGCTTGGACTCCGATAGAAACCAGAGGCCTCTGATCTCCGCCTCTCCCATGTGGCCGCCCATCCCAGGAGGGACGCATCCGTCACTACTGTGAACTCCGGTTGAGAGAGGGATCTGCCGTCGACCCAATGCTGGTCCGTGAGCCACCACTGCAACTGTTGTGCAGTGCCCTCCGAGATCTGGACGTGATCGGACAGGTTCGCATGATGCTGCGCCCACTGGAACTTCAGGTCCCACTGCAGAGCCCGCATATGCCATCTGGCATGATTGATCAGCAGGATGCAGGGGGCCATGAGGCCCAGCAGCCTCAGGGTTACTCTGACCGAAACCCGGGATAAGGGCTGAAAGATCAGAATCTGAGCCCGAATATCCCAGACTCGCTGTGCGAGAGGATAGACCCGAAACAGCTCAGATGAAGAGGAGCTTCTGAGAGGGAATCAGGTGCAACTTCGGCACATTGATGGAGAATCTCAGGTGCAACTTTGGCACATTGATGGAGAATCCCAGCAAATGCAGGAGGTCTGCCGTAGTCTGGAGGTGGGAGAGGACTGTCTGGGGCGAGCCAGCCAACAACAACCAGTCGTTGAGACTGAAACCCCTGATCTGCGCAGATGAGCTGCGACCACCACCATCACTTTCGTGAACTACCGAGGGGCGCTGGTAAGGCCAAAAGGGAGCACGGTGAACTGAAAGTGCTTGTGGCCTACCGTAAACCGCAGGTAACTCCGGTGGGCTCGCAGGACTGGGATGTGGAAGTAAGCATCCTGCAAGTCCAGCACCACCATCCAGTCTTGTGGGTCGAGAGCAGACAAGACCTGAGCCAAAGTGAGTATCTTGAACTTCTCTTTGTGGAGGAAGCGATTGACATTCCGAAGATCTAAGATAGGACGCAGGCCCTTGTCCTTCTTTGGCACCAGAAAGTAGTGGAAATAGCAACCACAAACTACTTTTGGCATCGGAACGTGCTTGATGGCCCCTTTGGCCAAGAGAGTCACAACTTCCTGCTGAAGACGCACCAAGTGATCCCCCGACATGCGGTGGTATTGAGGTGGCATGGCTGGAGGATTAGTCTTGAAGGGGAGGGAGTAGCCCCATCAGACTATTTCTAAAACTCACCTGTCCGATGTGATGGTGCGCAAGTGGGGGAGGTGATGGCGAAGCCTGCCGCCCATTGGCGTCTGATGAGCCTGAAAGCTCAGACTAGGAAGGTTTGGAGGCAGTGGTGGCCGCGGTGGAGGTGGACTGACCGGCCCGCTGGCCCCTTGGTCCGCCACAGCGGAGCCACGTCCTCGCTGGGATGGTTGCTGCGCAGGCTTGTGGCTCTGTTGCGAACGCTGTGGGGTGCCCCTTCAGGTGCCACAAAAGGAGCGAAAAGCAGCAGGCAGAGAAGGGCGGACTGCGGAGAGTCCCAATGACTTGGCCGTAGCCCGTGAGTCCTTAAACCGCCCCAACTCATTGTCTGCTTTGTTGCCGAAGAGGCGACGGCCATCAAAGGGCGCATGTCCATAAGTGTGTTTTGGATATCCCCGAGAATCCAGTTGTCCTCATCCAGGCCTGGTGTTGAACCGCCACCGTTGTTGCAATCGATCTGCCCAGTGAGTCGGCGGTGTCTATGCCACAACAAATCATGAACTTAGGCGCGTCTCTCCCCTCTGCAACAGCCTGGGAGAGAGCTGTCCGGGGCTCCTCCGTACACTGAGGCAGCACTTGTGCCATCGTATCCCAGAGAGAGTGGGAATAACGGCCCAAGAGGCATGCAGTGTTCACGGACCGCAGGGCAGAACTGGAGGAAGAAAAGATTTTTTTTCCAAACTGATCCAGTTTCTTGGATTCCCTATCCGGTGGTGCAGAAGGGAAGGCAGTCGGGCAAGCAGAGGCTTGGACAAGCAAGCTGTCAGGAGTGGGGTGTTGGGAGAGGAAAATGGGGTCACCCGGAGCCGGGCGATGGCGTTGGGCCACGTTCCTATCCACAGGAGCCCCTGTGGTGGGCCTGGACCAAGTGCCCAAAAGAAAGTCAGAAAGTGCTTCGTTGAAGGGAAGCAGCGGCTCCGCAGAAGTAGCTGTTGGCTGAAGCACTTCTGTCAGGAGGTTAGTCCTGACAGCCACAGTAGGGAGCATGAGGTGCAGGCCCTCGGCCGCCCTACGCAATACCAAGGCATAACTAGAGCCCTCCTCCATAGACACAGTAGGAGGAGACAGCATGCCAACATCTGGTGAGGTATAAAGACCACTGGCGTCCCCCCAACTCCTCTGCCCAGTCTTTGTCATGTTTATGATATCCGCGGCCCTCTGTAGGCTCTTCACGTCCTGAGAACGGCAACAAAGGCACCAAAGACTACATTTCCCGGCATGCCCGGGATCACGTTGCGTGGTTGACGTATATCACGCAAGACGCGGAAGTAAAGGGCGTACCAAAGACGCCGACTTCGCCGATTATTCCTGCTAGGATACGAAGATGGTTGGTATCGAGCCGGTCGGGTAAGATACAGCTTTGTTCTTATTTGAGGAAACCTCCAGTGTCCCGTTCTGGGTTGGACACTTCCCGCACTTGCACTGAGCGGAGAACGCCTCCGTGACTGCTCGTGGGCCATTTCGTACTATGGCCAGCAAACTCCCTGTTGGAGGAGACGCATAACGTTCGTCTCATTGCAGGGAGATACCTGAGCCAAATCACTATCGGGTGTTGAACTTCATGCTTTAGGAAGTCGGGGCTCGAACTATTTTCATTAGTGTATTGTGCAAAGTCAAAGACTGGAACGTCTAAGAAGCATTAGCCGTTCGTGAACCAAGGAATCTACCGGTTCCATTGTGTTGATATCCCTTGTGTATACTGGGACTGATGTGAAGTCTGCTATTATTTTGCATACCTAATTTTCATCCCAACACAGGAGAAGAGAGACAGGGGTTAAAGTCTGAGGGGGTGTTGTGCCAACAAGATTGAGAACAAACACTGTTAGGTATGCATGAGTATTGTGTGTATGATTCTTTCATCCATTGGGGAACATGAATTATATGTTTGATGTTGTGTATCCCTTAGACGTTGGTGACAACACTCTAGCAACGCCCCGAATCTCTTCCCCCTAGGATTCAGGCCCAACGTATTTTCCTTTACAGGTAGGGGTAATTCCATACAGCGTACAGAAGGAAAAGAAAGGGTTTAGAAATGTGTCTATGGGTGCGGGAGGGTACCTTCTAACTGTCTGTCGATCTCATTTCAGTTCTCCCTCCCCGCTGTCCCCTTCCTTTCCCTCCCCGGCGGGACTGTCCTAGTCGCCTGGGTGTATACTTCAGGCTCTGGGGGAGTTGCGTAGGGGAGGTTATAGGTCATTCAGCACAGCCCCGAAGAAGTAGAGAAGACGGAGCCTGACAGTCCTGTTCAGACTCGCAAGCAGCTGCAAGAGGGTCCTCAGACCCCTCCCAGTCCACCTCTTCCTCCTCAGGCTGGTGTGCAGGCCGAAAATAAGGCGTAAGGACAGAAATCCATGAGCAGCAGCGAAAACGGCATCGAGCAACGCCGGGCCGACTCCGCGTCCACTTCCGGGCTGAAACTGGGGTCGATGTTGTTACGAGGAGCGGGCAACGTCAAAAGAGAAGCCGGCGGGGTCGACATCGGTGGAGGTGTTATAAGGTCAACCAGCGTCCAGGCCTGGATCCAGGGGGGGGCCTGCGTCGCCGGGCCGGAGCCAATGGCGGGGAAAGACGAAGACCCCACTCGGGACCGCGGGGCTAAAAGACGCACCGGCAGGACCCGACGGCCCAAAGAGGCGAGCCATGGCCAACAGGAATTCCTGTTCTGGGCCGGAGTCGCCGACGAACCTGGAAAGGGCGGGTAGGCCGGCGGCGACTGCACAGGCTCCGCCGGAGCCGCGGGGAGGCACCACCCGCATCCTCAGCCGCGTTGCGCAACCGGCGAGGGGAAGTCGGAGAGCGATGTCGTTTCTTCGACTTCTTGTGCTTCGCCTTACCTGACCCAGAGTGTGAAATCTTTGCTCCCGAAGACCGATGGTGATGACTCCGCGCACGGTCCCTCGACCTCCGACGGGACCGGGAACTCGAACGGCACGGAGCCAGCTGCCGGGCTTCCAGCAAATTTCGGGACCGCTCCTGCAAAGTCTTCGGCGCCATAGCCCGGCAGTCGGGGTACGACTTGAGGTCGTGGTCACACCCCAGGCAGAAAAGACACACTCGGTGCGGGTCTGTCACCGACATCATACTTTGACAGTCCTCGCAGGACTTAAAACCGGGCATCTTAACTGCACCTTAGGAGTCTAATTCAATGAAAAAATAGAGACAATAAGCCTCAAAAAGTTAGTCAAAAATTGACTCGGGGTTCCTGCTCTTCCTGGTTCTGCGCTTGCTGGCGTGGAAAAAAAAAGAATGGACATCAGCGCGTGTGGGCGGCGACTAAGTAGAGCCCGCCACGTCATCTCGGCGACCACGACGCCAACGACGGACGCGGAGCCACACGACGCCACCTACCAGGGGGACTGCGAAAACTTTCCGGATCCAGTATGACCCCTGCGGGTAATTCTAAGGTAAGGAATCTATCACTATGTGTTTCTTTCAGATATAACTGTTTTGTGAAAGCTTTCTCTGAAATCATATAAGAAGCAGTATGATTGCTTGGGGGTCATTGGCAATTCAAACCTTTTTACTGCTCTTTCTAAAAGGTTATGAACCCCCCTTATATCCACTGGTGGAGAATCTACAGGTTGCTGGTGATGGAATAGGAATGTAATAGTCATCCCATTCAGCAGCAACATCTTGCCTTTCTCTCACTTCTTCCTCTCACTCTCTTCATCCGTAGACACAGTATCGCCTTCTGGAAAAACTTTAGATTGTGGTGTGTGCTGTTGAGAAGTAGATGACTGTAAATAAAGTTTTTTGTGGTGTTGATGGGTGTACTTGCGGAGATTGAGAGCTTGCTTAGGTGAAGCTGTTGCCAAAGGAGCTGGTGATGTTTTGTAATTATCCATACGGACGAGTCTTAAGTCTGTGACTAATGCTTTTGGCAAACACAACATGTCCTCTTAATATTGTTGTTGTGAATTGGATTGATACTCATCCGTATATTGTACTTCTTGTACCTCTGGATGAGATGAGCAATATTCTTCTCCATTGTAGTCACCCCTTTCCTCATAATCTTGTTGGTATTTGAAGCCTAGTTCTGATAGACTATATACTGCACCAAACGGCCCATCATCGTCAAGGAGTCATACTCATCAAAAAAACGATTAGGGGGTAATGGTGATACCTTACTTGAAGCTGTATGGTCAGGAATCAACGAAATAAAGAGATTTTCTTTTCTACCCCCCCCCCCACCCCTCCCCCCAATGGTGTCATTGACTACATAATCGACGACGTAGTGGACGAGGTTCTTATAGGTTATGTCTTTGACGGTGCTGTCAGTTTTGTTGCCAACGGTGTCAACTCCATAGTCACTACCTGTACCATCGATAGCATAGTCACCGCTGACTGCTGTTGTCGACAATATGGCTGTAGTTGTCGGTGAACTGATAGTAATTACTGTTGTCACTAGTATCATAGTGAAGAACAAGTTACTTACCTTCGGTAACGCTTTTTCTGGTAGATACAGTATCTGCCTGTGGATTCCTCACCTTGTGAATATCCCCCTTGCGTCAGCAGCATTCAGAAATTATTTTCGTATCTTTGCGCCTACGTGGACTTGGACGTCATAGAGACACGGCATCGCTCGCGACTCCGCTGACGTCACCGACGCCCATAATAGGCCCACGCCGGCGTGATGACATCATTTCCGCCCTTTTTTCCGTGCCTTCGAGGCACACGGACAGACCAATGACATTGGATAGTATACACAGTACACAATAGTCAAGGTAAAACACACAGTGTAAAATAATTATAAGAAAACGTCTGAAATAACACATTTTCCTTGACCATAAAATAAATACAACACAGATTCTCCAGTATAGAAGTGCGGACAGTGGGGAGGCGGGTGGGTCAGTGAGGAATCCACAGGCAGATACTGTATCTACCAGAAAAAGCGTTACCGAAGGTAAGTTACTTGTTCTTCTGATAGATACATCTGCCGTGTGGATTCCTCACCTTGCGAATAGAGTCCCACAGCAGTCCCCACTCCCGGAGGAGGGTGTCCACTCTTCTAAACCAGGAAATCCTGGAGGACAGAGCGCGCAAAGTGGCCGTCCCTCCTCACTTCGGAATCCAAGCAGTAATGCTTTGCGAAAGTGTGGAGGGAAGACCAAGTTGCCGCCCTACAAATATCCTCTACAGGAACACCTCTAGCCAATGCCGAGGTCGAAGATTTAGCTCTTGTAGAATGAGCCCTTATACCCTCTGGTGGTTCCTTACCGGCCAAAGAGTAGCAGATCTTTATACAGAGGACGATCCATCTTGACAAAGTTCTTTTATGGGCCGCTCTTCCTCTTTTGCAGCCAGCAAACCCAATGAAGAGCTGGTCATCCAACCGACAGTCCTTAGTTCTGTCCAGGTAAAAGGACACCGCCCTCTTGGGGTCCAGACGGTGTAATCTCTCCTCCTCCATGGAAGGGTGTGGGGGAGGATAAAAGGTAGGGAGGGTAATGGATTGACCAAGGTGGAAAGGAGTCACCACCTTTGGGAGAAAAGCAGCCCTGGTCCTAAGAACCATTCGATCAGCATGAATGGTCAAGAAAGGGGGCTTGAAACTAAGAGCTTGAAGCTCACTTACCCTCCTTGCTGAGGTTATTGCAACGAGGAAGACGGTCTTAAGAGTCAAAAGCCTCATAGGACATTTGTGAAAAGGCTCAAAGGGAGCACCCATTAAAAAGGTCAAGACAAGATTTAAGTCCCACTGAGGCACAACAAAAGGAGTAGGAGGGAACTTATTTGTGAGGCCCTTCAAAAACCTTAAAACTACAGGAGATTTAAAAAGAGAAGGCTGGTCAGGCAAGCAGAGAAATGCCGACAGCGCTGAAAGATAGCCCTTAACTGCGGCAACAGCAAGCCCTTGCTGCGCCAGAGAGAGAGCAAACTGGAGAACATCAGACAAATGGGCTCTCAAAGGGTCAATAGATTTCTCCCCACACCAAGTGACAAATTTTGACCATCTATATGAATAGATGGACTTAGTGGAGTCACGCCTGGCTGACAAGATGACATCCACCATTTCAGGCGGGAGAGAAAAGGAAATCAGGTTGCCCCGTTCAATATCCAGGCATGAAGGTGTAATGTCTGGAGGTGGGGGTGTAGAACCTGCCCCTCCATCTGAGAGAGGAGGTCTGCCCTGAGAGGGAGACGGAGCGGCTGGTGAGAGGAGAGGTGGAGAAGATCTGAGTACCACACCCTTCTTGGCCAATCCGGGGCGACCAATATGACTTGGGCCTGGTCCTGGCGAATCTTCCTCAGAACCCGAGGAATCAAGGGTATGGGAGGAAACGCGTAAAGGAGTTGATTTCCCCAACGCAACTGAAATGCATCCCCCAAGGCTCCTTGCATCGGATACTGGAGACTGCAGAACGACGGGCAATGAGCATTCCCGCGAGTAGCAAACAGGTCCACCCGAGGAGTTCCCCACAACCGAAAGATGCGGAGAACAACCTCTGGATGGAGCCTCCACTCGTGGTCGGCCGAGAACTGACGACTCAGACAGTCTGCTCGCACGTTCAGAACCCCGGCCAGATGATTTGCCATCAGACAAATCTGATGGTCCTGAACCCAAGACCAGAGCCGCAGAGCCTCTCTGCAGAGACACTGAGACCCTACTCCTCCCTGCTTGTTGATGTACCACATCGCGGTCGTGTTGTCCATCAGGACTTGCACTGACCGACCGCGAAGGGAAGGAAGGAAGGCCTTGAGCGCCAAACGTATCGCCCGCAATTCTAGAAGGTTGATGTGAAGCAACCTTTCCTCTGGAGACCAAAGACCCTTGACCTCCAGATCCCCCAGATGAGCACCCCACCCTAGAGTGGACGCATCCGTTATCACTGTGGCCACCGATGGAGACAGATGGAAAGGCTTCCCTTGTGACAGATTGCCTTCCACGCCCCCACCAAGACACATCCGCTGCAGCCTCTCTGGAGATCCTCACTGACTCCCTGAGATCTCCGTTGTGCTGATACCACTGCCTGCGGAGGCACCACTGGAGCGCCCTCATATGCCAGCGAGCATGGTCGACCAACAGAATGCATGAAGCCATCAGACCGAGCAGACGAAGGACCTTCAGGACTGGAATTACCGCTCCACTGTGAAACAAAGGAACCATTTCCTGTATGTCGCGAATCCTTTTAGGGGGAGGGAATGCTCGACATACAGCCGTGTCCAGTACGGCACCTATGAACAGGTTGCGCTGGGAGGGCACCAGGTGAGACTTGGGTACATTTATTGAAAAGCCCAAACGGTACAACAACTGAGTTGTGTCTTGCAGATGCTGGAGCACTTTCTCGGACGACTCTGCTTTGATCAGCCAGTCGTCCAAATAGGGGAATACCGGAATCCCCAACTTTCTGAGATGTGCCGCCACCACCGCCATCACCTTGGTGAAGACTTGAGGCGCAGTAGTAAGACCAAACGGAAGGACCGCAAACTGGTAGTGCTGCGATCCCACCGTAAAACGGAGATACTTCCTGTGAGACCTTAGGATTGGGATGTGAAAATACGTATCCTGCAAGTCTAGCGACACCATCCAGTCTTCTTCCAGCAACGCTTGAAGAACCTGTGCAAGGGTGAGCATCTTGAATTTCTCTTGTTTCAGATAGAGATTCAAGATCCTGAGATCCAGGATTGGACGAAGTCTGCCATCCTTCTTGGGGATCAGGAAATACAGGGAGTAGCATCCCTGACCCCTTTCCTGCTCTGGAACCACCTCTATTGCACCCTTTCTTAATAAGGTCTGTACTTCCTCCTGTAGAAGCAACAGATGTTCCTCCGTGCAATAACCTTGGCAAGGAGGGTAATTAGGAGGAAATTTCCGAAAGGGAAGGGCATACCCATTTTCTACGAGATTGAGAACCCAAAGATCTGATGTAACCGATTCCCAATCCCGTAGAAAGTAGGTAAGCCGACCCCCCCCTCTGGACCCACATGATCCTGAATGGTGGATCTAGGGCTGCTTTTCTGTGGCAGGGGGGGTTGGAGGAGGAGGAGGAGGAAGAGGCTTGACGTCCTCGAAGACGACCCCTTTGCTTCCCCCTGTATGACCTGTACAAGGTGTTCTGCTGCTGCTGCTGTTGTTGTTGCTGCTGCTGACCTTGTCTAAAGTTCCGAAAGGAAGAACGACCAAATCCTCTGAACTTTCTGGCCGATGCACCTCTAATTTGGAGTCCCAAAGACCTAGCAGTTGCCCTGCTGTCCTTAAACCTCTCCAGGGCTGTATCTGCCTTCTTGCCAAAGAGTCCTTCTCCGTCAAATGGCAGATCTAAAAGCGCTGCCTGTACATCAGTAGAAAAGTCCGGGGACTTTAACCAAGCCGATCTTCGCGTAGCAACTGCAGTACCCATAATCCGAGCCACAGAATCAGCCGTGTCAAGACCGCTTTGGATTACTTGGCGTGCCGCTGCTTGGGTGTCGGACAAAACCTCCTCGAAATCACTCCTGTTTTCCTCAGGGATCTTAGGAGCCAAAGCACGCATTGAGTCCATAAGTGCATGCACATACCTCCCCATGAGACAAGTGGCATTTGTAGACTTCAATGCCATACTTGCAGATGAAAAAGTTTTCTTGGCCACTTGATCTTGCTTTTTGGCCTCCTTGTCTCCAGGAACCTGGGGAACTGCTCTTATAGACTTCTTAGAACACGCAGCCTGAATCACCAGACTCTCTGGAGAAGCGTGAGATGTCAAGAATGCAGGGTCTTCTGGAGCAACCCTATACCTCCTAGCCACACTCTTGGATACAGCAGGTGCAGAGAGAGGCTTTTTCCATACCGCCATAATGGGCTCAGTTAAAGCCTCATTAAATGGAAGTAAAGGCTCCACAGCAGAACTCGGTGAGTGAAGAACTTCTGAAAGAAGGTTTGACTTAAATTCAACCGTTGGTAACGTCAAATTTAAAAGTCCCGCAGCCTTTCTCATCACCACATGATATGGCTGGACATCCTTTGAAGGCGCATCATGCCCTGATGGCAATTCCCACTCCGGGGAAAAATCCAGGCCACTGGCATCAGCCAGCTCTTCAAAACAATCTTCACCCAGCTCACCTTCCTCAAAGTCAGGGCTAGAGTCGGCATAACTTTGTTCCTCCAAGAGGCGTTGTGCTTCTCTCCTGGACCTCTCCTTTACACGCCTCGGCACCGGATCCACAATCGACTCCGACGGAGCCGGAACCGACGTCGGTACCGAATTCGATGGCGCAGCTGAATGCTCTCGATGTCTACTTGGAGCGGGCGAAGCTGGCATCGGAGTCGTCGACTTCGGACAAGCCGGTGATGACCTCGGCGAAGTCGGGAACTGCCACGGCGTCGATGGGGCTGGCATAAACGGCATAAACGGTGCCGGGGCATAAGAATGTGGAACACCCAAATTGAAAGCCAGAGGACCCATGGGACCCGAAGGTGCACCAGAGGGGTACCACGCCTTGAAAATACACCATACATAGCGTTCAGGAACGCTGAAGGGTCTTGGTCTGGTGCTGGAAAAGGTGGTTGAACACCCTCAGGCTGACCTCGAGGTGGGATTGAATCCGGCTCAACCACATGCGCAGATTCCTCATCTTCCACAGGGACTACTTCTTCCTCCTCTCGAGCCAGAGACGGCGCCGGAGATGGGTTGGACTCCGGAGCAGGAGAGGGTATCTGCGACCTCGAAGGCGAAGCCTCACCTTCCTGATCCGGAGTCTCCTGCGGCGGGACCACATTCGAACGAACCCTCCTGGGCCACCTCGACCTCTCACCCGAGTGACGTCGAGACTCATGCCTCCTCTTCCTGTGCTTCTTTCTTGATCTTGAAGCATGGTCCGAAGAGGACTTCGAGGCCGAACCCTCTTGAGATCGGGACCTTGACTTCGACCTCGACTTCAACTTCGTCCTCCTCGAGCGGGATCTTGAAGTCTTCTTACCCTTGTCGCCCTTTAGCTTTGCCACAAGCAGTTTAGTTTCCCTCTCCTGCAGGGCCTTCGGATTCATCTTACGACAAGATGTACATCCATCCACGTCGTGATCGGAGCTTAAGCACCAAATACAGTCCTCGTGCGGATCCGTGATGGACATCATTTTTCCGCACTCCCTGCAGGGCTTGAAACCGGTCTTTTTTGACATTGTCGCGAAACAAAGAAGCAGGAAACATAGAAAATCGAAACAAAGTCACAGTAAAGCTACTGAGATTCCCGAAACCGTTAGCGTCGACGTCGCGGAAAAAAGGGAACTGATGTCATCACGCCGGCGTGGGCCTATTATGGGCGTCGGTGACGTCAGCAGAGTCGCGAGCGATGCCGTGTCTCTATGACGTCCAAGCCCACATCGGCGCGAAGCTACGAAAAGAATTTCTGAATGTTGCTGACGCAAGGGGGATATTCACAAGGTGAGGAATCCACACGGCAGATGTATCTATCAGAAGGAGGTTTTATTTTTCATTTGAAAAGCAGCTGATTTGGTCGGTTCAGATCTTGATTTTTCTGAGGAGAATTCTTGTTTCTTATCCTTATGAGAGCATTTTTCAGCTGGACTTCGCTCTTTTCAAGAACCATGGTGGTCTTTTTTCAAAGCCTTTTTAGGATCTTGAAGCAGTTGACCTTCTGACCGCTCTCTTTTCTGAAACTTTTTAGTAGATGAAGAGGAATCCTCACTATCTTCTTCAGAAACGGTGGTCCCTTTGTTATTATGGCTTAAAAAGCTTAAATGCCAATCTCAGCTCTCTCTTTTAAATTTTGGAGGAAAATGTACAGTATATTTTACAATCCTTTACCTTGTGAAATGGGTAGAGACAGTATATGCAGTCTTTATACTGATCTTCAGAGACAATATATACAGTCCTTATGCTGATCTTCTGAGAGTATTCTATTTTTCCTCACAGGTTCCTCATCGCCTGAAAAGTCCTTTTATGACATTGTAGGGATTAAGATTTCTCGAGCAGGTGGTAGGTTGTTGGTAGTAAAAACTGTATTTTTGGTAATTCTTAAGTAATTTAGGAAAGATAAAGTTCAACTAAGTAGAGCTCAATGGAGACTCACTTCACACAATGTGCGGTAGAATATGTAAGTTAAGGATGTCTCGGAGAAGAGTGGTCTAGAAGGTGCTGCAACCTGATTGGTTGGTATATGGTTCTTTTTAAATGATAGAGATAGGTCACTAAGGTGAAACTTCTCTACACTTTCTAGGCAATGTTTAACATTGTACTGCCTTCTAGTTCTACTGTGGGACTCCCATTTCAGTGACGGAAAATAGTTAAAGCATGTGAATCTATGAAAGATCCAATACTGGAGAAATGAGGACCCCTTGCAAAATCAGTTCTGGGACAGATTTTTCCCCCACTGGGTTTGGTGCCATTCCAACTACTTAGACAATGGCAGGTCTAGGTGTGGGTTACATCTTCCTATGACGGGGGCTGCCCCTTTGAAGCTTGCACAGTTTGTGGCCACATCCCCCCAGGCTATCATGTTGGAAGGGGGTCACACCTACTACCAGCCTAGGTCTTTTGCACCCGTTCCCGAGAGCTATGTAACTTCCCAACATGCTGCCATAGGAGATTATCACAGAAAAGGGTTGCTAGAGGCTGTAGGTAGTAAAATACCAACTTTCTAAAAGTATGTACATTGAAAAAAGTAACCCCCCCCCTGTTGACATCAAAGATTTAAACTGAGAGGGAAAAATTGAAAATTCTCTCAATCCTCGCATATGAATTGCATAAAAACATTCAATGAACCAATTATATTCTTTTTATATAGTTCATTTATAAACACCATGGAACAGAGTACAGTTTTTGAATGTCAGTACAGTTCTCAAAAAGTGTTTAAAGAGAATGGCCACTCTTCAATCGTGAACTAATGTGCTTACACTAAAGTGAGGGACCGTAAGTGCAACCCAAAATAGTACAAAAACATTGATGAAATATTGAGTCAATTGTAAAAATTCAAATCATAATAAAACAGTCTAAATAATATGTTAGGACACCAGTCCACATGATTAAATTCATACACGTGGTAAAACAATGAATACAGCAGTCACAAAAACCCACTATGAATGTAGAAAATGGCTAGGAATGGACAATAAAGTAGAGGACCCAGCTGCTCATCACTCTTGCCCTCCCATCAAAGTATTCTGCAAAGATTTTAAATCCAATTTTCTTGGCCCAAATGCTGTTGACGCGTTTCGCTCCCTAAGTTTTGGAGGTCCCCTCAGGACATGGTCTTGTGTGATCATCCTGCCGAGACGCCTGCGGGTATTTGTCGCGCTTTATAAATGGCAATAAATAAATAAATAAATAAATATGTATGTGTTCGTGTGCGTGCGTGTGTGTATATACACACACACACACACACACACACACACACTTTCCCCTTAAGGACCACTAACACCTAAACGCAATGACCCTAAACATATACCCTTACCAGACAATACCCTTACCCCTTCCTAAATCCTCCCTTACCATTCAATACCCTTACTCGCCCCTAAACCCTAAAAACACCTTTGCCACCCAATACCCATAGCCACCCCTAAACCACAAAAACACCCTTACCACCCTAAACCCTTTCCCACCCCTATAAACATTCTTACCACCCAATGCCTTTACCCACTCCTAAACCCTAAAAACACACTTACAATCCAATACCCTTACCCAACCCTAAACCCTAAAATCACCCTATACCCTTACCTACTCCATAACCCTTAATACCAAGTGTGTGTATATTATATATAAAAAGCGGTTTCCCTTACCTGGTATAGACCTATATTTGTGTTGTAAAGGCATGCTAAAGACAATACGTGGTAAAGGTATTGCCTGGTAAATGATGCGTTGTAAAGGCTGTTCCCCGAGCAGCCCTGCACTCAGCGATCTTCCATGCATGCAGTTTAACGCACCCTGCACCCCTTTAAAAGTTGCACCCCAGTCTATACTGTGCACAGCGTGTACCTGCTGTATCTCATCTAGATAGTTAAACCTTCATTTTTAGTAAAAGAAAGGGCGTTTCATACCGTGACATTCCAAATACCTATTCAATCCAAAGTATTTCAGATGAAAGTTGAAGCTAGCAACAGTATTTCAATGTCAGAGAACCCTCATTGCTACTGTGACAGCTTGAGAGGTATGCGCTTAGTGCGGACAATGCGCCTCTTCACGGTGCTGCGGCTCTGGGCAGGCACGGGTGTGCATGTCTGAGGCTGAGCTGGGGGTGTTGTCTGACAGAAAGGAATGCCCGCGTGAGGAGAGCTGGAGAGGGCTTTACAGGTGTTTTCCCTCGAACTGCCAGTTAGACAGAAGAAAGTGTGTGTGGGAGACAGCTGGAGAGTCAAGAGCTCTTAAATCCTCCAACACATGGCTAACTTATCTTCACCACATCAGGGAAAACCCCAGACCAGAGGAAGGCTTCGAAATACCCACTGCTGCTTCTCCTTCCTACAAACCAATCCGTCCCCGTCACAAACAGACATTTATTTTTACCGTGCAGCAAACAATGAGCAGCATATCAGCCTATCCCTTGTGCATGTGGCACCCAAGCAGAAAATCCCACCGGAGTGTGGTGCTCCGTGCAAGAGAGCCTCACCTTCAATAATGCCCCACTTGGTCTTCCGGCCCAGCACCATCTTCCCGTTCACCTGATGCTCCTGGTCTGTTCCCACCACAGCGAAGGGGATCTTTTCCTGCAGGAGAGCAGAGTGTGCACTTAAGTCAAAGGGTCTTATGTCTGCTGATGAACCACGCCCACGTCCACCCTCATGTGCCCTCCTTCGTAGACATACAGGAGTGCGCACCCTTCGTTTTTTACTCCCCAGGGTGCTCGTTCCCATGCTGGGCTCGAGAGAGACTTCTGCGCCTCAGCAGAGGGCACAGGCCCACCCTCTCCCTCAAAGGGCTCTGTGCACGGGCTGAGCTGGATATTTATGCCTGCCAGACGTGACAGTGTAAATAAGGCAGGATGCAGGCCTGTGTGTGCCTGGCCGAGGAAGAAAGCCGTTCTATAGGTGTATGCAATCCACTGGGCCCATAGGGCAACGACATCCTACACATTTTAACTGAAGAGAAGTGGTGATGGAGGGACTGATGTTCCAAATCATTTTTTTGTACAAAAAAGGGCATTCGAATGTGAAGTTTATGAACAATAGCTTCCCATGACCACCCTGCAAGTTGCATGCAACCTCTCGGGCCAACAGGGCTAGCACATGTAGAACGGGGAAGTTATTTATCTACAACTTAATTTACAAGTACATAACTAACTGCAAATTGTCATCTTGGAGGGCAGAACTTTCAACAGAAGTGGTGTGCTTGCAGCTGTGTGTTTGACTCTCTCCCACAGAGGGACGCTTTACAATAGTGAGGGTGACACCAACTTACACCCCTATTCTAGGATGAGTAGTCCTCGCAGCACCAAAGGCTGTGAATACTTACTGAGGGCCAGGGAGAACAATAATGGTTGCTTGTGAATTTAAGAAGAATCCAAAGAAAAACATTTCTAAATAAACCTTCCCAATAATTTGACATTGGGCCTATTGTATATGGAGAATTCTATGCAACCTTTATTTCCTCAATGGAGCAACAGTCTGAAGCCTAATGGCAACTTTTGCAGACCTATTGCTGCTGCTAGGAGGTGTGACTGTCCAGTAGAAGTGATCACTCCATTAGTGACCCACATCTCGGACTAGGGTTCAATGAAAATACAAAAAGGGTTAAGCTAAGTACACCAGTGAACAGTTTGTAGGAGCAAGTACTGCAGAACAGTCGTGTAGATATGTAGGTCTGTAACTTGGAACATATGCTCTTTTCTCGACTAAGACAATATTTAACTTTAAAGCTGGCAGGAGCTACAAGCTAGCCTAGAGAATGGCACACACCACAACATTGTATTTTGTACGCCTAAGGGAGAGAGGGGTTGGCAGGGAACACAGTCATATCCTAAGGAAGTGAAAATACTAAGCCCTGATTACGTTAAGGCTGCTAATCTCATTTTAGGCACCAACTTCCATTTACATCCCAGATGCAATCTGGGCACCTATTGTGAGTGTCAGCTACCACAAATTGTTTCACGTTTGTAGGAAGCTGCCTCTGTATATACTATACCAAAATGAGGTATAGTGTGCACAGAGTCGAGTGGAACCCCAAAGGTAGGCAGAGTAAAAGTAGATAGCACCTTACCCTCTATTTGTGGTAATGTGGGAGAGCAGTCAGGCTTTATCAGAGGGTAGTGTTAAGCATTTAATGAACACACCCAGGCAAGAAATGATTTCACACACTCAAAGACTGAACTCAGACCAATTCGATTTACATGAAAATATTATTTAGTTATATTTATTTCCTAGAACCAAGCAAGCCTGGCACAGGTAAATGTATTTGATCATTTTCAAGGCAGGTTCAACAATACAAGCAAGCTGAATCAAAATGACTTTGTTACAGGTTTGTAAATTCTTTCAATACAGTGAGAATTACTGTTGGATTACTTTTGGTTACTTTACAGATTATTTTCTAGATTACTTTTTCTACTCAGTGCAAAAGAAAAGCGTTATTTACCTGTAACTGCAGTTATCCAGTATTGGTGTCTTTCATAGATTCACATGCCTGAATCATTCCCCGTTGTCGAGACGGGAGTCTCCGGTACATAGAAAAGTAATGTCCTATAGACATACATAGAGAAAAATAGGGCTAAAGGCCTCGCCTTAGTAGCCTATCTATGTCCTTTTGTAAAAAGGACCAAACTCCAGAAGGTAGCCAATCAGCTACCACCTCCCTCTAGAACCTTCCTGTCAGGAGCCTCAGTCTCTCAGATTTTCGTACGCACCAAGCTAGGTAGGCGTAATACTGTTAGAGAAAGAAGTGAGTCCTTCCAGGGGAGGCGGGAGGGTTGCATGTGAATCTATGAAATACACCAATACTGGATACAGGTAAGTAACGCATTTCTTATCCAGTATTATGGGTGTCTTTCATAGATTCACATGCCTGAATCAGAGTAGCAAGCAATACATTATGCACATTTCTGATGGAATAGCATATAGCAGTCAGTAGATATTACATATCATGCGACTAAGAACCATCAACAAATAAGAATAAGTAAATAAATGTGCATACCAGCGAAGGATGGCGGGAAGGAGGAAGGCTCACCTTACTGGAATAGATGGAGAAGCACAGCCTGGCCTACTGCTGCATCCTGCATCAGTTCCGTATCCAGGCAGCAGTGTCTGGTGAAGGTATGCGGTGACTTCCAAGTCGCAGCCCTGCAAATGTCCAGTAATGGCACCCCAGCGAACAGTGCTGCCGATGTGGACACAGCTCTCGTAGAATGAGCTCGTACCTTGGAGTGCAATGGCCGCCCGGCTTTGTCGTGGCAAAAGGCAATTGCCGAAAATATCCATCTTGAGATACTTTGTTTGGAAAGCGGCATGCCTTTCCTCGGTCTACTAAAAGCGATGAAAAGCTGATTCGTTTTCCTGAAGTGTTTGGTCTTATAAAGATAAAATTTAAGACACCTCTTCAGGTCCAAAGAGTGGATGGTTCTTTCAGCTGCAGTGCTGGGATTTGGGAAGAATGAGCGGAGGACTACAGGCTCATTTAAATGGAAGTCCGACGGGACCTTAGGAATAAACCGAGGATTAGTTCTTAAAACCACTCTGTCTTCCTTAAACTGCATGAAGGGATTTTGTATGGAAAGAGCCTGCAGCTCGCTGACCCTTCTTGCTGAGGTCAGCGCCAGTAGGAGTGCTGTTTTCCAGGAGATGTATTTGACATCTGCTCTGTGAATGGGCTCGAACGGGTGTTTCATCAATTGGTTGAGGACCACATTGAGATGCCATGTTGGTGGAACCCTTCGTGGCCGAGAAAAGGCTCTGTAGAGTCCCTTAAGGAATTGTTTTATTAACCTGTGTGACCAGAGCGAGGGCCCTTTTGAAGTTCTTGTATACCGGGAAATCGCCGCCAGATGAACTCTGATGGAGGCGTGCGCAAGTCCCGACTGTGCCAGGAGTAGCAGATATGGTAGTAACTGCTCCGGAGTAGCCTGAAAGGGATGTAGGCCTTTGTCCTTAGACCAAATGCAAAAGCGTTTCCACTTTAAGGAATAGGTTTTGTTTGTGCTCTCTGCACGTGCCTTCGCGAGGACATCTTTGCACTCCTGCGGGATGTCTAGTTGGCAGAACTCTCTGTACTCAGGAGCCAAGCCGACAATCCGAGTGGTTTCAGATTCGGGTGTTGGACTTGGCCGTTGGACATCGTGAGCAGGGATGGATGTTGACCCAGACGGATTGGCGGGTGAACTGAGATGCGATGGAGGTCCGTGAACCAATGCTGTCTCGGCCAGAATGGGGCAATCAGAATCAGGGTGCAGTGCTCTGTTTTAATTTTCCTGAGGACTCTTGGTATCAGGGGGAATGGCGGAAAGGCGTACGCAAACACGTTGAGCCAGGCGATGGAAAATGCATTTCCGAGGGACCTTAACTGGGGATGCCAACTTGCGAAGTAGCGGCATTTGGCGTTCTCCCTGGTGGCAAATAGGTCGATCTGCGGTGTCCCCCATTCCGAAAAGATGTGATTTAGCACTTCTTGTTTGAGCTCCCATTCGTGGGACATCGATCTCTGTCTGCTTAGATCATCTGCTATGACATTGTCCTTGCCTGGGACATACTCCGCTGTTAATGTGATACTGTGGAGCACAAGCCAGTTCCAGATTTTCTGCGATTCGCGAGATAGTGTGAGCGAACGCGTTCCTCCCTGTTTGTTCAAGTAGTGCATTGTCGTCGTGTTGTCGGTCCTGACAAGCACTGGGGAGTTCTTGATGCGCGGTAGGAAAGCCTGCAGAGATAGAAAAACTCCCCTCAGCTCTAGGAGGTTGATATGGAGCTGCTTCTCCTGGTCCGTCCACCTGCCGCTGATCTGCAACTCTTGGAGGACCGCTCCCCATCCCTCTAGGGAGGCATCCGTAGTTATCACATGTGGAGATGCAGGAAGCAGGAATGGTAGCCCTTGCGAGAGGTTCTTGGGTGACCTCCACCAGAGCAAGGCCTTGGTCATTTGTTGAGTTATCACAATGCGATCCTCGAAAGAACCTGTGCTTTGAGTCCATTGCCTTGTCAATGCCTCCTGCAGTGGGCGCATTCTGAGCCGACAGTGGGGAATAAGCAGGATACACGAGGACATCATCCCCTAGAGGTACTTGAAAGTACGGACCAGTCAGGTTTTCTTCGAGGCTACTGCGGTGGCCAGAGTGATAAGCTTGTGCTTCCTCTCCTGAGATGGGAATGCTTTTGAACATTCCGTATTCAATGTTGCCCCGAGAAAGGTAAGAACTCGGGAGGGGTGTAGAGTAGACTTCTCGTGATTGAGCGTCAGGCCCAGATGCTGGAAAAGATTGAGACAGGCGCTGGAGGACTTGGTTGCGCCTTTCATAGATGGTGCTTTCACCAGCCAGTCGTCCAGGTATGGGAAGACTTGGTGTCCATGCTGTCGTAGGAAAGCCGCCACTGGGGAGAGGCACTTGGTGAATATCCGAGGTGCCGATTTGAGGCCGAATGGGAGGACACAGAATTGATAGTGTTGACCCGCCACTGCGAATCTGAGGAATTTCCTGTGGCCTTTGTGAATAGGGATGTGGTAGTATGCGTCTTGCAGATCTAGAGACGTCATAAAGTCCCCTTCCTCTAGTGACCCCAAGATCTCCTGGATCGTAACCATACGAACGATTGACTCTTCAGGAATGCGTTGAATGCCCTGAGGTTTAAGATGGGCCTCCATTTCTTCCTTTCTTTTGTATCAGAAAGAAGCGGGAATAAAATCCCTTTCCTCTGTGCGCTGATGGTACTCGCTCTATTGCTCCTTTCTTCAACATTGAAGAGACCTCTTGAAGGAGTAATCGTAAAGTCCTGTGGTGAAGTTTGCGAGGAGGAGTTGTCGGGGGAATTGATTTGAATTCCAACGAATGTCCAAATCGGATCAATTGGAGCACCCACCGATCTGTTGTAATTGATCTCCAATTGTCGAGGAAGTGTGTCAGTTTTCCTCCAAGTCTGAAAAAATGAGATTGTGGATGGACTGGCTGTTGGAAACGGTCATTGGCGTCCGCCAGTGGGTTTCCTTTGGCTTTTTCCCCTGTAGTTGGACCATCCATACGAGGTCTGGCGACCTTGTTGCTGCTGTTGGTATTGCGATCGGCCTTGATTATAGGAGTATGTGGATTTGTTCTGGTAAGATCCTCTGTAAGAGGACTGACCTCTACCTCTGCTCCCTCGAAAGGACTGGTTCCTAAACTGTAGAGTGCCAAGCGCCCTTGCTGTGTCCGTATCTTTTTTGATGGTTTGTAGAGCCTCATCGATTTTCTCTCCAAAGAGGTGTTGTCCGTCGTAAGGCATGTCCAGTACCTTAGTTTGGAATTCTTGGCGAAAGGATGTAGCCTTAAGCCACCCTTGCCTTCTCAAGACCGCAGCCCCTGCCAGTTGTCTGAAGCCGGTCATTGCAACATCCATCGCACAGTCAATAAGTTCTGATGCTTATGTTTGGCCCTCCTTAAGGAGTGATTGGACTTCCTCTTTTACAGTGTCAGGTAGTTCCGCCAGATACAGAGCAATATCCTCCCACAATTGCCTGTTGTAGCGGCCTAGTAGCGCAATGGAATTGGCCACTTTCACAGTCATGGCCGACGTGGTGGAAAAGCGTTTGCCAATACTGTCTAGTTTCCTGCCCTCCTTGTCTGGTGGAGCTGACAATGGAGATGACGGATTCCTAGAATTCTTCTGTGCCGCCTGGGTAACTACAGAATCTGGCTTGGGATGCCCAGTAAGGCAGGCTGGCGCTGACGAACAAGTTACTTACCTTCGGTAACGATATATCTGTAAGAAACAGTAGTTAGTATTAGATTCCTTACCGTAGAATATCCCCAGGCGTCAGTCTGGATCCGGAAACTTTTGCGTAGCAGTACCCCTGCGCGTCGGTAGGCGTCGTCTGCAGGCGTCCCCTGCGGCTCCGCGTCGTCGGCGTCGTGCGCCGTGATGACGTCGCTGGAGTATATAGACGCCGCCTCCGCGCGCTGACGTCAGTTCTTTGCACACAGCTTTTCCGCGCCAGAACACGCAGAGCCATGTGAGAACTAACACTGGTGCCATTTGAAACTAGGGCCCTGAAAGGGATGTCCTTAACCCTAGGTATCAGTTCGCAGAACGGGGAGGATGGGTGGGGCGGTAAGGAATCTAATACTAACTACTGTTTCTTACAGATATATCGTTACCGAAGGTAAGTAACTTGTTCATCTGAAAGAAACAGGTTAGTATTAGATTCCTTACCTTAGAATAGATACCCCAGCAATACCAACCCCGGTGGTGGGTCTGCGAACCAATACAAACCTACACCAGAAAGTCCTGGAGGACCGAACGGCCAAAGAAGCCATCCCTCCGGACTTGACTGTCCAGGCAGTAGTGCCTCGCAAAGGTGTGCAGCGAGGCCCACGTGGCCGCCTGGCAAATGTCCTGCAAAGGGACTCCCCGGCCCAGGGCAGTAGTAGCCGCCGTGGCCCGAGTGGAATGGGCCCTCAGCCCAACAGGAGGCTCCTTCCGAGCCAAAGAGTAGCATGCTTTGATGCACAGGACGACCCACCGAGAGATGGTTCGTTTCTGCACCGCCCTTCCCTTCTTCTCACCCACGTAGCCAACAAACAGTTGGTCATCCACCCGGAACTGGCGTGTGCGATCCATGTAAAACGAAAGCGCACGTTTTGGGTCCAGACGATGGAGCCGCTCTTCATCCTTTGAAGGATGCGGAGGCGGGAAGAAGGAGGGCAAGGTGATGGACTGCCCAATGTGAAAAGCAGAGACTACCTTGGGCAGGAAAGAAGGTCTAGTCCGAAGGACCACCTTATCAGGATGAACAGACAAGAAAGGAGGTTTAACAGAAAGAGCCTGGAGCTCACTCACTCTCCTGGCAGAGGTGATGGCTACCAGGAAGGCCGTCTTTAAAGTGAGAAGACGGAGAGGACAGGAATGAAGGGGCTCAAAGGGAGCGCACATCAGGAAAGTCAAGACCAGGTTCAAGTCCCACTGAGGCATCACGAACGGAGTTGGGGGATACATGTGCGTGATGCCCTTCAAGAATCGTAACACAATAGGGGACTTGAATAAAGATGGCTGATCAGGTAGCCTCAAGAAGGCGGAAAGGGCAGAAAGATAGCCCTTGATAGTGCCCAGAGCAGAGCCCTGCTGGGCAAGGGAAAGGAGGAAGAGGAGAACCTCAGACAGAGGGGCAGAAAGGGGATCCACAGCCTTTGCTGTGCACCATGCCACAAATCTGTTCCACCGGCAGGCGTATACCGACTTCGTGGAGGGACGCCTGGCTGCCAGAATTACATCACAGACTTCAGGAGGCAAGTCAAATGGCCTCAACTGCCGCCGCTCAATCTCCAAGCATGGAGGTGGAGACTGGACAGGTTCGGGTGGAGGACCGTCCCCTGCTGCTGCGACAGAAGGTCCTCCTGAAGGGGCAGGCGGATCGAGGGACCGACTGTCATGCTGAGTAGCTCGGGATACCAGTATCTTCGAGCCCAGTCCGGAGCCACAAGGATAACTTGGGCCCGGTCGCGCCTGATCTTCTTCAGCACTCTGGGCAGAAGTGGTATAGGCGGAAAGGCGTACAACAGACCGCAACTCCACTCGCGCCGAAAGGCGTCGCCGAGCGAGTGCCGTCTTGGAAACTCCAACGCGCAGAACTGATGACATTGCGCATTCTCTTCTGTGGCGAATAGATCTAACCAAGGCTCTCCCCATTGCTGAAAGAGGCCTCTCGCCACGTCCGAGTTCAGACGCCATTCGTGATCCACCGAGCACCGACGGCCGAGTTCGTCCGCCCTGGCGTTCAGAGAACCTGCCAGGTGTTGAACCGTCAGAGTCACGCCCTGACGTTCCAGCCATTGCCAGAGACGCAGAGCCTCCTGGCAAAGGGTCCACGACCCCACACCGCCCTGTTTGTTGCAGTACCACATGGCGGTGGTGTTGTCCGTGAACACCTGCACTACACTCCCGTTGACAAAGGGGAGGAATGCCTTCAGTGCTAGGCGAATCGCCCGCAGCTCCAACAGGTTGATATGGAACCGGGACTCCGCCGGAGACCAGATGCCTCTGATCTCCGCCTCTCCCAAGTGGCCACCCCAGCCCTGGAGGGACGCGTCCGTCACAACCACGTTCTCCGGTTGGGGAAGGGAGAGGGATCTGCCTCTGACCCAATCGCGGTCCGTAAGCCACCACTGCAACTGTCTCGCAGTGCCCTCCGAGATCAGGACATGGTCGGATAGGTTGCCCTGATGCTGGGCCTACTGAAACTTCAGGTCCCACTGCAGAGCCCGCATCCGCCACCTGGCGTGATGCACCAGTAGGATGCAGGAGGCCATCAGCCCCAGAAGCCGCAGCGTCAACCTGACCGAAACCCGGGATAACGGCTGAAAGATGGGAATCAGAGCCTGAATATCCCGGACCCGCCGTTCCGGGGGATAAACCCGAAACTGCGCCGAGTCGAGAACCGCTCCGATGAAAAGGAGCTTTTGAGAGGGACACAGGTGTGATTTCGGCACATTGATGGAAAACCCCAGCTCGTGCAGGAGGTCTGCCGTCATCTGAAGGTGGCGGACGACTGTCTGGGGCGAGCCCGCCTTCAACAACCAGTCGTCGAGGTAGGGGAAGACTGAAACCCCTAACCGGCGCAGATGAGCTGCGACCACCGCCATCACTTTCGTGAACACCCGTGGGGCGCTGGTAAGGCCGAAGGGGAGCACGATAAACTGAAAGTGCTCGTGGCCTACCATGAACCGCAGGTAACGCCGGTGGGCCGGCAGGACGGGGATGTGAAAATACGCATCCTGCAAGTCCAACGCTACCATCCAGTCTTGTGGGTCTAGAGCAGCCAAGACCTGAGCCAAAGTCAACATCTTGAACTTCTCCTTCCGGAGGAAGCCGTTGACGTTCCGTAGGTCCAAGATAGGACGCAGGCCTCCTTTGTCCTTCTTGGGCACCAGAAAGTAGTGGGAGTAGCAACCACACCCTACTTCTGGCCCAGGAACGCGCTCGATGGCCCCCTTGGCCAAGAGGGCCGTAACTTCCTCCTGCAGAAGTATCAAGTGGTCCCCCGACACACAGTGGTTCTGCGGTGGCATGGCTGGAGGAGTGGACTCGAAGGGGAGGGCGTAGCCCCTTCGAACGAGCTGCAGCACCCACCTGTCCGATGTTATCGCGCGCCAGCGGGAGTGGTGATGGCGAACCCTGCCACCCACTGGCGTCACGTGAGCCCGAAAGCACGGACTAGGAAGGCTTGGATGCAGCAGGGGGGGAGGCGTGGACTGACCTCGCCGCTGGCCTCTACCGCCACCACGGCGGAAACCACGGCCGCCACCGCGCTGGGGAGCGTTCTGCGGCGCGTGGCTGGCAGCACGTGTGGGACCGCCCCTCCCTTGGCCACGAAAGGGGCGAAATGAACCCGTCTGCTGGCGCTGGGTCGAAAGACCCAAGGACTTGGCCGTGACCCTGGAGTCCTTGAAGCGCTCCAGCGCGTGGTCCGCTTTGTCACCAAACAGGCGACTGCCATCAAATGGCATGTCCATGAGCGTATTTTGGACGTCTGGCGAGAAGTTGGAAGATCTCAGCCAAGCATGGCGACGAATCGCCACCGTCGTGGACATAGCCCGTCCCAGCGAGTCGGTCGTGTCCAGACCACAACGGATCGAGTACCGCGCCGCATCCCGGCCTTCAACGAAAGCCCGGGTGAGCTTGTCCCGCACTTCCTGGGGGCATTGCGGCACACACTCCTCGACCGTATCCCACAGGGAGTGGGTGTAGCGGCCCAAGAGGCACGCGGTATTACAAGACCGCAGTCCAGCGCTCAAAGAGGAAAAGACCTTTTTACCAAATTGGTCATACCGCTTTGATTCCCGATCGGGCGGAGCCGACGGGAACGCGGACTGCGAAGTGGAGGCCTGGATCACCAGACTCTCCGGGGAGGGATGGGTGGATGTGAGAAGTTGGCCTGATGTGCAGTGCTCACTATTCTAGTGATCACTATATATCAGTCCAAACAACCCTTATTGATGATTGGTTGTAAGTCAACCTTATAGACCAGCTATCCTAGTAGCATGGATACGAGCAGTCTAAGGCTAAGACTCTAGAGGGCGTGTTAAGCCAGCTGTTTTACCATCACATTACCCCTTGAACACCCAGTGAAAGGACACCACACAAGTGTTATGAAAATAAACAATGTATTTATTAGAATCACAACAACCCTGTACTCTTTATGAGGACAGGGTGCTAAGCACACAACAAAACTCTTACGAAAATACTTTTAAGTTAGCACGTTACACAAATGCCCGAGGGGCACGAAAAACCATATACGCTAAAAGTGGAATGCGAATTACTAGCAGGTAAGTAACGATTCTCAGAGGCTTTGGGATCGCTAGGACTGGACTACTGAACCTTTAGATTACTAGCAGGAGGCCTAGGGAACTCGGGTGCAGAGTGTGCACTCTCACGCGGGATGCGGGACAAAGTCTATGGAAGCTAGAATTCACAAAGTTAGTGTTCACGGGCGAACCCGACCTGGTGGGAAGAAAACGACAGTGGATCCTGACCCTAGGATAGTGAGGCTATGCTGGGACACCGAAGTGCCGAAGTTACCTAGCCCAGGGGCTGCAGCTGCATAGGTCTGAAAAGACGTCGGGAATCTCGTTGCCGGACCGGGAGCCTGGAAGGAAGAAGTTGCTGGCAGGCGACCAGTGAAGGAAAGTTCGATGGATCCAAGCCTGGATCAAGGAAGAAGAAAACCTGAAAGCAGAGGGGACCAAGTTCTTGAATCACTAGCCAGTGATTAAGTGGGCACCAGGATGGCACCGGGCGAAGTCACCGCAGTCAGGTGAGTGGGCGCTGCTGGGCTCTGCAGTCTCTCGGACCAGGAGGCGTTGTCGGCGACCAGGATGGAGGTGCGAGCTGTCCCACGATGGATGAAGTCGTTGGCGTCGAAGTTACCCAGGATTGGGCAACAAGCCGTGGCTAATTCAAGCCCACGCGGTGGACTCAAAATGGCGTCTTGAGTGGACCAGGAGGGTCCGGGGTGCTCCTCTTCGGGAAGGGAGCAAGGGCCAGTCTGGAGCAACCAGACCAGCAGCCGAAATGTCGTCGGGCGTCGTCAGGAAGGCCACAAGCCAACGGGCTAGTAGCCAAACAACGCGGTGAGCAGCGGAAAGCAGAAGGGCCCCACGCAGATCGTGGAGATGCTGGGGGACTGCACTTCGGAGCTGGAGCTGCTCAGAGTCGGGGCTTCTCGGACCCCAAAGCACTCACCAGTAGATTACTCGGCGGGCTTGCTGGAAAGAAGTCGTGCAGTCTTGCAGATGGCCGGTCCCTTGAGGTCTCGTCGCACCCACGGTTCTCAGCTGGGCTGTAGAGGTGGGTAGAGGTCAGAGGTGCCAGGGAAGCCGGTTCTCGTCGAGCTGGGCAGTCGGATTCCGGAGGAAGGACTTACAGCAGACCGCAGTGTTCTTAGATGGTGCCTGCGGATGCAGGGTGACTACTCCTTAGTCACAAGGGAGAAATCTTAGGAAGAAGTCTTGAGTTCCTTTCGCAGAAAGTAGTTTCAGGATTCAAAGATGATCTGATTTGGAAGGGGGCCAGTCTCTACCTTTATCCTGTAAAAAGGGGATGGCACGCGACTAAGTCCTGCCCTATGGGTGGGACTAGGAGGGGGGTGGTTACACCCACTTCCTTGGCGGGCTTTTCCCCAGCACAGGGTCTGGAGTGACCCTGGAACTGGTTCCAGCCAGCCTATGCACAGTGAGCACCGGGGTGCCACGTGCAGTCACCTTCCTCTAAAGCCCTGCCTACCTACAATACACAAAACCCTGTCTGGGACGGTGCTGGCACCGCCCCTGGCAGGAAACCCTTTGTCCTTATCTCCTGCTCTGGGAGGACTCCCAGCAGCAGGAGGGCAGACTTGTGTCTCGGTGGCAGCATCCATTTTGTGGATGCTAAGGCTCTGTCTGACTTTTAACCGGGTTATAGGTTACAGGCATGTCGTGTCCCTCTAGAAGGGTGGAATGCTAACCCCGTCGCCAGAATTGGCGAGGGGTTAGTATTCCAATTCGTATGACACCTTACTCGACATGTTTTGATAAAGCGATACCAGAGTTGGCACATAACCGCGAGGATTATAATGCACTTAAGAGTATATGGTATGCGATATCATGGAAACGGCTAAGGGATGGATCCCGAAAGCCGCAGACAGGCTCAGCTCATGCTAGAGCACCATCTCACACGATTCCAAGCACTCTGCCTTCAGGATTGTTAAGGCCTGCTATAGGAGTGACTGATAGGAGATCTGTGTGTCCATTTTAGGGTTAGATATAGGTATACTATATCTAAAGCAAAGGGTGAGTACACCACCTTGCCCCAGCTGTCGTGCAGCCAGTTGTGTCAGTTTTAGTTAGTCAATCCAGGGGTGGCACAATACATGCTTCAGCCCCTGGGAGACTTCTGGGTGCACCTCAGCCCTGGGTACAGGGACTTGGAGAGGGCCCAGTGCCAATTCAGTACCTGAGTACAATTTGGATAGAGAGAACAGCTAGGCTGTGGGTCTGATTAGCAGGCCCACAGCCAGGGAAAGTCGTAAACCAGTGCAGCAAAAAGCAAAAATCTGGGTGATCATAGGATTGCAGACCCTACTCTCCTACATGACCCCCCCCCAAACTTTGGGACAATAAGCTAACCTTGACCAGGTGAGTCTTCTTGCTCTAAGTGGAAATACCTGGAGAGCCCATCAGCATTGCTGTGATCAGTCCCAGGTCTATGCTCCACTGTAAAATCCATCCCCTGTAGGGAAATGGACCACCTAAGCAGTTTGGGGTTTTCACCCTTCATCTGATTTAGCCACAAGAAGGGCTTATGGTCTGTCTGAATGGTGAAGTGAGTGCCAAACAAGTAGGCCCTCAGCTTCTTCAGGGCCCAGACCACAGCAAAGGCCTCCCTCTCAATAGCTGACCAATTTTTCTCTCTGGGTGTCAACCTCCTACTAATGAAAGCAATAGGCTGATCATTACCATCAAAATTCAGTTGAGACAGAACAGCTCCCACACCCAACTCAGAAGCATCTGTTTGGACAATGAATGGCTTGGAGTAATCTGGACTCTTGAGGATAGGTGCTGTGCACATGGCCTGCTTTAGGTCATTGAATGCTTTCTGACAGCTTGCTGTCCACTGAACTTTCTTTGGCATCTTTTTGCTTGTCAGGTCATTAAGGGGGGTCACTATGGACCCATAATTTCTGACAAACTTCCTATAGTACCCAGTCAGGCCCAAGAAAGCTCGAACCTGAGTCTGGGTGATTGGAGGAGTCCAGTCCTTGATGGCCTGTATCTTACTCTCCAGTGGCTGAACCTGGCCTCCACCTACAAGGTGGCCCAGGTATACAACCTGTGACTGCCCTATCTGGCACTTGGTGGCCTTGATAGTGAGGCCTGCCTTTTGCAGGGCCTCTAACACTTTCCTCAGGTGGACCAGGTGATCCTCCCAGGTGGAGCTAAAGACAGCAATATCGTCCAGATATGCTGCACAGAAGTCATCCAGCCCAGTGAGGACTTGATTCACCAACCTTTGGAAGGTGGCAGGTGCATTTTTCAGTCCAAAGGGCATTACCACAAATTGATAATGCCCTCCAGGGGTAGAAAATGCTGTCTTAGGTTTGGCTTCCTCAGCTAACCTGATTTGCCAATACCCAGCTGTCAAATCAAATGTGCTTAAGAAGTTGGCAGAAGCCAATCTATCTATAAGCTCATCTGCTCTTGGTATTGGGTGGGCATCAGTCTTAGTGACTGCATTGAGGCCTCTGTAGTCTACGCAAAACCTCATCTCTCTCTTACCACCCTGGGTGTGAGGCTTTGGCACTAGAACTACTGGGCTAGCCCAAGGGCTATCTGAGGGCTCAATGACTCCCAGTTCCAACATTTTCTGCACTTCAGTTTTGATGCAGTCTCTAACATGATCAGGCTGTCTGTAGATTTTACTCTTGACAGGCAGACTGTCTCCAGTGTCAACATCATGGGTACACCAATCAGTTTGGCTGGGTGTCAGAGAGAACATATGTCGAAAGGATTGCAGAACTTGCCTGCAATCCTGTTGCTGATGTTCAGTGAGGCTGCCACAAAAGACAACACCATCAACTGACCCATCATCAGGATTCTGAGTGAGCAGGTCTGGGAGAGGGTCACTCTCTTCCTCCTGTCCCTCATCTGTGGCCATGAGCAAGCTCATGTCCTTCCTGTCAACATATGCCTTGAGCCTGTTAACATGGAGCACTCTGAGAGGGCTCCTGGGAGTTCCAAGGTCCACCAAGTAGGTAACCTCTCCCTTTTGCTCAATGATGGTGTGGGGCCCAGACCATTTGTCTTTCAGAGCTGCTGGGGCCACTGGCTCCAGCACCCACACCTTCTGTCCTGGCTGGTACACAGTCAGTACAGCCTTTTGGTCATGCCAAGCTTTTTGAAGTTCCTGGCTGGCCTCAAGGTTTTTAGATGCCTTTTCCATATACTCAGCCATCCTGGAGCGGAGACCAAGTACATAGTCCACTATGTTGGTTGCAGGCTTTTTGAGAGGTCTCTCCCATCCTTCCTTCACCAAACACAGGGGTCCTCTTACAGGATGCCCATACAGAAGCTCAAAAGGGCTGTAGCCAACCCCCTTCTGTGGGACCTCTCTGTAAGCAAACAAGAGGCAGGGGATCAGGACATCCCATCTTCTCCTAAGAGGTTCAGGTAGTCCATGAATCATCCCTTTCAGGGTCCTGTTGAATCTCTCAACAAGCCCATTGCATTGTGGATGATAGGGTGTGGTGAACTTGTAGTTCACACCACACTCTTTCCACATGGCAGTCAGATATCCTGACATGAAGTTTGTACCTCTGTCAGAAACGACCTCCTTAGGGAAACCCACTCTGGAGAACACTCCAACTAGGGCTCTTGCCACTACAGGGGCTGTAGTGGTCCTAAGGGGAATAGCCTCAGGATACCTGGTGGCATGGTCCACCACCACCAGTATAAACTTGTGTCCTGATGCTGTCTGGGGTTCCATTGGACCAACAATGTCAATCCCCACTCTTTCAAAGGGAACCCCCACCACAGGTAGTGGTATGAGGGGGGCCTTTGTTGTGCCACCTGACTTACCACTGGCTTGGCAAGTGACACATGAGCGACAAAACTCCTTGGTATTCTCATTCATATGGGGCCAGTGAAAGTGTGAGACAAGCCTGTCCCAAGTCTTTGTCTGACCTAAATGACCTGCAAGGGGAATCTCATGGGCCAAGGTGAGAAGGAAACCTCTCAGAGACAAGGGGATGACCAGCCTCCTGGTTGCACCAGGCTTGGGGTCTCTTGACTCAGAGTACAGGAGTCCATCTTCCCAGTATACCCTGTGGGCACCTGTGGCATTCCCTGCAGCCTCAGCAGCAGCCTGCTGTCTGAGGGGTTCAAGGGAAGGGCAGCTCAACTGTTCCTTCCCCAGGTCTGCTCTGGAGGGTCCCCCTGAGCCCAGAAACTCAACTTGATCAAGTTCAAGCTCTTTAGGCTCAGTTTCCCTCAGCTCTTCTAGATCAGCCTCCTCAGAGACTTGATACTCAACCTGGGGCAAGGGGGAAGGCAAAGCCTTACCCTTACTGCTCTTCTTCTTGGAAGGTGTCTGGTCCATAATTTCAGGATCCAGCACCTGTTCAGTGGGGCATTTTCTGGCCTGTGACCTAGTCACAGCAAGCACATGTGCTGGCAAGCCTAACATCTCCATGTGAGTCCTCTGCTCCACTTCTGACCATTGTGATGACTCCAAATCATTGCCCAACAAACAATCAACTGGGAGGTCTGAACTGACTACAACTTTCTTTTGTCCCTTCACTCCACCCCAGGAGAAAGCTACAATTGCCACACTATGACTAGTAGTGACATTGCTGGCATTGGTCACCAGGAAATCAGTACCTGGCATGATCTGTCCAGGGTCCACAAAGTTAGGTGTCACCATGGTGACACTGGCACAAGTGTCCCTATAGGCCTGAGCCATTTTGCCATTAATCAAAGGTGTCTGCCTGTATTTGCCCAAAGTATTGGGACTTATTTCAGGGGACATATCCATATCCCCTGTACAGACAAGGACAGCCTGAGTGAGTGTGCCAACTAAGTTGTCAGACCCCTCAGTACCCAAGGTTAACCCAACTAATGCCTTGGGAGTGACACTACCACTACTGACTGTACTAGGGGGTGCAGTTGCTTTAGGAGCTGTAGTGGCAGGAGTTTGTCCTCCTCCTCTTTTGGTGCACTCACTAAACCAGTGAGATTTACTTTTGCAGTACTGGCACCACCTTTTTGACTGGCCTTCTTGAGTCTTCTTCTTCTGGGAAGCCTGACCCCCACCCTCTTTGGTTTGTTGGGGACCTGGTGAAGACTTCTGGTCATTTTGCTCATTCTTAACATTACCCTTCTGGTCTGCTTTCTTCTGACCACCCTGGTTCTGGTTCTGGTTCTGCTTGATCCTTGTCCTGACCCATTTGTCTGCCTTCTTTCCCAATTCTTGGGGAGAGGTCAGATCTGAATCAACAAGGTGCTGGTGCAGCAACTGGTTCTGACAATTGTTCAAAATTTGTTCTCTCATCATTAGATTATACAATCCTGTGTAATCTGTAACCTTGCTACCCAGCAACCAGCCCTCCAAAGCCTTAGTGGCACAATCCACAAAATCAGACCAGTCCTGAGACTGAGTTTTCTGGGTGTCTCTGAACAGCAACCTGTACTGCTCAGTGGTTAAACCAAACCCATCAACCAGTGTATTCTTCAGGACCTGGTAATTGTTAGCATCCTCCACTCTTGTAGTGAGGAGCTTATCTCTACCTTTACCATCAAAGGAGAGCCACAGTATAGCTGCCCACTGACTCTGGGGAATGTTCTGCACCGTGCAGGCCCTCTCCAGAGCAGCCATCCATTTCTGGATATCATCCCCTTGCTTAAAGGGGGGCACTATTTTAGTCAGGTGTTTAGTATCTAAACCCTTCTCTCTATCTCTTGGGAGATTGCTGCCACCAGTGGGAGCTAGCCCACTCATCTGCTGCTCTCTTGCCAGGGCAAGCTTCTCTTTGGCCAGGGCAATTTCTTCCCTTTCAATCCTCAGTTCAGCTTGTCTCATCCTAGCCTCATGCTCCTTTCTCTGAGGGGAAGTAAATCTCCTCTGTGGAGGATTCCTTCTCCCCTGAGAAGAGGCATTAGAGTGCAGAGATCTATTGGAGTCCCTAGAAAGAGATCTATCTCTCCTAACTCCAAGGTTAGGCCCACTTCGGGTTAGTACTGGGGGGCCCCCAGATCCTAGCCCAAGTAAGTCTAAGTTGGTCCTAGTTAGCCTTCTGACTACCTCAAGACCCTTGTCTGCCTCATCCCCAGAGAGTACCTCCTGATCCTCCTCCTCAACTGCTGAATCAGTGTTGGGGAGGTCTGGATCCCCAGAGGTTCCCTCTAAGGCTGGCATGCTCTCATGTAACTGAGAGAGCTTTCTGGCATCATATGTCTCTAAGAGACCTATCAGAAAGGGAATGGTGGGGTTAGACCCCTGCTTCAGTTTCCTGGAGACACAGAGTTGCCTCATCTCCTGAAAATTGAGAGCTGCATATCTTGAAGTGACCTGTGGAGGGTCAACACTGACCAGGGGAGTCTCAGTAGAGTCCCCCTGAGTCGACATGCTTTTCTAGTGAGGTGTAAGTGGTGCACTTACCTACACTATATGTTTGCCTACTGATCCCTTGCTAGAGTTGTAGTTTAGGGTGTGCTAGGCCCTAGGAGCTACAACAGCTGGTTCAGTAGAACTCAGAGTATTCTAAGCTAAGTTATATGTACCTTTAGTACTTATGTGATCTTTCACAAGATATTCTTAGGGCATGTGTGGTAAAACAACAGCAAGCTCAAATCCCAACCGCTGCTCACCAATGTGAGAAGTTGGCCTGATGTGCAGTGCTCACTATTCTAGTGATCACTATATATCAGTCCAAACAACCCTTATTGATGATTGGTTGTAAGTCAACCTTATAGACCAGCTATCCTAGTAGCATGGATACGAGCAGTCTAAGGCTAAGACTCTAGAGGGCGTGTTAAGCCAGCTGTTTTACCATCACATTACCCCTTGAACACCCAGTGAAAGGACACCACACAAGTGTTATGAAAATAAACAATGTATTTATTAGAATCACAACAACCCTGTACTCTTTATGAGGACAGGGTGCTAAGCACACAACAAAACTCTTACGAAAATACTTTTAAGTTAGCACGTTACACAAATGCCCGAGGGGCACGAAAAACCATATACGCTAAAAGTGGAATGCGAATTACTAGCAGGTAAGTAACGATTCTCAGAGGCTTTGGGATCGCTAGGACTGGACTACTGAACCTTTAGATTACTAGCAGGAGGCCTAGGGAACTCGGGTGCAGAGTGTGCACTCTCACGCGGGATGCGGGACAAAGTCTATGGAAGCTAGAATTCACAAAGTTAGTGTTCACGGGCGAACCCGACCTGGTGGGAAGAAAACGACAGTGGATCCTGACCCTAGGATAGTGAGGCTATGCTGGGACACCGAAGTGCCGAAGTTACCTAGCCCAGGGGCTGCAGCTGCATAGGTCTGAAAAGACGTCGGGAATCTCGTTGCCGGACCGGGAGCCTGGAAGGAAGAAGTTGCTGGCAGGCGACCAGTGAAGGAAAGTTCGATGGATCCAAGCCTGGATCAAGGAAGAAGAAAACCTGAAAGCAGAGGGGACCAAGTTCTTGAATCACTAGCCAGTGATTAAGTGGGCACCAGGATGGCACCGGGCGAAGTCACCGCAGTCAGGTGAGTGGGCGCTGCTGGGCTCTGCAGTCTCTCGGACCAGGAGGCGTTGTCGGCGACCAGGATGGAGGTGCGAGCTGTCCCACGATGGATGAAGTCGTTGGCGTCGAAGTTACCCAGGATTGGGCAACAAGCCGTGGCTAATTCAAGCCCACGCGGTGGACTCAAAATGGCGTCTTGAGTGGACCAGGAGGGTCCGGGGTGCTCCTCTTCGGGAAGGGAGCAAGGGCCAGTCTGGAGCAACCAGACCAGCAGCCGAAATGTCGTCGGGCGTCGTCAGGAAGGCCACAAGCCAACGGGCTAGTAGCCAAACAACGCGGTGAGCAGCGGAAAGCAGAAGGGCCCCACGCAGATCGTGGAGATGCTGGGGGACTGCACTTCGGAGCTGGAGCTGCTCAGAGTCGGGGCTTCTCGGACCCCAAAGCACTCACCAGTAGATTACTCGGCGGGCTTGCTGGAAAGAAGTCGTGCAGTCTTGCAGATGGCCGGTCCCTTGAGGTCTCGTCGCACCCACGGTTCTCAGCTGGGCTGTAGAGGTGGGTAGAGGTCAGAGGTGCCAGGGAAGCCGGTTCTCGTCGAGCTGGGCAGTCGGATTCCGGAGGAAGGACTTACAGCAGACCGCAGTGTTCTTAGATGGTGCCTGCGGATGCAGGGTGACTACTCCTTAGTCACAAGGGAGAAATCTTAGGAAGAAGTCTTGAGTTCCTTTCGCAGAAAGTAGTTTCAGGATTCAAAGATGATCTGATTTGGAAGGGGGCCAGTCTCTACCTTTATCCTGTAAAAAGGGGATGGCACGCGACTAAGTCCTGCCCTATGGGTGGGACTAGGAGGGGGGTGGTTACACCCACTTCCTTGGCGGGCTTTTCCCCAGCACAGGGTCTGGAGTGACCCTGGAACTGGTTCCAGCCAGCCTATGCACAGTGAGCACCGGGGTGCCACGTGCAGTCACCTTCCTCTAAAGCCCTGCCTACCTACAATACACAAAACCCTGTCTGGGACGGTGCTGGCACCGCCCCTGGCAGGAAACCCTTTGTCCTTATCTCCTGCTCTGGGAGGACTCCCAGCAGCAGGAGGGCAGACTTGTGTCTCGGTGGCAGCATCCATTTTGTGGATGCTAAGGCTCTGTCTGACTTTTAACCGGGTTATAGGTTACAGGCATGTCGTGTCCCTCTAGAAGGGTGGAATGCTAACCCCGTCGCCAGAATTGGCGAGGGGTTAGTATTCCAATTCGTATGACACCTTACTCGACATGTTTTGATAAAGCGATACCAGAGTTGGCACATAACCGCGAGGATTATAATGCACTTAAGAGTATATGGTATGCGATATCATGGAAACGGCTAAGGGATGGATCCCGAAAGCCGCAGACAGGCTCAGCTCATGCTAGAGCACCATCTCACACGATTCCAAGCACTCTGCCTTCAGGATTGTTAAGGCCTGCTATAGGAGTGACTGATAGGAGATCTGTGTGTCCATTTTAGGGTTAGATATAGGTATACTATATCTAAAGCAAAGGGTGAGTACACCACCTTGCCCCAGCTGTCGTGCAGCCAGTTGTGTCAGTTTTAGTTAGTCAATCCAGGGGTGGCACAATACATGCTTCAGCCCCTGGGAGACTTCTGGGTGCACCTCAGCCCTGGGTACAGGGACTTGGAGAGGGCCCAGTGCCAATTCAGTACCTGAGTACAATTTGGATAGAGAGAACAGCTAGGCTGTGGGTCTGATTAGCAGGCCCACAGCCAGGGAAAGTCGTAAACCAGTGCAGCAAAAAGCAAAAATCTGGGTGATCATAGGATTGCAGACCCTACTCTCCTACAGTGGATAGGAAGGCAGGGTCGTCCGAGCACGGACGGTGACGCCTGGCAACGTTCCGGTCAACCGGTGCACCGGAAGCGGGCCTGGACCAGGTGCCCAAAAGGACATCCGTCAGGGCCTCATTAAACGGCAGCAGAGGCTCCTGGGGGCATGACTGCGGTTTAAACACTTCGGTCAGAATGTTCGGCTTGACCTTCGCGACAGGGAGCTCAAGGCTCAAGGCCTTGGCAGCCCTCATCAGGACCACCGAATAGGCAGCACCTGCCTCAGACGCCACAGGGGTCGGGGAGACAAACCCAGGGTTGGGCGACTCGTCCAGACCACTGGCATCACCCAGATCACCTACCCAGTCCACATCATACTGGCAGGCACGGGATAAAGGGTCCTCAGACCCCTCCCAACCCTCTCCATACTCGTCCTCATCGCCGTATTCTGGATCGACGATATAGACCTCGGGGTCAATGGGCCCCATCGGCGCCGGATCCGGCGTCGGACGACGCCGGTCCGACTCCGCGTCAGGAGTCAGAGGGGGAATGGGGGTGGCGCCGCGTGGCGTCGGCGCCGGGGACCCGACGCCGGCCGGAACCGACGGCGGAGTCGCTGCACCGCGCGGAGGCGGTACCACGGGGTGGCTCAAAGGAACCGACGCCGGAGAGGCCGGTAGACCAGCCGGCGACGAACCTGAGGGGCCCAGCGGCGCCGAGGCCGGAGCCACCGGCGGCGTCGAGGCAGGAGCACCCGAACCGCTCGGGCCCCCAGACGGGACCGACGGGCCCGCAGGCGCCGTAGGCCCCGCCGGAGGAGACCTCGCCCTCATAGCGATGAGGAAGGCCTCGATCTCCTCACTCGACGCGCCTTCCCCAGGGACCGACGGTATGGGTCAGACGGCGTCGGCAACCCACGCGGGGCCGCGGGGGTGGGGCCACCCGAGCCCCCGGCCGCATCACGCGGGCGTCGGGGGGAGTCGGGGGTACGATGACGACGCCCCGACCTCTTACGCTTACCTGACGAACCGGAGGAATGGTGGCGACTCCCGGAGCGCTCATGGCGGCTCCGCGATCGTTCCTTCGACCGCTCCCTCGACCTCCGACCGGACCGGGACCGCTCTCGACGCGGGGCCGACACACGGAGCTCGAGAAGCTTGCGGGACCGCTCCCGCCTAGCTTTTCCAGTCAAGGCCCGACAGTCGACGCAGGACTCCACGTCGTGGTCCGCGCCCAGACACCGGAGGCAGAGTCGATGGTGGTCGGTGACCGACATCAGGCGGTCGCACTCGTCGCAACCCTTGAAACCAGGCATCCTACCGGCACCGTAGAAGATTAAGTAATTAACAATAAACTTGGTCAAAAGACCGGAGTACTGCTCTTCGGATCTGCGCTAACTGGCGCGGAAAAAAGAAGAACTGACGTCAGCGCGCGGAGGCGGCGTCTATATACTCCAGCGACGTCATCACGGCGCACGACGCCGACGACGCGGAGCCGCAGGGGACGCCTGCAGACGACGCCTACCGACGCGCAGGGGTACTGCTACGCAAAAGTTTCCGGATCCAGACTGACGCCTGGGGATATTCTAAGGTAAGGAATCTAATACTAACCTGTTTCTTTCAGATGTTGGTGCCTTATATTTCTTGTCCAGCCGTGGTACCACTGCGGAGACCGAGGCTGGTGTTTGCATAAGCTGTTTCCCCTGCTCCCATATGTGGTCAATCATAGGAATTGATCTGGTTGTTTTCCTAGCCGGGTCTTTAAAATCATACAGGAAACAGTCTGTTTCATGGGATTCCATCGTCATATGGAATCTTGTGGCCGCTCTTTCCACAAGGCTGTGAAATCCGCCAATGTCCACTGGCGGTGAGTCTGAGGTAGTGGGCTCAGGTGTGGCAGGAGACGGAGCGATGTAGTCCTCATCGTCTCTATGGTCAGACTGGTCGTCTCGGACCTCTCCATCCTCTGGTTCTTCGATTTCCTCGTCAGAAGACAGGATATTCTGCACTGGGTCTCTTTCCTGACGGATCACTAAAGGTGATGGCCTAGGCTGTGAAGATGGCGTCGGTCCAGATGTAGCTGGATTTGTCCCCATTGATGGAGCAGTGGTTGGTTCAGGAAATTGCTGCTTGTAGTCTTGAATCAAGAACTGCAAGTCTGAAACTATAGACACCGGAAGGCATACCATTGGCGTGACTTGCGTCTGGACATGCGAATGTTCAGTCTCTTCTGTAAATTCCACTTCATCCCCATCATCATCAGTGCTTTGGCACTTTACTATGAGATCTGAAGGACTGGTGGCCTGTCCGTACTGGTCTTCGTCTGAGTCTTCGTCTTGCAGTAGACAAGATGGGGGCAACTTTTGCACCCTACTGGGAGACGCTAAGTCTGGTGTTATCGACTTTTTCGTGCTCTTCTTCGTTGGTGGAATCGTAGACGGCTGAATGGCCGCTGACAACGGAGAAATCAGCTCCGATTGTTTCCATAGTGTCGACGATGACGTCGTCGACTGAATTTCAATCGTCGTCGATGGTGCTTTCGTCGACAGTACCTTCGTCGGCGGAACCTTAGTCGACGGCAACGTGGTCGATGGTGCACTCGTCGACGGTGTCTTCGTCGTCGTCGGTGTCTTCGTCGACGACACGCTCCTCGACGGTTTTAGTTTCGTCGTCGACGCTGATGTCGTCGTCGACGTGGTCGACGGTATCTTTATCATCGTCGATGGCTTCTTAATGAGGATAATCGACGACACAGGCTTACCCGCCGTCGACGATGGAGTAGTCGTCGAGGAGAAGGCTGACGACGCCGTCGTCGTCGACGTTGACACATAGACTGGAGACACAGTCTTCTTCAGCGCTGAGGAAAGTGTCGACGAAGTAGTCGTCGACGACAGCGCAGGCTTCCTGAAGGCAGGAACCTCCTTGTCAGACGTTGTAGATTTTGCCTCTGAAGACTTCTTGACAGTCTTTTTAGGAGGAACGTCTGTAGGGCTAGGGGAAGCAACCCTTGGCCTCTTCAAGGATAATTTAGAGGAAACAGAAGCTACCTCACCGTCCTCTGAAGACTCCAGGTTGTCTCTGGTTTTCAGCCTGTTCAACCAGAGGAGCAGCCGTCCTTCTCTGTCTTTTAGAGTTTTTGTAGAGAATGTTCTACAAACTCTACATTCCTTAGGTGAATTATCGGGACAAAGACAGTATAAGCAGGTTTCATGCTTATCGTCGACGTGGAGCCTCTTCTTACCACAAGAAGAGCAAGCTCTGAAAAGACCCTTCTTCTGTTGATCAGCCATGGCAGATTTATGAAGAAAATATCCAATTTCTGTGAAGAAATGAGTTTAAACAAGGAAACCTGAGGAGAACTCGGGTGGAGACTCCCTAGCACAACGTGCGGTAGAAAATCTGAGAGACTGGGGCTCCTGACAGGAAGGTTCTAGAGGGAGGTGGTAGCTGATTGGCTACCTTCTGGAGTTTGGTCCTTTTTACAAAAGGACATAGATAGGCTACTAAGGCGAGGCCTTTAGGCCTATTTTTCTCTATGTATGTCTATAGGACATTACTTTTCTATGTACCGGAGACTCCCGTCTCGACAACGGGGAATGATTCAGGAATGTGAATCTATGAAAGACACCCATAATACTGGATAATACCTAGATATCACACTAGGACATTTCCTAGAGAAAAGGTAAGTACACATTTTTTAGTTCTTGTCAATTTTTTCAAAGTTCCAAACAAAAGCAACTCCACACAAACATTTTTCAAGGAAAATAGTCAATGTATTCCTATGGAGAAAAATGAAGTTATCCGTTAACAGGCAAGTACTTTGTTGTGGGAGCTGGTATTCTGGGGTTAGAACCAGGGTTCCCCCAGGGTCAAGGATGAACTCTCAAAGCACCCTCAGTGGCACTAGGGCGGCCGGGTGCAGAGTGCTGAGGCCCAATGTTATCTAATCGGGGATAGGGGGCCTCCTGTAGGTGGCTGCTCAAAAGCAAGCCACACGGTTGTGGGAGCAAAGCTCCTTGTGTTAGGCTCAGGGCAAAGGAGGATCTGGTTTAGCACACAAAGTGTACTGCAGGGGCGGCTGGCTGCAGGGTGCTGTTTAGGCGTGGTGTGCCCTGTTGTTTTCAATGGGGATTCATTGTTTTCGTTTTTAGGTGCAGGCTCGGTCCAGGAAGACTTCTGGGATGGACAAACAGCTGGTCAGTTAAGTGGGAGGGCTCGGGGACGTAGGTGCACCTAGGGTTCTTTTCTCCAGGGCGGCTGAATGCAGGGGTGTCTTTTGAGATTGGATTTCACCTTGCCGGGCCACTCAGTGCAGTGACTGCAGGTCACATCAGGAAGTCCTGGAGGGGTCAACGCACTGTGGACTCCGACTCTGCAGGGCTTCGCTGGGATCAGTGGGCTACTCGAACTCCGGCTGTAGGTGACAGGTTCCAGGCGTCAGGTTTCATTGTCCTCAGCAGACTCAGAGTCTGTCTTTGGAGTTTCTTTTGAACAGAGCTGCTGTTCACAGGAGATTCGGCCTTTGTTGAAGGCAGCCAGTCCTCCCATGGGTTCTGGAGCTTGCTGGCTGCAGGACAAGGCAACTTTTGGCCCAGGATCTCTGGAAACTGCAGACGTGCCGGTAGGGCTGGGGCCAGGTCAGTTCTTCTCTGCAGTCTCCTCTGTTGGGTGTCTTTTTTCGTCCTTCTTCGTAGGTTGCAGGGCTGCCTTCTTAGTTCAGGGCTGCCCTCTAAATACAGTATTTAGGGGGTGTTTTAGGGGTCTCGAGGTTAGTAGCCAATGGTCTACTGACCTTAGGGTGACTAAATTATTTGTGTACTCACCCCACGTAAGGGAGTGGGCACAATCCCTAGTCCTGACTGTAGAGGGCCTGCCTACAAGCAAGCCGGGCCGAAGACGGCTGCAATGCCAGAAACCGGTCCCCGGAAGCTTGTTTCCTTTCCAGTAAAGAATTGGCTTGGTAGTTTGGTCTGCCCTGTTCCCATGATGCACTGGGCCAGGGTCAGACTAATTTGCATATAGCCAGGTTCTGAGCTGGGATGGTGCAGTGAGCTAAAAAACGGTGATGGATCAAGCCCTAATCCTTTGACTGGGTATAAGTGTTCTGTTTAATTCAGATGCTCTGTCCATCACCACCCCCTTTTCTGAATCGTTTTGGCCACTATAGGAGTGGCAGGGTATGCTCAGACATGAGTCCCTTGCTCACTGCACCATCAGGATTCAAGCAAGCCGGGCCGAAGACGGCTGCAATGCCAGAAACCGGTCCCCGGAAGCTTGTTTCCTTTCCAGTAAAGAATTGGCTTGGTAGTTTGGTCTGCCCTGTTCCCATTATGCACTGGGCCAGGGTCAGACTAATTTGCATATAGCCAGGTTCTGAGCTGGGATGGTGCAGGGAGCTAAAAAACGGTGATGGATCAAGCCCTGATCTTTTGACTGATCTTTTGACTGTTGTGTTTAATTCAGATGCTCTGTCCATCACCACCCCCTTTTCTGAATCTACAAGAGAGCGAGCACTGAAGAGTGGGCTTCACCTTGCTTCCCCCACTTGAGGGGTGGGGTTAGCAGTGGTAGGCACACCTTCTGTACTGTGCTAATTTTTCCCGCATGTCTTCCAGCCGAAAAGGAGGAGATAGGAAGGGGGCATGCTCCTGATAGCAGAAGAGGCTGGGGGTCGCATTACAAAGGCGGCAAGGCCTGTGAAGCTCCTCTGGCACCAATGGCTCTTTCTGGCCTGGGGAAGTGTGACCACCTCTGCCCAAGAAAGGCTTTGTTTCTGGGCTCCGGGAGCGAAATCTCCCACCACTGGGGTCCAGAACATGTCAAGTGGTGGCAGGCTGGTGAGTACCAGTCAGGGAACCCACCAGAGGCTGGTCGTTTTTCAGGGGGCATCTATAAGATGCCCTCTGAGTGCATTTTTCATTAAATCCCAAAATGGCATCATTGTGGGTTTAATGTGTTGAGAAGTTTGTCATAACAAACTCCACAGCACCATAATGGCTTTACTGAAAACTGGTAAGTTTGGTATCAAACTTCCAGCACCATATAATCTTAATGGCTTACAGTGTGTACGAATTGGTCTATACACTGTAGGGGTACAGGGCTCATGCACCTATACCCTCACCACTGGTATAGTGCACCCAGCAAGAGAAGTGGCTGACATATGCTAGGGCAGTGGGTTGTAGGCATGGCACACAGGATTGTGTGCCATGTCGATTCTTTACTTTGTTTTGCACCAAAACACGCAGCCTGCAACGGTAGTGTGTGTGTGAGTGTGTGTGTGTGTGTAAAGGTACAGGGCTTCTAAGGGTGGCCCAATAAGTGCTGCAACTCTTAGAAGCCTTACCTGGACACAGTGCCCTTGGTATCCATGGTACCTTTTGCAAGGGTCTGACATGTGGCCAGAGACGTGCCAATTGGGCGTCAAAGTTACAGTTTTGGGAAAGAGCACAGGCCCAGGGAAACTGATTGGCAGGGACCCAGGGCACATAGAGTCAAAGTGCACCAGTAGTCTGGCAAAAAGTGTGCGGGGATACTGCAACAGAAACCCAGCTTCTTACAACAATGTTGTGTCAACACACTGTGCACCCAGCAAATTATGCATGCCAGCCCCATTCCTGGATGTACAAACTGTAAGCGCACATGAATGACTAATTTCCGTAAGCAATGATTTGCAAAATATTGCACATTTATTCCACACATTTTGCAGCACATTTTTTCAGCCCAATTGTGATTGACACAGCTTGACACCCTTTTCAAGAGATAGATAGTGAGGACCCAATCGATCAGGATTTTTATAAAGCGAAACTACTCACCCGTGAGGGTCTCAAGGCACTGTCTAGCCTAGTCTTGGCCTGTCTAGCATATTTTGTCTATAGAGTATCGCTCCAACATTATTTAATCAATGACCTCTCTTACTCCACCAGTCTCAAGACTTCAGGTTGCTGCTCACCCGTATCTGGTCATTTAGCATGGTCTCCTCTGGGTCCTCATCCAGTTCTCGCTGAGGGTATGTACTGATCCCATGGGCATCCAGGTCTTGCCGGATCTGTGGTGCCAACATACAATGTCCGTTAGTCACTCGTTAAAGACAGCTGGCTAACAAGTCCACTTCGCTGCCTGAATATAATTTCTCTCTATAACTCCATCACTCTGCACCATAAGCTTTTCTTCTTAAGCTTGAGCCTATAGTGCCCTCTAAGGACAGCTGTAGGCTGCTTCTCTCACATAAACACTACCAAGAGTCACTTGCTATTCTCTTCTGAACTATATGCCTGATGAGGGGTTAAACGACAAGATTTAACTCATATGGTCCATTGTTACTCCACCCGGTGAACATCGTAAACTCAAAAACTACTAATTATGATCAAATGAGAAAAAAAATGGCTGACATTCTTAGCTGAGAACGTGGCCTGACCTTGCTAAAAGCTAATTTGTGCTGCAGCTCACCTTACCGCTCAGTCCCTCTTGACAAGCACAGCCTTGTCAATTCAGAACCAGGCTTTAATTATTGGCTCAACTCAATCTCAGGCTCACTCACAACTGTAGCTAGGAATGTGCCATCAACCTGCCATGCTGCATGTTTCTTCTGTTTTATAATGCTTTCCTTGATACCTATTCTCTCAGCTCTCAGGGCAAACCATCCAGCATTCCTAAGAAGGGCATCGACTTCCAATCCCATCTTTGTCTTAGCCACCCTACACCCAGTGCATCCTCATTTGCACCCTGATCTCAGCCCAGTACAGCTCAAGACAAAACCTTCATGTCCATAACAGTTTTTCCTCAGCATGCTACATAGGTGTGCCTATGAATCGGGAACCTCTGACACACTAAGCTTCAGTTGGCAACAAATTTGTCCCTTGCTTTCTCCAGTTTGTGCAACCCTTAACATCCCGAGAACCCCCTGGCATCCCCTATGGCAATAGGATTCTCCGGCACCTGGCACAACTACATCCAAATGCCTTCTTATGCCAAGAGCAGCCTTTCCTACATGTAGACATCCAGCTCAATTGCCCGTCAGTCTTTACCTCATGTTAAGAACAACTTCTCTGGCGTAAAGTAATACCCAACACAACTCACCCCAACTCTACCTCGTTGGACTCACCCGCTCTTTGAATTCCTCCCGTTCATCCAGAGTCATCGTGTCCGCCTTGGCGATCACAGGCACCACGTTCACCACTTTACCCAGGCGCTTCATGAATTCCACATCAAGCGGACGCAACCTGCAGTGAGCAAGGGCAGAGTGTGAGACTGAGGATGGGTCCTGTTGGGTGCCCATTTTACAGTAACACTTTTTGGTTTCCACGTCAAGACACCAGTGTGTGCTTCATGCAACATCTACTTCCATCAGTCTTAAGCGGCATTGCGTTTGTGAGCACATTAGTCTATTGATTCATTTGAACATGCGTACTGTGGCACATAGGTGCATCCTGGTGTTTTATGCAGTTAGTACCTGCTGAGTATGAGAAGGTGCAGCAGCGGGCCCAATGCACTGTCCTATATATATTTCCTTTAGTCCCCTGCTATTTACAGAATACACTCAATAGGGGAGCCTCAGTTCATAGGTCATGAAGAAGTCATTGCAATTTACCTGCATGTGCAAAGGACACTACCTATGATGCAGAGGGTGCAATAAGCATCAGGGACACAATTTCACAAATTACAGGAAGGGCTAGGGAAATTCTTGGAATCTTTACTGGTACCAGAATTGCAGCAGTGCAGTTTGATAATGTAGAAATGCTCTGTATCACCACTTCAGTCACTACATCTACAGGAGGTTGTGCGTATATGTAGGTACTCTGCATATCTAATGAGCTCTAAGCAGGAAACTTAATGCTAAACTCATCTGGCAAGAGTGCTCTTAATACAGTCATCTGTCAACACATCTGACATCAGATGAGGATGGACCTACCACCAAATGATTGACAACGCCTGAGGGGGGAGGAAAAAAACTTGAAACAAGGCAATTCTCAACTCATACACTAGAAGGTGGAATAATGCACAGCAAGAGAATCCAGAAAAGATTTAGGCTGCAAAACTATAGACAGTAGTCATATTGGCTCGTGGGTCTATCTGCTGACAGCCAAGTTCTCGATTGCTTCCAAGTGTTCCAGTGTCTTCTGTCAGTGGCCATTGCATCTAAACCCTGCACATGGTTATGGATAACAATGTTTATCTAAGTTAACCAGAACTTAGTATAACTGAGATTCCTTTTTACAGAGTCCACAATGTGTACTGAACCACCTCTAAAAGTTGATTTTTCCATATAATGATTTTGCTTTTTATCGACATTAACATATAAACATGCGAATGCTATAAAATTAGTAGGATCCACGTTTGGTTTGCCCATAAATAATGTAGGCCTGCATATGGAATGGCTAATGCTTGGGAGCTATCTTGTTTCTCGACACGTGTGCATTACGTTTCTAGGAGAATTTAAGTACAAATTAACAAAAGCTATGTGTCTCTGCTTTTTTCCCAATGTGAAATGTTTTCTTTTACATGATAACTGTTAAATATCCTAATTGAGTCGGGGAGTGGGGGTTGATGATGTTGGATAAGGTGCCATTCCCAAATGCTTTTAGGTTGAAATGTGATAAAGGAGACTCTAATGTTTATTGTACCTTATGTTATCATGTGCCTGTGGAATGTTGGATTCACGCTGTATAACATGCCAAATCTTTCAATAAAAAGTTATAAAAAAATAATAAAAAGAATATCCTAATTGATTGCATCAGTGCACCTGCAGAACACAGGCCGGTCCAATGTATCGTGTTTTGTGGCAGATAATTGTACGTTTGAAGGATGCTCAGCAAAGCTGTATGTTTGGAGGATTGGGAGAAACTAAGGAGCTCAAGATTGCATCTTTTTACTTTACCTGATTGGATCGTTTTTTGGGAACCCGGTTTAGAAATGTTAAAACTGTGATTTAAGTTAGTGCAGAGTAGGTTTTTACAGTTCTGGACGCTAACAGAACTTTTTCCAGACAGCATTGAGCAGAGTAGGGTACTCTCTTTATTTAGAAGGAATGGTTTCTTACCTGTAATTCTAGTTCTATCTCAAGAGACTCTCCATTGAAATCATAAGCAAATGCTGCATGAGGTACACATGTGGCGCGACTATTCAGTGTTTATGATTATCAGCGGAGATCCCACGAAAGAGAACCAATTTTACTTAACTGTTTCTTTGAGGGGACATTAAAATACTTTGTCCTCTTGCTAATCTGGCTTTGATTTGAACTTTATATTAACAAATGCATTCATATATTCATTATTGCGTGATGAAAATGTGATTATTTTGTCTTTTGACACGCACTAACATTTAATAAACTTTTATCGTTCGAAAAAGGAACCACTCTCTGTCTTCCTTGAGAAGCATAATGTGCTTCATGTTATTTAAATGTTCAGATTTTTTTTACAAGACTCAGCAACAAATTTCGATTCATCAGATAGAGCGTTATGGGACTCAAATTTGCACAAAGAAAATCGCTAACACCTCCTTATAGTATGAATTCAGTTTCATCCAAAAGAAGGTAAACCCCACCACGAAAGGAGCAAGGGGGAAATATAATTAGTATCTGATCATCATTTGTTGTGCAGCGCATTTATCAAGATATTACTACACACACAACAAAGTTTCCACATGAGCTAAGACCGAGTGGTGCAATTTACTTGTATTCCTCCAAAACTAATGGAAGCGTCATTAAACACAGCAAAAAATAGACCCATCACTGCATGGACTAAACTATATGAAATCAAGACATTGTGACCTTGGTTAGCGACAAAGGCCTTAATGAAAGTAAATGAACCTTCCCACTGCTGAGAGAGCTACAAATCCATACAAGTAGAAGCAGTGAGATAAACAAATGCTGATAAGTTAACATAAGGTAACATTCCTTAATCTCTCAGTGTAGAGCGTCTAAGAGTGCCAAATCTTCCTAACTATTGTGGTTGTATTAGAAAAGTTGGCTGCTGCCCAGTAATGCAGGGAAGAGGGTAATGCCAAGGAAATTCACTTATTGTGATACAAGTGTGAACAACATTACAAAACATCAAATATGTCAGGCAAAACAAGACTTTGGAAAGTTTTCCTAGCAGTGGCAAAGGACACATACACATGGGTTTTGACCAGACAATCTCTCCCCTACCACATAGGAATAAACCACGACTGAAACAGCACAAGGAGACAATGTACACAGTGTATGGTAAGCTGAACAAAAACACTGTAACATAACATAAGCCTAGCTATGGGATACAACTCTAACTCATTGTGAGTTCCATGTGCCAGAGTATGGATGCAGTTAAATCAGTAAACCGTTGTGAATATTCTTCCTTCGCCAATGTAACGAAGGACAGCCCAGCATGTTCATGGAAGTATAGGTTTCTCTGTGAAAAAATCAAAAAATGCCTGTGTGTGGCTACAAAGTATATCTCAGAAATCAGTGTACATTTGTCAATGCCCACATATCAAGTATCTCTAAGCATGTTAAAGACACTCTTCATATAATTTCACTCACTAACAATCTCTTTCAGGGAGCCCCATTTTATATCTACATCACATTAATTGCCGTCTGTGACAACGATGTACCTCTTAGTGGACAGCTCTAGTCTTATAACACTTCTGGTGCCTTGTTTTTTCGACACTATTCACCCAGAAGTCATGACAACTCATCACACACGGGTGGGATGTTAGCCTCACGATAACATGGTTTTGGGAAATTGTAGCACCTCACATCAGATTATAAATACTATGAATACATTTATTACTGTTCCTTGTTTTTGGTTCCAGCCTTGAGAAAGCTCTTTTGGCCCAGCTCAGCTTACAAATAGTGAAAAAACATATTTGCCGTTTATCATCAATTATCCATGAAAGAATATTATTTAAATATGCGTTGATACTTCTGTAAAATATACGAACAAATAACCCGGAACAGTATGTGTGCCATCTTGTAGTTATTTGGACCCTAAAAACTGCGAGATGCAGCAAAACAGATCATATGCAGCATAAGGGAAATAGGTCAAGAAACCTAGACGCCTGGTGCCTTATTCTTGCAAAACCATGTTCACATACCTGGGTATAAGGAAAATGTTACTTACCCAGTAAGCATCTGTTTGTGGCATGTAGTGCCTTAAAATCACATGCCTAGCTTAGCATACATCCACCATCTAGTGTTGGGCTCGGCAGCTTACACAAGTTGTTTTTCTTTGAAGAAGTCTCGAGTCACAAGGTATAGTGCCCCCTCCTATTGCCTGCTATGTGCATGGTCTTTGATTTGAACGCCAAACAACTCTTGAATGACAAACCAATGAGGCAGGAAAGGCTGGAAAGCGTAAAAGCAGAGGAAAGCCCGGGCTTTCCTCTGCTGTTACGCTTTCCAGCGCTCCCGTTGACCGCAACTATCGCATTGCGGCTTCTGTTTTCCTGCCTCATTGGTTTGCCTTTCAAGAGTTGTTTGGCGATGGGACGTCCCCCGTGCCTTGCAGTCTTTTATGTCTAGCTGAGTGTTTTGTATTGCACAAGCCTATCCCTTATCAAGTGGTATCATCCGTTTTATTTCTAGACCGTCGCGTTATAATCTGAAGATACATTTCTACAGAATTTATTTTGAACTCCATCGTAACATAATCTGGCGGTGTTGGAATTCACCATTGTGGGACGTGCTCAGTGGTCATTATTTGGTCGTGGCCTTTATATAGACGGCACCAAATTCTTGATATAATGACTTACTGGACAGGAAACAGCTTACTAGGAGAGATTCCTATGACTTCTCAGTTCATGGAAGTATTTGACTCCACCATCATCTAGTGCCCTGAAGAAGTCCTGCACTAAGACTAAATGCTTCGGCTGTACTGTGTGTTGAGTCATTAGAACTGGACTCTTTTTTTTTATCAACGTAAAATGAAACTGGAATAAAAAGAAAAAACTGAAGAACTTTTTCTCTGGATATGGACTTCATAACTGTCCTTATTGATCAAATTCCGTTGTGTGGTGCACCTGTGCTGTTCTAAATTGTTAGGTTGCTGAGGGAACAAGCACTGTGACTGTGGGTGTTATTCAGTGTGCACACAGACCCCTGTAAGTATAGAAGGGACAATACTGTTAAAGTGACATTAGGTTAGGGGTTGGCAGTTAGAAGGTCCCACTGTTATGTCTATTTGTTTATAAATGTTTGTAGAACCGTCTGGAACTTGTAAATGGGCCATTACATTTACACGGTAATGTTTTGTAAATCTGTGCAGTTGTATTCCATGTAGCTGCCATACATTTGCCAGCCATGGGTATATTGCCTAAAAAGGCCTTGGAGGCTCCCTTCTTTTCGAGTAGAGTGAGCTTTTGGAGGGATATGTAGAGGTCGTTTAGCATTGGCATAACAAGCTTAGATGCATTTTACAATCCAAAGTGAAATGCTTGCTGTAAATATGGACCTTCCTTTATCTGGTTTTGAAAATGCAGTAAAGAGTTGTTGTGTCTTCCTGAATGCTTGAGTTCTGTCAATATAATACATGAGAGTTCTTTTTACACCCAGTTTTGGTACAACTCTTTCTGCTAAGGAATCTGGTTTTGGAAAGAATACTGCAACTCAATAGATTGATTTAAGTGAAAATGTGAGACCACTTTTGGCTAAAATGTAGGCTTGGTACTCCATACCACTTTAGCTCTAGAAGAACCATTCTTTCAACTTCATAGAGACAATGTCTGAAGCTCATTAACAAGTTTGAGTGAAGTGATTGCAATGAGAAAAGTAACTTTCCAGGATAGGAACAGTAGAGAACACAAGCGTAAAGGTTAAAATGGGGACCCATTAACCTTGTTAACACAACATTAAATTCCCACATTGGTGTTGGAGCAACTTTAGGCAGGATAACACTTTTGAGACCCTCTAGAAAAGCTTTAAGGACAGGAATCCTGAATGTAGAAGTTTGTTCTCTGTTTCTGAGATATGCAACGACTGCCGCTAGGTGTAGTCCTATGGAAGTGAAGGCCAACCCTTAGGTCTGTAAATGTAGAAGGCAACATACAATGCCTTGAGGCTCAGCTGTTAAAGGGTTAAACGCCTTTGAATGGCAATAATGAACAAATTGTTCCCACTTTGCCGCATAGCATGCTCAATAAGTGGGTCTTCTTGCCTTTTTAAGAATGTCCATACCCAGTTGAAGGAGATTCAAGTATCTGAATTCTAAGACCTGTGGAGCCAGATTGCAAGATTGAGAGATCTGGGGTTTAGATATTTTACTTCTCCCTGGTTTTGAGTTAATAGGTCCTGCCAGTTGGGAAGTACCTGGAGTGGAACTACTGAGAGTTTCAGTAGATGGTGAACCATGGTTGTTTGGCCCATGTGGAAGCCACTAGGATGAGGGTCAGAGATGTCTGTCGCAGTTTGTGAATCACAAACTGAAGCAGTGGCAGTGATGAAAAGGCGTAAGCAAATATTCCTAACCAATTCATCCACAGTGCATTGGCTTTGGACTGTGGGTGTTGGAACTTGGAGGCGAGGTTTGGGCATTTGGTGCTTTCTGCCATGGCAAATAGGTCTGTGTTTGGGTTACCCAATTGCTGGTAGAATGGATGAAGGACTTGGGGGTTGAGCTCCTACTTGTGAACTTGTTGTCGTTTCCTGCTTAGGAGGTCTGCAAAGTCATTGTCTACTCCTGGTATGTACTCCGGTAACAGGTGAATGTTGTGTCGGGCAGCATACCTACAGATGGTATGTGGTAAGTGAGATAGCTGAGGTGACCTGGTGCCCTAGTTTCTGCAGATAATACATGGTAGTCATGTCTGTTTTGATGAGAATTACTTTGTCTGTGAGGTGTAGAAGGAATGCTTTTAGTTCTAGATGAAGAGTTAGCAGCTCTAGGTGACTGATATGGAGATGAGTCTGACTAAGTGTTCAGTGGCCCTAACAGTCAACTCTTGTGAGTGATGCATCCATTGTTATGTCCTCTGTGGAACTGGGCTTAGGAAAGGCCATCCTTTTAGAAGGTGGGTGGAATTCCACCACTGCAGAAAGTGCCAAACTTAACTGCTAATCAACACTAGATCTTGCATCTGACCACTCGCCTGAGACCACTGATGCGCTAAACATTCTTGCAATGGGCGCATATTGAGTCTGGCACAGGATAATATACATGATGCCATGGTGCGTAAGAGGCGCTTTAATGTTTGAATCTCATCAACAGATACCAGTTAAAACTGTGGGATACGTGTTTGAAAGGATTGAATCCTTGCAATATTTGGGTAAGCTATCCCTGTTTGAGAACTGAGGTTGGCTCAGAGGTAAGACTGTATTTGAATAGGTTGCAGGTGTGACATGATTGCATTGACTGCCAAACCTAGACGATGGAGTAGGTTTATAGTAGTTTGAGGGTGATGAAAACAGCTCTGATAGGTTGAATTTTTGATGAGCTAGTCGTACAGATATAGGAAAACGTGTATTTTTTTACTGTGTAGATGAGCAGAGTCGATGAGCTGTTACTACTGCAAGACATCTGCTGAACACATTGGAGGCTGTAGTGACCCCAAATGGAAGTACTTTGAATTGAAAGTGTTTTCCTTTTAATGCAAATCAGAGCTACTGTTGATGTGCTGGGTAAATTTGAATGTGAAAGTATGAGTCCTTTGGGTCCAATGCAGACATGAAGTCGCCTTGTTGTAGCACTGGAATGAAATCTTGTAGAGTGTCCATATGGAAATGAGAGTATGTACCTGTTTAGAGGTCTGAGGGCTAGGATTGGTGGGAAGGACCGTCTTTTTTGGGAATGAGAAAACAAACTGAGTACACGCTTGTGGCCTGTTGGTGTGGTGGCCCAGGTTCTATTGCCGCCTTTTGAAGAACAGCTTTTACTTTCTTTGAGAATCTGTTGACAGTCTGTGTGTGTGGGTTGAATGTTTAGAAGTGTTAAAGTGAGCTCTAGGCAATACCCATGTTGGATAATATCCAAAACCAACTGGCTGGAGGGGATAGTTCGCCATGTGGGAAATAACTGTTGGCGACTTCCACCCGACATGTGTAATACGCATGGGGGAATGGCAGGTAATTTTATAAACAAAATGAATCCACTAGTGGGTGTGGGTGGTCCCTACAATGGTGGGGAACATGTAGTGTTCTTTAAATACCCCTCACACACCAAAAGGACCCTTGGTGTCATGCTTCATCATTGGGGTCTTCGCACCCCTCTATGGGATGCGGCGTGCTGCTACCTACAACTACGCGGGAGCACTTTTTGCAATGACTATGTGGGGTGTGTGTGAGGTATTTTGTAAAAGTGAGTAAGTGGTGGGGTTTGAAGTGACTACAGTGATGGTTTAAAAAGTACCTGGCTCGTGGGGTGGACTAAAAAAATTTAATGGGCCCCCGAGCTGGCACTGTTAAAAGATTGTGTTCAGAGGTTCTTATGTAGTGCAATGTACATCACCTCTTGTGTGCGTCAACATGTTTCGGAGTGGGAACTCCTTCTTCAGGACGGGGTGAACAAATCCCCACCTTACTCAGGTTTTTCTACACAAAGTCTGTTCGTTACAGAAAAGTGTCCATTAAATAATGGCTAATGTGTACCTAAACATTTTTCAATAAGGTATCTGCCATTGGCGTACCTAGAAGAAAAGGTAAAAGAAAAGTAACAGTAAGATAAGGCAAAAGGACAACTCGGAATGCTTACTTACAGAGTTGCGCTATCTGCCTCTTGTTACCAGGTACAGTACTCACGATTGCGAGGGAAAAGTCTCCGCCTTGTGCCCCAACGCGGCTCCGATGTGAATGAGGGCTTCGTTGGGATTCGCGCCTTTTATGTCCTAGTGGCGGGCCAATTACGCACTAATTGTTCTAATTACCGGACGGGAAAAGGTGACCATATATGGTAAATCTGGTAAAAACCTTTGTGAAAGTTGCCGATCCCGGCTCGCCAGGTAGTGTATGTGCAGCACGATAATTTAGCGTCAGCGCAGAGCCCTGTAGGTAGAGTCCGTGCTAATGCGCATGCGCCGAAGCGAGGACACATGTCTCTCACTGCGGGCATGCGCGTCCCACGGACCGCCGTTCTGCTGCGTTTTTATACATTTGCTCCTGTATTTCAGTACTGAGTATTAGCTGGCACCAGTTGAGGAATAGAAAGGCAGTTATTGGCATAAGTTGACGAGATAAGAAGGAACAGCTGGTATTTCCTTTCACTAATTCCGTGTATGCAACTATGGTTGCCAGTGTGTGCCGCTATTTATTTTTTCAGGCTAAATACATTTGGTAAGTTTGATGATTTGCCTAAAGGTGCCCTACCGGTCTTTATGCAAACCGGTTGTTGGTGGCACTACCCCCATAGTTCTACTTGTGGCGCCATAGTGGTATAGGATAGCTCCCTGGGTTCTGGTAGTGCTGCTCTGCACCTCGGGAGTCCCAAAGTCTCTCAAGTACCCGGGGACTTAAAAAATGTCAAAGAAAGGAGTTCATTGTTACGCAGGCCCCAAAGCATCTCCTGTGATAAGAGAGGGTTGTCAATGTAGTTGCCCCCATGGGATATCGTCATTGAGACCGATGATATGGGTACCCAGACGGAACACCCAGCGCTGTTCCTTTTCAAACAGACCGATCTCAGACTGTAGTTGTTCTATTACTGTCCATGTCAGATCATTTACACAGTGTTGTTCATTCAGGAAATGAGTGGCCATTTTGGTAGTACTTTTCTTGCATCGCACATTACTCTTGTGTTCATTGATCCTGATCTTGACTGCTCTTGTGGTCATCCCGACGTACTCGGCTGCAAGGGCAGGTGATCAGGTAAACCACGTATTTTTGCTGTTGCAATCTGTACATTTTCTTTGGTCCCATTTGGTCCCATTTCTAAAAGTCAGCTGTTTACTTTTCTTGGTCAGATGGCAGCTGCTGCAATTCCCGCAAGGGTGGTGCCCTTGTATGCCATGTAGTGTTGGTTGTTCTGGTTGTTTGCTTTGCGGACGTGTATGGACTAAAATGTCCTACAAGTTCTTGCCTCGCTTGTGTGCGAAGAGACGTTTTTTAAACTCTAGTTCACCACAGACCAATGTGCGAAAGTGATTATTGATGATTTTGGAGACTACGTTAGAGTGAGTACTGTATGTTGTCACACAGATTGGTCTCTTCTGGTTAGTTTCCCTGTTAACATTGTCCTCTAGAAGGGCCTCTCTGTTATTGTTCCGGGCTCGCTTCATTGCTGTGTTGATCACCCGGTCTGGGTATTGTCTCTCTTGTAGATTGATTTTTAGATCTGATGCCTGGGACTTGTACTCGTCTATATCGGTGCAGTTCCTCCGAAGGCGGAGGAACTGGCCATACGGGAGATTCTCCCGGAGATGTCGCGGATGGAAGCTATTGAATCTCAGGAGGCAATTTCTGGCAGTGGGCTTAAAATGAGTGGTAGTTTTCAATGTTCCGCCTTCGGCATAGATATTTAAAAATAGGAAATCAAAGGACTCTTTGGAGATTGAGCTGGTGAATTTTAGGAAGGTGTTTTGGGTATTTAGCCATGTCATAAATTCAGTCACAGATTGTAAATCATCCTGCCAGATGACCAAAATATAATCTATATACCTTTTCCAGGTACGGATGTTACCTCTGAATGGATTGTCCGTGTGTAAGATTTTGTTAGTTTCGAGGTGATGGACATACAAGCCCGCCAGGCTGGGAGCGAAAGTGCTGCCCATGCTGGTCCCATGGCTTTGGAGGAAAAGTGTAGTGTAGTACTCGAAAAAGTTTTTTGTGAGTGCTGTAGAGATGCATTCTAGAACAACACCCCTGGGTGTTTGGTATTTCCAAGGGGTTGTGAATAGTACTTCTTCGATGATGGATAGTGTTCATCATGGGGCAAACTCGTGTACAGGCTTTCCACATCGAGACTCAGTAGTAACTGAGTCTCGGGGTCAAAAGAGAGATAGTTCAGTAGTTGGAGAACCGCCTTAGTTTGTTTTAGATATGTGTCCGTGGCCTGTACAAGAGGACGCAGAAAGGCATTCGCAAATCTAGCCAGGGGTTCCAAAATGGACCCGATGCCTGAGACGATTGGTGTCCCTGGTGGCTTATCCAGGTTCTTATGTATCTTTGGGATACTGTAAAAATACGGGATTCTAGGTGTCTTTTGTATTAGGAAATTCGCCTCCTTTTTTGGCAACCAGTCGTGGGCTAGTGCCTCGTCCACCATTCCTGCTATGGTGGTGCGTAATGACTCAGTGGGGTCCTCTTGTAGGACTGTATAGTTCTCCTGTCGGACAAAAGTCTTAGACATTCTTGGTCATAGGCGGTCGTGGTCTGTACCACTATCGCGCCCCCCCCGCCCCCCCTTATCGGCAGGTTTGATTGTAATATCCTTGTTTGTTGCAAGTTGTTTAATTGCTTCTTGCTCCTTGCGGCTGGTATTATGGAAAACGTTGATATTTGGTGAGTTTAATGTACTCAATTCGCTCATCACTGCCTTCTCGAAAGCCAGTACTTCTACAGGTAATACTGCATCCGGTGGGGTGAAGGTGGATTTGGGTTTCAGCCCTGTGTCTGTGGTTGCCAAGGGCGTTTCTTTATTCCGAAAAAAGGACTGGAGTTTAATTTTTCTAACATTCAAACTACATACAAAAATGCAGGAGTTTGTGTCGAGTTTATTGGCAGGGACAAATCCCAAACCTTTGTTGAGGACTGACTTCTGAATGTCAGAGAGTGTCCATGGTGCTATGTTACCCACTAGGTCCCCCTCTTACTGGTTGGTTTTGGAGGGCACCTGTCATGCTCCTTGTGCTTACCCTGGGGTCTTCTTGCACCTGTTCTTGCCACATTACAGTGTTGCCCCTCTTGTTCCTGGCCCGTCGTGGTCCCGGGCGTGACCCTAAAAAAGGTTGAGGGCCGTAGAACCCTCCCTCAAATTCTGGGGCCCATTGTGGGTAGTTCGATCCAGCTGGTGGTGGACCATACAGGTATTGTGCGAAAGGAGGGTGGCCTTGGTATGGTTGGTATTGAGGAGGTGCTTGGTAGCCCCTCCATCCCCTCTGTCTGGGGAACTGTTGTCTATGTTGTCTTTGGCCTCCCCTGGGGTATCGTTTTTTTTGGTATCCGCTTGAGTTGGACCCAGTTGAGCTACAATCAGACCCATCGCTGCCTGCGTCACTGGTATTATCCTTAGAAAGGTAGCCATCTTTAGTATAGGGATACGCTCTTTCTGGTGTGAAGCGATCCTTGTCTTTTTTGAGTTTATTATATTTACTTTGTTTGAGAGTGAGCTCAAAGTCAGACATCTATTGGTTTAATTCTTCCAGACGTTTTTTGAGGACATTAGGTGATTGGTACGATTTTAGCTGCACCTCTATTTTCTGAATGTCCACTTTTAGTTCTTGAGCAATCCTTGTGGCGGTTTTTACTATCAGAACAAACCAGTCTCTCGTGCAATGCCACAATATCAGTGACCAATCTTTCTTAAACTGCATGTCGTTTTGGAAAATGAAAGGCTCATTTTTAACAATGAGTCCTTGTGGTGCTATCTTATTTCTAAGATACACTGTCATCAGCAACCCATGGAGTGCTGCCTTTATTTGCGTTCTCCTGAGATTTGTCAGCTCCTCCCAGTCTGCCACACTGGGGCCAGGATTTGTATTGCTTAAGCCCTCGAAAGGATTCACTGCTGCCAGGATCCTGTCGATCTTGTCCTCTCCAAAGGTTAGACCATTTTCATCCTCCATTGTTGATGCTGGTTAGGGATCTGTGATGTGGTGGTTTACAGAACGTGTGTTATGTGTGTGTTAGATGTCAGTTAGCTCCCACAGCTGTGCGCTGTCTGAATAATGAAAATAACATAAAGGTAGAGAGAGAGACAGGGTGGATTTGTTCTCCCTAGCCAGAATTTTATAAACAAAATGAATCCACTAGTGGGTGTGGGTGGTCCCTACAATGGTGGGGAGCACATAGTGTTCTTTAAATACCCCTCACACACCAAAAGGATCTTTTAACAGTCCCAGCTCGAGGGACCATTACATTTTTTGAGTCCCCCCCACGAGCCAGGTACTTTTTAAACCATCACGTCACTTCAAACCCCACCAGTCACTCACTTTTACAAAATACCTCACACACACCTCACATAGTCATTGCAAAAAGTGCTCCCGCGTAGTCGTAGGTAGCAGCACGCCGCATCCCGTTGAGGGGTGCGAAGACCCCAATGATGAAGCATGACACCAATGGTCCTTTTGGTGTGTGAGGGGTATTTAAAGAACACTACGTGCTCCCCACCATTGTGGGGACCACCCACACCCACTAGTGGATTCCTTTTGTTTATAAAATTCTGGCTAGGGAGAACAAATCCACTCCGTCTCTCTCTCTCCCTTTATGTTATTTTCGGAATGGCAGGTCAAGGCTTTGTGGCGGTAGCTGATGGTTGACTGAAATTACCTCTACCTCTGCCTCCGTAATAATTTCCTCTGTAGAACCATTTATAATATCCTCTGGGGGATGTATGTTGTGACTTGAGACGCTGATATGTAAAGGAAGCATCTGCAGATGTACCTTTTGCTGCTCCACAACAGGGGGAGTGATAAAAATTGCCTCTTTAGATATATGTTTATAACACCCTCATGTCTTTGGCCGTTTCATTGTCTTTATTAATTTTCTCAAATAAGGTGTCTACTTGAGGCCCAAAGAGATTTTCTCCATCAAAGGGAAGTGCTAGAATATTTCGTTGCACTTCTGGCTGGACCCCTGAAACCTTGAGCCAGGCATGTCTTCTCATGAGTACACTGATGTTAATGCCTATAGGAGATGTATCAGTGCATCTAGTACACAGCAGATGGAGGTGCTGGCTATTTGTTTACCCGTTGAAGCTATTTCAAGTGCCCTTTTTTTGTATTGTACCGAGAGATGTCAGAGGAGCCTCTCCATTTCATCCCAGTGTGCCCTGCCATAGCGGGAAAGTAGACCAAAGGAGTTGGCTATCCACCAATGGTTGGCTGATTGTGTTGCCACTCTCTTCCCTGCAGCATCTATATTCCTCGCCTCTTTGTCTGGTGGGGGTGCCTTGTCAGAAGTTTGTGAGTTCACTCTCTTTCTTGCTGTGGCAACCACTAGAGAGTCTGGTGTTAGCTGACCTCTTATATATGTTGGACCTGTATGAGACGGCTTATATTTTTTATCCACTCATGGGGCAATGACCCTTGCTTTTACTAGTTCTTGTAAAATATCTGTGCTATGTCTACCATACCTTTAAGCATGATCAGATACTCTGCCAAGCGTTGAGTGTATAAAAGCATTTCAAATCGAAAATCAACTTCCAATGGTTCTGTATGGAGCTGAACCTTAGGATAACTAGCTGCTCTACCTTTGATGGCAAGGTATGTAATAGTATCATCTGGAGGGGGAAGCTTAGCCAGATACAAATCCAGGTCCATGTCTGCAGGTGGGTCTGCATTATATATATGTCCCACAGATAGTCTTGAGGGGAAATACAGTATTGATCCCCACGTACCAATGTCCCTGAAAGGAATGACTAGAACCCTTTGTGTGAATCTGCAGGAGGTGAAGGTGCTGGAGAGTGTGCCCTTGGTGGTGGTGGGCTATTGGGTAGTGGACTGGTGGCCTTGTCCACACTTTTTCTATGCTTTGATGGGCAGGGGCTCTCCAATGCTTCTTCAAAAGTCAGTTTTCTCTTTGCTGTCTGTTCCTTAATTTGTGGCGGCGCAGCCATGATTCTATCGGTGTCTGGGTGAATCAACAGTTGTTTTTGCATTGCATTGAGGTGTTCTTGTAACCATTCATGTACCGGTTTCACAGTTTTGGAGCCGATCTTCTGTTTGGCCGAAGTTATACCGGTTTCACAGTTTTGGAGCCGATCTTCTGTTTGGCCGAAGTATGTGACTTTGGTTCCGAAGCAGTTTTCGATGCAGATGGTTTTGGTGCTGAGGTTTTTGTGCCAGGGATTTTGAGTCTCGACTCGAGGCCGATATCGGGTAAGCATGAAATGAAATGAAATTGAGATCTGAAATGAAACTGAGATTTGTACAGAGCACTACTACCCGAGGGTGGCTAGGCGCTAAAGATTCAGGGAGGAGAGAGAAGAAATGCCTAAGACAGTTTATACTTATACGTGCTGAAAAATTATTAGACTCTATTTGTTAAACAGCAGGTGTTTAGCACCTTCCAGAAAGCTAGCAGATCGTTTTTTTCTTCAACTCTAATGGCAGGTTGTTCCAGAGTCTTGCAGTAATGACAATGAAGCTCCTGGCCCCTCAAGTGACTCTTCTCACTTTAGGGACAACAAGGTTAGCTAAGGAAGTGGATCGTAAAGATCTTTTTGGGGTGTACCATTTGAAGTACTGCTTCAGGGAATCCGGGCCGTCACTGTGCAATGCATAGAGACTTAAACTTAATCCGTTCCTTTACCGGAAGATAGTGAAGTGTAAGAAGGACATGGGAAACTGATTGATGTTTAGGGATTCCCATAAGAAGCCGAGCTTCAGCATTTGGAATGATCTGTAGTTTGAGTAGGGATTTTTTGCAGAGGCACAGAAAAAGTGCACTGCATCTAACTCGTCCTGTATATTGGTCTTCCGGATTATCTTGTTCAGCGGCTGCAGGTCGTGCAGAATTCCGCGGCCCGCGCCATTTTTGGCCTGCACAGGCGAGTAAGAGCCTCCGGTTTGGTGCAGTCGCTTCATTGGCTGCCCATCCGGAAGCGGATCATGTTTAAAGTTCTGACCTTGGCGCATAAAGCGCTTTTTGGCGCGGGAGCTAAGTACCTACAACGTAGGCTTGCTTTCTACCGTCCGGCCAGATCTCTGCGATCAGAATCTTTGTTTTTGGCTGTGGTTCCTCGAATAAGGAAGGCACGCACTGGGGGGCGCTCCTTTAGTTTGAGGGCCCCTCAGTTGTGGAACACCCTGCCTCTGGCCTTACGGTCTTCCTCTAATCTGCTCCAGTTTAGGAAGAGCCTGAAGACCTGGCTTTTTAACCTTTAGGATCTATTTTTTTCCTTTCTCTGTGTCTGTTGTTCGCTGTATGGTGTTATGTTTTTTTATCTTGAGCTGCCTCGATTAAAGCGCCGGGACACTCCTTTGGAGTAGCCGTGCGCTATAGAAATAAACATATAACATAACATAACATAACATAACTCGGAAAAGATGAGAGCCTAATGACTGATTTCTGCAAATCTAAGCGGATGAATGGAATAATTTTCCTGAGCGTTGTGAACAAAAAAAAACAGGAATAGATGGAGTTCACCTGTCCTTCGAAAGACAGTTTGTTGTCAAAGTATTTTCCTAGATTTTTAACTTTCTCAGCCGTTGTGGGCAGCCTCCTTAGTTTCTGAGGCCACCACTTAGGGGACCAAAAATAAATGCTGTTCCCGAATAACAAAGCCTCAGTTTTGTCTGAGTTTAGTTTCAGACAGTTCCTAGCCATCCATCTACTGACTTCCTGCATATAGTCATGAAAACGGGAGGCCACACTGTCTGGGTTACCTGCGATCAACACCATAATCTGTGTGTCATCTGCGTATGACTGAAAATCCAAATAATTTAATCCGTTTGGCAAGACATACAGGTTAAAGAGGGTAGGACTCAGGGCTGTGGTTCACTGTGTCAAACGCTGCGGAGAGGTCTAACAAGATTAGTGCAGCATTTCCTCCAGCATCCAGGGTATATTTAATCTCTTCTGGGGCTACCAATGCCAGGTCTGTGCTATGATGGCTCCCAGAGCCAAACTGGGTGACATCCAAGAGCGTGTTTTCCTGAATAAAGTGAGTCAGCCCGGTGGTAATGGCTTTCTCCAGCATCTTTGCAGGGAAAGGCAACGGCCTTATGCTGTTGTTTTTGTGCCGGGCCGGGGCTAGGCATTTCGAGTACAGCTGTTTGATGCAGACTATGGCCCGAAGGCAGTGGCGGCCCAAGTGAGAGCTTTGGTCGGTCTAACGTTTTGGAATGTGCTATTGAGACTGTGTTTGGGATGGATGGGGCACAGTACTCATGGTTTAGCCCAGTGGAATGTTCTTGATTTCAAGTGCGGACCCCAAACTGTTGACATGTGAGAAGGGGCCCTCATCCACTGCCGAGGCATGAGCGTGTGCCTCGTGGTGGTATTCTTCAGATCCCAAAATGTCTGGAGTGTTGTCAACTGTATGTCTGGAAATTTCAAGGTGTCTTGCATGTCGATCATGCAGTGTCTTCTTTTAATTGAAGCACTTACACGCCTCACAGATGGATTGCTGATCTGCGGATGCGGTTTGGATAATGGAATTGATTCACTCATTTCGAACATTTTGACGGGAAGGGCTACATAACGAAGAGGTCTTTAAGCAGGCTGTAATAAAATAGAATGATTCGCATTTGGGAGGTTATTACCCCCGTGGTTTCTTATGTGCCTTAATTATCTCGTTTTAGAATATCTCCCCCTGAGTTTTGGAACGCCGGGTTTGGAGAGGGTGCTGTTCAACTTTAACGTGAACGCACATTGAAATGAACTGCATTGTTATGCAGGTATTGTTTTGGTTCAGGTGGTTTTGTTCACTGGACACTGTGGTGATAAGCCTTTTTTAGGGGGTCTTTGGGTGTGACGTGATATTTACACCTACTTAGAGGGCTTTCCTAGTGTTTGTCACAACCCTTCTCTTCTGGCCTTCTTTCCCTTTTTCTCCTTTTCTCCCTGCCTATTGAGATCCTAGTAAACATGTTGCTCACACTCTTGGTGGTGTCTTTTTAAATAAGTCATGTTGCCATATATCTTTAGGGATTTTTCACCCTGATAATTAGATGGGCATTTTTCTATTTTGGGTTATGTATCTTGACCTTAATAAGTCGGAAGTATGTATATATGTAAATATGTCCTTTTGTATCTTTTTGTATTTTGTAGGTTAATGTGTAATCTCTTGCCCATAGTCCTGAAGAGACCTTAAATAATTGACAGGCTGAAACGCGTCGACTTTCTTGTATTCTGACACCAAAGAAATGTTGTAATACCGTTTAAAAAAATGTTTTTGATGTGGACCTTGAAAAAATGAAGCGTAAAGTGATTTCAGCTTCCGAGGTTTCATGTTCGAATATGGTGATCTAGATAAAGGAATTTAGGTTATAGAAGAAAAATACCATGATTTCCTAGTTTAAATCGTTGGGCATTTGAACCATATAAAGGGTTCATGAGAAAGTGTTTTTGTTTGGTTCATGGTTATATTTGTCGTCATATTGTAAATATTGTGAGACCTATGTCAAATTTATATTAATGTGTATATATGTACAAAATGAAAAAGTTGAATAAGTAAAAGAAAAAGAATTGGTTACTAAAAAAACTTTATGCAAACCAATTTTTTTTGTCTGTATGGATTCATTAAAGTATTTTTTGGTTGGCTATTACATGAATGAATTTCAACTAGTAATGATGACTTAATCAATAAGTATTGGAAAATACATAGGATAGATAATTTTCGGTATCAGTCCTATAACTAGAAAGATTATAAAAAGGAATACCATAGGCATCACTGTATTTAGTTTGTTTAATTTCCCAGATGCCTTGTTGGTTTAATGGGTTTCCCCTGAGATAAATGTGATAATCTAGAGACAGGCACATGATACACACCGAATGTTGGTCAGGGTATGGAAATGTGGCATGGCATTATGGGCAAAAACAAAAAGGTGTCCCTTCCATCATCAGATGGGCATTAGGTGGGTGGAACTTGGAAAAGAAGGATCTACCCCGAAGGGCAAAGGCCCACCGGGCCTTGGTCGGCTGGAATGTGTTGACGGGTGACCAATGTAAACTATAAGTAACCGCGATCTAAAACAATACTGATGTTACAGGCCTAAATGCACGTTTTTTGACAATATTGAGACGGAGCAGAGGAGTCCACAACAGAACCATATGACTGACAAAACAATCTGACAATGGAGTCGAGGACTATGCGCATTGCAAACAAGAGGAGGAGGCACTACACCTCGTGGACTGAAAGACTTCTTCAAAGAAAACAAAAAGTGCACACATCTGAGCCTAACACTAGACGGCGGACTTATGATAAGCATGTGCATCTACAGCCACACATGACATCAAACAAACCCTTGCATGATAAGGCTACTGAATGACACCCGTTGATTCAACTGAACAAATCACACTCAAAGATATTATCAACCAAGGAATAGTTTCCCTCAAAGGAACTTCCTATACATTTCTGGCATACTGTTTCAGTGTGGCTCTTCCCCCCCATCCGAAAAGGGGCATGGAGGTAGGCTGAAGCCTAAATAAGGGTGGCTGTAGTCCCTGTTTGCACCAGTTCTGAACAGGGCCCATATGCTCCCTCACAATCCACAGCAGGGTATGCTATTGGAATTCGAGACTGCACCGCCCTGACCACTCAGCATGGAACTTTGCAAGGGCCCATCTCCCACTCGCCGGATTGCACCAATTAAGGAAGTGGAGCAGGTGAGTGGGACCCTTGAGAGTACTTGCTAAAGGTATGATGGGAAGGTATTGGAGGGGTGTTCCAAACTATATTCCAAAGTTTAGTGACTCATGGAGTAGTAAAGGTTGGCTCTGTGTAGATTCTTTTATTATAAATATTCGAGGACAACTGGTTAATCCATCACTGTACATCGCCTATGCCTTTTTTTAGTCCTCAAATTCACCAGTACTTTTCATGCTCCCCTGACCGCATCAATGCTCTGCTTATTCTCACCAGTGTCCTGTTGGTGGCACAAAGTAGATGCAGCAGTGGATCCTTGAATCAGGAATTCGCCGTTTGCGATTGATGACTATCTCCTCACGCAGGTACTTTTCATACTGCTCCTGGATGTACTCCATAATAGGCTCCCAGCTGCGAGAAAGGTCAAACCGGTGAAAAGAGGAGCAGGAGAAAAACAGCAGATAGAGGATAGAGAGAGATGTACATAGAGGGGAAAGAGGGACGATGGGTGTTATGGAAATAGTAACAAAAGTAAGAAGTGAGGAATGTAAATGTAAATGTACAGGAATTTATATAGCGCAAATCACCAAGCGGTTTCTAAGCGCTTGCTTAGGGAACCCGTCCTGGTATTCCCCTGTGAGATAACCCCGGCAGGGTATCCGCAAGGTGAAAGCCAGGCATCCCGCCGCGAGGGGCCGTTGTGGAGATTGCAACTCTGGGCAATAGCTTGCTTAGAGTGTGAACCCGTGAATCGAGTAGGCACCGGAGCGAGAATTGTCGAGTCCATGGACATTTTAGGACTCAAGACCCCGCCGAGCCAGGAATTGAACCCTGGTCCCGGGCTGACCTCTGCTTCCAGGTCTGCCTCCTCTAACCAGTGAGCCACACTTCTCCAAGAAAAGGACTAACACAAATGAGCGTCAGACAGTGAAGCAACAAGGGAGATAAATGACACAAGAAAGTGGGGGCGAACAAACACAGACAAGTACCCAAGGTGGAAAAACAGTGGTGGAAATGAGAGACAAGTCACCTGTGAAGAGAGGCGGAAAGAGAAGTGGCAAAAAGATGGCAGAGAAGCAAGGAGGTGGGAGGAAGGAAGAAGCACATGTGACACAAAATGGGTAAAACACAATGAAAGAAGAGAAGAGACACAGGGAACACAAAGACTGAAAGATGAAATAATCATTAAAAACCCTGCATTGAAGAGGGCGGAGACGCAGTGCAGGCAGTGCATTATAAGGAAGCCATATGAGCGCAAATCCCCTTCAAACAATTTCAGAGTTGTTAACTGAAGTGGGCCTCTCTACTGACACTTCCCTATCGTGTTATGGTATGCTTAAACAGAAAAGTTAGTCACCTATAGTAACTACGTTACATGTAATCTACTGGATGTGCTAATTATATCTCAAAGGAACTGTGCGCCATAGTAGTCAAATACTGTTACAATCCAGAGAACCACAGTGCAGCTCTTCTTCAGATCCAAATAGGATAGGCCAATCTCTCTGACCACTATGAAAACTAGGGAATTTGAGTGGTAGTTCGAAATAGAAATTATTGCATCATGTGGTTTTCATAATAAATTGCTGTTTGTTCTGTGTAACCTTGGTATTTTGAAAGAGAAAGTCACTTGGAAAGTCAGTTGTCAACATAGGGTCCCCATATGTCTACTCTTCCTTCTGAGATGAGAGAAACCACATACAAACATTAAGTGGATACTATGGGGGTGTTTGGCAAATTTCGAGCAAATGAGTAGAGCCGCAAACTGATAGCGCTTTGGATCTGCCTTGTGAGATTAGACTGTAGATGAGTGCTTCAGTCAGATTCATTGATATGTTTTTTAAAAGGCTATTTATTGGGGTTTTCAAAATTCTATACATACGAGTTTGAGGAAGCATGTTAATCTGTGATCTATCACACATTTGTTTGCACTTATACATTGTTCCAACATACTCAGTTTATTTTAATGTTTCCAAAAAATGCTCTAACTGTGGTACTGTTTGTAGTCCGTTTGCTTCTTATACGTTTTCACATTTTGAATCACAGCTATCCTTAAGTAGCCTTTTAAGACACGAGATCTGGCATCCTCCAAAGTGGTCATTTGAAATATTCCTTCTTGAATAAACCGTTTTAATGGTAAGAGGTTCAATATTACTCTCAAGGTACCTTAAATGTACACAATATGCCAGTTGTCCTCTTTTTTCCAAAACCATATTTTAAGGTTTTTTATAGGGTGCACAATACATGGTTCAATGTGCATCTATATCTTAGTAGATATACTTGTCATAACATCAAATGAACATCATAAGATGTCAACATAAGGTGTCCCCCCTGGTAAAGCGCTCTGATACCCTCACAGGTCTTGTTCGCGCTATATAAAACTTTATAAATAAATAAATTAGCACATGAATGCAGGGGAACGATATAAGCAAACACTGACATGAAACTCCATATTATGAGTGTGGGTCAAGATATTGTCCGTTATGGAGTGTCAGCAAAATTACTGCATAGTCATGAAAGACAGATGCACACAAATAAAAAGTAATTAACCAAAGGCGTCTGACTGTACATCCTCTTTACTTAAGGAAGGTGATGGAGTAGGCCTAAATAACCCCGCAAGACCATAGACATATTGCTTGGGCCACCTCTAGGTCACCTTGCATTTTTTATGAAGGTTATAAAAGGGAACTGAATCTTTTCAACCTTAGTCATCCTTTCAGATATCAAAGCTGACAATTGCTCCATAGCATAAACGTGCGAGCTCATGAACAACCACATGTTCGTGGGAGGGGGATTTGGTTACTTCCAGAGAGGAGCTACCGTTAAAAGGGCTGCAAGCAAACAATGTGTGAGAAGTTTACTGATATGAGTGGTTAAAGGGTATTCTGCCTCTCCTCCTGTGCCTTTCATCAACAGTACCAAACGGTTCCTAGGCAAATCTAAGGCAGTTATCATACTCATTTAAGCATCTCTGATCAAAGCATATGGACCCGATGAATTATGAGCCATCGTGCCCATTTCTTACAACCTTTCACATTCGAATCTTGAGAGCGGAACTTTGGATGGAATCTGGTTAGGATGAGGTACAAATGCAAAATAACGTTGCACTCATTTTCTTTCTATTGTGTGCAGATAGATGATTTTGCAGCACAAATTCATATATGAGCCCAGGAGACATCAGATATTTTGTGTTTCGAGGTCCGTCTCCGATGCTAAGGCACAGGAAGACTTCAAAAGCTGTCAATGAGAATTCAATAGCTTGTATAGGATAGAAATCTCTTTTGCGTTAAGGCTGCTTATTAAGAGCATCTCAATCGAGGTAGGGTCACATGATCCTACCTCGCTCTATCTGTGTTGTGTAGCAAGTTTGTGTTGCTGAATATACTTAAAGGGATAAACTATTAGGAAATTAAAGGCCTGTTGGTACGCCACTTGCAATTGAATTTGTCCTGATTCATTCAGGTCATATATGTATAGCCAATGTTGCCATAGGGGCGGCTAACCAAGTCCTGAAACACCTATCACAAAGGCAAGGTGGCAAGTCTTACAGATCTGGTGAAATACCCAGTACAGGTATAAGCAATTTCCACCAGTTCTTGACATGACAACACAGATGTTTAGGTACTCTACTTCTGATTGTATTGTACCCCTTTCATTTTAAAGAAAAGCAGCCTCTATTTGCCTGATAGTAACTGCATATTTAAAACATTAATGTTTGTGTCAACAAGCGTGTCACCCCTCTCCTGTTACTTTTTGCAAATCTAAGCCAAACAGCCCAAATACAATGTTCTTCTAGACTTAGAGTTGGCCTTCACCATCTGGTAAAAGGAAGCCAAACGGGTGCAATGTGAGGAGATCCCTAAACTCATTGGTCTTCCGTCCTCCTGTTCAGGAGGTTAACACCACCTAACAGTCACTGCTTCTTTTTAGCATTTGGAGAAACATCAATATTGGTGAACGGGGGGACTCATTTTCTGTGGGAGATGGGAGGATAGGCAGACTTTGCTTGTTGGTAAATTTGGACCAAGAAGATATAGATGGGTGGGTGGGCTCGGGGTGAGTGTTGAGTGGCGTATATATATATATATGCGGCAGCAGGGACAATGGGAGTGTTCGAAGGGTATCAGGAAGGTGTTTAATAGGGATAAAGTATTCAGCAAGGTGTGCAGGTTGGATGTGAAGGGATTAGTAAGGAATGCATCAGATGAGAGGGGATTGAGGATGTGTGGGACTCTCAGACCAGGCCAGTGAGGTGTGGTGGAGGCGAGGACCTGTGAGGTGGGCAGATTAGTGATGAAGAAAGTGTACTGGATGATAGTTTGGCGTGCGAGGTTGGTGGAGTAAGCGATGCTGATTTGTGAAGATCTGAGAGGAACAGGGTGGAGCAGTAAAGGGTGTGTTAGGATAGGATATCAGGAGGTATGTAGGGCCACAAAGGGATTGCGAGGGATGTAAGTGAAAAGAATTTTAGATGCATGTGGGGGAATAAAGGTAGTCATGCAAAGGGTGCGAAGGTATTGTTTAGGTGTAGAGAGTGAATGAGGATATGGGTGAGGTGTCTGGGTTGAAGAAGGAATTGTGGAGGTGTTGGATTGGAAAGTGGAATGTGTAGAGTAGTTAAAGAAAACATTTGGCTAGATCTGTAGATATGTGAGGTATACTTGGTGGAGGAGAATATTGGAGAGGGCTGTGCCATGACTAGTAGGGATTACGGGGGTCAGTGAATTGCATGTGGTAGAGAAAAACAATCAATGGGGACTACATAATTGTGAAAGAAATCAATGAGATGCATGGAGTAGAGGGAGAATTAGGGAGATATTTGTGGTGCAGAGGAGGATAGGATAAAAAATTTTAAAGCGCTCGAATGACGAGGCGTCTTGGCGCTGAGAGGTGAGATAGAGGGACTGCAACCGATATGCCAAACCTTAGATCGCGGGGAACAGCCAAGTTTTTAGCAATTTCCTAAAAAGCTGCCTATTCGATAGTAGTCTCATGGTGATAGGCAGCTGGTTCCACAACTTGGCTGCACAGTGTGATAGGCTCCTACCTCCCCATCTGACTCTGCGAATTTTAGAGATACCAATGAGACCCGTGTTTGAGGATCTGAGGTTTCTCATGGGAGTACACTAAGAGAAAAAATTCCGTAAATCAGCTGCCCCTCCGGCATATAATGCCTTAAGGACCAAGCATATGGCTTTGAATTTCATCCGTTGCTGAATCGGGACCCAGTGTAGTGACCTGATGGCAGCAGAGGTGGGATGAATTTTAGGAATGTTTAACAATAAACGAGCAGCAGCATTTTGCATTGATTGTAATTTTGCCCTCTGCGCCTTATCAAGGCTTATAAAAAGTGCATAGCAATAATCTAACCATCTAGAGAATAAGGGCCACTACCTCTGGTTTTCTTAGTTGATGAGGAATGAAGGGAAAAATCTTCCAAAGAAGCTTCAATAAAAAGAAGCAGGAAGAAGTTACACGGTTGATCTGGGCCGCAAAATTAAGCTGGTCGTCGAAGATGACCCCCAGATTCTTGACCTTATCGGATGGAACGGGACATTCACCAGCCTCTGTCAGCCACCAGATTTGATTCCACAGGGTTGGACCATTGCCAAACTCAATTCACCTCCGTCTTATCCGTATTGATCTTAAGATAATTATGACTCATCCAGCTCATGATGTGAGTAAGACAAGCATAGAAGCTGGTGGCAGTGGACTCAGACTGTTTAGATACAGAGATGACAATCTGTGAGTCGTTCGCATACGAGACCCGCGAGAAGCCATGCTCTCTGATGAGTCTGGCGAGTGGGGAGACATATATATTAAACAGAGTTGGCGACAGTGCAGATCCCTGCGGTACTCCACGCGGGAGAAGGAATAATTCGGATTGCAGATTTTCCTAATGTATGGTCTGTTCCCTAGAAGCCAGAAATGAGGAGAGAAGGGACAGAGCCAAATCCCCAATCCCCACTGCCTTCAGCCGCCGCACTAACACCGTATGATTCACGGTGTCAAATGCTGCTGATAGGTCTAAGAGGATGAGGATGGCTCTTTCCCCTCCATCCACCTGCCTGCAAATCTCCTCAGTTGCCATGATCAGCGCAGTCTCAGTCGAATAACACGACCGGAAGCCAGGCTGACTTGAGTCAAGCAGATTGTCGGAGTCTAAATATTGTGTTAGCTCCTGGTTTACCAATCTTTCGAGGATTTTAGCTGCAATTGGCAGACACAAAATAGGTTGGTAATTCTTGACCTCCATGGGATCTTAGGTCGGCTTTTTCAAAATTGGTCTGATGAACAAGTTACTTACCTTCGGTGTCGCTTTTTCTGGTAGATACAATATCTGCCTGTGGATTCCTCACCTTGTGAATACCTCTTGCGTCAGCAACATTCGGAAATTCTTTTTGTAGCTTCGCGCCGACGTGGACTTGGACGTCATAGAGACACGGCATCGCACTCGACTCCGCTGACGTCACCGACGCCTACAATAGGCCCACGCCGGCGTGATGATGTCAGTTCCGCCCTTTTTTCCGTGCCTTCGAGGCACACGGACGGACCAATGACAGTAGACATATACACAGTATACGCAGTACAAATATCAAGATAACACACACAGTGTGAAGCAAATGCAATAAAACATTTGAAATAAACAACTCCTTGACAATAAAATAAATACATTACAGAAACTCTGGTATAGAAGAGTGGACAACGGGGAGGCGGGTGGGTCAGTGAGGAATCCACAGGCAGATATTGTATCTACCAGAAAAAGCGTTACCGAAGGTAAGTAACTTGTTCTTCTTGATAGATACATCTGCCGTGTGGATTCCTCACCTTGTGAATAGAGTCCCACAGCAGTCCCCACTCCCGGAGGAGGGTGTCCACTCTTCTAAACCAAGAAATCCTGGAGAACAGAGCATGCAAAGTGACCGTCCCTCCTCACTTCGGAATCTAAGCAGTAATGCTTCGCGAAAGTGTGGAGGGAAGACCAAGTTGCCGCTCTACAAATATCCTCTACAGGAACACCTCTAGACAACGCTGAGGTTGAAGACTTAGCTCTTGTAGAATGAGCCCTTATACCCTCTGGTGGTTCCTTACCGGCCAAAGAGTAGCAGATCTTTATACAGAGGACGATCCACCTCGACAAAGTTCTTTTATGGACCGCTCTTCCTTTCTTGCAGCCAGCAAACCCAATGAAGAGCTGGTCATCCAAACGAAAGTCTTTAGATCTGTCCAAGTAAAAGGACACCGCCCTTTTGGGGTCCAGACGGTGCAACCTCTTCTCATCCTTAGAAGGGTGTGGGGGAGGATAAAAGGTAGGGAGGGTAATGGATTGACCAAGGTGGAAAGGAGTAACCACCTTAGGCAGAAAAGCAGCCCTGGTCCTAAGAACCATTCGATCAGCATGAATGGTCAAGAAAGGGGGCTTGTAACTAAGAGCTTGAAGCTCACTTACCCTCCTTACCGAGGTTATTGCAACGAGGAAGACTGTTTTAAGAGTCAGAAGCCTCATAGGACATTTGTGAAGAGGCTCAAAGGGAGCACCCATTAAAAAGGTCAATACAAGATTTAAGTCCCACTGAGGCACAATAAAAGGAGTAGGAGGGAACTTATTTGTGAGGCCCTTCAAAAACCTTAAAACTACAGGAGATTTAAAAAGAGATGGCTGGTCAGGCAAACAAAGAAATGCCGACAGCGCTGAAAGATAGCCCTTCACTGTGGCAACAGCAAGCCCCTGTTGCGCTAGAGAAAGGGCAAACTGGAGAACATCAGACAAATGGGCTCTCAAAAGGTGAATAGATTTCTCCCCACACGACAAATTTTGACCATCTATAAAAATAGATGGACTTAGTGGAGTCACGGCTGGCTGACAAGATGACATCCACAACGTCAGGCAGGAGGGAAAAGGAATTCAGGTGGCCCCGTTCAATCTCCAGGCATGAAGGTGTAATGTCTGGAGGTGGGGGTGTAGAACCTGCCCCTCCATCTGAGAGAGGAGGTCTGCCCTGAGAGGGAGACGGAGCGGCGGGTGAGAGGAGAGGTGGAGAAGATCTGTATACCACACCCTTCTTGGCCAGTCCGGGGCGACCAATATGACTTGGGCCCGGCCTTGGCGAATCTTCCTCAGAACCCGAGGAATCAAAGGTATGGGAGGAAACGCGCAAAGGAGTTGATTTCCCCAACTCAACTGAAACGCGGCCCCCAAGGCTCCTTGCATCGGATACTGGAGACTGCAGAAAGACAGGCAGTGAGCATTCTCGCGAGTGGCCAACAGGTCCACCCGAGGAGTCCCCCACATCTGAAAGATGTGGTGAACCACCTCCGGGTGAAGCCTCCACTCGTGGTCGGCAGAGAACTGCCGACTGAGACTGTCTGCACGAACGTTCAGAACTCCGGCCAGATGATTCGCCATCAGACAAATCTGATGGTCCTGAACCCAGGACCAGAGACGCAGAGCCTCTCTGCAGAGACACTGCGACCCCACTCCTCCCTGTTTGTTGATGTACCACATCGCGGTCGTGTTGTCCGTCAGGACCTGGACCGAACGACCGCGAAGGGAGGGGAGGAAGGCCTTGAGCGCCAAACGTATCGCCCGCAATTCTAGAAGGTTGATGTGAAGCAACCTTTCCTCTGGAGACCAAAGACCCTTGACCTCCAGATCCCCCAGATGAGCACCCCACCCTAGAGTGGATGCATCCGTTATCACTGTGGCCACCGGAGGAGGCAACTGAAAAGGCTTCCCCTGAGACAGGTTGCCTTCCACGCCCCACCAAGACAGATCCGCTGCAGCTTCTCTGGAGATCCTCACTGACTCCCTGAGATCTCCGTTGTGCTGATACCACTGCCCGCGGAGGCACCACTGGAGCGCCCTCATGTGCCAGCGTGCATGGTTGACCAACAGAATGCATGAAGCCATCAGACCGAGCAGGCGAAGGACCTTCAGGACTGGAACGACCGCTCCATTGTAAAATAAAGGAATCATTTCCTGTATGTCGTGAATCCTTTGAGGAGGGAATGCACGACATACAGTTGTGTCCAGTACAGCACCTATGAACAGGTTGCGCTGGGAGGGCACCAGGTGAGACTTGGGTACATTTATCGAAAAACCCAACCTGTACAACAACTGGGTTGTCTCTCGCAGATGATGGAGCACTCTCTCTGACGACTCTGCTTTGATCAGCCAGTCGTCCAAATAAGGGAATACAGGAATCCCTGACCTTCTGAGATGCGCCGCCACCACTGCCATCACCTTGGTGAAGACTCGAGGCGCAGTAGTAAGCCCAAACGGAAGGACCGCAAACTGATAGTGCTGCGATCCCACCGTAAAACGGAGATACTTCCTGTGCGACTTCAGGATGGGGATGTGAAAGTACGCATCCTGTAAGTCGAGCGACACCATCCAGTCTTCTTCCAGCAGTGCCTGAAGAACCTGAGCAAGGGTGAGCATCTTGAATTTCTCTTGTTTCAGATAAAGATTCAAGATCCTGAGATCCAGGATTGGATGAAGCCTGCCATCCTTTTTGGGAATCAGGAAATACCGGGAGTAGCATCCCTGACCCCTTTCCTGCTCTGGGACCACCTCTATCGCACCTTTTCCTAACAGAATTGAACTTCCTCCTGTAGGAGCAACAGATGTTTCTCTGAGCAATATCCCTGGCAAGGAGGGTAATTGGGAGGGAATTCCCGAAAGGGAAGGGCATACCCATTTTCTATGAGATTGAGAAGCCAAAGATCTGATGTAACCGATTCCCAATCCCGCAGCAAGTGGGTAAGCCGACCCCCCACCGGACCCACATGATCCTGAATGGCGGATCTAGGGCTGCTTTTCTGTGGCTGGGGGGTTGGAGGAGGTGGAGGAGGAAGAGGCTTGACGCCCTCGAGGATGTGCCCTTTGCTTTCCCCGTATGACCTATACAAGGTATTTTGTTGCTGCTGCTGTTGACCTTGTCTATAGGTACGAAAAGAAGAGCGTCCAAAACCTCTGAACTTTCTGGCCGATGAACCTCTTACTTGAAGACCAAGGGATCTAGCAGTTGCCCTGCTATCCTTAAATCTCTCTAAGGCTGTATCTGCCTTCTTGCCAAAGAGTCCTTCACCATCAAAAGGCAGATCTAACAACGCAGACTGCACATCAGCAGAAAAATCCGAGGATTTTAACCAAGCTGAACGTCTTGTGGCAACCGCAGTGCCCATGATCCTTGCAACAGAATCTGCAGTATCCAGACTGCTCTGGATAACTTGACGAGCTGCCGCTTGAGTATCAGATAAAACTTCCTCAAAGTCACTTCTGCAGTCTTCTGGAACCTTTGGAATCAATAAACGCATTGAGTCCATAAGTGCGTGCACATACCTTCCCATAAGACAAGTGGCATTCGTTGATTTTAACGCCATACTTGCGGAGGAGAAAGTTTTCTTGGCCACTTGATCCTGTTTTTTAGCTTCCTTGTCACCAGGCACTTGGGGAAAAGCACCAACTGACTTTTTGAGCACGCAGCTTGAATCACCAGACTTTCAGGAGAAGGGTGAGATGATAAAAAAGCAGGGTCTTCAGGAGCCACTCTATATCTCCAAGCCACACCTTTCGAGACAGGAGGAGCAGAAAGAGCTGTCTCCACACTTCCATAATGGGTTCAGTTAACGCCTCACTAAATGGGAGTAAGGGTTCCACAGCTGAGCTCGGTGAATGGAGAACCTCTGTAAGCAGATTTGATTTAAATTCAACAGTAGGTAATGTTAAACCTAAAAGTCCTGCTGCCTTTTTCTTTACCACGTGATATGGCTGAACATCCTTAGAGGGCGCATCCGGACCTGATGGCAACACCCACTCTGGGGAAAAATCAAGACCACTAGCATCAGCTAGCTCCTCAAAATAATTCTCATCCAGTTCACCTTCCTCCAAGTCTGAATGAGACTCATAATACCTCCGTTCTTCCAGGAGACGTTGAGCTTCTCTCCTAGACCTCTGTTTAACACGGATTGCAGCCGGATCCACTGACGACTCCGACGGCGCCGGAGCCGACGTCGGTACCGAATCCGATGGCTTAGAAGGATGCTCCAAAGATTTGCTTGGAGCGGGCGACGCCGGTGCTGGAGTCGTCGACTTCGGTCGAGCCGGCGTCGACATCGACCTCGGTGGAGCCGGGTACTGCCACAGCGGAGTCGGGGTCGGCATATACGGCATGAAAGGTGCTGGGGCATAAGAGTGAGGCACACCCAAATTAAATGCCATTGGACCCATGGGACCCGAAGGTGCACCAGAGGGGTACCATGACCTCGAGAATACACCATACATAGCGTTCAGGAACGCTGAAGGATCCTGACCTGGTGCTGGAAAAGGTGGATGATCACCTTCAGGCCGATCTCGAGGCAGATTTGAATCTGGTTCATCAACAGGAGCCGATTCCTCTTCCTCATTAGGAACTTCACCGACCTATTCTTGAGCCGGAGACGGCGTCGGATCGGAAACTGGAGTCGGAGATTGAACTTGCGACTCCGAAGGCGAGGCCTCGCCTTCTCGATCCGAAACCTCTTGCGGTGGGATCACCTTCGATTTAACCTTCTTGGGTGATCTCGACCTCGAGCCCGACTTCTCACCAGAATGACGTCGAGATTCATGTCTCCTTTTCTTATGCTTCTTATGTGACCTCGAAGCATGATCCGATGAAGACTTCGAAGCTGATGCCTCTCGAGATCTTGATCTTGACCTCGACCTCGACTTCCTCGAGCGGGATTTTGAAGACTTCTTTCCTTTATCGGCTTTCAGTTTAGCCACAAGAAGCTTGGTCTCCCTTTCTCGTAGGGCCTTTGGGTTCATTTTTTGACACGATGAGCATCCATCTACGTAGTGGTCGGAGCTCAAACACCAAATACAGTCCTGGTGTGGGTGCGTAACGGACATCATCTTCCCGCACCCCCTGCAGGGTTTAAATCCAGTCTTCTTTGTCGACATTATAAGGAGACAAAGAGGCAAGAGAGTAAAGAAACGAAGAAAACAGTAACAAAGTTACCAAAAGCTACTGAGTATCCCGCAACCGTTAGCGTCGACGACGCGGAAAAAAGGGAACTGATGTCATCACGCCGGCGTGGGCCTATTGTAGGCGTCGGTGACGTCAGCGGAGTCGCGTGCGATGCCGTGTCTCTATGACCTCCAAGTCCACGTCGGCGCGAAGCTACAAAAAGAATTTCCAAATGTTGCTGACGCAAGGGGTATTCACAAGGTGAGGAATCCACACAGCAGATGTATCTATCAGAAACAAGGTTTTTTTCTAGACCAAGGGGTAGGTCCCAGACTCAACTACTTGATTTAAGAGGGGGGATTAGATGTAAGCTAATCATCCCGGAAACCAGGTGCATGATGGTCGGTGGACATGGGTCTTTAGGGGATCCAGATTTAGTTGATAGTAAGGTTTTATTCACATCTTTGGAGCAAGAGAGCTGAAACTAGTTAGTTTGCACTGCAGTGTCTTCACCTCCAATGCTGGGTCATGACCATTCTCGGCAAACTGCAAATTATTAAGGAGGTCATCATAAATTAGTTGAACCTTAGTCTGAAAGAAATTCGCCATCTTATTACAGAAGGATTGGTCTGGCCTAAATAGACTGACCTGTTGCGGTTTGGATAACACTTGGATAGATTTGAAGAGCTCCTTGGAGGAGTTTTTAGCCGCCTCAATTTTTGCAGTATAGTAGGTGACTTTTGCTTTTATAATAGCCTCTTTGTATTGTTGGAGCGCTATATTGTATGCAAACTTATGCTCCCTAGTATAGTCAGATCTCCATAAGCGCTCAACTCTCCTACAAGTGGCTTTTAAGCTCAGGTCCATACCATGGCGATGTCGCCTGGGATCTTCTTACTCTAATGATTTTTTACGGCACCACCTGGTTAACTGCTGTAGCTATCCATTTCTCAAACTGGATAGCTACATCATTGTTATCCACAACCCGTAGGGGAGGACAAATGTTTAGGGCCTGCTAAAATTCCGTCCCTCGTACTTTGTTCCATTATCTGATTTTTAAACTGGCAGATTTGTTTGCGACTGGAAGGGTTGGTTGGGTGATCTTAATATTGAAATATATCGCCCTGTGGTCAGTCCAAGGAAGAGGAGAGGTTTTAATCAATGAAACGTCAGTGTTATTAGTAAATATGCTGTCAAGTGTAGGACCAGCAGAATGAGTAGGTCCTGACACAATTTGAAACAGGCCATAGCCTGCTAAATTATCGAGTAACCTACTGGTGTCAGGGTTGTTATTTAGTTCCAACTGATAATTAAAATCACCCAAGATGATGAGCGATTTGGAATCTAAGCATGATTCGAGTAGAGTATGTAGGGCTTGAGTGAAGGAGGCTTTGGGACCGGGCGGCCGATACAAAAATATACCATTGAGAGTGAAGTTGTTGTTAATTTTCAGCACAAAGCGAATAGCCTCCGCAGGTAGAAGTGGAAATAGACTCTGCATGCACCTTTAGGTGGTCGCGAAATATTATCGCTATTCCCCCTCCTTTGCTCCCTACCCTGTCTTGGCTGGACACTGAGTAACCTGCCGCTGCCGGGAGAACAATATTCAAGTTGTGGACGAATCAGTCCTCGGACCCTGACGCGGTTAGGAAAAGTATATCAGGAGGGGAAACCTGCAGCAAGCTTTCTATCTGGTATTTGTGTTTACCCAGTGATCGCGTATTGAGCAGAATGCATTGAAGCGGCTGATCATACGTCGCTCCCACAGTACAGTTTGGGTTGTTAAGACTGCCAGTTCGGTTGTAGTACCTGTAGTAGGGATCACCAAGACTACCGTCTCACCCTCCCCTGCTCCCGCCACTGTCTTAACACCCTCAGCCTCAGCAGGAGAACTATTTTTAGGTCTGCCGGGTGTTGTTGGGTCTGTCTAGGGTACAGAAGGGCATCAAGGTCGAGATGGAGGAAGGCCCTGTTGAGATGTTAGGTGATGGGGGATTATGAGAGGTGTAAGAAAACTGGTGAGGCGTGTGGTATATAGTAGGGAAGGAATCAGAATGACATTGCTGTTTAGGACATTAGTAGAGTGTATAGAATAAAAGTAGCAATCTGTAAGCTGGTTGGGATGCAGAAGACGGACCAATAAGATCTGTGAGGTGGATAAAAGGATCAGCAGTATATGTTGGACATGACAAATTATTACAGCATTGCATCACCAGAGTATTAGTGAGGTGTGTTCGGTGAATAGGCTTGAAAAGCATACCTATGAGAGTTAGATGAAATGGCGTTGGTTAGTGGTTGAAGAGATGAATGCGGTTAATGGTATTGAAGAAGGAATCAGGGTGTTTGTTGGGTGGGAGAGAATAGAATATGGGTAAGTAAAAAAAGGATGTTAGTTGTTGATTGGAAGGAAGATGATGATATTGGTAAGGTGTGGTAGGTTGAACTTTGTAAGCGATCAGTGTGGAGGAGTTTCAATTAATGAGGGGTATGTAATTTTGGAAGATATGAGTTTGGTGTAAAAGTAGGATGCAGGGAAACTGTGAGACAGGTGGGGTAAATGAGGTAACCAGTAAGGTAGGTACCTGGAGGAGTCCTTTGTGCAATGGGTGGTGTAGAAAAGAGGATTGATAAAGTCTGTGGGTGGAGGACTGAATTAGTTAGTTGTGTATAGTGCCCAGGGAATTTCAGAAAGGTATATAAAGTGATTGGTGAGGTGTTTGTAGTGAAGGAAAGAGTCAGTGATGTGTTTGGAAGGGGATACACAAGATGTATGGGGTGGAGATGGGTATGATTTGATTTTTAAGTTTGTATAGCGCTCGAGTGCCTTGAGGTGTCTTGGCGCTGCTGCTATCATGACGAGAGAAGGAAAATAAGACCAGGCAAAAAATGCTATTACACTAATCAAAGAGCCAAGTATTCAGGGACTTTCGAAAGGACATAAGATCTGGGCACTTTCTTAAATTCTTGGGAAGGGAGTTCCACAATTTTGCGGCCTTCAAAACAGAACTCCTACCTCCTCATGAAGCTCGTTTAACAATAGACATTAAAAAATATTTTGAGTCTTAGGATCCAAGTCTTCTAGGAGGGGTGTACCAGACACATTTCTCACAAAGATATAGAGGACGAATATTATGCAGTGCCTTAAAGGCAATACAGAGCGCCTTTGCCACAGGAAGGCAGTGTAGCGTAATCGGGGCTTGTGAAGCTGATTGGTATTCCCGTGAGAAGGGGAGCTGAGGCACTCTGCAGCATCTGGAGTTTAAGGAGGGATTTTTTAAGGATGCCAATAAAAAGGGCAAAGACTTTCCGGTCTTTTTAGGGGGAGACACAGATCCAGAAGGTGGAGAAGAACAAGTTACTTACCTTCGGTAACGCTTTTTCTGGTAGATACTATATCTGCCTGTGGATTCCTCACCTTGTGAATACCCCCTTGCGTCAGCAACATTCGGAAATTCTTTTTTCGTAGCCTCGCGCCGACGTGGACTCCTGACGTCATAGAGACACGACCTCGCTCGCGACTCCGCTGACGTCACCGACGCCTATAATAGGCCCACGCCGGCGTGATGACATCAGTTCCGCCCTTTTTTCCGTGCCATCGAGGCACACGGACGGACCAATGACAGTAGAAATATACAAGTATACACAGTACACAGTACTCAAGGCAAAACACACAGTGTTAAGCAAAAGCAGGAAAGCAACTGAAACATTTCCTTGACAATAAAATATATATATATATATTACACTACAGTAACTCTGGCATAGAAGAGTGGACAACGGGGAGGCGGGTGGGTCGGTGAGGAATCCACAGGCAGATATAGTATCTACCAGAAAAAGCGTTACCGAAGGTAAGTAACTTGTTCTTCTGATAGATACATCTGCCGTGTGGATTCCTCACCTTGTGAATAGAGTCCCACAGCAGTCCCCACTCCCGGAGGAGGGTGTCCACTCTTCTAAACCAGGAAATCCTGAAGGACAGAGCGCGCAAAATGGCCGTCCCTCCTCACTTCGGAATCCAAGCAGTAATGCTTCGCGAAAGTGTGGAGGGAAGACCAAGTCGCCGCCCTACAAATATCCTCCACAGGCACACCTCTAGCCAATGCAGAGGTTGAAGACTTAGCTCTAGTTGAATGAGCCCTTATACCCTCTGGTGGTTCCTTACCGGCCAAAGAGTAGCAGATCTTTATGCAGAGGACGATCCATCTCGATAAAGTCCTTTTATGGACCGCCCTTCCTTTCTTGCAGCCAGCAAATCCAACGAAGAGCTGGTCTTCCAAGCGAAAGTCCTTGGATCTGTCCAAGTAAAAGGACACCGCCCTCTTAGGGTCCAGACGGTGCAGTCTCTCCTCCTCCTTGGAAGGGTGAGGGGGAGGATAGAAGGTAGGTAGGGTAATGGACTGTCCTAGATGGAAAGGAGTTACCACCTTAGGCAGAAAAGCAGCCCTGGTCCTAAGAACCATTCTATCAACATGAATGGTCAGGAATGGGGGCTTGGAGCTAAGAGCTTGAAGCTCACTAACCCTCCTTGCCGAGGTTATTGCCACCAAGAAGACTGTCTTAAGGGTAAGAAGCCTCATGGGACATTTGTGGAGAGGCTCAAAGGGAGCCCCCATCAAAAAGGTCAATACAAGATTTAAATCCCACTGAGGCACAATGAAAGGTGAAGGAGGGAACATATTAGTAAGACCCTTCAAAAACCTTAAGACCACAGGAGACTTAAAAAGAGAGGGCTGGTCAGGCAAGCAGAGAAAAGCCGACAGCGCCGACAGGTAACCCTTTACCGTGGCAACCGCCAGACCCTGCCGCGCCAAAGAAAGAGCAAATTGTAGAACATTAGACAAATGGGCCCTCAAAGGATCAACAGACCTTTCCCCACACCACGTGACAAATTTCGCCCATCTATAAGAATAGATGGACTTAGTGGAGTCACGCCTGGCTGACAAGATGACATCCACAACGTCAGGCGGGAGGGAAAAGGAATTCAGGTTGCCCCGCTCAATCTCCAGGCATGAAGGTGCAATGTCTGGAGGTGGGGGTGTAAAACCTGCCCCTCCATCAAAGAGAGGAGGTCTGCCCTGAGAGGGAGACGGAGCGGCGGGTGAGAGGAGAGGTGGAGTAGATCTGTATACCACACCCTTCTTGGCCAATCCGGAGCGACCAATATGACTTGGGCCCGGTCTTGGCGAATCTTCCTCAGAACCCGAGGAATCAAGGGTATGGGGGGAAACGCGTAAAGGAGTTGATCTTTCCAACTCAACTGAAACGCGTCCCCCAAGGCTCCTTGCATCGGATACTGGAGACTGCAGAACGACAGGCAGTGCGCATTCTCGCGAGTGGCAAACAGGTCCACCCGAGGAGTCCCCCACATCTGAAAGATGTCGTGAACCACCTCCGGGTGCAGCCTCCACTCGTGGTCGGCAGAGAACTGCCGACTGAGACTGTCTGCACGAACGTTCAGAACACCGGCCAGATGATTTGCCATCAGACAAATCTGATGGTCCTGAACCCAGGACCAGAGACGCAGAGCCTCTCTGCAGAGACACTGCGACCCTACTCCTCCCTGCTTGTTGATGTACCACATCGCAGTCGTGTTGTCCGTCAGGACTTGAACAGACTGACTGCGAAGGGAAGGGAGGAAGGCCTTGAGCGCCAAACGTATCGCCCGCAATTCTAGAAGGTTGATGTGAAGCAACCTTTCCTCTGGAGACCAAAGGCCTTTGACCTCCAGACCCCCCAGATGAGCACCCCACCCGAGAGTGGATGCATCCGTTATCACCGTGGCCACCGATGGGGGAAGTTGAAAAGGCTTTCCTTGGGACAGATTGCCTTCCACGCCCCACCAAGACAGATCCGCTGCAGCTTCTCTGGAGATCCTCACTGACTCCCTGAGGTCTCCGCTGTGCTGATACCACTGCCTGCGGAGACACCACTGGAGCGCCCTCATGTGCCAGCGTGCATGGTTGACCAACAGAATGCATGAAGCCATCAGACCGAGCAGGCGAAGGACCTTCAGGACTGGAACGACCGCTCCATTGTAAAACAAAGGAATCATCTCCCGTATGTCGCGAATCCTTTGAGGGGGAGGGAATGCACGACATACGGTTGTGTCCAGTACCGCACCTATGAACAGGTTGCGCTGGGAGGGCACCAGGTGAGACTTGGGTACATTTATTGAAAAACCCAACCTGTACAACAACTGGGTTGTCTCCCGCAAATGATGGAGCACTCTCTCTGACGACTCCGCTTTGATCAGCCAGTCGTCTAAATAAGGGAATACCGGAATCCCTGACCTTCTGAGATGTGCCGCCACCACTGCCATCACCTTGGTGAAGACTCGAGGCGCAGTAGTAAGTCCAAACGGAAGGACCGCAAACTGGTAGTGCTGCGATCCCACCGTAAAACGGAGATACCTCCTGTGCGACTTCAGGATTGGGATGTGAAAGTAAGCATCCTGCAAGTCGAGTGACACCATCCAGTCTTCTTCTTGCAGCGCTTGAAGAACCTGAGCAAGGGTGAGCATCTTGAATTTCTCCTGTTTCAGATAGAGATTCAAGATCCTGAGATCCAGGATTGGACGAAGCCTGCCATCCTTCTTCGGAATCAGGAAATACCGGGAGTAGCATCCCTGACCCCTTTCCTGCTCTGGGACCACCTCTATCGCACCCTTTCTTATCAGAGTTAAAACTTCCTCTTGCAGAAGAGACAGATGCTCCTCGGAGCAATACCCTTGGCAAGGAGGGAAATTGGGAGGGAATTCCCGAAAGGGAAGGGCATACCCATTTTCTACAAGATTGAGAACCCAAAGATCTGACGTAACCGATTCCCAATCCTGTAGAAAATGGGTAAGCCGGCCCCCAACCGGACCCACATGATCCTGAATGTCGGATCTAGGGCTGCTTCTCAGGGGCAGGAGGGTTGGAGGAAGTGGAGGAGGAAGAGACCTGACGTCCACGAGGACGCACTCTTTGCTTTCCCCTGTAGGACCTGTATAAGGAGTTTTGCTGCTGCTGTTGTTGCTGCTGCTGCTGCTGGCCTTGCCGGAAATTCCGAAAGGCAGGACGGCCAAAACCTCTGAGTCTTCTGCCAGTTGAAGAACCTCTCATTTGGAGACCCAGGGATTTAGCAGTCGCCTTGCAATCTTTAAACCTCTCAAGGGCCGCATCAGCCTTCTTCCCAAAAAGGCCTGAACCATCGAAAGGAAGATCTAATAATGTCGCCTGAACATCAGCCGAAAAGTCCGAAGATTTCAACCAGGCAGACCTCCTAGTAGCGACAGCAGTGCCCATAATGCGCGCCACAGAGTCTACAGTATCCAAACCGCTCTGAATGACCTGGCGAGCCGCTGCCTGAGCGTCAGAGATGACTTCCTCAAAATCCTTCCTGCTGTCATCAGGAACTTTTGGAACCAGAACATGTAAAGAGTCCATCAGAGCGTGTAAATATCTCCCCATCAAGCAAGTGGCATTTGATGACTTCAATGCCATACTGGCAGAGGAGAAGGACTTCTTTGCCACCTGATCCTGCTTCTTTGCTTCCTTCTCAAAAGGAACCTGAGGGAAAGCACTAATGTTCTTTTTGGAGCATGCAGCCTGAATGATCAAACTCTCCGGTGAAGGGTGAGAGGTTAAAAAGGCAGGATCATCAGGGGCAACCCTGTATCTTCTGGCTACACTTTTAGAGACAGCTGGAGCAGACAAAGGTTTTTTCCACACCTCCAGAATGGGCTCTGTTAGAGCTTCATTGAAAGGAAGAAGAGGTTCCACCACTGAACTCGGAGAATGGAGTACTTCAGTCAGAATATTAGATTTGAATTCTGCTGTAGGCAAAGTCAACTTAAGCAGACTGGCAGCCTTTCTCATAATCAAATGATAGGGTTGAATGTCCTTAGAAGGAGTACTAGAACCTGATGGTAACTCCCACTCTGGAGAGAAATCCAGGCTTCCTGCTTCTGCCAAATCTTCAAAAGTATCTTCATCCAACTCACCCTCCTCGAGATCAGATTGTGAGTCCAAAAACCTCCTTTCCTCCAGAAGGCGCTGAGCCTCTCTTCTGGATCTCATCTTGACCCGTTTTGCCCTCGGATCCACCATCGGCTCTGACGGATTCGGAATCGACGTCGGGATCGAATCCGCAGGTTCAGAGGGATGTGTTCTAGGTCGACCCGGAGCTGGCGAAGCCGGAACCGGCGTCGACGGCTTCGGTGGAGCCGGAAAATGCCACGGCGGCGTCGGAGCCGGCATGTAAGGCATAAACGGAGCCGGAGGGTAGGAGTGAGGGACTCCTAAGTTAAACGCCAAAGGACCCATGGGACCCGAAGGTGCACCAGAGGGGTACCACGACCTCGAAAAGACTCCATACATCGCGTTGAGAAACGCAGAAGGGTCCTGGCCTGGGGCAGGAAATGGTGGATGAAAACCTTCAGGCCTGTCCCGAGGAGCGTTCGGATTCGGCTCACCTAAGGGCTCGGAATCCTCATCCTCACGAGGCTCCTCCTCATCTCGGACCGGGGACGGCGCCGGAGATGGATTCGGAGCCGGATTCGGAGTCGGAGACGGAGCCGGAGACGGCGCCCGTGACTCAGAAGGGGAAGCCTCACCTTCAGGTTCTGGATCCGAAACTTCAATGGTCACCACCTTCGAACGAACCTTCGGTGACCTCGACCTCGACCCCGACTCCTTACCAGAACGACGTCGGGACTCATGTCTCCTCTTCTTATGTTTCCTCTTCTTCGAAACATGGTCCGAAGCCGACTTCGAAGACGACCTTCCTCTAGATCTAGACCTGGACCTCGATCTCGACTTCGACCTCGCCCTTCGAGAACGAGACTTCGACGATTTTCCTTTTCCAGCTTTCATTTTAGCCACCAGGAGCTTCGCCTCTCTCTCTCTCAGGGCCTTCGGGTTCATTTTCTTACACGAAGAGCAGTCCTCCACATCATGGTCCGAGCTCAAGCACCAGATGCAGTCGCTGTGTGGGTCGGTAATGGACATCATTTTGCCGCATTCTCTGCAGGGCTTGAAGCCGGTCTTTTTTGAAGACATTGTCGAAGAGACAGGATACAGAGACGCAGAAAATGTTAATAATAAAGACAACAAAGTATCCGTTGGCTACAGAGATTCCCGATAACCGTTAGCGTCGACGACGCGGAAAAAAGGGAACTGATGTCATCACGCCGGCGTGGGCCTATTATAGGCGTCGGTGACGTCAGCGGAGTCGCGAGCGAGGTCGTGTCTCTATGACGTCAGGAGTCCACGTCGGCGCGAGGCTACGAAAAAAGAATTTCCGAATGTTGCTGACGCAAGGGGGTATTCACAAGGTGAGGAATCCACACGGCAGATGTATCTATCAGAAGCCTTTTTTTCCAGAAGACAGGCCAGAGCCCTTGGAGGACTGAACCTTCCTCATCACCTTAGCCCCAATGGAAGATGAATCTTCCTCAGCCTTCCTCTTCCTAGAAGTTTTAGATGACCCCGAGGCCACACTTCTTACCTCAGAAAGAGCGCTGTCTTGGTCCTTTAACTTCTGTAACCATAAAAGAAGGCGTCCTTCCCTGTCCCTGAGAGTCTTCTGAGGGAAGGTCCTGCAGATTTTAAAGTCTTTAACCTCATGATCAGGATAAAGGCAATAAATGCACTTTTTGTGGGGATCTTCTTTACAAAGCCGGAGCTTCCCACAAGAATCACAAGGCCTGAAGAGAGATTTCTTAGTAGATGACATCCTGGATGAATACATTCAGTAAGAAAAGTGAAGTACTGAGCAGAGCTCAGGGAGACACCCTTCACACAACGTGCGGTAGAAAATCTGAGAGCCTGAGCCTCTGAGGAGAACATTCTGGTGGGAGCTGTTGCCTGTTTGGCTGTAGTTTGTTCTATACAAAATGACTAGGATAGTCGTGAGTGTGGAAGTTTTTTCACTGTAGCTTAGGGCTACTTTACTTCCTCGTTGGTTATTACCAAAGATTTTTGGTTTATTATAGGCAAATTATTGCTTTTTTATGTACCGTGGGACTCCCACTCTGATGACGGGGGATGATTCAGGCATGTGAATCTATGAAAGACACCCCAATACTGGAGAAGTACTGTACCACCCGGTTAAAGTTATACAGAGCCTCATCATCACAAAATGGATGCTGCTGCCACAGACACGAGTCTGACCTCCTGCTGCTGGATGAAACTCCGGCAGGGGAGGCCTGGACAATAGGTTTTCTGTCAGGGGAGGTGCCGGCACCACCCCAGACAGGCTTTAGTGTATTGGGGCAGGGAGGGCTGCATTCAGAATGCATTTTCCAGACACTGCCTGGGGCACACTAGGTGCTCCATGCATAACCCGGTTCAAACCAGTTGCTTGGGGACTCCAGCACCCGCTCTGGCGCAAAACTGGACAAAGGGAAAGGGGTGTAACCACCCCCTTCCCAGGTCCACCCATAGGAGGGACCTACCAGGTAATCCCACCCCTTAACTTACTGTAAGTATAGGAGCTGGGTCCCCAGGACTTTAGATTACTCTGGACGAAACTTTGAAAAAGAATCCTGGACCTTCGACGTTCCATTTCGACTGAAAGACGGAAGACATCTCCGTTGTGGTCAAGGAGTGACCACCCTGTGCAAACAGGCACCACCAGTAACTTGCCGATCTACATTGTCGAGGCTCCCGCCGGAACCCGAAGACTCTGCGACACAGGACACGGATTTCCAGACATCTCTGACGCTGCTCTACGACTCCAGCAAAGCTGAGGCCAGTGGCGGACACGAGAGACATGGGGCCGGAACTCCTGGACATCCTGCATTTTGCGAACTGCTCAACTCCAGAAGTACCCTCGCAGTTGTGCATTGGGGTACGAGAAGCCCCAGACCCGAGCACCATTTGCACCGAAGCTCAGCCCTCCACGCCCCACGGGTGCCACGTGGGGCCTGCTCTTGCATTTCAGCTCGACGCGTCTTCCCGGTTTCTAGTCCGTTGGCTAATGAGCCCCCTGAAGACTTTCTTGTGAACTCAAACTGCTTTCCTGGTTGCTCCAGGGTTGCTCCAGCTTCCCTGCAAAGGAGACGCGCCCCAGACCTTGCTGGCCAATCTTCATCTCCCGCGTGGATTGCATTTGCCAAGGCTTGTTGGGTCCAATCCGGATACCGACACCGCAGTCAACTAGATCCTTTGTGGGACAGCTCGAATCCAGCTCCTGGTCGTCGACGACGACTCCTGATCCTCGTGGCTCCAGAGACAAGCTTCACTTCTTTGCCTGGAATCACCCGACATCGCCTGGTTCCTTCCTGGTCACTGGTGACCCAGACTCTGTCCCCTCTGCTTTCAGGTTCTTCAGGTCTTCGATCCACCCTTGGATCCACCCGGACACTTTTCCTCTGGTCGCCTGCAGCACTTCTTTGCAGATCTCCATTGAAAACGGCGATGAAACCCGACACCAAAAGGCACCTATGCACCCGGCTTCCCTGGGTGAGATAACACGAGTACTCCGGTGCTCTTGAAGTGTCCTAGTCTAAAGGGGTTTCATCGTAGTCCAGCCGGAAGTGTCCTTAAACTGTAACTTTGTAACTTCTACGTTTCCCATAGGAAGTCAATGGTAACCTGCGGCTGTGTTTAGACACTGCACGCGTCTCCCATGGGCCTCCTACTTCCTAACCCCTGGTTGTTTAGAGTAGCCCCAGCGATTCCCTAGGCACTAGGCCTACTTTCTATTTCTGTCGTGGTTCTTATACCACTATTTTAGTATATGGTTTTAGACGCCCCTAGGGCTAAACGGTATTTGTGCAACTTATAGAATGCTAATTAAGTAAATTGTAATGTACATTTGCCTCTGACATCATAAAGAGTCCAGAGGGGTTGTGTTTAGAATAAATACATATATATTTGATATATACCTTGTGTGGTGTCCTTTCATTTGGTATTCAAGGGGTTACCTATAGTAAAACAATCAGCTTAACATGCTCTCTGAAGTCTTAGCCTAAGACTGATGGTCCGTGCTACCACTAGGATAGCTTGTCTATAAGGTTGACTTTACAACCACCATCAATAAGGGTCGATTTAGACTGGTGCAAAGTGCCCACTAGAACTCGTGGACATCATATGCCAGGCTAACTTCTCACACTATCTGTTAAAAAATATGTTATTAACTTGGGCGCAAGGACGCTTATTCCTTGGTCAGCTAGTCGGTCAAACTAGAATGAGCCTCAGTTCCTCTGAAGCGGCTATCAGCGCTGTCTCAGTACTGTGTGTTTTTCTAAAACCATATTAGGTGGAATTCAGAAGGCTGTTATTGTCAATAAATGACATAAGCTCAATGTTCAAAGCCTTCTCTAATAGTTTAGCTAGAAAAGGCAGTCTAGGGATAGGCCTGTAACTACTAGGCTCTTGAGAATCCAAATAATTTTCTTCAGCAAAGGTAGAACAAAGGCTTTCTTCCACTCAAAAGGAAAATATACAGTGCCAATAATTTTATAAAAATCATAGTCAATTAGGTGCTAAAAAAAAGTCAGCCGCAAGAAATATATTAGGTACAGGAGATTCTTAAAAGGTTTATAGGATAGGAGAGAGTCGTAAGTAGGTGGCTGGGGTGAAGGTGTATATGGAAGTGTGGACTTTGAAGTGACTGAGTGTAGAAGGGAACTGGCTAGGTGTATAGGTTGAAAGAGGATGTTGGTGAGTTAAGTGGAAAATCATATTGATGAGTTCTGCAGAAATTATTTAAGAAGTGTGCTTGAGGTGGAGATGAGCTGCAGAAAGATGTCTTACATAAAGCATTAAAATAGTCAAAGAATTCTCCAACCCGACTGCCACAGAGAACACCATTCAACCCTCCCAGAAACTTTGCAACACCCTCTTGGACAAATTCCATAACATGATCGCCATAATTTACAACAACCTCAATCCCCAACCCACCACTCTCAGCCTGGACAACTTCAACCAACCAGCAAACACTAGCCAAACAATCTCCACCTGGTCCCCTTTCACCACCCAGACCACCACAGCCATCATGTGGTCCATCCACTCTGGTGCACCCACCGACCCCTGCCCACCACCTCTCCAACATCAGAACCAACCCTATCAGCACAGAGCTTAGCCCATTCTCAACAGCGCCGTTACCACAGCTTACATCCAAACATATGGAAGCATGCAGAGGTTAAACGCCTCCTAAAAAAAACCTTAGCCGACCCCAGAGACCTAAAAAATACCTGATCAATCTCCCTTCTCCCCTACCCAGCCAAAGTACTAGAGAAAGCCTTCAGCCAACAACTCACCAAATACCTAAAAGAAAACCATCTACTAGATGCCTCACAATCAGGATTCCGGGCAAATCACAGCACAGAGACAGCTCTGATCACTGCCACAGACGACATCAGAACCCTCCACGACCACAGAGAAACCATGCCCTTGATCCTCCTCCACCTCTCTGCTGCATTCAACACTGTCTACCACCACACCTTCATCAACAGACTCTCCAACATCAGCATACAGCAAAATCCTGACCGGTCGCACATAGAGAACCCAACTGCCTCCTTACACCTCTGCGCCCAAATATATCATCTGCGGCGTACCCCAAGGGTGGTCCCTCAGCCCCACCCAGTTCAACATGTGCATGACAACTGCTAACCCCGCCCCCCCCCCCCCACCCACCGCAGGCGTTGTCAGATCCCATGGACTCAACATAATTTCCTATGCTGAAAAAACATAACTCTTTCATTCGCTCACAGAGGACCCCGCCCATGCCGAAACCAACTTTTGCAAAGCCATAACCGACGTGGCTGTGGAATCCATTTCCTCTGCAAGTCCTTTTCTGTGTTTAACTGTCTGGAGTAGAACAGTCCCATATGTCAGACATAACATTTACAACCAAACACTGATGGAAGGTACACACACACACACACCTGCGGTGCACAGGACAAATCGAGCAACAATGTAATACCGATGCTGAAATATGTGTGTTGCACTATAGTCAGGACTATACTCTGCACTGCGCACAACATATTAATATGAATAGAGAGCCCAGGGAAGGGTGGGGCATCTTTATTTGGGAGGTTGTAGACTTTCATGGCCCTGGGCATGCTGCACTAAAGATCACCCCATACATGGACATGAACCCAACATTAAGGGTAAAAGAATGACTGAATACGACCCCAGGACTTGGCACTCACCAAGGGACAAGAGGGCAGAGGACTTGTGTGCAGCAAGTCTAAGAGTGCTGCACACCATGACCGCACATTAGGGCATGGGGAACACCTGAGGAGACTCTTTAGTTCACAAGTGTACTGGGGAGAACCTCTATGCACAGTGCACAATACCTCAATTACACACAGGGAAGAAGAAGGAATAGACATGGAGGAATGAAGATAGGAAGTGTAGGAGGAATCATCGGAGGGAGGGATGTGGAATCCATTTTCTCAGATTGTCCTTTTCTGTGTTTGTGCATCATATGATATTCAGTGCTGATGAGGACTGTAGAACATGCAAAGTAGAATGCTTGACCCTTGGTAAACTAACATACTGTGTTGAATTTAATACATTGTAACACAATGCAAGGCTCACTCAAAGACATTACCCGTGACTTGCAACTGCATGCCAGCCCTGCAGCACCGTTACCATACCATATATGGATGAGACAAAGTGTCTACCTCTGATTAGTTACTGCATTGTTTAGGTTTGGAAAAACCCATGTGTCCCAATTTGGACACATGGGGATGACGAGCACCTCCTCACTGCATCATAGAGGCGGCACGCATTATTAGCTTCTTCTGATTGGCTCTGTATCTATTAATTGTGTAACCTGGACTGTCTGCAGATGAACATAGGATGTACTGGACCATAGTTGCAAGAAATACTCTTGTACATGTGATTTCATTGGACATGTCCCAAAATGCCTTTTGTGGTTGGCATGACTAAACAAGCATTTGCAATGCAATAGGTCTCGCATTAGGAAAGTTTGAGCTATTGGTATTGTAAATGGCAAAGTTTTTATTTAGGTTTCTTTTTTTTTAAATAGCTAAATCAATAGCTTTGTCATTTACAATGCCAATAGTTATAACTTTCGCAAATGTGATACCTATAGCATTTGTAATGCAATATGTTTTGTCTTTACAAACCGCGAGAGGACAAAAAAAAGCTCCGGACCACCGCCTCCTCCCAGGCCTTCAAAAGGGACCTCAAAGTTCTCCTCCTCCAGAGACACCTCCAAAAGTTATTCACGTCCTCTTGCGATTTGTGAGGAAGACTTCCCACTACTGATAATTTCTACTTTCCATGACCATGGAAGTGCCTTCCCAGTGTATGCCTGTGATTGGAGGGTCTGCCTTTTTGCAGTATTTTCCATGTACTGGTGTTCGGTGCCCTTTTGACTCAAAAGGAGGCCATAATGATTCATTTTTCGTCCTTCAATTTCCACATCTACCTCTATTGCTATCCATTGCAGGTAATAATGGGCCACAAGCAACTGTCACCCCTGTTTCAATGAGCTCCACACTCACCAATCCACATTTCAAAATGATGACTACCCGTTCCGTTTGAAATATTGCCCTGGGCAAACACCCTAGCTGACTGCATGTTAGGGCACACTTGACCTGCTACTAGGAAGGAAAAAGAAAAGGCGCAGGAGAGAGGAACCTATTGGGAGGGTTGCGTGTGCCACCCTGCCCCAATTTACCAGTTTCCGGGAAGTCATTGATTAGACCTTCCATGATTTGGTCCTTAAGCTGGCAATACAGGTATACCCAGATAGCTCCAGTAAAGCCCTTTTATGGTGTATGGATTTGGTATTTCCAAAGCATCTTGAGGCTGTTATCTGTGAGAAGAGCACCAAGTGGCTTCTGTGGATGGTGAAGACAGCAGGTGACAGTATGGAATGCTTGGGGACTCCACAGGTGACAGGGATTTTAAGAGACCTAGAGGTGCCGATATGAACAAACTGATGTCAGTTGAAAAGGCACGAGACGAAGCAATGAAAGACACAGTCAATAAATCCTACTTGAGACTCCTGGGTACTTATGAGTGTGGATTGATCAACAGTGTCAAAGACAAATGAGAGGTACAACAATATTCGGAGGCAAGGGTCATCTTCACCTGTGGTCAGGAGGGCATGGTCGACAGTGTGTAAGGTAGCGGCCTCCGTGCTTCAGCATGATCTGATACCACTCTAGAAGATGGTTGGTATTAATGTGATCTTGGATTTGAATATAGACTGCTTTTTCAAAGATCTTGCTTATGAATGGAGGGTGAATAATAGGTCGGTAGTTGGCAACGGCATCAGGGTCTTCAGTGTTTCTGGCAAGATGCCTTGAGTGAGGGAGGCACAGACTATTGTGAGTGGGGAGAGAGAGCATTCCCAGATAGGTTTGATGAATGACAAAAGTAAGAATCTGCACAACAAGTGACTCTGAGGGAGCGAAGTAGGTCTGCAAGAGACAGGGCTTTGAAGGATGACCTTTGTGGGATTCTACTGGAAGTTGTGGGCTTAAGAGATGAAGCAGTTCTAGTGTTACCGATGTGGTGTTGGAGCTTCAGTACATTTGCAACGAAGAAGAATGTGATGGCATTGCACAGTTCCATGAAGTGAGGAATAGGCAGTCCGGAAGAGGGTTAGGCAATTCTCAATTGTCTTATTGGTTGGAAAGTGATTTAAAAATAGTTGCATGCCAGCCCTGAATTAAGCACTGGTTAACTTTTTGAATATCTGATAATAGATGTCTTTATCACCCAACATCTTGGTCTTGAGAGGGTGCTGCTTTGTCCTACCTGCAAACCCTACGAAAAGGGCTGTCCAGTTCCTACACAGTGGCATAAAAGTGTAGTGAAACAAGGAAAAACTAAGGCAAATAGTGTGCTTCAAAGTAAAGGATGAAATGGATGTAGATCACGTGCCAGGCCACTGCCTCACTCCTGGGCACAATTCACCACTGAACCCACAAATAAGCTACCATATGAACCCCATCAGTGCAGACTTCTGCTTCTCCTCAGATTGATGGTCGTGTATGAAAACTCAAGCTGCCCAAAAATCTAGTTACTGGCCACCATTCAGGCAGAGGTGGTCATGTCCAAGCTAGAGAAAATCCTGGCTCCACTTGACCCACACTCTGAACTAGACAAACAGGCCACCTCTCTAAGCGCACAATGCTACTAGATCAATTCCCAGATGCAAACCAATGTAGAAGCTGAAAGGTTCATGCATGCCTTCAAGACGGTGCAACGCAAAGCCCTAAAGCCACACCAAAATGTTGATTTTGCAGTCTACCAATTCTGATGGAAAACTGAAATACCCTAACACCACAATGCAAGTGCCTGCAGCCCAGGGAGGAATATTGTGGGAGTCATCCTAACAGCTCCACCCTGGGTCCACATCTACATAACTCTTGATTCACAAACAGTGGAACAGCATGGGTAATAGGCAAATAACTGGATGACCACCAAAAAGAGCAACCCCATAACAGTTTTACAGGTGGTTATCTGCGTGCTAGCAAAAGTCTACATCCAGGATGGGAAATTTTGGAAGCCATTTGAGACCAATCCATTGACAGTGACAGCAATCAAGGGAACCCAGATTACAGCCACAAAGGCTATTCAAATGAATTGCAATGTGCCATGTGTCTTTCCCCGGAGATGAACTCTATCAAGGTTACCAAACAACCGAGAATGACTAGCTATCATTGAGGCCACCAAGTCAAGGGACCAGTTTGTTGTACTTCATCTCCAACCATACAAAGTTATGAGTGAATATTTCCGCCAGGCCCAGAATTTGTCAGGTCTTCTGAGGATTCCACCAGTAATTATGTCTTGCACTGACATGAGGCACACGGTCAAGACCGATTTGCATACGGCTGGGTCCAAACTGGGGAGGCATGGTGAGCAAAAGAACGATGGATCTAACCCAGATCTATTGACTAGGGGTGAATGTTTGATTTAATCAACATTCCGTCCATCGTCTGTGTGTCTTTTGCAGACCACTATGCCATCAGCAAGCAAGATGAGAACTGCAAAGCGGACATGGGAGCCATGACACTCTGGGCACAACAGAAAGAGGTTGCTGAGCACGGATGGATATCCGATGGCTATAATTTGAGTGACTGCATGGGTGTACCTATCTGTGGTGCAGTGACACCAGGGCCCAGACAGGGGAGGGACTCCTCTGCACTGGCAGTACTGGCGAGGTTTCTTAAGAATAAGGGTAGGAGATAGAGCCTGTCAGGATTCACCCGTTCTCCCTTCCGCACAGGCAGGAGCGAGGGAGTAGGATTTATACACGTCTCTCACTGGCTATACTGAAACCTGACAGTGTATATATAGGGACATGTTCACACCATGCACGTTCAAAGACGGCTTGTCTGCTGGTGCAGCACACGTGCATGCACTCACTGTCATGACCTGCGTTGCAACTGGGAGACTGTCAGTTTGCAAGCTGCAGTAAACCAATTATTAAACTGCTCACATAGCAAGTGTCACATAAGCTGTACAATGGCCTCTCCTAGGCCAAGATAGAGGCAGAACCATACATCCTGTGCTGCTGCACTCAATCTTGAACAATCAGGAGCAGCAGCATGGGTGCATGGGGCACTGTCTCTGTATCCTGTTCTCCTTCCTAATGTCCAGATAGACAGGCGCAGAGAGGGCATATGATGGACGGTGCAAATCATACGAGTATACCCTTTACCGAGAAAGATTCCTAAGGGAGATGAGACTACTTAGAGACACATAGTATGATGAAAGGTTAGATATGGACAGGCCACTGGAACTAAGCGATTCTGCAGCCATGCAATTCTCCCGTATAATTAGGGACGTTGCATTTGCCACAGGATATATTACCTACACCAAGGCTAAATGATACAGCATCTCACACTTCATTGTGCCTATATAGTGGGTGCTCCAGATTAGACACAGACCCAGTGATACCTGCTCCATGAAGCATCCCTTTACATAAATCCACTAATCATACACTGCTCTCCTACATCCCACCCTGTTTATTCTTTATATTTTTTTATATATCTTTCTTAGCATTTTGTAAATATACATTTCCGTCATGTATGAGCAAATAGAGTTTCTTAACACTTTTACTCAGGACACTTAAACTACAACATATGGCAACAATATAAATCAGGAATAAAATGTGCAAGTGTCTGCCATTACATGAACACAAGGGGCCAACTCAGCGGCCAAAAATTCTCGCCGACTTAACTCATTGAGGGCACCGGCCATGTGGGGGACACAAGCTGACGCAACCCAATGACCCACTAAGTGGCATGCCCCTTTCGGTCTGGGTTCGTTGCGATCCGATAGGATATAATGTATTGCCATCATATGGTCCATTTTGCAACAGCTTAACAGGTTTACAACTACATAAACAAACTGGGGGAAAAAAAACTCAACTAGTGCAGGATAGGGGGACCTCGGTGCCTATGTGAGGGGCAATTCCTGCCCTCTACACACAACTGTTTGTTTACACCAACGTACAACAACGAGAGACAGAGATAGAAAAATATAGCGGCGGGCTGCTTACAGCACCCCGTTCTCATTTGTTTGTATTTGCCTAAACGATGTGTTTTTAATGCAGCCCATCTGAATCACCGTGATGGATAAATCTATCTGTGTGGATTCATTACAGCACACAGTACCCTTGTTCACAATAACACCGCATCTCCCAGATTTAAAACACGCATTAGGAGTATTTCCGATGGTGATTTAGAAACCCTCTGACTGGTAGTTTCCGGTACTGCGGTCTTTTACAGCAGGGTCATTTCTCGTGATGTCCAAGGTTATCGCTATCTTGCAAGGGGAGGCGTCACGCAGGACAGGGGCAACATGGCAGGCCCGCCTCCTCGCGGGGCGGAGTTTAGGGAGGGGACACGCAAGGCATCCCCCGTCGCCCTTTCCATGCACTATTTTTAGTGGGTGACATTCAGAGATGCAGCCAGCCCCGTCTCCTCGTCGCGTGCCGCGAGACGCAGCGCTGCCGGGGGCTCAGGGCAATGATGGGGGCCAAGAGCCAGCGCCTGATAACCAGGGAATGCGGCTGCTGGGGGCCGCTCAAGATAGCCCCAGGATAGCCCTGTGAGCCGCAGCCATTCGGGTGCAATTCTGCAGCGCGAATTGCCCGAACACAGGGGCTATCGACTCCCACAAGGAACCAGTGAAACGGGGCAGCAGCAAAGTCGGACATATAGTTCAAAACACCAGGTGTTTACAATAGGATATGCATTGTGATGAATACAGAAGCAAAGGGTGGAGGCGCTCACCTGGTGCCCTCTTCGTGCAACTCATCAACGCACTCCTTGCCGCACTTATGCACGCCAGATGGCACCCTGCCCCTCAGGGAATCTGAGCCCTCCTTGGCCCTGCCCTCACTAACCATCCTCGTCACCCGCCTAGAACAACTCTTGCATGGCAGTAAGACACGGCTTCGTTTTTCGGGGGAGCATGATAGGTTTTCAGCTGTTCTGATTTACAGAACAGCTGTGCGTCACGAGCTTTAAATGACACATGCTGTGATTTATAAAAGCATTTTTTTCAACGGGTGCAAAGCATTTCAACAGTCTGTTCAACGCAGTTACACGTGTGTGATACATCCAAGTTTGCAGCTTGCTTATGTTATGTGCAGGGACACTGGAATTATGCAATTGTGCAGCCTCAGCAATTTTTGATTTTTCGCGTTTGCCACAAACCATCTGTCACAATCGACAGTTTTAACAAAAATATTTATTTCCAAATCAAACGCTTCAAAAGTTATTAAGAATATCGCGGCACGTGTTGCCGCGCAGTGGAAGGCGATTTGCAAAGTTTGGTCAACTTTCTGTTGCTTATGGTTATTTTTAGGTGTTAAACAGGTACTAATGAGGTGCAACCAATGCTCAGCCAGTGTTCCCAAGTTTAAAACAAGCATCGCGGCACCTGTGCTCCACATCCGGGCCGGGGAGTACTCTGCCGGCCTGCGACCAGGAAGTCAGGCAGGCCGGCGCGACAACAGGAAGTAGGAGGGCGGGAGCCTACCCCGCCTCCCACGGAAGAGCCGCGATTGGAGCCGTGCACCGGAGCAGGCAGGAGCCTACCCTGCGCCCCGGTGCCTAACGAGGGAAGACGAGTCCTGCTGCCGGGCCCTGCAGCTGAGGAGAGCCGGTGAGTGCGTTGCTGAGCTGCGGGCGGGCGGGGGGGGGGGGGGGGGAGGGGGGAGGAAAGCATGTACGCGCGCGTTGCTGAGCTGCGGGCGGGGGGGGCGGGGGAAGCATGTACGCGCGCGCGGGGGGGTGGGGGCTGCCTATATGTGAAGCGCTCTGATACCTGATTCGGTTCGGGCTGGGAAATTAAAAAAAAAAAAAAAAAATGGCTGTTACTCTGCGCATGCGCGGGTGAGACGCGCGCTCCCGCGGTGAAAACCGCCAAGGAAACGCTCGTCCACATCGGTGTCCACATTCCCATTAATGGGCAACAATAGTAGTCGAGCAGACACTCCGTCTGCTCGACCTAAAAACTGCAATGAACGTCTGCAATTTGGACACTTGGTCACCATGCTAGCTGTTCCTGTGTACATGCATAAAGCTACCTTTGAAATTCACCAGTGTCTGTGACTATTTTATTTAGCTCCAACATAGCCAAATGAATGAGAGACAACTGCCTCAAACTCAACTCCAACAAAACAGAAGTTCCGATCTTGGGGAAGGACACCTCCACATGGGATCACAGCAAGTGGCCAGCTGAACTAAGACCAACACCCACTCCAACAGACCATGCACACTACCTGGCCATCATGCTCGACAGCCAACTGTCCATGAAATGACAAATCAACACTGTTTCGGACTCCTTCTTTTGCAGGCTTCACAGGCTCTTCAGATGTCGCCCAATCACCACCAGGAAGACCGTCACACAGGCCCCAATTACCAACCGCCTTGACTACAGAAACACCCTCTACGCCGTGATCTTCACCCAGCTCCTCAGAAGACTCTAGACCATACAGAACACCGCAGCCAGACTCATCCTAGACCTCCCCAAACTAACCCACATCACCCCCCACCTTTGGAACCTCGACTGGCTACCCATCCAGAAGAGATGCCAGTTCAAGACACTCACCCACGGATACAATGCCCTACATGACCAAGGACCGTCCTGCATCAAGCAGCTTTCCATCAGCTTGCAAGACACCTGCACTCCGTCTCTCTCGCGCACGTCCCCCGCATCTGTCACAGCCAAAGTGGGGGACGCTCCTTCTGCTACATTGCCAGCAAGACCTGGAACGACCTGCCCCTCAGAACAGCACCCTCCATGGCGAACTTAGAAAGAAATTCAAGACCTGGCTCTTCGACAACAGAGACACGGCAACCTCAGCGCTCAGATACCCCTAGGGGTGACAGAGCTGCACTATACAAGTACTGATTGATTAAATGGGAAGGTGACTGGGATTGAAGACAGCAATGGAAACGTGGATTTGTTGAAGACAGTAGTGATGTGTGTGGGGTGGAGGAGCAAGTGGGTAGAGAGGGTAAAGTGAGGTATGTGGTGTGGGTGAGACAATACATAGTAGGTGTGCATTTGTGTAAGTCAACCTTTATTGATTCCATTCCTTGCCAAATATATCTCGCAGGTGGGTAAAGTGGTTGGCATAAGTATCAGTGACATCAATAAAGTAGTTGATGGGCTCAAGTGTGTAGGGCTACAGGTGGAGGTTCTATGAATTATGTGGGTGGAGGGGGAATTGATGTAGAGTAGAGGATCAGAGATAGGATTGGTGTGATATGTGGGACAGAGGAGGGGATCAGTGTTCAGTGGTGAAGGGGATCACTGGGGGTTAAGCAAGGCATAAGGGAAAATCATTGTAGAAGGGGGGGTCAATGATTGTGTGAGGTACATGGTGTGAAGTGCATGTTTGGATGAAGAGTGTTAGGGTGGAAAAGGGAATAAGTGCAGTGAGTGGGGCAGGACCGGAGTTGAACATTAAAGTTACCAGTTTTGGTTGTTGATCTGATCCCCAAAACCTGGTGTGTCAATTACAGTCAGCTTCATCTTCAAGCCCTTCTCCTCAATCACTGTGAAAGAAATACAGGACGATGGTTACGGAGAATGAGTAAAAGATAAAAGGAAGCAATGCATACAGTTTCATGCAGCAATGAAATTGGAAGTTATATTACCTATAATATAAATGTTAAAACTTGGTACTTACATGTAATACAAGCTGTGCAATTTTGTACAGTATCTAAATGGTGCATACTCTTTCATTCTTCTGTCCTCTGGTGTTTAAAAATGGAATAGGTGCGAAACCTTTTAAAACACAACTTGTGGGTGTCAGCCAAGGGAGCATGTATAACCAAACATATCATTACTTTGTTCAGAAATCTAGAATCCTTATGGTTTGTTCCCGCCCTCTTTGCTTAAATGAACATTTGGACGACAGTCACCTGCATAGCTTGGTAGCAGTGTGCTATCCTGTCATGTAATATTTTTTTGGGCCTGCCCCGTGTTTTTCCACAAGTGAACTTGACAATTAAGTCCACTGGAGGAACTCAAAATGTTTGTGTTTGTTTGGCTTACAGCAGTGCCAAAGTTTACACCCTATCTGAGAAGGTATTTACTGCTCCCTCCACTCAGGCTTTGTGGAGGCTGGAGTTGTTGGCAGTGATCTAATAGTAGCTGTAAGATACCATATGAAGTACAAAAATATTGTACATTTATCATAGAATTAAAATATGATATTTTGTTGGCGATAATATGTCTATGCCATGCATTTTACCATACAACATTTACACTTCTATATCAACAGATCATTTTGGTGTATACATAGAAGTGTAGACAATACAATGGTAAAACACACTGCAGTTACTAAAATGTAACTGCACACCTAATCCCTACTCCACCTACCCCAGCCCTGCATCTAACCCAAGCCCTGAATCGAACACTGGTATTAAACCAAATCATAACCATGAACCTTAGCCTTAAACTAATCCGAGTTCTGAACCCAACTCTAACACTAACCTGACTCAAAACTTACATTTAATACCTACATGATGATATTATTGCAGACTAGATTATGAATCCAGATGTCTTTATCCTGGCAATATTATTCCCAGGATATGTTTGGGCAACAACATCAAAAGCTAGATAATTTGGAGGCACAAGTTTGACAGTCGAGGAGCACAAGTCCTTTTACCTGTTTGTTGGCTCTCCCTGGTTAAATATCAATCTGTCTCCATAACTGGGCACCTATGCCTTCATAATGTGTCGAACACATGCAAAGAATATCGATGCGCTTGGGGTTCGTGGATAAATTGGTGTATGGTGTGGTCAATTTGGACTGCTTGTGCATTGTGCACAACATGATCGCTTTTCCTTTCAGGGGGCTTGCTATGTACATGACTGGCTAAAAGTACTCAATTGAAACCTACTGTACCTGGTGAGTGTGGACAGGATGCTAGCACAGCTCTTTGTCTAGAGTAAGGTTCTTCTGTCTAGCGTAAAACCTACCCATCTCATTGACTCTTCCACAAAACCTGGAAAGATGCACCTCTTCCAGAGGTGACTAAGCTTTGAACCAAGCATTCCGACTTGTTGGCTCTGTCTTTCCGAGCTGTTATTTGACAGGCATAAGTGCTGGAACCTTCACTGAGCACGAGGTAGGTGAGGATTAGCTGGACACCCAGAGACCTGCACAACACCGCAGAAGATATCGTTAGAGCAGTGGGTGATTCTCTGCTGGGTTAAAACTCTCGCCTAAGAATTAACCCATACTTAAGAAGCTTGTGATAATAATTGTGTTGCTTGACGATGTTACAGATTCCCATTCCTGATATAAGTATGTGATTAGGTTCTTGTCTCAAAAAGTGTTTTCCTTGTGGAAGTCCATTGGGGTCTGCAATGACACACCAGTATGACATAGACCAATGCCAAATAACCCAAATATCTCGGTCATCTTCAGATCATGCTTTTATGCCACTATACAGTAGTGATAGGGCGAAAAAAGTGTGTTGGGAAGAGGCGTGGTCATGTTATTTTATAGGATATTCAAACTGCAAGACTTTCGTTTTACATCTAAAATCATTATAGATTCAGATTATTTGCATAGAGTAGCATGCAATGTCTGGTAGATGACAGGTTTAGGTAGAATTAGTGCCCCGTAGGCTTCTTCTTAATTTGTACATTTCTTAAGTTTTATTTTCCTTTGCTTCGCCTCATTTCTTAGGGTGGTGGGAGGGTCGCATATGAATCCAGAAAATCAAAATCAAGAAAATCAAGCAGCAAAACTACTACTAAGCAGCAAGTAACCATTTCATTTTGTAGCATGAATCTTTTCCAGATTCACATGCTGTGCATTTATTTCGTAGCAGTTTCCTCACTGTGGCGGTTGTGATAGAGATGAGTTTGAGCTAGTACATAAATACTTCAGTACCCTCTCTCCCACTTGTGATACTTTATTCACTCGGATGTCGATGCAGTAATGTTTTCTGAATGCGTGGACTGACGACCATGTGGCTGCCTGTCATATGTCCCTAATGGGGATGTTTGCCAGGAAAGCTAAAGTAGATCCTTTCTTTATTGTTGAGTGTGCTCTTGGTTACTAGTTGTATGCTAGCCCTTTTGTGGCACATTTGGATCGTCTGAGCTATCCACCTTCCGATAATGTTCTTAGTACCTGGCATTTGTTCTTTTTAGATAAAACATTATTGCCCTGCACTGATCTATTGTATCGAGAGCTCTTTCGGTCTGAGTCTTTGGTTTCTGTAAATAAAACTAGTTATCTGGATTGTTTGATATAAGGAAAACTGTGATATGACATTTGGTAAGAAGCGTCAGTTGTTTTTCATGACTATACTGTCCATCTGTATTTGTAGGTATGATTCTGCACAATAAGTGCCTAAGGATGGCTTACTCAGCAGAGCAATGTCATTACAATTAGAAATGCGGTCTTGATTGTGAAAAATGTTAGCGCTGTACTGTGGAGTTGTTTAAAAGGGACTTTATAAGTTGCGTACGCACCATGTTTGGGTTCCACATGGATGTTGTTGCGCATCTTGGTGGGGCTATTCTGTTGGACCCTTCTAGGAATTATTTGACCACTAGTGTGGTGAAGAATCTTCTTACTTTGTGTCTCCTTATATAGGTCACTATTACTGCCAAGTATACTTTCAGTGACACATATGTTAATTTGTTGTCTGGCTGGTGTGTGAGCTATCTGATGACTGTTGTCTCTCGTGTCTGTTTTGGAAGGAACCGCTTTCTGGCACCAACTTGCGCATCGCACCCATTTGGCTCTGCAACACTTCCTTGTAGTTGGACGTCTTGCATCCCTGAGGACTGCCACAGCTCTCTCCCAGGTAGTCCCAAGTGTCTGGAATCTATGCTCTCAGGAGACATGCTGCTAGACTCAGGGTGTGTAATTATGGAAGGAGAACTCTCATCCATGGCAAAGACAGCAGGTCTTGTGATGCTGGCAGGCTCTGTATTTTGTGGTGTGTCATTCTTGAGTTTTGAGAACTAGGTTCGTCTTACCCTATGGGGGGCAATGAGTATCAGTGTCATCTGCGATTGTTTGCACTTGTTGATCACTAATAGCAAAATTGTGATCAGAGGAAAAGTGTTTGCAAATTTCCCTGACCAGTCTATCAACAGTGCATTCCACAGGGAGCAGTGGTGGGGGTGTCTGGATGTGAATGACTGACATTTTGCCTCTCTGGTCTATTCCTGGTTGATACAGTTCCCACTTGTGTAAGGAGGATGCTTGTCTGCCAAGACTCTCTGCCTCCACGTTATCTACCTCTGGCAGATAAACTGCTGTTAAGGTTATCTGCCTCAGGTTGGCCCACCCCTATGACGTTTTCTGCTAATATCAATAGGGGGAAAGACTTTTTTCCCTCTTGCTTGTTGAAGTAGAACACGGTTGTTGTGTTGTCTGAACTTGTAGGGATTTTACCCACAATTGTTTCTGAAAAGTTTTTAAGGCTAGGAACATTATTTTTAGCTTCAGTACAGTTATGCCTTTCCTCCTGCACTTTCTGCATGACAACCACTTTAGCCTCCAAATCCCTGTCCAACAAGTTACTTACCATCGGTAATGATGTATCTGTAAGAGACATATATTAGTTATAGATTCTTTACCTTCAAATTACCCCAGGCATCTGGCTGGATCCAGAGAAATGTTTTCTTAGCAGTAGCCCTGTGCATCGGTAGGTGGCATCGGATGATTCCGCGTCCGTCGTCGGCATCGTGGTTGCCGGGATGATATCACAGTGTCTACTTAAGATGCCGGCCCTGCGCGCTGACGTTAGTTCTTACACAAAACTCCACAATAGAAGCGCAGAGCCATGCAAGACACTGACCACTGGTGCACAAAACTAGGGCCCTGCAAGGGAATCCCGTTCCCTTTAGGTCCGTTTGCAGAACGGGGAGGATGGGTGGGGCGGTAAGGGATCTATAACTAATATATGATTCTTACAGATTCATCCCTTCGGTAACGATGTAACTTGTTATGTAACTTGTTCATCTGAAAGAGACTATTAGGTATAGATTCCTGAGCTTAGAATAGAATAGATATCCCAGCAATACCAATCCCGGAGGTGGGTCTGTGGACTAAGTTCAAACCAGGAAGTCCTGGAGAACAGAATGGCCGGAAAAGCCGTCTCTCTGGACTTGGCTGTCCAGGAAGTAATGCTTAATAAACGTGTGCAGGTATGCCCACGTGGGTGTCTGGCAGATGTCAACCAGCGGAACTCCACATCCCAAAGCAGTAGTAGCTGCCATCGCCCTGGTAGAGTGGGCGCACAGTCCTACTAGAGGTTCCTTTTTAGCCAAAGAATAACAGATCTTAATGCATGAGATGACCCATCGAGAGATGGTACCTTTGTGCACTGCCCGAACTTTCTTGGTGCTCACATAACCCACGAAGAGTTGATTTTCCACCTGGAAGTCTTTCGTGCGGTCAAGGTAGTAAGACAGCGCACGTTTTGGGGCCCTACGGTGGAGTCTCTCCTCCTATTTGGAAGGGGGCGGACGTGGGAAGAAGGAGGGCAATGTGATGGTCCGACCTATGATAACCACTTTGGGCAGAAAAGAGGGCCTAGTACAGAGGACTATTTTGTACAGATGGACAACAAGAAAGGGAGGTCTGGAAGATAAGGCTCGAAGCTCACTCATCCTGGTATGGCAAGCAAGAAAGCAGTCCTCAAAGTAAGGAGGCAGAGAGAATAATTATGTAGTGGCTCAAAGGGAGAACACATAAGATAAGTGAGGACAAGACCTTCGGAAATCTGTTAACAATAGGGGACTTGAAAAGAGAAGGCTGATCAGGAAGGTGAAAAAAGGCCAAAATGGCAGCAAGATAGCCTTTGAGAGTGCCCAGAGCCCTGCTGGGCCAAATAAAGAATGAAGAGGAGAACCTCTGAAAGAGGGGCGGAAAGGGGATCCACAGCCTTTGCAGTGTACCATGCCACAAATCTGTTCCGCCTACAGGCGTATACCGTTTCAGTCGAGGTACGCCTGGATGCCAAGATGACATTACAGTTTTCGGGAGGAAGGTCGAAAGCTGTCAACTGTTGCCGCTCAATCTTCACGCAAGGAGGGGGAGACTAGACCGGTTTGGGTGGAGGACCATCCCCTGCTGCTGCGACAGAATACCTTCCGAAGAGTCAGTCTGATCGGAGGATCGATGGCCATTCTCAAGAGCTCGGGGTACCAGACTCTTTGTGCCCAGTCCGGAGCCAAAAGAATGACTTAGGCCCGGTCGCGCTTGATATTCTTCAGCCTTCTGGGCAGAAGTGGCACAGGCAGACGGGCGTACAGGAGGCTGCAACTCCACTTGCGTCTAAAAGCGTTGCCGAGCGAGAGCTGCCTTGGAAATTCCAACACGCGGAAGTGCTGATATTGCGCATTCTCTTCGGTGGAGAATAGATGCAACCAAGGTTCTCCCCACTGCTGAAAGAAACCTTGCACCACTTTCGAGTGAAGACATCATGCACAGGCGGCTGAGTTTATCCACCCTGGCATTCAGGGAACCTACCAGGTGGTGAACCACCAGAGATATGCCCTGCGGTTCCAGCCATGTCCAAAGGCGAAGAGCCTCTTGACATGGGGTCCACGACCCCACCCCACCCTGTTTGTTGCAGTACCACATGGCGGTGGTGTTGTCTGTGAACACCTGCACTACTCTTCCTCTGACAGAAGGAAGGAATGCCTGCAATGCAAGACGAATCGCCCAGAGTTCCAGAAGGTTGATGTGGAGCCCGGACTCTGCCGGAGACCAGAGGCCTCTGATCTCCGCCTCACCCATATGGGTGCCCCATCCCAGGAGTGACACATCGGTCATTACTGTGAACTCTGGTTGGGGAAGGGAGAGGAATCTGCAATTGACCCAATCCTGGTTCGTGAGCCACCACTGCAACTGACTTGTGGTTCCTTCCGAGATCTGCACGACATCAGAAAGATTCCCCTGGTGCTGCGCCCACTGGAACTTCAGGTCCCACTGCAGAGCCCGCATATGCCATCTGGCATGATCCACCAGCAGGATGCAACAGGCCATGAGGCCCAGCAGCCTCAGGGTCATTCTCACCGAAATCCGGGATATGGGATAAAACATCGGTATCATATCCCAAATATACCCGAAACAGCGCTGTGTCCAAAACCGCTCCGATGAAAAGGAGATTCTGGGAGGGAATTAGGCGCGACTTGGGCACGTTGACTGTGAACCCCAGCGAATGCAGGAGGTCCGCCATAGTCTGGAGGTGGGAGACGACAGCCTGGGGCGAGCCCGCCTTCAACAGCCAGTTGTCGAGATAGGGGAATCCTGGAACCCCTGATCTGCAAGGATGAGCTGCGACCACTGCCATCACTTTCGTGAACAGCCGAGGGGCGCTGTTAAGGCCACAGAGGATCAAGGTAAACTGAAAATGCTTGTGGCCTACCGTGAACCATAAGTAACGCCGGTGGGCAGGCAAGACGGGGATGTGAAAGTACGTATCTTGCAAGTCCAACGCTACCATCAAGTCTCCAGGGTGGAGGGCAGACACGACCTGAGGCACAAGTTATTTACCTTCGGTAACGATATATCTGTAAGAAACATTAGTTAGTTAGATTCCTTACCTTAGAATATCCCCAGGCGTCAGACTGGATCAGGAAAGTTTTCATCAGCAGTACCCCTGCACGTGGCTAGGCGTCGTCTGCGGCTCCACGTCCGTCGTGATCGCCGGGATGACGTCGTCGGAGTACTTAGATGCCGCCCTCGCGCGCTGACGTCAGTTCTGTACATAGCTTTTATAGACTTCTCCACAGCGTTCGATAGGGTTAATAGGGGGACGCTGTGGAGGAAATTGGTGACAATGGGGATCCCAGGGAACCTTTTAAGATTAATAATTGCACTTCATTCCTCTACGTGGACACAAGTATTATTGGGGGATCCCAAAGCCTATCAAGGAAAATATGTACCCACAACTGGCTAAAGCAGGGGTGCCTTTTGGCACCTTTACTTTTTTCTATTTATATTAATGATCTGCTGAGTAGTGTGGGACGGAGTAAAGGTGACCCCCCCAATTAGGTCCTCTTAAATTAAGATGTTTGTTGTATGCAGATGATGCAATAATAATGGATCTAACACCAATTGGGCTGCAAAGAAGATTGAGGGAGCTGGTTAAGTACACAGAGGGGCATTTTTTAAAAATAAATATTTTAAAGAGCAAAGTCATGATTTTTAGTAATCAAGGGTGTAAACTGAGAAAAAACCTGAGTTGGTTTTTGGAAAGGGAAAAACTTGAAGTTGTGAAATTTTATCCATATTTAGGAAAAATATTCTCAAACAGGTGCTCTGCTAGCAGACATATGGACCATTGTAAAGGGAAAGCTATTTCACAAGCATCTGCAATTAATCGCCTGTACAGGCAACGTGGGAAAAGACATTTTCCCCACATTATTGTGGTGTACAAAATAAAAAATACCCCCGACATTGAATTATGCAAGTGAAATAGTAGATGAGTGTGAATGGGCCAAATTTGAGAAAGTGGAAGGAAAGATTTGGCGCCAAATATGTAATCTGAACTATGCTGCGCCAATAGCGGCACTCAGGCTCGAATTTGGTCTACTGTCAACATATGCGTTATCAATGGCTGCCTGTTTAAGATGGTGCAATGCTTTGAATAATAGCCCCGATAATCTATTGAGGGCAGCATTGCACAGAGAAATATTCGTAAATATGAAGGGGAAAACCGTAATTTTTAGAAACTACATAAAGGCTTTAAGTATGTTCGGTATAGATAAGGAAGGGGCAGCAGTTTTATGTAAAACCGTGTTAAAGCAGATAATTAAGAAGTCAATTTATGTGGTCTCTCGTGAAAGAGATATGATACTATGTTCATTGAATGGGAGGATGGATTGTATTGCGGGGAGTTCTATTGTCAAAAATCCCCAGCCATATGTTCTGTGGAACCTGGAACATGGTGTTCGTAGAGTTATTCTGTTGCTAAGATTGAATTTATTACCGCTGAGAGTTGTAACAGGTGCCTGGGAGGGTATTCCCAAAAATGAAAGATTTTGTCATCTGTGTAATTCTGGAAACAAGATCTGAATCATGTTTTGATTGTGTGCCCCGCACTTCACGCAATACGACGAAGATACTTAAGGATTGCTTTTTTAAACTATAATATTTATACAGCTGAACAGGCCCGTAATTGTCTTATGTCCCCTCCATCTGAACTGATGTGTTTTAAAATTTTTCGGTTTTTTAAAGAATTTTTAAATGTCTATTAGGATTGTAGGATTGTAATATTTTGAAGTGAATTGAAAGTTTGAAATACCTTCAAGGTAATTTATCTTCATTTGCTGCTATATCTGTTAAATGAAATTGCACTAAGCACTTGCACTTTTTTGTATGACATGTACATAGTTTTGGGGTTGAAATGTCTGTATAGCTGCTAGGGGAGAGTTGGTAATATCTCAAATTTTGCACAGAGCATTTGCACTTTTCTATGTCAATGGATTGTTTTTCCCCTTTCGCTAAACGTGGATTACATCTGGTATTGTTTCGTGTGTGCATTTTTAAATTCAGGTATTTCTTATTAACTCCTCTGTGTACTTCTTTTTTAGGTTATCCGTATTGCCCATATTGTGTTTCTAACTGGAAAAAGATCTTTTGTATTGATATGACGTAGCCCAGTGTATAGTTTAGTCCACTGTAGGAAAGGTTCTCTCCTTTAAGTATTGGGATTGTAGTATAAAATTGTACTTTTACTTCGCATTTCTGTATGTAATGAATGATGTTTTTTATATGTACTTTATGTGGAATTCTTTGGAATTCTAAATCATAATAAATACTAATTGAATTGTACATAGCTTTCTGTGCCAGAAACGCAGAGTGCTGATTTGTTCCAGGGCCGAAATCTCAGACAACACTATCGAGCTGGAAGGAGTTTTTCCTTCCGCTTGCATCTCTTCTGCTCAAAGGGTTCCTGTAACCTGCATGCTGTGATCTGAATGAGATGTTTCTTGGGTGCGGAATACATCTTAACTTTTAAGGTTTAAGTATTTTCTATTTATTTAGTGGACAATTGCTTCTGGTCCTTTGTTTGGCCGCTTCTCTGTCAAAGACACTTTTGGTAAGATTTAGAGGAGTCCTCTGGTCTGAGGATAGCCAGCTCCTAGGCACACTAGTAGCTGATTTCGGTGTAGCTAATCAAGGGACATTAACCCTTTAGGCACTATATGTGGCTCTGCTCAAACAGTGTAACTTCATTAAACTACTACTCTGCCATTTCAGCGTACAGCCTTTGTGGCTCCTGGCACCTACTCTACAGCACTTAACTATGAATATCTGCTCAAGTGTCTAAGGTTAGGAATTTCAGTAGTGCCCCCCCCCCCCCCCCCTCCACCATTGATTGGTTGCAGGCCTTGGTTTCATACTCAGTGCCCACCTATCCGTGAGAACTGCTCATGGTACACTGTGCAAAGCATGAAACAGAAAACCTTCCATTACCAAAGGATAAATTGACTATTGCAATTAACACATTATCAAAAACAAAAACATTCTTATATATCCTTGTTTATTGTTGATTACTGGCAAAACACTCTTGAACTATGACAACCTTGAACTCTGATATTAAGGTTCAGTCCCTGGCTACTGTTTGCACCGAAGACACGCCCATTCTTAATACCACCATATAAAACAATCTAAAGAGAGCACTGATGTGCATCATTTTGTCCGGCACCAATCAATGTCATAATGTGGTCTTATGATACACTTGTCCGTTGTTGACATTCACAGTAAGTCTTTTACACACAGATGATGAACTTTTCCAATGACAACTAATGGGGAGCTGCATTCAACACATGCGGGGTCAAAATTTTTACCTCAGTGGAAATGACAATGGTGGGTCCCGAAGACCTTTGATATTTATTACTCAGAGGGAAAGGTCTCGCCCCTGCCTAAAGCCCTAGAAAGGAGGGCTGATAAAAGCTGGGCTTTGAAGTCCACTGTATATTCCCAGGATTCAGAAAGGGGCTGTAATTTCTGGGAAAAACACCAATTATATAACAAGGGGAGAGACCAAGAATGCCGGGGGCTGAAGAAACTCTGTATAACTACAGGATTCAGACATGACCTGACAGTTAGGGGTACTGAAGTTCCCTCCATATCCCTGAGCGACTGAACAAAGAACGCTTGACAGAATGAGGAAGATCATTGTACAGGCTGAGTCTATTGGCAACATTGATATCTGCGTGGACAGGCAGGAACACACTCACCATGGCTTATGGATTTAAGCTCAACTGTCTTCGGAATCTTCTCCTCAGGTTCTTCAGCTGCACACTTCCAGCTAATTTTGGATTTGAAGAGTGTGTTTACCAGTGTGGACTTTCCTAGACCACTCTGACCTGCCATGGAGAGAAAAAGAGATCTGGTGAGTGCAGCAAGAAGGGGGGCCCTGCTAAGAAGCACTGAGCACTGTCCCGCAGCAGACACCATGCACAGGGTGGGGGATACTGCTAGTGTGGAAAGGGACGCTACATTTTCTCCAGTGTGTCTTCAGGAGGAAGTACTACATGTTTTGTAGAAGTGATTGGATCCCTCCCTTTGCATGCCAGGCCGTGATATTCCCTTTGAGGGGAACGGGGCGACTATCACAGAGAAGAACAAGCATTTGCAATGCAATAGGTCTCGTATTACTCGTATTATTAAAGTTTGAGCTATTGGTATTGCTAATAATAATGCAACACCAATAGCTCAAACTTTAATAATGTGAGACCTATTGCATTGCAAATGCTTGTTACTTTAGAGCATGTGCTGTTATGGCCAGAACTGCCGACTTTGGAACTAGAGTCCGAGTCCTGCCGTCGCCTCCACATCCTGTGATTTTGAGCAAATCACTTACTCCCCTGTGCCTAAAAAAGAATCTAGCCTTGTGTAATGTAACTCATGCTCGTATGAAGCGCTCCAGTGCCCTTGAGCCGAGTTTGTACTATGTAAAACTGCAAAAAGAAAAAAACGAGAGTTTGAGATATTGGCATTGTAAATGATAATGCCTTTTATTTATGTGTTGATTTTTTAAACATAAATAGAAGACATTGTCCTTTACAATGCCAATAGCTTAAATGCGAGACCTATTGCATTGCAAATGCTTGTTTCACCTGCTCCCAGTAAAGCTTGTTCTAAGGGTACCAGGATGTGTGCGACGACCTGCAGGTCTGGTTGCTGGCCCGCATCTGCAGAGGGGTGGGAGTATGCTGCATTCACAGGTTTGAGTCCCAGAAGGTCGGACCTAGCTCTTCACCCTCGTAGACAAATGACGTGAGTGAGGTGGGTTGGATAATAAGACAGGCGTTCGAAGCGAGTTCACTTTGTGTGCATATATGTAACTAGCGTCAATAATACGGGTTTTCTGCATTTTTTTACATTACTGGGGGGAGTGGGTTTAAACCCAGTGCAGCCATAGCATGCAGTAGAGTGCAAACTTCTTCTGAAACAAATCTCTGTCTCAACAAACCAAACAGCAGTGCACTCAGACAACTGTTCCATACAACCAGCTTTAGTCTGGTTCACAAAGCGCTAAATACAGCAGCGTGGGCGTGGCCTGACTCGCAGGCAAGACAGGGTTCGTAGAGGTGTAGAGCTGCGCTATATCTGATGCAAACAGAAGGATGAGACTCGAGGATCAGCGGTGCTGGTGCTGGGGGGGGTGCATCTCTCCAATTAACCAAACCCCGGGCTCTGTTGGAGTAAATGAGCCCACGCAGAAGCAGCAGTCGGGAATCAGGTGCTAATGTTGCTTGTGTACCAACTAAGCATCGTGTTGAATAGGCTCCGAGGAGATACATAATGTATCAAGTGAGGTGATAAATCTTGGAAATGGCCCCTCGGTCTCAGATTACATTTTGCCTCTTCTCCGTGATTGCCAATTTGGGCTCCAGTAACTCAGCTCAGCTGGAAGTTTCAGCTCAGTCCCACTGACGTGTCCAGTCCTGCAAGGCTGCAGGCTACATGATGCCCACGCAGTTGGCACTCGTCAAACGTGGGCCAGATTGCACACATTTAACACCCTGGCTCGGCACCTGTTCCTCGATCATGGAACCGACAGACCGGGGAAAGTGGTCGGCATTAGCTCTGCTCTGGTCGGTTGAATGAAATGTTGTATTTCCTCTGGGCTGTCCACGACATTGGCTGAAACTGTACCGTGCACCTGTGTAAAAAAGGCAACAAGCCCTATTTCAAGTCGGGGGTAGTGAGTATGAGGCTAGCGAGGACACGTTAGGGGGCGCCTCTGGCCTGGATTCACCATAACAGCCCGTCCCATCGTCCGCTCCAGTCCTATCTATCCCTGCACCCATTTTTAAACATGGTAAAGAAGCGCACCTTTTTGTTAGATCTCTGGCTGTGCTCTATGACATGCATAAACTGATTTTTCATCCGCTGAGCTGCTGCGTGAAAACAACACAATTCTAAATCTGTTTGTGTCACCTATCATGCGTGTGCCCAAACCCTTCTGTTTAAAGCTGTTTACCAACTATTGTGCACCAGGCTGGAATGCCCAGGCGGGCGCGGTCATGTTTAAATGAAATAAAAGTGAAGGCTGCTGTTCCAAACTGTGCCAAAGTCGAGGACGTACACAATAACAGTCCGCGCTTTTACAAAAACAAAGAACCGAGATGAGGCAGAGGCGCCGTTTTAGTGTTGTAGGGAGCGCTCAGAGTTTAAAGACAAGCCGATTCCACCAATTGGAAGAGACGTTACATTGAACTCCGAGAATTGTGACGAATAATAGATCGTCATGCATCAGAATAGCCGGTCATACACCAATCAGGCGGATCTACTAGCTGAAGGGGGCAGGCCGATGCCAGAGCAGGCATTTGCAGCCGTTCGTCTGAGAAACGTCCCTCTTGAAATGGGTCCTTTTACCGGCGTTCGTAGAGAAGCAGAGCAGCGAGCGCCATCTTCGAACAGTTCGAGTGGACGGCAGTGCTAACGTGTAAATGAAGTGCTTGGCTGAGGAGGTGAGCGGGTGGAAAGGTTGGCGGGGACATCGCGGTTCAGTCCGCATATTGGCTTCAGCAATGGTTAGATCCTATCAGGATATAATAATGGCTGAGGGCATGGGAGACCAGGCGTGGGAGACCTTTTCGGTTGGTGCTCATATTCCTAGGCGGCGGCGGTGGCGGGGGGCTCGATGCGCTCGTGTGTGTGTGTGCGCGGGCGTGTATGTGGCGGCGGCAGGGGGGTGTCTCTGTATGTGTGCGTGCGTGTATGTGCGCTTGTGTGTGTGTCTCTGTGTGTGCGCATGCGTGCAGGGGGATGTGTGGCTGTGTGTGTGTTGGAGCTTCACAGGAGACAGGAGATGGTCACAGCGTGCGCGCGCGGCCCGTTCCGATCGCCTTTTGGAAGATGCGCGTGGCCAGCTCTTGTCTCCCGGAAAGCTGAGTCGCACACTATAGGTCTCCGGCGAGACCGCGCTTTCGCGCGGTTGACGCCACGAGACCTAAAAACTGGTTTGTCACTGAGTGGCAAGGTTTAGCTGCTAACATGGTACAACTTGGAGGCAGTTTTACTACCTTCTTGACATGTAACCATGTCCTTCCAAACATTATACTGTAGAGCGTAGAGAGAGTTTTTCTACCCTCTAATATTTGAAGGGGCACGATTATCATATAGACTCTAGGGCGTTGAAGAGACAATAGCATACGTTGGACAAAGATAGCATAAATGTCAACTAACCTCATGTGATAATAAAAGCAGGGGCTTAGTAACAACAAAATAGCCAAACAATTAAAAACCCTACGTTGCCACTTTGAGCAATACCTATAATAGCACTGCAGCAGCTAAGTCCGATCCCCCTAGAACAAGAACTTTCTCTCTTGATGCCTACCTCCCAGCTACTCACCTTTCCTTTCCATCAGTCCTTCCTTTCTCCCTTCCATCCATTCTTTTACCCATCCATCCTTGCATAGTCCATCTTTTCACCCACCTATCTTCCATCCACAATTTCAACCTTACATCTATAATTTCATCTATCCGTTCAGTGTCCTTAAATTGTAACTTTGTAACTTCTACGTTTCCCATAGAAAGTCAATGGTAACACGCGGCTGTGTTTAGACACTGCACGCGTCTCCCGTGGGCCTCCTGCTTCCTAACCTTTGGTTGTTTAGAGTAGCCCCAGCTATTCCCTAGGCCTACTTTCTATTTCAGTCGTGGTTCTTATACCACTATTTTAGTATATGGTTTTAGACGCCCCGAAGGCAAAACTGTATTTGTGCAACTTATCGTATGCTAATTAAGTAACTGGTAATGTACTTTTGCCTCTGACCTCATAAAGAGTCCAGAGGGGTTGTGTTTAGAATAAATACATATATATTTGATATATACCTTGTGTGGTGTCCTTTCATTTGGTATTCAAGGGAATATCAATGGTAAAACAATCAGCTTCACATGCTCTCTGAAGTCTTAGCCTATTGACTGCTGGACCATGCTACCACTAGGATAGCTTGTCTATAAGGTTGACTTTACAACCACCATCAATAAGGGTCGATTACACGTGTGCAAGGTGCCCACATAAACAAGTGGACATCATATGCCAGGCTAACTTCTCACAATGTCTTCTCCAGTTTTCGGCATGCGCGTTTGGAGGCCTGGAGCTCGTTGGTGAACCATGTGGCTCTCTTGTTGGTGTGGCTGGTAGAGGGTTTCTTGAGCGGGCGAGGGTGTTGGCGCAGTCGTCGATCCATTGTCTGAGGTTGCAGGCTGCGGCGTCAGAGTTGGTGGGTGGGTTCTTGGTGAGGGAGGTGAGCAGGTGGTCTTCGGTGACTTTGCTCCAGCAGCGGTGAGGCATCTGTTGGGTGCGATGGTGCGTGGTTGGTTTCTTGAAGGTGAAGTGGATGCAGCGGTGGTCGGTCCAATGGAGTTCGGTGGTGTGATCGAAGGTGACGTGGGAGCCTGTGGAGAAGATGGGGTCAAGCGTGTGGCCGGCGGCGTGATTGGGTGTGGTGACGAGTTGTCTGAGGCCGAGGTTGCCGAGGTTGTCGATCATGGTGGCGGAGTTGGCGTTGTTGTTGTTCTCGAGGTGGAAGTTCAGGTCTCCGAGGAGGATGTAGTCCGTGGAGGCGAGTGCGTGGGTGCCAGCGAGGTCGGCGATGGAGTCGCTGAAGTGAGCCCGGGGTCCGGGTGATCCGTAGATGAGTGTTCCTCTGAGGGTGGTGTTGGGGTCGGTGTGTATCCGGAAGTGCAGGTGTTCGGCGGTGTTGAGGGTGTCTTCTGCGTGGGTGGCGACTTTGATGGTTGACTTGTGGATGATGGCTATTCCTCCTCGGGATCCGTTGGCGCGATCCCTGCGGGTGATCTTGTAGCCGTCCGGGATGGCTATGGCGATGTCGGGCGCCGAGTCGTCAATCCACCAGGTCTCGGTCAGGAAGGCCACGTCTGGGGCGGAGGTGTCGAGCAGATCCCATAGCTCAACAGCATGTTTGCGTGCGGAGCGGGTCTTGAGGAGTATGCAGCGGAGGTGGTTGGGTCCAGTCCTTGGAGGTTTGGTGGTTCTGTCGCAGGTGAAGCTGCAGGTGCGGCTGGTTAGGGTCCGTGGGTCCATTTTGGGGCGGCCTGGAAGCAGGTGTGGTTTCGGCCGGCGTTGAGTGCGTGGATGGTGCTGGCGTCGTAGTAGATTCTAGTGTCGTGGCGTTCGCGGTGTCCAGGGGTTCTGGCGCTGGGCGCGGTACAGGCGCGGACAGGCGCAGACGGGCTTGCCTTTAGCGCGCCCGCTGCGCTCGGCCACTTCTCAGCCTGCATATGAGGAGGCCTGGGAGGAAGGAGCAGCTGGGAGCGGGGAAGCCAATGGGTGTGCTAGGGGCGTGGCCGCAGGGAGGCAGCGGCGGGAAGGCCGGGTCGGGAGCGGTGGGGGAATCTGGCGCGCAGGGCGAGGGAAGGCCCAGGAAGGCAGCAAGGGGCACAGGAAACAGGCAATCCGGCTGGCAGGTGACGAGTGGCGGTGACCTGCCTGCAAGCAGGGTCAAAGGTCGCTTCCGCTACCGTCACTCGACCTGTATTTGAGGGGGCCTGGGAGGGAGGAGCAGCTGGGAGGCCAATGGGTGTGCTGGGGGGGCGTGGCCGCAGGGAGGCAGCGGCGAGAAGGCCGGGTCGGGAGAGGTGGGGGGCAGGGGGGAAACTGGCACGCGGGGCGAGGGAAAGCCCAGGAACCAGGAGGCAGGCAGCAAGTGGCACAGGAATCAGGCAATCCGGCTGGCAGGTGACAAGTGGCGGCGACCTGCCTGCAAGCAGGGTCAAAGGTCGCTTCCGCTACCGTCACTCAGCCTGTATTTGAGGGGTCCTGGGAGGGAGGAGCAGCTGGGAGTGGGGAGGCCAATGGGTGTGCTGGGGGCGTGGCCGCAGGGAGGCAGCGGCGGGAAGGCCGGGTCGGAAGCGGTGGGGGGGCAAGGGGAAAACTGGCACTCAGGGCGAGGGAAAGCCCAGGAACCAGGAGGCAGGCAGCAAGGGGCACAGGAATCAGGCAATCCGGCAATCCGGCTGGCAGGTGACGAGTGGCGGTGTGGGGGCGACCTGCCTGCAATCTTGAAACCAGTGCGATGCTGGACAATTCCTTACGCACCAGGAGTCCAAGACTCGATGTCGACAAAAGTCGCAAAAAATCTAGCCAAATAACGGCTAAGTGGTAGCTCTCTCCGGATCTGTGCTAGATTGGAACAGAAAAAGAAAGAACTGATGTCAGGCACAGGGGCAGAGTCTTAGTAGGCACCACAATGTCATGCCGGTGATCACGATGACGACGGTGGATGTGGAGTAGACGAATACCACCTAACGACGCACATTGGTACTGCTAAAGAAAAATCTCTGGATCCAGACTAATGCCTGGGGAAATCCCATGGTAAGGAATCTACAACTAACACTCTCTTTCAGAATAGACAGATTTGGTGGAGTGCCTCCTGGCCAATAAAATAATATCCACCACATCCGGTGGGAGAGAGAAAGAGCTCAAGTCTCCCACTTTGATCTCAAGGCATGAAGATGCAGGCTCTGAAGGTGGCGGTGTAGAACCTACCCCTGCGACCACAGGCGGAGGTCGACCCTGAGAGGGACACAGAGCAGAGGGTGCGAGGAGGTCTGTGTACCACACCCTTCGCGGCCAATCCGGGGCAATCAATATGACTTGGGCCCGGTGTTGGCGAAACTTCCTCAGAACTCGAGGAATCAACGATATGGGAGGAAACATGTAAAGAAGCTGTGAGCACCAATTTAACTGAAATTCATCCACCAATGCTCCCCGCACCGGATACTGGAGACTGTAGAATGGTGGGCAGTGCGCGTTCTTGTGTGTGGCAAACAGGTCCGACCGAGGAAACCCCGACATCCTGAAAATGTGATGGATCACTCTGGATGGAGACGCCGCTCGTGATCAGCCGAGTACTGCCGAATGAGGCTGTCCGCATGCACAGTCACTTCTCAGGCCAGATGATTCCCTATAACGCAAATATGATGGTCCTGAGCCGAGGACCAGAGTCGCAGAGCCTCTCTGCACAGAAGATATAACCATACTCCTCTCTGTTTATTGATGTACCACACTACGGTAGTGCTGTCTGTCAGGATCTGAACCGACTGACCGTGAAGGGAGGGAAGAAAGGCCTTGAGAGCCAAACGTAACGCCCGCAATTCAAGAAGATTGATGTGACACAATCTTTCCTCTGGAGACCAAAGACCTTTGGCCTCCAGATACCCCAGATGAGTTCACCACCCTGGAGTGGAGGCATCTGTTATCACTGTGGCCACCGGAGAAGGAGGCCCGAAACACTCCACCATAACAGATCCGCGGCAGCGTCTCTGGAGAGCCTGACCACCTCTTTGAGATCACTGTTGTGTTAAACCCACTGCCTACGGAGGCACCACTGGAGGGCCTTCATATGCCAGCGTGCATGGTTGTCCAACAGTATGCAGGAAGCGAACAGACCGAGCAGGCGCAAGACCTTCAACTGGTACATCCGCTCCATTCTGAAAAAGTGGAATCATAGCCTGGATGTCTTGAATCCTCTGCAGAGGCAGGACGGCATGACTCACAGTAGTCCCTATGAACAGGTTGCGCTGAGAGGGCACCAGGTCAGATTTGGGTACATTTATCGAAAACCACAAGTCAAACAACAGCTGTGTTGTTACTTGCAAATAATGCAGCACCATCTCTGGACAACTCGCTGCTCAAAGCAAAGTCGTCAGTTAGGGGAAAACGGGAATACCCCACCTTCTGAGATGTGATGCTACCACCGCCATCATCTTTGTGGAGACCCGAGATGCGGAAGTAAGACCGAATGGAAGGACCACTAACTGGTAATGTTGAGACCCCACCGTAAAACGGAGAAACTTCAAATGCAACTTCAGGATGGGACTGGAGCGCCAGAAAAACATGAGCCAGGGTCAACATCTTGATATTTCTCCTGCTTGAGGTAAAAATTCAAGACCCTAAAGTCTAGGATCAGCCGCAAGCGAGCGTCCTTTTTGGGAATCAGGAAGTACTGGGAGTAGCATCCCTGACCCCTTTCCTGCTTCAGCACCACCTTAATCACACTTTTTTGTAGTAAAGATAGAACTTCCTGCTGGAAAAGCTCTTATGAGCACCAACCCTGATTGAGGGAGGGGGGATATAGGAGGGAGGAACTCCTGGAAGGGTAGGGTATGCCTATTCTCTACAAGGTTCAACACCCAGAGATCAGAAGTAACAGACCTCCAATTCTGTAGAAAATGGGACACCCGTCCTCCCACAGGACAAACATGCTCTAGGATGGAGGAGCTAGAGCCACTTCCCTGCAATACCAGTTGGAGGGGCAGAAAAGGAGGAGGAGACTTACTGCAGAGCCAAACCTCGCAATTGGCCTCAGCCCTTTCCCCTGTATGACCTGTACAGGGGGTTCACCTGCTGCTGCTGTTGTTGCGGCTGCTGCTTGGCCAGAAAGGATAAAGTCCTGCACAAACCATGACACTTGCGGTATCCAAAGCCCCTAGATTGAGACAGGAGACCCAAGGATCTTGTTGTGGCGCTGCTGTCTAAAGTGGTGTAGCGCCCAATCCGCTTTGGCTCCAAATAGACAAGAACCGTCGAAAGGCGGGTCTAACAGCGTAGCTTGGACATCCGGTGAGAACCCGACCCCCGTAGCCAACCTTGCCTCCTGGTCGCAACAGAGGAACCCATTGCCATGGCAACAGAGTCAGCAGTATCTAGACCCGATTGCATGACCTAGCGGGCCACAGCTTGAGTGGCAGAAAGCACCTCAGAAAAATGGCCCTGAAAGTCTGCCAGACGTTCCATACGTTTGGATTCCCTTTATGCAGGTGTAGATGGGAATTATCCCTGCAGACTGCTTAGAGGAGCATGACGCTTGGACAACTAGACTATCTGGTAGTGGATGGATGGAAAGGAAGGCAGGATCCCCCAGAGCCACCTTATACCTTCTCACCACAGACCTAGACACCGCAGGAGCAGTCATCGGTTTCTGCCACACCTCCAGGATGGGCTTAGTCAAAGACTCATTGAAAGGAAGCAAAGGCTCCGAGACAGAAGAAGGGGAATGGAGCATTTACATCAAAATGTTAGCCTTCAGTTCTGCTCTGGGCAATGGTAAATCCAGCAGATGTGCTGTCTTCCTAATCACAAAGTGATACAAAGACGCCTCTTGCGTTGGAAGACCTTTAAGAGAGGAGAGTTCTTATTCAGGAGGTGTTTCCAGGCCACTAGCTCCTGCAGGCCCTCAAATTCCTGTTCAGGATCAACAATCTCCCCATCCTCAGCCTCTTCATGTTGATCTTGATACTCCTCCTCTTCCACCAACCTCTGTGCTTCCCTTCTAGATCTCATCTTCGGGACTAGCGTTGAAGGGAGGCCCACCATGATAGTGGACTGCGCCAGTCGTGGTCAAACGGCGCCAGACCGGAGCCAAGCGGTGTTGGTGAAGATCCGTATAGTGGTACTTGCCCCTCCAGAGATTGCATCAGCGTTGAGAACCTCAGTGTCAGGATAGGCCAACTCCCCGGAGCCATTGGCATAAAAGGCATGAGAGGTGCCTGAGGGAAGTGAGGTGGCAAGTCTCCCAGGGAGTACGCCAGCGGACCCATGGGGCAAACCGGCGCACCAGGGGGGTTAGCCGCTCTGAAAAACAAGCTGAATACTGCATTAAGGAAATGCGACAGATCCATACCCGGAGTCGGGAGAGCAGGATACCCTGGATTCTGTACTGTGGGCAATGAGACTACTTGAGGAGGCATCACAATCGACTACGGATGCGGTACCGAAGACCCTGGAGTGGCCGGCAGCAGACTCGTCGCTTCTCTCGGCGCCGGTGAACACACCACTCTCGGAACTGGAGATGGGGCTGGAGTCAACTCAGGAGAAGGAGAGACTTCGTCCTTGCAATGACGCCGGGGAGCCAGAGACCCTGACTTTGGTGTCTCATCCTTAGATGATAGACGTCGAGATCCATGGTGCAGCTTCTTTTTATGTTTCCTCAAAGACTTCGAGGTATGCAGAGTAGCGGATATGGACCGGGACCTCTTTTCTGTTATTTTAGCCTTCACCATAAACAACTTGGATTTCCTCTACTTCAATGCCTTGGGGTTCATGCGCCTGCATGACGAACACTCCCCAACGTCGTGGTCCGATGACAGACACTGCAAACAGTAATCATGAGGGTCAGTAATAGACATCTGACCCCTACATTCCCAGCATGGCTTGAATACGGATTTCCTCTGAATAGCCAAGCATGGTCGCTGCTACAAAGATTCGGAGACTTGCAACAAAGAAACTCCCAGAAATAGACCGCCCTGGAAAATAATGTTGCGCGTCGACGGCGCAGAAAAAAGGGAATTGATGTCAGCACGCCGACGAGGTCTTCTTATGGCTCCGATGACATCACGCGGGGATGAGTGTGGAGCCGTTCCATTGTGAATTCCTTGCTGACGCAGGGGAGCGGAGAAGAAAAATTTACGTGGAATGCTGTGCATGAAGGTAATTCAAAAGGTGAGGAATCCACAGGAAGGTGTATCCATCAGAAAGTTTGTTTGGGGCTTTGTGGAGGGTTTTACTTGTCGTTTTTTTTTACTGTGATGAATTGTTTTGAAAATGAAGTGTTTATGTGGATTCAATACTTTTTATGTTAAATAAATAAACTCTCTGGATTTAGATTGGGACTAAAATACGACTGACCACTCGGCAAGTGTGCCTCGAGTAAGAATAAACAAACAAATACACAAAGAGGGTCCCTGAAATATTTATTCAAATATGGGAGAAGAAACCAGGTAAAATACTAATAACAGAATTGATAAAAACCTTCTCCAAAATATATATAGGTAAACAGTACGTTTATGATAAAAATGTACCATACATCTGACAAGTGTTATTATTAATTTATTGATTTTTTAATATAAACATTTTACTTTTTTGGGATTGTCTTTTTTTTTTAAAAAACATATATAGGAGTCTCCCTCCTCATTTACTAGATGCCCTAATCCGGCTTCACACGGGGAACTATGCCCAGGTGAGGTGTGGGAAAAACGGGGAACTATCCGATCGCTTCCCCGTTACTCGGGGAGTACGCCAGTGTTGCGTACTGGCCCCTACTCTCTTCAACCTATATGTTAACAGCCTGATTGATAGACTCAATTGTGTCAGGGATAACGATGCTCCACGCCTGGCCACTGGTAGGGTGCCCGCTTTGATGTTCGCGGACGACACGTTGTTGTCGCGGACATCAACGGGCATCCAGCGTGTTTTGGACGGATTTGTTTCCTTCTGTGCCTCACGGGGTTTGGAGATCAACTTGGAGAAAACCAAGTTTATGGTCTTCAACCCCCCGAGACACACCCGCCCAAACCCCACATTGAATGAAACTCCACTTGAGCGAGTTAGGACTTTTATATATCTGGGGGTAACTCTGCACGAATATTTTACATGGGACCAACAAGTCTCTAAATCCTCCTTGAGACTTGCACAGATTATGGGTGGCATAGGCAGATTCCATAGTGCCTCAACTTTTAAACCAGTTACCCCTGCCCTAGAGATATACAAAACACAGGTCAGGTCTGCTGCTTTATATGCTGCTGAACTCTGGGGACACACCAATGTATGTAATCTAATGAAAGTCGAGCACTCTTTCATGCGACATTTGTTTGGTCTTCCACAAAGCACGCCCCTGCTACCATTACGCCTGGACCTGGGTCTGGAACCTATCATTGATCTGGTGGCAGCTCGACCTCTGCTCTATTGGAGAAGGCTCTGGTCTGTGCCGGAGCTTGAACCGTTTAGAGCAGAATTCAATACTATTTGGGGGCAGTTAAGGAACAAGAATATACCTTGGCTGGTACACGTTAAGACTCTCCTTTACCAAATTGGTCTTCCCCAACTTTGGGATACACCGGAGGTCAGTTGTTTGAGGATGCAGAGGACTGTACTGGTGGCAGCTGTAAAATCCCATCACCTCAAACTGCTACACTGCTCTACTTCCCTGGGTAGATTGTCCACTGAGTTCCTCATAACAAAAGTTGAATACTGGACGGAGGCATTTTTGGACCTGGTGCAGCCGCCACTGGCAAGAAAACTATATATCCAATTGAGGCACGGCTCCTTACCGGTTGGGGCATTCACATCCAGATGGACAAAAACGATGAAGGCTAATTGCCCTGCCTGTAATCACGTCAGGGAAGACATTACACATATCTTCTTTTTTTGCCCAGCATACAGCAAAATCCGGAAGTGTTGGATTACCCCATTATGCAAAAACCTGGGTTTTAGACATTGTGTACACGCCTGTAGAGTCCTAACCTATGACACTGCCCCTCCCATTGTTTTTGCAGTTTCCCGGTTTTTATTCGCCATGTGGCAAAGAAGAACTGTATTTATCCATAAGGAATAATGGACTACTGTTTTTATGTTTTTCTATTCCTTTGATAACCAATGTTTAATTACTTTTTAATTCTGAAGTATTTATGTTTTATCATCTCGCCTGTACATATTTTATTGCACTTTTATGGTCATCGACCGAAATAAAGTTATCAAAGTGAAGTGAAGTGATATTTAACAATAATACAGACCTATACAGTCTGTGAGCTCCACATATAAAAAAAGTCACGAATGAACTAAATCATTACACAAAAAACCAAGACAAAAATAAATTTAGTACAGGCAAATTCGAACAAGATGATCACATACATTCACATTGAAATACAATATATATATATATATATATATATATATATATATATATATATATATATATATATCGAGACATACAATATGAATAAATAATGGAATCTTAATTCCTAAAGTAAAAACAATAACAGTGCAGTGCACACCTGTGTCTACACAACATTGGACTTTAGAGAATTTTTTAATACTGCGCTGTTATTGTTTTAACTTTAGGAATTAAGATTCCACTATTCATTTGTATTTTATGTCTCGATATATATATTGTATGGTCTGATGTAAGGTACATTTATATAATAAACGTAGTGTTTACCTATATATGTTTTGGAGAAGATTTTGTTGACTCTTTGTTATTAGTAAGAATAAACAAAGCCAAAGAGTAACGAAGACTGGTGTGGACGTTTCCCCTCCCCCAAAGGATCTGGAAGGAGGGCAGGACCGTTCAGGGGCCAGAGTCTATGGGAGTACGTGACTGATCTCGTGTCTCCCTTCTCTCTCCAGAACCTCAGTCACAAGGACAGGAAGTAGGAGCTCTTAACTTCCTCTCTTCCTCAAAGTCATTGGTCAGCAGAAAAGGAAATAGGACTGCGAGAGGGAGCTCTGATCTTCTGAGTCAACAGAGCAGGAAGCGGGAGCTTCGAGTTCCTGTTCTTTCTGTTTCATTGGGCCAGGGTCGGAAAGTAGCAGATCAAGCTCAACATTCTTTGATGCCTTCCAAATCCCAAAGCAAGACAGGCCGTGGAAGCTCGATCCAGTAATCCCACTAGCCAGTGTTAAAGGGAATTGGGGTTTCCAACTATTAGCCAGTCCTGAGGCGCAGCCCACAGGGTTGAAAGCGAATATCCTCGTTCCTTGACCCCCTTGCTCTAAGTTCACAAGTCCCTTAGGGGAAGCTTCCACTCATCAAAGCCCCCACCCCCCTCCTCATCACCTTCCCGGGTCCAGTCAGATGTACAGAAGTGCGAATACAATATTACTCATAACATTACCACGTGTAAGGAAAGACGGCTAACTCTGTGGAAGAGGAACAGGTAGAACCTACAGCTGCATCGAGCAGCGACCTCCTCTGTCGAGTCAGAGAACTGAATCTCTGTCCCATCACTGTAGTGTAAAGGAACCGAGCTGTCAGTCAGTGCACCGGAGCTTGGCCAGAAGCACCACCCGCCATCATAGCACTGGGACACCAACACTTCCCCTTCTGTCAACGCTTCCGAAGAATGACCTGCAGCACTGTTCCAGTACCAGGGCTGAGACATCCCTGTCGAGGTTTCGCATTCCTCTCAGTGCCCTCAATGTGCCTCTTTCTCGTTGCTGTGATTTTAGCCTAATCCCGCACCGAGGTGGCCTGTAACACCCCGGCCATACTCGGCGTTCTTTCTTTTTTTCTTTAGGCAGGTGACTTCCAGCCCTCAGCTGTCCCCAGTGGCGATCCGCCTTCATCGCCTGTCCTGTGTGAACACGAAGAGGCTTCTAATCTCGCCGCACAATTAGCCTTGCCGCCATGGCCTCCGTGGCTGCCTCTGATGCGACCGGCTCGGGGGTGACTGACAGGCTTCTCTGCCCGGATCACTGGGACTGCTGCATGCAAATCCCCGGCGTTACTGCCAGCCACATTTCTGCCCCGGGGCGAGGAGGGAGCTCGGGCTGGGATGAGCTGTCAGAGGCGGGACAGGCCTGGACGAGCGAGTCCACGGAAGGACTGGCCGACGGGCCTAACAGGGCCATAGAGGGCACGCTGGGCTCGAAGTACCCAGGCCATGGCAGGTCCATGTCAACGTAAGATGAGTCCGTGCATGCATGCCACTGGGGAGGCGTCCCATGTCTGCATCAGTACTGTCTGGCTTTAAGTAGAGAAGTGAGACGTCCTTTTGCCTGAGGTGCGATCACAGGCACAAGGGGTACAGTGGGAACGGGGGCATCCATCTTTCACTCCGACCTTCCATGCTGCCCGGCCCCGGGTACACATAGAGTACCTCGCCAGCGCTACAAAGAGAGGTGGGGTATTCTGCCACTTCCACTGTGGAGCCTCTGCCCAGCCGTCACAGCAGACATTAGTACATACACAAAGACGCTCAGCAGAGGGCCAGTGCCACTCGTGAGGTGGGTGGGACAGCCGTCCCCCTCTTTCGCGGCGCCCGTTCTTCTATGCCCAATTCTCTGCTTCTTTCTGGCCCCTCTTGTTCCTTGTCTCCACTACGTCTATTTCAGCACTGCCACAGTTCTGCTGCCTCTGCCCACCTTCATCTAATTTCTGTTGCCTCATTGGGACCCCTGGTCTCTGTTCCTTTTACCTTCGCCTCTCTAATGCTCTATTTACCCTCTGCTAAGCTCACTACCCACTGCTGTCTTTCCTCTCCCACCTGTCTCCCTTCGTCGTGGTATTGGCTTCTCCTTTTCTACCTCTCTCCATCACACTGCTCCTCCTCAATACTACTCCGTTACCTCAAAGGCTTTAAGTGGGCCGGGTCCTGCCGGTGAGCACCGGCAGTTCTAAAAAGCAGCTGCTGGGACAGGTCCCTGTAGGGCTCGACATTTTTGCCCCCCCCTCAGGGTGAAAAAAAAAATCTGAACTGTGCAGTAGTGCCACCCTTCACTGCCTTTGAGGTAACTTCAGAGACTCTTTAAAGTTATTGCGGTCTCATCAGCTCAGCACTGAAGCGTTTTCAATATTGTATACAACGAAGCCATGGTTGTTGCTTATTTATCTTACTCAACTAACACCCATTGGCAAAGCCAATAGTGCTGGATTGTTGTAGGTGAAATTTTACTTGTTGTATTATATATCTGGATGCAATGACAGAAACAGCAAACTACCAGTCGGCCGCTCACTATGCGACGTACACATTTTTAGCTTAGGTGTTTTTAAGCACGACCTTAATTACATCGGCCACGCCCCTTTGAGAGACCCCCAACCCAGTTGTCTCATCCCACCTAAAGCCCCGTTACCTCTTTCTGCCATCCTCTGAGCCTTTCTACATTTCTACCACCACTTGCTGTCTGCTCACTCTGCCCCCCATTCTCTGCCCCAGCTGTTGGTCCCCTTTTCTCACCGGCCCTCATCTCTATCCCCCACCCACCGCCCCTCCATGGTCTTCTCTGGGTCAAGCGCAGCTCTCTCTTTGAAGTTATCCTGTGCAGTGAATGCTCCCATTCAGCACAAGAGGCAACAGCTGCATGATGGGAGCCAGATGTGTGTCCGGAGGACCCAGCCCAAAAGCTGGAGAAGCTCATGTTCCCCTGGTCTGTTTATCAACGCATCTTTTGGCAGGGACATATTTTATCCATGTTCCCATATACCCACCTCCCTCCACTCCCGAGAGCTTTCCAATAAACGGTGCCTCGCCATGTGCTAACTAGGGCAGTGGCGCCTGAGTTGCTGATAATCAAAGGAGACTTCTTCCCCTCTGCTTTGGAGGAAGTGATAATGCCTTCCTGACACTGCTCTGAAGTAAGGAATGGACGGCTTTTGTATATTAGAGAGTAAGAGACGAGGTCAATGTGGACACAATACAGACGTCACTGAAAAGATGGGCAAGCATGGCCCAGTTTGGATACAGCAGAGTCTGGGTGGTGAAGGGCAGACAAAAGGATCATTTTCTCTTTCATGTTAGATCAATCCCCAAAGGCAGTGCGGGACAGGCCTATAAGGCAATCACGCAGTGCCCGATGGGCTGGTCTGCCACATCAGTGTGTGGGCTGGTTTTATTTCCAGTTGGGACAGTTTTTACAATTGATATCCCTGATAGTACCACTTTTTTTTAACCCTTCTGCTTCGCTAGTGGGGGTCGCTTTTATTTTGGTGTCCAGGCCTCTTTTCTCCCAGTCCGACCCTGCCCAAATGGCGCTGAGCAGCTCTCTCAACTATCCCATGTTTATCTGTTTGCCATAGAAAGTGGGTGGTAGAAGAAAGGGTGGCCTACTTCTTATGTAAGAGTTATATGCCAAGGAGCACATTGTGCAGGAGGTGAGCCGGGTTTCATGTGTGATTTTTCACTTGATTAATAGTGTTTCAGAAAGGCAGAGTAGCAGAATGAGAAAGGGTGATGTTAATTGCCGCAGTCAAATCAGTGCTTCTGTTCTCTGGAACGCTCAAATGTTCGTATTTTGTTTAGGAGAGTCCAGGGCTAAGAGACCATTTTTAAGTCTTGCCTAAGCTGTTGTGAAACATTTTGATTAGCTAACAATAGGCTTAGAGACTGCCCATTCCTTACTATTGACTGGCTTTATTGTCACTCTCATTTGCTTGCTTCTTATTTATTAGCGTGCATGGGCTTTCCTTCCTCTTCCTGTGTTTGTCCCTCCCCTGAAGCAAGGAAGAATTACTGTATTCTTCCATTGCTCAGTTTTTCAGGCACTACTTTTTAAGTTTAAGCACTGTACAAAAGTGCATGTGTTTTCCAACTGTGTTCCTTGTGTGCGTCTTTCCCCCCTCTGCCACGCTCAGTGTTCTTTTCTCTCATCCATGTGCTTCTCATCTCCTCCCTTTTCCTCTTGCGTTGCCTTCATGCTCGTATGCTTTCTTCCTGGCACCCCACATTGCTATTGTTTGTATAATCCCACAACCCGCGCACAACATCAACATTTGTAGATACAGATTCCAGGAAGAGACAAGGGACAATGTCTTAGAATTTTCTTCAGAGAAGGTCAGAAAAAGGCATATTGGGGCTATCTAACAATTAGACCCGGGTCCTGACGAGATTCCTCCCAACCTTAACATACAGGATGTGGAGGTTTGGGTCCCCATCCAGTCCTCGCTTATTAAGACTGCTGTGAAGGCAGGCCACCCAGTGTCATAAGCAAACTCAATTATCGTACCGTTTTTTTAACCCCTTCCACGCTGATGACGAGCTCAGCTCGTCATGAGGTACACCTCTCGTACGCTCATGACGAGCTGAGCTCGTCACGTAACGCGGTATTTACAAAACTTCAGCGCACAGCGGGAAAACCGCTAGCGCGGATGCGGTTAAAAAGGGTGACTGGGATAGCACCTATTGCTACAGGCCCATTTCACTGCTTGACTCAGCGTTTAAGGTGGTGGGCGCATTCTCTTGAACACGCTCTCTAAATAGGTAGAGGCTAATAACATTCTGTCAGAAGCACAGTATGGCTTTCGCTCTGGGAGGTCAACTGTGGATCAATGCTTGAACTTGTATTTAGTGTTAAGTACATATATTGTTGCACGGTCCGGCTCCATACATCTGGCATTTATGGACCTATCATCCGCGTTTGGCCGAGTAAATAGATCCAAACTCTGGCAGATTATGTCATCCATGGGGGTAGATCAGGACAGACATGGTTTTGTTTTTGAGAGACCTCCACATGGACACTGTGGCAGCAGTACGCTATTCAAAAGATTTAAAGGTCACCTGCCATTTTAAAATTAAAAGAGGAGTGAAGCAGGGGTCTATCCTGGCCCCATTTCTTTTTAATGTATATGTTAATAATCTGGAGCAGTTCCTATCTGACTCAAAAGTAGATTGTCCACAAGTGGGGCCCCGGCGTCAGACGGTTTTATTATACGCAGACGATGTGGTCCTTATGGCTAGAGCTGCCATGGGCCTGCTGACCTTACTGAATTTGTTTGTTTATTTTATAGAGGAGTTGGATTTATTGGTGAACGATAAAAAATCTTTTGTGATGGTCGTAGGCCCATGATCCACCAAAGTGATTACTTTCAAAGTTGGGTCTTCCCCGGCGCCTAAATAGGACCTTGTCAGGGAGAACGCTGCCATATTTAATTTTGCTACATGGTTGGGCAGTAGACCCACTGGTGCTCTCTTACAGATTTACAGGGTTAAGTGCACCTCTAAAGCAGTTTATGGGAGTGAAATCTGGGGATATACCACTCAAAAGGAGTTGCAAACTGTCGAAAAGCGAATCTCTTTGCAAAGTACCCCAACTTTCTCAGTGCAAGAAGAATTGCGAATGCCTTATCTAACTGATATTACTGTTTTTCGCCCTCTCTCCCTTTAGATAAGTATCTGGACCAGGCCTGGGATCCAATTGAGCAAAGAGATTATTAATGATTGCCTGGCCTTGGATCATTTACTTTATATTCCCTGGTTTAAATATATCAGGGATTGTTTTTTTTAAACTTATGCAGGAGAGACTTATTTAGGAATCCAGATAGCAGGACTATAAATTAGAGAAAAAACACTTTTTTAGAAAGAGACTTTTGGATAGGGAGGGGGGCGCTTTAATAAAATCTAGTGTTTGCCGATATGTTCTTTTGAATACCGTGACCTACACTGAGCCTTAACTTTTGTGTGTTAAAAGTAGGTATGACAGCTTTTTACTAACTAAGTTCACGTTGGACCTATTGCCCTTCTTGTTAACCTATCCTCGTGGGGGGTATAGGGGTGTTAACCTCACATCCTGCAGTTGCGAAAGTATGTCTCCACAGGACACACTACTTTTTTAAAGTTTTGTAGCTTTTACAAAGCACCTAGGAAACATTATATTCTCCCCGTACTGAAAAGTGACGATTTTACTCCAATTTGACCGCATTCATACCTGCAAATGCTCTTGGGAGACATTTTTAATGCTGTTCGTTTTTTAAAAGCTATTGTTAGGCTGAGAAACAACTGTGACTAAACCTCCTTGGTGTGCAGGATTGTCACCATCTCTTAGATTTTTGTAGGACTTTTAATTGTGTATATATTTTTTATGCATTTTTAAATTGACTATATTGAGGATGATTTATACATGAAGTTTATGTTGCGGCATGTTTTACTTTTATGGTTTTAATCTTAAAGACTGAATAAAATGATGTATTTATTGATTGATTGACAGTGGCACAATAAGGGACTTGTAACCAGGATAAAGAAACCCTCGCTCATCCCAAGAGTGGACCAGCTTCCAAGCTGGCATATCCTGGACAATCAGCACTTACTGCAGGGCAGAAACTTCTTGTTCTGCTCGCTCCATCTTCAAAGAAACACGTTAATAAATTGTCTTGTCTTGTTAGTGGGATTGGTCTGACTGCAATATAGATTGTTTGTACGTTACATCTACGTGTTATACATGCATTGCCACATGAAGAATGGATTTCCTCTCGTTGTTTTATTTCTGAATTGAATGAAATGTTTGTTACTGTGTATATATACTTTTATGGTGGTTCAAATTGGCCGAAATAAAGTTTTATTGATTGATGATAAATTGTCTTAAGCCCCCTTTATAGCATGCTACGGCATAACTGAATTCTTGGCGTTGTATGGGTTCCTCCTCCTTGAGATCATATTTTATTGTCATTCTTTCCCCTGTGCCATTCATCACAGCAGGAGGCCTTACGAGTATTTTAGCATTGGCACCCTAGTGCTATTGGCACTCGTGTGATTCCCTCCTTAAAATTATTTTGTGGCCATTCTTCGGTGGTTTGAAGTGCTTTACAAAACCCCACATAAAATAATAATACATAAAATAAAACAAAAACATGTTAATTGGGCTACAGAGCACTAGGGCTAGACTGAGTCTCTTACTTTCAGATCATTTTAAAAAGAACAGAAGGACATTCAGGAAGATTATCCCCATCACTAAGAAATCCCAAAGATCTTGCTCCATTGACACCAAGCACTACCGCAAGACATTTCTACAACTCATGAGAGAAACATGTAGGCTGCAAAGCACATTCACCAGGGGCTGCATTACGTAAGTGCCACGGGGGCAAGGCGGAATTAGAGTTTGCACTGTTTTTGTGTTGCAGGGACTTTTGTAGTACAGAGGTTACCACAGACCCTTTCACGGAATCTTCTGTAAAACAGAACATATGGATGGCGCCAGGTCTACTTTGACCCATGCAAATCGGGGAACGCCTAGGAACCTGTGCCCACCCCACGACCCATCCACTGACGCTTGGGCTTACTAACTGGGTGCTTCATAGGAAGTGGCACACACCGTTTAGTGCGTCTCTCAAAGGCACGGGGGCATGGAGGTCCTAAGTAACTCCAGCAAGCACGTGTCCCCACCGCACCCACGTGTGGAAGGAATTTCTTTCCGCTTTTTGAAAAACATTTTGAGTCCAAAATGGTAGTTTAGGCGAGACTCGCGATTGCTGTACTCTCGCTATTACAGGTGTGAATGCAGCGGATGTATGACGTTACAACGCATACTTTTACAACGCCTACCTTTACATCGCAAGTTTTACAACGCATACCATTACAACGCATAATGCTTTGGGCGCTGGATAGTGAATAGTTTAATTTACTATTCCAACTCCAGTCCCCGTGGACACTAGGGAAGGTTATTGGATAGTATATTAACCTATTCCCTATCCTAGAGCGCCCCCAAGCGCTATGCGTTTTAATAGTTTGCGTTGTAAAAGATGCGTCGTAATGGTAGTGCGTTGTAAAAGTTTAGTTGTAAAGGATGTTTCCCGAATGCAGCAGGATGTCGCTGTGCTTAGGAAAGGGCACCTTTCCTGTAATCTGGCGTTTATTCCCAGACTGCACCTGTTGTACTTGGCACAGACCAGAACCATGTGCAGGAGTCCTGTAATCCAACGCATAGTCTGTTTTTCATGATATAATCGTGACACATTTCTACGAATTACTGTGTTGGTATTAACTTTGGATGTCTTTGAGATACATAAAACGACGTTGATGTTTTTTTTATATAGAAACCATGTTCATAAATAAATGTTCCGTTGTGACGTACAGTAATGGCTCTGATGCGTCACAGAAAAGAATTTAAATACACGAAGTTCGAATTACAAAGGAGCAAATTACATGGCTGAGTTACAAACTGACTTCAGGAAAGTCTGCCACCTCTTAATTTGGGAATCTTTGCCAGAATATTGGTGGTAGAAAGGATAGTTATTTCAGCCTCATGGGAACAGTCCAGCCCGAACTGCCAAGCCTTCAGCCGGGCTTGCTTGACTCCAGGAGTGAGCTAAAGAATGGTGAAGGATTAAACCCAGATCAGTTGACTGAGGGTGAGTGTTTGTATTGTCAACGCTCCGTCCATCACCACCTTTGGTTTTTCTTTGTTCGCCCTAAGTTGGCAGGGTATGCTCAGACGTGAGTCCCTTGCTCACTTTGCCACTGGAGTCAAGCAAGCCCTGCTATAATGCCAGAAACCGGTCCTGGGAAGCTTGATTCAGGTCCAGGGAAGACATGGCTTGGCAGTTCGGGCTGGACTGTTCCCATGAGGCACAGGGTCAGACTGATTTGCATATGGCCATGTCTGAACTGGGGTGGCGGAGTGAGCTAAAGAAAGGTGATGGATTAAACCCAGATCAGTTGACTGGGGGTGAGTGTTTGTATTGTCAACGCTCCGTCCATCACCACCTTTGGTTTTTCTTAGTTATTTCAGTCAGCACAGAAGCAGTGGGTGAGGTGAGGTGTACAGGGGATTCAAGGAGGTGGGGAGGTCCATGGACCACGAGATTCGACATGTAAATTTCCCTAGAAGGTTGACTTTTTAGCAAACGGTCCAGGGGATAGGAAGCCAGGGAGTAGTGCAAGGAGGTGGAGGCTGAGGGCAATTAAAAAGAAATTAGTGAAATTGGCAGAGCACTCGAAGCAGAATACAAACAATGAAGTGAGACGTGTGGAGGTCGGTGGGGGTGGGCTCAAGTTGGTAAAGTATTCAATGTTTATAATGTTTGAGCAAGAAGGCGCTTCAGTGAGATTGGAAGCTGGAAGAGGATGCACAGGGGCTTGGCCATCAACTGCATTACTCCTGAAACCTTTCTGGTTTTGTGTTCCATTTATTATCAGCCCGGAAGTCATGTTTCTTTAGGATGTAAGAACTTCCATCTGAGTGGTGATCGTAAATGGACCAAGACAGGTGTCCTTTTTTCGGTCAGAAAGTTAGATTGCTTTCGCAAAGTATAATTCTGCCTCCTTACTCCGGTTTGGGTTTGGCTGTCAACCTGGCAAGAAAAGTCTCCAAGCTCAAGCCAGAAATGCTCATCTGTTTCTGCTTTTCTTCAGCTGCATGCCTTTAAAATAAAGGTTCTCCCAAAAGATTCAATGCAATGGAAGGCTTTTGTTTCGGGCACAGGGCACTGTTGTGAAAGGTTGCCTGGGCTAGGCGATTTCAGCACAGTACCCACTTACAAACTCACATCGAAGGGAAAGGCGACACCGCTATGGTTTGACTCCCATCCCTCATTTGACAGTCATTATATGACTAGCAGTAAAAGCCCCCCTCCTGGGGCATATTTTTCCCAAGTTCAGATACCAGTCACCAGCACACTGAAGCTGATGATATTTAGGCGCCAAATGGGCAAACCGAGAGTGAAAGCCTGAAGCTTAGAGACACTGATAAACAAGCATTTGCAAAGCAAAAGGTCTCGCATTTGTGAGAGTTAGAGCTATTGGCGTTGTGAATGAAAATGTCTTTTACCTATGTGTTTTGGTTTGGAGTGTAGTGGATGTATGAACAAAGACGCAGCTGTAGCACTGCCTAGAGGACTGAGAATGGGGAATTACCACTGGGAATAGAGACACAGTTACACCACTGCCTACAAGACTTAGAATGGGGAGTTACTGACGGGACCAGCGAAGCAGCTGCAGCACTCTCCAGAGGACTTAGAATGAAGAATCACCACTGTGACCAGAGACACAGCTGCAAGCACTGCCTAGAGGACTTAGAAGGGGGGAAGTTACTGACGGGACCAGAGAAGCAGTTAGCAGCACTGCCTAGAGGACAAAGAACGAGGAATTATCATTGTGACCAGAAACAGCTGCAGCGCTGCCTAGAGGACTAAGAATGGGGGAGTTATTAACGGGTCCAGCGAAGTAGCTAGCAGCACTGTCTAGAGGACTAGGAATGAGGAATTACCATTGGGAGCAGAGATGCAGCTGCAGCACTGTCTGAAGGACTTAGAATGAGGAATTACCACTGGGACCAGAGAAGCAGCTAGTAGAACTCTCTAGAGGACTTAGAATGGGGGAATTACTAACGAGACCTGAGAAGCAGCAAGCAGCAGTGTCTGGAGGACTTAGAATGAGGAATTACCACTGGGAACAGAAACACAGCTGCAGCATTGGCTAAAGGACTTAGAATGGGGGAGTTATTATTATTTTTTTTTTATTGAGCAAGATAAAGAGTCAGGTCTTACAAGAGACATAAATACAGTAATGTGCAAACCGCAAGTATAAATCAGATAAGCATAAGCCTTTAGTTTATTTAGCACCACATACCGGAAATACATATTCCAATTAATAACAGCGTCTTAAAACTTTTGATCAAATCCAGTAGTGCAACGAATACCTCGAAAAAAACAGTAACAATATTTTTGCAATACTGTTATCTATAAAACACCTTTGGCCTATTTCATCGGTAGCAGTGAATTGCCAGACTCATATTGAGGAAGATACAGGGAGTATCCTGCCCACGTAGCCTTAAATCTACGGAGTGCCCCTACTCTCTTTGCATATGCCTCCTCAAACAGATAAGTCCGATCCAGCTTGGCAAGCCACTGCTCCATTGTTGGTACCTTGGATGATCTCCAATTCTGCAGTAACAAGGACCTAGCTACTGCTACTGCAGAGGAGATAAATATTGTTGGTATTTTGATAGCTGTAGTCCTGCCTGGTAAAAGCCAAATAGGACCTCCCACGTTGATGGAAGAATAGGCCATGCAATCACTAATACATTTGAAAACCTCCACCCAAAAGTGCTGTAAAGTAGGACATGTAAAAAATATATGGACCCAGCCACCCGCCCCCTCCATTTTATATCTAAAATATTGAATTGGAGAGGCTGGGAACATTTTATGCAGTCTCTGAGGCGTATAATATGACAACCATCTAGATAAAAAAGCCATCCTCTTAAAAGTAGCCTCTCTCATGGATCTGTGACCGATTAACCAAGAGGGAAGACAACTGGTATGACAGAGTCAGCACATACCGGTCCAGTATGCACAACAGTGGAAGAAACACCGTTGAACCCTGTACCAGCCAAATAGGTATGAAAGTATTGGTAAGATACCGACCCATGAACATAAAGTGCCAGTAGTAGTAGAAACAGAAGACACACCATTGGAGAGTCACTATGTTATGAGGCATGTGAAGGGACTGACGGCACCCATCAGAAGCACCCAAAACAGGACTACAGTAAGAACGATAGTCAAGTGGAAGACTGGACGAAACAGAAGCACACCGTGCGGACGGTAGAACCACACGAAGTAGAACAAGAACCCTGCTGTAGGGTAGCGTGAGTAGCCCAGATGCGAGAGACGCAATCGCAAGAAGGCAACCGGCAAAAAGATGCACCAAGCAAGCTGGACATCCATATAAGAGTACTTAGGCGAGCAGACCGGGTCGATGACCACGGACACCGAAAGAAGGAACGTTGACAGCACAATTTTGCTGTTTAACAGCACAGCAGATATGGAGGCAAAGAAACATGCCTAAAAATGAAGGATAACACAGAGGACGCGAAAAGTACCAACAGCTATGATGAAGTAGAAGTGGACAGAGCAATGTCCAGAATAGTAAGCCACATCAGCCCTTCGCCCGGGAGGAGCAATGGTCCCCCGCAAGATAGAGGAGGGGACGGAGCTAGACAAGACAGTCGGAAACAGTCAGGACCAATCGAATGGTCCAAGGACTGAAGAAGCGAGTATCCTAAAGAGAACTATCCCCTTGAGAGTGGTACAGCAGGAATCCAAGCAAAAGTGTGTAAAACACTCGTGCGAAGGCAGCGGAGAAATGTGTACAAATTCCTGTTGGAAAAGTGCCCCAAAAACGAGGGCACAAGAAAAGGTACAGTAGAAAGGGACAGGGCAAAACCGCCACCTGGAAAGACAAGTCCAGTAAGGGCTGAAGTACAAAAATTGTGTTTACCCCAGCCCTTAAAGGGGAGGGGAGAACCAGCACCACAGAAATGGAAGAATCAATGCAAACACCCTATGCTAGCAATCATACCAGGGTGCATTCCCAGGTTGCATCAATACTAAGAGGCGTACCACATAATGGTTGCATCTTGGAGCAAAAAGAGGATAGGGTGTCAGTGGTGAGAACTGCGCCTAAACTGAACAGAACAAGGCCCTACGATAGTGACTGGCAAAAGAAGAGCAGCCATCAAGGGCAAGAGGATCACAGTGACGCTGAAAAACTCCCCCGTTAATACAAGCGAGGCAGAAGCCATAGAGTAAGGAACCCATACCGAGACAGTGAAGGATTACCAGAGCCAACTGCACCGAAGGTGCAATGGAGCGATGCCAACGTCGGGATGGCGGAACGTATAAAAAAGAAGCCCACAGCAAGATTATGGCGAAAAACTCCATAGGAGCATACCAAGGCTAATGCAGTCACCGAATAGCCTATAAATACCCCACATAGGGTAAGTGTCAACCCCTGCGAGGGGAAGTCCTCTTGGGCAAAGCACACATTCAGAGGACAGAAAGGAAAGACAGAAGCAGCCGTCCGGCTGCACGTAAAGAATACTGAGATAGCGGAACCACCGCCTACACTTATCCGGGTGCTACGCAGAGTACCGGGACATGTACAAAACCAGACCAACAAGGCAACACCGTCTACGCAGAATAAAAGAATACTGATGAGGCAAAAAGGGTGTGCCGCAAGAGTCACGGTAGCCCTGACATGAGGCGGGAGACCGCTAAATCTGCGTGGCTATCAAAAAGGTCCACACCATTGAAAGGCAGATCCCTAAGAGCATCCCGCACATTGTCCGGGAAACGACTGTCACGCAGCCAAGCATGGCGGCGCAAAGCCACCGACCTAGCAAGAGCTCGTCCCACTGAGTCAGAAGCGTCAAGAGACGAGCGGAGGGAGAATTGCTCCATATTCCTGCCATCATGCAGAAGGCGGATTAATTCAACCCGCGGACCTTCTGGAATCGAAGGTAGAAGAGCCTCGACCAAGTCCCAAAGGGGAGGATGCGCGTGCGAAGACGCAAGCTGTATTCAAGGCGTGGATGCCAGCACTTTCAGAGGCAAAAATCTGGCGACCACATGTGTCTAACCACCTAGACTCACTGGTGGGAGGCAACAGAGGCAGGGCGGAAGAAGACTACGTCGAAGGCTGCCTGAACACCTAGGCCCTGCGCCCTAGGATGAAGGGACAGACAGAGCGGATCATTAGGGGCAGGACGATGTCGACGATCTATGGCCAGATCAACAGGGTCACCTGAGGAAGGCCTTGCCCATGTGCCCAGCATGATGTCAAACAAGGATGCCCCAAGGGGCAGCAAACACTCCACTTCAACCGGATTCATATGGAGAAGATCCAATAAACGATCAGAAGGCAGAGGAACCACAGGGGGCTGAAACAAAGAATACCGTCCGCCCTGTAAATAGCCTGTGCGTAGGCAGTACTAGCTTCAGTTGCCATCCGGGGACGTGAAAATAATCCATCTGTAGGGGAGGGCTGGAGACTAACCCGCTCACTAGACAGCAACAGTGGAGGAGCCGGAGGCTGATCCAGAGTCCACGCCACACAAGGTACCTGCACCATGGGCCGAAACGGCCGCAGATCAGGGGAGTCCAGAAGAGCATCAGCGTGTGGCATAAGAGGAGGCACAGGCGCCAGCACCAGCACCAGCGTCGACCGACGCAGTGTGGGAGTCGCGTGGACATCCAAGGAGTCGGAAATATCAACCTCCTGAAATAGAGGAGACGTGGGCGCCGGCACCGGCGTCGACGGCGTAGATACGGGCGTCGACTGACATCGAGCCGGAGTCGTCTGGATGTCGACAACCTCCAAGGGTGACTCCGTCTGAGCGCCATCCAATGTCGACCCCACTGCAACATGTGGGGAACAGGGCATCTAGCCCGGCACCGCCTCCGACGTTGACGCAGGGAGCCGCTCAGGGCTATGCGTAGACTGACGGGGTGGGCTAGACGGACGACTGGGAGGACCCACAGGGCTGTGTTCCGTCGGCGTCGAATCAGCTCCAGAATCGGAGTTGATGCACACAGCCGGAGCCGAGGACGAATCCGCCGGCGAAGACCCGACATGAGGGCCTTCTACTTCTATGGGACCCGAAGGCGCACCAGGGAGAGGGGGTGACCCAAAATAAGAGCGGAGTGCTTCAGAATAAGCCTCTATTTGGGCTTGTGTCGCACCTGCATCTGGAAAGGGGGGGAAAGTTGGTGGCCGGAAATGCTTGGCCCTCCACCTGTCCCAGTGGAAAAAGCTAGAAATCTGGGAGTGATATTTGATAGCAAGCTGGCTTTTGACCTTCATACTAACAAGGTTGTCTCGTCATCATTCTTTATTTTGAAAAAAATAAAGAAACTACTGCCTTATCTCCCACCCTCAGCTGGGAAGACTCTGGTTTCTACCTTAGTCTTCTCAAAAATAGATTATGGGAACGCTCTCTTTCTTCACACCCAGAAGCGTGTCATAACTAAGTTGCAATCCATTCAGAATGCGGCTGCTAGGATCCTTCTAAACATTCCTCGCCGCAAATCCACTACTTATGGCATCCGTCAGCTCCACTGGCTGAGAGTTGAGAGCCGCATAAAATTTAAGGCCCTCTTTATTGCATATAAGGCAGTACATGGCATAGGACCCAGGTTCCTGACTGAAGCCTTTCAGCTTTATGTCCCTAGAAGGCAATTAAGATCGGCTAACATCAATCTCCTCTCTGTGCCACGTACAAGAACGGCCACTTGGGGAGACAGGCGTTTTCTTGTAGCCACACCAAGACTCTGGAATTCTTTGCCACTCGCCATCAAAACTGCCCCGAACCTGATGAGCTTTCGCAGGCTCTTAAAAACTTGGTTGTTTAACCAGTAAGAGGATAGCCGAATTCAGTAGCTCCACAGCGCCGAGACACCTTAGGGTATTTGTTGCGCTATAAAAGTTGCGTAAATAAATTAAATAAATACGGAGGAGACAACCGCCGGACACCCGTCCCTGGCAGGGAGAGAGAAGAGCAGGCACCAACATCACGGGGAGGGGAGAAAGATCTCCTGGACTTACGTTTGTGTTTACCCTTCGAACGACGTCTACGGGAACGACCTTGGGAGTGGGCTCGATCCCAAGAGAGAGAGCGGCGACGCGAAGGAGTAGGACCGGACAGCAGTGCGGCGAACAGTTTCATCTGACGCTCCCCTAAGGACTTTGGTTTCATCCGCTGACAATCGTCGCATTCTTTGGAGTCATGGTGCACCTCGAGACACCACATACAGATGAGGTGCGGATCCGTCACGGACATCTGACGTGCACAAATCTCACATGCCTTAAAGCCCGAAGGCATTGCACACTGTTCCGGGACGCCGAAGGCGTCGAAACGACCCGAAAAACAGGTCAAGGAACCGCTGGTTTTCCAGGATCCGCGTTGGGAAGTGTAAAAGAAGAAAAACTGACGTCAGTGCGCCGGAAGGGGCATATATGGCTCCGCTGACGTCAGGTCCGTGGACGACGTCATGGCGGAGCCGTATGGGGCCGCCCCCCGTGCGCAGAGGTGCTGCTGCGGAAAGTTTTCCGGATCCAGTCTGACGCCTGTGGATATTCTAAGTTAAGGAATCTGCGGCTAGACGTCTCTATCTAATATTATTTTTGCTACATCATTAATCTTTATATAATAATTTTTAAGAATACTCATTATTTGAATAAAACGTAACCGCAGGAATTGATTTTGGCTACCAAATTGCTATAAAAATGCTTCCCAAGTCTTCGGGTTAGTAGCATTATAAAAATCACCTAGCTTCATAAAGCCTAGTTGTCTCCAGGACTGCAGCACTCTATGTGGAATCCGTAAGCCCCACAACCCACCGTCTTGGAGAGGGGTAAATGCATGGCATGCCGGAACATTATATGCCCTATAGAGTCGTTGAGTGCGTCTTGCTATAGTCATTATAACCTTATATCTAGTTTTCGTAGGTAGTTTATTTGACAGAAGAAAAGCTGGTAAATTAATCACGCTTTCTTTTAACATATGATTTAAGATAACATTATCATATATTGATGAAGGAGCTGCTAACTGTATTGTCTGGCTAACCTAAGAGGCCTGATAATATGTGGGAAAGTGGGGTAGCGCTAACCTCCCCCCCATGCTCAGTGTCTAATTGAAGAATAGATAGTTTTACCCGAGCTTGCTTCTTTGCCCATACAAATTCCTGGATAGCTTTATCCAGTTCCTCAAAATAGGAAATCTTCACTTTCAGAGGAAGGTTCAGAAACAGGAATAGAAACAAGGGGAGTATTGACATTTTAACTAATTAAATTCGATCCACTAATGTCAGAGGTAGTAACGGCCACCTCTCTAAAAGCCCTTTTAACTTTATAAGAGTGTTTTCATAATTTAAAGGAAACAATTGGGGAGTTATTGACGGGACCAGAGAAGCAGCTAGCAGCACTATCCAGAGGACTTAGAGCACTTGTGTAAGTACCTGGAACAGCCTTAACACCTTGGCTGCTAGGGGGTTTTCCCGCTGGGTGCTGATCCTTGCAGATTCCCATTGTTCATGACAAGGTCAACTCGTCATAAGCACAGGGCAGGTAAAACCCATGACGAGTTGACCTTGTCATGAGCACAGCTATCTATTAGCCAGAGGAGATAACTTTCAAATGTCCCTTCGGAGGAGAGCTGTAAGGCACAAACTTTGACTTCTATGACATGACTGGAACTGGATTGCCAAAAGTGCTATTGCTGAAGGTAGCACTGATGGAAGTTATAGTTATTACGAGGCACTAAGAAAGCAACTAGAGCTTCATAAAATGAGTTAACAAGAGTGTAAAATGTCCAGAACAGTCTAGACTCTCCAAGTCATAACGTTCGCAAACACAAATGAAACAATTTGCTTTCCTATATCTCTTCTTCACTTGCTGCAGTATGTCCAATAAACCGCTAAATTTATCTTACTAGCACTGGAATAGAACCTCTGATCTGTAGCGTACTTGCAGATTGCTACAGCAGACACTTTAACTGAGCTAGCTTACTGGTTTCAACATGTATTCAGCTTTTGTAGTAACTTATTATCCATTTGAGCTAGAAACTTTTTGGGGGGTTAAAATCTGCAAATCATGCATCGGAAGCTGGATTAAGTGGTAACTAAGATAGAGCCATAATTATGTGGAAAGAGTGGTAGCCTTAAAATCCCATGATTTTGTGGTCCTGCCTAAAGTTAAGGGTTGCATATACTGCTCGGCTGCTTGATGATTCCAAGCCACCCTTTCTTTTCACACAGCTTCCAGGAATATCAGAGAGCATCCCAACACAAACTTATTGAAAGACGAAAGTCCAGCAACCGGGACAGTTGACCACCCATCTAACCCTGAAACGTCTTTGAACAAAGTGGCAGGGTTAGACAGTGGCTGTACATCTGGAAGTGCATAGGAATAGAATTACTGACGTTAGGCAACCACACTTGCATACAAAATCTTTGATTTCTGATTTCTACCCTATACCTGAAGTGTGTGTGAAGGAAGGGTGGACTCCCTTACCCTTATGGTGGTTATTGCTCCGCGTGCCTTAGCATTGCATGGTAAAACATTTTCATTGCACAAAAAATAAAAGACAGTCTTCGTTAATTATTGTTTGCACTAATAGATTCATAGACGAAAGCCAAATATAAGGATAAGCGCGACTTTGACGGATGTCATGTTCACAACCCAACCACAACGAGCCTATGTCTGCGCAGAGTGCACGCGCCACACATTATTTTTACGACACAGGAATACTGCAACGGAAGGGCGCATGAACAACATCAGATGCACTCTCCATTCCGGTAAAAACAGCCTTCAATTCACAAGCGGCACATTTGCAACTTTGCAAACGGCGCAACAAACAAGTTACTTACCTTTGGTAACGCTTTTTCTGGTGGATACAGTATCTGCCTGTGGATTCCTCACCTTGTGAATATCCCCCTGCATCAGCAACATTCGAAAATTCTTTTTGTAGCTTCGCGCTAACGTCACAGAAGCACAGCATCGTGCGCGGCTCCGCTGACGTCACCGACACCATAATTGGCCCCCGTCGGCGTGATGACATCAGTTATGCCCTTTTTTCCGTCCCTTTGAGGCACACGGACAGATCAACAACAGTAGATATATACACAGTGTACACAGTACCAGATAATCAAAATAACACACACAGTGTGTAGTCAATGCAGGAAAGTAAAAACATTAACACATTCCCTTTGACAATAAAATATTAACATTACAGTAAATCAGGTATAGAAGAGTGGACAACGGCCAGTGAGGAATCCACAGGCAGATACTGTATCCACCAGAAAAAGCGTTATCGAAGGTAAGTAACTTGTTCTTCTGATCGATACATCTGCCAGTGGATTCCTCACCTTGTGAATAGAGTCCCACAGCAGCCCTCACTCCCGGAGGAGGGTGTCCACTCTTCTATACCAGAAAATCCTGGAGGACAGAACGCGCAAAGTGGCCCTCCCTCCTCACTTTGGAATCCAAGCAGTAATGCTTCGCGAAAGTGTGGAGGGAAGCCCAAGTCGCTGCTCTACAAATGTCCTCTACAGGTACACCCCTAGACAAAGCAGATGTAGCAGACCTTGCTCTAGTGGAATGAGCTCTTAAACCTTCAGGAGGTTCCTTACCCGCCAGAGAGTAGCATATCTTGATAAACAAGACAATCCATCTCGACAGCGTGCGCTTGTGCACCACCTTGCCTCTTCTGGCTCCAACAAAACCAACAAAGAGGTGGTCATCCACTCTGAACTCTCTGGTTCTGTCCAGGTAGAAGCTCACCGCCCTCTTCGGGTCCAAGCGGTGAAGTCTCTCCTCCTCCTTGGAAGGGGGGGGGGATAGAAGGTAGGAAGTGTAATGGACTGCCCTAGATGGAAGGGAGGTACCACCTTAGTTAGAAAAGCAGCCCTGGTCCTGAGTATTATTCCTTCAGCATGAATGGTCAAGAATGGGGGCCTTGAACTAAGAGCTTGAAGCTCACTTACCCTCCTCGCCGAGGTAATTGCAATAAGGAAGACCGTTTTAAAAGACAACAGTCTCAAGGGACACTTGTGCAAAGGTTCAAAAGGTGAACCCATCAAGAAAGTAAGCACAAGGTTCAAGTCCCATTGAGGCACAATAAAGGGAGTAGGAGGACATTTATTTGTAAGGCCCTTTAGAAACCTTAAAACAATAGGAGATTTAAATAAGGACGGTTGATCCGGCAGGCAAAGGAATGCAGACAAAGCCGAAAGATATCCTTTCACTGTAGCTACAGCAAACCCTTGCTGAGCCAAAGAAAGCGCAAACTGAAGAATGTCAGACAATCAAGCCTTCAAAGGGTCAATGGATTTCTCCCCACACCAAGAGACAAATTTGGACCACCTATAAGAGTAGATAGACTTGGTGGAATGACGCCTGGCTGATAAGATGACATCCACCACATCATGTGGGAGAGAAAAAGAATTCAGGTTGCCCCGTTCAATCTTCAGGCATGAAGGTGTAAGGTCTGGAGGTGGGGGTGTAGAACCTGCCCCTCCATCTGAGAGAGGAGATCTGCCCTGAGAGGGAGACGGAGCGGCGGGCACGAGGAGAGGTGGAGAAGATCTGTGTACCACACCCTTCTTGGCCAATCCGGGGCGATCAATATGACTTGGGCCCGATCTTGGCGCATCTTCCTCAGAACCCGAGGAATCAAGGGTATGGGAGGAAACGCATAAAGGAGTCTTGAGTCCCAACTCAACAGAAACGCATCCCCCAAAGCTCCCCGCATCGGATACTGGAGACTGCAGAATGACGGGCAGTGATCATTCTCGTGAGTGGCAAACAGGTCCACCCGAGGAGTCCCCCACGTCCGAAAGACGTGACGAACCACCTCCAGATGAAGCCTCTACTCGTGACCGGTTGAGAACTGCCGACTGAGACTGTCTGCACGCACTTTCAGAACCCCAGCCAGATGATTTGCAACCAGACAAATCTGATGGTCCCGAACCCAGGATCAGAGTCGCAGAGACTCTGAGACATTGCGACCCCACTCCTCCCTGCTTGTTGACATACCACATCCGGTAGTGTTGTCCGTCAGGACTTGAACCGACTGACCGCGAAGGGAAGGAAGGAAGGCCTTGAGCGCTAAAAGTATCGCCCGCAATTCCAGAAGGTTGATGTGAAACAAACTTTCCTCTGGAGTCCAAAGACCCTTGACCTACAGATCCCCCAGATGAGCACCCCACCCTAGGGTGGATGCATCCGTTATCACTGTGGCCACCGATGGAGGAAGTTGAAAGGGCTTTCCTTGAGACAGATTGCCTTCCACGCCCCACCAAGTCAGATCCGCCGCAGCTTCTCTGGAGATCCTCACAGACTCCCTGATATCTCCATTGTGTTGATACCACTGCCTGAGGAGCCACCACTGGAGTGCCCTCATGTGCCAGCGTGCATGGTTGACCAACAGAATGCAGGAAGCCATCAGACCGAGCAGACGAAGGACCTTCAGGACTGGAACGACCGCTCCATTGTAAAATAAAGGAATCATATCCTGTATGTCGCGAATCCTTTGAGGAGGAGGGAATGCCCGACACACAGTTGTATCCAGTACAGCACCTATGAACAGGTTGCGCTGGGAGGGCACCGGGTGAGATTTGGGCACATTTATCGAAAAGCCCAACCTGTACAACAATTGAGTTGTGCATTGCAGATGATGGAGCACCTTCTCTGGAGATTCTGCTTTGATCAGCCCATCGTCCAGATAAGGGAATACTGGAATCCCTGACCTTCTGAGATGGGCCGCCACCACCTTGGTGAAGACTCGAGGCGCAGTAGTAAGACCAAACTGAAGGACCGCAAACTGGTAATGTGCGAACCCACCGTGAAACGGAGATACTTCCTGTGCGACTTCAGGATGGGGATGTGGAAATAAGCATCCTGCAAGTCGATCGACACCATCCAGTCCTCTTCCAGCAGCGCCTGAAGGACCTGCGCAAGGGTGAGCATCTTGAATTTCTCCTGTTTCAAATAGAGGTTCAAGATCCTGAGGTCCAGGATTGGATGAAGCCTGCCATCCTTCTTGGGAATCAGGAAATAGCATCCCGACCCCTTTCCTGCTCCAGTACCACCTCTATCGCACCTGTTCTTAGTAACGCCAGGACTTCCTCCTGCAGAAGCAGCAGGTGGTCTTCTGAGCAAAACCCTTGACAAGGAGGGTAATTCGGAGGGAACTCATGGAAAGGGAAGAGCATACTCATTTTCCACGAGATTGAGAACCCAAAGGTCCAATGTGACGGATTCCCAATCCCGCAGAAAATAGGTAAGCCGTCCCCCCACAGGACCTGCATGATCCAGAATGGCGGATCTATGGCTGCTTTGCTGATGTTGTAGGGGGGTGGGAAGAGGAGGAGGAAGCTTGACGTCCTCGAGGACGAGCTCTCTGTCTGCCCCTGTAAGATTTGTACAGCGGATTTTGCTGCTGCTGTTGCTGTTGCGACTGCTTGTAAGCACGAAAGGAGGACCTTCCGAATCCCCTATACCTTTTGCCTCCAGTTCCCCTGGATTGCAAACCCAAGGTACTGGCCGTAGCTCTGCTGTCCTTGAATCTCTCCAACGCAGCATCAGCCTTTTTCCCGAAAAGGCCCGAACGATCAAAGGGTAAATCCATTAAGGCAGCCTGGACATCTGTTGAGAATTCGGAGGACTTCAACCAAGCCGCCCTTCTAGTGGCAACTGAAGATCCCATTACTCTCGCCACCGAGTCAGCAGTGTCCAACCCACTCTGAATGACCTGCCGAGCAGCAGCCTGAGTGTCAACCAGAACCTCATTAAAGTTCTTTCTATCTTCCTCTGGAATCTTAGGAGCCAGCTGTTTGACAGAATCCATCAAAGCATGGATATAACACCCCAAGAGACATGTAGCATTTGTCGACTTGAGAGCCATACTCGCCGATGGAAAGACTTTCTCTGCAGCTTGGTCCTGCTTTTTTGATTCCTTGTCCCCAGGCACCTGAGGAAAAGCACCTGCAGATTTTTTAGAGCAGGCAGCCTGTACAACCAAGCTCTTTGGCAAAGGATGCGAAGATAAAAAGTCTGGGTCACCAGGAGTCACCCTGTATCTTCTCGCAACAGCTTTTGAAACAGCAGGAGCTGTAAGAGGTCTATTCCACACTTCTAAGATTGGCTCCGTCAAAGCCTCATTGAATGGAAGCATGGGCTCCACAACAGAGGATGGCGAATGGAGGACTTCTGTCAAAATGTTCGACTTGTACTCTGCAGTAGGAAGAGTCAAATTCAAAAGATCCGCCACCTTCCTGATGACTGCATGGTATGGAGTCACATCCTTAGAAAGGGCATCAGAGACAGAGGCTAAATCCCAATCAGGAGAGAGCTCCAGTCCGCTAGCCTCCCTTAAATCGTCAAAGAAACCCTCAGATTCTTCTAGCTCACCCTCATCCATCTCTGCTTCTCAGTACCTTTGCTCCTCCAGGAGTCGCTGGGCCTCACGCCTCGACCTCTCCTTCGGGAAAGGCGTCGGCGGATCCGGAATTGACGCCGACGGAGCCGGAGCCGGCGTCGAGCTCGGAGCCGGAGGACCAGGCCGCTGTTCTCGGGGTCAGACCGGAGCCGGCGCCGGAGACGACGGCATTGGCGTCAAAAGCTTCGGCGTCGAAGGCTTCGGCGGCGCCGAGAAATGCCAAGGCGGTGTCGGAGCCAGCATAAATGGCAAGAACGGCGCTGAAGCATAAGACTGGGGCACTCCCAGGTTAAACACCATCGGACCCATGGGACCAACCGGTGCTCCAGAGGGGTACAAGGCTCTTGAATAGACTCCATACATCGCGTTTAAAAACTGTGTAGGGTCTTGACCTGGGGCCGGAAAAGGAGGGTATGAACCCACAGGCTGCTCTCGAGGAACCGGAGTCATCTCGACCTCTACCTCGGGTTGACGCACCGGAGTCGTTGAACCCTCTGGCAATGGAGCCTCTTCTTCCTCTCGAGTTGGTGAACGAGATGGAACCAGAGAGGGATTCGACACCGGAGCCGGTGAATGCTCCGGCGACTCCATAGGCGAAGCCTCACCTTCTGGACCCTGATCTTCTGGCGAAGGAGAAATCTCATCTTTACAATGTCTTCTCATTGGCGACTTCGGTCTCAAATCCGAATCCTTCCCAGAATGATGTTGTGATCCATGCTTCCTCTTCTTGTGCTTCTTTTTAGCCGATCTGGAAGCATGCCCGATGATGACCTCGATGGCGACTTCGAACGAGACCTCGACCGCGACCTCGAGCTCTTCCTGTCTTTTTTACCTTTCATCTTGGCAACCAGGAGCTTCGCCTCTCTCTCGCGAAGGGCCTTGGGATTCATCTTCTTACAGAATGGACACCCCTGGACATCTTGGTCCGAGCTCAGGCACCAAACGCAGTCTTCATGCGGGTCAGTGATCGACATCATCTTACTGCATTCACCACATGGCTTGAATCCGGACTTCTTCGATGACATATCGCCAGGAAAAAGCGATACAAGAAAACACGAAACCAACAAACAGTAACAAAGTTACTATCAAAGCTACAGAGGATCCCTCGAAAACTGTTAGGCGGCGACGACGCGGAAAAAAGGGAACTGATGTCATCATGCCGACGTGGGCCTTTTATGGTCTCGGTGACATCAGCGGAGCCGCGCGCGATGCCATGCTTCTGTGACGTCGTCCACGTCGGCGCGAATCTACAAAAAGAATTTCCGAATGTTGCTGACGCAGGGGGATAGTCACAAGGTGAGGAATCCACTGGCAGATGTATCCATCAGAAAGTGAATTCTTCACTTAGTGAGGTGTAATGGTATGTTCAAGCATGGAGGTCCAAGGTTTCCTAAAAAAACAAGACTAAGTGCTAAATAAATCAAAATGATTCTCAATCAAAATACCGTCATTCAAACTAAAGCTGGTAACAACATGGATGAGTTGGAGCGGCAGGCAGCGCACTGCGCAAAGTCGCCTCTGTTGTTCTGCTTGTCTGAGGCAGGGGAGGGGAGCAGGTAATTTCTAACCTGAACTGCATGAGGAGGGACTAAAGTCTACACAGACATCAGTTGAATAACAATGAGAAAGGAAAGGCAGCCAGCAGCTGAGCGTAGGAGATGCTGGAGGACAGCTAAAAACAAATAGTCCTTACAAGTGTTAAAATGACATGCAGCATAAGAGCCCATGTAAAAGGGGCAGTCCGTATGGAAGGTTACAAAATTTGAAAAGGAGGGACTAGTATGCTATTTCACCAATGAAAAGCCCAAAGACAGTAAGAGGAGCCAATAGAAAAAATGGGATGGGCTTAGAAAAGATGGGAGAGGCTTCAAGGCCATTTCCTGAGCACAGCATGTCTCGAAGACACAGCGCAAACGCTGCCTAGGCGACACCTAAAAACAGACCAGAGGCACAAAAGGCAAAATGTGTAGTCACCAGCGGCAATGCAAAGAAATCTCTTTCTACCCTTATGGCAGGCAGTGACCATGAATATACACCTTGTCTCTGATTCGACACCCTAATGTTCACCATACAGGCATTTCACTTTACAAGAGGGCTGTATGAAAAATGTTGTTACAGTGTGTCACGTGGCAGCACAATACTAGTAGGCAGCTCTGCTCTTTATGTACAGGGTTCCAGCCATACAACCTCCAAATTATATATAATATGTATCCTGGGGCAGCAAGAGAAATGCCCAGCGACCGTGGGAAGCACAAGTCCAAATAACTGAATGCCAGAGCAGTGGGTATGATCCTGAAGTGAGGTGGTTGGAGTCAACAGACATGGAAGTTGAGGTCAGAATCCAGAAGCAGGAGGCAATAGAGAGGTCTGAGGTAGTGGTGAGGTAGGTAAGAAAACGTAATAGAAAGGATGAGAAAAGGAATGAAAGTGGAAAACAAGCAGTGGGGAGGGTGGGATGGGAGTAAGAGGTAGTAGGAAGGTGCTAGTGGTAAGTATGTTGGGTTTTAGGCAGCAGTGCCAGAGAATCAAGAGGCAACAAGTATTGGCAATGCCAATAGGTCTCACATTTGTGAGAGTTAGAGTTATTGGCGTTGTAAATGACAATGTCTTTTTCCCATGTGTTTTGGTTTGTGGTGGAATGGTTGTATGTGGTGTGGAGTGGGATTGTGTGGGTTGGTTTGGAATTGTTAGTTGTAGAATTGTGTGGTGTGAAACTATGGGGTGTGGATTGGCTTTGTGGAGTGGAATCATGTGGCATTGTGGATAGATAGGAGTGAGACCTGCACAGAAGAACAAGTTACTTACCTTCGGTAACGCTTTTTCTGGTAGATACAATATCTGCCTGTGGATTCCTCACCTTGTGAATATCCCCTTGCGTCAGCAACGTTCGGAAATTTTCTTCGTAGCACGCCGACGTGGACGACGTCACAGGAGTACGACCTCGCGCGTGACTCCGCCTGACGTCACCGACCCCTTATCAGGCCCACGCCGGCGTGATGACGTCAGTTCCGCCCTTTTTTCCATGCCTTCGAGGCACACGGACGGACCAACGATAGCAAATATGCAAATATACAATGTACCCAGTACACATAAATCAAAATCAATACAATAGCATAAACCATATATACAGAAAGACCAGGTATAGCAGAGTGGACAACGGGGAGGCGGGTGGGCATGTGAGAAATCCACAGGCAGATATTGTATCTACCAGAAAAAGCGTTACCGAAGGTAAGTAACTTGTTCTTCTGATAGATACATCTGCCGTGTGGATTCCTCACCTTGTGAATAGAGTCCCACAGCAGTCCCCACTCCCGGAGGAGGGTGTCCACTCCGCTACACCAGGAAATCTTGAAGAACAGAGCGCGCGAAGTGGCCGTCCCTCCTCACCTCGGTATCCAAGCAGTAGTGCTTCGCGAAAGTGTGGAGGGAGGCCCAAGTCGCGGCTCTGCAAATGTCCTCAACAGGTACACCTCTAGACAAAGCAGATGTTGCAGACTTTGCTCTAGTTGAATGTGCTCTAATACCCTGAGGAGGGTCCTTACCCGCAAGGGAGTAGCAGATCTTGATGCACAGGATTATCCACCTGGAAAGTGTGCGCTTGTGCACCGCTCTGCCCTTCCGACAGCCAGCAAAACCAACAAACAGCTGGTCATCCACTCGGAAGTCTTTAGTCCTGTCCAGATAGAAAGACACCGCCCTCTTAGGGTCCAGACGATGCAGTCTCTCTTCCTCCTTAGAAGGGTGAGGGGGAGGATAGAAGGTAGGAAGGGTAATGGACTGTCCAAGATGTAAGGGAGTAACCACCTTAGGCAGAAAAGCAGCCCTGGTCCTGAGAACCATCCTTTCAGCATGAATTGTCAGGAACGGGGGCTTGGAACTAAGAGCCTGAAGCTCACTTACCCTCCTTGCCGAGGTGATTGCAACGAGGAAGATCGTTTTAAAAGAAAGAAGCCTCAATGGACACTTGTGCAAGGGTTCAAAGGGAGAACCCATTAAAAAGGTCAGCACAAGATTTAAATCCCAATGAGGAACAACAAAAGGAGTAGGAGGGAACATATTCGTTAGACCCCTCAAGAACCTTAAAACCACCGGAGATTTAAAAAGAGAGGGCTGATCCGGCAAACAGAGAAATGCCGATAAGGCCGAAAGATACCCCTTGACCGTGGCCACAGCAAAACCTTGCTGCACCAGAGAAAGAGCAAATTGTAAAATGTCAGATAAATGAGCCTTCAAAGGGTCAACATCCTTGTCCCTGCACCAAGAAACAAATTTAGACCACCTATGGGAATAAATGGACTTAGTGGAGTCACGCCTGGCAGAAAGAATGACATCCACCACATCGTGAGGGAGAGAAAAATAACTCAAGTTGCCCCGTTCAATCTCCAGGCATGAAGGTGCAATGTCTGGAGGTGGGGGTGTAGAACCTGCCCCTCCATCTGAGAGAGGAGGTCTGCCCTGTGAGGGAGACGGAGCGGCGGGTGAGAGGAGAGGTGGAGAAGGTCTGTGTACCACACCCTTCTTGGCCAATCCGGGGCGATCAATATGACTTGGGCCCGGTCTTGGCGAATCTTCCTCAGAACCCGAGGAATCAAGGGTATGGGAGGAAACGCGTAAAGGAGTTGATTTCCCCAACTCAACTGAAACGCGTCCCCCAAGGCTCCTTGCAACGGATACTGGAGACTGCAGAATGACGGGCAGTGAGCATTCTCGTGAGTGGCGAACAGGTCCACCCGAGGAGTCCCCCACATCTGAAAGATGTCGTGAACCACCTCCGGGTGAAGCCTCCACTCGTGGTCGGCAGAGAACTGCCGACTGAGACTGTCCGCACGAACGTTCAGAACGCCGGCTAGATGATTTGCCATCAGACAAATCTGATGGTCCTGAACCCAGGACCAGAGACGCAGAGCCTCTCTGCAGAGACACTGTGACCCCACTCCTCCCTGCTTGTTGATGTACCACATCGCGGTCGTGTTGTCCGTCAGGACTTGAACCGACCGACCGTGAAGGGAAGGGAGGAAGGCCTTGAGCGCCAAACGTATCGCCCGCAATTCCAGAAGGTTGATGTGAAGCAACCTTTCTTCTGGAGACCAAAGGCCCTTGACCTCCAGGTCCCCCAGATGAGCACCCCACCCGAGAGTGGATGCATCCGTTATCACTGTGGCCACTGATGGAGGCAGTTGAAAAGGCTTTCCTTGAGACAGATTGCCTTCCACGCCCCACCAAGACAGATCCGCTGCAGCTTCTCTGGAGATCCTCACTGACTCCCTGAGATCTCCGTTGTGTTGATACCACTGCCTGCGGAGGCACCACTGGAGTGCCCTCATGTGCCAGCGTGCATGACTGACCAACAGAATGCAAGAAGCCATCAGACCGAGCAGATGAAGGACCTTCAGGACTGGAACAACCGCTCCATTGTAGAATAAAGGAATCATCTCCTGTATGTCGTGAATCCTTTGAGGTGGAGGGAATGCACGACATACAGTAGTGTCCAGTACCGCACCTATGAACAGGTTGCGCTGGGAGGGCACCAGGTGAGACTTGGGTACGTTTATCGAAAAACCCAACCTGTGCAACAACTGAGTTGTCTCCTGCAGATGATGGAGCACCTTCTCCGGCGACTCCGCTTTGATCAGCCAGTCGTCCAGATAGGGGAACACAGGTATCCCCGATCTCCTGAGATGCGCAGCCACCACTGCCATCACCTTGGTGAAAACTCTAGGCGCAGTAGTAAGTCCAAACGGAAGGACCGCAAACTGGTAGTGCTGCGATCCCACCGTAAAATGGAGATACTTTCTGTGCGACTTCAGAATGGGGATGTGAAAATACGCATCCTGCAAGTCGATCGACACCATCCAGTCTTCTTCCATAAGCGCTTGAAGAACCTGAGCAAGGGTGAGCATTTTGAACTTCTCCTGTTTGAGATAGAGGTTCAAAATCCTGAGATCCAGGATTGGTCGAAGCCTGCCATCCTTCTTGGGTATCAAGAAATACCGGGAGTAGCACCCTTGACCCCTCTCCTGCTCTGGAACCACCTCTATTGCACCCTTTCGGAACAGAGCCAGAACTTCTTCCTGCAGGAGCAGCAGGTGGTACTCTGAACAATAACCTTGGCAAGGAGGGTAATTGGGAGGGAACTCCTGAAAAGGAAGTGCATACCCATTTTCCACGAGATTGAGAATCCAAAGATCTGATGTAACCGATTCCCAATCTCGTAGAAAATGAGTAAGCCGACCCCCTACTGGCCCCACATGATCCAGAATGGTGGATCTAGGGCTGCTTTGCTGATGCGGGTGGGGGTTGGGTATTATTGGAGGAAGTGGAGGAAGAGGAGACTTGACGCCCACGTCCACGACCCTTCTGTCTACCTCTATAGGACTTATACAGAGGGTTCTGCTGTTGCTGCTGTTGTTGTTGGCCTTGTCTGAAGGGACGAAAAGAGGATCTACCAAAGCCTCTAAACTTTCTAGTTGTCGACCCTCTCATCTGGAGACCCAAAGATCTTGCAGTAGCACGGCTATCTTTAAACCTTTCCAAGGCGACATCCGCCTTTTTACCAAAAAGGCCAGTCCCTTCAAAAGGTAAGTGCAGCAACGTAGATTGCACATCTGCAGAGAAATCAGAGGATTTTAACCACGCGGCTCTCCTGGTCGCAATAGAAGAGCCCATAATCCTGGCAACAGAATCAACTGTGCCCATGCCACTCTGAATAACCATACGCGCAGCAGACTGAGTGTCTGAGACCACCTCATTAAAGTTCTTTCTATCTTCCTCAGGAAGCTTAGGGGATAACTGCTTCACAGAATCCATCAATGCATGGACATACCTTCCTAAAAGGCAAGTAGCATTAGCAGATTTAAGAGCCATGCTCCCTGAAGAGAAAGTCTTCTTTGCAGACTGATCCAACTTTTTTGAGTCTTTGTCTGCTGGTACTTGAGGGAAAGAGCCAGCAGCCCTGTTAGAACATGCCGCCTGCACTACAAGACTTTCAGGAGAGGGGTACGAAGAGAGAAACTCAGGGTCACCAGGAGCCACCCTGTAGCGCCTTGCAATAGATCTTGAAACCGCAGGAGCAGACAACGGTCTTTTCCAGATCTCTTTTATTGGATCTGATAAGGCATCAGTGAACGGCAATGTAGGTTCAACAATAGAAGAGGGAGAATGCAAAACTTCTGTAAGGATGTTGGGCTTGTACTCAACCGTGGGCAGTTTCAAGTTGAGAAGATCTGCAGCCTTCCTAATAACAACGTGATAGGGTGCCACGTCCCTAGAAGGAGCATCAGAAGCTGAAGGTAAACCCCACTCAGGAGAGAGCTCCAGACCACTAGCATCACGTAGGTCTTCAAAGTCATCATCATGATCAAGAAGCTCACCCTCTTCCACATCTGAATCTTCATCTCCCTTTTCTTCCAGAAGACGCTGAGCCCTTCGTCTCGACCACTCTATTCGAATCGAAGTCGACGGATTCGGTAACGACTCCGACGGAGCCGGATTCGACGTCGAGCAAGGAGCCGGGGCAGCCGGAGGACGAGACTCACGGACAGGTGTGGAACCTCGATCCAAACTACGAGGTCGATCCGGAGTCGGCGAAGCCGCATGCGGAGTCGAAGACCTCGGCGGTGCCGTACCGAGCCAAGGTGTAAGAGGCGCCGGCATAAAAGGCATAAATGGAGCTGGGCGTACGACTGAGGAATGCCCAAATTGTATGATAATGGACCCATGGGACCAACAGGTGCTCCAGCGGGGTACAGCACCCTGGAATATACTCCAAACATCGCATTGAGAAAATGCGAGGGGTCCTGACCAGGACCAGGAAAGGGAGGGTACGAACCTACCGGATGCTCTAAAGGAGGTCGTTCCGACACAGGTTCATTCTGACCTTCTTGGTCCACAGGAGTCTCCATCGGAGTTGGAGTTTGAGGAACTACCTCTTCTTCCTCCTCATGTTCCGAAGAATGCAAAGATACCGGATCCGGTTCCGGAGTCGGGGAACCCCCGATGGACTGAGCAGGAGAAGGAGAAACGAAGTCCTTATGGTGTTTGCAGGACTTCTTCTTCGAATCTGAAGATTCCTTCCCCGAATGATGCTTTGAGCTGTGCTTCCTCCTCTTGTGCTTCCTCTTCGAGGAGCTCGAAGCGTGACCCGAAGCCGACTTGGATCCAGATCTTGATCTCTCTCTGGACATCGACCTCGCTCTGGATCTCGACCCCGCTCTGGACCTCGACGCTGATCTCGACTTCGATCGAAACCGTTGCTTCGCCTACGAGCGTCTCGACGTCGACCTCGAAGATCTCCCAGCATCTCTTCCCTTTACCTTCGCGAGAAGTAGTTTTGCTTCACGCTCTCGAAGCGCCTTAGGGTTCATCTTAAAACAAGATCGACAGTTCTTAACGTCGTGGTCTGAACCCAGACACCACAAACAATCTCTATGTGGGTCGGTGATTGACATCATGCGGGCACAAGATCCACATTGTTTAAATCCTGTCTTCCTCGACGACATCCTCGATGAAGAAATAAGTCGCAAAGGAGAAACAGTAACGTTTAAATAATAGCTAGATACTAAGTATCGCAGAAGATCCCGAAAACCGTTAGCGTCGAAGACGCGGAAAAAAGGGAACTGACGTCATCACGCCGGCGTGGGCCTGATAAGGGGTCGGTGACGTCAGGCGGAGTCACGCGCGAGGTCGTACTCCTGTGACGTCGTCCACGTCGGCGTGCTACGAAGAAAATTTCCGAACGTTGCTGACGCAAGGGGATATTCACAAGGTGAGGAATCCACACGGCAGATGTATCTATCAGAATAGACAGACAGGAAGACAGAGGGATAGGTAGTTTGTGCATGAAGTGGTGAATGAATTCCAGACAGAGGAACAGAAAGAGTGTGTGAGAAAGACTGGGAGAGCAGGTGACAGATGCATAAAGAGGGAGCACCTGTGTACACAGAACACACCCCAAGAAGAGGAGGAGAGCATGGGATTGATATACGGAAACCTTGAAAGGGCATGGGAGAGAAACTGTGCTTGAAGACCTGAAGTCAACCATATGAGAGGCAGGAAGAGTGCGTGAGGGAGAGGTGAGAGAGAGAAACAGAGGAGAGAGAGAGAGAGAGAGAAAAGTAAAGTAAAGTCCACATTTGTAAAGCGCACAATCACCCGTAAGGGTCTCTAGGCGCTGGGGGGCCGTCGGGAAGATTAAGCGAGCTATTGCCCAGAGTCACATGGTGCTGGGCTGACCTGCCGCCGGAGCCGGGGATCGAACCGTGGTCCCCAGATTCCAGCGTCAGTCGCCCTGGCCGCGGCGCCACACCTCTTCCACAGAGGAGAGGAAAACAGAGGAGAGAGAGAGCGAATAAGAGGAGAGAGAGAGAGAGAGAGAGAGAGAGAGAGAGAGAGAAAAGAGAGAGAGACAGACACTGGATGATCTTCCCAAAGAAACCTTATTAACTTCAAACTAAGGCAGGTGTTCAGAGAGTTAATGACCACCCACCAGCTGACAGCGGGGCACCGAGGATGGGCACTGGACCAAGAGAGATAAGAAAGTCTGGAGAAAGAATACGCAAAGGGGAAGAAAAATAAGATTAGAAAAGGATCGCATAAAGAAAGGCTCAGTGGAGAAAAAAGATGGCACGAGGGGGAAAGAAAAAAGTAATGAGGCATCACACCCAAAGGCTTGTGAAGCATGCCATGAGTGTTTGGTGGCTGATTTTATTCATTGGTATAGTCTAGTGGGATGTATGACGTTACAACGCATACTTTTACCACGCCTACCATTACCACGCATTTTTTACAACGCAGGATCCATGACAACGCATACCATTACCACGCATGTATTTACAACGCATATACCTTTACAACGCATACAATTACAACGTAAGTATTGGTAAGTATATAATATTTTTTAATATTTAATTTAATTAAAATTAATATAATGTAATTTAATTTAATTTAAATAATTTAATTTAATTTAATTTAATTTAATGTAATTTAAATTTAATTATATTTAATTTTTACACTGTACCCTTTTACCCAAAAACCCAAAACTGACCCTGAACCCAAAAAATACCCCTTTTACCCAAAAACCCAAAACTGACCCTGATCCCTAAAAATACCCCTTTACCCAAAACCCAAAACTGACCCTGAACCCTAAAAATACCCATTTACCCAAAAACCCAAAACTGACCCTGAACCCTAAAAATACCCCTTTACCCAAAAACTAAAAACTGACCCTGAACCCTAAAAATACCCCTTTACCCAAAAACCCAAAACTGACCCTGAACCCAAAAAATACCCCTTTTACCCAAAAACCCAAAACTGACCCTGAACCCTAAAAATACCCCTTTACCCAAAAACTGAAAACTGACCCTAAACCCTAAAAATACCCCTTTACCCAAAAACTGAAAACTGACCCTGAACCCTAAAAATACCCCTTTACCCAAAAACTGAAAACTGACCCTGAACCCTAAAAATACCCCTTTACCCAAAAACTGAAAACTGACCCTAAACCCTAAAAATACCCCTTTACCCAAAAACTGAAAACTGACCCTAAACCCTAAAAATACCCCTTTACCTAAAAACTGAAAACTGACCCTAAACCCTAAAAATACCCCTTTACCCAAAAACTGAAAACTGACCCTGAACCCTAAAAATACCCCTTTACCCAAAAAAATGAAAACTGACCCTAAACCCTAAAAATACCCCTTTACCCAAAAAATGAAAACTGACCCTAAACCCTAAAAATACCCCTTTACCCAAAAACCCAAAACTGACCCTGAACCCAAAAAATACCCCTTTACAAAAAAACCCAAATAATATTTTTAATAAAATAATATACTTACCAATACTTACGTTGTAATGGTATGCGTTGTAAAAGTACCTGCGTTGTAAATACATGCGTGGTAATGGTATGCGTTGTAATGGATCCTGCGTTGTAAAAAATGCGTGGTAATGGTAGGTCGTGGTAAAAGTTGCGTTGTAAAGGTTGTATACCAGTCTAGTGTGACCAATGCTGTTAAAGTCAGAGCTGTGATACAGCATCTCAAACAAGCTTCAGCGCTCCTGAATTCACTACAGGCGTCAGCTGCTGCTGAGCACAAATAGGAGGAGCTCAGCATGCTGGTCTCTCCCAGGCATCAAGAGAAAGGAGCATTTTGTGGGGGGCAGGGGTGGGTTTCTTCGGTGAAGAAAAGTAAGACCTACAAGAAGTAGTGGACAAGAAACTGATGCGACACACAGCAAACAGAGCATGTGCACAAACCGGCGACTATTAAAATATATAAAAAATTACCACTTTGTACAATAAGGAGCTCTAAAACGCCCTTGAAACTGGTGTAAACTACCAGATAAGGAATGTAAATGGACACTAAAGTACTTGAAGGTCAATGCACTTGCTAAAGAAATCTCTGTGCAGTCTAGTCACAAGTTTGATTCATCATATAATATAGAGTTAATATGACTGCTGCAAACCACAACATGTAGCATGCAGGGCACATATTTGTATTTTATGTAGACAGCTCAGTATGCTTGAGAGATCACTTTATTACCCACAGGTCACAAGCTACACTTCTAGAAGTGAGATATGAACTGGCATCAAGGAGCTGCATGCTAAAAGGATGATTTTCTGTGAAAGCACTGGCATCAGTGTGTTAAGTTCAGCTACCCCCAGCCAGGATGACACTCGAACAAAAGCACTGTGATTGGCCTGATACACTGATACACCTACTAAATGCACACACACACACGTTGGTGGTGGGGTCAATGCTCACAGTATTAAAACAACAAGGCTTTTTAACGCAAAGACAGAAAGACAAGTGCCTCGATGCAAGTCAACAGCACTATAACATTCCGTGTGTAATTGCGTCACTAGAGTATTGAGCAGAGGGTGATTGGAAACTTTAAACAATATAAAGCATGTACAATTTGTTGATTACTCATTTATTCCCTTACCAGATTAAGCAAATCTTATTGAACATCTGAGGTTGCATTTAAAACAAGCCCCAAGCTTTAAAGAACAACCTAAAGCACACTGGTAAATGTAGTGTGTTTCCTTCCATTTAGAGAGCAGCAAGAATCATGCCGGTGTTTATTTTGCATTTTGAAGGTTTTCCTTAAGGAAACACGGTGTGCAGCATGTGTACGGAAGGAAGCTGCAAGCTACAACTAGAAAATTAGGGTGTGCACTCCCCTGTCACACCACAGTGGACCATGAGAACTGGAGTACCATAAAATAAAAGGATAGATAGATAGATAGATAGATAGATAGATAGATAGATAGATAGATAGATAGATAGATAGATAAGACAAGAGATAGATCTCACAAACCATGGGAAGCAAGTTCTCATGACCGTATATCATCTTTACACATGATTCATACTGGAGCACAATATGCGTGATACAGTTTGCAGCTGCAGTCTTAGCCTTCTGTACATCCTGGAGAATTAGAGAGCATGGCACAGACAGGAAGGTGCGACCAACATAACATGCTTGACTGCTCATTAGAAACAAATGTCAGGGGATGGGCAGTAGTCTATTGGTACAGGAGTAAAAAGTGGCTCACACAGATGGAACAGGTGTCAGAGAGGGCGGCAGTGAACAGCTGGCACACTGGGACCAGAATTCAGGAGATATACAGAAGCACAGAACAAGTGGCAGAGACTACAAACAGTGATAAACAGGCAGGCTGGTGCATGAGACACCAAGTATAGTATTCTGCATGGTTACCCCCACTTTTTGCCTGATATCTGGTGCACTTTGACTGAGTGTGCACTGGCTCCCTGCCAATCAGGTTCCCAGGGCCTGTTCTTTCCCAAAACATTATCTTTGTTTCCACAATTGGCACACCTCTGGCCCACATGTAAGTCCCTTGTAAAAAAGTACCGGTGGTACAAAAGGCCTTGTGACCAGAGAGGGTCTCTGAGGGTAGGATAATACATGCTGCAGCCCTTATACACCCCTCACCAAACACATACATACTGCTATTGCAGACTGTGTGTTTTGGTACAGACAAAACCTAAGAGTCAACATTGCACACATCCCTGTGTGCCATGCCCACAACCACTGCCTGTGGCATAGGTAAGTCACCCCTCTAGCAGGCACAGCCCCTAAGGCAGGGTGTACTGTACCACAGGTGAGGACTTAGCTACATGAGCAATATGCCCCTACAGTGTCTAAGTCCGTTCTTAGAGACTGTAAGAGCAGTGAAGCTATATTGAGTACATGGGCTGGGAGTTTGTCATTATGAACTCCACAGCTCCATGATTGCTTTGCTGAATGCTGAGAAGCTTGATATCAAATTTCTCAGCACAAGAAACCCATGCTGATGTCAGAGTTGGATTTATTGTAAAATGCACTCAGATGAAAACGATCAACTCCCTCATGTCCAGCTTACTGGTCTGCACCAGCCTACCACACACAGACATGTTTCTGACCCCTTGTGGTGAGAGCCCTTGTGCTCTTGTGGGTCAGGGCCAAAGGCTACTTGGGGTGGACGTGCTTCACACTTACCCCCAAGCAGGAACAGCATTCAGGGCGGTGAGCCTCAAAGGCTTCCTGCCCTTTTATATGCTAGCCAGGGCTTCTCCAACTAGTGCAGATGCCCACCCTCCTAACCAAGCCCCACGTTTGGCAGTAATTAGACACCAAAGGGCACCCCTACATCCACAGCCCGATTACTTCGGGGAGCCCAGCCGACGGTGCCCAACGCTCCTTCGATATCTCAACTTACCTGCCCTGCAGGTGGTCCCCTTAATCCAGCCTCCAGGTCCGAACGTGCAGCCTCTTTGTGCGACTGAGACTCCCCATTGAAAAGGATTGTCCGCCGACACTGATTCGCACCCTGCAACAACTGGTGGAGTAAGTTTGGTGCTGCGTTGTGGCCCCCCCCCCCCACCCTGTGCTTGCTTTAAGCCCGGGGTCTGTGCCCTGAAATGGCGGGTACCTACCTGCTAATCGCACCTCTTGTTGGTGCCCCCAGTCTCCCTTGACTAACATTGGGCCCAGTGACCTCTGCACCCAGCCATCCCAGTGCCACTTGAGGTTCAGCACCTAACTTGATCTGACCCTTGCCCAGTGTTAGTCCATACCCCCCGAAGACTGGATGAGTAAGAGTTGAGTACTTACCTGTTATCGCATATAACTGTTTTCCTTCTATAGGATTGCATAGCATCTTTTGCCTGTCACACTAAATGTCTATCTTTTACATTTGCTAAGTTTGCTACTGTTTGATTGACATTACCAAAGTATTTTGATGCTGCTGTAAAGTATTTGATGGTCTTTACAAAACAATACCTACTGCATTTGAAAAGTATTGCACTTCTTAAAACTGTTACTTAATTGCTCTTGGTTCTAAAAATAAAGTAATACCTTTTTATACAAAACAATTGGTCTTGGATTCAGTGAGTGTGTGTGTCATCATTTCTTGCCTGTGTGTGTACACAAATGCTTAACGCAGCCCTCTGATAAGCCTAACTGCACAACCACACTACCACAAATAGAGCTTTTAGTATTATCTACTTAAGCCTCTGTAAGCCTCTGGGGATTCACTGGACTATGTGCACATTATAACTTACTTTGGTATAGTATATACAGAGGCAGCTTCCTGGAGCATCTTCTTGGTTGCGAGCCAAGCAAAGGAATGCCCTGAATTAGGTCTGGGTTGTTGGAGCTTTCCAGTCCAGAATTGTATGGATCTTGGGTTGTAAGGGTCTACACCTACAAGGTGGCCCAAGTATACAATAGTAACCTAGCGTAACTGGCACTTGGATGCCTTGATAGTTAGGCCTGCAGATTGCAGGGCCTGTAAAACCTTCCCCAGATGGACCAGGTGACCCTGACAGGCGGAGCTAAAGTTAGCAATATCGTCAAGATATGCCGCACTAAAAGGTCTCCAACCCAGCAAGGACTTTTTCACCAACCTTTGTAAGGTGGCAGGGGTATTCTTTAAGTCAAAAGACATAACAGTAAACTGATAATGCCCGTCTGGTGTGGAGAATGCTGTTTTTTCTTTGGCTCATAGGGCCATGCCAATCTGCCAGTACCCTGCAGTTAAATCAAAGGTACTGAGAAATTTGGCTGCACCCAATTTGTCTATCATCTCATTAGCCCTGGGAATAGGGTGAGCATCTATATTAGTGACAGCATTGAGACATCTGTAGTCCACACACATCCTCATTCCTCTCTTTCCACCTTGGAGGTGAGGCTTGGGGACTGAGACCACTCGGTGGCCCAAGGGCACTCAGGGGGTTCAATAACCCCCAACTCCAGCATCATGCTTACCTCAGCTTTGATGCTCTCCTTGACTTGGTCAGATGGCCAATAGATCTTGGTTTTGACAGGCAAGCTATCCCCAGTGTCCACATCATGGGTACGCCAGTGTGTCTGTCCAGGGGTAAGGAGAAGAGCGCAGCATACTGTAGTAGGACGTGCCTGCAATCAACATGCTGTTGGGCAGACAGGGTGCCCGAGTAGACAACTCCATCAACTGATCCATTTTTTAACTGCAAGAGACTAGGTCAGGGAGCGGTTCACTCTCTATCTCCTGATCCTCATCAGTAACCATCAGCATGGTTGCATTAGCCTGGTTACAGAAACGTTTGAGGTGGTTGACATGGATCACCCTCTTAGGGTCATGCTAGTGCCCAGGTCTACCAAGTAGGTGACCTCACTTTTCTTTTCTAGGATACAGTAAGGACCACTTCATTTGTCTTGAAGAGCCCTTGGTGCCACAGTGTCCAAAACCCACACCTCCTGCCCTAGTTGGAACCCCACCAGTGCAGTCTTTTGATCATACCTCAGCTTCTGGAGCTCTTGGCTGTCCTCAAGATTTTGGATGCTTTCTCCATGTACTCTGCCATTCTGGAACATAGGCCTAGAACAAAGTTCACAATATATTTTGTAGGTTCTTGGAGAGGTTTCTCCCAACCTTCCTTCACAAAACAAAGGGAGTCCCCTAACAGGATGGTCAAATAGAAGTTCAAAGGGGGAGAACCATACTACCTTCTGAGGCAGCTCTCTGTAGGCGAAAAGCAGGCAAGGCAAAAGGACATTCCATCTACTTTTGAGTTTTTCCGGGAATTCCATGATCATGCCTTCCAATTTCTTGTTAAATCTTTCAACAATGCAATTGGTTTGTGAGTGGCAAGGTGCAGTGAACTTATAGTTCACTCTACACTCATTCCACATGTGTCTCCGGTATGCAGACATCAAGCTGGAACCACTGTCTGAAAACACCTCCATAGGAAACCATACCCTGGTAAAGATACAGATGAGGGCCCTGGCTACTGCAGGGGCTGTAGACCTTAGGGCAATTGCCTTAGGATACCTGGTAGCATGATCCACTACTACCAGTATGAATTGGATTCCTGATGCTGTAGGAGGCCCCAGTGGACCCATCATGTCCAAATTTATCCTTTCAAAGGTAATTCCAACCAATGGCAGTAGTAGAATTAAAAGGGCCTTTGGGTGTCCACCTGTCTTGCCACTGGCTTGACAGGTGACACAGGAGCTGATTACATCCTTTACTCTCTGGGATATGTTTGGACAGTATAAATGACTGACAAGCCTATTCCATGTTTTTGTCTGGCCAAGATGCCCAGCTATGGGGGTGTCATGGGCCAATGAGAGGAGAAATTCTCTAAACTTCTAAGGCACTACCACTCTCCTAGTGGCAACAGGTTTGGAGTCTCTGGCCTCAGTGTAAAGGAGTCCCTCCTCTCAATAGGTCCGGTGGAAGCCACTGACATCTCCCTTTTCCTATGCAGCAGCTTGCTGTTGCAGGCTCAAGAGGTGGGTAGGAGTTCAACCTGGTACGGTTCAAGTTCCATAGTTTATGTTCCCTCTGAGGTTGACAAGTCCTCTCCTTGAGAAGAAGGTGCCTGAGCTTTTTGCTGTACAGAAGCTAACACCTTTCCTCTTGGAAGGTTGAACCATTATTCCAGACTTCGACACTTCTTTTTCACCCTGTGCTCGGCTCTGTGCCCTTGTTTTTAGACACACCAACTCAGGGATTCCCAGCATGAGTTTTCAGTTCTACCTCAGCCCATGCTGAGGTCTCCATATCATTCCCCAGCAGACATTCAACTGCGGTCTTGAAAGAGACCACTAACTCATTCAGGCCAGTATAGCCATGGGGTGGACTGTAGTGACATTATCAGCATTGGTGACTGGATAGGTTTTTCCAGTCAAATATTGTCCTGAGGAAAACAGTGTTTCTTTCACCATGGTGACACTAGCACCTGCATCCCCCAGGGGTATATTTGTTACATTTTCATATTAAGGGGCCAAGCAGCAAGAGTGGCAAAATCTACCCCACACTCAGAGACTAAAATAGCTTCAGTGTGAACCCTGATTTGTTCTGGGCACACTATTGATCCCACCTTGAGAGTTGCCACACCAGTGCCAACTGGAGGAGTACTAGGGGCATTCTTTTTGGGACAGGCAGAGTCTCCAGTTTTCTCTCACAACTTGTTACAGTTGTAACACCAGGTCTCTAGGAGATCGAGATGTTTACCTTTGTAACCACTGCAGGGCTGTGAAGAGTTCTGGGCCCACCTTCCTGTGCAGGTGTTTTGGGGGCTTTAGAAGACTCTTGATTTTTATGTTTAGAGTGATGAACCACTTTCCCCATGAGAGGTTTGGTAACCCCTTTCTTTAGGTCACCCTCAGTGTTAGTCTAAGTCACCCTAGTCTTGACCCAGTAGTCTGCCTTCTTTCCCAATTCTTAGGGAGAAATTGGACCTAGGTTGACCAGACTCTGATTCAACGTTTTATTAATGCAATTACTTACTTTGTCCTGACGTCAAAAGCAAGGCCTGGACATGGTGATGGGCATCTCAACTAGTTGGAGCTTCCCAAATCAGCAAATCACAAGGTGAGCACCTTTGAGGCTGTGTTGCTGTTCCTACCAGGGAGAGGTGTGGCGTGCCTGGGCCCAGAGCAGGCTTTGTTCCTGACCTCCGGGAGCAAAGGCTTTCACCCCATGAGGTCAGAAACCTGTCTCATGGTGGCTGGCTGGCAGGGACCGGTCAGTCAATACACTAGGAGTTGGTCGTTTTTCAGATGGCATCTTAGAGATGCCCTCTAAGTGCATTTTATAATAAATCCAACACTGGTATCAGAGAGGGTTTATTATGCTGAGAAGTTTGATACCAAACTCCTAAGCATTCAGTAACAACATCATGGAGCTGTGGAGTTTGTAATGACAACTCCCAACCCATGCATTCAATATGGCTTCCCTGCACTTATAATGTCTGTGAATGGGCACCGACACTGTAGGGGCATATTGCTCATGCACCTATGCCCTCACTTGTGGTGCAGTGCACCCTACCTTAAGGCTGAGAGGCCTGCTAGAGGGGTGACTTACCTATGCCTCAGGCAGTGGTATGTAGGCATGCTGCAGCCCTCAGAGGCCCTTGGTACCAGTGGTACCTTTTGCAAGGGACTTGTATGCGGGCCAGATGTGTGCCAATTGTGAAGACAAAGGTACTGTTTTGAGAAAGAACACAGGCCCTGGGAACCTGATTGACAGGGACCCAGGGCACACTCAGTCAAAGTACATAATAAATCTTGCAAAAAGTGTCTGGTGGGGGGGGTATTGTAAAAGAAACCCAAATTTCTACACTCTGTATAGCATCAGAGTGAACAAGGAGTAGTCGGCGGCGGCACATGGTGGGAAGCAGCAGTGCTCCAGAGCAACAGCAGAGAGGGACTGAGTGACGGACCGCAGGCAGTGACATGGGGACGAGCGAAACCGGTGATAAAGTGCTAAAATGAAGAGGTGCTCTTTGCACAAAGGGAAAAGCAAGATGCAATAAAATAGGGACAGAAGTTGAACACACATCCACAGTATAACACGAGCAGGGAAGAAATTTAAAAAAAGTCCCTAAAACAACAGATTAGCAACCCAGGAGTAAACACACAATACTTGGGCTCTATTCCAGTTGGAGTAAACAAAGACAAAAAGGAGGGACAAATAGGCAGGACTGGCCCCTAGCAAGCAAGGATTTTTAAAGGACTCAAACAAACAAATGAAAAGCAGGGGGCTGCTTTAAGCCCACAAGAGAAGCATACTCTAGTGTACAAGAGGTCAAGAAAGCTAGACCTAAAAAGGGAGCAGTGAGGCAGTAGGAAAGGAGCCAGCATTAGAGAGAAGGTAGTAGGTGGGAAAGCAGTAGACAGTGCAAGTGAAATTAGAAGGCAGTAGAAACTGGCAGGACGTCTAGGATGTAGATGTATGCAGCATTAGAAGAGGAAGCAGGAAGTGGTGAACCGGGAATCCGAAAACACTGGGGAAGGGAAACAAGAGTCCAAGATTATGAAAGTGGGTGAAGAAGCTGTGGGAGGGTAAATCATGAGTCAGTGCGAGTGTAAGCAAGAGGTGGTGGAAGGGAGACAAACTCATTGGAAAGAAGGTACGACGCAGCTTTAAGGGTGCAATAAAAGTAAAAAACACAACGAGATGGAGGCTATTTTAAAGTTAAAGCTTAAGCATATCTGTCAGTGTCTTCAGAGAGATGTGCTCAGAGTATGGCTTGGGTGAGCCTTCTGGTACTCACCGACTACCATTATGTTAAATTCAAAGCCTGTTTTCATGGCCTTGCGCCTCATCTGGTCCAACACTGCCTCAATGCCCACATAACCGAAGGGTTCACGTCCCAGCCCGCATGGGTGGCAATGATCACCCGCTGGAACATCTTCCACTGCTGCCTGCAGCCCTCGGTCCTCCATGCCAGTCCACGCCGACTCCAAGCAACTCTCTGTGACAGAAAAGAGGAAGACAGAATGCGGCAGTGAGATACTCATCACACAACACGTACTCTGCATTTGTTTGTTAGCAGGCAGAGAGGGAACTGAAAACAGTAAATCTTATTACACAGCACAAAGAATTCTAAGGTCTTTGTTAGGAAAAGGAGATCTTATAACAGTGAAACTATTTACACATCATATGTAGCCTGTGAAAGCTGGCCGGGAGAGGTGAGCTGAGAAAAGAAACAATTGCATCACATGAAGTCAGCCATCTGTTAAGGGCAGTGAGCGGCACGGAAAACGAAAGTGAATGCAGGATGGACATGAAATTGGGGGTACCTATCTGGCGCCCATGGTTATGATACTATGGATTGGAGCCAATGAAACTCAAGTACTGATTATGCAGCAGGGACAAAAGAGATGGGGAGATCCTACACTCATGCTGAGGCTATGCATATGACTGGGACTTTACAAGCGGCCCATGAGTGGTGGATAATCTCAACAGTAATCTATGAGTGTACCATGTATGATTTGTCTATGTGTATTGACTGCAGTATAATGCCTATGGTTCACTATGCCAAAATGTGTACTGTTAAAAAAAAATATATATATATATATATTTTTTTTTTAAACAAATTGGTGGTACCTGCCCAAAAAAGCCAATTCTACCCTGGAGGTGCTAGTTACAGGCAAGTATGAGATCTAAAGAATATCAGGGCCGTGAAGTACCAGGATACTGTAGATTGTAGCTGGACTCCCATAGTTAGACAGTAGAGTTACATTAAACGTGCAGACACAAATCACTCCGGTGCTGACAGCAGTGGAAAAGACAGCATTGTAGCAGCACAGTGGGAAATGTTATGGGCTTTAAATTGGTGGAGGCAGTAGGTGCAGAACCTTGTAGGCAATGCACAACATATAAGTGTTACCCATCATAGCCCCCTGATTTAAAAATCACTTGGATTACAAATTCACTTCACTGAAAGCAACCTTATCACATAAGAAATAAGTTACTAGGCTCCAACAATAGCTTTGCAGCTGGAAGGTCTTCTAGATTCAGATCTTCAACCTCGGAAACCAAAGGAACCACATCTCTAACCTCAGGAACCAAAGGATAGCCAGAAACTCACCACCCTGCTCAACACCTTTTTCACTACTTCAACATTTCCCAATGTCTGAAAACACGCCGAAGTCAGACCACTACTCAAAAAACTCTCAGCCGACCCTAGTGAACTCCAAAACTACTGGCCAATTTCCCTGCTCCCACTCCCAGCGACGGTACTGGAAAAGATCATCAACGAGCAACTCATGGCATGCCTGGAGCAGAACCAGCTACTCGACACCTCCCAATCCGGCTTCCACAGCAATCACAGAAATCACAGCACAGCAAACTGCCCTGATCACAGCTACCAACGACATCCGAACCCTCCTCGACCGAGGAGAAACAGCAGCTCTGATCGTCCTCGACCTCTCAGCAGCCTTGGACAACATATCTCACCAAACGTTGATCGAAATACTCCACCACATCAGCATCCAAGTGGAAACGCTCAGATGGATCACCTTCTTCCTCACCGGAAGAACCCAGAGGATCCTTCCCCTACTTAAACCTCCAAACACAAGGAGATCACCTGCTGCGGTAGGAATTTCATGCATACTGGCCATATTAGGGGCTATCCCTTATACAAATGGAAAGGACACACTTGAACATTACATTATATATTTGGAGGAGTTAGATTTGCATTACAGAAAATATTGGTGTGATTGGATTTAGCCGGGAACATTGCATCCCGATTTGAAGTTTGATAAAAATAAAACAGTCCTGAGGAAGTCGAGGGGTGACTTACCCATTGATGAAACACGTGTTGGATGGCAGAGAATTTGAATCAATAAAAGAAAAGAACTGGAGAATATAGGGATATCTGGATGACTAATATTAATATTATTGTACATTATTGCGTGTGCTTAGAGGCTTGTGTCAATTCCACAGATGTATCACAAGCGTCGCTGAATGGATGAAGATGAACTGCCTGCAGCTGAACACAGATATGATGCAAGTACTAATCTTCTGCAACACATGGAACGACTCCTGGTGGCCATCAGATTTAGGACCTGCACTCACTCCCTTTGACCACGCCAGGAAACTCTGAATCATATCCGACAAGCTCACCATGAAATCACAGATCAACGCCACCTCCTCCGCCTGCCTCCTCACTCTGCGCTACGTAAGATCTACAAGTGTCTACCCCTACACACGATGCACACTGTGACACAAGCCTTCATAAACAGCCCATTAGACTATTGCAATGCATTCTACATAGGGATCGGCACACACCTCCCACAGAGACTTCAGACCATACAGAACACCACAGCAAGACTCATCCTCTGCCGTCCCAGACAAACCTACCTCAGGCAACTTCACTGGCTCCTCATATACAGAGATGCCAATCCAAGCTGCTGACACACACACAAGGTTCTACACAACCAAGGACCCGCCTACATTAACCACCATCTAAACTTCCACCTACATTTGAGAAGACTATGGTCCGCTTCCCTTCAACTTGCCCATACTCTTCGTGTCTACCGAAGCAAAATTAGAGGACACACCTTCTCCCACATCACAGTAAAGGCCTGGAACAGCTTCCCGCAACTCCAGGCCATCGCCTCACTTCTGGAATTCTGAATGGCCCTCAAGATCTGGCTGTTCGAATAAGCCTCAGGAACATGCAAGATAAATATGCAATATTTTGCAGTCTATTGGTTGAGTCAGAAACTTCTCAATTTCTCTTTTTTTCCTTTTCAGGGCATAGAAGTCATGAGGAATCCTGTGATGGTAAAAGTAAACAGACAATGCCCCAATACGTGGTCAACACCTTATGATTTTTTCCATCGGTTGCATTTGTTACTGTTTTGCTGTCTATCCCGCCTTTTATTATTTTCCTTTCCTTCCTGAGACACCACCTCTTTCATTCAGTCTTTCATCAGAGACGCAGGTGGGTTTCAATGTAAAGTCTAGAAGAGCTTCAAGCTGCATAGCTTTGCTATAGGTAAGTGACATTTCTTTTGCAGCATGGATCTCTTCTATACACACATCATGTGCATCAGTTATGTAGTGGTTTCAATTAATGGACTCTGAGGAATATGGGTGTAAAGTGTGCATAAAATGTTTCAGAACTTTCTTCTCATCTTGTCCCTCATTTCGAGTCTGAAGAACAAGTTACTTACCTTCGGTAACGCTTTTTCTGGTGGATACAGGGTCTGCCTGTGGATTCCTCACCTTGTGAATATTCCCTGCGCCAGCAGCATTCGGAAATTTTTTGTAGCTCTCCACGCCGACGAGGACGACGTCACAGAAGCCTGGCTCCACTCGCGACTCCGCTGACATCACTGGAGCCATAACAGAGCCTCGTCGGCGTGATGACGTCAGTTCCGCCCTTTTCTTCCGTGCCTTCGAGGCACACGGACGGACGGACAATAATATGTACAGTATACATATTACACAGCTTTCAAACCAACACACACAGTGTGCAGTGTGAAAACAATTCAGTAAACCACTTCCATTGAAAGCCAAAGTAGACAATATCAACATTGTAGGTATACAAGGGTGGACAACGGGGAGGCGGGTGGGCCAGTGAGGAATCCACAGGCAGATACTGTATCCACCAGAAAAAGCATTACCCAAGGTAAGTAACTGATGGATACATCTGCCTGTGGATTCCTCACCTTGTGAATAGAGTCCCACAGCAGTCCCCACTCCCGGAGGAGGGTGTCCACCCTTCTATACCAGAAAATCTTGGAGGACAGAACGTGCAAAGTGTCCGTCCCTCCTCACTTCGGAATCTAAGCAGTAATGCTTCGCAAAAGTGTGGAGGGAGGCCCAAGTTGCCGCCCTACAAATGTCCTCTACAGGAACACCCCTAGATAAGGCAGATGTAGAAGATTTTGCTCTAGTAGAATAAGCTCTTATACCTTCTGGAGGTTCCTTACCGGCCAAAGAGTAACAGATCTTGATGCACAAGATAATCCATCTGGAAACGGTGCGCTTGTGCACCGCTCTGCCTTTCCTACAGCCAGCAAAGCCCACAAAGAGCTGGTCATCCACACGATAGTCTTTAGTCCTATCGAGGTAAAAACTCACTGCCCTCTTAGGGTCCAAGCGGTGAAGCCGCTCCTCCTCCTCAGAAGGGTGAGGGGGAGGATAGAAGGTAGGAAGGGTAATGGACTGCCCCAGATGGAAGGGAGTTACCACCCTAGGCAAAAAAGCAGCCCTGGCCCTGAGTACCATTCTATCAGCATGGATCGTCAAGAACGGGGGTTTCGAACTCAGAGCTTGAAGCTCACTTAACCTCCTTGCCGAGGTAATGGCAACAAGAAAAACAGTTTTAAAGGACAACAGTTTCAAGGGACACTTGTGCAAGGGCTCAAAAGGAGAACCTATCAAGTAGGTTAAGACAAGATTTAAGTCCCATTGAGGCACAATAAATGGAGTGGGCGGAAATTTGTTGGTAAGGCCCTTAATGAACCGTAACACAATAGGTGATTTAAACAAAGATGGTTGATCCGGCAAACAAAGGAACGCCGACAAAGCCGATAAATAGCCCTTTCACAGTAGCCACAGCAAAACCTGACTGGGCTAAAGAAAGAGCAAACTGAAGGATGTTGGATAAACGAGCCCTCAAAGGGTCAATAGACTTCTCTCCACACCATGAAACAAATTTGGACCACCTATAAGAATAAATAGACTTGGTGGAGTGTCGCCTGGCCGAAAGAATAACATCCACCACATCAGGCAGGAGAGATAAAGAATTCAGATTGCCCCGTTCAATCTCCAGGCATGAAGGTGTAAGCTCTGGAGGTGGGGGTGTAGAACCTGCCCCTGCAAGAGAAGGTCTGCCCTGAGCGGGAGACGGAGCCGAGGGCACGAGGAGAGGTGGAGAAGATCTGTGTACCACACCCTTCTTGGCCAATCCGGGGCGATCAATATGACTTGGGCCCGGTCCTGGCGATTCTTCCTCAGAACCCGAGGAATCAAGGGTATGGGAGGAAATGCATAAAGGAGTTGTGAGTCCCAACTCAACTGAAAACGCGTCCCCCAAAGCTCCCCGCATCGGATACTGGAGACTGCAGAATGACGGGCAGTAAGCATTCTCGTGAGTAGCAAACAGGTCCACCTGAGGGATTCCCCACATTCGAAAGACGTGACAAACCACCTCCGGATGAAGCCTCCACTCGTGGTCGGCAGAGAACTGCAGACTGAGACTGTCAGCAAGCACGTTCAGAACTCCGGCCAGATGATTTTCCATCAGACAAATCTGATGGTCCTGAACCCAGGACCAGACGCAGAGCCTCTCTGCAGAGACAATGCGACCCCACTCGTCCCTGCTTGTTGACATACCACATCGCGGTAGTGTTGTCCGTCAGGACTTGCACCAACTGACCGCGAAGGGAAGGGTGGAAGGCCTTGAGCGCCAAACGAATCGCCCGCAACTCCAGAAGGTTGATGTGAAGCAACCTTTCCTCTTCAGACCAAAGTCCCTTGATCTCCAGATCCCCCAGATGAGCACCCCACCCTAGGGTAGAGGCATCCGTTATCACTGTGGCAACAGATGGAGGAAGATGGAAGGGCTTTCCTTGAGACAGATTGCTCTCCACGCTCCACCAAGACAGATCTGCTGCAGCTTCTCTGGAGATCCTCACAGACTCCCTGAGATCTCCATTGTGCTGATACCACTGTCTGCAGAGGCACCACTGGAGCGCCTTCATGTGCCAGCGTACATGGTTGACTAACAGAATGCAGGAAGCAAACAGACCGAGCAGGCGAAGGACCTTCAGGACTGGAACGACAGCTCCATTGTAAAACAAGGGAATCATTTCCTGAATGTCGAGAATCCTCTGTGGAGGTGGGAAAGCTCGACACACAGTAGTGTCCAGTACTGCCCCTATGAACAGGTTGCACTGAGAGGGCACCAGGTGAGACTTGGGCATGTTTATCTAAAAACTCAATTCATACAACAGCTGGGTTGTCCCTTGCAGATGATGAAGCACCTTCTCTGGCGACTCTGCTTTGATCAGCCAGTCGTCCAGATAGGGGAAAACTTGAATCCCCGATCTCCTGAGATGGGCTGCCACCACTGCCATCACCTTGATGAAGACTCGAGGTGCAGTAGTAAGTCCAAATGAGAGAACCGCAAACTGATAATGTTGCAACCCTACTGTAAAATGGAGATACTTCCTGTGCGACTTCAGGATCGGGATATGAAAATACGCGTCCTGCAAGTCGATCGACACCATCCAGTCCTCCTGTTGCAGCGCTTGAAGAACCTGCGCAAGTGTGAGCATCTTGAACTTCTCTTGCTTCAGAAAAAGGTTCAAGATCCTGATATCCAGGATTGGACATAGCCTGCCATCCTTCTTGGGTATCAGGAAATACATTCTTCTATATCTAGACATTGAGTCCATGACATTGAAACCTTACTGCTTCCTTTGGGTCCCGTCAGTCTCTTTGATTAATCCCTTCTCATGTGAAAGTCCCTATCTTCCAGGACAGCTGTTTTGCTTGTGCCATGACACAAATCACCCAACCTTGCTTGTTCCTCACTGTTAAAAGTTCTCATCAAGAAAACTTTGCAGACTCCTTAGTCTTCTGGTCCTCAGGAAGGCATCATATTCGCACGTCTTTCTGTGCCAATTTACGGTGACACTTGGGTTAAAATCTACAGGGAATATTTTCCATCCCACCGATTCTGAAACATTGAAAAGACACTGGGATTACTGCTGACCCCTGGCTAAGCATTCTACGACCCCATCCCACTCTCCTGTGGTCAAAGCCCAGTTAGAAAGAAAACTGTCCTGTTTGTTCTTTGAAGCTGGTCTTTCAACATCTCGGTGCTTCTGAGTGTGTCCTTGTCCAGTGGTAGAGTTATGGTTCAAGTTTGCTCACTGACATCCATTGCTGTTCTTCCACACTGCTTTTTAGGTTTGTTGACGTGGAGCTTTCAAAATTGCAGCCGAAGTAAACTGAAGAAAAAAATTATCTAAAGATGTCAACTATGTACTGGGACATTGTGAGCTTACATTCCTTGTCGTAGGGAGTGAACGCCAACAAAAGAGAAGAAATTAAAATAGGAGTTTTTCTGGATGCAACCAGTAGGTGGTGGAATAATATACAGCACATGAAACTAGAAGAGATCCACACTGCAAAATCACACTTGTCAGAAACGGTTACCCATCTTTGGTCTTACTTTCAGGGCCCCTTTTTATGAAATATACACCTTAATCTCTAGGTAGAGTATCAACCAAAGACAACTGTGTACACCTAACTTTACCTTGAAGAAGACATCATACACCCTTGAAGACACATCCTCTGATGTGTTTGTATGAAGTAAGATCCTGCACACACCACATTTCTGGCTTTGGTATGTTAAAGGATTCAAAACAAGCACTACCGGCATTCCTCTATAGAGCCTGCCAGTGAGGAGAGCCACAAGTGTAGATTTTATTTTGCTTTGTGTTCGCAGTCTAAGAGAAGAGAACTTGATGTTAGCTAAGACAGGCTGTTGAAAGCACACCACCACTGCAGGGGATACATTCTGAAGCTCAATGAGATGAAAGTCAGTTGCTGGTGCACTCGTGACTGATGTAGGTGAGCCCAGATCAACATCTCTACAGCGAAAGCCAGCTGAAGGTCTTGCCTGCAGCTCCCCATTAAGAGCAGTATCACTCAGAAGCAGAAAGGACAGGTCATGACATATGCTTGTGTGCCTCCTATTGGGCAAATACTTTTTGTCCCACTGAGTACTTGAGTAGAGTCCTGCCTGTGCCTCCCTATCTCACTCTCTCTCACTCCCAACCCCATAGGCAGGGTCATTTAAGAATAAAGACTAAGACTTTTTATCAAGAGCAGCCATACTCAACAATAAGTGGGACTTGTGAAGAAGCCTGTATACGCCACCTCATCAAGTCGGTTCCACAAAGTGGAGTTATGCCTGCCAATACTCTTTATTTCTGAACCCACTTTGCCACATGTGAGAACCTTCAAGAGTCCTACTTTTGTGACCTCATCATGTTAATCTTTGCCCCTTCACACGTAGGGTAGGGGAGTAATTCTTTATTTGATTTGATGGCTGCCCACTCAATATTAGGCCTTGTTGTGGGATTTATGAAGAGAGCTGCCTGTAGACACCCATTAATTCTAGCCCTGTACCAGAAACCCTCTCATTGTTATATCCGACTCTGCTCAAATGCATGATTGGAGAGTCGACCTGCTGGTGGCCACCAATCATATCAGGCCCGAGTGCAAATACCTCCTCTACTACCACTTGTAGTATAGCAAACCTCCACCACAGTGGAGTCCAGTGATGTACTGCAAGCTTCTAACCACTCTCCAGATCTACACCCCTCTCTCTGCTTGGGGGAGCTACTGAAAAGAATGGGTCTGTGGTTATTCCCCCGAAGCAAAGAGTCTTGTAGTCCATGCCCCCACAACTTCTCTTTTCCATTTTTTACAAAACAAGATACATTTTACAGAAATTAGTTTTATATGATGTGAGCTTTAAATTGTTTATATTTTTTTTAACAAACTAACCAAAAATGCCTCGAAATATACTATTTAGTTCTATTGTGAAAATGTTTTGAGGGATGTACCCAAAACTCCCTTTGCAATTAACGAGAAATGTGTGATTTGGATCATTTATAATCTTGACAGAGTAATGCTTTAGCGTCTCATAGGACTATCATTGGTATTATACGGTGGGAAAGGGGACAGGGTACAGCAGGAAAAGAAATCGCACTCCATGGTTTTTGCCTCCCCAAAATATTACTCCTTTTTTCAGAGATTATAGATGTCAGCGTGAAGAGGGCTGATCCAAGGACAGGGTAACACCAGCTGCTCTGAATATCAGAATTGAAGAGACCATTTTGGTACTGGGTTGTTTCAGTGGTATTTGATCTATATGATGTGTCCCTAAAGGTACAGCACTGAGCAGTAATGAATTTCGCATGAATATCCTTCTGGACCACTATTATACATAACTTGAAATGGCAGTAATTTATCTTATGCTTTATCTGGGAATTCTCACAGAGCTCAACATGATAGGCCCATCCAGCATCGGGAGATGGCAAAGCTGTCAGAATGACAGTGAAGTCTATATGAAGGCAGTCCTTTAGTGCACGCTTGCATACTCTGAAATGGGAAGGCAGGGAAAGAGGGAGATACTACAGCAGGCCTGCACTACATTGACACATTATTAGTGTAAATCAAGTCTTGCCCCTAATTTTTCAAACCCTGTGCAGTACACATTTTACAAAATCCACTCCACTCAGTTCCACAAGGGTATAAACAAAAATATAACAAGCATCAACAAAAACAAATAGACTTTACTTATGAGAGACCTGCTGGCGTTGTCAATGTTTTTCAAAGATCTAGCACAGCAGTGCACACTACTGTGCAACATAGCTCAAAGTAAAGTGTAAGGTACGGTCAGCATTGACTACATCATGGAGCGTTTTTTGTTTACTTTAAGCAATGTTGCACAGCAGCCTGCACTGCTGTGCAACATTTAAAAAAATACTAAGATCTCCTAGCACTGAGCAAGCTATTTGGCTTTTTAATGTTTGTTAAAGATGTACAGCAGTCTGCGCTGCTGGGCAACATGGCGTAAAGGAAATGTAAACAAAGTGATATGGTATGGCGTGTTGACTGCGCCATAGCGCTTTGCTCATATTTACTTTAAGCCAGGTTGCAAAGCAGCCCAAAAAACAGCATGGGGTGTGGGTGGTAAACTACAAGAGGGAGAATAGTGGCCAACAAAGAATGTGTAGCAGCAGGCGGTCAGGAGTTGATTATAAAGAGAGCAACGGGGCATTTTAAAAAGAATGAACGGAGGAAAGAGGGCAGGTTAAAAAGATCGGACACGGGCGGAGACCATGGGGGAGGGTGGCATTGATGAAGCAAAGCTTCGCATATTTTGCGGACTTGCTGTACTCATGAACCTCGGCTGTGTGTAACAAAGTAATAATTGTGCGTCTTACTAATGTTTATTTTATGTTTGAACGAGGTTTCCAGACGCTTGCCTATGTGTTTTACTAAAATAATTTACTCGAGTCACTTAAAATGTCTGCCGCTTGTATTTAGTTACTGCGCATGCGTCAACCACACTCACGTGTCCTGACGCGTCTGCAGAGTTGGAGGGAAAATTATGCGCATGCGTAATACATAGCTTGGCCCAATGTGGTACTGCTCGTGCCACTGCTCTTGTCACTGTTTCTATGTAGCTAACATTTAGACTGCATAAGTATATTTTTATGATGATAAGTTGAAAGTACAACCCTGTGATGTGATTTCATAATGTTATTTCTATGTATTAATTTGTTCTCGCTTACTTTTCATGTACCGCGGGGAATGGGGGTCCGAACTGATTGGGAGCCATATTGAAGGTCTCTTCTGCGCATGATCCTGGAGCACTGAAAGGTGGCAACTTTGGACAGCGGAACTCAGCCAGCTGGCAGCCACAGTCATGATGCTCCTGGGAAAGCCACCTCTGCGCTATGAGAACGGAGAATGTTGCTCCTCATATGATACATTGTAAAATTGCCATTGTCTTTCTGCACAGTTTCTCATGGGAACCCCAATCTTGCTAGGCGGTACCCAAATATGCTAATGAAGCATCTAAATGACATGTTATGATTGGTGTGTTACCCAAATCCTACCTTAGGACCAATCCAAATTGAGGGATTCTGACACTTTGCAACATTGGGGGGTGGTACACCGTCCCAAAAGAGTATAACTACCCTGGGTTCACCTAGGGAAATTGTCCGACTTGTCTGGTTTAGCTGACCCGTCACTGACCCATCGTACTCAATAGGTGACTGAAGATACAGAGCGCTGCGGAGCACTCTGTCCGAAATTGACTATAGACTAAGGTTTTACTGAACCTTAAAGTGCTGGCGAAGCACTTTGCTGGGAGTTCGCTGACCCAATCGGGGTTTTGATCGATAGCTGCAGAGATGGTGGAGCGCAGGCGTTGCTCCCAAACTGCGGGTGCGGTCCTGTCCTGAGTGGTCCTGTCCTGAGGGTTTGCTGTCCTGTCCTGAGGGTCCTGTCCTGATTCCTATTCCGAGGGTATCCTGTCCTGGGTGTCCATTCTGCACCTGCTGTCCTTTGAGGGGTATCCTTCCTTGAGGGTTTCCTGTCCTTAACTGACCCGTGGCCAGGGTTTGGTTTCCACACCAGTCTAGGTAAATACTGCTCTAAATTCTTTAAAACTTGCACTTTTCTATCTTTCTGACTTTTGCTTTAATAAAGTTACACCTTTGCATATGGTGATTTTTCCATGCTTTTGCCGCAACACTTGAAACGTAAAGTCATTTGCATATTTTCTTGATATGTTCCCATGTTACCCTACCTTTTAGAAATCATATTTTGCATTGCATTTGTCATTTTCTGATATGGTCTAGAACGGCCTTACTTAAGTTTTCTAAAGATTTCTTGCCTTGAATGCATAGCATATTTCTTTGCATCACATAATTACATTTAAATGATTACCCTGTCTTTATTTCTCTATAGTTACATACTTTACATTATCTTGGTTATTGATTGCCTTATTCTTGTGTATCTTATGCATGAAGAAAACGAACTTTAGATAAAGCTTTTAAAACTTCCAGTTGTCCGTGGTCATTTACAACAGTATTGAATGTCATTTGAAATTGCATTTGCTGCCTTTCCTTTTACAGCTAGGCCCCTGATCCATTGAAGTCGTAGGTACCCGTGTCGGTGGATGGTAAGTCGGGTACACTAAGTAATAACAGTAGGGAACACACACAATTGGTAGCAGCCCGTGAAGTCGCCCTGTCAATGAGTAGTGTGAATTGAAAGTATATGGGCCCTGAAGCTGGAAACGGCGAAATCATTGGCTGGGTGACCTCGCGCGCTCTATCAGTTTTCTGGTAGATCAGAGGATGGTTAGGGACTAGCTAAAGGTTAGGTAGGACTAGTTAGGCTAGTTAAGTCGGTAGCTGCTATTATATTGATGCTGCTAGAAGAGCGGCTGTTCTAAGAGAGCTGATCATTCTCTTGTGAATACGCTGTTTTGGAATTCATGAATTGTTGTATTGTTATTATTCTTGTTCTTATATTGTTATATGTACTAATCCATGCATTTGTAAACCGTATCGTTTCTTGTTGTCCGAACTCCGCGGGGAATTGAAAGGGCAAGTGGTGAATAGAATCCATTGTCCTGAGGTCACAGGCTTAAGGAAAGTTAGGTGCAGGTTAGGATAACCGGGAAGCACTAACTAGGGTTTTTCTGAATACATGTGTGAATAAATGTTAGTAACGAGGTTCATTGGCAAAATTCCCATAGTGGCGTAACCTAGTAAGGGTCACATCGGAAGAGTAGCAGGTTCCTCGGAGCTTGGGTGAAAGCAAAGGGGTCCGCTGAGAAACCTTAGACTCAGATATATCCCAGAGAAGTGGATGAGTTTAGGGGAATAACAGGTTCACCGATGCTAGAGTGAAGGGTAGGCGGAAGAGATCTACCCGCAGCGCGTGAAAAGTAAATGGAAGTAGTTTACTTGCAGTAAAAGAAATCTTTCTGTCTAGACACTTGAGCACTGTGGCGAATGTGTATTCGTTGTTAAATAACCAAGCACTGAGCACTTTAGAAAGAAAGAAAGTTTCCGTTACCTTGTGAAGGGAGGGAGTCAGCCGCGAAGCGTCTCTGACGTCACTCCGTGCCGCGCTGGGATTGGTAGAAACAGCGGGCGGGTAGCGGGGCTGGAATTGTAAAGGAGGGGTGAAGCGCCGAGGAGTGAGAACTGTCTCACGAAGGGGCCGCGCACCCATTGGTCGAAATTATTTTGAACGCGTGCGCCCATTGGTCGCACAGAATTGCAAGGCGCGTTCTGATTGGAGGTAGCTTTGTAAACAGAATTCAGCGTAGAAATCGTATGTGGCACTCGTATTGTCCAGAGACTAGACCCGATCCAAGGAACCAAGGGTTTGAAAGGGATCAGTGGAAAGCCAATAGATACGATATTATGTACGGAGGAAAGAGAAAAATGTCCCTTGTAAATAGGGTAAAGAATTATTTTAAAACGGACAAACCGATTAAGTCTAGAGAGGGCGTTATTGTCCCGCCACCGAATACTCCTGCCTCATTCATGATGTTTGACCGAGGGTACAATACCTGTGTGTGGTTGGAGAATTGGGTGAAATACACAAAAGACGACGGAGTATTGGCTTTTCCGTTAGATGGTACTTTCAATGGTAGAATTTTATTTAATTTGAGAACCCGAATGAATGAATTACATCCCAGACCGAGATTAACGCAGTATGAGGCATTAGAGGAATGGGAGATTGAGGCTTTCGAAAGAGAGAAACCCCGGATGGACAAAGGTCTGACCAAGTGGTACCCCAGGCTGAAACAGGAGACTAGGGATAAAAGGATGAAACAGTGGAGACAGAGTATGATTGTTGAGGGTCTGTTTCCCATGATGCCAGCAGGTAACCCTTCGGCGGGAGAGAAAAGGACAGAAAAGAGTAAGCATTGGGGAGCCCCTGGGGAGTCAGACGATGAATTTTTAGATGAAATTTTTACGAGAAGTCCGCCACCTTATAATGAGGGAGCCCGACCTTCCAGTGCAGGAGAAATTGCCCAACGTCCATCTATTAGGGAGGAGGATAGATCCCTATGTAGGGGGGGAGGGGGCCAGGTATTGCCCTATTACGAGAAGCCCGAACCCCCAGAAGTAAGGACTATATATCCTAGAACGCCCGTGAGCCCGGAAGAAAAATATTCCCGTGAAAAGCTCTTTTTCCCCAGACCTCTTTATGAAAACGAAGAAAAGCCAGTAGGTTCAGGAGTGCCCTTTTTGCAGCCTCCATATGGGGAGGAGCGCAGGTCATTCAGCACAGGAACTTTGTTCCCGAAACCAAATTATGGTGGGGGACCGAGTGAAACGCATCCTACTGCCCCGAGTTTTACGCCTCAACTGACCCCACAGATAGTGCCTGAACGAACATTAGGAAGAATACTGGACGGGAGGGAGCAAGAAGTTCTAGCTAGGCAGAGGACAGAAATAATTCAGAAAATCTCCCAGTTAAATACCAGTCCTGAAGCTTTGACTATCCCGGTAACAATCGGACCAGTGGTTCCATTGTACGGGAATAGTCAAGGAAGTCTAAACCCTCCGGTTATAAACCCAGTGTTGGCCCCGCCGAGGCAAGAGCCACTACTGATAGACGATCAGTCCAGTGAGTGTGAGTCTGAAGTTGCGTTCTTGGACCTACCCAACAAGCAGACCGGAAAGGGAGTGCCAAAGCGGCATAACCCTTTTGATGCGAAAGAAATCAAATTAGAATCAGCAACTGGTACCAGGAGTGTGTCTCTGGTAACTCCAGAAGAAATTGAAATTTGGAGTCGTGACTTAGAAAAACAGGTTCCGCAAACGAAACTTTTAGACCTCTACAAGCTGAGGGTAGAAATAGAGGAATTAATGGCAGGAAATGTGGGATTAGACAGATTGAATACCTATTCTGAAGAAGAATTGCTGTTTATGTGTAAAAGCCTTACCCGAAGTACTAGGGTGCTCCACGAGAAACTGACAGACACCGCAGCCAGTATGGGGATAGATATTTCTAGATCCAAGCCCTTGCAGAAACCATACCGAGCTGAGTTCTCAGACAAGGATTTAGAAAACTTGAATGTGTCGGGGAGGAAGTTACAGATTAAAGAGTTGCTTGCAGTTTTGCAAAAATGGGGAGATGTGGAAAGATGGAAAACGAGGTGGGCGCGAAAGAAAGATGAGGCCCGATCCAGACAAGCAACCCCTGAGTTCCCTCTGAGAGAAGTAGAAAAGCCCGAAACGTTATGCCCCATGCGGGAAGTACCAGGTGGGAGGTATGTGCACGTTCCATGGTCCAGACAGGATATTGTGTCCTTTACTAACGATTTCCCGAAACTGCGCGAGAAACCGGTCGAATGGTACCGGCAAGTGGAAAGGTTCGTAAAGGTACAAAAATGCCTGTGGAAAGACCTGGATGGGTTTTTCGACATTGTGGTCCCGGTCGATCTATGGACCGAGTGTAAAATAGCAATAGGCTGGCCTAGTGAGGAGTACCCGAGGGACTCCAACACAGGGGAGCCGTCGATTGAAGTGATGAAAAAATATGAACAAGTAATTCTGCATTTGAAAAACAAGGTGCCCGCAAAGGAGACAGATTGGACCAGGATAGATAGAACAACGCAGGAAAGGGATGAGACAGTGCACTCCTATTACGAAAGGCTGTTGCAGGTGTTCAAAACCTACAGTGGTATAGATAACATCGAGATGAAGGATATGACGCACTTTATTTACAGGTTTGTAAACGGTTTAAGACCTGAAATTTGTCAGTGTATAAAGGATAACAAAATCTGTTGGCACTCCAAGAAGGTAGACGAGGTCCTGCGGTACGCAAAGTACTGCGAGGACGAGATGGCGGAAAAGAAAAAGGCTCTCAAGGAAAAGGTGATGTGGGCTCAGGTGAAGCTCGCAGAACAGCAGGAAAAGCAGTTGAGTAACATGGTTAAAAATACTAAGAACGAAGGTCCTGGGGGAGGGGGAGGAGGCAAGCCCCGGCCCAAAATGAGCAGGGAAGAGGCTATGAAGAAATTTCCCTGCCATCAGTGCGGCGAAATTGGACACTGGCGCAACGAGTGTCCTTACTTGCCCGAAGATAACCCCAAAACTCCTGATTTAACTCCACAGACGCAGAAAGAAAGACCAAGAAAGACTCAACCACAGGTAAAAACAGTTCAGGTGCCCCGAGCACCCAAGCAAGTATACAGGGGAAAACAGGCAGAGGGTGATGAGATAGAAGTTTGGGAAAGCGGTGAGAACAGAAATGCAGCAACTTCGCAGTATTTGCTGAACGATACCTTCCTTTGTGATGACCAGTACTGACGGGGCCTGAGAGGGGAGGACGAGGAGTGCGTACTTGGCGCCTCCTTGCCGGTAGACCAGTCCGGACCATACATTGAAGGAAAGGTTGACGGAAATGATGTCACCTTTCTGTTGGACACTGGCGCTACCCGTTCTACTGTGAGAACAGTGGACGTTCCAAACCTACCCCTCTCGGGAGAAGCAATCCAAGTAGTGGGTGTATCTAATCAATTGATTAGTACTCCTGTTACCAAGCCCATGGAGATCTCAATTGGAAACTTTAAGGAAATGCATAGATTTGTCGTTTGTGACACCAGTCCGGTAAACTTACTGGGACGTGATTTGCTGTGCAAAATGAACTGTACCATCTTTTGCACACCAAAGGGTGTTGAAATTCAGACCCCAGATGAAGACGGCATTTATAAGTTAATGCTGGTCCGCCCTGACTCGGAAATTAAACGAATGACCATGCAGGATTTACCCAAAGAACTCCAAGAAGCAGTGAAGCCAGAGGTGTGGGACTTTACTGGGAAAGATGTAGGGTTAATGAAAAACGTGGACCCCATACAGATAGCAATAAAGGACAATGCTGTATACCCCAATACTAAACCCTACAGAATGAATGCAGAAGTGAAAGCTGGTGTTACTGTGGAAATACAGAAATTGCTGGAGGGGAACATCATCCAGGAGATAATGAGTAGCCCATGTAACTCCCCGATTATGGGTATTAAGAAGCCTAGTGGCAAGTACAGAGTAGTGCAGGATCTACGAAAAGTTAACAAAATAGTAGTTCCCTGTTGCCCTATTGTCCCGAACCCAGCAGTGATTCTGTATCAGATTCCTTGGGATGCTGAGTGGTTCACCGTGATAGACCTGTGCCATGCATTCTTTTCCATTCCCTTGCATCCAGATAGCAAATTTCTTTTCTCATTTGCCTTCAATGGTCACGTGTATTGCTGGAACCGGGTCCCTCAAGGGTACACAGAGAGCCCCTCTATCTTTAATCAGATCTTGAAAAAATGTTTGGAAACTTTGGTCTTACCTGGGAATTCTGTCTTGGTGCAGTACATAGACGACCTCTTGGTGGCGTCTAAAAGTCATAAGGATTGTGTGATTGACACCATTGCCCTACTGAATCATTTGTGTGAGAAGGGACACAAAGTGGCCCCTGACAAATTACAGTTCTGTGCAAAATCAGTGAAATATCTGGGGCACCAGATAGAAAAAGGTGTCCGAAAAGTGACATCCGAAAGGGTGAGAATAATTCAAAAGATGCAGTTACCCCGTACTCAGAAAGAAATCAGAATGTTCTTGGGTGTGATAGGATACTGCAGGCAGTGGATTCTGGGATTTGCAGTCCTAGCCAGGCCCTTGATAAAAATGACCAAGAGAGGAACTCCAGAAATAGTAGAATGGGATGATGAAAGCTTAACAGCCTTCACCAAACTACGAGATTGTCTGTGTACAGCCCCTGCATTGGGAATGCCAGACTATTCTAAAGAATTTGCCCTATTTTGTGACACTCGCGATAATTGCGCGTTGTCTGTCCTAACTCAAGAACATGGCACGACAAGAAGGCCTGTGGCATATTTCTCTGCCACCCTGGATCCAGTGGCTGCTGGATTACCAGGTTGTCTGATAGCAGTAGCTGCTACCTGCGCAAGTTTAGAACAAAGTGAGTCCATTGTCATGGGACATCCGGTAACTGTGTATGTTCCACATGGAGTGGTAATTTTACTGACCAGAACAAAGACTCAGTACCTCACCCCTAGTTGGCTGACTAAATACGAGAGGATTCTTGTGGGTGCTGCAAATGTAAACATTGTTAGGTGCAGTATTCTGAACCCAGCCACCTTACTCCCCGACCCAAAGGACATGGAAGGGGGGGTGGATGATGAACATGATTGTATTGATCTAACGGAATTCAACACCAAGCCACGACCAGACATAAAAGAAGCGCCATTGCCTGAGCATGACAAAGAATTATTTGTAGATGGTTCCTGTTTAAGGCATGAACAAGGAGGCCTAAGTGCTGCCTATGCGGTAGTCTCCTTAGAGAAAATTGAAGAAGCAGGTTATTTATATCACATAAAGTCTGCACAAGTAGCCGAATTGATTGCTATGATCAAAGCCTGTCAAATTGGGAAAAACCTACGCATAACAGTGTATACTGACAGTCAGTACTGTTATGGGGTTGTGCATGACTTTGGCCAATTGTGGCTACAGAGGGAGTTCCTGACTTCATCAGGTACCCCTATTCGAAATGGAAAGGTGGTCCAAGACCTTTTAGAGGCAATCCAGTTACCAAAGGAACTGGCAGTGGTAAAATGTGCTGCTCATAAAAAGAGCATGGACAAAGTATCACTGGGGAACGATTATGCTGATCGAGTGGCCCAATGGTGCGCCAGAGATCGGTATATCGTAAATCCAAAGCGAGGGGGGCCAGGAACCAGCTGCCAACTTCAGGTGTTTGAAGAAGTGCCCACATGGGATGAAGTGAAAGAGTGGCAGCAGGCGGCACCTTGGCAAGAAAGAGAGAAGTGGAAGGACGATGGGTGTCGACCAAGGCGTGTGGATGGTGTCATCTTAGGTCCAACTGGTATGCCTGTGTTACCTAGACACTTACTTAGCACAATGGCGAGGTTGATACATGAAGGGTCACACATTGGTAGGGATGCCATGATTTTAGTGTTCCAACAGACTTGGTACAGTAAAAAGTTCAGGAAAGTAGCAGAATCCCTCTGCCAGAGGTGCCTGTCATGTCAAAAGATGAACCCAGGGAAGAAAACTTTGGTGGAACTGGGAAAAATTGGGAGGTCCGGGGGTCCCTTTGTAAGAATACAGGTTGATTTCATCACCATGCCCCGTTGTGAAGGGAAACGATATGTCCTTGTCATGGTCTGTTTATTTTCCAAGTGGGTGGAAGCTTTCCCTACTCCCCAAAATGACGCAAAGACAGTAGCTAAGTGTTTATTAAAAGAACTGATACCTAGGTTCGGGGTGCCAGTCACTATTGAATCAGATCAAGGCTCACATTTTCAGAATGCAGTGATCGACGAACTCTGTAAGGCCTTTGGAATTGCCCAGAAGCTTCACTGTGCCTACCGTCCAGAGGCTTCTGGAGTAGTGGAACAAATAAATGGAACTATCAAAAACAGGCTAGCAAAACTGTGTGATGCATCTAAATTGACCTGGGTGAAGGCCCTGCCCCTGGTCCTGATGGGACTGAGAAGTGTTCCTGATCGAAAAACAGGCCTAAGTCCCCATGAAATCATTATGGGAAGAGTGATGAGACAAGCATGGGTGCCAGGAAGCAAACTGTTGAGTATTACTGATGATTTGGTGCTTGAATACTGCAAGAGATTGGGTGACCAAGTGCGTTCTATCTCTCGCCAGATCGGAGAAGACGCCATCCTCAATCCAACGACTCCTCTCCACAAACTGGTCCCAGGGGACTGGGTGAAGATAAAGAAGCATACTCGGAAGAGCTGCCTGGAGCCAAGGTGGGGAGAAAAACGTCAGGTGATCCTGGTAACTACCACAGCAGTAAAGTGTGCAGGAGTTCCACGCTGGGTACACGCCAGCCACACCCAGAAGGTATTACCAGACGAGGAGCCTGAAACAGAAGGGCGTCCAGCAGAGGACTCTGCAGGAGCCAGACCGGAAGTAGCTAACGACGTACAGCCCAGTACCAGTCGAGCTGCAGAATCAGCAGATGTTGGCCCAAGAATATTTGATGACGAACTACCAAGAGTCCAGCCTGCTGAAAGGGTCCAAGAAACTGAGCCAGAAGTAGCTGAAGACGAGCTGCCAAGCCTATGGCCAGAAGAGTGGATTCCATTGATTGATCTCACTGAAGACCCTATACGAACAAGTGAGAGACTTTGGGAAGGTAGAGAGTGGACTAGTCAGGAAAAGCAAGGCACCGGCGAAGAACCTCAGAATCTTGAGATTCACATCAAAACTGAGGAAGGAGAAGGTCAGACAGGGACAGAGCACGTGAAGTGTACAGAACAAGTGAATAATACTGAACAAGTGCCCGATACTGAACAGGTGAAGGATACAGAGCAAGTGATCGATACTCCTCCACTGACTCCTGATATCGGGAAGGGACAGACTAGATATAGTGTAATAGTTCGAGCAGAAGAAAATCAAGAGATCGAAGTGCTTGAACAGGATCAGATAGTACCAGAAGAAAGTGTTCAGGAACCAGAAACAGAGACTTTTGAAAAACAAACACAAAACTGTCCTGAACCAGGCCAGATTAGTAACCAAGCAGAAGAAATAGATGCGAGTCCTGGAATTAGTCAGATAGAAGAGGAAGAAACTGAAACAGAATTGCCAACAGTTAATGAGAACAAAGGGCAAGAGAAGGAAACGAAGTCCAAGTACCAACGAAAAGACTTAAGAAAAGAAAGCATCTTGAGCCCAGGTTCGTAAAGAAGTTAAGACTAAGAATAAAGACAGTAGAAGAAAAACGTGCAGAAGAAAGGAGAAGTGCACGCATAGCTAAACAACAAGAGGATACTTCCAACAGAAGGAGTGATCGAATAAAGAAACAAAACAAAAAGTACAAGTCACCTGAATGGACACTTGTGTTGGAAGAACTTGAAGATCTTGATATAACTGACGTAAGCGACGGAGAGCCCGTCCCTGAGTACTCTGACGAAGAGGAAGAAGAGCCACCGTGAATTTGCACAAAGTAAGGTACTCGTGTAAAGTCACAAAGAGGGGTCGAGAAACTTCTTCTGAAGCCAAAATGTCTGATTCAAACGTGAGTGGTAGACCTAGTTGCAGCCGTTGCAAAACATGCTGCAAGGTATGTGTATGTAGTATAGTTGTCCTGATATTACTTTGGATAGGACTAACAATTTTCATTCCCTTTGCTGTGAGTAAAGATACTAACATTGTCCCTACTGAAATTCTAAATACTGACAGTGAGGAGCTGACAACACAGAGTGTAGCAAGACATGAGAGAGCACTGAGACAAACAAAACAAGACTTAGAAGCATCAGATGAGGGAGGACTACATTATCATGGAGTTAAGAACAAGACACACTTAAATGTTTTCGCAAACTTGTTAATACACTATGTAGAGACTATGGAAATTGAAGATTGCTATGTCTGCATGAAGCTACCTACCTCTGTAGCTGAAGGCGTGACATACCATCACTTGCCGTTGACATATGGAATCTCCTGTAGCATTTTAGCTAGTTTATTTTATAAAAGAGGACCGTTACAGTACTATTACTCTAACAATGACGTGATCTTTTCTGAACTTCCTATACGTGGGAACTTGAATCCTGTACATACCAAAAGTGACACAATAAGATATATGGGAGACTACTTTCTGACTATAGGTAACATTGACATAGCGGACGCACACAGAGATAACTTGACTTGTTCTTTGCGTGAGCAGGAAAAGATGTTCCTGAACATGGCAGAGAAAAGGAGAATTAAAATACAAAAGAAGGCTAATGACGAAAGTCAGAAAAGGCCAAGATGGGCAGAGAACATGGAAGGCACCTCATCTGGTGGGGCGGGTCCTGCTCTGTTGCTGGATTTTGAAAAGAAAGGCAAGCTATGTCTTCATCGCGAGAAGACTAGCTATTATAATAACATTTTCATTGGTTCCAGTGAATGCGAACATAATTACAAGGTAATTGGAGGTTGGGGTTTCAAAAATGGGTCACAGCCTGTGTTTCCTGGAATTTATTATATTTGTGGGGACAAGGCTTATTTCAAATTGCCGGATCACTGGTATGGAAGTTGCTATTTTGGCATTGTCTTCCCGAAAATATACCATGTGAATGGAGTTGCTGGAAGCAGTGAAAATACTAATGGCTTAGTGCGTAGTAAAAGAGAAAGTATAGGTGAAATTATGGGTAGTATTTTCAGTGCACTGATACCTGGAGTGGGAGTGGTTCTGAACACTCACAGAATTTGCAAATTGTCTACTATAGTGGATGTATTGTCTACTGAGACAGCTCATGGATTTCTGCTGGTCAATACCGAAATGGTTGCGATTAGATCAATGGTTTTGCAGAACAGACTTGCTCTTGATACCTTATTAGCGAAAGAGGGCGGAGTCTGCCGGATGTTGAGGGCGCAACATTGTTGCACCTATATTCCGGATAAAAGTGTACAGATCAAAAGATATGTGAAAAACATTACTAATTTGGCAAAGGAACTCAAACCACTCGAGGTTGATAGTGCCTGGAAGAGACTGGTAGATGGTCTCTCAAATGTAGGTCATTGGTTTGCTAGCATAGGTAAAGGCTTATTGTTCAAGGTACTGATGCCAATTGGAATTATAGGTCTCATCCTATTTTTCATATTTGTCTGCTGCAAGTGTCGTAAACACACAAAGAAGTATGAAGTGAATGCAGGAGAAGGGAATGCTAGAGGAGTAAAACGGAGTGTGGATGAGCTCGAATTAGAAGAGATGAATAATCAGATCTATAAAAAGGTGAAGAATTCTCACCCTACCAAAACTGAAAGAGAAAAACTGGAGCGATTGCTGGAAGAGATAGAGCTATATAAAGTGTGAAAGAAAGTTGGCATCTGGTTCCATTTATATTTTTTGTGATGATAGTAAATATCATCAAAGAGGGGATTGATGAAGCAAAGCTTCGCATATTTTGCGGACTTGCTGTACTCATGAACCTCGGCTGTGTGTAACAAAGTAATAATTGTGCGTCTTACTAATGTTTATTTTATGTTTGAACGAGGTTTCCAGACGCTTGCCTATGTGTTTTACTAAAATAATTTACTCGAGTCACTTAAAATGTCTGCCGCTTGTATTTAGTTACTGCGCATGCGTCAACCACACTCAAGTGTCCTGACGCGTCTGCAGAGTTGGAGGGAAAATTATGCACATGCGTAATACATAGCTTGGCCCAATGTGGTACTGCTCGTGCCACTGCTCTTGTCACTGTTTCTATGTAGCTAACATTTAGACTGCATAAGTATATTTTTATGATGATAAGTTGAAAGTACAACCCTGTGATGTGATTTCATAATGTTATTTCTATGTATTAATTTGTTCTCGCTTACTTTTCATGTACCGCGGGGAATGGGGGTCCGAACTGATTGGGAGCCATATTGAAGGTCTCTTCTGCGCATGATCCTGGAGCACTGAAAGGTGGCAACTTTGGACAGCGGAACTCAGCCAGCTGGCAGCCACAGTCATGATGCTCCTGGGAAAGCCACCTCTGCGCTATGAGAACGGAGAATGTTGCTCCTCATATGATACATTGTAAAATTGCCATTGTCTTTCTGCACAGTTTCTCATGGGAACCCCAATCTTGCTAGGCGGTACCCAAATATGCTAATGAAGCATCTAAATGACATGTTATGATTGGTGTGTTACCCAAATCCTACCTTAGGACCAATCCAAATTGAGGGATTCTGACACTTTGCAACATTGGGGGGTGGTACACCGTCCCAAAAGAGTATAACTACCCTGGGTTCACCTAGGGAAATTGTCCGACTTGTCTGGTTTAGCTGACCCGTCACTGACCCATCGTACTCAATAGGTGACTGAAGATACAGAGCGCTGCGGAGCACTCTGTCCGAAATTGACCATAGACTAAGGTTTTACTGAACCTTAAAGTGCTGGCGAAGCACTTTGCTGGGAGTTCGCTGACCCAATCGGGGTTTTGATCGATAGCTGCAGAGAGGGTGGAGCGCAGGCGTTGCTCCCAAACTGCGGGTGCGGTCCTGTCCTGAGTGGTCCTGTCCTGATTCCTATTCCGAGGGTATCCTGTCCTGGGTGTCCATTCTGCACCTGCTGTCCTTTGAGGGGTATCCTTCCTTGAGGGTTTCCTGTCCTTAACTGACCCGTGGCCAGGGTTTGGTTTCCACACCAGTCTAGGTAAATACTGCTCTAAATTCTTTAAAACTTGCACCTTTCTATCTTTCTGACTTTTGCTTTAATAAAGTTACACCTTTGCATATGGTGATTTTTCCATGCTTTTGCCGCAACACTTGAAACGTAAAGTCATTTGCATATTTTCTTGATATGTTCCCATGTTACCCTACCTTTTAGAAATCATATTTTGCATTGCATTTGTCATTTTCTGATATGGTCTAGAACGGCCTTACTTAAGTTTTCTAAAGATTTCTTGCCTTGAATGCATAGCATATTTCTTTGCATCACATAATTACATTTAAATGATTACCCTGTCTTTATTTCTCTATAGTTACATACTTTACATTATCTTGGTTATTGATTGCCTTATTCTTGTGTATCTTATGCATGAAGAAAACGAACTTTAGATAAAGCTTTTAAAACTTCCAGTTGTCCGTGGTCATTTCAACAGTATTGAATGTCAATTGAAATTGCATTTGCTGCCTTTCCTTTTACAGCTAGGCCCCTGATCCATTGAAGTCGTAGGTACCCGTGTCGGTGGATGGTAAGTCGGGTACACTAAGTAATAACAGTAGGGAACACACACAATTGGTAGCAGCCCGTGAAGTCGCCCTGTCAATGAGTAGTGTGAATTGAAAGTATATGGGCCCTGAAGCCGGAAACGGCGAAATCATTGGCTGGGTGACCTCGCGCGCTCTATCAGCATCACGGAGCGTGGGAGGAGGGCGGGGGTAATGATAGGTAATGCAGAAGCATGCACATTCTAACAGTGCATGCCAAAAAGTAAAAACAACACTGCAGTGAGTGGAAGAATACTGGCCACAGGAAGCTGTACTTGGCCCATGCTTCATGGGAGGGACGACGACTAAGCCCAGAAGGCAGCCGGAGGCGGGGAAAAGGTGCTGACCAATAGGAAACAAGGAAACAAGAGAGACGTGGGAGCCACCCAATGGCAAGTAAAGTAATTAATGGGCATGCTTTAAGCCCCTCTTAAGATTTAATTTTCTTTGAGAAATTTTGCAGACGAAACCTAAAAAATAAAGGACTGGTGCGTATGCTGAATCAGGCAGATACCTGTTCTGTGGTGTTCAATGACCTAACCCTGCCTCGACTCCGGAGTCTGCCTGAATCTATAACAAGGACAACTGATCGTCACAAAACGGGGTGATTTATTTAGCCTGATAAAGTTAAACAATGCGTATTCAGTATACAAGAGTGATTCTGGTCCATTAAGGATTCCTATGTCTGAATGACATTTGCTACTCCTTACATTCCTGAAAAATACAATGTGTGGCACGACAGCTTAAGTGTGTGGATTTATGGGATGTACGTTGTTACAACGCATGCTTTTACCACGCATGGCAACCTGCAATTTAAAAGAAGCTTTGGCAAAGCCCAAATGTCTTGCTGTGACAAGCAAGTCCTGTCACTATTTTTAGGTCTCTACTATTCTATTCCGCAAAGCACACGCTTTTTACCATTTGCTCCCGAGCCGCCTGCCTCCAACTTCAAAGGGATCCGCTCCCCCGCCCACTGCTTCACACTTCACGGCCGCCAGGCCGTTTCTCGCATTTCTCCTCCCCAACCTCCCCACAGCAATGCCAAGAGCTTGTTCGAATGTCACTCCCTTCCAAGTGATCCGACCATTTCTTTCACCCTCACCAGCCCCTTTTCTCGCTCGTTTCTGTGCTTCTCCCTCCTTCCTCGCCAGCATATCTCCTCTTGTGGCCTGCCGCCCCTCTGCCCTCCTTCCTCGTATTCTGTTACCCTCTCTCTGTCACGTCCTTCCCTCATCCATTGTTACTCTGCCCCTCTCTTAGGATTTCGATCAGCGCCGGGCTTTTTTCAACAGCCGAGTTCGCATCTCTCAAGACCCATCTTCTACGGCACTCTCTTTCTGCACCCCAAGCTACCCAAGTAGTAGTCTCTAGCAGTCCCTCCTCTGCCCGCTAGTCCATGGGCTACCAGTATTCCACCGCCCTCCCTAGGCGGGGTTGTCTCTGTGCCCGACTCTCTACTGCTACCAGTTTCTCTGGTATTTTGTGGCACCGAGGCGTATGCCCCACTCCCCAGTGAGCTGTCTCGGTGCTTGTTAGCATTACTGCTATCACAGTAGGACTTCGTGCAAATTGACTCTGCTACTGTTTATCAATTGTGGTCTTTACAGCTTTCAATAGTAGACATGTAATATGTTAAAGCTTCATTTTGTGTACTTATTAATACATTTAGCAGATTTCCAGTGTTGTCGGTATTGCTACTGCTTTTGGTGTCCCTCAAACTGCACTGTGATTCAAGGCGCGCCTTCTCTGTGCATTGAGAACATCAACAAACTCTGCAGCTGTCCGCACAATATCTATCTCTCTCCTGCACATCGTCCCCACCGAGACCACCGCCCACTAGTGCCATATGCCTAACCCCACCGCGTTGCGCAAGCAAACCAAAGACACTAGCGGCTCCCCCCATCTTCCAAAGCCCCCTTTTGCCAGAGATACTCAGCTCATATTGCAAAGAATGATGTAAAAGGTACTGCTAACAGACTTGTGTGGCAATAGCGTGAACCAAATAAAAACTGCACAAACGTATTGTGAAATTGTGTAAATGCTTATATATTCATGTTGTATCATGTTTAGAAATATTGCTCTACCCTCGCAATAGCTGCTATCACACTACCACAATGGGCCCTGTGCTGCATCTTTGCCATCACTAATATCACAGTACAACACTGTGCTCATTCGCTCTATGTCTGCCATCACTGCTAATATTGCAACACCATGCTCTACTGCTTCATCTCCACCATCACTGCTATCAAAGTACAATACCGTGCCCCTCAGCTGTATTCTCGCTATTACTATTATCACACCACAAAACACCATGCTCCTCTCTATCCCCGCCATCACTGTACTCGCACTACAACACTGTAGCCCTTCGCTATATCCTTAACATTACTACTATCACAAAACAAAACACTGTGCCCTCTGCAGTATCTCCGTCATTACTGCTATCACCCTACCACATCGTGCTCCTTAGCTGTATCCTCGGCAGTACTATTATCACATAATAAAACACTGTGCTCCTCTACTCTATCTCCGCTATCGATGTTATCATATTGCACCACCGTGCCCCTTAACTCTATCCATCATATTACTGCTATTATATTACAAGATTAGGCCCCTTGGCTCTATCCCCACAATAACTGTGATTACACTGCAACAGCGTGCCCCTCTGCTGAATCTGTACTGCAGTGGGGGCTAGCCTTAATAAAAGGACTGTGATGGGATATTAGACATGTGGTCCTTTTAAAACGCTACGGGGTATCTATCTATCTATCTATCTATCTATATCTATATCTATCTATCTATCTGTCTGTCGCCACAGCATCGCTATCTGTCGCCACAGCATCGCTATCTGTCGCCACAGCATCACTATCTGTCACCACAGCATCACTATCTGTCGCCACAGCATCACTATCTGTCGCCACAGCATCACTATCTGCAACCATTCAACAACAACTGGTTCAAATATGTTCTCTCAATGTTTCAAGCTTTATTACAAATGTCACAAAAAGATGTTAATATTTCACTTCTCTTCTTGGATTTTCGTCACAATAAAATACACTGAATATAATCTTCACAAAAGTTATTTTAAAAAGTTTAAGCTATTGCCATTATAAATTCCAATAACTTTTATTTAAGTATTAAAAGAAATTAAAAGCCATTGTTATTTGTAATATCAATACATCTAAGTCTAAGTCACGTAAATACAACACATTACAAATGCTATAGTGTCACATTTGCGAAAGTTATAACTATTGGCATTGTAAATGACAAAGCTATTAATTTCGCTATTTTCAAAACGAACACATAAATAAAAACATTGTCATTTTCAATACCAATATCTCAAACTTTCCTAATGCGAGACCTATTGCATTGCAACTGCTTGTTTTGTTGTTGCAATCATATGGCACAAAAAAAAAAAAAAAGCATGATGCCAAAAAATGAAAAAAACATAACTGGCCCCAAAGGCTGTCTGCTATATGCTTGCAGTAATAATTTTAAAATTAAACAAAATATTCACTGATATGACTGTTTTACTAATGTTTTTTTTAAATAACTAGCCTTTCAGTTTTGCTGAATCATCATCATCTTTCTGAGCAACCGAGTGGCAGGCAAACTAAATAGCAGTTAGTTAAAGATAAAAACTAAATTAAAAAGCACACTTTGAACCAGCTTCGTCACTGAAGAGATAGAAACTATTACTATAGTCGGGTGAAAAACATCCACAGGCTTAGATCACTCACTCAAAATTAGTGGATAAAGTGTTACGGCCCTCTGCGACAAGAGATGATGGGTGGAATCAAAATGTAAATGCCAATTTAAAAGACCAATAGATGGCTAGTAAGCCCTCTAAATATATTCTGTATGTTATTTTTTTAGACAATAGTCGGGCAAGACACCTAAAGATGTCTAAAAGTACAGTCCTAAAACATGAAAAGAAGTGTTCAAAAAGGCACTTACACCAGTCTTTCAATTTCTTCAACAACCACTTTTCGGTGACTTTACTTTAGAAAAACATTACAATAGTGAGGTTAGTTTGGGAGCATTGGTACAACAATGTAGTTATAAAGATTCCCTTTGAACTAATATTCTTCGTTTTACTCAATATAACAACTGTCATAACACTCAATCAGCACTGTCACACTTGGAACAACTCCTTTCGGAATACAGCAGTCCTTATAATAAAAAGGTTTATTAATATATTTATTAATATATCGATAATGAAAATCACAATATTAAATCATCACATACAAATACATATTAAAAACATATCAAAGGGTACCAAAGTGCCCTACAGAGATTACAAAACATATTCAAAATACATGATTCCTACAATTAATATCTCATAATTGAAAAAACAACAATAAAACACCACATGAAACTGCCGGAAACAGAGACGCTGTGAACGGCTTCCGTATTCCAGGCTATTGGAGCTATAGAGCTCATTCATTATGTTCCAGGAAACGGGATGAAACTTTAAAAGAATATTTATCTTTAAAAACTACTAAGGATTTATTTTCCTGTCTATTTAAGCTGAAGACAGCGTTATAATCTATAGAAGTACCGAGAATTCTTCCGGCAAATCTGGACATTACAGATCCACTTTTTAATTGAGGACGGAGTAGCATGATCGAAGGCTGTTATCAGTATATAATTGAGGCATGTGCCTTTAAACAGATATTCAGCTCCGGAAAATCAGATGCATTCCGCAATTTATAATACCATGAGTTGAACGAAGATACACTGATTGATACTGAATAAGGAAGGAATATCTTTGTTAGTCCTGAAGAAGGTGGTCTTATCCATTTAGTCCCACCGAAACGCGTCAACGCAGAAAGTTGTGTTAAATTTGAATTGGAACATGAAGCATAGAGAGTTAATTGTTCTTTGCCTTGTTCACATTCTCTTCAAAATAAATCTGTAAAGGCATATTTTGACTGCCTTGTACATGCTCCTTCCATGTGGTGTTTTATTGTTGTTTTTTCAATTATGAGATATTAATTGTAGAAATCATGTATTTTGAAAATGTTTTTTAATCTCTGTAGGGCACTTTGGTACCTTTTAATATGTTTTTATTATGTTTTTGTATGTGATGAATTAATATTGTGATTTTCATTATCGATATATTAATAAACCTTCTGCTGTATTCCTAATGGAATACAGCAGTCCTTAACTACCTAAACACATGAGTTTAGGTAGTTCGTTTGAATTATCTTCTGGATTTGAGATAGGTGACTGTATTTTTTTTAAATAATTTTGATAAGAACTCTGTGATACTTGTTTAATGCTGGTGGTCATGTAAAATATGATATGTCAAATCAACAATGGAACAAAAAAAAGAAAATACTTGGTGTGTATATTATGCTTAATGTCTGTTGTGCAAAAAAATCATTTTATTATGAATAGATTTTAATTGTATGTTTTCTATTATTTAAAAAAACTGTCCTGAAGAAGGTGTTAATTACAAAACCGAAACGCTTTGTCAACAACTGTTCTTTCTAAATATTTTGAATGGAATGTTTTTATATAATATGCACAAAAATGTACTGTATGGAATAAATTTCCTTTTTAACTTATGATTTGTTATTGTTAATTTTGATCATTTATTGTTTTATAGTTTACTCTGTGACATTGTAGCATTATCTGTTCCTATTGTGTACATTTCTGATCACCAGCCTTATGTAAAGATTGTTTGTATATTCCTAGATAGTGGACTGACTGAGGGACTTTTTTTTTGTTTCACGTTGTTCCAAGTGTGACAGTGCTGATTGAGTGTTATGACAGTTGTTGTATTGAGCAAAACGAAGAATATTAGTTCAAAGGGAATCTTTATAACTACACATTGTTGATTTTGGTGCTCTGTCCCTTTGGATTGTATGAGCCCCTCTCCTTGTTTTCAAGGCATTGGTACAACAGACGGACAAACAAATGCAACTGTACATTCAATCCAATGTTATTACTTTATTTGAATAAATATTGTATCCATAAAAGAACAAATAAAATTCAAACGATCTATTACATTTAAAAAAAATCATAATGACATACATAAATATAACATACAATAACTAAAATACCCCCCCACCCCACCATCAAAAGTGCATAAAGTGCATAATCGTAAATCAGATTTATATAGTGGTCATGAAGCGACGTGCTCTTACAGCTGCTTTCTGTATATTAATGTTGTCATTTTTGAGCTGGCCCTTTGCTCTTTATTATACGAAACGTGTACTGTATTGCTCATCATGATGTAAAATATTTATGGTGAAAACTGTCGGGCGCAGAGGATCTAAGCGCCTGCCACGTCTCCAGACTTTCAAGAACTACAATTCCCAAGCTGCGCGGTGGCGCGCAGGGGTACTTCAACCCGGATATGCACGCACTCGGCGTGCGTAATTTTTTTCCTGTGTCGGTATCGGCACCCGTCTTGGTTGTGAAGGAGGTGCGGTCCTCTTCGTGGGAGTTCTTGTTTTTCCTGTTCCTTTCCCGGCACCGTTGCTGTTCTCTTAGCGGCATGGATCAGGGCTCTGCTCGCACACCCGATGCGAAGACAGAACTCTTCACCTAATCATATTTCCGCTTTGATACCTCGAGGGGTCTCGAGCTGGTATCAGAAGGCGGGGTTCTTCTTGCCACTTTCGTTATAGTGGAGTTCTCTGCTGTTTGTCGTGAGTACCAGGCATTTTCCGTATGGTGAATTTACCCATAAAGGAAGTTAAACTTTTCCTTTGCAAAGATTCAAGACATTGTGAAATTTTTTGTTCTTACTAACTATTCTTTGGATTAGCGTTCAGGTGAACGCGAAGAGTTCTAACTTTCTGGGGGCTAAGATCAAACGATCAGAATATTGTGCATCCTTATACTTTGCTTGCTTTTGGATTAGCGTTCAGGTGAACGCGAAGAGTTCTATTGATCTAGGATTCAGGTCAAGAGTTCGTGACTTTGTAGTATTCATTCATTTCATTATGGAACTACTTTCTGGTTATGACTTTGTTTTACTTTGATATCCAGTCCAGAATGCGCTATGTTAATCAAAGAATTATCTCTCTACTTACCTGTTGTGATTGGGACATGAGTGTATGGATTTAATACCTTGCGGTTCTCTTCTTAGCAGATCATTCAGGAAGTTGGGTTATTGAATGGAAGTTGCCCCTATAGAAGACAGTTCACATTTTTAAAAGTGTATATGGTTTTCCTATTCTAGCGAGAATTCTGAGTGTAGACTGTATTAACGCATATGCCTATTAATGTGTTCTTTCTTTTCACAGCTTCCAAATCCCTGCAGTTCCCTTCCCTATTCCCGATCCCTCGCTTGACCACTTCACTACTCTATGTATATGTTCATAGTCATAGAGTTGGAGATGTCAGGAGGTGGACCATTTTGAGCATCATATCCAGTCCTGAGGTGTTCCAATCCGCTGGATGCTGACAAAAACATTGTAGGTATTATAAATACAAAACCATAGTTTGCAATTAACATAAGATATGTAAATATTTTATTTGGATTAAGGCAGTGATTGTTGCACCTGTGGCTTGTGAGTGGCTGTCTGGTTCTTTATTTGACATCACTGACTAAGCAGAAAGAAAGAAAACTACTATTAAGACACTGATTATAGTACTGGAGAATGTGAGTATTGATAACTCACAGCTGGACCAACTTGGGTACTATGTGAAATTTCTTTTTAGAGTAATATTGCCTATAAAGGGGTTAAATCCCTAAAAGGATGGTTTTTGGTCTGGTTTCCCCTTCCGAAATTATTATTCAACACGATCTTTTGCCTGAACATTTTTCATTTCTTCACCAAACTTGCCCTGGGTCTGGAGGGATGAAAGGTCGCCCATGTTATATAAGCATACGTTACTGGGCTCGCATCAGGCGGACCCCTGAAGCTCTGTCTGAGGTTACCTGGTTAGATACAAGTAATAAGGTAGGTGGGATTACTAATGCCAGAAAGCTGATGTCTGCACTAGGTCTTCCAAGACCAGTGGGCCCTACAGGATCCACCGAGGAAAGACAGGCTCAAGCGACTTTATTGGGAATGTGTGGACCACCAAGAATCCAGTAAACCCAACCTGAGAAGATTAACTGCAGAATTCCATCTCCACAAACAGAAAAGACACCTGGAATCCTACCTAGATGTAATTCAGGTCCCTCAGGACGGGATGTTGTACATCCATTTTAGGTTTGGAACACTTCCTGTCTGCGAGGTAACAGCTAATTGGCACTCGCACAATTCAACCTCTAAGGATTGCCCATGCCCATGCTGCAAGAACCCGGTGGGAAAGTGTTGCCCATATTATGATTGCTTGTCCGGCATACGCCAAACCAAGGCTGAAATGGCTAAGTAGTATGTCTTTTGTCCAGCCAGACAAGAAAATTTATTTTAAATGTTCTGGTTGATAAAGTGAATTTTAAGAACCAAAAAAGATAACAAGTGGGCACAGCCCTGACCCACAACAATCAAGACAAAACAACAAAGAAATGGCCAAAAGAGCAAAGCGAAAATCTGTCTGTATACTTGTGGTCAGTGCTACAGACTCAATCTCTTAAACATAACCATACCATTGCATCACATAATATAGCATTATCATATTGCATATGGGGTTTTTTAGTCCCGGCAAGTAGGAACGGCGCAGGATTCCTCAGGATTAGGACTACACATAGCCACATAAGGGCTTACTGGGTGGCAATTTACATTCTTAGCTATACATTATGCACAAGCACTTTAGCATTTATAGCCTCTTTACAATGTTGTCCCGAGGAGGGTTGGAGCAATCAATAATAAGACTCCTAGGGCAGTGGTTCCCAAACTTTTGACTCCTGAGGACCCCCATTGAGTCACCACTGAAAGCCGGGGACCCCCAAGCAATTTGTGGGAGTTAAATTTCAAACATTAAAACAGTAATTCGAAAAAAATACACATGTGTGCACACAAAACAAATACTCAAAGTACTAAGGGTTTTGGGGCCAGATGTACGACCATTTCATTTAGCGCCTCGCAGTTGGCAACACATTGCGAGTGGCAAATTGTGAGTCGCTAAATGAAATGTACAACAGTGTGTTTAACACTGTTTGGGACTCCCAATGGGGTCGCAAATTGCGAGGTTCATTAATATTAATGAGCCTCTAGCAATTTGCGAGCCCATTGGGAATGCCAGCCCTCCCAGCGATGGTGGCCTGCTGGGCTCAGCAGGCCACCATGTCAGGGACTGCTTTTAAATAAAGCAGTTTTAAAAAAAAAATGCAGCCTGTTTACCATGCATTTAAAAAAAAAAGAAAAAAAAAATGAAACGTTTTCGTTTCATTTTCAAAGGGCAGGCAGAGGTCCCTGGGACCACTGCCTGCCCTTAAAAAATAATTGTGCATGCATTTGCAAAGGGGACCCCTTACCATTTGCGAATGCATTACCATCTACTTGAAGTAGGTGGTAATTGTGACTGTTTTGCGACCGCAAAACATTTGTACATGGTTTTGAGACTTGCTATTTGGAAGGGAATGCCTGTATAGGCCCCAAACGTGAAAACATTGTGATGTCTCCTCTTCTCATTTACATTGTTTTAATGTATGTTTTAGCATTTTATCGTTGTTTTAATACTGCTTTTTATCATTAACTTGTCAAATTACACATTGGCCCTCTGTTGCAGTCGCGCGCAAGCCGAATTGCTCATACACATTTAACTGTAACAAGTTGTTGCATGAGCTGCTTACTTTTTTATATTCCCTTTTTATTCTAACTGGTGTTTTTATAGCTTTTATGACATGAGTTGTCGAAATAAAGCCTATACAATTTAAGCATACCTTACTTAGCATATGTTTTGTGGTTCTTGTTTGTGTTTAAATATGTTATCCTCAATTTTCACAGTGATGGCACTTATGTCTTGAATTTGTTATATCAAATATTTTAAATTCATGAATTAACTTAATGTCTACTATAGTAAATTTGAAATTCTAAATTCCCTTTTTAATGACCACGTGTTGAGAGACTGAAAAGAGAGAACGCTTTGTTGTTCAATAGAGTGTACTACTACAACAAGAGCAATGTTTTTACACAATCTCCTTTGACGGCCATTCATCACTGTACCACAACAGTACTACAACGTGTCTAAAACTAAGCATTACATATTTACAAATCTAGGACCACAAATATACACTACAGCTCTACTATACCACAACACTACCACCACAACGCACTGCAACCACATTTTAACTGCAATAAAATAACAGTACTGCAATGTTGGTACTGCGAACCTACAACATAACAATACAGCAGTATATCTACAACAACAGTAACACTTAACATTATACAACTGCAGTACAAGCACTACAGAAAAAAGTAATTCATCAGTGACAGAAAAACCTGTTCACTGGCCCAAAGATTTCCATGTCACCTGGAGATGGCATTAAGGGAGGGGGCAATTCAAGAGCACACAAATGACTGTCTGCCTGAGGCATAACCAGCTTCAGGTACCCACTGCAGATATGTCCCTTGTGACTCAGGGAAGTCAGAAAACATGGATCAATTCCGACAACCAGATGAGAGTATGAGTTGCAAACTTTTCTTTTACCAAATCCTAAACTTCACCACCACCAGGGACCCCTCGCGCCATGACACAACACTAGAACAGTGCCTACCTTTTTTCAGACTTGGCAAATACATTTCATAAAATTCACCCATTGTATGGAGCGTTGTAAGCGACTCGCCAACCTGAATTACATGAAGCAGAGAAAAGGTCTAAAGGGATAAACCCACTCGATGAGAAAGGAGGGCACCATCGCTTTCTGAACAAGAGAAAACAGAAGAGACAACCCTCCACGACCGCCTCCTCATGGGAAGCACTTAGAGGCGGCCATTGCTGACTTCCACACATGACTAGAATGGCAATAGCCCGCTAGATTGTTCCTTCTGGACTCTTTCCCTAGCTTTCAGTAAATATGCTTTCCAACTTCTGCAAAGTTGCCTAGAAGGCACAGAAGATACGATACGTCACACAGTGCAACAGATGGACAGGGTTTTTAACCACTGGAAACAACAATATCCCCTCCCCCCACCACCAATGCAGTCTTCTACTAACAGACTTGGCTTCCTCACTGTAGAAACCTGAGGAGGTGGAACCTAAAACACAGACATAGGGTTGGGCAATAGGGAATTTAGGATAATTCCAGACTGAACAGTATGGAAGGCTGGTTGTGTAAGGGCAGAGTTATTCATGGACGGTCTGTACTATGGACCTGGTGACTCACTGGACTAATGAGAGTATTCCAGGATTCAGTAGTAGACTACATGTTCAGATTCCAGTGAATACAGTCAGTCGTTCATCCTTCTGAGGTCAATAACATATTAACTATCAAGTTAGGTCAAATAAAAATCTATTATTTTCGTCCAAGATGCTCTAAGAGGTGAATGCGTGCTTTTAAATTACACATATTAAGTTATATTACTTGGGGAAGTCCTGCATGGCTGTGTGAAGCTGAAAAATGTTGTTTTCCGGCTTTAGTGAAGGTTTCAAAACTTCTGGCTTTACCCATTGGAGAGGAAACATATGCACCTCCTTTAAGAAGCCCTCCATCAATGACGGTGCCACGATTATGAAGTCACCTCTTGGACCACATTGAGTTAATCACAGGCTTGGTTGGTGACATGGAGGCAGAAATTGCAAAAAATGATTTTATGAGGTGAACAGACTTGGGATGATACTTCGATTACCCCATTGAGATCCTCACACTGCCATGTGGAAACCTGGATAGTAAATGCTTCTCTCACAAGGAAAACATAGGTGGTGTAAATTTAGGATGGTGAATTCTCCATTCTTTTTCCATATCTACCTTTGCTCATCACGTAGGACAATGTCATCAATGTGGCAATGGAGTTCGCAGTGAGGAAAATCTTGGACATGTCATATGAATTGGTAATGGAGGTTGCACATTTCAGTGTATCTAAAAAGGGCCTTCATTATACAAAGTGAGCAGATGACCGATATTAAGCACTACTAGGTCTACAACTTCCTGGGACTCCTGTATAATCAGCAGAGTCAATGTCACGCAATTATCTAGTGACTTCGCTAACAGCAAAATCAATCAGAAATGTTCCAGGACAGCATAATGTTAAAGTGAATGAAGGTAGGAAATAGCTCCACCTGGGCAGTGACACAGAGTATCTCTAAGCCATGACAAGTACACACTCATCTCTGCTTCCGAGAATGCCAGAAAGCTAATTTCATCCTCGTCAGAGTGCCTATCAATGTATCCCCTCTTCCAATAATGTTCAACGTCACTTATTAGCACAGTCTTTAATTAAAATCAGTATCAATTTAACATTAACTACTTGGATGGTGGGGGCAAACCTTTTAGACAGCACTCCTATGCCTGCTCTTTAGGAGAGTATAATTAAAAACCCCTGCTCCAAGTGCCTTTTTAATTTTAAATGCGGTCTTTGAGAGCAACAGATCATATCCCCTCCAACAAATATTGCCAATATATTTTATATTTATTTTATATTTTATATATTTACCTATTTTTCTACAAGGCATATAAGGAATGGTCGCCAACTCAAGCCCAAGGAACTAATACCCCGAAATTGCAGAACAGGACTTAATAATGCTGTTGTGTAAATATCATTATCATGGGAATATCATGACGCCCACTAGATTGACAAGAATAGGCCTGTTACTGAGTTGCTTCTACTCTTATCATTTAAATTCAGACAACCAGTTTCCATGCTCGATCTGCCCCTTATCTTGTCTGCCCAATGAATGAGTGTCTTACTTTTCTTGCTCCAGACTTCACTAGGTCTTTAAGAATTAGTGAGCGTTTTAAAGTATACATTCTGCTATGAGACAAATTATTGAGATCATTTACTCACTTTTCAACTTTCCTACACCCATTGCCCTTTACAATTTACAGCAGAGCACTACCACATTTTGGTATGCACCTTGTTTGTGCTAAAAATAAAATTATAAATATGCAATTTTTAGAGATTTGTTTTCCATCTTCTGTACAAACCACGAATAGATTCTATGATTCACCAATCTATCACACTGCAAATAGTTGATGCAAAAATAAGTACTGAAGAACACCTGGAACTTCAGACATGGGCTCTAAACTGAGAGCATGGGAGCTGCTTCGTCTAAGGATGAAGAATGTGCACTGTAGGACTTCCAAGCTTACTGATCCACCCAGGATATTGGAGCTACACACCTTTCCTGTAATTCCATCTTCCATTCCTTCTGGACATTGCTCATCAGGTCTCGGTTGTAAGAGAAAGGGCTTAGGTGCTTGGCTGATCAGTGAATGGTTAGATGTGATTGACAGTTACTGGGCCTATATGGCACAAGTGCGACCGTCCGCATCCTTAACAATATTCACCTTTGTGAAATTGAGTACTTGAAGCAGGCCTATTTAGGAACTGGACAACTTTAATATTCTATCTCTTCAGTTTTCTCAGTATGTATGTTGTTTAATAGTGTTTGTCCGGTTTGGTTTTTGTTTTCGTTAATAAGCTTTTTCCAGATCTTTACATTTGTTTTCCAATATGCATGGCCTAGTTTCCTTCCCAGGGCACTCTTTTTCGATGGGATTCCTTGTCTGCACAGGATGAGATCCTACATTGAAGCTCGATGTTGAACCGGAGGTGTGTTTACATTTCGTCTGCAAAGTTTTGCACGATTTCGAATCTTCGCCAATCATGAAGTTGCTGCTTTACCTTCACCTGAGCAAAATGTAGTTCATTTTAGTAAGATCATTTTCATCGTATTGTGAGTTCAATTTAACTATAATTACACCAGCTGGAAAGTGTAAGCAGAGTTTTTCTATGTGAGTTTCTTTTGCAAACTTTTCTGTGGACATGGGCACATGTTTGCAGAATTGTTCTCTGCAAGTTGATGTTTTGCAGAGTGTTTCTATGCTTCATGGCTTTGTGCAGGAAAAGCCCACTAACTGTTTTCTGCTAAGTATATCCTATGCAAACCAGTTTATTAATTTTAAAACGGGATTTCTTCAATATCAATTGTTGCATAAAACATAACTGTTCCATTGCTTTCATAATTACTGTGAAATATTCACAGCAATCATGAACCAAAGTAGACTTGGCATCCTTGGCGGGGTTTCCCCTGACTTTTTGCCTTCTGACTTCCTGTTTTGCTGGCTTTAGGATTCTGAGCACTTTACCACTATTGACCAGTGCTAAAGTGCATCTACTCTTTCCTTAAAACATGGTAACATTGGCATATCCACAATTGGCATATTTAATTTACTTATAAGCCCCATGTAATGTGCAATATATGTGCCCAGTGCCTATAAACTAGATACTACTAGTGGGCCTGTAGCACTGATTCTGCCACCCACTTCCCTTCATGCTTTAGGCCAGCCACTGCAGAGCCTGTGTGTGCAGATTTGAACTGCAATGTCGCCCTGGCAAGTTAACCCTCCTGCCAGGCCCAAACCTTCCCTTTTAAAATGTATAAGCCACCCCCTATGATAGGCACTGGACAGCCTCAAGGGTAGGGTGCAGCGTATTCAAAAAGTTAGACATGTACTTTTGAGTTTTACATTTCCAGATAGTGAAACTCATACATTCGTTTTTTACTACTGCAAGGCCTATCTCTTCCATAAGTTAACGTTGGGATTACCTTATTACACTTTATAAGTGTAATTTCCAATTGGGAAAAGATAGACTTTGAGTTTGGTGTGTCTGGTCTCACAATTTAAAATCACAACTTAAGACAACATTGGATTTTAAGTTACTAGTCTGAAAATTGCACTTTTAGAAAGTTGTCCTTTTCTTACTTTAACCATTCTGTGCCTTCTGCCCGTCTCTGAATACACGTCTAGGGTGGGTGACAGCTGGGCTTTGTGGCAGCCACACAAGGAGGAACTTAGGTTTGACTGATGGGTCAATCTGTGCAGGATGGGAGGGAGGAGCTGACATTTAAACCTGAATAGGTTGTGCCTGTCCCCACACAAACAGCTGCAGACCCGCCTGTAGTGAGTCTGGAGCCAGGGCGGGGACTTTCTACACTTCAAAAGGTTCTCTGTGAAGTCTGCCCTACTTCAAAGGCACAACTGGGTATAAGTACTGGACCCATGACACCGCTGACTCAATACACTTCTGGGGACCTGAGGACATTCTACCAGGGAAGAAGACTGCTGTGCTGTTTAAAAGACTGTCACTTTGACGGACTGTGATGGACTCTTGTTTTGCTGTGCCTACTGCCCTCCGTGCCTGGGAGTGAGAAAGACTGGACTTGCATCTCTACATACCCAGAACCAAGGTGACTCCAAGGGCTTGCTGGCTTGCCTCCTGTTCTGAAGTCTCAGGGACATCAAAAACTTCTAACAACCCTTCTACAGCATTTGAACTCTGCCAACTGTGAGTCCTGCCATGCCATGCAGTGACAATCCAGTCCTGAGCCCTTGAAAGTGAGTTTTCCTGTGATGTACTTGCAAAATCCACGCCTAGCCGTCGCTCCACCGGTCTGAACCAACGCTTCTCCCCTCGACGCATCTCCGCTGCCACCGAAGACACTCGCATTGCCGACTACAGAGCTCGGCGCCGATGCATCTCCTTTATGGTAAAGGGTTCGCCGGTGATTTATCTCCGACTGCGGGGATCGTAATGCCGCACACTCCATCCAAGGTACTTTTCGGCGGGAGAAGATGGGTCCCTGCATCTGACGCGCTCCATCGCGATCAGCCTGAACTTTTGGATTTACCCCGGTCAAGCGCAAACAGATATCCCCAGTTGGCGCTTCATGCTTTAAGCACTATATTTGTCGATATTCTTTAAAAACTCATACCTTTGATTCTACTTATTGGATTTTTGTCGTTTTGGTCTTGTTCAGTTCAATAAATTCAGTTCTATTTGTCTAATCTGGTTTGGATTCTTTTTGTGTGGTGTTTTCACTGTTGAACTGTTGTAAGTTTTGCACAAATACTTTACACATTGCCTCCTACGTTAAGCCTGCTTTCCTGCTCTGTGCCAAGCTACCACAGGGTGAGAGAAGGTTAATTTATGGTGTGTATCTAACTTGCCAACTAGAGACCCAATTTCTAACATGGGCTCATCAGGCACCAATAACCGTGGGCAAGTTAAAAGTAAAAATTATAATTTCCAAAACATACATGAGCATAGGTGCTTAGCGCAGGTATAAACACAACTCCAGAAAACTGTGACAACTGATCAAGGTGGGAATTTCTAGTGCACTACTATGAAATAATCATAAAGTAGTTGCTCAGACTGTCTGGGAAAGTCAAATCTAATTGTACAGAAATTAATAGCTACGCTCCAGATAAAGTGCAATATTAATAAATCTATTTTGTTCCAGAAAAATGGGCCAGGAATGCACTTTAAGGTTTGATGAGTGCTGGGCACAGATTCTCTCTAAAGTGCACTATACTGTGTAGTGACTTAATATCTCTTCAAAAGAGTGGAATGAGGTGACTATGATGCCGATTTTTAAAAGTGGAGAAAGTGCTTCCCGTTCAAACTATTCTTTGCTTTACCAATGTTTAGGTCAAGCCTGACAGAAACTGCAAGCTGCCTGATTTCCAAGTCCTATTGGGGGCATACCAAGAACTTACAGCAGCTTACATCACCCCCATTGCTTACTATTGGTTAACTTTATTGTCATTCTCATTAGATTGTTTCTCATTCAATTACTTTCCTTGTCTATCTTGTCTTTGTCCATCCCCTAAAGCATAGCCTCTATATCATTATTTTGATTGGCTGACTTGTGTCCCTCCACTACGCACTTTAAGTGAAGTTTTTTTCTGTTTAAGCACTCCATCAGAGTGCATGCGTTTTCCAACTCTCTTACTTCCCCCCTAAATATATGTTTCCCAGTTCTTTATTGCCATCTTCCTCAAATTCTTCTCCCTCTGTCCCTGTATTTTTTTTCCTCATATGCATCTTCTCCTGCCCTGCATGTTGTTTGTTCTCTCCCTCGTGCCTCCTCTGCTAATATTTTTTTAATATACATATTTTTGGAAGGGCCAGGTAGCAAGTTGCTGCTTTCCCTAAAAAAAAGTGTCTTCGCGCACTTACAAGTATTGAACAATCTAAGTGTCATCCACCCTCTGAGATCAGTCATTAAAAGATGCAAGAAAACGAGGTCACCTCCAACAGCGAGTGCTTCAATGCGCAAGAGGATGCTGAGCGAGCTGAAAACTAGAATGCATGGGAATGCATGGTAGAAGGATTGCTATTATCAGGGGGTAGCTTTGAGGGGGGGTGTTACATCCCCCCCCCCGAAGATGTATTCAGTAGTAAATAGTTGGGTACAGGTGTTTTCAGTAGGGTGTGGTGGGATGTCTGTTGGATTTCACCCTTGATTTTTACATGCGCACACAGACAACATACACACTCTCTCTCCCTCTCGCCTCTGCCCTAAAACTTGGTATATTTGAAAACGATTTTGTTTTAAGTACCTCTAACACTCAACACTCCCTCTTTCCCCAGCCTCTTAAGTCCCCCTCGTGTCCTGCTTCCCAAAATGGATTTTAACAAGATATGCCAGCATGATTGTTGGGGAAATCTGAAGCTTACACCCCATCACCCCCCCCCACCCCCCAATCTTACTGACCAAGCTAAGCCCCTGCTAATGTGCAAGGCAACGACTTGCGTAGATCCACTTTCTGGACAGTATATAGAGAGCCAAATAGGCTGTTCTCACTTCCCACAAAAGATCTGGAAAACATTCCTGGATGTACTACTGGAGGTCACTCTTACTGTGGCAATTATTGTCTACTTTCCATTTTCAAAGCTGGCTTCAAAATGAATTTCAAAAATTGTCCTTCACAAATCATACAAAATTGGCCCATTTGCATGATGCAACTCTTACTCTAAAACAAACAACTTCAATTACTATACTAGTTACGTTACAGGATTATAAGCAACAGAGCACCTTGAAGTCATGAGAGCTCAGGCAAGATGTTTGCAATCTTTCCAAATGTTTACTTTCTTGCAGTTACTAAAATATAGCTCACTTTTGTCTACATCACACTTAGTAACTGTATCTGTTTTAAGATATTGCTTAGGGGTCTATATATTTTTGTGTTTGATGACTTACACAAAAACAAAGGAGCCATTAAATAAGACGAAACCAAGCACTGTAAAGTGTTACAAAATTGGGTACTGCCTCCTTCTCTGCCAGTTTCCCCTGCCTTAAGGTGAATGGTGCCCTCTGACTCAGAACTACATCAGGCAAATTGGCCAAAAGCACTCTAGCACAGCAAATGTTATACCCTCCAACACAACTTTGATCCTTAAAAACAAATGCTAATCATGTCGAGTCTGATCTTCAATGCACCTCTACAAAAAGAGGTGACACTACTGCTAGACCAGAAAATCATACAGCCCCCATAAGGGTCTTAGCCCATCAAGTCGGAGTAGGGTTTTGTGGTTGTACTTTGGGCATTGCTCACTACATTTGAGGACAGATTACGGCAGACTAGGATTAGGCATCCCCTAAAATCAACATAACATTGATCACTTACAATCAGCTGTCCCGATACCTAAAGATTCGGCGGTCGACCTAGAAGCCGGGGAATGGGGTTCGAAAGAGTTGGATTGGGATCACAAATCGGCCCGGGCACACCCCAAAAAAAGTGGCCCATATATGCATATTGCCTTTCCACAAAACAATGCTTCAGAGAAGTTGTATGAAAAGAAAGGGGGTGGGGGCATGTTTTACTAACTTCACATAGATAAAAAAAAAATGCACAGATTAATTCACACTGCTGAGCCACACATGCATGCAAGTGAGACCACTTCTGCTTAGGCCCCCTGCCCCCGCTCAATCAGCACACATTAATGGGCGGGCACAGTGACAGAAAGGGATTGTTACCTCCGTCCATTTCTAGAAAGGCTACTCATGTACCCATGGGCCGCTGGCGGCATACTAACAGCACAGACAGCCCACAGGCTGCCCAAAAAAGCAGCCCACGTCTAGAACTCAGCTACAAGCCATCTTGCCATTTCCCGAGTGTTCGCCTTACCAATTCGACCATGGGGTTCGAGTCTCTTCAGGGACACTCAACATCCTGTGATTCTGGGCAAATCACTAAATCTCCCCGTGCCTAACAAAATGAATGTGTCCGTCTGTAACACAACTGGTGCTCATATAAACCGCTCTGATACCTTTGGGTCGAGTTTATACTACATAAAACTCCCCCAAAAAAATGAAAAATTGATCGCAATAATTCCGGACGAGTTACAACTTGGGCAACAGTTTCATGTTCAGCCATGCGTGTTTGCAACCAACGGTTCCTCTAGCTCAGGGATGAATGAGCACTGAGTGGCACACTCTGGAATCCAATGGGCTTCTTCTAGTAGGCTCAAACCATGTGATGAAAACTCGCCAGCTCCACTAACATGTGACTACGCAGCCGGCCTTCTTCAAAGCAAAGTGGCTTTCCGAGAGTCAACGAGATATTACAGTGAAGGAAATTACACATAGATCCAATGCGCCGCTGCCAGTTGCTCCCACTACTCAACAGATATAAAAATCTCAGTCCTACATAAAAGACAGTGAGAGAGCAAAAATATCCCAACCTATATCAGGAACAGACAACGCTAATACTTTATATTTGGAGCCACTGCAATCATGTATTTAAAGTCTTTGATTCAAAGACCACAGCTAAAGCTCTCCATCAAATGCCGAAGAATGTTCATGATACAACCTCTCCTGGCATGAACAGTAACACCAAATACACATCTGAACAAAAATATGCCCCTGTGCTCAGCTGCTACAAAGCACACTGGTCAGCTACAAAAAAGCTTCCGATCAAGGCATCTCTCAGCCCCAGACTAAAACATATAGATCTAAACTACGAAAACTAAAAGGGAAAAAAACGACTGCTGATATTTCAGAAAGGTCTTAAAATAGAACTGTTTTGACGCAGTAAGGATTTAATACCAATTTCCCATTTCAGAAGGCTTGCATAACCACGTTTAAGTGGAATATGAACGTCAAACCCTATCTGGAGTTGGAGCGAGACAGCTTTGAGCAGAAAACTGAAAAATGAAGATTTTATTTGGTAATAATCAACTGGGGTCATTCAAATGTGCCAGATTGGTGTGAACAGTGCGGCAAACTCAGCTGAGACAGAACGCAGTTTCAGTTCATCTAAATTTATTAACTCTTAAAGACGTGGCTAAAGACAGCACCAAAATATTGGTTTCACTTTTCTCCACACAAAACACAAATGTTTCCTCTTTTCTGTTGAATGCAAATATTTTAAAACTCTTCTTTGCAAAGTGTGCTGCGTTGCTGTTTTGAATAAAAGCTTGGCCGTGTTACCTAACCCTGCGGTGTTCCATTCAAGAGTTGTTTCATTGAAATCTAAAAGCCAAATGTTCACCATTAACTTCTGCACAACACCAAGGACATCAATAGTGAATTATTGTGGCTCTTACCTCACAAATTGGGTATAGGATAACCACAAAATTCCAGAGGCTGGATTAGGGATGCCACAATAATGTATAGCGATCTATATTTGTAGAAAATGCTCAGGCTTAAATCTAGCAGTAGAAATAAAAGGCCGGCAGCAGAACAGTTGGAGCTGTCAGTATACCCCTGCTGCAGGGCATGCTTCTGTCTCGGCCACAGCTGTCCTCCATCTCCATTGCATGCATTGGAACATAAGTCATTCTCTGGACTCCCTAGCACTCATCAGCCGGGCAGGATGGGCGCTTCATAGAGCAGATTTCAGGGTAGTGTCCTCTAGCTGGCAGTGCAGGTGATGGCCACACCATAGTTGATCTTTGAACCTCCATCTCCTTCCTAGGCCAATGGCTGAAGGCCTCAGAAACCCGCATCACTGCCAGAGATGGTGCTCAGATACAAGTCTTCCACTCAAGCTTCAGAAGCAATCACGGAGAGTTCACTACTTGAAGCTAGGAGACTGTGTGCTGGCTAGGAGGCACAAGCCAGCAAGGGCACACAAGCAGGGTCTACCATGCAAAGGACCTGTATCCACCGTACTGAAGAACCTAAAATAGACAAATGACGCACGCAACATGTGCATTGTGATAACATACAAAATTCTGCTTTTTCATTCTTTATGTGACACATGCAGGTTTTGGCACAGAGTATCAGAGATAGAAGAGGAGTTGGCCTCACAGCTAGGGCGGTCGACCTCGAATCTGGGGAACTGGGTTCGAGTCTCTGCAATGACGCTGAACATCCTGTGATTCTGTACTGAGAAAAAGGGGGTCCCAGCAAACAATAAATATAAACAGTTCAATCTAAATGAATACAAGGCACTTAATGCGCATACACTGTATTTATTCACAATGTAACTGTACGCTAGTTAAATTTCTTTGGATGAACAATCATAGGATGTAGAGTGCCCCAGGAGGGAAGGGAAGTGAAAAAGTGTGGGTAGTGTCGGTAAGGGATAGTGACAATAAAAACAACCAAATAGCCCAACTGTACTGGCATGTCAATTTCCAATTTAAACAGACAAATGACCATAGGTTCTATAAATCATTAAATACAAATCATACTTCACATAACACATTGCATGTTATAAATGATGGGGTGAAGCTGATAAACACAAAACAGTTGTCGACGTTTCGACCCTCTACATATCGCAGGAATTAGTTAAACCCTGGGACCCCCTTTTCTCAGTACTGATATTACCCAGGTCCCAGTGACTATGTTTGGGTGAACCCTTTCGTTATACTCCATCCTGTGATTCTGGGCAAATCCCTTAATCTCCCCGTACCTAACAAAAATGAATGTGTCCTCATGTAATGCAACTGGTGCTCATGTAAAGTGCTCTGATACCCGATTCGGGTCAAGTTCGCGCTATATAAAACTGCAACAAAAAAAGAGATCTGTAGAATACACTCTGCCACAACGCGCGTGCCTGTAGTTTCTCCAAACCAATCCCAAGCTCTACTAAACACAGCACTCACGCTCTACATCTTCACAGTGACACATATATTTATCAAACAAATCCTCACCCATCTCCAAAATGGCCCTTCACTAACAAAACACATCCAAAACGAACCTTCCAATTCTGCAGGCCCTATTACAATTCAAGAAAAAAAACAGTGGCAATCTGCTTGACACCCATCTTATATTCCAATGACTCTCAAGAAAAAAAAAATACATCTGAAACTATCTGTTCTAGCAGTTAGAGAACATCCTTCTGAAGGTTTTGTTCAGTCCAAAACGCGGCCAACCAATGGCAGGAACACAAAGAAGCACAATTACAAGTCTGGGGTGTCCAACAGCGCTCTCCAGTTAAGGGTCATCTCAAAGTTGTGATCATACTCTTGGACTTCCAACTGCCTCCAAATGGTGATTTACCAAACGGATTGACCTGGATCGAAAGAACATGTTCTTCCCCATTCTATCATTCCACTTATGAAGATCAAACTAGACAAGCACATGCCTGTCTAAGCTAAGCTACATGTATCCATCAAGTGCCACACCCTCTGTTCTATGCCAAGCTTGTTAGATGTTCACATCATGTGCAAGAGAACTCAACTGGCACTACTAAAAGAATACTGTGCCTCGAACGCTCACACAGTCCTTCAGCTTTCAATAGACACACTCACCCTTATCAACAGTAACAGACGGTCATGTGCTGAAGATGGAGGTCGGACAATCAAACTGTGGCAAAATAAATCACATCAAGAACTAAGTAACCCTATACAAACACGTTCTTCATTGCAAGTGCAAACATTCCACCTCCGGTTGGCTCCACAAATTCTCGCCTTACAAACACCTCTCATTAAATTCCATTTTCCATCAATTGTGATTTTCTAGGCACTTTTTTCAACCAGAAAACACAACTCCCCCAATGACCACCATTTTACGACGTATTATAAGAAAAGGTATTTCTTGCCAGATGTTTTAACGGAGCTAAAAGTGATAAGCTACCAAGCTCCTGATGAAGCTGAAATTCCAAGGGCAATTTATAAAGTATGATTCAGGAAGAAATTACTTTCCAGATGCAAACGTACTTTTTTTTTTTTTAACTGCACAGGGATTCTAGGCCTCGGTTATAGTCACTTACTTTTATTTGAATATGAAAGGTATAAGGGTTTCATTCTGTACCAGGCAGAATAAAATGGGGAGCAAGGAGCTAGCTTCCACTGGGTTCTTTTCTGTGGGCTAGGTGTGGGTTTTCTCAAAAACGTTTTAATGGGGGGGCGTGGCCAAGATGGCGACCTAGGAGGAAGCTGGTTTCAGAGGCTACCCGCTCCGAACTCCCCTCGCCGGCCAAATCCCCCTTAAAGCTCCCCCTCAGAGCACGGGATTTGGCGAGGAGAAGAGCACACGGCGGGTGCCTGACACTCTGGTGCTTTTTGAGTTCGAGTGAGGCGGCGAAGACCGTACAGTGCCCGGACCCGGGCACCGTGGAATGGTGTCCTAACTGGGAGGACGCGGGAGCACCCCACAGCGAGACCTGAGCAAGTGTCTCAGTACCAAGAGACCCGGCGCGTCAACTGGAGGTGGGTCGCCACATTGGAGAGCCGACGGATCGCAGCTGCGGCGACCCCGCGGTACAGCGGGAGACTGACTGCGGCCCCCCGTGGAAGCGCGAAAATTGAGGCCGAGGCCTTGGGGCCTACATCAAAGTCGCGGCAATCCGGGCGCTGCCCCCGCGGCATCCCGCAAGTATCCTGCGGCCTGAGGGAGCAGCGCGATATTAGAGAAGTGAGCGCACATCAGGCGCCGACTCCCCGGGTGATTTTGGTGCCCCCGCGAGAGCTGACCCGAACATCACAAAATGGCGGCGTAGTGGACAGAGCGCCCGCATTCTTGAACCAGCAGCCACAACCGGAATCTCCGTGCCTACGAGACTTGAGCGAGCTGGCCGGGGTTGAACAGCCCGCATCGGAAGGCGGCTGGAGCATACCGGCAGGAACATTACAAACCTGCGAGCAGCATGTTTCAGCCCCCCGCTGATCACTAGCGAGAGGAGGGTCGCACCACACGTGGAGGCACGCAGCGCGAGGCCGGGGCTTTGAGGCCTACACTAGTAGGGCGGCGGCCCGAGTGCTGACTCCCAGGGCCCGGTCGCGAAGCTCCGCCGCCTTGGGAGCGTGTGGGGGAGGCGCCTGAGGCCCACTGGGGCCTGGGCCTGGTGTACTGCGGGGCCATGGACAGGCCCTCGAGCACTGGGCCCACAACGTGGAGGGAGAGCAGGCAGCGGGACCAGGTGGGCCACAACCAGGTGAGCGGCGGCACAGAGCGGAAGGCGCGAGGGGCCCAGGGACACCGGGGATGGATGTTAGAGATCTCCGGTGGCACTGCTGAGAGGTTGACAGCTGAAGGCCATAGCAGAGCAACGGGGAGGCCAGGGTCTCTCGCAGGGACCCAGGATTTGGTGGTGCTGCTTCGCCCCCCGACCCACATCAACACTCAATCCCCCGGGGGCGATGGGGTAGACCCACGCGGACCAACCCAAGCGCCCTCCTCCTCCTGCTTTATACGCGGTAACCTCAAGGGGGAGAGCAGCCCCATAGCACCCCACAGAACAAAGCAGACACAGTTCCATAGGTCTTCGGCCTGGCATGGCCAGCACCAGGAAAAAAGGGGAGCGCACGCTGACAGACATGCTTCTTAAGGGCCCACCTAAATGGGACAGAGGGCCCTCCTCCCCGGCCACGTTGAAACACCAAACAGACTCGGGAGATGGGGAGGTGCCCATCACCAAATCATTTCTAGACCCTGTTCAACTCCTTGAGGGAAGATTTCCATACATTAAAGCAGGAAGTTGCCGGAGAAGTTCGGGAAATACGCAGGGATGTGGACGGTCTGGGTGAGAGGGTAGCGGAAATCGAGGACTCAGATCAAACCAGAAGCGAGGAAATCGAACACATACAGAAAGAACTTCTCCGCCTACACGATCAACTGGTAGACCTACAGGCGCACGCTGAGGATCTCGAAAACAGATCTCGGCGCAACAACATACGGATTCGGGGGGTCCCATCCAAAGCAGAAGGGGTGTTCATCACTGAATACTTACAAGATCTATTCCGAGAGATCTTGGGGGAGCCGGCGACCTTTGAAGTCTGCATTGACAGGGAACACAGGGTGGGGCTGGCGAGGCGCACACCTGCTCTGCCGCTGGACATCTTTGCCTTTTTACCTGACTTCCCCCTGAAAGAGAGGATCCTGCGTGCAGCCCGACAAAAACAACCTCTACAATATCAGGGTCACCCGTTGGCCCTTTTCCAAGACCTATCAGCCATTACACTGCAAAAGAGAAAGGTGTTCAAGGTCGCCACAACGTTTTTTGCGAGACAAGGGGATTCCGTACTCGTGGGGACACCCCTTTCGACTGATCTTTAAATGGAACGGAACTCTCCAACAATTGCGATCCCTTCAAGACACTTGTGCCCTGCTAGGCATTGAACGCGACGAAAGTCCGCCATCACCGAGGCCATCCCAACAATCCTTGCGTGGAGGGTGGCAAAGAGTAGGTCGTAGAAGACACCCGGTGCAGACCTGAAACCAGATACGGCCACCATGGCCCAAGAACGTGCCATGGCCATCGAGGAGGTGTCCAAGGACACATCACCAGCGGACTGAGCTGGCAGCGTGAGGGGGATACACATGCAATGCAACAACGCTGATCCGGGGAGGGGCGAAGGGGTCACCTTGGTTACACATTCCACAGTGACTTTTCACCACGGGTCTGTGATATAAGTTTCCTGGCCCGGGACTATGAGATGCTATGAGGGTGTTGGGGTTGGGGGTTGGGGGGCGGGGGGGGGGGGTGTCATATTAAGTTGGTTTGTTGGGGAGGGGGGGGAAGGAGGGAGGTGGGCTGGGAGGGAGGGGCGGGCGTTGGTTGAGTTGCAGGGTTAGGGAGGGGGGAGGGCACCAGTGTGCCGACAGGGTCTGGGGCCCACACAAGAGGTGCAGCTCGAGCGGCTCTCGCCAGAATAGGCAGTTACTACACCTCTTCGGTGAGATGTCTGGGGCCACGTTAAAGGTTCTTACTTTGAATGTGAAGGGGCTCAACAACCCCATTAAGCGGAGGGCGGTCCTATCGTATTTAGAAAACTCGGGTGCCGCTATATGTTTACTTCAAGAAACCCATTTGCTCACCAAGGACTGGCATAGGTTGAGGTCCCGAGCATTCCCTCACCAGTTTTTTTCCTCCACTACCGACAAAAAGGCGGGGATTGCGGGTCTATTTGCCAAACACTTTCATGGTCAAATTGGAGACAAGGTCGGAGAGATTAGAGGCAGGCTTCTTGCACATAGCATCAAGGTGGGTGGCATGATATTGACAGTGGGATCCCTGTACGCCCCTAATAAGAGTCAGCAGCCTTTCTTAACAAGCATTGGCATAGCCAATAGGTCTCGCCTTTGGGACCTTATAAGTGAAAAGCGGGACCTATTGGCTATGCCAATGCTTGTTTGTTCCAGTGGTTACTGAAATGAGCCTGACGTTCTACTCGTCTGCAGTTTTCCCTGAGCTGGCGTGGGAAACAAACCCATGAAGGAAGGTTGAGAGGAGCACATGACACCCCCATGAGGATTGTAAAAGACACTGTCGATTTGGTGTCAATGCGCAAGTGCAACAGAAAATGAATGTGGAGCGTCGCTGAAAGAAAGAGGAACTAGCGTGATATGCTGTAAAGTGAAAGAGACACCATGTTTAAGTGTAGCTGGAGGATTGTTTTTTAATAGCGGAAAAAAACAAACTTGTGAAAGCAATTAGTTGAGGCGAGCGCAAGACATCCCATCTCTAAAAGTACATTTTTGATATAAAGACCACTGTCACATTGACGCAGTTCGATATTGTGTGTTGCAGCGGAGGCACAGCGCAAGGTAATCAGATACAGTGGGGGAGAGATAAAACAAGAGCGGCCGGGAAACTGAAAGTACGGCCGGCCAGCCATGATTAATTATGGGAGGAGAAGCCGCAGAGCGCACGCTGGGCGAAGCCCTTTGATGTGCTGTGCGGCCGTGAAAAAATGCAATTAGGAGGGAGGGAGGGAGGCTGATGCGCGTGCTTGTTTGGTCACGTGATTCACGTGAACTCAAAGAAAACCGCAGCAAAAAGCCCTTGGTTTGACGAGCTTTTTGAGCACTTGAATTCTCGCTCCGCTCAATGCGCTTGCGCGCATTGATAGGTCGCGAGACCTAAAAACGGCCTGTCAGAGGCTTTACGCTCCCCAGACCTCTTCCTACTCATGGGAGGGGACCTCAACCTGGTTATGGATAGAGAGAGGGACAGATCTGGCCAGCGCTTTGGCAAAACAGGCGCACTTTCGGCGGACAGGAAAGACTGGTTGGTACAGAGGGGGCTGGTGGACTTGTGGTGGGCTAAACACCCCAGACCTCCCACTACACATTCTATTTTCATGTGCACGACACGTATGCCAGACTGGACCACTTCATAGGCACCTCTGAGCTGGGGATTCAGATAGAGGATGTGGACATCGTCCCGGCCGCCATCTCGGATCATGACGCCGTGGAAATAACGCTTAGAGTCCCACGCATCAAGACATCACCGGGCCGGTTGAGGGAAACCCTCCTGCAACGAAGGGAGGTAGCCCAGCAGCTTCACAAGCGCATCACTGATTACATTGAGCTTAACGACCGGCCGGACACGCCTGTGGAGGCCGTGTGGGGGGCCCTAAAAATGGTGGTGAGGGGGGAACTGATGCCATCTCAGCGGCAGAAATCAAGGACCGCAAAAATAAATGAGAATCCCTAGCGGCTAAAGTGGTTGAATTGGAAAGGGTACACAGTCGCACGGGAGCTCCAAGAATCTGGAAACAGCTAAAAGTCGCCAGGGCTCAGCTGGCAGGTCTAGACACAGACAGGGCCGAATATACTGCCCTCAGACTCCGGCATACGTACTATGTGGGTGGAAACGGGACGCCTCCTGGCAAGTGCACTTTGGGCCAAAATCCAGCACTCTAAAATCTCAACCCTACAAGATGAGCACGGGAAGGAGATACATGACAAGTTACAAATCGCAGAGGCGTTCAGGGACTATTATGCATCTCCTTACCAGGCAGACCCCCAACCTTATGCGAGCGCAGAGGCCTATCTACACGGCGCAGCCACCACTGCGCTTAACATAGACAGTGCAACGTCACTGGACGCACCTACCAGACTGGAGGAGGTGGTTAGTGCAATCTCCCGTCTCAAACCCCTGAAATCACCAGCAGCCAGAGGCTTCTCGTCTGGTTTTTACAAAGTTTTCTGCCCGGTAGTCGCACCGATTCTTACCAAACTTTTTAACTCTTTCCAAGGTCCCGGCTCCATCCCACCTGACATGTTGGAGGCCGACATCATAGTGTTGCCTGAGCCGGGCAAAGATACCACCCACTGCGCAACCTACCGGCCGATATCCCTACTTAACCTGGACCTCAAACTTTTCACCAGGGTGCTTGCCTCAAGGCTGGGACCACGTCTCCCGGGGATTTTAGACACAGATCAGTCGGGCTTCATCCCTGGTAGGCAGTGTAGCGACAATACCAAAGACCTCGCCATATAACCAAGTGTGAAGTAAAACATGGTAATATTTAATTGAGAGCAAGGGGAATGTGTAAATTTAAAGGCTTTAGATTGAGGTCATGATTATATTCTTTTCTAAAATACGCAGGGAAGGAAATAATATTTTAATTTGGAGACAAACAGCTCCGGTGATTGAAAAGATACTTGCCAGGAAGGAAATAATTCCTAGGTAAGCAAATAGTTTTCAAATTGAATGGAAACTATAGATTAGAAAAGGACACAAGCATCATTTATTTTCTCTTGATTTTTAGCTTAATTCAGACGGGACCAAGCCCATCTAGGAGACAGTCTTTTGGAGATGTCATCATGATTGATGAGGTACGGGTTCCCTGATTAGTGATTTATGACCTGAAATGACCCTACCTTAAGTTTAGTTCCTTAAAAGCCTGGCGGGGTTACCAAATCTTAGGGATAAGAATGTATAAATGTTAAAGGAAAAAAGTTTAATGTCTTAGACATGAGTTGGACCTAATGGAATGTTATTGTTACATGTTTCCTTTTAGAAATCAATGTTATGAACAAAGTCCTGAAGAAGGTGCAAGATTGTGTGTGGCACCGAAACGCCGCATCGACAGTTTGTTTGTTCTTTTTTTTTAATTTATGAAAATTTATGAATTTTTATAATACTGTGTAATGGTGCATGTTTTTAATGAATTTTTGATGAATATTATGTTTTGGTTTTTTTGAACTATGATATACATTGAATAATCAGCAAGCTCTGCTGTTTTTTTAAACAATAATTCTAATAAATTGATGAAATGTTAACACTTATGTCCTTTGAATACATTTATGTTGATTATTGTTGTTTTATATAAGCCTGTAAATTTGGTAACTCACGCATAGACCAGACCCAACATTATTGACCCATATTCTGTTTTGAGATAGAGGCCCATCAGTACCATATCCTTTGGTGCAAATGCTGGAAAAGGAAATTTGTTGTTTTTGCGAGAATACCAAACACATTCTCCAGTTAAGTGATAGAACCCACTACCAACAGTCAGATTCAGTGCTCCTCTCCATAGACGCTGAGAAAGCGTTCGATAGAGTGGATTTGGGCTTTCCGAGAGGGTCCTGGTGCACTTCGGTATTGGGTAACGCTTCAGAGCGTGGGTTGTACGCTGCTATCATCACCCACAGGCACGGATCCGCATTAACGGGTGGAGCTCAAGTCCATTCGAAATCCAGCGCGGCACTAGGCAAGGGTGTCCACTGTCGCCCCTCCTCTTTGCGCTCTACATCGAGCCTCAAGCACAAAGGGTGCGAGACAACCCAAATATTGATGGCACAACTTTCGGCGGAGAGTCACACTCAATTAGCCTATACACAGACGATACCTTGGCAGCGCTTGATGATCCCAGACGGTCAGTGCCGGCCTTTTTAGAAGAGGTGGAAACCTTCGGTAGGGTGTCAGGCCTCAAGATGAACAAAGGGAAGTCGCTGGTACTGCCACTCGGCAGCAATTCCCAAGCCGCACACGAAGCATCCCTATACGGAGGGGGACTATTAGTCCAAACGCAACTTCCTTACTTAGGATTCGTCCTTACGCCGTCCATGGAACAAACTGTTGCCCTAAACTACACTACAGTTACATCGCAGATCCAAGGAGATCTCAGAAAGTGGCAGAAACAACCACTATCCCTGCTGGGGCGGATTGCGGCAGTAAAAATGTCGGCACTCCCCAAGATACTATACATTTTCTAGACTATTCCAGTGCTAACCCCCACGGGGACCATCAGGACTCTGCAAGAGGCGATACGGCACTTTGTCTGGGCAGGGAAGAGACCGCGAATGCATAGAAATCTACCTTTTCGGGGGCCGGACGAGGGGGGCCTGGGGAACCCCAACCTGCAACAATATTTTCAGGCGGCGCAATTGAGATATCTGATGGAATGGTACAGGCATGAGTCAGAGAAGAGGTGGCTCTTCCAAGACAGGGCAATGGCCCAGACTTCACTATGGAAAATACCATTCCTCCGTCGAGCGCACAGGCCACAATATCTCCAAAAATCACCCATTACACGCACAGTGTTGGGAGTGTGGGACTCAGTGGCCATTCAAAGGGAGCTTACGACATTCCCGTCCCCGCTAACTCCCTTACTAGACAATCCTGACTTCGCCCCAGTAATGGACACTCACATGTTCCCACAATGGCGAGGTTCCAGCTGCAGATCCGTGGGGCAACTATTCGACCTTGCTGTCCTTTGTTAGTTCTCACGAGAGCTTCATGTCAAGATACACAAGTCATTATAGGGGCATTATTTGAGGACATTTGCCGTGCCAGAAGGCTCCGGTATGTACTGTTCAGCTTCATGAGGCGCGCTTATCACAATCTGCCTTTGACGTATCCTTGTGGACTTACTACAGTACTGCAATATATTTGTTTTTCTCTAAAACCAATAAAACAAATTTAAACAAAAAAAAAACGTTTTAATGGTTCAAAAAAATAGCCAAAGGATTTATGTTATTTAAATAGCATTTATATAGATAGCACTTATTACCCCTGCTGAGGCATTGAAGCACTTTAAGACGAGCAGCACACTACCAGGGAGCCCAAAATTAGTGGTCAGTCCATTCGCTATTGGGGTTAGTTTTGCATGCGCATTCTATGCATTCACTCCAATTTCCTTGTGGTACATTATTGACGTAGATGTAATCATTAGAGGCGGCTATATGAGAAACAATTGCTTGCTGGAATAAATAGATAGATATGGTTTCCAAAAACAGCTTAAGATGGATAGGCATGAGATTTAACAATAATTTATATGCATAAGAGGAAGGCAGAAAAGTATATGGGATAGAAGTAAAAGTTTCAATGAAGGTCAATTTTTCATGAAGGATTTTAATGATTATAGCAGGTGAAGACTTTTTGCACGCAATTTGTGCATGTAAATCTGGTGAAAGAAACAGTTGTAAAAATCTGCTCCTAAGGAATGTAGCTTAGACAATCTTTCTAGAGGCACTTAAGAGGTGACGCAGATACTTCCCACAGTGAAAAGAGAAGCCCAATGCTTGTTGACAGTCCTATACAGTCCTATACTGTCAAGCAGTGCAACATATAAGCACATTCCTTAACCGTAATTATGATGATAACACACCCCGTTGAGATCCCTTTTATATACCTACTACAGTAGTAAAGTCAATACAATTATTGTTACAGTTTATGCAAATCATATGCACCATACATAAACTACACATATAATATATAAAACTTATGTAAACAACCACCAACTGGAAAATATTGCATGTGCACGTTTATGACCCATTTAATACCTAGTTTGGAAGGTGCAGTTCCCTGCATCCACCTAAAGAGCACTCCCATAGAACACACACAATGCACAGGAGAATGTCAGAGGTCACCTTCACCTTCCAGCACGCATCTTACCTTTATTGGTAAGGAATATACTACAAAGTTGTAGGCAACAGCTATCCAACATTACACGTTAGTTGTTTTTCTCTACAAGTTCCTTGCGTTTGTCTTTTCCATATTGTACTCTCTGACCTCTAGTAAAAAATAGTGCAACCTTTAGTAGTTGCCAATTCAAACCTAAACATATGGCCTAGGTTCTAGCTGGTTGGGTGGGTCCTCAAAGGGGGCACCCAGCACCTTCCCCAAATGTGTAACCTAGCTCATCTGGCCAGGGGAGTGACTGCCTGGTTGAAGGCAGTCTATCAAATATGGGGATTGCAGGTTTTACTGACCTAGTACGGGATGTAACCTGCTGGCCCACAGTCTTCCATGCTCTCTTCCAAGATAAGACTTTTCTTTAAAGTTTGTGTAAGTATTGTTGCAAATAAGGACTGGAACCTCTCCTTGAGAGACAGATGCCCACAATACCCAAGGGCAGCCCTGGGGACTGAACCCTCTGCTCTCCCGAACAATGGCAAGTGCATCTATGGAATTACACGGTATTCTTCTTACCAGAGCAGGCTGAAATACACCAATCTTCCAGCAAGGTAGCTCCTCTAAATGTGCCTGGGAAAGAACATTCTAATATGTTACCTTCATGACTGCCCAGAAGCCAACAATGCCTCGTGGTGGCGGCAAGCGAAGTGGCAGTGAAGAGAGAGGAGACTGGGCTTACCTCTGTGCGTTGAACTCCTTCTGCAATGGTCCATGCTAGAAAAAATTAATCCCTGGCAAAAGTGCAACAAACAAGCTACAAGATAAAAACGTCTCTACTGTGCCACTGACCGGACTCAGACTAAGTAATGCAGAAGGGTAGCAAATGCACAGCCCCTTCCTACAAATAATTGTTGTTCTTATTCGCAACAAGAAACAGAATAGAGTTGTTTTACATTGCAATCGTGTACAGAGATAAGAATGTCAAATGGATGGAGAAAAAAAGCAGCATCACTATGCCAGCGCCATGATAGTAGGATGGCAGCAATGAAGAACGAACACGGTCAAAGTCCACATTCTTGTTCAGAGATGTTGTGTGTGTGTGGGGGGGGGGGGGTATCCTGTGCAGCCTGCCATCCCTTACGTAACTCACAAGACAAAGGGGACATGTAGTAACAAGAAAAGAAAAGAGCACAGACAGCTGCAAACAGCTCTCCCGAGCACGCACCCCTCCCCCAAAGGATGGAACAGCCCCGTCTCAAGACATTAATATAACGGTGGGAGTGGGTTACCATCTCGTAGGTCGTCTGGTGTGTCAGGGGTTGGCGAGGATCCTGGCAGCATTCTGGCGGCATGGGAAGCCTGCTGCTAATAATATGCAGGGGCTATTCTTGTATTTTCTGCCGAGGGCGGGGGTAATTTGGAAACAAAAAGTGAACTTCCGCTGCTGCGGTTTACACTTCCTCTTAACCAGAGTCAGGTGGTAAAGTGGTGCACAACAGAGGAGCTGGGAGGAAGAACGTATACCACGTAGAAAGCATGAGGTCTGTAATACAGAAACTAGAAATCCTGGACAAGGGCCCCGACAGACCACAGCTGAGGGAAGCTTACAATAAATAAGAACTGTAAAACTCGCGCCACAACGCGAGGAAAGTCACGGCACTGGGGCCTCGCACACGCTCACGTGACGCATGCACGTCCTGCACGTGCAACGCATGGAGGCATTTCTGACACGTGGCATGCCTAACACTGGCATGGTGCTGCCGCACGAACATCTCTGCATGTGCGAGAAAGCAATTTGGGCTCCAACCAAAAGTGAGCAGATGCCTTTGGAAACCCATAACCCAAACTAAACCAATCCGCTTCGTGAGTTTCTGCTCCTGCGCCACCGTGGGTTGGCAGTAAGATGAAGCCCCCTGTCCCTCGTTTGGCAGTTAATATTTATTGCGCTACCCGACCCTGCGGCAGTGGTGTTTGCAGTCAATACTCCGCGGTGCGTCACCGGGGCGGCCAGGCTAAGGCACACTTGCGCACTTTCAGGGCCACACCCACATGTCAGCATCTTCCTTCAGGATGATTTGGGGCCTTGCTGGAGCCGGAGAGCGAAAGGTCAGTCTCTCTCTTAACCCTTGACCCCAATAGAAAAGCGAAGGTCTGTGAGGATAACGAAAGAACGCGCTGGCGGCGAGGAAGTCAAAGGGTGTAAGAGGTTGGAAGTGAAAGGCCCTTTGAAATCAGAGAATGACCTGCACAGGCCGGGATCGAAAGGGCTCTAGGTAACCGGAAACCTAAAACTTGAATACAACCCGAACCGCTGCCGCTTGAAGCTAGGATACAGGGCTACGGCTGGAGGTGGCCAGGTCAGGGGGGCTAACACGACTGCAGGGACCACACTGCCTTCTGCAGCAGACTACCATTAACCTTGCTGCTTCTAGCTCTTTGACGATGCAATGACAAAGGCGATCTTACAATACCATGCCTGTGACACACTAAAGTAAACCAACAACTCCTTTTGTTTATAAATGCCTTGTACACTGTCAGACACTCCCATCTGCTCAAAACCCTGAAAGAGCGACTAGGTATCAGTGAGATAGTGTTGAAAGGTTTACCTCTTACTTGTAGAACTGGTCACAATTTGTCAAAATCACAGACCCTCCATCTCGCTGTCTTAGCTCACCGCAAGGTGTTTCTCAAGGATCCATGCTATCTCTTACACCCACAAGTCTCTATCTGTAGCCACTAGGAGTGAACCTGAGGAAATCTAAGATCTTGGATCATCAATACACTATCCAATAAACCCTGAACACACCAACACACTCCAATTATTGTTTCAAATGCATTTTCAAGCAGGCCTTATATTCCTCCTCTTCCAGCAAACAAGACAATTCCAAATTCCGTTCTGGACTTTTTGTATTATAATCCGCCACACAAATCTCTCGCCTTCCACACCTTTCTGTTTTTGTTATCACTCTGCACTCTACTCTTCCGCCTTTTATAAGGGAATTCTTTTCTAACCTAACATCTGTCCTTTTTGGCCTATTCCCACATTTATACTCAGGATGTCCACTGTCTAATGGTCCAGGCATCAATTTGGGTTGATTCCTTTTCAAATGTAATGTTCTTGTTATAGTGCAGATACAGCTTCTGTGCACGGTAATAGTTCACACAGCAAGTAGAGATCATGCTGGTTCCAAGCATGAGTATTCAAAACATGGGCACAATTAAGTATGAAGACTCTACACATGCTTTTCATCAGCCATCTTAAAGTAGCAATCACAGGAAGACCAATTGGCATCTAGAAACATCCTCAGGCTCAGTAACAGAAGCTGCTGGCTCACTCCAACTCCCCTACAATCTACACCAAATAGTACTGTTCACAAATATCGAATTTCCAATGCCTTGCTAAAAGCACCTCCTAAAAGTTGTAAAGGTAGCCTGGTTTCCAACCTGCCTCATTTTGGCATCTGGGTCGCCATCCTCCAGCCACAGGAATGCAGGCAAACCACTTCCACTGTCAGGGGAAGTTGTATCTTCCTTGCATCTTGAACCAAAGACAATCAAAAATGGATCCCGAAGTCCTAGTATTAATACTCACACCTCACACAGAATCTAGAAGCGAAGCCAGTATGCCACAATCCTCACGACACAAAAAAAAGTCTGTTTGGGACTATTAATTTACAAAAAAATTGAAATGCTGCCATCACCGCTCAACAGCTTACTTCCAGGACTTGGACATTAGATTAGTCCCATGTGGACAAAAGCGAGCATGCTTGGTGCACAGCTCGAGGCCACCGAAAACATTCGAACCTTAGCATTATCATGGACAGGCCTAGCCCTCGGCATACGCACTAGGTTAACATGTTAGCCAGGCCAATAAAAAGTCAGGATCCCAGTTTAACATGCAGTCAAGGTCATCCAGGGCAGGGCTGTATGTCAGTTTACCATGCAAGGGACATTCACGTCCCAACACGTTCATGTGTACTTTCGATGCTCTAATTATAAACGTACTATTTTAATGTATAAGCGTTGCAACATCCTTCGGCCATATTCAAGCTTTATAAAAGTATATAAATACATCTCACTATGAAATGTAATGCCTCCAGGCTCTCCCATTGTTGGCAGGCAAGGGGACTGTACACAAGGTTGTAACATAATTTCCCAGTACCACAAACTTTGGTAAAGCTGGCAGGCCAGATTCCAGGAGAAACATCCTGCATCCGAAGTCTGCAGCCTAGACATTAGACCACATCTCTGCATTCAACAAGGAGTTATATACAAGCTAAACTGGACGGCACTGAAAATAGCCACGTGGAAACTTGTGAACATTAAGGCCATGTAGTCTGAGCCTCAGCTGAACCAAACAGACAAGTAACTAGATTTTGGTAATCTGTTAATGGATGGAATGTAAAAGCCGGCTACCGGAGCTTGGCCAATTTGCTGCCTTTAAAAAGAGTCTGTGTAAAAGTCACAGTTCTCTTTCTGGTTGAGAGTAGTAATGGGCCATTAAAAGACCTTTACAGATTAAGACAAAATACTGTGGTTGCAATCCTAGTTGTATTTGTGTTCTGTACATACATCATTGGGACTTTGGTCTACCTTTACCATCGTGATATGCGTTTCTTTTTTACACCAATAAAAGGGTGTCATTTGAATTTTGACCAGGAGGACGGGTGGGTTTTACAGGACTATACTATCAGGTGTGTTTCTGATCCTGTTCTATTAAAATCGTGTTTTTGCATTATGCGCTTAAGAGGTAAATAGGTTTGTTTTAAATGGGCCTTTATTGGTAACCTTAATGTATAGAGGAGACTCCCAAATGTTTGCTTGCAATGGCCGCCTCAGAGAAATACACACAACTTGCGCAGAGCCCCCTGGATGTACACCCCTCCCTTGCACTGCAGAGGCCTGTGCACCGGACGAATCTATGTACAGATTCCAGGGTTGGGTGCCCAGGCAGCAGAATGTTGGCCAGAGGAAGTGTTTGCTTTCCTTCTCCAGTCATCCGTTTGTCAGAGCAAACACCGCAGGCCCGATTCATTCACAACAAAGCCGTCTGTCTGCCTCTGATCAGCCTCAACTGTGCCCTGGTCTGTGCGCGACGCAGGCCCGTGAGCCTGAATCCACCCCCTTCACCCAGACTTCTGTCAATGCACGTGGGAACGAAGGGGGGCACGACAAGTTGCTCAGGAACCGAGTGTATTATGGAAAATAAAGGCTGTGAACACCACTGGGTATTACTGCTTTAATAGTGGGCATCGCTGAGCCAAACCTGCGATTCACACACACTGAAAACATCCTCGGGTATCACTGCCTCAGAAGTGATCAATGGAGACATCAGTGGGTAATCCTGCTCCAGTACTGAACGCACACACTGTGGACATCTTTAGGCATCAGTGTAACCTAAGAATCATACACCCTGATAACATCACCGGGTATCACTGCCTCAAAAGTGATCAATGGAGACATCACCGGGTATCACTACCTCAGAAGTGATCAATGGAGACATCACCAGGTATCAATGCCTCAGAAGTGATCAATGGAGACATCACCGGGTATCAGTGCCTCAGAAATGATCAATGAGACATCACCGGGTATCACTGCCTCAGAAGTGATCAATGGAGACATCACCAGGTATCACTGCCTCAGAAGTGATCAAAGGAGATATCACCGGGTATCACTGCCTCAAAAGTGATCAATGGAGACATCACCGGGTATCACTGCCTCAGAAGTGATCAATGGAGACATCACTGGGTATCACTGCCTCAGAAGTGATCGATGGAGACATCACCGGGTATCACTGCCTCAGAAGTGATCAATGGAGACATCACCGGGTATCACTGCTTCAGAAGTGATCAATGAGACATCACCGGGTATCACTGCCTCAGAAGTGATCAATGGAGACATCACCAGGTATCAATGCCTCAGAAGTGATCAATGGAGACATCACCGGATATCACTGCCTCACAAGTAATCAATGGAGACATCACCGGGTATCACTGCCTCAGAAGTGATCAATGGAGACATCACCGGGTATCAATGCCTCAGAAGTGATCAATGGAGACATCACCGGGTATCAATGCCTCAGAAGTGATCAAAGGAGATATCACTGGGTATCAATGCCTCAGAAGTGATCAATGGAGACATCACCGGGTATCAATGCCTCAGAAGTGATCAATGGAGACATCACCGGGTATCACTGCCTCAGAAGTGATCAAAGGAGATATCACTGGGTATCAATGCCTCAGAAGTGATCAATGGAGACATTACCGGGTATCACTGCTTCAGAAGTGATCAATGAGACATCACCGGGTATCACTGCCTCAGAAGTGATCAAAGGAGATATCACTGGGTATCAATGCCTCAGAAGTGATCAATGGAGACATCACTGCCTCAGAAGTATCAAAGGAGATATCACCGGGTATCACTGCTTCAGAAGGGATCAATGAGACATCACCGGGTATCAATGCCTCAGAAGTGATCAATGGAGATATCACTGGGTATCAATGCCTCAGAAGTGATCAATGGAGACATCACCAGGTATCAATGCCTCAGAAGTGATCAATGAGACATCACCGGGTATCACTGCCTCAGAAGTGATCAATGGAGATATCACCGGGTATCAATGCCTCAGAAGTAATCAATGGAGACATCACCGGGTATCAATGCCTCAGAAGTGATCAATGGAGACATCACCAGGTATCAATGCCTCAGAAGTGATCAATGGAGACATCACCGGATATCACTGCCTCACAAGTGATCAATGGAGACATCACCGGGTATCACTGCCTCAGAAGTGATCAAAGGAGATATCACCGGGTATCACTGCCTCAGAAGTGATCAATGGAGACATCACCGGGTATCACTGCCTCAGAAGTGATCAATGGAGACATCACCGGGTATCAATGCCTCAGAAGTGATCAATGGAGACATCACCGGGTATCACTGCCTCAGAAGTGATCAAAGGAGATATCACTGGGTATCAATGCCTCAGAAGTGATCAAAGGAGACATCACCGGGTATCAATGCCTCAGAAGTGATCAATGGAGACATCACCGGGTATCACTGCCTCAGAAGTGATCAAAGGAGATATCACTGGGTATCAATGCCTCAGAAGTGATCAATGGAGACATTACCGGGTATCACTGCTTCAGAAGTGATCAATGAGACATCACCGGGTATCACTGCCTCAGAAGTGATCAAAGGAGATATCACCGGGTATCACTGCCTCAGAAGTGATCAATGGAGACATCACCAGGTATCACTGCCTCAGAAGTGATCAATGAGACATCACCGGGTATCACTGCCTCAGAAGTGATCAAAGGAGATATCACTGGGTATCAATGCCTCAGAAGTGATCAATGGAGACATCACCAGGTATCAATGCCTCAGAAGTGATCAATGAGACATCACCGGGTATCACTGCCTCAGAAGTGATCAATGGAGATATCACCGGGTATCAATGCCTCAGAAGTGATCAAAGGAGATATCACTGGGTATCAATGCCTCAGAAGTGATCAATGGAGACATCACCGGGTATCAATGCCTCAGAAGTGATCAATGGAGACATCACCAGGTATCACTGCTTCAAAAGAGATCAAGGAGACATCACCGGGTATCATCACTTGGTAGTATCACACAGCAAACAATCACACACACTATAGGCGTCACTAGGTAATAATGCTTCAAAAGTGATCACATACAGTTTGGACTTCACTGCATAACCTAAGAATTACAAACACTAAAAACATCACCAGAGATCACTGTTTGCGATTATGCTCTGTAAACATCACTGGCCCCAGATCTTTCTTCGTAGCAGGGTAAGAGAAGGTGTCTCAGAGTAACAAATAAATAAGCACTGGGGTGGTTGTCCTGATTCTAGACACGCCCGATAACCCTACAACCAATTCCCATATCGGCCCATGAGGATCTCCAGTAGCTTTCATGGTACTAAGAGATAGGACACCATGGCCAGTTCCCTCTGTAGGCATGTGACCAAATGATCTGCTTCTAATCCATTCCAGTCAGGAGGAGCACTCGGTGAAACTTTGCAGCAGAGGGCAAGACGACCATGAGGGATCCAACAAATTCTATAATCTACTCGCATGCAAGGGTTTGTTACGTATCTTATAATTTCTTTAATACTTGTTAATACCAGGAACCTAACTAAATGACTGATATGGAGTGGATGTATCACGAATTGTAAGTTTCAACTGCCTCTCTATGTCGGTCTGTAGACTTTTTCTTCCACATGCCTATCAAGACCCAAAAGATATACAACTGCAGATCTTACAATGACCTTCAATCCTCCACGATATATTATCAATGAGAGCTCCCTGAATCTATATATGGCCTACACAAACCGTCTGCATTAAACACAATCCCTGGCACCAACCGATGCAACAGTGTCACAGTTTCAAGGCATATAGTTGGCTCCACTTTTGGCACCTCAGCAAAACACCTATATCAAGTTCAAGTCCTATCTCACCCTGCTTCAAACGTACACATTAGACTAAACTTCGAGCAAAAAGGGCTCCAAGCCATGTAGTTGGGCAAGCATTGCATTGCAATCAGCACAACCATATCAAATTATCCTGCACTAAAACTACACTTTAAAGACAAACCCTGGCACCATCATTCACACAACATAACTCAAAGCCATATGAATGGCTACATGTCTGCCACCTCAACACCACATCCATATCCTCTCAGCAATATACATGCTGATCCTCTCAAAAAAAAGTTTACACGTATGACACCTCTAGTTCCCTATAGCCCTGCATCAAAGGCTTGCAAAGGAAAAGATGCCTTAAAACAACACAATACTCACTTAGGGCTTAGCCACAGCCATCCGAAAATACCAGCATAACAAAACAACACTATCCTTCACACACACATCCAGGCACATAATGTTTCACACAGATCTGGAGTACGATCTAGCTGGCCCCTCTTCAATATATAGCCCATCACTAAACAATCCCCTAGTAGATATAACACCTCTTTGACCACAATTCAATATAACCCAACTCTTCCAATGCGAAAAACAACGAAATACTTGGTCAATGGACCATATTCACTCATGCCAACCAGTACCCCGGACCTGTAGAAGGGCACCCAGATTCTGAAAGTGTTACCAAAGAAAAAACAGTAAAACACTATAAAATACACATAAATACAGACGAACAAAATTAAGATACAATAAAATACAGACAATTATATTAAGAAACATAAGTGTAATGTAGCATAAAATCTAAAAAGCATTATTGAAATCAACCAGACTATCTAAAATTCTCAAAAACATATGTTTATAATATTGCCACCCTCAGACTGGCTTATTCCAAGAACCCACTTTCCCACTATGCTGCTGGTATCTCTGGTACTGCTATGGAAAACACATGGACAGCAGTCCCACCCCTATGCCTTCTGCCACTACAATCACAAGTCCAGCTGCCCCCTGCAGGTCCATGTTTTCAGAACCATCAGTGATTGGCGAGATTCCTTCTGATCAAACATCCGAGCTTCCTTGCCACATCAGTATATGCCTGAGGGATCAACAGAATTTGTAGGCTTAAAGCATTAATGCTTAAGTTTGTATTCTAAAATGTGTTCTTGGTGGAAAAGGCTCCCAAGTCCTATTAAAGGAAGATATAAGTCATGGGTCTCTCACTCCAACAGACTAATCAGCAGGAGCGGCTTACACGGATCGGGGTGGCGGGGCAGTGCGTGCAGGGTGGGGGGAAGGGAGTGTAAAAAAAAAGAAAAAAGTACCACCTTGCTGCACCTCTCCTCCTTCGTCCTGCCGTCATCTCTCCCGGCCAGTGTTCCAGGAACAGGAAGCACCTAGGCTGAGGCTCCCCTGAGCCAATAACAAAGCTGCAATGAAGAATTATGATTGGTCCGAGGCTGTGGTTCAGCACTAAGCCAGGAAATAGGAGTCTGGGCATGTACTCCACCCAGGCTGTAATGCAACCTGAGTGGAGAACAATGAAAGTGTGCATGAATGTTTCGCTGGCCCAAGACGGCCAGCCAAACATTCATGCACACTTACGGAAGGAAAACCACACCTCTCCTGCTCTGTCAGCAGAGTAGCCCCGCCCCGCCCGCCAAGCTGCCACAGCAGGGAGAAAAAAAATGACAATAACCGAGTTATCATTTTATTTTTCCTTTATTTCACTGCTACAAAGCAGTGGGGCAACGGTCCTCCGCCTCAGCGGAGGAGCCACCACTGTATAGCAGTACCATTATGGAGAGTTGTGTGCAACGCTTGTGGCATGAGTTTAATGCTGCACATCATTTGAGTCATAAAAATCAAGGGAATTTAAGAAACAAGTTCCATGGAACACAGCCTGCTCTTAGGACTGCTAATGAGAAAGTGACGCTGAAAGGTCGAAGTCTACAAAAAAATGGGTTCAAGAGTATTTACCTACCAAAACGTCTCTGGTGGGACACCAATATGGTAACAGACTATGGTGGCAGTATACGAGATATAAAAATGAGATATACGGAACTCAAATGCCAAGTCAGTAGGCTACGACTTGTCAACTTACATTAATGCATAGTCATGAAATAGAGAATAGTCAAATGAACACAACAGAGCAATGAAATCACAACACCCCCAATATTCATTTGACATTATTGTTGGATCACAATGACGAGCTGTTCCCTGTCGCCCGACTACGAAACATGTCGTCAGGCTCTGTGTGGTATCCAAACTGTCACCAGGTACACCATAAATGATGGGTAGTCTCCAGTCCTACAAATTTGTATCCCCAAGGTTAGCCTAGTCTATCCCGATGTAGACAGGCCAGGTGGGTCTGCATTGCGCCACTTTCTGCCGATATCTCTTTTGGCAGATACAGATTTATAGGAGTTTGCCCTTTAATCCCACCAAAACCTGGCAGTACGCAGTAATCTCTTTTGGCGACAGCGAGGCCTATATGCAGCAGGGCTAGCATATGTGCGTTGGTGAAACAACTGCCACTACCGCTCACATTTTGCAATGCACTTTTACATTAGCACATTATGAACAGCAAAGAAAGACTTACATTTTTGTACCAGAAAATAACCTGGCAGAGGATATTTGGCTGAAGTTTGTGCTGCTGATCATAGGTTCTTTTTTTGCATTCGCATACGGCGAACTTGGTGCTATTTGTTCGTAGAGAGGGGCGAGTCAACAAATTAACAGGGAGTGCCGAGCCGAGCCATGAAAATGCTTGCTATGCAAAGCATATAACAAACACCACGTAAAATATTATAAAGTCTCTTCAAATTTCCAAAAAGTGTTTTTCATTAACATGCGGAAGCTTTGACATTAAAATGCTACAATATAGCACTGCACTGAGAAGTTCTTAATTAAAGTGACAGTTTTTGAAAATGATTACTGAAACCAAGAAGTCAAGACAGCTGTCATGTAATCCCTGTTGCCCAGATTAGTATAGAGCAACATTATAGTCTATTAAATAAAACATAATAGGTTTTTGCTGACTGGTATTCGGAGCTCACGTCTAAAAGGATTTGTATACGTGATAATGAAGAAAATGAGTTTTGGTGAAATAAAATATCTACAAGATCACACAATTTTGCTGCGAAGCCGCGATTTATCCAGGTTTTCTGGTTTCAGAGTATATACAAATCAGCCAGTAAGTGCATATTTACTTGTCTTTCCTTTTGTTATGGCTTTGTTTTTTACCTCTTTATGGATTTTTCTGCATATTTTGTTAAATAGCATAAGCTAGACCTGGGTGGTATCAGAGGACTTTAAACTAGCACGAATTACATTTAACAAGGGCACCATTCATTATTTATAGGGATGGGGAGATTGAGTAATTTGCTCAGAATCATTGGATGTTGAGCCAAGTCTCGAAGCTCCGAAATCAAAGTCGGCTGTACAGGCCGTAACTCTACATTCAAGGTACATGGAGGCACGCAGAAGTCACATGATAGCCCAACTCGTTGTAGGCTCGGCGTTCCAACTGGACCTCGAGGGCATAACAAGCCAGGCTTCAGGCTCGAGCGTGGCACAAGCTTTCAGTGGCTCGCCCAACTCCATTTGTTTGAACCTATTGGACTGCAGGTCTCAGATCACATTCAGCAGAACTGTCTTTGGGGAGACCTCAATCTGCCATCAGACGACATTTCCCTTTATATGGAGAACTTCTTTCCCATAACCCTAGGCACCCGGAAGGGCCGCAGTCCGTGGCGCTCACCCGTTACCATCAAACGAGGACTGGCTCCCAGATGTTGGCGCAGCAGACGCTCGAGCAGCTCGGTTTAAACGTTTTAAAATGCTGATGACTTTCTCAAATGAAATCTGTACTGACCACAAGGTATTATACTACGGTATAGTTTTGGTAACCTCATAATAAATACAATTAATTAGTTATCCACAACTTTCAGAGTGACATTTGTCTCGATCGCCAAAGTGAAAGGAAATACATCACTGTGAAATAAGAGGAAACAATAATCTATATAAGGGCATGTGCGACTCGGATCAAAGAAACAGGCAGAAGGCTAAAACTCCACCGGATGGGAACGATCACCCAGCCACATGCAAGATTTAGACACTGATTGCACGAGTGAAAGTGCCCAGAGATGTCTGCTAAACATCTGCCCCAGTAAATTGCAGGTAATTTGAGCGTCACCGGTTATCCTGGCAGTGACTGACCACAGGTGGCTAAATCTCCCGCCTTAGGAGACATGAAATACAACCTCTTCCTCTGGGAAGGGGCAGCTGCCTGCCTGGCCGCAGGCGAGCTGGAGACGCGGGTGGGTGACCCGCACCCGCAGACCAGGAGTCAACAGGGAAGGCCCTTTACACCAAGTCAACCAAACCCAGTCACTGACTCCCAACATTCCCAACAGGAAGTAAGAGAGAAGGCACGTGATGGTAACGTCACCCCCTCTCCTAAAAGGGAAGAGAGTGGAGAAACATCCTTCAAGGGGGGAAAGCGGAACGTGCTGAAGTGACAGCGTGTCCCAGTGTTCCGACAGTTTTGACAACATGAAAAAAGGGTCACGGTTTTGGAGAGAACCCTACCTCTCGTTAGATCACACGTAGATACTTTGCCGTGCTGCCTCTGTTTGTTTACTCAGCACAGAAGGTTTTTAGGCCTTAAACGGCGATGATCCCATATCGGAGATGAGTCTTAGTTAAGGCACAGACTCACCTCATGCCCATGGCTCCATCACCATTACCTATCCATGAGGTAACCCAACAATAACCCGAAGGACCTGGGCAAAATATGATACGCAACAGTGGTCCAGTTGAAGAGACCAACGGGAAAGACAAGACAAAACTAATTAGCTTAACCAAATTACATTTGTTCAAACCTTCCTCCTCAACCTTGGAGTAAGATACTACTTCTATCAATACGGAAGAGAGTATACAGTAAGGTCAATTGTTATCACACACAAAAAAGTAAATGCTTGAGTATTTTATATTGGCGACTTGACAGTATTAACATTATTTCCAAACAGTCGCTCCAGATAGAAAAATAAGAGAAAGAAGGTGCTCAAAAAGAGTGCTCATGTGTAAAAATTTCGAAGAGAGAACAGAAGGACGTACAATAAATGTAACGGACAGGCTTTCCTGTAATGACTATGTTATATGCATGAGGTCTATTTCCCCCTTTACTTCTCGATTCACGCACAAGCACTCTTTTTGAGCACCTGCTTTCTCTTATTTTTCATTCTGGAGCGACCGTATGTAAATAATGTAATTATCCTGTGTGTGATAAGAATTGATCTTACTGGAAACTCTCTTCTGTACTGATAAAAGTAATATCTTACCCCCTCCTCAATATCGAGGAGGCAGGTTTGGACAAATGAAATTAGGATAAGCTTCATCTCGTCTTTCTTGTTAGTCTCTCTGGCGTTTCCATCACAGCATAGGGGGAGGTTGAGGGACAATTTAAAGATACGTTTTCCTGTGTTAGATATAGCACATCCGAGGAAAGGCATTGAGTACATACATACATGCAGCTGCCCCACAGAAAAACAATGAAGATGAACTAGTCCTAGTTTTATCGATTGCTTTCTGTTGCATGCGGGGTTTTTTTTTTTTTTTATTATTTTTTTTTTTGCGGTTTTTTATTCACAATTACAGGACTACAAGTCCCAGAATTCAAAGGAAACTGGATTCAATTCCCATCCAGTGGCAGCGGGGCTCAAGAATTTTTGGGTCCCAACTAACTAAGAAAATAGCTATTTTTATGATCACCAAACCAGGGGGTGGGTTTGGGAGGGTAATTTTCCTTGCTTGCATTAGGGCTCATGGCACCTTCGCTCCGACGCTGGAGACCTTCTTTCTCCCTAGTGTGTTCTTAGATCGGCTAACTATAGATCTGTGATTGCTAGATCTCCTAATATAAAAGTAGAACAGGTTATTAGTCTCTTTTGAGCACGCTACAAGGTTTTGGCAAAGATGTTACAGAAATTCAAAATTGATCAAAACAGACCCTTTTGTCTTTTAGTCTGAATGTTGATAATTTAGTTTGGTTTGATACACCACCAAAATCTGCTTTGCTTCCTTACCTCCTTCCTACTATGTAATGCAATGTTCTGCTGTCTTTACTGTGTGTTTGTAAAGCGCTCTGATACCCACGGGTCTATCTAGCGCTTTATAAAACTTTTTAAATAAATCAATGTACGATGAATCTGAAAATGTGGATCTCTGTGGATACTCTGCTGCTGGATGGTTCACACACTTCTTCTAGACCTGAACAACATGGTTATCAGGTACCAGGAGTAGATGACCCCATGACCTGGTGCTTTCATGTTTCTGAGGATTGTCCACATCCCTTGCACAATGAACATTAGGTTGTCTTGGAGTAAGGGAGTTACTGATATGCTTCCTTTCAACGTCCATAACCAACACATTACTCGACTCTAGATAGATGTATGCCAGTGCACTATTCTTAGGGGTCTGAAAGCAACATCTGAATAGGTCTACAATGTTGGAGAGATCTGTTGACTTGGGATAAACATGGTTTTGGGGGATGCACTGGATTACTGTGAAGAACCAAATTAAAATCTTTATTCATAACTATCAAATTATGTGAAGCCACTAAAATACTATGTTTAAGACACACATATCGGTGCAAGCAAATGTCTTTTTGACTCACTACATTGAAAGGGTGGGGGACCCATGTTTACACACGTAATTATGACATACGTTTCATGCAGAATTTGGACCTGAAACATGTTTTAAACATTTAGAAGCAAAGTGAAAATGTACATAACCGTTTTCTTCTTCTCAGGCAACAGTGCTGAAATACGGTTCTTAGTTATGTAGTGTGCCACTTAAATTTTCACATCATTCATGCTTCCAAGCACCCCTTTGCTCAAGGTCCTTAGCTGGGGCTACTAGATAGTGGCTCTAGGTACTGGATTCTCATGGGTCAGGATCTGACAACAGGCCAGTCGAAGACTATTTTGGTGCCTTGTGGTATTGAAGTCCTGGTAATCTGGCTGGGGACAGTAAGTCTGCCACTGAAACATCAAACCCAATCCATGCATAACTGTCAGTGGCTGTTGAAAGGTGATTCAGCTGTGGGATCTCTATAGGATTGGACATTTGTTTGCAGTGATTTCCAAGGTTTCTTGTAGCCAAGGATCTTGAAGCTACAACAAATGAGCAAGGAGTTGTCAGCTCAGTGACTGCTGCCGTCACCAGGCAGAAGTTTTGGGTGGCCTTAGATGACTTCTGGCAAACTCGCAGCACACCAGTTGAGGAGGGGGAGGGAGATCAGTGCCTGGTCACTATTTACCCTGGCAGCAGCTGCACTATTGATCCTAGACCGGGGTTGTGAAAGAGGATGCTGAGGTCCCATAGAGGGGAGATCAAGGTTCTGGCGTTGGTACAGGTTTGAGCAACTTCCCACGCCAAGGTCACTGTTAAAGGGCGGTCTCAAATAGACTTTTTCATCAGTGTTGAGGTTCTCTTCTTGACCACAGTTCCTCCACTATCACTTGTCCCTCGGCCAGGCAGTCTGTCTCTGGGCCAGAATGGGCATGGGTCCTATATTATTGGCTGGTCCTGATGGTAGGGTGTTTACCAGCTGCTCTTCACAAGGCGCACTGCTGTTCAGATGGAGAAAATGGATTAAGTAGTTGTCTGATGTCTCGAGGAGAACTAGCACATAAGAACCTAAAGGCATGTTGAGGTCAAAGGCATGCTGATGTACTGGGCTATAGGGTCCAGTATGTATTCTGGTCGTGGGCCAAACTCAAATCTGTGTCTTTGATGGATCAGCACAAACTGGATTTTGTGGCCATGCTAGAATCCGATTAGGCGTGCTGACTCCAGCCACTGGGCAGGGAGTGACTAAAGAAGTGAGGCAAGAGTGCAGGACACAAACAACAGAGGTCCTTACTCATTTCCAGAGATGTGAAGACAGATCACTCAACCTCCCGTGAGGCAATGCCTCCAAAACAGACACCGTACCGATCACAGACACACAACCGTACCCAGAAAGTTACTGTCAAGTTGTTAAAAGGAGGAGCATTTGGAGAGCTGATCGATCAGGCACCTGAGTGACCTCATGTTGAGAACGCACCGGAGAGGAATGGAGGGGGGGGCGCATTACAAACAGAGGAACTTGAATGAAAGGTAAAATGTAACATGATGCGACAGCTGCGACCTCAGCCCTGGTCTCGCGCTCTTGCAGTACAGTAGATTGGCACTAGGGGCGCGCTTAAAAACAAGAGATGGTTGAAAAGTTGAGTTCAGGAAAGAATTGAAAAGAGGAGACTAAATCGGGCAATTGAAGGATACAGGCGGTACTGAAAAAACGAGAATGTTAAAAGGAGCGGTCAATTTTTAAGATGGAACAGAAAAAGAGGCGACTGTAGAGGCCAACTATAGAGGATAGCAGATGTCCTGACAATAAGATACTAAAAAGATAAGAGTGCAGGAATTGAGTGCTGAGACGGATGATATGCGAGTGCCGGAAATGAAGCCCGCACCCATGATACAGAAGTGCTGAAAGGGATAGAAAATGCTTAAGAATGTACGCTGGGAAGGTGCGAGAGATACGCCCAGAAAAGTGGAGGCAGCAGAGCAATTAGTGTTCAGGGAGAAGAAAGACCCATGTGATAAGTAACGAGGGATAGCTAAAAAATGTTTAGAAAAGGCGAGGCCCGTCCTGCTGAAGGGAGGGCCTGAAGGGGGTTAGGGGCGTGGAAGCGGCTGATGCCTGAAAGCAGTACAGAGATAAAACTGTTGAAAGAAAAGTGGAGCACTGAGATAACGCTCAAAGACGAAGGGGGGGGGGGGGGGGGGGGGACTTCATGACATCAGGAGTCGGGGTGGGGAGGGGCACGAGCGGTATTCAACCCCCAGGCCCTGCTATCCCGGGACAAGATTTGAAACAGATGTTTTTTTTCTTCAGTGCGAGTAGTCCTTGAAAGAGCATTGTTCAAGGAGGCATTCATCTCCAGAGATACAATCAGGCACGACAGGCCCTGGATGCGAGACAGGCCAGCCCTGCCCCTACTATAAAGGAGCAAAAAAAGGCAGGCCATCAATGCAAAGAGCGGCAGAGCATGGAAACGGCAGGGTGGCACTAGCATACAAAGGGGAAAGACAAGGCAGCGATGCTCACATATCGAGCCAGGCAGGGCTTTAAGTGGGCCGGGTCTGGCTGGTGCTCAGCACCGGTGGGTCTTTACGGCAGGCGCCGTGACGGGTCCTTATCGGGCTCTCCATTGTTACCCTCAGGATGAAAAAAAACGTAACTCTCTGCAGCCGTCACTACTTTTGATGCAACATGAAAGAAACTCGTTTTTCAGTTTTATAAAGCGCAACCATGAGCTCCACGACACAAGGACATAGTCATGTTTTGAATTACATGATGTTGAGACGACATGAGGCTCGACCCTGCTTTCTCAGCATGAAAGTCGGTAGCTCTAACCTTATGCCACAACGTCCCCACAAAAGAACTGACACCTTTTTAAAATAATATACAACTGTTGCTTATTTATCTTATGCAATTTAGAACCATTGACAACACCAATAGTCCTTGCTTATAGTACGTGTAATGTTACTTGTGCTATATATCTGGATGAATAGACAGAAGCAGCAAAATACCAGTCGGCCGCTCACTATGCTAAAGTGTAGATTTGTAGCTTAAGTGTTGTTTAAGCCACGCCCTTAATTACATCGGCCACGCACCCATGAGACCCCCCTCCGCCCCCCAGTTGTTGCATCCCACTTAAAGCCCTGGAGTCAGGTAAAGATAGGCCTGCTCCACAGCGGATGAGACAACACAGAACACAGAACACTTCAGATGCAAAGCAAACGAGAGGCAGGCTCACGCTCTCCCCTACAGAGGACGGCAGGAGCCAGGGAAGCACAACCCGGAAACAGAGAAACAAACATTACCACAGGAAACAAGTCTGGCCACTTATTTTGCAAACGTATGCGATGCACATTTAGTATAAACGTAATAAAAAGTAAAAAAAGATGTACATTTTTTGGGAAGGGGGGGGGGGGGGGGTTACCCATTGCAAAAACAAATAAAAGCATATTGAAATTGAACAGAAATAAAAACGGAGATTAGCCCACCAGCCCTAGCACTGAAGTAGACAAAGTTTTTGGCCGATATGAATATGTGCACATGTAAAATTCTGTCGCTCACACTGAAGACAGTCAATGGCTGAAACAGGCTGGTCCATTACAGAGTGCTCTATGCTGTGGTAGGCAGGTGTTAAATGTCATTGACACCTGAACAGACCAACAGATAAAGAGGGCCGACTGAAAGCCCTTGTTTGTATACATAAATGTACTTAGTTTTATTGTAAAAAAAACAAAAAAACACGAGGATGGGTAAACAGCTAAAACTCTCTCTAGGCCATCCATAGGAAGACATATGCCACTGCTAAAGAGGAGATTGGTGAAAGCTCTCTAAAGAGGCCCAGCCAGAAACATAGAGTAATGAATTACTTGGAAAGACACAGCTAGTTAGAGAAAGGCCAGCATTTATCAAGGGCACAGAGCTAGGAGGAGACAGAGCAGTACCCCCTCGGCCAGAGCAAGGAAGAGTAATGCTTGTACATGGTGTAGAGTAGACACCAAAACAGAAGAACTATCTAAAACTGATGCAAAGAAATAGGACAACAGCAGCTCTGTTGCCCACGGCAGGCTTAACCAAATAATGTGACCAAAATAGGGTAACACCGCCAGTTTGTGACTACGCGTGTATGGCACTCTGAATGGACCAGCCCATCTCTAAGTGTAGATGACCAGTACTACTTGCACCAAGTGTAGAGTATGACACCAAAAAGAACTGGACCAGGCAAACAAAAACAGAATGACATTAATACTACCTGCGCCTGGTATATGGAAGCAATAAAAGAGCAGCATTGATAAGAGCACCAATGCAACAAAGTGTGAAAAAGAAAATAGTTATTGGCTTACATGTGAACAAATAAGAAAACGTTAGGAAGCAGACTGCTACACAAACTGCAGTTGAATTGAGAGACTACAGTGTAATCCTACAAGTTATTTTTTAAGTTACTTCAGATGCTGGTTTTGCTGCATAACACTGAATAATGGGGGGCATCTTGAATCAGAAGACACTGATGAACTACTTGCGCCATACAAGGTGCAGAAACGGGTGTGTAAAGGACCAGCAGAAACTGTGTATCCCAGTTATTCTTCACATTTTGGATGAGAGTGCTTGTCATTGCGTTTTAGCTGCAGCAATTTCTACGTAATCAATACATTATTTCTTCTAGTGTATTCAATGGGCTATTTCATATTCAAAGACTAGATCAGAAATTGTATCTGCCTGTTGAAGCCTAAGATGAAGACGTGGGAACAGAGTGGCATTTGAGAGGTAGATTGGAAACTAAAACCGCCCCGGGAAAATGTTTCAATAAAAGTTCTAGATTGGACCAGATAAGAAAGCAACTATAGCACTCTCCAGGGCAATTTTAAGGGGATGGCCCAGACATATTCCGACCCTCAATGACCACACTAGGATCCTAGGCATCATTCTGGACAACAAGCTAACCATGATGACTTAGGTAAAGTCTGTCTCCTTTGCCGATTTTTCATCCTCCACATGCTTCGTAAGATATTCAAATGGCTACCCCAAAGCTCAAGATGCACCATCACCCAGGCCATCATCTCCAGCCCATTGGATTACGGCACCATCCTCTAGGCAGGGATCACAACTCACCTCTGACGACTACAGACCATACAGAATGCCAAAGCCAGAGTCATCTTGGGTCTCCATAGACAAACCCACATCACCCCATACCTCAGGGAATTCTACTGGCTCCCCGTACAGAAAAGATGCCAGTTCAAGCTCATGACCCATGCATACAAGGCCCTACACAACTGCCGACCCACCAGGTCACCAGATAGCTGAGGTGACTTGGTGCCCCCCTGTTTTTGTAGATATGGTCATGTTGTCCGTTTTGATGAGAATCACTTTGCCTTTGAGGTGAGAAAAGAATGCTTTTAGTGCTAGATGAACAACAAGAAGCTGATTAAAATGGAGAGAAGTTTGGCTAGGTGTCCAGTGACCCTGCACAGTTAGCTTTTGTGAGTGCGCTCCCCAAACCGTAAGTAATGCGTCCATTGTTAAGGTTCTTTGTGGTACTAGGTCTAGAAAAGGCTGTCCCCTTAGAAGATTGTGGGGGTTCCACTACTGCAGAGAGTGGCAAGCTTGACTACTGATCAACATTAGTCTGGCATGAGGTACTATTGCTATGCATGATCCCATAGATCCAAAGAGACACATCAACCTATCAGGAATTGCAGTCGATAGCGCCTACCTGACATTGGAACTACATGTCCCAGAAGGCCTGCGAAGGTAGAGGCAGAGCATGTGTCCATATTAGGATGTGCCGCACGTAGGATCACATGCGTAATTCTGATTGATTGTTCGGCTCTCGGAAGAGAGCGGATTTGGGCCTAAGGAGCTCCGTGTTCAGCATTGGTGAGTTCGTTGCCAAAGAAATCACCGCTTTGTTGGTGCTCGGCTGAGCACACCCAGTACTCTGTTGTTCTCCGGATTCGGTCCTGGCAATCGGTGGAGAGAATTCAGTTTTTGCGGATTCCTACATCTTGAAAGGATTCTAGGTATTTCGGATCTACTCTTACGGGCGTTGCTAGCCCGAAGGATCTAATTAATTGGAGCGGTGAGGAAACCTCTAACTGCATTCAGGGCGCTCTTACTCCTAGGTAGGAGTACAGTGTCCTTCCTTTTGCTTGTTTGTTGCAGGGAGTTTCCTTGGAAGGAATAACTCTTCCATGGGGATATTTTCTTCCTTGCTGGATTATCGTTTGGATTACTTGCTTCTATTATATTTTGAATTCAAAATTTTTTATTGGTAGTTTCAAAATAAAGGGAAAAAAATGCCGGACAATACATACATTGAATACATCAAAGCCATATGTAAACATTCGTGATACATGGTAATAAAGTAGTGGCTATCATAATCGGCAATTGGATGAAAGATAAAAGCACAGAGAAACAATCAGGAGCAAAACATAAGTTAACATAACATAACATAATATAATAGAGAAAATCACAAAATTTGAATAAACATTTCGTGTCTACTATATTTTGGAACGAGACTTGTACATCCTATTTTTGGATTTTCCGGACTATGAAAGTGCGGAACTTAAGCCTCATTTATTTTTTCTTATTTTTCCCCCCCGATCTTTAAATTAGAACCGGTATGTTTAGAGGGCTAATGAAGAGGTGAATGCGTTGGTTCAAGGTCTTTGTAGGATGGTAACCTGTTGTTTTCTTTGTGTTTTTAGACAGCTCCTTATTTGACTGATCATTGGCGTGGTTCCTGAAGCAAGGGACTGTTATGTTAGACGTCAAAGTGGACAAAGTAGTTCACGACCTAGTGAGACCAATTGAGAGTAGTGTTGCATGGACTTGTATTCACCTCTGTGTTCTTTTACTTTTAGGTTCTTCTCCCAGCTGTCCCCATCCTACCCTTCCCTCATTTGATGGCTCTAATACTCCGTATTATTTAACAGGAGTTGGGGATGTCAAAAGGTGGACCCCTTATTGCATCATCCGGACCCTGAGGAGTAACATTCTGATATAACTGTCCTCATTGGTATACACTGGTGAGGTTGAAGTGGTGGAATTAGTATTTGGAAGAATTAAATCATTGCTGTATTTTGGCAAGCTACCCCTCTGTGTGAGTTGAGGATGGCTCCAAGGTAAGGCTGCCTTTGAAGGGAATGCAGATAAGACTTTGATGCATTGATGATGAAACTTACATTTTGAAGTAGGTTTATTGTTGCCAGAGTGTGTTGAAAACAGCTTTGATAAGTCTGTGTTTTGATGAGCCAGTTGTCTAGTTAGGGGAAAACATATGTTTTGCCTTTGAAAATGAGCTGTTACTATGGCTAGGCAGTTGGTGAATACCCTTGTAGCTGGATGTCCCAGAATTGAAGCACTATGAACTGAAAGTGTTGACCTTGAAACGCAACCTGAGGTATTTGCAATGTGCAGGGTTGGTATGTCGAAGTAGGCGTCCTTCAGGTCCAATGCTGCCATGAAGTTGCCTCGTTGAAGCAGAGGGATGACATCCTGCAGAGTGACCATGTGAAAATGCTCTGATAGGTTGCACCAGTTTAGGTGTCGTAGATCTAGGATTGGCCTTAGAGACGTGTCCTTTTTGGGTATTAGGAAGTAAAGTGAACAGACCGCTGTGCCTTGTTGGCGTAATGGCACAAGTTCTATTGCTCCTTTTTGTAGAAGAGCTTGGATTTCCTGTGTGAGAAGCTGCTGTTGGTCTGTAGACAGTTTGTGTTTGCAAGGTGGAATGTTTGAAGGTGTGGATGTGAGCTCCAGGCAATAACCATGTTGGATAAAATCCAACACCCACTGGGAGGAGGTGATGGTCCACCATGCGGAAACAAATTGTTGAAGTCATCCCCAGACAGGTGTTGTGTGTTTGAAGAATGGCAGGTAAGCCCAGGTTTAGAGGCGCTTACAGTACGCTTGGTAAAGCCGCACATGCCTCTGCCTCATGAGTTGTTGCTGCTAAAGGAGCTTTTGTAATATCCTCTGGGAGAGGATGTTCGAGTATGTGCCAAATGGTAAGCAGTGGAGGTCTCAGGGGATGGTGTCTTGGATACTCCACAATAATACAAACAGCGAAAGAAGCCCAGTTGAGCTAGATTTTGTAGGGCTCCCATTGCCTTTGCTGTCTCATTATTTTTTTTAATTTTCCCCAAAAGGGTGTCTACCTGAGGTCATAAAAGATGTTCTTCAAAGGGGAGAACTAACAGGTTCTGCAGAACTTCAGGTTTAAACCTGACACCCTTAGCCAGGCATGGCATCAATTAAGAAACTAGAATTAATGCCCCTAGCAGAAGTGCCTGCTGCATCAAGGGCACACCGTATGGTGGTGTTTAAAATGAGCTTGCCCTCTGAGGCGATCTGATATGCCTGATTATCGTATTCTTCTGGAATCTCCTCCATCTTGTCCAAGTGTGCCCTGTTGTAACGGGATAAGAGACTAATGGAGTTTGTAATTCTCCAATGGTTGGCAGATTGTGCGTCCATCCTCTTACCCGCCGCACCTATCTTTTTACTTTCTTTGTCTGGAGGCGGAGTGTGACCAGACGTTTGAGAATTTGCTCTTTTACGAGTTGTGGCCACTACCAATGAGTCAGGTGTAAGCTGACCCTTGATGTACGCTGGGTCGATAGGGAAGAGAATGTACTCTTTATCAGCCCCAGGGGTAATTACCATCGCCCGAACTGGGTCATTAAATATGTCCTACGTGTGCATGAGCATATCTTTGAATGTTGGTAAATACTGAACTGAGTTTTATTTGGACGAGAGTGTTTCAAATAAGAAATCCTCTTCTAATTGCTTTGACCTCCTTTTTTTTTATTCTTCTTTGGAGGAAGAGCCACATGCAGATTTATGGCTTCCTCAAAAGACAAATGTATCTTAGCAGGTTGCACCCCAGAGTGAAGGAATCTGGCAAAGATACGTACTGTGTCCGGGTGAATGACCACATTTCTTTGGCGATAGTCTAATTCTTGGTGAAATCTCTCAAGCAGTTTGTACAGTGTTTCGAAATAGCATGTTTTTCGGCTCCAATGCTGGTTTCGGCAGTTGGATTTTTAGGGCAGACAGTTTCGGCTCCAAAGTCAATTTGTTCGGTGCCAATGCCTGGTGGTGGTGTGGCTCAGAAGATTTCAGCGCCGACGGTGGGCTCGACTACAATGTCAATAGCCTCGGATCGCCGACTTGCTGCCAGGGCTATTTTTTCGGCACTGACCAGAGCTGGGCATTTCGGAAACAGCTGGTAGGTGCCAACCATGGCCGAAGGCAGTGGTGGCCAAAGGACAGTCTTTACCTTCGCAGATGGGCGCAATCAGCCCTTGGTTGACATCTGCTGTGGCCGGGGACGAGATAGAGGGGGCACAGTACTCACGGACTGCAGTGGAGGAATGTCCTGTTCCATTACAGACCCAGAGCTCTATCCAGAGAGAAGCTGTCCTCGGCTGTGACTGATGGACGAGCCTCCACCTCTGTTTGGAGGTCTTCTGAGCCAGAGAGATCCAGTGTATAGTCCACAGCTCATAGAGACATCTTATTTCGTCAAGTCCTTTAATTTCTGAAGGTTTTCTTAGATCAAAAAGACCTGCAGGCTTCACAAGTAGCCTCCTCGTGGTTGGCAGAAAGGTACAAGTTACACATCTGGTGTAGCTATGTGTGTGGAAACATGGTGTGACATTTAGAGCAGAAACAGAAAGGTATGTGTTCCGTCACTAATTGGGCATTTTTTAATCAAGAACGCCGAAGAGGAATTCCACCCCTAAGGGTGAAGGCCAGAGCAGGCCGTGGCTGAATTGAGTCCCCCAGACGAATTAGACGCTGATGTTAGAAACAGGGATGTAAGTATCTTGGATTTGTCCAATGTGTAGCAGGGCATGGGAAATTAGCTGTAGTCCGGATGCCACTATGCCCTTTACCTTCCCCACTGTCAGATTGTCCCTTCTGGTATAGATGAGTTTGTGTGGTCTGTGCCAGGATCCTCCTTGTACCAGGGGAACACTTTGGCCTCCCTGGAATTTAGTCTTGCCCTCAGAAATGTATTTTCTCAGTCTGTGACTGGGGGCGATTTACACTAGGTGCAGGAAAACCCCCAATCTGTGGAGTGTTTCAATTACTATATCATCTTTCATCAGCACATGTAGGTAGGTGTGTTAGATTTATAGGTTTTCCATGTAGCGTCCACTTTCCAGAGCTATGGAATTACGTCTTACAGCATGGCCATCTTGAATCTTTGTGTCTTGATGAATTTGTTCAAAACACATAGGATGAGGATGGGTTTGAGTGTGTTGTCTGTTTTTGACACCAAGAAGTAAACAGAGTGGACACCCTTGATGCTTTTCCTCCTTTGCTTCCTTTTCTATTGCTGGTTTGCTTAGAAAGTCTCTCAGACCTCTTTTCTCTGATGCACCAATTCTACCTTGCTGCAGATTCTCACCTCTTGGACTGTTTGTTAGAGGCATTCATACCATCCACCTGCTTGCAGATCCTGGCCCCCTGTTGAGTTGATACGTCGCTACCCTGGCTTTTTCTTATAAGCGCCACCTCCGTGTTATGTGGTATTGCTACTGTAGGTGCTGGTCTGTGGCGTGAAGGAGGCGTGGGGAATGATGGGGTGTGACTCTCCCTGTGTCAGTACTCTTCTTCTTGGTGTGGCTATTTCCTGAAAAGGAGCCCTCAAATGAAGGGCGTCCATTACCCTTGAGGCCTTGTCGTACTTTTTCTTTCACTGCAGTGACACCTTCAATACATTCCCAAAGAATGTTTGGGAGTGAAAGGCATGTTTACTACAGCTTCCTACACCTTATGCTGAAAACCTGACACCCTCAGCCAGGCATGTCTCCTTGGGGTGGTGCCCGAGCACAAGCATCTGCTGGCTGTATCCACTGCATCCTGTGCCTATTTTAGGCACGTGTTTAGGATGATCTTTCCCTCTAGGATCACTGCCATCACCCTCTTAAAATGCTCTGGGAGATGCTCCATCAGTTCCTCTACATCCTTCCATTACTAGTGTCTGTACCTGATGAGCAGTGCACTGGGGTTGGCTATGTGATATTGTGGGGCTTCCTACTTCTCCATCTTGCACCCTACCATCTCCACCATCTTGCTCTCATTGTCCATTGGGGGCCCCATGGCAATGGAAATGTTGGCTCTCTTTCGCGTAGGGGTGACAATGATAGAGCCCCCTGCTGCGTGCCTTTAATATAGATGGGTTCCTGAGAAAAATGTTTGTACCAATTCTCACTCTTGAGTGTTACTGCTTTGGCTCAGGCTGGTTCCTTGAAGGCCTTTTGCCCCTAGTCCAAAATGCTAGGGAGCATTGGGAGGGATTGCTTTATCTTCTGCCGTGGTAGTAGATTCTTAAGAATGAAGCTTCCCCTCAATCACTGGTTGCTTCAGCTTCGAGGACTTCAAGGGCCTTAGTTCAGTCCCTGCACTCGTGAGGTGTTACCTGTTGCTTCTTCAACTTTTCTCCTTTCGACATACTCTCCGGCACCTTCTCCTGTTCGACTTTGTCAAGTTCGTTGGTGTCGGATTATTCCACTTGTTTCACTTCTGTTTCCTCTGAGTTTTTTCACCTTTCAACAACCTTATGTCTTTTTAGCAAAGGTTGCTTGTGCTGCGACTGTGGAATTATATAATGATCCCACCTTTGTTTCTTTCTTGCTTTGAGGGTATTGGGCAATAAAGTTTGGATGCACTCCTCCAAGTTGTGGCCTTTTGTGTAGACAAAGATTACACATCTTGTAGCTGTCCTTCTGGGTGAACCTGTGGTGGCATTTCGTGCAGAACCTAAAGGGGGTATGATACATCTTCGGTGTACATTCTCCAACATACTTGGATTCAAGTCCTTGAATCAAGAGAGACAATGAAATCCTATGATGTCATCACTGCTTCCCGAGTCATCTGACATTAGTCAACAATTCTGTGGTTTCTCGGTTTTCCTCGAACATCCTCTGTCAATACTCAGCTTTGGTTCTTTCATACAAGGAGTGACATAGCAAAAGCCGGTTGACCGGACAATGCCTATGACTGAAAAAAGGAACTAAAAGAGACAAATATGGACTGAATTATTAACTACCAAATCATACTCAGCATGTAAATTCCGATGCACACTGCATAAGTACACATAAATACCTACAGAAAAAGGCTTTCAGCAAACCATATTCATCTAGTGTCAGATACAGCATTATTCACATTCTGCTTCCATCCACCACAGTATATTGCATGGGGAAAAAAATAAGCCCACTTGATCGAACAGGCTAGGGATACTTGGAGTGAGAGCATTTATACTGTGCACACATGCTCAGCCACCACAAAAAGCCCATTGTGGTGCCAATGTTGCTGGGCCAATGGCTCACTTTTTTACTTAACGCTTTTACCAGTCCCTCGTTGTCGCTTGCAGGATGACAGAGCCTGTGTGGGCAGTTCTAGCAATGACTAACTTAAAAAGTGTGTGCGCATGCATACCCTATCCACTGGCTGTGAATCTGTGAATGATTTTTGCTACACTACACTAAAAGCCATTTAAGGATGGTCGACCTTGAGATTGCCTTGCATTTTCAACCTATCACTCCATTTCCCCTCTCATGTTTCCACTCATTGCTTTATGGAGTAAGCGATAAACAAGCAACAAATATATGCTCATTCACTTTTAACCCCATGGGTGCTATGGATATGCTGAATATGTGCTCACCCCGAGGACAGCCCCAGTCACCTGCTCCCCACCAGGGACGGCAGCGGAAGAGCTTCCGCTGCCACCACAAGCCTTTCCCAGGTGATCTGCTGACATCAGCGTGCCCACTGTGTGCCAACGTCATCAACAGGCACCAGAGACGTGCTGGAAGCCATTTCTTTCCAGTGAGCAGGACCGGTTTCAGGTAAGTCCTCACTCCTGGGAATGATTGGTAGGGCAGAGACACAGGGGGAAAGAAAAGAGTTTGTCTTTTTCGCCCGTGTCTCTCCGAAGTGCATTTATGAGGCAGAATCGTAGGTGGGACTGCTATCACACAGCAGTAATGCACCACTAGACACCAGGTAGTAGCGTCTCCCTCTCCCTCTCCCTTCTCCGGGGGCGGGGGGAGATCAGACATTTTTTAGGCCAATCTGCCTGCTGTGAGTGGGGTAAAAAGTGGGGGGGGAGCCACTAGACACCAGTGATTCGTTTATTCGGGTGTATAGGGAGCGACCCCTTGGGCAAAGTTTGCTCCCTGTTTATAAGCCCGCCTTCAACAACCAGTCGTCGAGGTAGGGGACGACTGAAACCCCTAACCTGCGCAGATGAGCTGCGACCACCGCCATCACCTTTGTGAACACCCGTGGGGCGCTGGTAAGGCCGAAGGGGGGCACGCTAAACTGAAAGTGCTCGTGGCCAACCGTGAACCGCAGGTAGCGCCGGTGGGCCGGCAGGACGGGGATGTGGAAATAAGCGTCCTGCAAGTCCAACGCTACCATCCAGTCTCCTGGGTCCAGGGCAGCCAAGACCTGAGCCAGTGACAGCATTTTGAACTTCTCCTTCTGGAGGAAGCCGTTGACGTTCCGTAGATCCAAGATAGGGCGTAGGCCCCCTTTGCCCTTCTTGGGTACCAGAAAGTAGTGGGAGTAACAACCACACCCTACTTCTGGCCCAGGAACGCGCTCGATGGCCCCCTTGGCCAAGAGGGCCGTAACTTCCTCCTGCAGAAGTCGCAAATGATCCCCCGATACGCGGTGGTATTGCGGTGGCATGGCTGGAGGGGTCGCCTCGAAGGGGAGGGAGTAGCCCCTTCGGACGATTTGCAGCACCCACCTGTCCGATGTGAAAGTGCGCCAGTGGAGGAGGTGATGGCAAACCCTGCCCCCCACTGGCGTCACATGGGCCTGAAAGCACGGACTAGGAGGGTTTTGAGGCGGATGCTGCGGGGGATAGTGTGGACTGTCCTCGCCGTTGTCCCCTACCGCTGCCACGGCGGTTTCCACGGCCGCCACCGCGTTGGATATTACTCTGCGGTGCGTGGCTGGCAGCACGTGTGGGGGCGCCCCTTCCTTGGCCACGAAAGGAGCGAAAGGCACCCATTTGCTGGCGCGGGGCAGAGAGGCCCAAGGACCTGGCCGTAGCCCTGGAGTCCTTAAAGCGCTCAAGCGCATCGTCTGCCTTGTCGCCAAAAAGGCGACGGCCATCAAACGGCATGTCCATGAGTGTATTCTGGACATCAGCCGAGAAGTTGGCGGACCTCAACCAGGCGTGGCGACGAATCGCCACCGTCGTTGCCATCGCTCTGCCCAGTGAGTCGGTGGTATCCAGCCCACACCGGATAGAATACCGTGCTGCATCTCGGGCTTCCACAAGGGCCTGGCCGAGTTTAGCCCGTACCTCCAACGGGCATTCTGGCAGCACGTCCGCGACCATATCCCACAGAGAGTGGGTGTAGCGGCCCAAGAGGCATGCGGTGTTGGAAGACCGCAGTCCCAGACTCAGGGAGGAGAATACCTTTTTGCCGTACTGCTCATACCTCTTGGATTCCCTGTCAGGCGGAGTCGACGGGAATGCGGTCTGGGAATTCGAAGCCTGGATAACCAGGCTCTCAGGGGTGGGGTGGGTGGACAGGAAACAAGGGTTGCCCGGGGCCGGGTGGTGGCGTCTGGCCACGTTCCTATCTACAGGCGAACCTGTAGCGGGCCTGGACCAAGTGCCCAAAAGAACGTCGGTCAAGGCCTCATTAAACGGCAGCAGAGGCTCAGCCAAGCTTGACTGCAGTATAAGGACCTCAGTGAGGAGGTTAGTCCTCACGGCCGCGACGGGGAGCTCAAGGCCCAAGGCCTTGGCCGCCCGCGTCAACACCACACTGTAGGCTGCCCCCTCCTCCGTAGCCACGGTAGGAGGTGAAACAAAACCAGTGTCTGGCGAGGTGTCCAGACCACTGGCATCCCCAAGTCCACCTGTCCAGTCCTCCTGTGACTGACACTTGTGTCAGAGGGTCCTCAGACCCCTCCCAATTCTCCTCATCACCCATCTCCTGATACTCAGGGTTGTCAATAAATGGGGCCGGTTCATTGAAGTAAAACTCTACAAACGGCGTCGAGAGCGGCGCCCACCGGCGCCGGAACCGGTTCGAGGGAGGCATCGGGGACGGCGCCGCCCGAAGACGGCGCCGGAGGTGACACCTGAGGAACCGGCACCGGTGAGGTCGTCAGGTCAACCGGCGACGACCCGGATCCAGAAGCGGATCCAGCGGGGCCCTGCGGCGCCGAGCCCGAAGGCGCCGGCGGCATCGGGGCCGAAGCCCCCGACCCGCTAGGGCCCCCAGACGGGTCCGCTGGGCCCGAAGGAGCCGCGGAGCCTGCCGGAGGAGTGAGAGACCTCAAGGCCATGAGGAAACGCTCGATCTCCTCCGACGTCGCGTGCGGCTCAGGGACGGAGGGTGTGGAGCCGGACGCGACGTCCGTGACTCCGACGGAGCCGCGGAGGCGGTGTCACCTGAACCCCCGGCCACGTCGCGCGAGCGTCAGGGGGAGTCGGAAGAGCGATGACGTCTCTTTGACTTCTTGTGCTTACCTGACGACTTCGAACCTGAGGAGTGATGTCGACTCCCGGAGCTATGATGGCTCCGATCCCGCGACCGGTCCCTCGACCTCTGTCCGGACCGGGACCTTTCGCGGCGCGGGGCCGACTGCCGGAGCTCGAGTCGCTTGCGGGACCGCTCCCGCCTAGCTTTCGAAGTCAGGGCCCGGCAGTCGGAGCAGGTCTTGTCGTCATGGTCGAGTCCGAGACAGTGGAGGCACTGGCGGTGAGGGTCGGTGACCGACATCAGTCAGTCGCAGTCCTCACAAGGCTTTAAACCTGGCATTCCTACCGGCACCGTTCGGAGTCGAAGACTCGAAAAATGATCAAAAGGGATCGTAAAAAGTTTAGTAAAAAAAGACTAAGGTACCACTTTTTCCGGATCTGCGCTGCTGGCGCGGAAAAAAGAAGAACTGACGTCAGCGCGCGGAGGCGGCGTCTAAGTACTCCGACGACGTCATCACGACGCCGACGACGGACGCGGAGCCGCAGACGACGCCTACCGACGCGCAAGGGTACTGCTACGCAAATATGTCCGGATCCAGTCTGACGTCTGGGGATATTCTAAGGTAAGGAATCTAAAACTAACCTGTTTCTTTCAGATATGTTGTTAAGCAATCCCTCCTGCGCTCATTCACTTTTTTTGCGGTTGAGTTTGGGTATCCCCTTATTCTTTAATAGTAGTGCAGAAAGAGAAAGCTGGATTGCAGACAGGGGCTGAAGGCTTCCCATTGGAAGTGCTGAAACTTCGGTTGCCGCTAATATGGCTCAGCCTGGTTTGCCTACCTTTAGTGGTGCTGCAGGCATTAGAGTCAATACTGAGTACTTTTTGCCTATACATTTTGCTTTACTGTTTATCAATTATGTGTTTTTGGATGATATGTTTGAGTAGACTAATTTGTATGCAGAACAGTTTTTGAGTGGCAACAGTGCCACACTTAAGACCCACTCTAGAGCTATGCAGTGGACTCCCACAAATCTCCATGAGATTAAGCAGTTTTGGTGTTTAACTTTATTGATGGTATTGCTAAGGAATCCATCACTTTCTATATATTGGTCTACTAGAATCTTGATGGCAACTGTAAAAAATGTCAGCAACCATGAGCCGAGACCGGTATTTGCTTCTGGAGCGATGCTGCCTTGTATGGATAATGCTACAGTATTGCCACAATATAATCCTGATTATGACGGCCTCTTTAAGATTGAGACTGTTCTTTACCATTTAGTGGGTCATCTCTCAGAGATCTATGTTCCTGGGAAAAATATATCTGTGGATGAGTCTCTGGTCCTGTTCAAAGCCCGCTTGGGTTTCGGACATTACATTCCCAGCAAAAGAGCACCATATGGTATTGAGATGTATACGTTGTGTGAAAGTGCCACTGGATAGGTGTAAAATTTCAGGGTGTACACCGGTAGGGATTCTTCAACTGACCCCCCCTGGCTGCCCTTCCACTTTTGGAGTCAGTGAAAAAGTTGTATGGGAACTTGACAGAACTTTTTAATAAAGGTCACCATTTGTACATGGATAATTACTAGACAGGTGTGCAACTATATAAGGAATTGTTCAAGGTGAACACTGTGGCATGTGGCACAATCTGCTCTAACCGTAAAGGTTACCTAAACAAGCTTGTGTGTGATAAAAACTTTCAATAGGACAGAGTAGTGCTTTGCATAGTAATTTACTTCTCGCTTTGATATTTTCAGATAGAAGAGATGTCCACATGCTCACAAATATTCATAATGAAATCAATGTACCAGCGACTGTTTGGGGTCAGGTAGCCGAATTGTGCAAACCTGTGTGCATTTTAGACTATAACAAGCAAATGGGATGTGAAGATAGATTAGATTAAAGGAAGGAGCCTTACAATGCTGTTTGAAAGTCATACATGTGGTATGAGAAGTAGGCTGTTCATTTGTTTTATTCGGTCTCCTTCATTCCAGTTTCATCCAGCAGTCTGTAATAAGCAGCCTTGTTGCAGTTGAGCAGGCAAGTGTACAAAGATTTGGAGGGGTGGAGGATGTGGCTAGATTCGAATAGGGCTACTTTCCTTAATACATTCCTCCAACATCCAAAAAAAGACTTTCCTTGTCATGTATGTGTCTGAAGAGGAGTACGAAAGGAGAGTTGCCTGTGCTTTCGGTGTGTTTTATCGGTTCATTGTGGGAGTGTTCTAAAAATAAAAGTGGTGTGAAGCTTCAAGAGGGTCTCTAAGTGGCATTTGGCTGGCGACCTGTTGGCAGTGTGTGTGTGTGTACTGGTGTTAGGCTGCCAGTGTGTGTAGTGACCTGCAACAAGTCCCTAGACACACATACCACTACCAAAATGCCAGTCCACACATTACACGAGATTGTAGTTTCTGAACTGGCATGTGGCTGGTGGTGTGTGTGGCCGGCCTCTGGCTGGTGGTGTTTGTTAGCTGGCTTTGGCTGGCGGTGTGTTTGCGTAGTGACTTGCTGCTAGTCACTACACACACATTGCCAGCTAAACTCCAGTCCACACATTTCGAGAATTTCCAGGAGGTGTGTTTGTTGTGTCAGTCCTAGGGCATATGAACGTGATGGCCCTTGAATAGTGCTATTTGTTGTTGTGAGTGTTGTCATGTGCTGGGCCTGCGACTGCCTGTGTGAATCTTTTTGTGTATGTGACGTATGAAAGGTGCGTGGATTGTCTGTAATGCGGTTGGTGCCTTGTTGTTCTTTACAAAAAACACAGTTGATGGACAGAATGTAGAACAATGTCATACATTCACCCCAGTACAAGGATCTGGGCCTAAATCCATCGTTTTTTTGCACTCCACATCACCCTGGGTTAGACACTGGCTATATGCAAATCAGCTCTGACCCTGTGCCCCATGGGAACAGTCCAGTCCGAACTACCAAGCCATGTCTTTCCCAGACCGGAATCAAGCATCCAAGGACCGGTTTCTGGCTATCAGCCTTCATTCAGCCTGGATAGCTTGACTCCAGTGATGTGGAGAGCCTGGGACTCACGTCTGAGCATCCCCAGCCCACTCGGGGTGAAAATTGCAAAAAACACAGTTGATGGACAGAATGTAGAACAATGTCATACATTCACCCCAGTACAAGGATCTGGGCCTAAATCCATCGTTTTTTTGCACTCCCACATCACCCTGGGTTAGACACTGGCTATATGCAAATCAGCTCTGACCCTGTGCCCCATGGGAACAGTCCAGTCCGAACTACCAAGCCATGTCTTTCCCAGACCGGAATCAAGCATCCAAGGACCGGTTTCTGGCTATCAGCCTTCATTCAGCCTGGATAGCTTGACTCCAGTGATGTGGAGAGCCTGGGACTCACGTCTGAGCATCCCCAGCCCACTCGGGGTGAAAATTGCAAAAAACACAGTTGATGGACAGAATGTAGAACAATGTCATACATTCACCCCAGTACAAGGATCTGGGCCTAAATCCATCGTTTTTTTGCACTCCACATCACCCGGGGTTAGACACTGGCTATATGCAAATCAGCTCTGACCCTGTGCCCCATGGGAACAGTCCAGTCCGAACTACCAAGCCATGTCTTTCCCAGACCGGAATCAAGCATCCAAGGACCGGTTTCTGGCTATCAGCCTTCATTCAGCCTGGATAGCTTGACTCCAGTGATGTGGAGAGCCTGGGACTCACGTCTGAGCATCCCCAGCCCACTCGGGGTGAAAATTGCAAAAAACACAGTTGATGGACAGAATGTAGAACAATGTCATACATTCACCCCAGTACAAGGATCTGGGCCTAAATCCATCGTTTTTTTGCACTCCCACATCACCCTGGGTTAGACACTGGCTATATGCAAATCCGCTCTGACCCTGTGCCCCATGGGAACAGTCCAGTCCGAACTACCAAGCCATGTCTTTCCCAGACCGGAATCAAGCATCCAAGGACCGGTTTCTGGCTATCAGCCTTCATTCAGCCTGGATAGCTTGACTCCAGTGATGTGGAGAGCCTGGGACTCACGTCTGAGCATCCCCAGCCCACTCGGGGTGAAAATTGCAAAAAACACAGTTGATGGACAGAATGTAGAACAATGTCATACATTCACCCCAGTACAAGGATCTGGGCCTAAATCCATCGTTTTTTTGAACTCCACATCACCCTGGGTTAGACACTGGCTATATGCAAATCAGCTCTGACCCTGTGCCCCATGGGAACAGTCCAGTCCGAACTACCAAGCCATGTCTTTCCCAGACCGGAATCAAGCATCCAAGGACCGGTTTCTGGCTATCAGCCTTCATTCAGCCTGGATAGCTTGACTCCAGTGATGTGGAGAGCCTGGGACTCACGTCTGAGCATCCCCAGCCCACTCGGGGTGAAAATTGCAAAAAACACAGTTGATGGACAGAATGTAGAACAATGTCATACATTCACCCCAGTACAAGGATCTGGGCCTAAATCCATCGTTTTTTTGCACTCCACATCACCCTGGGTTAGACACTGGCTATATGCAAATCAGCTCTGACCCTGTGCCCCATGGGAACAGTCCAGTCCGAACTACCAAGCCATGTCTTTCCCAGACCGGAATCAAGCATCCAAGGACCGGTTTCTGGCTATCAGCCTTCATTCAGCCTGGATAGCTTGACTCCAGTGATGTGGAGAGCCTGGGACTCACGTCTGAGCATCCCCAGCCCACTCGGGGTGAAAATTGCAAAAAACACAGTTGATGGACAGAATGTAGAACAATGTCATACATTCACCCCAGTACAAGGATCTGGGCCTAAATCCATCGTTTTTTTGCACTCCACATCACCCTGGGTTAGACACTGGCTATATGCAAATCAGCTCTGACCCTGTGCCCCATGGGAACAGTCCAGTCCGAACTACCAAGCCATGTCTTTCCCAGACCGGAATCAAGCATCCAAGGACCGGTTTCTGGCTATCAGCCTTCATTCAGCCTGGATAGCTTGACTCCAGTGATGTGGAGAGCCTGGGACTCACGTCTGAGCATCCCCAGCCCACTCGGGGTGAAAATTGCAAAAAACACAGTTGATGGACAGAATGTAGAACAATGTCATACATTCACCCCAGTACAAGGATCTGGGCCTAAATCCATCGTTTTTTTGCACTCCACATCACCCTGGGTTAGACACTGGCTATATGCAAATCAGCTCTGACCCTGTGCCCCATGGGAACAGTCCAGTCCGAACTACCAAGCCATGTCTTTCCCAGACCGGAATCAAGCATCCAAGGACCGGTTTCTGGCTATCAGCCTTCATTCAGCCTGGATAGCTTGACTCCAGTGATGTGGAGAGCCTGGGACTCACGTCTGAGCATCCCCAGCCCACTCGGGGTGAAAATTGCAAAAAACACAGTTGATGAACAGAATGTAGAACAATGTCATACATTCACCCCAGTACAAGGATCTGGGCCTAAATCCATCGTTTTTTTGCACTCCACATCACCCTGGGTTAGACACTGGCTATATGCAAATCAGCTCTGACCCTGTGCCCCATGGGAACAGTCCAGTCCGAACTACCAAGCCATGTCTTTCCCAGACCGGAATCAAGCATCCAAGGACCGGTTTCTGGCTATCAGCCTTCATTCAGCCTGGATAGCTTGACTCCAGTGATGTGGAGAGCCTGGGACTCACGTCTGAGCATCCCCAGCCCACTCGGGGTGAAAATTGCAAAAAACACAGTTGATGGACAGAATGTAGAACAATGTCATACATTCACCCCAGTACAAGGATCTGGGCCTAAATCCATCGTTTTTTTGCACTCCACATCACCCTGGGTTAGACACTGGCTATATGCAAATCAGCTCTGACCCTGTGCCCCATGGGAACAGTCCAGTCCGAACTACCAAGCCATGTCTTTCCCAGACCGGAATCAAGCATCCAAGGACCGGTTTCTGGCTATCAGCCTTCATTCAGCCTGGATAGCTTGACTCCAGTGATGTGGAGAGCCTGGGACTCACGTCTGAGCATCCCCAGCCCACTCGGGGTGAAAATTGCAAAAAACACAGTTGATGGACAGAATGTAGAACAATGTCATACATTCACCCCAGTACAAGGATCTGGGCCTAAATCCATCGTTTTTTTGCACTCCACATCACCCTGGGTTAGACACTGGCTATATGCAAATCAGCTCTGACCCTGTGCCCCATGGGAACAGTCCAGTCCGAACTACCAAGCCATGTCTTTCCCAGACCGGAATCAAGCATCCAAGGACCGGTTTCTGGCTATCAGCCTTCATTCAGCCTGGATAGCTTGACTCCAGTGATGTGGAGAGCCTGGGACTCACGTCTGAGCATCCCCAGCCCACTCGGGGTGAAAATTGCAAAAAACACAGTTGATGGACAGAATGTAGAACAATGTCATACATTCACCCCAGTACAAGGATCTGGGCCTAAATCCATCGTTTTTTTGCACTCCACATCACCCTGGGTTAGACACTGGCTATATGCAAATCAGCTCTGACCCTGTGCCCCATGGGAACAGTCCAGTCCGAACTACCAAGCCATGTCTTTCCCAGACCGGAATCAAGCATCCAAGGACCGGTTTCTGGCTATCAGCCTTCATTCAGCCTGGATAGCTTGACTCCAGTGATGTGGAGAGCCTGGGACTCACGTCTGAGCATCCCCAGCCCACTCGGGGTGAAAATTGCAAAAAACACAGTTGATGGACAGAATGTAGAACAATGTCATACATTCACCCCAGTACAAGGATCTGGGCCTAAATCCATCGTTTTTTTGCACTCCACATCACCCTGGGTTAGACACTGGCTATATGCAAATCAGCTCTGACCCTGTGCCCCATGGGAACAGTCCAGTCCGAACTACCAAGCCATGTCTTTCCCAGACCGGAATCAAGCATCCAAGGACCGGTTTCTGGCTATCAGCCTTCATTCAGCCTGGATAGCTTGACTCCAGTGATGTGGAGAGCCTGGGACTCACGTCTGAGCATCCCCAGCCCACTCGGGGTGAAAATTGCAAAAAACACAGTTGATGGACAGAATGTAGAACAATGTCATACATTCACCCCAGTACAAGGATCTGGGCCTAAATCCATCGTTGTTTTGCACTCCACATCACCCTGGGTTAGACACTGGCTATATGCAAATCAGCTCTGACCCTGTGCCCCATGGGAACAGTCCAGTCCGAACTACCAAGCCATGTCTTTCCCAGACCGGAATCAAGCATCCAAGGACCGGTTTCTGGCTATCAGCCTTCATTCAGCCTGGATAGCTTGACTCCAGTGATGTGGAGAGCCTGGGACTCACGTCTGAGCATCCCCAGCCCACTCGGGGTGAAAATTGCAAAAAACACAGTTGATGGACAGAATGTAGAACAATGTCATACATTCACCCCAGTCAAGCTAGCCGGGCTGAAGAGAGGTGTTACCTCGAAACCGGTCCGGTCCTCGGATGCTTGATTCCGTTCTGGGAAGGACATGGCTTTTGTAGTTCGGACTGGACTGTTCCCATGGGGCAACAGGGTCAGAGCTGATTTGCATATCGCCATTGTGTAACCCAGGGTGGTGTGGAGTGCAAAAAAACGATGGATTTGGGCCCAGATCTTTTGACTGGGGGAGTGTGTGACATTGATCCACATTCAGTCCATCACTTGTTGTTTTTGCAATTGCCGCCCTAAGTGCGCTGGGGATGCCCAGACGTGGGTCCCAGGCACTCCACACCACTTGGAGTCAAGCTAGCCGGGCTGAAGAGAGGTGTTACCTCGAAACCGGTCCGGTCCTCGGATGCTTGATTCCGTTCTGGGAAGGACATGGCTTTTGTAGTTCGGACTGGACTGTTCCCATGGGGCAACAGGGTCAGAGCTGATTTGCATATCGCCATTGTCTAACCCAGGGTGGTGTGGAGTGCAAAAAAACGATGGATTTGGGCCCAGATCTTTTGACTGGGGGAGTGTGTGACATTGATCCACATTCAGTCCATCACTTGTTGTTTTTGCAATTGCCGCCCTAAGTGCGCTGGGGATGCCCAGACGTGGGTCCCAGGCACTCCACACCACTTGGAGTCAAGCTAGCCGGGCTGAAGAGAGGTGTTACCTCGAAACCGGTCCGGTCCTCGGATGCTTGATTCCGTTCTGGGAAGGACATGGCTTTTGTAGTTCGGACTGGACTGTTCCCATGGGGCAACAGGGTCAGAGCTGATTTGCATATTGCCATTGTCTAACCCAGGGTGGTGTGGAGTGCAAAAAAACGATGGATTTGGGCCCAGATCTTTTGACTGGGGGAGTGTGTGACATTGATCCACATTCAGTCCATCACTTGTTGTTTTTGCAATTGCCGCCCTAAGTGCGCTGGGGATACCCAGACGTGGGTCCCAGGCACTCCACACCACTTGGAGTCAAGCTAGCCGGGCTGAAGAGAGGTGTTACCTCGAAACCGGTCCGGTCCTCGGATGCTTGATTCCGTTCTGGGAAGGACATGGCTTTTGTAGTTCGGACTGGACTGTTCCCATGGGGCAACAGGGTCAGAGCTGATTTGCATATCGCCATTGTCTAACCCAGGGTGGTGTGGAGTGCAAAAAAACGATGGATTTGGGCCCAGATCTTTTGACTGGGGGAGTGTGTGACATTGATCCACATTCAGTCCATCACTTGTTGTTTTTGCAATTGCCGCCCTAAGTGCGCTGGGGATGCCCAGACGTGGGTCCCAGGCACTCCACACCACTTGGAGTCAAGCTAGCCGGGCTGAAGAGAGGTGTTACCTCGAAACCGGTCCGGTCCTCGGATGCTTGATTCCGTTCTGGGAAGGACATGGCTTTTGTAGTTCGGACTGGACTGTTCCCATGGGGCAACAGGGTCAGAGCTGATTTGCATATCGCCATTGTCTAACCCAGGGTGGTGTGGAGTGCAAAAAAACGATGGATTTGGGCCCAGATCTTTTGACTGGGGGAGTGTGTGACATTGATCCACATTCAGTCCATCACTTGTTGTTTTTGTTGTTCTTTACAGCTCACAAACTGCGTCTCACTGGTTCAGTATTACATAATTATCTCAATAACAGTGATGTCTACATTTTTATTTTCATGAAATATTTTGTTAATATAATTTACATTTTGATCTTTTCACTCACCCTAGTGAGTATGTATGTGTGTGTACTTGAGAAGGTTGTGCAGTAATATTTGTGTATTCTGTCTTTCTCTGCCAGATTGTACACCGTCTCTATGGAAAAATCTACCAACTCCAGATATTTTTGTAAACTAGAAACCAGAGGGACTTTAGGTGGTTGGTGTGGATCGCATAAGATTTTCATACCCAAAAGCCTTTGCAATCCTCAAACATAGGCTAAAACACTTCTTTTCTCCATACTTCTATGGCTCAAAGTAATGGAATTTGCAGGCAGCTGCACTTTTCCTGCCACCCAGAGTTCCCACATGGCTCCTGATAACAAGCACTGGCAAAACACTAAGGTCTTGCATATACTTAGGCTTCGTTTTTTAAGCCATGTTGCAAATGGCTGAAGGTAAAGAAAAAAAGTTTTATGACACAGCCACCGTTGACTGTGTTGTTTTTTTACTTGCAGCCATGCCTCACTGAAGCCAGCGCTGCTGTGTAGTCTACACTAGAACGTCCCTGTAGATCTAGTCTGGGTGCTGCAAGCGAAATCCTGACCTGTGTATGCGACACCCTATTCAAAATGCGCAAGCATTTATTTACAAGTTAATAAACATGAAAGACAGCAAGTAACTAGGGTGTCCTGCACAGTTAACGTTTGGGCCACCTTCATTCTGCAACAAATGTGTAAAATATGAAAACGTCTCTTCAAAACTTCCGAAAATGCATTTTATTTACATGCTAGTAGTAGTAGTAGAACAGCAAACTAAATCAGTATTTTTTTTTAGGAATAGTTTTCAAACATTAATTATGAAACATTCATGCTTTAACTCACCCTGAGAGGCAAGTTAGTTATGTGCACCCTTTGGATGGCCTGGGTTGCTAAGCTACATGGACAACATTTGAGTAAATTCAAATGTTGGAGACGTTTTCATACAGCGCACATCCTGAAGGTAAGTATTTCAAGATCGCATTACATGTTATAATAAAGAACAAGCACTGGCACAGCCAATAGGTTTTGCCTATCTTAAATCTATTGTCTTTGTCAAGGTTTTTTGTACATGTTGCAGAGGACTATAATAAAGATGGGACCAGTGGCAGGAGTCACAAATAAAGGGTAAGGGGGTGGGAGGGGGGCGCGGGAGGGGGCTTGCAGGGGGGGGGGTAGGAATAATAGATAACAAAAAAAACTATCTTTAGCCGTTGGCAGCCTCCAGTGTTGTTCCTTGTTCACGGCCTCTCCACTTCTTAGGTCCCAGCAGCCCCTGGGACAGACTCCCATTGGCCTGGTTGGGCTGAAAAGTTGCCCTACTCAGATCAGAGAGTCTGTGGGGGTTTCTCCAGCCCTGCTGCTCAATGTAGCTGGGCTGGAGAAAACCTAAGTGAGCATGTGTATTTTGATAGGCCTGCGATGGCTGGCCAAACACACATGAGCACTTAGGGAGTGGAGTGCAGTAGCACTCCTTCTCCCTCCTCCCATGCCTAGGCCCCACCCCTCCCTACAGCGCCGGCTAAGAGCTGGCAAATGCAAAATAAAACGAAACAAGAACATCATTTTATTTTATATTTGCTAGCTCTGAGCCAGGCAATGGAGCTAAGCTCCTCCGCCATTGCGGAGAAGCCACCGCTGGATGGGATGGGATGGAAAGAGGTGTTCACTTGCGGAACTGGGTTCGAGTCTCTGCGCCGGCTCAACATCATGTGATCCTAGCCAAATCATGTAATCTCCCCAGTGCCATAAAAACTTGTCTTTATGCAATATATTGTACTTCATAGAACTTTTAAGTGTATTTTATAAAAGCTCCTCTTGTTGTGATAAAAAGTGATCTGTACACTTTTAAGATGTGCCAGTGTCCTAAGTGAGGAGAAGGGGAAGCCTGTGAGGGAGAAAGCCCATGAGGGGAGAAGGGTCCGGAAGTGCGGTGGAAGAAGCGGCATTCACACTGCACCACAAGGAACACTGGGATGGCAGATGGATGCTAGGGAGCGGAGAGACAGCGGCCAGAGTTGGTAGTAGTAAAATATAGCAATAATCGGCGTTTGGTGGGTTTGGTGGGTTTCCTAGACCTTTTGGCCGCTGTGCCACTGCACCTGCTGCACCATTCAAATCTTGACCTTAGTGCCTGCAAGGTAACTCCACTGGTGACAGCTTGGTCAGTAGTAAAATATAGTGTAAGGCCTGGCCCTTTTGGCAGGGTTATCTTCAAACGTTTTGCCTTCTTCCACGTATGTTTTCAGATCTGATTTTGTTGGTTTTAGGACTCTGGGCACTTTACCACAGCTAACCAGCACTAAAGTGGCTATGCTCTCTGTGTACACTGTACTGGTGATTAGTTTGTTCATGATTTACATATCTGATTTACTACTAAGTCCCTAGTAAACTGCACCAGGTGTGCCCAGGTCTGTAAATCAAATGCTACTAGTGGGCCTGCAGCACAGATTGCACCACCCACATGAGTAGCCCTGAAAACATGTCTCAGACCTGCCACAGCAGTGTCTGTGTAAGCAGTTTTTAACATGCCATTTCGACCTGACAAGTGCACCCACCTACCAGGCCAAAACCTTACCTTTTACCACAAACAAGTCACCCATAAGGTAGACCCAATGCAGCCCCGTGGGCAAGGTGTAGTGTATTTAAATGATAGGACATATACTGGAGTGTTTTACATGTCCCAATAATGAAATACTGCTAATTTCATTTTCACTCTTGCAAGAAATATCTCTCCCATAGGGTAACATGGGGATTGCCTTGAAACATCTTTTAAGTGTAATTTCTCATTGGGAGCTGATCGAGATCGGAATTTGGGTTCTCTGAACTCACCATTTCAAAATACATATTTGGTGAAGTTGGTTTTTAAACTGTGTTTGAAAATGCCACTTTTAGAAAGTATAGGAGAGAGGTAGGACGACGGGAAGTGTAGAACAGGGAGGAAAGGGAGAATACCATGGGTTAAGATTTCGTTTTTGAACGTGGAATGTGTGTGTGTAAGTGAAGAGAATTTGGAATCCAGTTTAAGTTGTGCAAAGTCACGGCGTCGAGGCTGCCAATTTACGTTTGAGTTTGTGCATGTTTGGGATGAGGACGGCTGATAAAATAGCGGGATAGCAGAGATGGAGGCGCATTGCAACCAGGCAGAGTACAGGGTTTAGTAAGCACACGTGGGATGGCACTGGGAAACCACTTAGCAAATGGGGTGTTTAATAAGAAGGTGACATTTGTTTTGTAAAAACAACTCGGTGTTAATTTTGAGCAGGAAGTTGCACTAATGTTGAAGTTCAAACTGTGTTTGACAGAATAATGATGCCTATTTTATTGTTGTTTGCAGTTACCCCCGAAGAAGGGCGGGACACGCCCAAAATGCATTGGGGTCAATAAAATACTGCTTTATTGATGAACTCCGTGCTCTTGTACTTGTTCTTGGAGTAAGGTCCGGATGGACAAACTTGAACATATGAAAAATTGAAAATTTGCATATTTACTTGCGTGTGGAAGTGATGAGAAGAGAAAAAGTGGAACAACATAGCAAAAGCGAAGGAAAGTTACGTGTAAAAATTGAAAAAGAAAAATGGAACATATCATGCAAGTCAGCATTACGCTGTGCCTCGGAATTTGGGGCAGAATGTCGTCCCAAAATGCAGTAATGTAGTACCCATGGTGCCGACAGGGCAGAGCACCACTCCGACGAGCACGCGACTACAAAAATAAGTTGTGAACTGAAGTCAAGGATGAACATTATTAAAGAGGGTGTGCATTCCTCACCTTGTAAAATGTAGTACTTTTAGAAAGTGGGCATTTCCTTGCTTAACCATTCTGTGCTTCTGCTTGTCTGTAGAATCCACGTCTGGTTTAGGATGACAGTTTGGCTCCTGTGCATTCACTCTAGACAGTCACACAAAGGGAGCTGAGGTGTGAATTGCATATCTTGATGGGCCGTCACCAGGCTGATGGACCTTCCTGAGCTAGAGAGGTGGGAGGAATGGTCACCAACACCTGAATAGGGATGTGCCTGTCCTCGCACAAAGCTGTCTCCACTTCCTTGTAGAGTGTCTGGAGCCAGGTCAGGGAAAGGCAGGGTCTGGTGCACTACAAAGACTTTCCTTTGAAGTTTGCCTACTTCAAAGGCAGAAAGCGGTATAAGTAATGGACCTCTGACACTCCAAAATCGGAAAACATTTCTGGACTGAGGACATTCTGCCAGAAAGACGAGCTGGATGCTATAGGAGGGACTGTCTATCTGCCTGTTGCTTTGCTGTGCTGGCCTGCTGCTTGCTGCTTCTGTCCTGGTAATGAAAGGACTGGACTTTGCTTGCTACATCCTGCTTACAAGGTTTTCCAAGGGCTTGTGCATGCTTTCCTCCTGTTTAGAAGACTTAGGGCCATGAAGGACTTCACCTACCAGTGCCTGGGCTCTTCTGCTGAAAGCCCTGACTTGCCAAGTGGTGTCAAATCAAGTTACTGGGCCCTTGGAAAAGCAAGCTGGTGAGAAAGTCCACACATCGACTTTCAGCACCCATTTTTTTGCCGCATCGCCACGGTACAGTCAAAAATCTACTCAGCACCTGCAGTAAGGCTGAAAAATGACCACAGCCCAAGTCCCAAGCACCATGTCACCAATGTCCATGGCATCCGCTCTGACTCAATCCCTGCTTTGCGGCTGAAGAATCGCTGCATCACCTGCTTTGCTGCCTCGACACAGTATGATGTGTCAAAAATTAAGATGCGCTTTGACACTGCCTCCTAATCCAGGTTGCCAAGCAGTAAGGAACCATAGCCGCATGTCGGGAGATCGACGCATCACCTCCCCTTCCAGTAAGAAACACACTCATCACCTCCCCTGACAGTAAGGAACCAACGCATCACCTCCCCTGCGTTGCAGTAAGTAACCAACGCATCACCTGCATGGCAGTAAGGAACAGACGCATTACCTTCCCTGGTAGTACAGACATTGTTTTTACGCCGCCTTACCTCCTCTGCACCTGTTATCATCTTTGAATTTAGATGCATCCCAGGTACTTTGTGCTAAAAAGGGAAGCATCCATAGATTTCTATGGAAAACATTTGCTTAAACTTTGGAAAGTGATCTTTACTTGTGTATGTTGGATTTTTGTCGTTTTGGTCTTGTTTTATTCAGATAAATATTGGTTATTTTTCTAAACAGGTGTGGACTCGTTTTGTAATGTTTTCACTATGTTACTGCATGTGTATGTACAAATGCTTTTACACATTGCCTCTGAGATAAGCCTGACTGCCTGTGCCAAGGTCCCAAGGGGGTGAGCAGGCTTTAACTTACCTGTGTGACTCCCTTACACTAACTAAAGTAAGGGTACCTACTTGGATAGGGAGCATGCCGACTGACAACTAGAGACCCAATTTCTATCATATAACAATAATCGGTATCAGTTGGTTTACTAAACCTCTTGTCCTCTGTGCCACTGTACCTGCTGCACCATTCAAATCATGGCCCTAGTGCCTGCAAGTTAACTGCACTTGTGATTGCTTGCTTAGAACTAAAATATAACAATAATCGTTATTCAGTGGGTTTCCTAGACCTTTTGGCCCCTGTGCCACTGCACCTTCTGCAACATTCAAATCATGGCTTTATTACCTGCAAGGTAACTGCACTTTTTATTGCTAGTGTCATAGTAAAATACAGCAATATTCGGTGTTCTGTGGGTTTTCTAGACGTTTGGACCCCCGTGCCACTACACCTGCTGCACCATTCAATTCATGACCCTAGTCCCTGCAAGGTAACTGCAATTTAATTGTTGTTAAGTATTAAAATATAGAAATTATTGGTGTTCAATTGGTTTCCTAGACCTTTTGGCCCCTGTGCCACTGCACCTACTGCACCATTCAATTCATGGCCCTAGTGCCTGCAAGGTAATTGCACTGATGACTGCTTGTTTAGAACTAAAATATAGCAATAATTGGTGTTCAGTGGGTTTCCTCTACCTTTTGGTCTCTGTGTCAGTGCACCTGCTGACGATTGAAATCATGGCCCTAGTCCCTGCAAGTTAACTGCACTTGTGACTGCTTGTTTCGTAGTAAAATATAGCAATAAGCGATATTCAGTGGGTTCCCTAGACCTTTCGGTCTTTGTGCCAATGCACCATTCAAATCATGGCCCCAGTGCCTGCAAGGTAACTGCACTTGTGACTGCTTGTTTCATAGTAAAATACAGCAGTAATCGGTATTCAGTGGGTTTCCTAGGCATTTTGGCCCCTGTGCCACTAGACCTGCTGCACCATCCAAATCATGACCCAAGTCCCTGCAAGGTAACTACAGTTGACTTCTTGTTTAGTAGTAAAATATATCAATTATTGGTGCTCAGTTGTTTTCCTAGACCTTTTGGCCCCTGTGCCACTGCACCTGCTGCACCTTTCAAATCATGACCCTAGTGCCTGCAAGGACAAATGAGGAAATCGTTGGCACAATTGCAGTGTTATGCCAGAGTTGGGCCCATGTAGAGAAGTGGCTAATTTCTTACTTTGCCCTATTTTTCGCAATAACATTTCTTCTGTGACCTTTTGCATATATTTGCGTGCACAACAATGTTGGATTAGTTTCTCCGAAACTACTTTGTTTACACACTTAACTTCACACAACATTATCACGATGCCTCGAACATCATGCACAAGGCTATTCTACGCACTATGTACGAATGCTGTTCTATCTTCATCCATGGGGCAATAGGGCTATCTACATATCCATAACATCACTAATCTATATACACAGCGCAAGGCTGCTTTCTATTATAAATAAAGAGCATCTCATAAGATTAAAAGAGGCACTTTAGCTGACAACAAGGGTCCCTGCATGCTGAGACTTCACCACTCAGCGCGGTCTGACATCTCCGTGAGGGGGTGTCTAGTTTGTGACCAAGATGGATGGTTGTAAAGGGGCACTCATTGACCTTTTGGTTTAATCTGTTCCTGCTGTGGGCACTAGGCCCGCCACACAAATGGGGCAGCATTTGTATTGGGTTAGGTGGGAGAATGTTGGATGGTAGGACCTTTGGGGATTCCTGCAGATTACGGAAGTTTACGTCACAAAAATGTAAGGAAAATGTGCAATATTATGCAAAGAGTGAGGTTTGCAGGGCGTTGTGGGTAAAAAACACTGTGGGACACACACGAGCCACTCCACCTTGGACTTCCCTGGGTGTCTTGTTTTCGGAAATGTCTGGGTTTGAAAGTTTCCCCTGGGTGGCTGTGGATCCCCAGCCCCCCCCCCAATAAATACTACCCCCATTGCCAAATCAGATTATTTTTGTGACAGGAAAGATTAACGACTCCACGTTATATTTGGGGCCTTCCCTATTGCGGGTACTAGGTCTACACACACAAATGAGGTACCATTTTTATCGGCCTACATGGGGGGGACAGTAGATGGCAAGAAATTAGGTGCTCCCTGCAGATTCACAGAAATTTGAGGAAAATGTGGTTTTTAGTCAAAGTTTGAGAATTGCAAGAGCCCAGTAGAAAAACCTGGTGGGAGCCACATAAGTCACCCCACCCTGGATTCCCTAGGGGTCTAGTTAAAAAAAATATGAAGGTTTTCTAGGTTTCACTAGGCACTAGCTGAGCTATGGCCCAAAATCCACAGCTAAGCACATTGCAAAAAAGGGTCAGTTTTCAGCGGAAAAATGGGATGCATCCATGTTGTGTTTTAGAGCCTTTTTTCACATGGGTACTAGCCCTACCCACACAAGTGAGGTACAATTTTTATCGGGAGACTTTGGGAAATGGTATGTGGTAGGATATGAGTTGCTCTCAGCAGATTCCAGAACTTTTCATCACAGAAATGTGAGGAAAATGTGTTTGTTTAGTCAAAGTTTGAGGTGTGCAAGGGCTACTGAGTAAGAAAACCTGGTGGGAGCCACACAATTCACCCCACCATGGATTCCTCTAGGTGTCTAGTTTGAAAAAATAAACAGGTTTGCTAGGTTTCCTTAGGTGGCGGCTGACCTAGGGCTCAAAATCCACAGTTAGGAAAATTGCAAAAAAAAGGGTCAGTTTTCAGTGGACAAATGTGATGTGTCCATGTTGCGTTTTGGATCCTTTCCTGTTATGGGCAGTAGCTCTACCCACACAAGTGAGGTACCATTTTTATGGAGAGACATATGGGGATACAGAAAGTAGAATATCTGTTATTACAAATTATATTTCTCTGCATTTGTGGCATCCAAGTGTAAGTCAGTGTGTAAGAAAGAAGACATTTTGAAAAATGCCCTCTGACTCACATGCTAGTGTGGGAGCCTACAAATTCAGAGAGGTACAAATAACTACTGGTCCTAAATTCCACATCCAGTGTCTACTTCAGAATACATAGATTTTCTTGATGCCTATGTTGTAGTCTTTATATTTTCCCATATGAATTGCTCTATACACAGTTCACAATGAAAAACCATTGTAAGATGCAGTTCAGATTTTGACACTGGGTACCTCGAGCTCTTGAAAACCTACAAACCCTATATATTCCCTAAACCACAAGGGTCTACTGTGGTCTAATGGTATATTGCTTTTGTAAATCAGCCATTATAATAATAAGTTACAATTGAAAACACTGTCACAAATGGATGTTTTTTTCCTACTCATTTTGAATATTTCTTTATTTCAACAGTCATTTTCTTCGGGAAAACCTTGAGGGATCTATACATATGACACTGAGGTGAACTCAGAATTCAGTCTGCTTTTTAGACATAAATAGCTACCGGTGGGTTTCACCCTAATTTCCACCACAAACTGCAAGTGGTTGAAAGCATAAAAATTTGGAAAAATGGTCTAACTGTTTGAAAAATTCCAAAACGGAGGTTAGAAAAAAAAATGTTTGATTCAGGTCTGTATGTTTCTGAAAGCCAGGAAAATGGTGATTGGAGCACACAAACCTTTTGTTGATGCCATTTTTAGGTGGAAAAACAGACACTTTTTTGCAGAGCACTTTTTTCTTATTTCCCCCATAAACCAACAATTTGCTATATTTTGGCCATTTTTGTAGTCCCTTCCAGGGCAATCATCAAACCCTAAGTACCTTTGAGATCCACAGAATGTTGGAAAAACACGGACGCATATTTGGCATGGATACCTTATGTGGAAAAAAGTTATGGAGACCTAAGATCTCAGCCTTTTACTGAGCAGTCCTTTTTGCACTGTTTGGGCAAGCGGCAAATTAAATATCAAATTAGATCTCCTATTTGAAAGACGCTATCTGGGCCACTTACAATATTGATACAATCTGCGACACTTTCAAGACAGTTTTTATTTTTCATTATGCCATCCTCTATCCAAAGAGTGTCAGTGCATGCGTTGTTTGCATGAAGAAGACCAGCACATGTTGCCCCGCAGGCAGGCTTTAAAAAATGTGTGATAGACAAAGGTGAGCATCCCTCCTCTAACAGCAGCTTTAGAACCAGAAATCCCATATCTACCCTGCACACAGGACTCACTCTGCCAGTGTTGGACTTAGAGAAATGCTGGGTCAAGACCTTGAACCGCCCCTCTTTACAGAGAGCAGTCATGTTCAGCTTCAGGAACCACTGCATTGGCGGAGTCTTGGGTACTACAGGTGATAAATTACTACTACACATATATAGCTGAATCTACCTATACTTTGGTTTCCAGTTACTGATAATAGGTGTCAGCTATTATTCAATGCTATTCATTTAATTTACCTTAGAAGGATGAAACCTGAGTGGGTGCACTGGGGCTTGTACCTGCGACCTTCCTGTTTCGCATAGATCTCCCAGGGGATGCAAAATTCTATGTTGCCGGCTCTCTAAATATGTTCTCTATGTGCAGCTTCACTAGCATCACTCCACTCCACTCCACCCCAATATACTTTTGAATGTGTTTAATCCAAGCTCATTCATCCTTTGTGCACAAGGCCACGCTGTAAATTTGTAAACAATATGCCGCCAGTGCGCAAGGCAAGTGGAGGACAGTTGAAGAGAAGAACATTGTGCAGAGGAAGGTGGAGTGCACATCATCATCCTTTGATGAGGCACTGGCTTGGTCTTCTAAGCCTTATTACTGCCATTTGGGGACGCAGTTATTGTAGTGCAGAAGTGTGACCTGCATTTTAGGGCACAATGTTCTGCCTGAGTTTTTGTCTTCTAGGTTGCAGAAGGCTGACATGTTGTGTCAGTTATACTTTACAAAAATGTAACATAGCTCAATACAACAAAGATAAATACATTAAAATGAACATCATAAACCCCTAAATTGCATAATTCAACTGTTTTACTCTCCAGTCCTGCCCACGAGACGAGACAGCTTTTGTGTAAAGTGATGTTTCTCAGGCAGGAAGTACTGGGGCTGGCTTCAAGCTGGAGCACGCACAACATTGGAACAATAAAGTATGAAAGCAGAACCTGGCTATGTCATCCTTCATGACGCAGCAATCACAATGCACATCTTGTAAAACAAAAACTTCAATCCCACCCCTCACTCCTGCGATCTACTAAAGGTCAGTTCTCAGGAAGACTCATCTGCATCTGCTTCTTACACAAAAGGCATAATGGAATTTCTTAAGTTAACCTAGTCTTTCTCTCTTCACTTCAGTGTCTGGGTCTCCTCCATCCACCTACAAGACTACAGGCAATACACTTCCATTGTCTGTGAAGATATTGTCACCTCCGCTCTTTACCATGCTAGATCCGAGACATTCAAATGGTCCCACTTTGCTGTGAAAATTAAAACTTTAAGGGTACACTTCAGAAGACATTTGCTCTAGCATTTACAGAATTTCCTTTTCGATTGCATTAGATTTTTGCTTTATTTAGAAGATATATTTTCCAATGTTACTTTTATCGGGTGGTCACAGCTTCGGTCACGTGCAGACTACAGCTCTCGAGTCCAGCCATTACTTTAAACTTCAAGCCCTGAGCTGGTCAGCTATCCATGCTGAAGCAGTGGTCTTTCAATACCCTAGCAGTAGACAGACTGTTTGACTGATTTTGGTGCCCATCAAAATTACCTAATATAGCACAATCTCACTTGTAAATGATACTTCTTTCTACAGTTTTGTATCTTTAAAGTGGGTGCTATCTCAAAAATCTACACTATGTACTATGTTCCTAAAATCCTGCATGAACATATTTCCTTGACTTAAAACTTCTGATTGTCGCTCTCCATGTTTTCTTTGATTGACCATTCTCCATACATTCTGAGTACAGGCTATTCTAAGTCATGTGAAGGTTTGCCTTAATCAATATTTGTTTGTATTTCTGAAACTTGCCCACACTTCATCTCAAAAACCTAGCAATACCTAATTTTCTTCTGGTTCTATTACTAATCCAAACTACCATCTACATGAACTCACATATCCACCACTAATGACTATACCTATTTAATTTAATCAACCACAAAGACTTTGCAGTAAAAGCATGGAATGGTATCTGTTGAAAATGGCCCTTTTTGCAGGGGGAACCCAATTATTTTGCCTTCCTCCTCCTCTGTTTTTGACCTTGTTTTTCTGCCTTTAGGACTCTGATCACTCTACCGCTGCTGACCAGTGCTTAAAGTGCATGTACTCTTATCTAAAATATGATGGCAATTGGTTTATCCATGATTGGTAGATTTGGTTCACTTATATGTCCCTAGTAAAGAGGTATACCATATGCCATGGGGATGTAAATCAAATGCTACTAGTGGGCCTGCAGCACCGATTGAGCTACCCACAGAAGTAGCCTTTAAAACCTAACCCCAGCCTACCACTGCAGGCCTGTGGGTGCACTTTACTGCCAACTTGACTGGTAATTTTCAACAACTTGCCAAGCTTTAAACCCCCCTTTTATTAAATATCAGTTGCCACTAAGGTAGACCCTAAGTAGCCCGTAGGGCAGGATGCGGTGTAAGTAAAAAGTAGGACATGACCTTTTTTTTTACATGCCCTGGTACTTACAACCATCCAAGTTTGTTTTCGCTGCTGCGAGGCCTGCTTCTCTCATCGGTTACCTTGGGGAATTCCTTAAATACCCTTTTTAACTGTAATTCCTGATTGCAGAGGAGTAGCTGCTTTAGGTTTCATATAACTGGTAAAGTTGGATCAGGTATTACTAATCTAGAAACTCCACTTTTTGCAAGTGGACATTTCTACGCTCTTAGCTGTCTTGTGTGCCTGGATGTGTCTCCAATACACATCCAGCGGATGGTGACAGCTACACTTTGTGCATTCCCCCTAGACAGCCATGAGTACAAGACACTTAGCTGAATCTGAATTCATCTGCATACTGTTGGGTCTTCCTGAGCAAGAGGGAAGGGAGGAGCTGACACATGCACCTCAATAGGTAATGGCCTTGCCTCACACAAAACACAGATTTACCCCCACACATAGGCTGGTAGACAGCGGTGGGCTCAAAGGAGACGTGTAAACCACAAAGGCTTTGCTTTGTAGTCACCTCCACTTCAAGGACACATTTGGCAATAGGTATTGGGTCTATGACCCCCTCTCATTAGTTCACTTTGGGATCCTAAGGAGACTGCCAAGAGGAGCTGTACTACAGGAGGAACTGCCACTTTGCTACCTGCTCTACTGTGTTGGCCTGCTGCCTACTGCCTCTGACCTGAGTGGTGAGAAGGACTTGACCCGCTCTCTACAACCATTTGCAACCTAAGTAACTCCAAGGGCTTTGTTGGCATGCCGCCGGGTCAGAAAATGTCAGGGCCATCAAAGATTTCATTCGCACAAACGACCGCTGCTAGGCTGTGCTATTCTGAATCCTGACTCGGCCTGACACACCCTCAACCAGTCCTGGGCCTTCACAGAGTGTCGGCAGCCGCTTTTGGGCATCCACATTCGTCAACACAGTGCACCGATCAAGAACCGTCATGTCTGCCTTCTCGAGAGCAGACCATCGTGTTAGTCGACTTCGCCAAAGCCCAAAAGGCAGTTCAGCGCAACCCGTGCACTTTGCACACATCAAGGAAAGAAGGGTGTCTGCCCTCTGTGACTCCAGTGACTGCATTGTATCCAGCATGGGGAGACTCCAGCAATGTGGGCCCCGATCCAGAGCCAATGCTGCAAACCCCTGAGAAAGGTACTGTGCACTCCGGGACTTACAAGGTCTCTGGCTCCACCCAGCGCTCTCACTGGCAGCCCCGAAAGGAGCAGATCAGTCTCCCGCAAACTTGACATTGCATTTTAACTGTAATAACTTTGGAGGCATTGCACTCGTAACTGTAAAGAACTTACTGAAAGTGCAAGGGCTCTTTCAGCATTGCACATACTTGAAGTATTCGTAACTTAAAATGCTTTAATGGGATTCTTATCATGTTTATCTTGTTTCAAAGAGTAAAAGAAATACCATTTTCATATCTCATTGAGGGGTCTTTTTTGTGGCGTTTTCAATGTGCTATTGTATCCACGTATGCACACCAGCTTTACACATTGCCGCTCATGTTAAGCCTGACTGCTCTGTGCCAAGCTATCAGAGGGTGAGCACGGGCTGATTTTAGTGTGTGACTTACGCTGACAAGGATTGCAGTTCCTACTTGGACAGGGTGCATACCTTTGGCAACTAGAGGCCTGATTTCTAACTGTATCCGTGAGAGCACAAGACTTATCTCAATAACCAAGAACAAACAATGCATTAACCAATAACCTCAGGTGCCAGAGCAGTATGGTACATGGCGTAAAGCACTTCAATGCCTCGTAGGGGTAAGAAGTGTCATATAAATGCAAGTACAATACAATACATACTCCCTAGTAGTACAGAGGACTGTAGGCAACTGAGCTGTGGGGGAGGTGGGGGTTAGTAGGGCAGTGCACGTTTGGCAGTGATTTTCTGGGAAGCCCTTAAGTTATGTTTAATTGTCACTGGATTGTAGTTGGGTTCCCAGTGCCTCACTACCACGGTTTCTAGAGCTCTGTGGGCTGTGTCCCCTCAGAATTAGATTATTTTAGGTGAACTGACTGATCATGGGGAAATAGCAAACATTCGACATCTAGCCTGCTCCGAGTTAAGAAAGCTGGGTTTACACCCTTGAACAAATTGTTAACGGGTCTACCATAAACAGTGTCACATTCTGGACATCCTTTTTTGCATCCCATCTTTATCTTTGCATGACCAGAGAGTTATGTCGATTATTTAGACTCATCCAATGAGGGGTATTGGCTTTGTCAATGTTTTTAGCCATATTGTACAGCACCATGGCTGCTGTGCAGCATGGCTGCAAGTTTTTTTTAAAACTTTTCAATAATGCAGGCAGCACTGGCCATATCAGAATGCTTTTTTCATTGCTGGTGTGAGGGCAGGGCGGGAGGCACCACAGAGGGAGGGGGTGCAACATGGAGGGTGAGGGTAAAAAAAGGGCTATGATGCAGCCAGCACTCTTTTTTTGTTTGGGGGGGGGGGGGGGGGGGTGATGTCAACCAGCAATTGAAGGAGAGAAGGTGAATGAGTAGGGGCAAGATTTTTCTTGCTGACGGGACGGTGGACGTGCAACACAGATGGGTAACTAAAACATTTTTAAAAAGAGAGAAAGTCACGTGTAGCCAAGGTACGGATTAATAATTTCTTAAAGTCTGTATTGAACCGCCCAAGAATCGGTAGGTAAGGTACGGATGAAAAGTTTCTTAACAAAGTGTGTATTGAATCGCCCAAGATATATCAGAGCTCTGCATGTATGTGTGTATATCAAAAATATAAATAAAACTATGTGAATTATGGCAAGACTTATTGGTTTCTCATTAATACACCAGGCAGAAATTGTTAAAACTCTATTACTCTGGATGACTGATGCAAATTGTGAATACGTTTTTTATGTACCGATATCAATAAACATCTTGCTAATAATATTCAAGGTTGTGCTTTCATTTCTATACTACTTTGTCTCATCATCCTGTAATGTTCAATTCTTTCTGTATGCTACAATTAAATGTGTGCACAACAAGCTGCATCTGGGGGGACATTCATTTTGATAACCTTGTTTCTTAAAATATTTAAGCAACGGGAAACCCCTTACTTCTTAATCTTGCACTTCCACTGCTTCCCATTATTACAGGATTAATGTATATAGATTATTCACTACAAAAACAAAGGTTACAGAGACGTTTAAGCTAGGAAATAGAATTTTAAAAACCTTAGGAATTCACTAAAAAAACAAAGATTACCAGGATGTTATAGTTAGGTTCAGATTTTACACACACAAAACCATAGAAACTCAGCAGTAGTTAGAGATAGCTCAAGTAACTAGAACTCGTGCCCTGAGGTAATTATAATTCGCATCCCTGCCATGCACAGCTTTCTCATCAATAATTTTACAGCAAATGTTGCAGAGATATTATCAATGATGTCATAGAAGATGTCATGAGTGATGTAATATGTGGGGTAACAAGAAGTGCATGGCAAGGACACGAAGTCTAGTTACCTTAAGGCACAAGTTATAGTTACTTGAGATAACTAACTATAACTGCTGAATTTTTATGGTTTTGTGTGTGTAAAATCTGAACGTAACTATAACATCCCTGTAGCCTTTTTTGTTTGAATTTTTAAGTTTTTTTACATTTTAGCGCCAGAGACCCTATGTTCCGGGGCCAAGTCAATAAAGTGTGGGTGCTCTGGTGTGGACTCAGGGCACCCACTATCTACTTGGGGGGGAGGGCGGAGGGGGGAGGCGCAGGGGGAGCCTCAAGGCCCCTGCAGCCCCAGACACACCCAGCGAGAGCCGCCATTGCTCCTGCCAGCTTCATGTGGGTGGGAACAATATTCAGATCTGTTTCTCTGTCCTCATCACTGCAAGCTGGGATACAGATCTGAAGTCCACTACTAGCTAGCGGGAGCATCTTTAAAGGCCCCGGGGCATGTGGTTCCCAGGGTAGAAATCAGCCCGTGAGGAGGGGCAGTGTACTCCCCTCCTACTTTATATTAAGGACGTGCCACGAGTGATGGGGTCCCCAGGGCCAAAATCAGCCAAGGATTGGGGGCACATGCCCCCTCTCCCAGTTAATTTGCAAAGCTGGGCCCTGGAGTACTCAGGGCTGAAATTGGCATGGGGAGGGGGGCCGTGCACACCCTCCCTCCCAAATTATATTTACAAATCCACCCTCCTACCGAGACATGGCCCACCCAGGGAGAAGAAAGAAAACAAGCACAGGACCAGCCCTTTTTTTTCTTTATTTTGCAGCAGATTCGTAGATCCTCTGCGAATCTGCAGTAGCATTTTTTAAAAATGTTTTTGGGGCCAGGTGGGATCCCTGGGGGACCCCATCCCCAGGCTTAGGGGGTCAGGGTATTCCTACCCTGTCCCCTTCTTTTTTTTCTGTGTTTTTTTTGGGAGACTCAGGCTGAGTCTCGAGTCCAAAGATGGCTGCCACCACTTCCTGGTTGAAGTGGTGGCAGCTCATCAGATCTCGTCATGAGATCTGTTGGATCCACAGAGGCTCTGCGACCCTAAATATACATACTTTTTTAGGTCGAGCCTGTCAATGCGCTTGCGCATTGAGCTTGCGAGAGATATTGGGGCTTAACCAGAGCTTAACCATCGGCGATTGCATGCAGTGCCCGTGAAAAAAGCGCGTGCACTTCAAAGCCACCAGCCTCCCTCCCACAGGCATCTGAAGCTGTGCGCTCTGCCTCAGGCATTTCTCCTCCCCTAATTATTCACGGCCGGCCGGCCGTACTTTCACTTTCACGGCCGCCAGGCCGTGTCTCGCGTTTCTCCTCCCCCTTCCCCCGCCGTCGTCCCTCTTCCCCCCTCCCCTTTTCACCACATCATGTGCTGAGTGCCGCGGCTTCATTATCCGGTTTGCCGTCTATGACTCACTCTCAGACCCACATTCAGCTGTTGCAGTCACTAATGGAAGTTGCTTGAGCATTGACTCAGTGAGTAAACTGACACCCGTTTTGGCAGCTCCTTGGCCATGTAATTGCGTCTAAGCCCTTAATTAATTAGACCTTACTGTTGATTCTTAGGTTTGCCGTCATCACCGCATAACGGAAGCGGCAACTAACCCCAAAACGCCCAACCTTCCTTGTTAAGGGATTAATCACAAACCCTTGCAGAATCCCGGCTTTTTCATTCCTTTTCGGCACCCCGGTAAGAGTTCCTAATCCCATGGGTTCCTTATTCAGAATGCGCCTACTCTCCACCCTAACCGTGCCCCCTTGTAATTGCAGGCTTCCGAATCAGGCTTGCGAAGCTCCAATGTTTTAATTGGTTTTCCCCGAGATTACACAGTAAATGTAATAACTTAACTCTTCGTTTGTATCACACTTACTGTGCATGGCCGCATTACATTCTATAGCCATCACCGGGCTTCGGGATTTTTCCCGCAAATTCATGCATTTTTCGTTTTTTTTAAAACCACCGCCACGTCGTTTCTAATATTACCTTCACTCCCCTGCCAATCATTCCAAGCCGCTTCCCGCAACAGAGACACTACGAGAATTAGGACTGCACAAAGTAATTCTGCTTCTTCTTAGTTCCTCACTGTTCAGTCCGCCATTGAGTCAATTGACACCACCATCAGCAGATGTCGGATTGTAAATATCGATTCCTTGAGCATTCTTAAAATGTCAACGTTGCCCTTTATTAGGTTGTCAATCACAGTTTTAGCACTGCACTTGATATGGCTATTTGACAGTGCAACGGATGGTCACAACACTGCGACGCAATTTCCAAACACCTTGCAACAATGACTAGCCTTCACAAAATGGCCATCGTGGAATGTACAGTTGATTGAGTCAAGCTTTATTACAAATGTCACAAAAAGATGTTAAATAACGCTATAGGTGTCACATTTGCAAATTCAATAAATATTGGCATTTACAATAACAAAATTAATACATTTGCTATTATAAAAACATAAACATAACTTAAAAAATTATTACATTTACAAGACCAATAGCTCCAACTTTTCTAATGCGAGACCTATTGCATTTCCAATGCTTGTTTTAATAACTCCACAACTACTGATGTATGCAAATTACAAAAAGCACTCTTTCTGGACCAAGATCTAGCTTTCTGCCAAATTTGGTGTAATTCCATTTAGCGGTTCAGGCTGTACTCAAAACCCCTATGGGAAATTGAATGGGGAAAGTGTGTTTTGGGACCCCACCTTTTACTTGCACCCCCCCCCCCCCTCACCACCCCCACCCAGCTTGACGAATCACCCTGAAACTTTCCAACCAGCAGTTGAAGTGAGAGGTAAACTAGTTTTGAAAATTCTGGAAAGAATTGTCAAATGGCACCAAGTGATTAGCAAAACAGAAAACATCTTTCATAAGGAAACTAGGTCCTAACTAGAACAACCTCACCAGTAGTTAATAATTAGCTTCCCTAACAATGTACAGGTAATATGAGGTCAGTAAAAGATTCTCTAATACAGTTTGGGCATTTCAAGCTACCCTCACAAGCAGCATGGACAGTGAGAAATCTTCTCAAATATAAAAGTCAATAACGCTTACACTTCAAGCCACCATCACATACAGTACCCTGTTTCCCATCTGTTCCAAATGTTTGTGGTTTAGGTTAATAATTCTCCCCAATAATGGTCCCAAGTAATTATTGTCCCCAGTGACAACACTTCCCAATGAAGGCTGCTCACTAATGATTATCAGCCATAAATGATAACCCCATTGAGAGTTTTACACAATAGTGTCTGCCCCCAAATGATAACAGTCTTCAGTTACATCCTTTGCAAATGACTGCTATAATGAATGATGACTGCACATAAAGCGACTGCCATCAATGACTGAACCCGAGACAACTGTTCTAAATGATGACTATAACCAATGATAATAAAAAACAATCCAAATTTAGACTACTGCCAATGGCTGCCCCAATAATAGATGTCCTGTTAATAAATGTCCCAGTAAAGGAAAAGTTCCAATTAATTGCTAAGAACAAACGCCCCAAATGATAGACTGCACACAAATGATTAAGATCTCCAACAACAAATCACACCTGCATTTAATGATGACCATCTTCAATGGTAACAGTTATCCAATGACTTTTTACTCACTTGTAGTGCTGGAAGAGGTCACCATTGATCTTGTACTCTGCTGTGGCATGGCCTCCATGCAGGATTGTGAATCCCACTCCTCATCCTGACGTTGAAGGTAACAGACGAGATGTGACTCTGTGGAGAGAGAACCAAGCAAGATGAAACTGGATCACGGTGCAAGATCTTTAATATATTCACACTATTGTGCTCTAGTTCCCTTCCTAGCATGGCTGAAAGCAAGGGCCATGAGGTTGCCTCTTATACCCAGTCCACACTGCCTGGGCCGCAACAACTGAAAACAAGGTCAGAGTTTCTTAACTCAAGTAATTCCCGCGAAAATAGAGCCATCTAGCAAATATCTCTCATTAGGGTGTAGGTGGAGCTACTGGCAGATTTATGACAAACTTTTTTCCCAAAAATAAATGCAGATGCAAATTGACATGTTAAGAATATTGTGCATCAAAGGAACTGTAATTGACCTCTAACCACAACACAAACAAACTGGGCAGTGTGAGAAGCGGTGCATTCCCTTTCCACAGCCAGTCCCTTCTGAGCTCTCCCCCATGGGGCTTAATTTTAGGTCTCGCCTACAAGACAATACAAGCTGTCTGTTTGTGAAAGACCTTTGATGCTCTTACTAAATACTTGCAGTGGACTTAAAGGCCATCCACTGCTTACCATTGGTCAGCTTTATTGTCACTGGTTTGGTTGCTTCTTATTCAATGGCTTTCCGATTGATAGCTTTTATTCGATATGCAAGATATCCTGTAAGCATACACACAATACAGCCATTTACAGTTCTACAAAAAACATCGTTTTTAAAAAAACAGCGCTATTAAATGCACATATTAAAAAGGTAAAAGACATAAAATGCCAAAAATAAATTAGCTAAGAATGAATTAAACCGCTACTGACAGTCTCTTGCAACGAATCAACCAAAATTGTTTTAAAAATTGAGCTATACCACATACAATAGGGGGGGAGGTATCCGTCATTAAGATGCGCAGGGCTACTAGATAACTACGAGTGCCCATGTTCCGACAAAGGGGTTTAAGCCAATAGCTCCTGGGCTTTGCATAATCCGGGCATTCAAATAGGATGTGCGTAATGGACTCAATCCTAGTAGGACAGCATGCACAATAGGGGGACGTGTGGGCACCTGATGAACAAGTTACTTACCTTCGGTAACGCTTTTTCTGGTAGATACTATATCTGCCTGTGGATTCCTCACCTTGTGAATACCCCCTTGCGTCAGCAACATTCGGAAATTCTTTTTTCGTAGCCTCGCGCCGACGTGGACTCCTGACGTCATAGAGACACGACCTCGCTCGCGACTCCGCTGACGTCACCGACGCCTATAATAGGCCCACGCCGGCGTGATGACATCAGTTCCGCCCTTTTTTCCGTGCCATCGAGGCACACGGACGGACCAATGACAGTAGAAATATACAAGTATACACAGTACACAGTACTCAAGGCAAAACACACAGTGTTAAGCAAAAGCAGGAAAGCAACTGAAACATTTCCTTGACAATAAAATATATATATATATTACACTACAGTAACTCTGGCATAGAAGAGTGGACAACGGGGAGGCGGGTGGGTCGGTGAGGAATCCACAGGCAGATATAGTATCTACCAGAAAAAGCGTTACCGAAGGTAAGTAACTTGTTCTTCTGATAGATACATCTGCCGTGTGGATTCCTCACCTTGTGAATAGAGTCCCACAGCAGTCCCCACTCCCGGAGGAGGGTGTCCACTCTTCTAAACCAGGAAATCCTGAAGGACAGAGCGCGCAAAATGGCCGTCCCTCCTCACTTCGGAATCCAAGCAGTAATGCTTCGCGAAAGTGTGGAGGGAAGACCAAGTCGCCGCCCTACAAATATCCTCCACAGGCACACCTCTAGCCAATGCTGAGGTTGAAGACTTAGCTCTAGTTGAATGAGCCCTTATACCCTCTGGTGGTTCCTTACCGGCCAAAGAGTAGCAGATCTTTATGCAGAGGACGATCCATCTCGATAAAGTCCTTTTATGGACCGCCCTTCCTTTCTTGCAGCCAGCAAATCCAACGAAGAGCTGGTCCTCCAAGCGAAAGTCCTTGGATCTGTCCAAGTAAAAGGACACCGCCCTCTTAGGGTCCAGACGGTGCAGTCTCTCCTCCTCCTTGGAAGGGTGAGGGGGAGGATAGAAGGTAGGTAGGGTAATGGACTGTCCTAGATGGAAGGGAGTTACCACCTTAGGCAGAAAAGCAGCCCTGGTCCTAAGAACCATTCTATCAACATGAATGGTCAGGAATGGGGGCTTGGAGCTAAGAGCTTGAAGCTCACTAACCCTCCTTGCCGAGGTTATTGCAACCAAGAAGACTGTCTTAAGGGTAAGAAGCCTCATGGGACATTTGTGGAGAGGCTCAAAGGGAGCCCCCATCAAAAAGGTCAATACAAGATTTAAATCCCACTGAGGCACAATGAAAGGTGAAGGAGGGAACATATTAGTAAGACCCTTCAAAAACCTTAAGACCACAGGAGACTTAAAAAGAGAGGGCTGGTCAGGCAAGCAGAGAAAAGCCGACAGCGCCGACAGGTAACCCTTTACCGTGGCAACCGCCAGACCCTGCCGCGCCAAAGAAAGAGCAAATTGTAGAACATTAGACAAATGGGCCCTCAAAGGATCAACAGACCTTTCCCCACACCACGTGACAAATTTCGCCCATCTATAAGAATAGATGGACTTAGTGGAGTCACGCCTGGCTGACAAGATGACATCCACAACGTCAGGCGGGAGGGAAAAGGAATTCAGGTTGCCCCGCTCAATCTCCAGGCATGAAGGTGCAATGTCTGGAGGTGGGGGTGTAAAACCTGCCCCTCCATCAGAGAGAGGAGGTCTGCCCTGAGAGGGAGACGGAGCGGCGGGTGAGAGGAGAGGTGGAGTAGATCTGTATACCACACCCTTCTTGGCCAATCCGGAGCGACCAATATGACTTGGGCCCGGTCTTGGCGAATCTTCCTCAGAACCCGAGGAATCAAGGGTATGGGGGGAAACGCGTAAAGGAGTTGATCTTCCCAACTCAACTGAAACGCGTCCCCCAAGGCTCCTTGCATCGGATACTGGAGACTGCAGAACGACAGGCAGTGCGCATTCTCGCGAGTGGCAAACAGGTCCACCCGAGGAGTCCCCCACATCTGAAAGATGTCGTGAACCACCTCCGGGTGCAGCCTCCACTCGTGGTCGGCAGAGAACTGCCGACTGAGACTGTCTGCACGAACGTTCAGAACACCGGCCAGATGATTTGCCATCAGACAAATCTGATGGTCCTGAACCCAGGACCAGAGACGCAGAGCCTCTCTGCAGAGACACTGCGACCCTACTCCTCCCTGCTTGTTGATGTACCACATCGCAGTCGTGTTGTCCGTCAGGACTTGAACAGACTGACTGCGAAGGGAAGGGAGGAAGGCCTTGAGCGCCAAACGTATCGCCCGCAATTCTAGAAGGTTGATGTGAAGCAACCTTTCCTCTGGAGACCAAAGGCCTTTGACCTCCAGATCCCCCAGATGAGCACCCCACCCGAGAGTGGATGCATCCGTTATCACCGTGGCCACCGATGGGGGAAGTTGAAAAGGCTTTCCTTGGGACAGATTGCCTTCCACGCCCCACCAAGACAGATCCGCTGCAGCTTCTCTGGAGATCCTCACTGACTCCCTGAGGTCTCCGCTGTGCTGATACCACTGCCTGCGGAGACACCACTGGAGCGCCCTCATGTGCCAGCGTGCATGGTTGACCAACAGAATGCATGAAGCCATCAGACCGAGCAGGCGAAGGACCTTCAGGACTGGAACGACCGCTCCATTGTAAAACAAAGGAATCATCTCCCGTATGTCGCGAATCCTTTGAGGGGGAGGGAATGCAGGACATACGGTTGTGTCCAGTACCGCACCTATGAACAGGTTGCGCTGGGAGGGCACCAGGTGAGACTTGGGTACATTTATTGAAAAACCCAACCTGTACAACAACTGGGTTGTCTCCCGCAAATGATGGAGCACTCTCACTGACGACTCCGCTTTGATCAGCCAGTCGTCTAAATAAGGGAATACCGGAATCCCTGACCTTCTGAGATGTGCCGCCACCACTGCCATCACCTTGGTGAAGACTCGAGGCGCAGTAGTAAGTCCAAACGGAAGGACCGCAAACTGGTAGTGCTGCGATCCCACCGTAAAACGGAGATACCTCCTGTGCGACTTCAGGATTGGGATGTGAAAGTAAGCATCCTGCAAGTCGAGTGACACCATCCAGTCTTCTTCTTGCAGCGCTTGAAGAACCTGAGCAAGGGTGAGCATCTTGAATTTCTCCTGTTTCAGATAGAGATTCAAGATCCTGAGATCCAGGATTGGACGAAGCCTGCCATCCTTCTTCGGAATCAGGAAATACCGGGAGTAGCATCCCTGACCCCTTTCCTGCTCTGGGACCACCTCTATCGCACCCTTTCTTATCAGAGTTAAAACTTCCTCTTGCAGAAGAGACAGATGCTCCTCGGAGCAATACCCTTGGCAAGGAGGGAAATTGGGAGGGAATTCCCGAAAGGGAAGGGCATACCCATTTTCTACAAGATTGAGAACCCAAAGATCTGACGTAACCGATTCCCAATCCTGTAGAAAATGGGTAAGCCGGCCCCCAACCGGACCCACATGATCCTGAATGTCGGATCTAGGGCTGCTTCTCAGGGGCAGGAGGGTTGGAGGAAGTGGAGGAGGAAGAGACCTGACGTCCACGAGGACGCACTCTTTGCTTTCCCCTGTAGGACCTGTATAAGGAGTTTTGCTGCTGCTGTTGTTGCTGCTGCTGCTGTTGGCCTTGCCGGGAATTCCGAAAGGCAGGACGGCCAAAACCTCTGAATCTTCTGCCAGTTGAAGAACCTCTCATTTGGAGACCCAGGGATTTAGCAGTCGCCTTGCAATCTTTAAACCTCTCAAGGGCCGCATCAGCCTTCTTCCCAAAAAGGCCTGAACCATCGAAAGGAAGATCTAATAATGTCGCCTGAACATCAGCCGAAAAGTCAGAGGATTTCAACCAGGCAGACCTCCTAGTAGCGACAGCAGTGCCCATAATGCGCGCCACAGAGTCTACAGTATCCAAACCGCTCTGAATGACCTGGCGAGCCGCTGCCTGAGCGTCAGAGATGACTTCCTCAAAATCCTTCCTGCTGTCATCAGGAACTTTTGGAACCAGAACATGTAAAGAGTCCATCAGAGCGTGTAAATATCTCCCCATCAAGCAAGTGGCATTTGATGACTTCAATGCCATACTGGCAGAGGAGAAGGACTTCTTTGCCACCTGATCCTGCTTCTTTGCTTCCTTCTCAAAAGGAACCTGAGGGAAAGCACTAATGTTCTTTTTGGAGCATGCAGCCTGAATGATCAAACTCTCCGGTGAAGGGTGAGAGGTTAAAAAGGCAGGATCATCAGGGGCAACCCTGTATCTTCTGGCTACACTTTTAGAGACAGCTGGAGCAGACAAAGGTTTTTTCCACACCTCCAGAATGGGCTCTGTTAGAGCCTCATTGAAAGGAAGAAGAGGTTCCACCACTGAACTCGGAGAATGGAGTACTTCAGTCAGAATATTAGATTTGAAATAATCTTTATTTCGGCCAACGGCCATAAAAGAGACACATATATACACTCATCAATTCATACACAATATATACGTGAAATCGATTGAGGCAATAATTACATTAATATGGTGTAAAATTAAATTCTCGCCAATAGAGTCAAAGACATAGTTCATTCAGCGGAAAAATACAAACTTTTAACAGCAAGAATCACTATTAAAATTTATCCATCTTCAAAGCACCTGTCCCATTTTCTTTCGGACAATAAACACTGAGTAAAGAAACCTACTGATACTAAATACAATAAACTGTGCAGTATTTGTTTTAAGGATTCTATATGCTACAAGGCAAGATCTAGTTCCTAAAAGAGCACACATCGGTTTGAGCCATCTTTTCCGAGCATTTAAATATGCTTTACATATGAACAACATATGGACCTCATTCTCTTTACATAGATCTGAGCACATAGGACATCTCTCACTTGTACTATTAGGACAATCCAGTATTAGATTTGAATTCTGCTGTAGGCAAAGTCAACTTAAGCAGACTGGCAGCCTTTCTCATAATCAAATGATAGGGTTGAATGTCCTTAGAAGGAGTACTAGAACCTGATGGTAACTCCCACTCTGGAGAGAAATCCAGGCTTCCTGCTTCTGCCAAATCTTCAAAAGTATCTTCATCCAACTCACCCTCCTCGAGATCAGATTGTGAGTCCAAAAACCTCCTTTCCTCCAGAAGGCGCTGAGCCTCTCTTCTGGATCTCATCTTGACCCGTTTTGCCCTCGGATCCACCATCGGCTCCGACGGATTCGGAATCGACGTCGGGATCGAATCCGCAGGTTCAGAGGGATGTGTTCTAGGTCGACCCGGAGCTGGTGAAGCCGGAACCGGCGTCGACGGCTTCGGTGGAGCCGGAAAATGCCACGGCGGCGTCGGAGCCGGCATGTAAGGCATAAACGGAGCCGGAGGGTAGGAGTGAGGGACTCCTAAGTTAAACGCCAAAGGACCCATGGGACCCGAAGGTGCACCAGAGGGGTACCATGACCTCGAAAAGACTCCATACATCGCGTTGAGAAACGCAGAAGGGTCCTGGCCTGGGGCAGGAAATGGTGGATGAAAACCTTCAGGCCTGTCTCGAGGAGCGTTCGGATTCGGCTCACTTAAGGGCTCGGAACCCTCATCCTCATGAGGCTCCTCCTCATCTCGGACCGGGGACGGCGCCGGAGATGGATTCGGAGCCGGATTCGGAGTCGGAGACGGAGCCGGAGACGGCGCCCGTGACTCAGAAGGGGAAGCCTCACCTTCAGGTTCTGGATCCGAAACTTCAATGGTCACCACCTTCGAACGAACCTTCGGTGACCTCGACCTCGACCCCGACTCCTTACCAGAACGACGTCGGGACTCATGTCTCCTCTTCTTATGTTTCCTCTTCTTCGAAACATGGTCCGAAGCCGACTTCGAAGACGACCTTCCTCTAGATCTAGACCTGGACCTCGATCTCGACTTCGACCTCGCCCTTCGAGAACGAGACTTCGACGATTTTCCTTTTCCAGCTTTCATTTTAGCCACCAGGAGCTTCGCCTCTCTCTCCCTCAGGGCCTTCGGGTTCATTTTCTTACACGAAGAGCAGTCCTCCACATCATGGTCCGAGCTCAAGCACCAGATGCAGTCGCTGTGTGGGTCGGTAATGGACATCATTTTGCCGCATTCTCTGCAGGGCTTGAAGCCGGTCTTTTTTGAAGACATTGTCGAAAAGACAGGATACAGAGACGCAGAAAATGTTAATAATAAAGACAACAAAGTATCCGTTGGCTACAGAGATTCCCGATAACCGTTAGCGTCGACGACGCGGAAAAAAGGGAACTGATGTCATCACGCCGACGTGGGCCTATTATAGGCGTCGGTGACGTCAGCGGAGTCGCGAGCGAGGTCGTGTCTCTATGACGTCAGGAGTCCACGTCGGCGCGAGGCTACGAAAAAAGAATTTCCGAATGTTGCTGACGCAAGGGGGTATTCACAAGGTGAGGAATCCACACGGCAGATGTATCTATCAGAATTCCACTTTGAAACCAATGCCCCAAGTGGAAGCGAGCCCACTCTAAATTTAAAATATAGTGCTCGGTCGACTGGAAGAGTTATTAGGTCCAAATAAGGCTCGAAGGCTACAACATCCTTTACTGTTAAAAAGGCAGCAGTGGACTTGCAATGTTCTGGGTTTGTAGCTAGCTGTTCCGCAACCCAATTCCAGTAAAGTCTCTTCAGCACCTCTTTTGGTGGAGCCGATCTTGATGCCCAACAATCCCCCAGTCCGATTTTCTCCAGAAGTTTTTTAGTATCTCTCAACCATCTTATTTTTGCCCAACCGCCCAAACTCATTATCTCCGCCAACCCATCAGCGTATGATTTTAACTCTTCGCCCCTCCAAATGCGTGCCCATAGAAGGAGTGGGCGAAGCCGGGCTTGGTCTTTAATGTTCTTACAGCCTGTATCCAACAACACCGGTACGGTTGGGGTACTCGATGGGATGGTGATTATGGATTTCAGGAGCTTACTCTCTACTGTTGCCAAGGCGTCCAGACAGCAATGCCCCCACAGTTCGGCCCCATACAAGGCTGATGTTACTACCTTAGCCTTGTAAATGTCAATTATTGGGGTAAGCGACCTCCTAGTTGATGCCCGAAATTCCCTCAAGAGAGCTCCTCCTGCCCTCTTGTGGTTGAGGACCATCTTAGCAATGTGAGGTGACCAGTTCATGCTATCCGTAATCCGAATTCCGAGATAGTCAAATTCGGATACTTTCTCCAAGGCAACAGAATTAAGAATAGGAGGGCGGCCCAGTTTCCTTGGAGGATTTAGGACTAGGAACTTAGTTTTTTCCACGTTGATTACTAGTCCCTTTGCAATACAGAAATTCTGGAAACGAGTTAGCAATTTCTGGAGACCTTGCGGAGTCTTGGAGATCAAGAGCGTGTCGTCCGCGAAAAGCAGGGTTGGGATCCGTACTCCTCCGAGGCAGGGGGCGTCGGATGGTTCTTGCTGGAGATATTCCACCACCCCATTCACATAGAGTGAAAAAAGGGTGGGGGCCAGAACGCATCCCTGCCTCACACCCCTAGACACTGGTATTTTCTCTGTTAGCTCTCCATTTCTTCCCCAGCGGACCTGAGCAAAAGTATGGGCATGGAGGCTAATGAGGAGAGACAAAATATAAGGCGGCAATCCCAACCCATAAAGCACCCTCCATAACTCCTCCCGGGGAACTAGGTCAAAGGCAGTCCTCAGGTCTATAAAGGCCAGGTATAGACTGCCCTTGCCTAGCTCCACCACCTTCCACCCCAGAAGTGCCAACCTGAACACCTGCTCTGTTGTCCCCATTCCTGCCCGAAAACCTGCCTGAAAGTCTGATAATATTTTATTTTCCTCCACCCAATGAAGAATCCTACCAAGTATAGCTTTGCCTGCTATCTTTTGGGTGGAGTCTATCAGGCTTATTGGGCGGTAGTTCCCCGGGGTTTCTCTACATCCTTTTTTATAAATCGGGACCACCACCGCCCCCTTCCAGGAATCGGGCACTGGCCCTCCCATCATAATGTCGTTAAGGAGAGCTGCAATGACCCTTCCCCACTCCATTGGGTGTGCCCGCATGAGATCCCCCGGAAGGCCATCTGGACCAGCTGCCTTGCGGGGGGCTACCCACCCAATTACCTTTTCGATCTCTAAGGGTGTGAAGAGATTATAGGTATGGGGTTCGGAAACTAATGGGGAGATCACCCTAACATTTAGTTCCCCTTCTGCCGGGAGGTATAGAGCCCCAAAGTGATTTACCCAGCTTTGTGGGGGGATATTACAAGGTCTCATAACTTCCTCTGACCTATTCCGGGAGCCTACAAGGTTCCAAAAGGCCCTCGAATCCCTGCTTTTGCTCGCATGGAGTAGGTTCTCCCAAAATTTCTCTTCCCACTCCATCCTGGCGGTTTTAAGGGAACTTTTATAGGCCTTTCTTGCTTCCAGTATGCCACCATGGGATTTGTGCTTTACTGCTTCAACAAGCCTTGTTTTATGTACCCTACATGTTTGGGTATACCATCCCTCACCTTGCTTTTTGCTTCGGTTGTTTCCTGACTTTCTAGAGGGAATGGTGAACACATTTGTCAAGGCCTCTACTAGAGAGACAAAGAGCCCGCTCACCCTTCCCACCCCTTCCATGGCAAATCCTAGAGTTGTCACTGCTTGGATTAGGAGGGTTGAGATTTCTCCAATCCTTTCCTCAGAGAGGACCAATTTGGCCCATTTTAAGCGTCTTCCACAGAGTAAGACTACAGACTCATCGGGGGGAACTAATACGGGGTTAATAGGGCCCTTTTTTGCAAGGCACCACCACTGGGCCATGGTTAAGGAAAGTGGATTGTGGTCACTTTCAATCGTCGGGACCACAACCATATCCCTCACATGGTTCCAGAGACATACATCTAATAAGATGTAGTCTATTCTAGAGGTGTGTCCTGGTCTATTATAAGTGTGGGCCCCTCCCTGTCCAGAGTTGTCCTTCCATTCACGGCCCTTAGATTAAATTCAAGGCTCAGGGAGTATAGCTGTAACGCTACTTCTGTCCATCTCCTAATGGGTGGAATCTCTAATACGGGGATCCCTCTCCTAGTGTCCTCCTCGTCCTGGTCTAGGGCAACATCCGAGCCCAAGGGCTCGTACGTGCAATTCATGTCACCCGCGACCAGGGTACATGACTTGTGTGGAGTTTCATTCAGAAGGGTCTCAAGGAGAGATAATACAGAGGACTTCCTACCACCCTTAGTCCCCCTGGCATAGACATTATAGACATTTAAAACTAATCTTCCCCTTTGATCTCTTAAAATAATGTTTTGAATATCCGGACATCCTGTCTGTGACTCCTCTATTCTGCAGTCTAAAGAGGCTGCTACCCATATGAGCAGTCCGCCCAAAGGGCGTCCTCTCCCTGTTTCCGAGGTTAGCGCAGGTACAGAGAAGGAGGAGAAACCCACCCTATGTACCGGCTCCAAGCTCCAGGTCTCTTGGAAGATGCACAAGGAGTGCTCATCAACCCAGGCATTCCAATCTGGGAGAGCCGACTTTCTTGCGATTCCTGCGACATTCCAGCTGCAAACCTTAAAAACTAGGTCCGTCACAGCTGGTGTGTCACTGATCGCAGAAACACTACTATCTGTAGGCCTCACAGAAGGAACTTGCAAATGACTACTATCTAAAGGAATGTCCATAGAGGCTACCAGCCCACTAGCACTTCCAGTTGAGGGAGAGATAGTTCGGATAGATGGTGTTACCATTGGGTCTGTTCTATTCACAATTACTTTAAATGTAACTGCATCTGTATATTCACTTGGATCTCCCTCCTCCAGTCAGCAGCACCCTGGCACCCACAGAGAATTCAGCTCACTACCCCCAAGGCCCCCAGCCCAGCATGTATCCCAATTTTGGCGGAAACCAGGGGTACTAAGGCTCTCCCATGGCGACATAACAATTTGCCTAGGGTAGAAATACGATAGGTCCACTACTTTAACCCCTGGTACATCCATGTTTTTTATAGGACTACAGATGGAGTTAACTACTCTGGGGTCTTGAAAGTTTATTATTATGCTGTCCCCTTCCTGAGTTTTTTTCCCCTGCCCTACCCACCCTACTCTGCGAACACTTAGAATAATCCCATCCACACCGGTCGGAATAGGTTTATTTGTCTTTAACCAGTGGATGCACTTATTCTTGAGAGATTGGTGGTTCTCCAGCTGGCCTTCCTTCAGGGGGGGAACATTTACCAGAACAGCAACAAATGGCTGGCAGTCTGGCGGAAGGTTTACAGGGGGGATCCGACGTGTGGAATTTCGTGGGGCCACTGTGGTAATAGCTGGGGTTATCGTTTGGGGAACAGATTTGGAGACCTTCCCTGTCACTATTCCCTGTACTTTGTCTTGTAAGCCCGGTGTTTGGATAACTTTAGCTTTACCTCTGTAAGCCTGAGGCTGTACTTGTGGGAGTGGCTTAGGTGTAGATTTAGCACCCTCTACGAGTGTTGGCGTTCCCTTGGGTTGGGGCCCTGCTTTTGGTGGGGAAGGAATTTTGGGTGCTAGAGCTTGTACTCTGCTAGTTTCAACCTTATTTGATTTTTTTGGGGAATTAGAAGCTGCTTGTGATGGTAAGGCAGCTACTGGGGGCGCACTCCCCTTTGATCCCATGTCCTGGTTATTACTCGCTCCTTTTAGCTGTTTGAATGTGGTTTTAAGTGAGTAGAACCCATCGAGGGTTGACTGCTCTAATTTATCTATTCTAGCCCCCAGGGCCTTAACCTGTGTCAGTATAGGCGTCAAAAGGCTATTTACCCTCTCCAAGATAATTTCAATAGTCACAGGGTCCATAAGCTTGGGGACATTATCAATGTTATTACTAGTAGGTTGGCAGTTGTTTAAATCCCTGGGAGAGACCGCAGCATCCCCCTCTACCTCGACCTTGTCCTCTGGGAGCAGGCCCTTTGCATCTTTTCCACCTAGGCCAAAGGGCTTTCTTTTTCTTTTGTAGATCGCGGCCTGTCTCACCAGCCTACCCTTTTTAAGGTTACATGACTTTTTGCTTTTTTCCCTTTTATTCTGCCTACTCACATCAGATTCAGTTCCAGAAGGCGCCCCATCTAGAATCACTATAGTGGGGGTGGGCAATATTGGTAGTAATGGCAGGGTTATAGCGTTGTTTAAGGGCGTTGGTGATGCAGGTGGAGATGGATTGGTAGGGCCACCCTCTTCCTCAATGCCACTAGGAAGAAACGCGGCCAGATGTTCCGACCTGTCTATATTGTGCCCTATTTCTAACAACTGAGGGGGGTCTATAGAATAGCCAGGGATATCAACAACGGGGGCAGATTGGACCCGCTCACAAGCCGGTGTCAGGGCCTGTGCAGCGGCCCCCAAGGATGAGCGTCTGGAAGGGAGGCAGACCTCAGATAGGCGGCGCTCTAATATAGCAATCTCCTTTTCTATTACAGCCGCCACCCTGGTGATAAAGCGGTCCATAGTTCCAATTACTGGGCTTCCGCCAACAACTCCCCTTTCGCCCTCAGTCCTGAGCAGTTTTCCTGAGCGGGTTGACATGGTTAAAGGTAGATCCTTAGAAAAAGACTTACACGGCCCACCTATACTTAGTGTTGGTGAAAAGGGACGTGGCCCAGCCTCTAACAGCCCCTGACTGCCACAGACTGCCCGCCCTTTGCTCGGGCTTCGCTCGGCGTCCCGCTCGCGTCCCGCTGCGCGTCGAGCAGGCCGTAAAATAGGGACGTTGCAGGCGGGGGGCGTGTCTGTTGGAGGGCGCGTCCGCTTGCACCTGGGGAAGCAGGGACTCCTGGACTTCCGAGTCCCTGCTACAGCGCCGTCTTGATTTTCTCCTCAAGCGCCTCGCAGTATCCAGCGCTATACCGGCAGCTCTCCCACCTTTCTGAGCCGCGAAGCGGCACCCGCGAAGCGGCACCCGCGAAGCGGGTGCGGCGAGAGACAGCGGCAGCACCGCCCAGCACAGCAGTCGGTCCCAAGATCGAGGAGACTAGCAGCAACCTCCACAAACTCCCAGGTGGGTCCCAGTGAGGGGAGGAAACCCGCGCCTTTTCCTCTCTGGCCAGGCGGGGGGCGTGTCTGTTGGAGGGCGCGTCCGCTTGCACCTGGGCTTTCCTTCACTCTTCTCGTGTTTGTCCTTCCCTTTGTACATAGCCTTTCTACAATCATTTTGAATGGCAGTCTTTATACTTTTAAGTAAAAAAGAACACCCTTTGGGTTTGTTCGTCAGATCACAGACACTTGCCACTCTTACCATAATTTAATTCCTCACTTTATATATACCCCAGGTAACATTAAGGTTCAGACAACACACCTGTGGATTTTTAAAATAACTTTTCTCTTTAACACTTGATTTGCATACAAATCACTATATCTGATCCAAAAACCAATGATCAAATCTCATATAGGTACCAAAAAATATGGCGCCATTTTTTTTTTTTTAAATTACATAAAATGATTAAAAACACATTCATGTTCCCCCTCACAGCAATAAAAGAATGTTTTTCTTATTTACCCTATTTTACAATCAAAAAACAATTCCTTACACAAAGACAGAAACAGACAAGGAGAGTACAGTAGACAATCACATATGTCTCTACAACCACTAATCTGTTTAGATCATTGCTCATAGCACAGAGTATCTTCAAATGGTTAATATCTACTGTGTCATTCAATGCCAGTCAGATTTAGTATCATATCTGCATCAACGTGTGTCGGTGGATACCCAATATTTACAGCCACCTTCTTTAGAATATTTCTCCTACATTTTCAATAAAAACAGTTTTGCTTGTGTTCAATATTGTTCTAACTAAGAGCTCTTTCTGAAAGGCATGTAAGGCTAGGAACACTGTCTTTAGCTCCAAGATATTGATATGCTGTACTGCATCTTGTTTTTTTCAGACCACTCAGACTTTGAGCTAACCCATGTAAGTTCTCCAGCACATGAGAGACATCTGTTGTAATGGTTACAGTTGGAGTTGGTTGTGCAAATTTTCTTCCCTATGTTATGTGTGATCTGTTCCACCACACATTTCTTCATGTAAATTCTGTGTGGCACCACTAGCTCATACCAACTCCATGTTGCTTGTGACCATTGGTTCTCTAGCCATTCCTGAATTGGTCTCATATGTAATCTCCCTGGTAATGAAATGATTCTTGCTCCTAGAAACAAGTTATCTAGTTCTGAATTTGGGGGAAACTTTTCCAAGTTTATAGAGAACCCTAGTGTGAACAGTGTCCTCATCACCTGTTGTATATGCTCCTTGCATTTGTTGTCAGAGTCTGTGCTTACTAACCAGTCATTCAAATGGGGATAAACATGTATCCTTTGTCTTCTTAAGTGTGCTGCCACTGCTGCAAGACACTTTGCCAATACTCTTGGTGCTGATTTTATTCTGAAAGCTAGTACTCCGAACTGAGGTCTAGAATTGGGCAAAAGATTTGTCTACCTTTGGGATCAGGAAATATGTTGATTGATTTCCTCTCTTGATCTCTTCTCTGAGTACCTTTTCTTTTTTTTTTTTTTTTTAAAACCTTTATTGACGTAAAAGTGAACACTGCTATTCAGCCGAACATCCCAGGGGCACGGCAGCAAATCAAAGTCAGGACATCATGGCATATAACGAGTACATTACAGGATAAATAAGGTTTAATTTTATCGTAAGCAGGATGAAATCAAAAACATAAAAAGCTGCAATATAATATAAAGAAAGGTGGGGACCAGGTGCCGAGCCGTAAAAGATAGCCATAGAACGGGCGGGGCAGACAAGAATTCTTACAAAATGTAAGAGAACCACAATTAAAGCATGAGTACATTATCAAAGAGTCAGGATATACATGCATACAATCACTATGAATACTAATTAGAAGCCCGCCCAGGTCTTATCTACAGTGCAACAACAGCTCAGGCATAAAGTACGACAAAGCAATGAGAGCTCAAAGATCAACACAATGAACTGATCCCAGACGCAGAAAAAGAAAAAGCAAAAGGAAAACCAATAGAGCGAAGAAAAAGGGCCATAGAAACAAAAATAGGAAAAATAATCCCCCCTCCCCACCCCCCACCCCGCACCCCTGCAGTTGGCTACGGCCTACCCCCCTAGCAGCGTGCCTGTCGCCCAGTATCTAAACCCGAAATATAGAAGAGAGAGAAAAATAGAAGAATAAGAAATATAACGAAAGATAAAGTAAAATGAGAGTGAGAGGGAGGAGCCAAGAGATACGAACAAACACGCCCGGCTGCGACCCTCCCCCAACCAGCAAATATTAAACGATAAGGTCAATGCAACACCATCACATATGTCAGGTATCCACGGGGGGGGGGAACGGGGGGGGGAAACAGTGTATACGTCTCACAATATCAAGAACGCAATCCAAGCGCCACGGAAGTGTAGACCATCAGTCTGTCAATATTGTGTATCTCACCCCCAGCCTTTCCGAACCACAAAACCAACCCAATAAAGGACTGTTTGGAGCGGGCCACCCAGTACAGTTTGATCATAGTGCCAACGAGCAGCACAACAATGGCGTAGTCGAGAGACATTAAACAAACTAATGGAATACAGGAGATCAATGAGACAAGTCAATTGCAGCAGCGACAGCAGCGCAGGCAAAGATGAGCAGGAGTTCAGTCTCGCAATTTGACAATGCGAAAGTACCCCTCAAGGATTGAAGCGCGAAGTTATCGTTGTGGAGGCAAACCACCGTTCACCACTGTTTCCAGTCCCCCAGGAAGAAGCAGGCCTCCTCGTCACTTTTAAGTCCTCGAGTTCCGGATATTGAAAAACAGGAGAATCAAGAGCCACCGGTACACACAGCAACCGCAGAGCAGCGGTACCAACCCTCGGAGCAGCCGGAGGGGGAAGAGCAATGGGGGCAGCCTGACGGGAAGGGTGCATGAAGGTGCGTCGGCCCAAAATGGCGGCGGACCGCAGTGAGTCAGTAGAGGCACCGGGGGCCAAGACGGCATACAAAGACCTCAAGGCATCCAGGATATCACCGAGCGTGGGCTCGCGAGCACATGCCCAGGCCCCCGTGCAGCACGGCCAGCAAAGGTCGTCGGTGCAAGGCGAAACACTCCCTACGATGTCGGTAGCCATCTTGTGAGTTTCGCCGCCCCGCACTCCACCGCGGCCCCCAAAGCAGTCCACAAATGTAGGGCTTTACAGATCTCCGGAGGGATCCCAACAATGGCCTCACTGGCACAGAAAGGGTAGATGTTCGGCAGTGGGGGGGGCCTCCTGCCATCCGCGGCAGGTCCCACGAGCGAGAGCCGAGCGCGGAGGCCCGGGGCCGCCAGGCAGGACAAGGCGAAGGGACCCCTTCACACAGTCAGCCCCCAACACACCTCGCTCCCCTCCAGCCGCACGGTCTGCAAAGCGGGGCCGGTACAGGATCACCGGGGTACACGCACAACGGCTCTCACCGGCGGTTCACTCTCTCGACCGGGGCCTGCAATCTCAGCATCGCCGGTCGGATCCCGCAGGCGAGGTCCCGGTCTCGATCTCCCGGAGGCCTCAATCTTCTCGAGGGTACAGCCGCGGATCCACAGCACACAGAGGTTTCCGGACAGAACGGTGAGTTGAAACAAATCGCAATATTTCAATTTCTGTAATGATGTATCGTCTCAGCACAGGATAAGATGCAGGATATTCGGGGTTAGCCGGAGGGCCGACGGAGCCGAGCTAAAAGGCGACCATCACGCTCGCTGGCTAGGCTCCTCCTCTGAGTACCTTTTCTATTGTCTTTTTTCCAGTAATTCCTCTACCTCCTTGAGTAGATGTGATGTTTCTTCGCTTGGATAGACCTTTTTCTATGGTCCCCTTGCTGGTGGTATTTTGACACATTCTATGAAACTTCCAAACCTTACGACATTTAATACCCAGCAGTCTGATGTTATCTTCTTCCACTCCTGAAGGAAGTTTCTTATTCAGCCTCCCACTGGTGTGGAGTGTTAGAGGCTGTTTGTGTAGGGCAAGTCACTTGTTTAATGGGGTTGTGCCTCCCCTGTAAAGCTGTCCCCTCCAATATAATATTCCTTGAAAGGATTGGTACCCTTGTTGCTGGTACTGACCGTGCTACTGGGGTGCAGATGATTGTCTGCTACCTTGGAATCCCTGAAGTGTTGAGCTTCGTTAGAAACTGCCTCTTCCTGTAGGCTTGCATGTTGTTGCGGCACCTCTTCTCATGGAATATTGCAACGCTCCCATGGACTTTGCCGTCTCTGATGTCTTTTTTAAGCTGGTGCAATTTCTTATCCACAATGCCCCTTAACAACTTTTCCTCGTTGAAGGGTGTACTTAGGATATTAGCTAGTACCTCCAGATTAAATCACAAGGTTCGTAACCATAGATAATGGCGTAAAGTTGCTCCTGCCATCATTTGTCGACTTGCTGTGTCAGCAGCTTCTAATGCAGATTTCAGGCACGTTTTTGCAATATTTTTGACTTCCTCTGCTAAGCTTGCTGCTCTTTTCCTGTATTGCTCAAGCATGTGTTAAATGAGCTCTGCCATCTCCTCCCAATGCTGGTATGCATACCTGTTTAGGAGGGTGCTAGAGTTCGCTATACACCATTGATTGGCTGTGCTCTTTTCAAATTTTCTTCCCATGAGTTCATTCTTTTTCTGGAGGTTGCCTAGATATTGATGGGATATTAGCTCTTCTTCGCAATGGAAGTGATAATGGAGTCAGCAGGCACAGTCCCCTGTTTATATTTCTTGTCTGGCAAATGCGAACCAAAGCTTCTCCAAAACACTACATATACCCTATGCAATATGTCTATAATGTACATGGAGCTATGAATCAAACCAGTAGTTTTTGTATTTTATTTATCTAGAATACAAACATATATTTATAATTTATTTGTCCTAAGTACAAAGAATATTTTTATATAACTCATTTTTTTTTTAAAGACGAGAGAAAAAGTTCATACAATGATATAGTTATATGTATTCAATTTGTGAGCACCTACATGTATGAGCAATCAATACACATGTTAAATCTAGTACAGCACAAGCACAAAAAACACAATAAATCACAATACAATAATAGCAAAAGCAACATTTATCAAAAGACTATACAAGACACGATACAGAACAGTAGACACATCACACACATAAAAAGAAATCACAATGAATAAAAATTGTTGCTCATAATGCAAATATTTTTAGTGTAATGAGTACTGTGTCAAGTGGATAGAAATGCGCCGACTCACGTTTCGGATGTTAACAGTTGATAAGAGCAACCTTCATCAGGGCGCTGTCTGTGCGCATAAATTCTGTGGCAGGGTCAATCCATTCGAAGTATAATCAAACAGACTGTGCACAAGGCAGGGGGCTCACAATCTTCACAACCACCGGTTATGAATGGAGGTTCCCAATGGGTATACATGGAAACAACACTTCGCCACAAACACATAAGCCATGTGGCACCCACTTCTTGTATCAGATTCACATGAGGGAAGAGATGGAGGTAAAGGAATTATATACCGGTCCTACCAGAGATATGAGACTTCTACACCCTCGACTGGGTGAAATAGAGCAACATGGCTCTGGGGGCCTGAGCGGGTGACCAGCCAAGGTAAAGCTCTAAAGATAGAGTCAGTGACTCAGGCTTAAACAGTCGTGAGCGATAGAATCAAGATAGGAACACACCTCCTCCTGGTCTAACAGCGGCCCGTCTTCTCTGACCTTGGTGTAATTTCTATACCTGTAGCGGGCTCTTTGAATGCTTCCCTTCCTTGGTCCAGTAGACTGGGCAACATTGGAAGCAATTGATTCCTTGTTGCGGTGGTATTAGGGTCTCTGGTAGAAACATGCCTGAAATTTTTCCTCTTCTAGCTGTACTTCATACTTGTCTGCAGCCTTCCTTATTACCTGGTTGTACATTGCAGTGTCATCCTGCGGCAAAGGCCTCAACGGATAACAATCTACCCTTTCCTCAGGGGAATCAAGTCTCTGTCACATGCCACTGACTTTCTGCATATTCGGAGTCTTCTGACACCTGACATATTCCCATGCCTTCTTGTTCTTTTTTCTCTTGATAAAAGGATTCCTCCTCTTCCTGAGGCTCTGGTGTCACAGAAGGGTCCATTTCCTCAACCTCCTTCTCCCCCTGGTCTTTTGGGTTCAAAGTTTTTTGAGCAATTTGAAATTCATTCAGAGAGGCATCTAAATCCTTCTCCTTTAGGATCAATGCAGCCATTTCAGGCTCGAACACCACTTCTTTCTCTCGTTCTTTGCCAAGCGTTTTTTGGGGTCAAGAATGGAGTTGATTTCCATTTCGACACTGATGAATCCTTTATCAACATACTGGTCATCAAGCTTCTTATGAATTTGAATTTAAAAACATTTGTACAGCGCTCGCATACCCAGCGGTTTCATGGCGCTAGTGTTGATCAGTGGACGGCAGCAACTAAGAAGTTAGGTCAGGTAGGCTTGCGTGAAGAGGAAGGTTTTCAGATTTTTCTGGAACAAAGGGTAGGAGGGTGAGGTACGTAAAGTGACAGGGAGGGAATTCCAAAAAGTTGGAGCCAGGACGGCGAATCTTGCTCCTCCTGATCTCTGTTTTTTAAAGCGGGGGATGGTAAGAAGGGCCAAATGGGCTGAGCGAAGTTCTCTGCCTGGGCAGTATGGGTGAATGAGAGAGCAGATAAACTCGGGGGCAGTGCCCGATCTAGCCTGGTACGTGAGGCAACCGAGTTTAAACAGGGCACGTTCTCTGACAGGGAGCCAGTGCAATGTTTTGAGTAATGGGGTGACCCGATGATATCTGGGTAAGCCATGGATCAGGCGAGCCGCCTGATTCTGCACCAGTTGTAGACGGTGAGTCAGGTATGCAGGGGCTCCGTTATAGACTATGTTTCCATAGTCTATACGGGACAGTACCATGGCTAACATGATGATTTTTAGGGCTGAAGGGGAAAAGAAACGAGAAACCTTCCTGATTAACCTAAGGGAAAAAAAGCATGAAGAAACCACGGAGCTGACTTGTGGGTGAACAGCAAGTTGGGGATTAAGAAAGATTCCCAGGGTTTTCACTTTGGACACGGGAAGTGGAGGGGCACCGAGGGAAGGGGGCCAAAAGGAAGAAGACCATGGACTGCAGCCACCTCCGGTCAAGACCAGCTCGGTCTTGTCTGGGTTAAGTTTGAGGTGGCTGCAGTTCATCCAATCTTGAATGAGGGTCATGATTGTTTGGACGTTCAGGGCAGATGAAGGTGACTGAGACAGATTGAAGATTAACTGGAGGTCATCCGCGTAGTTGAACACGGTGACCTCCAGTTGCTGTAACATAAAAATAAGGGGAAAAATGTAAAGGTTAAACAAAAGAGGGGAAAGTGATGAGCCCTGGGGGACCCCGCATTCTACTTTGCGAGAGGCTGCCGTGAAGCCAGCCAGACGGACTGCTTGAGTCCTCTCTGCAAGAAAGGACTCCAGCCAGGAGAAGGCTAAGCCTTCTATACCCGCCGCCCTGACACGGTTAAGGAGGATGGTGTGGTCCACCGTGTCAAAAGTGGCGGATAGGTCTAATAGAATCAAGGCTTGCGGAAGGTTGATGTCAATACCTTCACGCAGCTTGTCCATGACTGAAATGACCACTTTTTCTGTAGAATGCAGGGGACGGAAGCCAGCTTGGCAGGAGGAGAGGCAGTGATTTGCCTCAATGTGAGTGCTCAGAGTAGTAGTAACGTGAGATTCAAGGACCTTTGCAAGGTAGGGGAGGAGTGAAATGGGGCGGTAATTGGAAGGGGAAGAGGGATCGGCGTCCAATTTTTTTAAGATTGGAATGACCGCCGCCGATTTGTGTGAGCTGGGAACATGGCCAAGGGCAAGTGAATCATTTAGAAGGGTTAGAGGGGGGATGGGGCAAGCTGAGTAGACTTCCCTGAGGATACTAGCAGGGGCAAAGTCCAGGGGGGAGCCTGATTTGACCCGGTGTAACAAAGGGAGGAGGGTGTCTGGGGTTAGAGATGGGAAATTAGTCAGTTTGGCGGTAGTGGGGGGGGGAAGGGTCAACAAAAGCGGAAGAGGGCGGGGGGATGTTGTGTTTGATTTGAGCAACTTTGTCTATAAAAAACTCGTTAAGCGAGTCACAGAGGGGTTGGGACGGGGGAATAATAGCCGTGGCTCTGGTGGATGAGGCAAGCTCATGAACGGTGGAGAAGATTTCCTTCGACTGTGACTCAGCGACCATTATCCTGTTGGTGTAATATTCAGTTTTTGCTTCCAGTATGCTTTTTTTATAGGTTTGCAGGACAGCCAAGTAGATTGTTTTTTGGGCAGGGTCGTAGGTTCTTCTCCAAACTCGTTCGGCCCTTCTTGCAGCTAGTTTTTTGTCTTTAAGGTCGGAAGTAAACCAACGATTGGCTGCATGGGTCCGTTTAACTGAGAGCCGCTTGAGAGGGGCAAATTCATCACCTGCCACCGTGAGCCAGTTGTTGATAGCGGCCAGCTGCAGGGCAGCTGTCAGACCGGATAGATCAGGACAGGTCTTGGTCAGGGTGGAACAAAAGGAGGGCATGTCAATCTTTCCCCATTTCTGAACCCAGGTGTTTTTTGGGAGGGGTGGTTTAACCAGAGGTGCTAGGGTAAGGGAGAGCGTGATGGTAGAGTGATCCGACCATGAGCAGGGGGATATGATAGGAGGTGTGGATGGAACGTTCAATGTCCAGATTTGATCTAGCATGTGGCCATGTAAGTGGGTGGAACTATGAATGAGCGGTATAAAGTTCAGACTTCTCATAAGGCATGTGAATTCCTTGGATTGAGGGGTTTCGGCAGGGTCGTTGGGCCAGTAATTGAGGTCCCCCAAAACTAATACAGAAGAATTGTTTACTACCAGGGTGGCCAAGAGGGTCTGGATGTTAGGAAGAAACGAAGGGGTGGACTGGGGAGGGCGGTAAATAAGGACAAAAGTGAGGGGGGTTTGATGAGAAGTGGAACGAGCTACAAGGAAGTCGACATCAGTAATAGGGGGGGAGGGAAGAGCTTGAAAATTGAGACTAGTGCGGGCTATTAAAGCCACTCCACCACCCCGCTTGCCTTCAGGACGGTCCGCACGGATGGCGGAATATGTTGATGGTAAGGCGGCAAGCACATTGGGCAGGGAGTCAGTCTTGAACCAGGTTTCAGTTAGAAAAAGGAGATCTGGTTCATAAGAGTCGATATAATCAAATATCTCATATTGATGGTTTACTGCGGACCTGGTGTTAAGGAGGGCAACCGAGGTGGTGAACCGCTGGGTAGGGGGAACAGGAAGTGGGGGGAGAGCAGGGGGGGGAGTAGGGGCTGGTGAGGCAAGCGAAAGTACTAACTCAGGGGGGAAGTTTGAAGGGGGACAATATAGGCCAAGATGGTGCATGTAGGTAGTGGTTGAGGGGTTGACATTACCGGGGACCCAGTAGAGGCATAACTGAGATGACGAATAGGAGATAAAGCCCGCGGCATCTCGTGCCCCTAGCCCCGGCCGGCCGCGGATGGGCGCAGACGGGCTTAACTCAGGCGCAACTCCGTCGCGCCTCCGTCGCGCCCGCTGCGCTCGTCCGCTGCGCTGCCTCATCTTGTCCGTATAAATAGGGGCGGAGCGGCGGGGGAGTGGCAGGGCTGTGATGGAAAGTACTGCCCAAGCGAAAATGGCGCCCGCTGCCGCTGGGAGCCCTCGAGGATACGATCAGCCCCAGCCGGCAGCTTACCCCTGAAAGTAGAATAATGTCAGGACCTGCATAAATTTAAAACCAGTTAGATGCAATATTAAAACACCAATATTCGGTAAAAAGTCGCCTCCGCTCGTAATCAGCGGGGCGGGATGCGTGGGAAGCGGCAACCTCTCCAAGTATTGACCAATCAGCCCACTGCCACCGGGCCACTGGTCAAACACGAGAGGGAAAGGAAAGCGCACTCCTAAATAGGGGCGGAGCGGCGGGGGAGTGGCAGGGCTGTGATGGAAAGTACTGCCCAAGCGAAAATGGCGCCCGCTGCCGCTGGGAGCCCTCGAGGATACGATCAGCCCCAGCCGGCAGCTTACCCCTGAAAGTAGAATAATGTCAGGACCTGCATAAATTTAAAACCAGTTAGATGCAATATTAAAACACCAACATTCGGTAAAAAGTCGCCTCGGCTCGTAATCAGCGGGGCGGGATGCGTGGGAAGCGGCAACCTCTCCAAGTATTGACCAATCAGCCCACTGCCACCGGGCCACTGGTCAAACACGAGAGGGAAAGGAAAGCGCGCTCCTAAATAGGGGCGGAGCGGCGGGGGAGTGGCAGGGCTGTGATGGAAAGTACTGCCCAAGCGAAAATGGCGCCCGCTGCCGCTGGGAGCCCTCGAGGATACGATCAGCCCCAGCCGGCAGCTTACCCCTGAAAGTAGAATAATGTCAGGACCTGCATAAATTTAAAACCAGTTAGATGCAATATTAAAACACCAATATTCGGTAAAAAGTCGCCTCCGCTCGTAATCAGCGGGGCGGGATGCGTGGGAAGCGGCAACCTCTCCAAGTATTGACCAATCAGCCCACTGCCACCGGGCCACTGGTCAAACACGAGAGGGAAAGGAAAGCGCGCTCCTAAATAGGGGCGGAGCGGCGGGGGAGTGGCAGGGCTGTGATGGAAAGTACTGCCCAAGCGAAAATGGCGCCCGCTGCCGCTGGGAGCCCTCGAGGATACGATCAGCCCCAGCCGGCAGCTAACCCCTGAAAGTAGAATAATGTCAGGACCTGCATAAATTTAAAACCAGTTAGATGCAATATTAAAACACCAATATTCGGTAAAAAGTCGCCTCCGCTCGTAATCAGCGGGGCGGGATGCGTGGGAAGCGGCAACCTCTCCAAGTATTGACCAATCAGCCCACTGCCACCGGGCCACTGGTCAAACACCTCTTGAGATTTTTCCCCGTTTCTACGTTGAAAATTCTTGACTTTTAATGTCTTCCGATGATTGAGTCTTTTCGGTGGATTTGCCTCCTGCGGTGTCCCTTTTCGAGGGATTTGAAGGGTTCCTTGTCTCTGGGTTTGCTTCAAATTGGAGACCTTTTCGACATCAAGGCTCCCCTTAGTGCCCTAGTCTGTTTTTTGAAACACTGGCAAGGGCAAGTTTTTCCGCATTACCTGTGATCTTTTGTCGTTGAGTGGTCACCCCCCTCAAGCCCCCCCACCCACCCACCTCCGAACTCGACGATTCTCAGGTCGGCGTCCAAAGCTTCTCCCTCAGTACCTTCGACGACTTTCTCGTCAGTATCGCTTGACAGACCCAGACATCTCAGGGATGGGGTAGGCTTCTGTCCCTGCATGGCGTGGGGCGCCTGTCTCTGCTTCTCTCTTACTCTCAGCATCTTTGACTTGAACTCAGCGCAGGCATTGCAGTCGTCACTTCGATGATCGATCGGCAGACAGAGGTTGCAGACCTGTTGTTGGTCTTTCTATGGGAATTTGTGGCTGTAATTTGGGCAGAACTGGAACGGAGTCTTCTCCACCACGCAAAACAGAGAGCCCCCTGTCCGGCCATTATCAAACCTTCGAAGAATCTTCCACATTTATGCTAGGGAACTCCTCCGGTAACTCCTATTATCTTTTTCTTAATTTCTTGAACAAGCTTCTTCCAAGCTTTTAATTTTTCACATGTTGGAAAGCCTTCAGCAAAGCATCTAAATCCAAAGGCAGAAAAAAAGAATCTGAAGATGGCGGCCAAGAGTGGGAGCTTACAGGGAGACGGCGTACAACGTCACAGGAAGCACCAAATGGGGGATCCATCAATGCCCAAAAAAATAGAAGGACTACCAAAAGTGAAGCATTCCAGATCAAACCACTAGATGGTGGAATAATGCACAGCATGTGAATCCAGAATCTGCACATAGCAAAAATTGGTTTATTACTTGATTGTTGAGTAATAATCAGAGTTCTCGTCAGGCTGAACAGCTAAACTTACTAAATACACATGAGGTCAACCCTGTTATAGCTATGGTACAGAGCAGACAGGTTTAACTTGGACGCAATGTGTAAAGTATTTATGCATTTCTAAAGCAGTAATAAAGTCAACATGTAAAAACCATACAAATCCCAAGAAGAATTCGAAAAATAAAGTCAAATGTAATAAACAAAAGTAAACCAAAATAAACATCCAATGAAGGGAACGTAATGGTTACTTACCAGTAGGCGTAGTTTGGCAGTTGATGACATTTCTGGATTCACATGCTGTGCAACATTCCACTTTCTAGTGGTTGGGACAGGAATCTTTTTTTGGTCCTCTTTTTCTTTTTTCTTTTTTGCTTTCAGGCATTTTCTGTAGCTATTTAATGCTATATCCATTCTCCTATGATGTCAAGCGTGCGCCTTGTAAACCTCTGCGTGTTGTCGCGATCTTAAGATTCCTTTTTTTCACCTCTGCAACTCCTATTATCCTAAATGACTTACTTTCTGTATTTTGGGTTTTGCGGTATCTTTTCCTCACTGGGGAGGTGGAAGGTCGCATGTGAATTCAGAAAATTCTTGAAGCTGCACAACTACTCCTACGGGCAAGTAACTATTTTGTTTTGCAGCATGAACCCTTTTATGGATTCACATACTGTGCTTTGATTTTGTAGCTGTACCTCAGGTCACTCTTTGGGCAGTGCTAGAATGAGGTTGAGCTTGCGAACTGATGTTTCATTATTCTCTGTCCCACTTACGCCACTTTGTTTATTTGGATGTCCACGCAATAGTGTCATGTGAGGGTGTGGATGGATGACCATGTGGCTGCCTAAATAGGCTGCTTATGGGCACGTTTACTAGGAATGCCAGTGTGCCTCCTTTTATCCTTGTGGAATGTACTCTGGGTCTTGTGTCCAAGCACAGGCCTGTCCTCTGGTAGCACAATTGGATTATTTGTATTATCCACCTAGTGAAGATGCCCTTCGTCACTGGCCAGCCTTTGAATCTGCAAATGATACGAAGAGCTGGCTTCCTTTTCTGACCTCCTTTGAACTTTCTAGGTAGGACATCATTAGTTGTATTAGTACCAGACTGAGGTTCCGCATAGGCGTCAGAACTGATCTGGGTGGAGCTATTCTTCTAGCAACCTTTTGTGTTGTGAAGAAGCTTCTACCCATGTGGCCATGCGTATACGCTGCTTTTGCCAACCAGTGTGCCTTTAACGAGGTGTACATCAGGCTGTTGTCTAGCAATCAATCAGTCAATCAATACGGATTTGTACAGTGCGGTTTATCACCCAGCAGGGGAACCAGGCGCATGCAGGTCCAGGGGACTCATTCAAACAGCCAAGTGTTGATAGGAAAGCAAGGTGAAAGCAGGGAAACAGGAGGAAAAGGCACTAAAAAACAGGGGGAAAAGCAAGGAGAAGGCAGTGAAAAGAGCAAGGAGAAGATAAGAGTAAGAGTGATGCAGCAGTACGAACGGGACAGCTGGGCCTGGGGCACATAGATAAGGTATCTGATCATCATTGTGTCTTCTGTTCAGCTGAGGAAAAGTCCAGTGTCTGCACCACAAGACAAACCTCTGACATTTTGCCATGTAGTATTTCCTAATACTTGGTCTTCCTGCTTCCATCAGAACATCCATGGATCATTTTGGAAGGTTCAAGTATCCAAACTACATGTCCTCAGCAGCCAGGCTGCTAGACTAAGGCTGCTTACTGCCGGGTGATGGACCTTGCCTCCCTGTAAGGAAAGAAGGTTGAGCTTTTCTGGTAGTCCTTTTACTTTTCCTTGTGCCATATCCACAATGTGTGAGAACCACATTGGTCCTTCCCATTGAGGAGCCGTTAGGGGAGAGGAGTTGGCCTAACGGCTAGGGCGCTCGACCTTGGACCTGGGGATCTGGGTTCGAGTCTCGGTAACGACAGCCAAAAACCTCCTGTGATTCTGGGCAAATCACTTAATCTCCCCGTGCCTAAAATGAATGCGTGTCCTCATGTAACGTAACTGGTGCTATGTAAAGTGCTCTGATACCTGATTCAGTTCGGGTCTAGCTCGCGCTATATAAAACTCTGCAAAAAAAAAAAGTGCTATCTGAGACTGTTTGCACTTGTTTATTAGTAAGGTATGAGGGGAATCAGTGGAAAAGCGTATACAAATTTCCCTGATCAGTCTATCGACCGACCATGTCCCTGGAAGTGGCACTGTAATGTTAATGTTAATGATACTGAGACTTCTAAAGCGCTCTGTTACCCTAGGGTGTCCTGGCGCTGAGCACTGCCTGTCTGGAAAGATAACAAAGGAGCTGTTTATGTAAAGAGCCAGGTCTTTAGACCCTTCCTGAAGGGAAGGAGCTGGGTCGAGTTTCTGAGGTGCCAAGGCAAGCTGTTCCAAGCCTTTGTGGCTCAGTGACGAAAGCTCCTACCACCCCAACTGGCTTTTTTGAAGCGAGGAATGGCCTCTTGTTTTGCTTCTGAAGAGCGCAGGGCTCTTCCTGGGACATACCATTGAATGTCTTGTTTCCGCAAGGCAGGACCAATACTCATGAGGGCCTTGAAGACCGTGCAAAGAACCTTGAATTGTGCACGTTGTCTAACGGGGAGCCAGTACAGATCTCTAAGTCCCGTTCTCACAGAGGCAAACATGGGAGTCCCTGTTCGCAACCTGGCTGCCGCATTCTGCACGATCTGGAGCCTGTTCAGGTGTCTCTTTTGGATGTTCAAGTAGAGACTGTTACAGTAATCCAGTTGTGACAGAATGAGCGCTGTGACTGCTAACTTTAGGCTGTCTTCGGGAAGGAGGAGTTTGATTTTTCCCAGAATTCTGAGAATGTAGAAGCTAGCTGAGACAATCTTGCTAATGTGATCGCCGAAAGAAAGTTGAGTCCACGATCGCCCCTAGATTCTTAGCCTTCTCCGCAGCGACCGGAAGCGTGCCACTAGCAGTAAGCCACCAGTCTGGCGTCCAAAGGTTGGCAGTATTCCCAGATATTACCTCGGTTTAATCTGCGTTGAGTTTCAGGCAGTTTGATACCATCCACCCCGCGATTGCCTCCATACAGTTGTGACATCTTGATCCCGTCTCCACCTCTTGACAATTCTGAAAAGACAACACGATTTGCGTGTCGTCTGCGTACGAGGTCAACTGAAACCCAAAGGATCTAATCACAGCTGCCAGTGGTGCCACGTATACATTGAATAATGTGGGACTGAGAGAAGACCCCTGTGGCACTCCACAGGGGAGAGTGAATGGCCTAGATCTGTCCCCGCCCAGATCCACAGTTTGGGTCCTGTCGGTGTGAAAACATCTAAGAAGCTTCCCGGCCTTGCCTTGGACCCCACATCCAAATCAACGGTCCATCAGAATTTCATGATGGACCATATCAAAGGCAGCCGAGAGATCCAGCATGATCTTTATCACAGCACCTCCCTGGTCCAGGGCCTCTCTGATCTCCTCAGTAGATTTGACCAGAGCCAACTCGGTACTGTGTTCCGCGCGGAAACCAAACTGGGTAGCATCTAACAAAGAACTGGTGTGGAGAAACGTACTGAGTTGGCCATTCATGGCCTTCTCAATCATTTTTCTTGGACAAGGGAGGCGCGAGATGGGCCTGTAGTTGTTCATTTTTTTGGGATGCAGGTTTTTTTTTTTTTTTAAAGGGGAAGGATGGATGCAGTTTTCCAGGGTTGAGGAAAATAACCTAATTTAAAAATGGAGTTAAACAGAGGGGTAAGGGCTGGCCCTATGATATCAGGAACCAATTTAAGCACAGGAGCTGGGCAAGGGTCCAGGGGGAACCAGATCGAATCTCTGACAATAATTTGGTAACCCCTAGTTGGTCCAGTGGTGAGAAACAGTCTGAGGTGGGAAGAGGCATATTGTCAGTGGACGGCCCTACGGCTGAGGCCTTATTAGCGTCAGTTGACTGAAGAGAAAAGGAGGAAAAAATGATTTCTACCTTTTGCAAAAAGAAGGCGGCTAGCGTTTCACAAAATTCCGGGCTACTGTCTATCCTCGGGCTAGTGGAGGTTGTAAGTGTAGTAATTGTTTTGAAGAGTTCTTTAAATGAGGATTTAGCTTTCCTAATTTGTTCCCCAAAGTAAGATTTTTGGTATTGAAAAGAAGTTTTTTGTAATGTGCGAGACAAGCTTTGTAGGCCTACCTGTCGGAGTTGTTAAACCTTCTCCTCCAGACTCGTTCTAGCCACTTACAGACAAGTTTGTGTGCTTTTAGATCTTCAGAGTACCAAGGGGCGGATGGAAAAGCCCGCTTGGGGATGCACAGTTTACCTGGCACTAATTTTCTGAAAAGCAGAGTCTTCCCATTCAGTATAGGTAGTTGTGGCTTCCTCAATATTAAGTGGCAGTGGATAAGCTGTAGCTGACACAAGACTTTATAGCTCTGCACTATTGACCTTTCTCCAGGCCCTAGTGGTTGACAAAGCTTTGGAAAAATGTTTAAGCTGGTGACGCTTAGCCAGTTTGCATTCAAATAAAATCGCTACATGATCAGTCCAGGAGAGTGGCAATGCTTCCGTATATGCAAGGTTCGGGTTACTGGAAAAAATTCCATCTAATTTGTGCCCTGCGATATGGGTCGGGTCTTTCACCAGCTGCTTGAAAACCCCTACGCTAAAGATTTGCTGCAGTCTAATGTTATCAGGGTCGGTGAGGTCTTCGAGATGAAAGTTAAAATCCCCCAAAACCGTAAAAGATTTGATGCACATCACCTCCTCAAGGAGCGTTCCGATAGAATCTAGGAATACACCTCTTGGGCCCGGAGGGCGATATAGGAGGACAGCTTTAAGAGTATCATGGTCGAAATGCGAACAGTGATTGGCAGCGCCTCGCATGAGTGGTTGGAGGCCTTTGCGAAGGAGGGCTCTAAAGTGTTGTGGTAAATCACTACCAGCCCACCGCCCCTTTTGATAGGTCTGTCAAGGGTATGACAAAAGAAACCTGTAGGTGCCTGGATGCGAAGTCTTGGCATTTTGCATTTATTTTCTGGGGATGTAAACAGATCAATCTCCGGGGTGCCCCACTGGAAGAGAACCTCCTGGAGCACTAACTTGTTTAGTTCCCATTCGTGCAATATGGTTGTTTGTGTGCTTAGTCTGTCTGCTTCTCTGTTCTCTATGCCTGGTAGGTGTATTGTTATCAAGGTTACTCCTTTGTGAATGGTCTATCTCCAGATCTCTTGGGCTAGCTTTGACAGCAAGTGCAACCTTGTCCCTCCTTGCTTGTTCAGATAGAACCTCGTGGATGTGTTGTCCATCTGGATTTACATGGTCTTTCCCTTCACCTGTATTGAGAGGCCTTTAGGACCAGGCACCCCTTTTTAGTTCCAGGGCATTTATCTTCTAGAGTGCTTCTTCTGATATCCCTAGCTCTCTGATCTTTAGTTTCCCCATGTGCGCTCCCCAGCCCACATGGGACATGTCCACAGTGATGGTCACTGTCGGAGTTGGCTGCAATAAAGGCCTGCTTAATGTTATGTTTTCCACATTCCACCATGTCATCTATTCCTGTACTCTTTGTGATACAACTACTAGATCTTCCCAACTTCCCCTGTGCCCTGGAACAATTGGTTTTGGATCAACTCCTGTAGTGGTTTCATGTGTAGCCTTGCATGTGGGATGCATAAGGCTTTCATGCCCATCCTCTTCCAGGTGGAACAAAAGGGGGTGGTGATGGACGGAGCATCTGAACCAATCTAACACTCACACCCAGTCAACAGATCTGGGTTTAATCCATCACCGTTCTTTAGCCCACTCTGCCACCCCAGTTCAGACATGGCCATTTGCAAATCAGTCTGACCCTGTGCCTCATGGGAACAGTCCAGCCCGGACTGCCAAGCCATGCCTTCCCTGGACCGGAAGCAAGCTTCCGAGGACCGGTTTCTGGCATTTCAGCCGTCTTCAGCCCGGCTTGCTTGAATCCAGTTTGTATCGCCCCATCCTCTTCCAGGGCACTTCTCACTGTCAGAGACTGACCCTTAGGTAAGCTGCAAGCCTCGTCTACGATTGCCTGAATCCCTTTGAGGGTGGGGTAGGCTCTTGCCACCACAGTGTTCATTCTCGCTCCCAGGAAACTTTTTTCTCTCTCTGGTTTTGTCAAAGACTTTTCTAGGTTGATTGTGGAACCTAGCCGTTACACGTGTCCATGACTGTAGTGGTATAATTTTCTCACTGCAAGAGCTTGCTTTGATTAGCCAGTCATCTACATACGGGTAGACATGTTGTGTCTGAGGCCATTCGAGAGTGCCTTGATGCCGGCGGGAGTGCAGCCTTAGTGCTGCTCGACCTGTCGGCTGCTTTTGATATGGTTCCTCCTTTCTTGTTGCTTGATCGTCTCACGGAGATTGGTGTTTATGGGTCGGCCTGGGGCTGGATTAGGTCCTTTCTGTAGGGCCGGGTACAACAAGTCTGGCTGCCACCTGCCACTTCTGCCTCTCTGCCAGTTACTACTGGGGTCCCTCAGGGGTCGTCCCGTAGCCCCCTTTTGTTTAACATCTATCTTACTCCTCTAGTCATATTGGCTGCGGATTTGGGGGCGAAGGTGATCCCCTACGCTGATGATACCCAGTTACTTTTTACCTGGAAAAAGGATGAGGATTCCGTGGCTCCTGTTCAATTCTGCCTGTCCTCTGTATTTAAGTGGCTTGCGGGCGCCCACTTAAATGCAATGAGGACAAGTCGGAGATACTCTTGTACGGCAACTTTCCTTTGGGCTTTAGAGATCTCATTTGGCCATCGGAGTATCTGCCACCATCATCCAGCAGTAGTATTGCTAAGAACTTGGGAGTTTGGTTTGAGGATAACTTATCTTTTGCCACCCAAGTGAAGCGACTCTCTGGGTGTTGTTTTGGCCTTCTTAAAATCTTGAGATTTCTTCCACTTCTCCCACAGGCGGCGAAAGAGACGGTAGTCTGTGCGCTCATTCTCTCCCGCCTTGATTATGCTAACACGCTTCATGTGGGGATTCCAGCATGCTCTCTTAACAAACTTCAAGCGGTGCAAAATGCGGCGGAACGGCTTTTGGGGGAGATTTCTCTAAGAAGCAGCGTGCGAGATTATCTCCGCTCCCTTCATTGGCTTCCCATGGCGGCCCGGGTGAAATTTAAATCTATTACTATTGCCCATCGAGCTCTGCATGGCCTCGGGTCAACTTACCTGCAGAAACGGTTTTCCTTTTATGTTCCGGGGAGACTGTTACGCTCCTCCGCTCTTCGTTTGGCAAAGGTTCCCCACTTTCATCTGCATAGGCTGGGTGGCTGCTCTCTTGCTGTTCTGGCGGCCTAGGCCACGAACGATTTGCCACCTGCGCTTCATAATACTGAGGGCCCTGTGACTTTTTAAAAATAAAAAAACTCATCTCTTTGCTTAGTCTGGTGGTGCTTTCAGTCCCCTGTGCTCGCGCTGGGACACTCCTTGGAGTAGCTGTGCGCGTTAGAAAATTAATTAACATAACATAATTTTCTCACTGCAAGAGCTTGCTTTGATTAGCCAGTCATCTATATACAGGTAGACATGTATTGTCATCCGTCTTAAGTGTATCGCAAGGGCAAAGAGGAATTTTGTGAATACCCTCGTTGTTAAATTGATTCCAATGGTAGTGGCTCTTGTAGACTACGAACCTTTGATAGATTTTGTTTGCAGTTCATGGGAACGTGTAGTTAAGTGTCCTTTAGGTCTATTGTTGTCGTGTAGTCCCTTTCCCACAACCACAGGATGGCCTCTTGCAAATATTTCACTTTTAATTTTTTGCATCTTTTTGGACTTGTTTAAGAAGAGCAGGTCAACTACTGGTCTTAAAGACGTGTCCGGTTTTGGGACGAGAAGTACGCGGAGTAGTTTCCATGACTGACTTCTGCTGTGAGCACTCGCTCTATTGCCCTTTTTGTAAAAGGTCCTGGGCTTTGTGTTGCAGGCAGCGCATTTCCTCCTCCTGATGCGTTTTTTTCTTTAGTTTGACCCCAAGTGGCACCTTTACAAGTTCTATGCAGTAACCATGTTGGATGATGTAGACGGTCTATATGTCTGAAGTGACCCTCCACTTCTGAAGGAAGATCTCTATCCTGCTCCCCTCTACTGTAATGTGGTGGAGCAGTTGATAGGTGGAGTAGCTTGCTGGAGGAGCTGCCCCCCCCTGGAAGGTTGTCCCCTTCCTCTGGCCCGAAAGGGATCGGGCAGAACTGTTAACTATCACTGTTGCTGCACTCCCTGAAGTCAAGCAGTTGTTAGTAGGATGCGCTTTAAAAGCTTCCCAGTCCTGCATATCTTTCTTGGCTAACCCAGGAGCTGCAACATCCCTATAGCCCTTGCCCTGTCATCATTGCCCTTTTTTATCAATGGTGTGTTTATAATGTTTGCCTGAACCTCATTTAAAAAACTGGACACCCGTAGCCAGGCAGAGGACATTTCTTGTTGCTCTTGTGGATAGGGGGTCACTAGTGAATCAAGCTACCTGTGCTCTTCTTCCTTCCCGCTCTTCTCCCATAGAGGTTTTGAGGGGGTTCTAAATTTTTCATAGAAGACCCAAAATATTTATTTTTCTGTAGGATCGCCACCATTTCAGCTTTGAGGGGTCTCTTTTTTCTCTCAATTTTGAACGCCTGCTGTTTTGCCGAACTCCAACACCTCAGCATCGGAGCCCTTCCACTCCAACCACTTCGGATTTCTTGACGTTGCCCTCCTCCTTGCTCGGCGGGTTGAAGTCCTTCAGCAACAGGCTCCCTTTTCTCTGTGTTTGCATGGTTGCTTGTTGTTCTCGCCTCTGCCTCTCCCTTGCTCTCATGGTTTTTGGTCTGAACTTGGTACAAGCTTTGCAGTTCTTCGTGCCATGGTCCCCTGGCAGGCAGAAGTCGCAGGCCTCAAGGCTGCCCTTCTGGGCAATCATTCAGTGGCACTTAGGGCAGAGTCTAAAGGGAGTATTTTCAATTTCCCCTGGTGGTTCTCTAGCCCCTTCTGTGCATGCTCAGACCACGTGGTCGACGACTTACACGATCCGCTCCCTTCTCCGGTGATCTGTGGTACCCTTCTCTGTGATTTTCTGGGGCTTAAGGTTATTCACCTGTTGCTCTTTGATTTTCTGTCCTTTCTTCACAATCTGTTGTAATTCCTTCAGTGATTCTTTCAACATCCAGAGAGCTTGGGGGGTGCTTCCAGACCTCATGGCAGAAAACAAAATCTGAAAATGGCCCCATGCATGTCATAGGAGGATGAACATAATTCCTAGTGCCTACAGACAACGCCCAAAAGACATTTTTAAGTGGAGATAGTGCTAAGAAGCACAAAGTGCCAATTTTAGTCAATGGTCGTGGTAAAACTAGGCCTAGGCGCATTTTGAAGCGGACTGTGATGGAGCGTGGGTCGGATACACTAAGCAAGTTCGACCTAGTTAAAGATTTCACCTTCTGACTTTAGTCCTTAAAGTCCTGATCCATCACAAGAGAACACTTCTAAAAAAAAAAAAAAACAGGACCTCAGGGAGGCACTTAGAGACTCAAAGGGTGGCAGGCAGAGCCCAACAGGAGAGTCCAGTTCAGGTCCAGTCACCACTGGTCAGCTGGGCTGGCGCAGGAAAATGTCTCTTGTAGCATGTTGTGTACTTGCAGCTTTAACAGGTCAGCCCTATGATTCTTGGAGTCCACTTCTGTTTGTCCTGGTGTTAGAGGGAGAGCAATTGCAGTCTTCAGAGCTCTTCTCTGGTCACAGACAGCAGAAACAGTCCTCTTCTGTTGTTCCACATGACCAGAAAATGTACTGAAGTGGGTGCCTCGAGATTTCACATTAAGGCCTGGCATGAGCTGGTGGGTGGGAATGACCCTCATCTTCCCTAACCAATGGGGTAAAGGTTCCTGCGGCTAACCATACCCACTTTTGGCATTTTCAAGATGGAGAACGTCTTCAGCCACACTAAATACTGTGATGTCAACAAGAGGCCCACTGTGATTGGGGCAGGTCTGCTTGGGGGGTACAAAGGACGTGAGCTGACCCGGGTGTTTACTACATCTGCTTGGGACACGGTAGGTCTCTTTGAAGTTAATCAAGTTCCTGAGCTCAGCCCACAGGCAAGCCTGCCATGGGCATAACACTAGCTCCCCACTACCAAGGCATTTTGTCCCTGTCCTTGGCGCATGTTTACACCACATTTACACCTATTCAAATGCGAATTACTGGCTGGCAAAATTGGGAGAACAAAATACAGATTAGATTCCAGAGACTTCAAGCAGGGCAATGGTAACTTCCCAGAAGTACTTTTTCCTAGATGGTTATACAAAATGTGATGTTACCATTACAATGGATTTTGAATAACTATTAAAAAGAGTCCTTGAATTATGTTTCTATCATCATTAGATGTAATAATGTATCCTAATGTTTTCCTATGGAGCAGCCTAGCAATGCTATTGTGAAAATAGCTTTTGGGTCTATTCCACTGTAAGGCCATGTGGAATGGTTGATTTTTAAATGCCCTACCTTTGAATACCATGCACCTGGCCTTATCAGGAATATGGCTTACTTCAGGTGACTTATTAATATTTAAAAAAAGGTCTTGACCTGTAAAAAAAGGTTTCATTTTGACAGGTTTAATTACCAGTTTAAAACTGCACAACCAGGCTACAATGGTAAGCCTGTAGACGGGTTTGCTAAGTCCCAACAGTGGGTGGCACAATGGGTGCTGCTGCTCACTAGTGACCTTTAACTTACAGGCCCAGGGTACACTCTACAGTATTACTGTTTAGCAGCAGTAAAGCGTGCAGAGTTCCATGGCCAACAAAAATGGGGTTCAGCAAAAGGGCAAAACAAAATTCAGGGTGAGTCTGCCAAAATGGAAAATGTCCAACATTCAAAGTTTCACCTGGCTAAATGAGAAACATTCCACCACATCACTCTGATCAATAACAGAGAAGCTAGAACATGTATGCAGATTTCATGTAAACGAATTTACCTATTGTGAGCTTTTTTAGGTCGAGCCTGTAACGGCGTGCATGCGCTGTTCTGGCGAAGACTTTATGAAAGGGCTTTTGAAATCTTTTGTTTTCGTCGCAGGCTATTGGGCTTTGTGTGCGTCTTTCTAAGAAAGCCAGAACATGGCCTATTGGTTGCGGTTACACGTACGGGTGCCATGTGTTTTGAATTATCGTGCACAGATGGGGCGCGATAATTCAAAATCCACCACTCGTTCTATTCTACCTTCTCATCGGTCTACACTGCATTGAGTCTTCCTAAAATGGTGGCTTGGGATAGTCCTGACAGCCCACAGTCCTCTTTCTATTTCCGTGCCTGTGCTCTGTCCGCCTGTGTTGGCTGCAGAGACACACACGGCTGCCGCGGGATGTTTCTTCTCCGTCGCCAGTGCCTTGCTGTGTCCCCCGCCCGGAGGTGCTCTGAAGGCTGGGCTTCAGCTGCGGGCCATGCCGTGTCGGGGAAAGTAATGAGCCGCAGATCCCCGGGATCTCGGTTCAGCAGCAGCTACACCAGACAGTATCAGCGGAGCTGGAATGATTGGCCTCCGAGGTCAGTGGAATCCTTTGGCTGTTGTGCAGGGCCTAGGCTGGCTCTACGGACCGAGGATGGGTGATGGAAATGTTGTGGGCTCCTGGACATGTTGAGAACCGCACCCGCACTCCCGCTCAGTTCTCGGTTAGGCTCGCTATGGCGTGGGCCCTTTCTCCCGTATCATAGTCTCCCGGGCTTCCTTATGAGGTGTATGTTGGGTGGGTGAGTGTCGTGGTTTGGCAGTCGCCAGTCACTAGTGGAACATGTATATAGCTTCCTGATTCGTGACAACATACACCATTTCAGTTCTCCATTTTACCTGGTTCTGTGATAGATGAGCAGGGTGGGTGTGAGACCACACAAGTGCGTTCCCCTAAGATGTTTATACTTTTGCCGCAGCCTTCCGGTTTGCGACCCGCACAGAGCATCAGTTTTCAGTTTCCTAACGTCCACCTTCTGGCTTCCGTAATACCGTTCTTCCTCTAGGCCCTTGAAGGCAGTCTGACCTGGTACTTTGCGCTGTAGCGTGATGTGAGAAGAGGAGGCTAGAGCCCACTTGCAGTCATCTGTCGGGCATGTGATCCCCTAGGTAGTGACAGGACTATGCTGTGGCGTGTTACATACCTGCCCACTCTGGAAACTTGTGCATTCTAACTCGGCTAACTGCACCAGCCATACATCCTCCACCACTCCCCTGCAGCACTCCATCCAGTCCATTGGCACCAAGTGAGATAGGCATTTGATGTATTTTCAGAACTTCTCACACTCCCTCCAGACATGTTTTTTCTCACGCGGTTCACCAATAACAGTACTCTGGAAATGTTTTAACAGTATAATAAACAGATCGGAACATTGAACGATTATACTCTCCTAAACGTGTTATGAGTAAAGCAGCTTTATTGTGTGTTTGCAAGCATGTTTTTAACATCTTACCGAAGATGCCAATAGGTCTCGCCTTTCGGAACTTATAAGTATTTAACTATGCAGCACAATATCCTTGGTGCAACATCAACTGTTGCATGGCTAAACACTTATAATGTCCCAAAGGCGAGACCTATTGGCTATGCCAATGCTTGTTCTTAGTACGAGTTTTTATGTGGTGTGATTTGGAAGGATATTCTTGGGCAGATTTAAGGGGTGGTAGCAATCTTTGGGAACCTTTTGATTTTGTAGGAGTGTTTTTCGAGTGGTTGGCTAAGCTTATGTTTCTAATTTTTTCAACAGTAACCCCTGACGAAGAACCAGTCGGTTCGAAATGCATTGGGTCACATAAAGAGTCTTGTTATCAAAAACGGTTGAACGCACGTGCTTATGTAAAAGCCTGGATTGGCTACAGAAGGCACTTGAAAATGCATGAATAAAGTATTCTGTTCAATCATGCTGTCTCCAGATGGATTCTACGAATATGGAAAGATAGGATGAATACATGATCGCATATTGATTGGCGTACTATGGATTAATTTGGTTGACATTGGAAGATTGGGTTCACTTTGGAGCATTTTCCACATTACAGCAGTGCAGCAGCTGAGTACGCAAACCGCAGCACCCGAGGATTATCTAATGCTTGTTCTTTGGCATTGTACAGAAAAGCAACTGTTTTCTGTAGAGCATATCTGATGCAGAATATTTTTGTTGGTGTTATATAAAGATACAAGCAACATTAAATGTCATACAGGTCACGCGGCTGTAGCAAATCAAAACAATTGTGCAAAGTTTTAAAGGCTACAAAAAAATTAAATAATTCACAACTTTGCACAATCCTCCCTAACACAAGACTCGGATATTATCAGGGTATGTGTAGATCATTGTAAGGCACTGTATGGTGGCCATACTTGAGGGTGTAATTCTCTCTCTGGGTAAGGGCCTAAGGACACCCAAAGCAGTGTCCTGTGCCACTCTTTTCCCGAGTGCCTGACCTCCGAACTGCTATTGCAATGCAATCTGCTGGTAACTACACAAACTCCTTACCAGGATATCCTATGTGCATTATTCCTCATAGACCAATTTGAAATGGAATGCATGTGGTGTTCGGTGTAGTCTGTACCTCCCCCCTCCTTTTACACAAGTTCACCTTCCACACAATGACATGCAGTCCTGCTGCTTGTTAGCTTTGGCCTAGTCAGCTGTTTCATTAGCCGTACGTTTTCCCAAACTTCCTAACACAAATACATACATTTATAAATATATACAAGGACTTTAGGGGAGGCCCTTTCATCCATTGTCCTAGTTATGGGTCAATCACATTTTGCTTCCACTCGCCAAAGCCTACAGCTTGGGGAGTAGTCAACCCACTTCATCTAGTGGCTACCTTACACAGTGGGTGACAGCATTTTATTCCTCATCACCTGTGTACAGCTGCCATGAAAAGGAGTGCACTTTAGTACCAGAGCTGGGCCACTCCCTTTTAAAACAAAAAAATAAACGTTTTCACAATGTTGCCATGTTTTGATATATTAACCAAAAATATTTTAAAAACAAATACTTGTCTAGGCCAGATCGTTTGTCTGGAACTAACTCACTGTTGAAAATGGACCAAACCCACCCTGTGGTCATTCCACTGACTCCTACTCTGTCTCTGGTGTAAAATAACTGCTTGGGTCTTGCCTCCCACTCTTGTTAAACTCTTTCTGACCCGTTTACCCTTGTACCCACATCTATGTCGGCTTTCCCTGCTTCCCCCCCAGATGCCTTCCTTTCTGAACCCCATTGTTACCTCTCGCCGCCCCGGTCAGCTCTTCCTTGCACGTCTGCACTACTCCTTTAACCCCGCAACTCAGCCGTCCCTAAATTTGTATTTCTTATTATCTTTCATACCCTATGCTGGTTCAGAGATTAACTCTTCACACCCTATGCTGGCTCTTTTATTTAGTCCTTTTCATTTCGTTCCCTCTCTGCTAATCTTTTACCGTTCCTCACTATCACCCCCTCCCTCGTCTCTTACCTCCTGCTTACTCGTACTTGCCTCCCACATACCTGTCGGTGATCAGGCGCTAGAATAAAACTATAAAATAAATACATTTGGGTTTGCCTGTGGTTGTTTTGTTTCCTTGTGAAATTGTTCAAAGCACTTTGGCATCGCAAGTCATTACGAGTATCCCACAAGATTTGTTTTATGATCTGTGACACTCTCGACACTAACGTTTATTAATAATTCTGCGACCTTACTAAATAAACTAGGACCTGCGGCACAGTCCTAGATGCCAAGATGCCGTCGTCTGAACGGCCATCGCTCTACGACTGCTGGAAGCAGCACGTCACTGAACACTACGAGCATGGGTGTAACGCAGGCCCCCAGAGGCGGTGTGGAGTGCGGGGGGGAGATGGGAGTCACGGGGGGCCCTTACACATTTTGCATGCCCCCCCCACCCCATAATTGTGCGTTACACCATTTCCTACAAGATTAAAATGCCCATTTAAATGCTAGGCATTCTGAATCGTTGGCTAATTCCATTCCATCATTGTTTCGCTCATCTGACATATTTTCTGTTTTTCAGTATTGTACTTGGAGTACAATGCCTGTCGGCCTTTCTTCGACTAGGCGACAGTGAGGGTTGCCATAGAGAGGCTACAGACAAACCCGTAGTGGGGGCTCAGGTGTCCTGTCAAATTTATGATAGAACCCATAAATCCTTGTGTGCGCCTGCATAACTGCTTCATCTGCATTCTAGTCAAGGGCTTCTTCAAGGCACTGTACAGGTAACAGGCGGGACTGGGAAGACGGGTTGAATTCAGTAATGGAGGCAGTGCTCAATTTCAGCCGGTGGGGCCACCGATATTCACTTTTGGGACAAGTACTTACTTTTACCTCAACAGACTTTGAAACAGAGCAAGATAGAGGAAAACATTACAAGGGGAAATAAGAGAGACAGAAAAAATGGTGGAAAAGGAAGAAAGTGATTAAAAAGAACCAGCAAGAGAGATTAAGAGACAGAGGGTGTCTGGTGGTATATTAAAGAGTAATGAGATGGAATCAAGTCACGGCAGCCTGGTATTGCCCGCTCCGACCGTCGATAGTGCCAACTGAGCAAACCGTTGGGCCTGGAATGTATTCTTTTCTGATTATACAGAACTCACCAATGCTTTTTGGCACTGGATTATCCACAATTAAGTGGGCTGTGATAATTTCCTCTGACCCCCTTCTGTCCCGGAGTGGAGGGCTCTGCTCCATCCAAAAGAGCCCCCACTGACCTACAGTGGGGGCCTTCCGCCAGCGAACACATTCTTTCCACACTATACACCGAGGTCTCTTCCCACCGCCCACCCTCTCTGCCCTCACACTCGCACCTTGAACACTTCTCAGGTCCCTCCTCACTGTCGCCAGCATGATCTCCATGTCCCGTTTGGAGCGGCTCATGGCGGAGCCTGCTTCTTATACAACAGTTACCAGCGATGTTGAGTCCAGTAAAGCTCCTCATAACCGTGCCCATCTGTGGCATTCTAATCCCCACGGCAACGGGGCTGCTGCCGCGTGAGGTCACAGAGCCAGGCCACGTCACTGTCCTCAGGTAGAAAGGTAGAAATAGCCGCCAGGGGGGCGATCACAGGTTCCGATGATGTCACGGCGAGATGGCTTCTGGGAGACAGAATTCCAAAGCGGGCCAACTGTCAATGTGTGGCAGCCTCTCTTAAGTTCCACGCCGACATCTTTTCTGAACTGATAGCAGTTAAGTCAGACTTGCGAAAAACGTTGACAGGTGTTCTTAAATTCAGTCTAAGACTGCCATTCAGTAAGCAGACGGACGAGGCAAGGAGTCTGGTGGATGAGAAAAACCAAAGACGTGTGTTACCTACCAAAGGCGGGTTTATGAACTGTTCTCTGATAATCAGAGCCAGAGAAGATGGCGGCGGTGGCAGACTTATCAATGTATCTAGGTTCGTTCGTGAGCATTCAAGTTTAATTTTGCATTCTGGGACTTGCAGTCCTGATTTTGTAATTCAGAAAACAAGACTACAAATCAAAGAACGCAATGGAAAAAAAATAATACAACCAGAGGAGCTAAACAAAATGTTTTTTCAACAAAAACACACATTGAGCCACTAAGGGACATGCATACATAATGGGTCAGTGCACATTGTGCAGGAGCAGAACACCGGGACTTATAGTGAGGTAAATCAATGGATAAGTGGCCTGAACTCGTGGCACAGGATGTATGTAGTGGTGAAGATGAGATACATGAGAATGACACTGCAACAAACTAATGGATGAAGAGGCTGTTACAATGATAAAAAAGTACTTTGTAAGGTAAGTAGATCCAATAGCCGTAGGTGTTCTTAAGTAGGTTTATTAGTTATAAGTTGGTAGTAAGAAAGGCCCCACTGGGAGCAGCATCCAGCTGCTCAGCCCCACTCACTCAAACTGACCACACATTCAAACCATGCATACACGAACATTCTAATGACATCACACACACAGGCTGAGCAGCAGGGAAGGAGAAAACCAGAATATAACACAGGCTGACTGAAAAACCACTATAGGTATATATGTGAGACAGTGGAAGTTTCCACTGCATAGTTGTGTTGCGATTACTTACCAGTAATAGCATAGCTCTGAGTCCTTCTCTCACGGATGACTCACTCACTGAGGCATCATGTGCCTCCAATCACAACCTTTTCCCACAGATAAAAATGCCACCCCTTACTTTCTGTTCCGTACCAAGCCCAAAACCCCACACAGTTGGACTGGCCGAAAAGGGTGGGAGGGAGCGCCGGATTTATCACGACGTGAGACTGCTATTACCAGTAGTTTTGGAAGGGGTGGGTGACCCAATATACCCTTGCGAGCTTGGGCTAATGTTTAATATAGTAAAGATGCCAACAAGGGAATTTATTCTAGATTAAATCACAGGAAATTGATCGCATAGTTATTTGTGTCTCTGATCAATTGAATTCAATTAATACCTGTTATTGTTTTTGTTTTGTCCCAATAAGTTAAAAAGAAGGGGTGATAGTTATTTCGCAGTCTCATCATTTTAGAACTGGAGCAGTTTCAATATTATATACAACAAAGCCAGTTGCTGCTTTTTATTTTTATGCAAATAACAACCATTGACAAAGCCAATAGTCCTGGCTTGTTTTAGGTGTGATGTATTATATATCTGTATGCATTGAAAGAAGTAGCAGAATACCAGTCGAGCAGCACATTATGTTAGCCCAGATTTTTGGCTACCTGTTTTAAGCCACACCCTTAATTACATCGGACATGCCCTTTGGAGAGATCCCTGCGTTTTTTAACCCACTTAAAGAGGGTAGATGGGCAAAAGGATCAGTGAAAGGGTGGATGTATGAGAGAAAGGATGGATGGATGAGTGAGTGATATGGTCAATGGATGGATTAATGAGTGGTTGAGTGGATGTATTGTTGGGTGGATGGGTGAAAGGGGGCTGGAGAGAGAAAGGGAAGATGGATGGATGAGTGAAAGTATGGATGGATGACTGACAGGATGGATGGGCGCATGGGTGTATGGATGAGTGAAAAGAAGCATGTAAGGATGGATGAATGAAAGAATGCATAGATGAGTGAAAGGGAGGGTGAAGAGCAGGGAGAAAAGATGGATGGATGAGTGGAATGGTGAATGAATGGACGAATGGATATATGAGTAAGTGAAAAGATGGCTGGATGGATGAGTGAATGGATGGATGGGTGAAATGATGGATGGATGAATGAGTGACATGATGGATGGAGGGATGGATGAGTGAGTGAAATGATAGATGGAAGGATAGATAAATAGGTTTGGATATGGATGGGCACACAGATAGAAGGACAGAATGAATGATGAAAGATTAAATAATGGATGAAAGAATGAATGGATGCCACACCCCCAGGTGACTCAACCCACCATCACAAACCGGCACATGTGGGGAAGACAGCATTACCTGCACTTGCAGACAACAGCATCAACGTGACTAGTCCCTTCCACCACTAATGTTTTTTTTCTTTTTAAAATGTTGCACCCCTAAGAATATTGCGCCCGGGGCAACCACCCCTATGGCCCTGCCCACGCTGCTCCACTGCCTACCAGTATGGATTACATCTGACTCTTACAGCTTGTAGCCCTCGATGTCTTGAGTAACATTTCCTATACATCAACTTTCACATTTATGAGTCACTGTCTCTATATAACATGTGTGTGACGTAACACACTCCGACACCCTGCCATACGTACTTCAGATGAATAGCTTTCATTGCGATTTAGATGCCACGCAAAGCCACCCTGCATGGCTTTGAGTGTCCTCATAAATCACGACTAAGGTGATGCAGCACATACCGCTGTGTAGCCTTACTCTGTGCCCCGGAGGCATTCTATGGGCTTTGCAGTGGGTTTTCTCATGCAACACCAGTGGAATTTGACGCTTCCCCAGATTTAAAGTCGTGTAAACCTGGGGAAGCACAAAATCCGTACACTTCACAAGATGACCCGTAACGAGGAGAAATATGTTGATTTCTCCTCAGTGTTTCCTCTTTCTGTATGTGCTGCATTTAGGAAAACACATATTAGCATTGTTTTTGTGCAGGAAGGTGCCCCTTCCTGCACAAAAACAATCCTGCATGCAATGGAGGCCCCCGTGCACCATGGTGCAAAGGTGCCTGCATTGGGGCTAGGCAGCAGAAACGGCACTAGAGCACGGAGAAAGGACAGGAATGCACAATATTGCAAAAATATGATGCATTCCTGCCCTTTCATTTTGGCATGTGGCAACACAGAAAGATGTCTTCTTGCACTGCCCTATGCCAAAATCCCATAAATAAGCCACTAAGAAGCTAGACAGTTGTCATGTGCACCCTAAATAAGGCCTTGATTCATATTATACACGTAGAAGCATTATAGACTATTAAATCAAATGCAAGACTTATTTTTTACAGTGCTCACATATTTCAAGGTGCTGCCATGTGCAATAATAAAATGAGGTGTGGTGAAATTAAATTTTGCCTAGGATCACACCATTTAGTCAAGCAAGGAAGCTGGGATTGAACTCAGTTTTTCTGGTTTCCATTGTGAATTTCAGACAATAGATGGCTATTACTTTCTCCTGTTTTACATCACAGATCAATGCTTTGTTTTTAATTCTTGCTGCATGAGGTTGGAGTGATAGTGACAGTCAAAAGCCTCGGGCAAACTTTTTTTGTTTTAAACTTTATTTATTGAGGGTTTGTTGTAACATTAGTAGGTACATATTTAGTCATATATACGCATCAGTACTATTATACAGTATACAGTGGTAGGCATGTGGTATGTTTGCTGCAACCATAGCTTTACATTTACATATCTCACAGTATTTAATCATTTCCATCAACAGTCAACAAAAGCGGTAATGACATAGTCGCCATTACAGCCAGGGTGCTTCGTGCAAATAACCTATGGTGGACACTCACGTCCACCTATAAGTAACAGTAATACCTGAAATAGAGAGTAACATTGTAAAAAAAAAACACAGAAGTTGTAATACGTCATCCCCACACAGTGTATAGCAGACAAGTATCGGCTAGATGGGTTGCCAGTGGTCGAGGGCAAAACATCAGGCAACTTCACCTCATAGGACTCGGGTGGCTCTCCCTCCCGCAATATCGCCAACCCCACCCACTTCCCTCTGCATAGCCTTCTCCTCACACAGCGCATCGTTCTCTGCCTTTATTCGTGATACGAGACTCAAAGCGCTCAACTGACATGTATTGTATCAAGTATCCGGTGCTCCTTGGTGGTCAGATGTGTTTTGCGCCAGCAGATAGTATGTCAGTGGTGCCCAGATATCGTTCGGTCTGGAAGTCAATGGTAATAATAGTTCAGCATATATCGCCAGTTGTTCCTGGCAGTACGTAAGGTCACTTATCCAATCCTTGAATTTGGGTGCCCTCCCTCTGCCTCATCAGCACGCCACCCTTCTTTTAGCTACGAGCAGCGCCAGCGCAACAAATTTGCGGTTTGCTGCCCGAAGGGGTTCAACATATCCCAAGAGCGCCATAACCGGGAATGGCTCCACCGCAATATTTATCATCATAGACAGGGTGGAGAAAACCTGCTGCCAGTATAGATGCACTCCCTCGCAGGCCCACACTAAATGTAGAAAGTCAGCACCTGGAGCATGGCATCGATCGCAGGTGTCTGTGTCACGCAGTCCATATCTGTGCATGCGGGCAGGTGTGTAGTATAACCTATGAAGGTATTTATAATGAATTATTATAAGTCTGCTGCTGGATGAGATTCATTCAGTCTGTTGCAAATAGAAATCCCATTGCCTATCCGTCAGCTCAGTTCCCAACTCCTGGTCCCACTTTGTTTTAGCCATTGGGACCGGTAAATCCCTCAGCGTGTGTACCGTCTTATAGATTGTTGACACAAATTTCTTGGCTGTCTTTCCTTGAAGAATCCGCTGTAGTGGCACAAAAACCTGGGGTTCGTTAGAAAAGTCAGGTGTGAGAGATCTAAGGCCCTGGTGAAGACGTATGTATAAAAAGGTGTCGAGAGGGGAGCAGTGAACCTCCAGAAACATGTGTTCCAGTGTGCAGAATTTGCCGTCGTGGTATAGGTCTCCCCATGTTCTAACATGGATACGCTCAGCCAGCTGATGGAATGCGGTCTCTTGCAACAGGGGCATGTCTGGGTGATATGTTAGTGGTAACAGTGGCGAATATAGCAGAGGTGTATCAAGCAGCCTGTCTATTTGGAGCCAAGCGTTGGTCGTGGCCATTACGGTTGTCGGCGTCTTGTCTCTGCCATGGGGTGGAATATAGAGCGCGCCTTCAATAGGAACCGGCAATGGCAGCCAGTGTTCCGCCGCTACCTGGGGCATATATCAGGGCTGGTGTATCCAAAAATACGCGTAATGCGCCTGTGCACTATAATAGTACAGTTCAAAATCGGGAATTCCAAATCCCCCTTGCTCGTAGGGCCTAGTCAGGGTGGTCCACGTGAGCCTTGGTTTTTTTCCTCCCAACACCAGGCGGGTGAGTTCTGACCGCAACTGCTGGAAGAAGTACCTCCCCGGGTAAAAGGGAATATTCAGGAATAGTTAAAGCAGCTGTGGAAGGATCACCATCTTTATCAAGGATGCTCTGCCGGCTAGTGACATTGGCAGAGTGATCCAGCGGGTCACCCTGTCTGTTATCCGGACCATGGTCGTACCATAGTTGAGCCTCATTAACTCATCCCTGTCCTTCGAAATGTGTATCCCTAAACACCAGGTCATAGGGTAATCCTTAGGGAACTTTGTCGTTGCAGCAGTAAGTGGGAAGAAGCACGATTTGCTCCAGTTTATGGTGACGCCAGACAGTTCTCCAAAGACTATGAACTCTCTAAGGACGGCATTCATATTTTGTTGGGGGTCTCGGATATACAGCGTGATATCGTCTGCATAAAGGGATATTAAAATTTGTCGCTGATTACACTGCAGTGCCTTGTCGTTATGCTGTTGCCGCAGTTTCGCAGCTAAGGGTTCTACTGCGATTGCAAATAGTAAAGGTGATAGTGGACATCCCTGCCTCGTGCCTCTTGTGACAGGAATTTCCTGGGACACCCTCCCATTAATAACTACTCTAGCCATTGGCGAATTATACAACAATCGAATCCAGGATAGGAAAATGGGCGGGAACCCCCGTGCGGTTCATCACACCAAACACATAATCCCACTCCAGCGAATCAAACGCTTTAGTGGCGTCCAGAAATATCGCCGCCATAGGCAGCTCCACGGAGACGTTATTCATGACTGTAAAGAAGGTTCGCAGGTTATGGGACGTCGCCCTACCAGGAACAAAGCCCAACTGATCAGGTAAAATTAGACCTTCCATAATTAGGTTAAGCCGTGTAGCGATAAGTTTCGCAGGATTTTAATATCACAGTTGAGCAACGACAGAGGTCGATAGGAATCACAACTAGTAGGCGATTTCCCTGGTTTAGGCAACGATGTGATAAGAGCTACTCTCATGGAAGGGGGCAGATGCCCAACCTCCAGCGCATCCTCATAAACTTCCTGCAATACCGGGGCCATAAAGTCCAAATAGGTTTTATAAAATTCGATTGGAATGCCGTCCAGGCCAGTGGCTTTGCCCGACTGCATGTGCATTATGGCCTCCCGCACCTCGTCCAGTTCAAACGGGGCACCTAGGAATTTCTGCTGTACATCACTCAGCCATCCTAAGGAAACATCCTCCAGGTATTCGTTTAAATGGAGTGGACCTGCCCTCGTGGTACTATATAGCTTAGCATAATGCGCAGTGAAGGCATTCAATATGTGCGCCGTGTCCCTATAGATCAACCCATCCATTCCTTCAATTTCCAGCACCACATTCGTGTGCCTTGCCATAGCAATCGTCGTGGCCAGTGCTTTACCAGGTCTTTCCCCCTCGCCGTAACGGCGGGCTGACCAGTAACGCCCTCGGAATTTATCGGCCTCTGCCGTGTACTCCGTGAGCTTGTCCCGCAGTTGCGATTGAGTCGCCCCGTCTGGGCATACGGCTAGTGTCTCCTCCAGCTGTTTAAGTTCCTTCTCAAGAGTAGCCAGCCTGTTCAATATGCTTTTTAGCACCCCAGACCCTTTCGCTATGCAGATCCCTCTCAAAGTGACCTTAAAAGCCTCCAATATAGTTTCAACATGTTCTACAGTACCCCTATTACGTTCAAAGAAGTCTAAGGTTTCATCCCTGAGCTCCTCTTGGAATACAGTATCAAGGAGTATAGTGGGTTACAAACGCCATCGTGCTCTCGGGGGGCCTAGGTCCTCCGCGTTCAAGGTAAGCCGTACAGGCGCGTGATCTGAGTACGTCCTAGCCAAGTGTTTCACGTCCGAGATTGCTGGGCAGAGCTCCTGAGTGAGAAATATGTAGTCCAGGCGTGCCCAAGAGGCCGCTTGCGCAGTAAAGTGTGTGCCCTCACACGTATATGGATGAAGGTGTCTCCAGGCATCGACCAGTCTATACTCTGTAAGTGTGTTGTGTAGCTCTGCGCGTGCTTTAGTGTAATGGTTGGGGCCCGGGTGGGATCTGTCAACCGCAGGGTCACGTGCAACGTTAAAGTCCCCTCCCCATACTATATAGTCAGTCCCGGTGTCCACGACTTTGGCCCAGAGTTCAGTGAAAAAACGCGGATCATCCAGGTTTGGACCATAGAAACATATTAGCGTGAACGAAGCATGTCCCAGTCGCCCCCACATTATACAGTACCTCCCTTGTGTATCGTGCTTCTCTCACGCCCATATGAATGGTGTGCCTTTTTTTACCAAAATCACTGTGCCTCTCGCATAGGTATGTAAAATAGCCTGTGTCCCGCCCACCTGCTAGCAAAAGTATTATGTGGTTGCGGTTTGAAATGCGTCTCTTGGAGAAATGCAACGTGTATGGCGTGTCTATCCAGATAGGACAGTACGTGCCGCCTCTTACGCGGATCACCCAGGCCTCTCGCGTTCCATGTGATAAGGTTTAGCAGCTAGATTCATGAAAGGGCAGTTTTGCGAGTCTTTAATAGCGATTCATAAGGAATCGCTATTAAGGACTTGCAAAACGGGATTCATGTAGGAATTGCTAAATAAATTGCGATTCCTACACATTCCTTATTTGCGATTAGCAAATTGCTAATCGCAAATAAGGAATAACTCCCCATTCATTCCTATGGGCCTAAAGGCCTAAAGGCCCATAGGAATGAATGGGGAGTTATTCCTTATTTGCGATTAGCAATTTGCTAATCGCAAATAAGGATGCGATTTCAAGGGTGCAGGGGTGTCCAAAGGACACCCTGTAGCACCCCTGAAATGTGAATTTACACTGATGTTGTGCACACACATGTCCAAAGGACATGTGTGTGTGTAACATGCAACTGAGAAAAATGCACTAAAGTGCTTTTTTCTTTTTTTTTTGCTATTTACCACGAAGTCTGACTTCGTGGTAAATAGCGACCAAATATTGCGAATTCGTAATTTAAAATTGGATAATGAATTGCATTTAAGGAATCTCAAATAGAGATTCCTTAAATGCAATTCCTCGCACAATAGCGAATTCTATAATAGCGATTATTGCATTTGGGATGATGAATCCCAAATGCAATAATTGCGCTCGCAAAGGGCCAGATTCTCAGAATCTGGCCCTTTGCCAGCCGATTTTCGTTTCATGAATCTGGCCGTAGATCACTTAGTGCCATGAGTCACATAAAGCCCAGTAGAAAAACCATTTGTCATCCTCGCCATCATGATAAAAGCATCTTTCACCCACAACATATAACTAATGTCACCTGACCTGCAATGTTCAACATCTCGCCTGTCCAACTGTAAAACTGTACCATCACTTTGATATGTATCATCCCAACATGCGTCCTCCAAGTGCACCCTCTTACAACAATGTGCCTCGCATTCCCTCGCAACCGCCCCCTCCCCCCCTCCCCCATCATTGATAGAAACAGTCCTACCCGGTGGTGCACAAACAACAATTATCACTGCATTAAGACAACCCCTCATCATATCGCCCCTTCCCTCCCACCACCCACTGAAGCAGCCCCAACTTGCCAGAATACTCTACCAACCCCCCACCCTTTACTCCCAACAACAACAACATTATCATCAAGTTTACAGTGTCTAGTATACAGGGGAACACCCGCTGGGGGACATCTGTAGGTGGTCACACAGCCACTTTTCCCCCCCCAAGCCCTTTGACCTGTACGACCTCTGGGCTGAGTCCGAGGAGAGGGGGTGGGGCCTGGAATACATTACCACCGGAACACTCGTGAACATCTCGGCTGTACGTCCATCAAGGGTCCCCAGTCTCGTAGCCACAGTGGTGGCGCCATTAGTCAACATCGAAGTCCTGTAAATCCAGATCTGGTCCGCCGCGCAGTCATTTCAGGCTTCCTGGTCGGCCTCTTGTGCATTGTCTTGGCCGGCAGCTCCACGCCGCTCGCCCCGCGTTGCGTCCACTTCAATGTCTGTAAATAGCCCTCCACCTGCTGCGGGTTCGTAAAGAAGCGCTGCTTCCCCTGGTGCGTCACCCGGAGCCTAGCGGGATACAACAAGGCATAGTCGATTTGCGCCGCGCGAAGTTTCTTTTTCACATCAATGAACTTGCGTCTTTCCTCCTAGACTATTGGAGTGAAGTCCGGATATATGGAGAAGGACATTCCTTCGTAGGTCAGAAACTGTTTGGTACGAGCTGCGCGGAGGGCCACATCCCGATCCCGATAATTTAACAATTGCGCTATGATGGGCCGTGGCGGGTTCCAGGTGTTGGCTTCGGTCCAAGAGATCGGTGGGCCCGCTCGACTATGAACTGCGTGGAGAAGGCGTCAGTCCCAATGGTTGCCAGGAGCAGCTTTTCTATATAGTCCTCCATGCGCCCAGTATTCGTGGATTCCGGCACCCCGGCCACGCGGATATTATTGCGTCTACTACGGGCTTCCAAATCCTCGGTCTTCGCTGCGATGACCCGTAGTAGCGTATCCATTCTTGTAAGTTGCGCCACGTGACTGGCTGTGGCGTCATCATTTTTCGAAATCCGCCTCTCCGTCTCCTTAATTCTTTCTTCATGCTGGTCCATTTTGTGCACAATTGCGTCCATTCGTGATGACATCCTATCCACTTTATCCACTACCGTGGCGAACCCTTGCCGCATTTCTTGTAGGATCTGTTGGATATCCATCTCTTTAGTGGGTGACCCGCCAACTGCCAGATCTGACCTATTCGATTCTTCACTCATCGAGGTAGCGTTCGGCCCTTTCTTCGCTGCGTCAAAGGTGAGCTTTGACTGACGGGAGTCCGGTTTCCCCATATTTACACAAGGCAGGGCACCGCAATCCAATATCCGCTCTATGCCGTCCGCCGACTCCAGACAGCTCAACGACAATTCGCGGCAGACTCTTACCCTATCAGTACTAAGCGAAGACCCAGCACGCCGACAGCGCTTATTAGCTACGAATGTATGTGGCCACGGCCACGCAGAGCAGTCTCACCCGGTTCGTTGTTGCCGAGCAATTAATTCACATGCCGCCCATGTCATCGGGCGCTGGGGCTGTTAATGCTTTGTTCCTGCTGCCTTCAGGGGGGTTCTCCTCTGTGTAGTGCCCCACACGGCGGTCTTTTCACACTTCGCAGCACCCAATAGTTGGAGCTCGACACCTAGCGTATGAATCAGGCTGAGACTCCACCGGCCAGATCTACCTGCCAGAGCGCTCACTCCACCAGGCTGCTGCCCTGCACTCCGTTACTGCCTCGGTGGGGGCTGCAGCTGCCCAATAGTGCCTGAACCGCCACTCTTGTCCGCTCTGGGCTGCCGCTCTAGGGGCACGTCTCCGCGCTCAGTATGTGCCTCAGGTTGCTTGCGAGGGTGCCGTACTCCAGGTCTCCGTAAGCGCCAGCTTCCCGCCTAGGTGTTGGCCCGGGCCCACAGTGATATCGGCCTCGCCACTGCCGCGCATAAATTACCTTACCGCACAGCCTCACTGATTTACGTCTAAGGTAAGGTGCACAGCTCTTCGATGTCCCACAGTAGCACCTCGACGGCGGCTCCAGCTGCCTGTTACTTCCAGCCGACACCAGGCGCGAGCCCGCCGTTTGCAATTGCGGCCTCTGCTCCACACGGCAAGCCGCGGTCTTTCCTGGTAGCAGTGGCTGGCCACGCCTCACCTCAGCGCTCCGGCGCCTATCTCGGGGGGCACTTCCACGGTTCACAGCGTCGGCACCCTGCAGCCAATTTTCTCCAGATTTTCACCAAGGCTGGGGAACAGTGCAATCTTTAGTTCAGCATGTTATCAGCCAGTTCACGAGCCGGTTAGCTAGGATATTTGAAGGATTTGCTTTCCAGGCAACAGGAGCCTCACCCAAGGGCAGCCATTCTGTCGTGCACCCTCTAGCGCCCCAAGCCTCGGCAAACTTGGTTCTTTTTCGTCTTATAGGCCTAAGAGGACCTCAAGGTGAGCCAGAGCAAAGCATCTGCCTTGAGCCTGGCTTGAACCTTCAGTCACTCAACCAACTCTAAAGCCCGCAGGACATGGATTTGAATTCCAACAAAGGCATCTTACATTTTCATCCTGGGATCGATAAAATAGCTAACCCAATCCTGCAAAACTATAAAATATACTGTAGCCTGTGCAATGTAGAAAACTAATTTATATATATAACTTGAACAGTTTTCAAGCAATGCTAAGTTTACAATGTGTTGTATACTAGAACCACTATAAATAAAAGCCTCAAAAGTAAAAATGGGCAACAGTTATGGTGCTTTTTAATTTTTTTAAATCACAGCACTTGCAGATATCTTTATTATGGTGTGTGCTGTGGAGTAATGGTTAGTTATTCAGAATTAGGAACAGCTTTAAAAGCACCATCAATTATGCTTTTCAAAAACGTTTGAGATATATTTTTTAAGTGGTGTAGTTTGTAGTGCCCACCTTTGTACAATGCTTAAAACTCTCTGTTATATGAACTTAAGTGGTTAAAGCCACCGGTTATATTTGGCCTAGTACATTTTGAAATATATGGTAGCTCCTAGTACAGCACATATCCACATCGCAATCCCCACAACCACAACATTTTTCCCAGGTAATTTTCAACCACTTTTTTTTCCTTGCCAAAATGTACCTGGCCAAAACGTTGCTGGGGGATAAGTGCCTTGTAAATAACAGAGCTTGCAGGTTTTGATACACAGAACACTAAAATCGGTATCTTATGTCCCATTTTAAACAAAACTCACAATTGATGCTATTTATCACAATGGATAAATTGAGACCCCCTCTTAGTATTTAACTTAACATGTGCAATAGATATCACACTCTCCTCCAAGGCATCTGTAATCAAGGCCCAAAATCACAGATCGGTCCCAGAAAGTGGCGCTGGGCACCTTCTCCTCTAAGCCAAAACACCTCTGGTGCGGTGTCCCGCAGGGGTCGGCACTCAGCCCATTGCTGTTTAATGTCTATTTGGCCCCACTTTTTACTCTGATTGCTAAATGGGGGGTCAAGGCAATTTCGTATGCAGATGATACGCAATTAGTCTTCCCCTATAAAGATACGTCAGAAGCAGCTTTTAGTAAAATAAGGGGCTGTCTTCGAGATGTGGCTAGCTGGATGAATGCAAATAAACTAAAATTGAATGCTAGCAAAACGGATGTGCTATTTTTTGGAAAAAATACACATCCCCCCCCCCCAGACTTGTGGTGGCTCCAGAAATGGGCCCAGCTCCATCTCCCGGAACCCATGCAAAAAATCTGGGAGTAAGATGGGATGAGAATCTCTCTTTCTCGCCTCACATACAGCAGCTCACCGCCGGCTGCCTGAACAAACTTAGAAATCTTCGAAAATTCCTGTCTCTTCTACCAGTCGAGTGTCGCAAAATGGTAGTTCACGCGACAGTTACATCCCGACTAGACTACTCAAATGGCCTCTACCTTGGTCTGCCCAAATATCTGGTGCAACGCCTACAAATCGTGCAGAATGCGGCTGCGAGACTGATAAAAGGCATTCCCTTTAGGCATCATGTCTCTCCGCATCTGCACGAGCTACATTGGCTCCCAGTGGCAAGTAGAATAAAATTCAAAGTTCTCACCTTGGCGTTCAGAGCGCTAAAAGGTACCTGTCCCAACTATTTAAAACTTAGACTTCCCCGCTACCACCAAGAGCGACAGCTGCGATCTAACTCTATGCTTAAGCTAACTATCCCACATGTGAGGAAAGCTAGACTTGGAGGCAGGTCCTTCTCTGCTGGCACGGCGAAACTCTGGAACACCTTGCCCTCTGCCATCCAATCTGCCACGACAGAAGCTAGCTTTAGGAAGCTCCTAAAAACTTGGCTTTTTATGCAATAAAACTTGAATTTCTTCTTGGCTCTTCGCTCGCTGCTGAAATACTCGTTAGCGCCGGGACACCTCACCCAGAGGTAGCTGTTCGCGCTTTATAAGCATCTGTATTATTATTATTATTAATTGCATAGTTCACAGTACAAAATTGTGCAGTCCTAATGAGCATAATTTTCAATGGGTTTTGGGGAAAAGATATATGCATGCAATATTGTTAGATACACTTAAGCTTGGAATGGAGTCAAGAGGAGTGAAAAGTGCAAATACTTACCACCAGTACAAAGGTGACTGACTCAACAATGTGTGGTTGTTAGGATTTGGGACTGCTTTGCATTAGGGGTGTCGCCTTTTATGGAATAAGCCAGGTCTTTACTGCATCCCTGGATCTGAGGTGGTTTTGAATGTTTCTTATCTTTGCAGGGAGTGAGTTTTAAAATGTTGCTTGTGGACAGAGAAGGACGTTCTATCAGTGTGTAGCTTCCTGAAAAAAAATGAATGAGGGCTGGGATTCCAGTTTTGAGGCCAGAGTTCTAGTTTGTGTGTATCAGTGAAGCTTTGTTTAGATTCCCCGGTTGGAAAAGAAAAGTAATTTGAAAGAGGAACATCTTAAAAAGTATTTTGAGAGCAGGAGATACTAGGGCAGGCGAAGAAGAGGCCCTTGGAGTAGGAGCTGCCCACCTTCTACATAGACCTCAAGGCAGACCTCTCATTCTCCTCGCTATATTAGTTACATTTAGCTGAGGAGACAGCAGGAGGGAATGTGGTAGGGAGAGATGACTTCTTTGAGGACAGAGGCCAGTGTGGTTGTCTGGTCGTCTGCAATAGTTTATAGGGTAGAAGGCTAGGTTAGCAGGAGGGGCAGTGCTTAAAATAGTTAATACTTTGGGAAGGTATTTTCTGTAATTGCTTCCTGCTCAGATGAGCCAAAATGTTACCTCAAATGAGGTTGGGATTAGGTTTGCAGGGTCTAGTGATTCTGCCTAATTTCCTTCCTGCCACAACAAAGCAGAGACTAGTTTGTCTGCAGTCCAGTCTTTTTCTCGCACTACGATTACTCGTAAATGTTATGCAATTGTTCTAATTTAACCCCATCATTCTTATTAAACGACAAACTTGTGCATCCAAAGTTCTTTCTGGGATCACTTCGTCATACTGCTACTAAGCTTCCAACCCAAGAAGTCTTATTTCATACGTCATTTGCTTCACACAAGAATTCAATAGAAATCTGCAAACATTGTTATAAGTAAATACATTTTCATTCTTCGAGCACTGTTGCAAATTATTTTCACAAATGTTATTGTTATTTAATAATCTGCTCCCCTTTGTGTTCAGGGGAAGGTTGCAGGTTTGAATGTCAGCCCTTAGCTGCCATGGCATTTATTCACTAAAATGGCAGCAATAGCTGCAGTGGCATCCGAGGTTGATCCCTTTACCCATACTTAGCTCCACAACAGCTACTATTTTGCTGCCCAGTGGTTAGGTAGAGGGACTGTAAAGTAAAATATACATAAGACTTTTAAAGCTCTGTCTAATTTCTGATCCTTTCACTTAGACAAGGAGTACTGAGCGCAGTGCGCTTAGTGCCAAATGGAAAACTAGGTCAACATCTCTTACCCTTGGTAATCCCAGATTGACACCCATCTGCGATTTGGGGGTATCATCTATAATCAAGCATGTTAAGCATGTTTGCTTAATTTCTATCCTTAATATATGTTATTAGAGCAAATCTTATCGAACATGAGTTGTGTTTTTAGCTAAATGACTACCCAAGCATTTTGAATTCAAAAATATTTAGTGGGAGGGGTTACAAAGCACCAAATAATATGTATTCAACATTCTTTGTGCACTAGAGCTAGGATAAGTGGCAGCTTCCACCAAACAGCTAAAAAGCTGTTTACTAAAGTAATATATTCAGAAAATAACATAAAAGTGTTGTGTGCAGGTAAATGAAGCATGGACAGAGCAGTAACTAAATATATGTGATTAAACTGCATTATTTGCTTCCAACTTTCCTTTGGAGGAAGGATGGTGAACTATCTTGTAAAAGATTTTTTTGAGACGTGTTAGGTTGACAGAACTGGTCCAGAATATTTGGAGTGTACGATTGTGATGTAAAAAACAATCTGGTGTTTCACATTGCACCAGGTTTACCGGCTTATTGTGTATTAAAATAGAACATTTTTCATTTAGTGTGCTAATATTCCTTGAGAGACCCAAAATTATGTTATGCCGAGAATGTTACTGACCCTGTTGAAAAGCGAAGGGAGCCCCCCACAAGTAGTTTTGCTTTGGTTCTTATTATGTCTCTATCGCCACTAATCCATGTGCAAGCCCCCCGCCGCCCCCGAAATTTGAGTTTAGTTGCACCCCTGGTGTGTATACACACATAGAAAAGCAGATACTGATGGCAAATAAAGCTTGACAGGTTTTCGCAGTCAGCAGATGTGTGAAAAGCAGCGAGTCTCCTAAGACCTCCAATGCTGCCGGGTGCAGGGTCACCTTTAATTCACCTTGGATTCGCTATCAACATAATGAGGCAGGCGCTGGACTCTGGAAGGCAAGAAAAAGGTTTATTACTCTTAAGAGGAGACCACGTCAACTGCAGACACCGGGATGTCTCAGGGAGGTGTTCTGCTGGCAACTCCTTTAGCTCTTCCTTTTATACAGGTTTGACACAATGCATTGTTTCATCAACATGGTTATACAAGCCCAACATTGTTTCATCAGCATGGTTACACAAGCCTAACATTAATTCTCCTCCCACCCTGGTCAAAACAGACAATCTAATCTTGCAGCTGGACCTTGCTTCAGGGTCTAAAACATGTGAGACCGGCTAGATCTAAGAGTCTGTTCTGTTGATAAAAACAGGTCGGTCCCATTGTTGGCAAAAACAAGTCTTGCTGTGTGCAGTGCAATAAACCATGTTTGCAAGAGTCTGTTTGGTATTTGGATCCTGTTTGTGTAAGAGTGTCCATGGGTTTGCCTGTAAACAGAGATGAGAGGAAAAACCAGTTTGTGGCAGCAAGTTGTGTTGATGTTTGTCGTGGCAATAGTTTATAGCCCCCAGCTCCAGTGGCGTCACTAGGGGGGTGCGGGGGGTGCGGACCGCATCGGGTGACACCAACACATGGGGTGACACCAATCTGCACTGCAGCCTCGCCTCTGCTCTCACCTTTACTGTCGCTCCCTGTGCAAGCTTGTTCCTCATGCTGTTCACACTCGCCAGCGTCTCGCAGGAGATCTGCAATGCTTGACTTCAATTTTCTTTGCTCACAAGGCAACTCTATAGCAGCCTAGCTCATCTGAGGGTGCATGGTTTCCTATTTTTCAGTATCTTGCACAGTCATCAGTTTTTCAGTGAACCAGTTCCAAATTTCAGCTTGCTCTTCACTACAGTACCACCTGTTGCTCGCACTCTTGTTTATACAAATCCAGGGAAGACAGATGGAGTAAGAGAGAGAGGGAGACAGAGGGAGCTAGAGGGAGTAAGACAGAGAGAGAGAGAGAGGGAGGTAGACAGAGAGAGAGGGAGCTAGAGGGAGTAAGACAGAGAGAGAGAGGGAGCTAGAGGGAGTAAGACAGAGAGAGAGGGAGCTAGAGGGAGCTAGGCAGAGAGAGGGAGCTAGAGGGAGTAAGACAGAGAGAGAGGGAGACAAAGGGAGCTAGAAGGAGCAAGACAGAGAGAGAGGGAGCTAGACAGAGAGAGGGAGCTAGAGGGAGTAAGATAGAGAGAGAGGGAGCTAGAGGGAGGAAGAAAGAGAGAGGGAGCTAGAGGGAGTACAACAGAGAGAGAGGGAGCTAGAGGGAGTAAGACAGAGAGAGAGGGAGTTAGAGGGAGTAAGACAGAGATAGAGGGAGACAGAGGGAGCTAGAGGGAGCAAGAGAGAGGGAGCTAGAGGGAGCTAGACAGAGAGAGTGAGCTAAAGGGAGTAAGACAGAGAGAGAGGGAGCTAGAGAGAGTAAGACAGAGAGAGAGGGAGACAGAGGGAGCTAGAGGGAGTCAGACAGTGAGAGAGGGAGCTAGACAGAGAGAGGGAGCTAGAGGGAGTAAGATAGAGAGAGAGAGGGAGCTAGAGCGAGCAAGACAGAGAGAGAGGGAGCTAGAGGGAGTAAGACAGAGAGAGGGGGCTAGAGGGAGCAAGACAGAGAGAGGGAGCTAGAGGGACTAAGATGGGGAGAGAGGGAGCTAGAGGGAGTAAGACAGAGAGAGAGGGAGCAAGACAGAGAGGGAGCTAGAGGGAGTAAGAGAGAGGGAGCTAGAGGGAGCTAGAGAGAGCAAGACAGAGAGAGAGGGAGCAAGAGGGAATAAGAGAGAGGGAGCTAGAGGGAGCCAGACAGAGAGAGGGAGCTAGAGGGAGTAAGACCGAGAGAGAGGGAGCTAGAGGGAGTAAGACAGAGAGAGAGGGAGACGAAGGGAGCTAGAGGGAGTAAGACAGAGAGAGAGAGAGAGGGAGGTAGACAGAGGGAGCTAGAGGGAGTAAGACAGAGAGAGAGGGGGAGCTAGGGGGAGCTAGAGGGAGTAAGACAGAGAGAGAGGGAGCTAGAGGGAGCTAGGCAGAGAGAGGGAGCTAGAGGGAGTAAGACGGAGAGAGAGGGAGACAAAGGGAGCTAGAAGGAGCAAGACAGAGAGAGAGGGAGCTGGACAGAGAGAGGGAGCTAGAGGGAGTAAGATAGAGAGAGAGGGAGCTAGAGGGAGTAAGAGAGAGAGGGGGGGCTAGAGGGAGGAAGAAAGAGAGAGGGAGCTAGAGGGAGTACAACAGAGAGAGAGGGAGCTAGAGGGAGTAAGACAGAGAGAGAGGGAGCTAGAGGGAGTAAGACAGAGATAGAGGGAGACAGAGGGAGCTAGAGGGAGCAAGACAGCGAGAGAGGGAGCTAGACAGAGAGAGGGAGCTAGAGGGAGTAAGATAGAGAGAGAGAGGGAGCTAGAGCGAGCAAGACAGAGAGAGAGGGAGCTAGAGGGAGTAAGACAGAGAGAGGGGGCTAGAGGGAGCAAGACAGAGAGAGGGAGCTAGAGGGACTAAGACGGGGAGAGAGGGAGCTAGAGGGAGTAAGACAGAGAGAGAGGAAGCAAGACAGAGAGGGAGCTAGAGGGAGTAAGAGAGAGGGAGCTAGAGGGAGTAAGCCAGAGAGAGAGGGAGCTAGAGGGAGTAAGACAGAGAGAGAGGGAGCTAGATGGAGTAAGACAGAGAGGGAGACAGAGGGAGCTAGAGGGAGTAAGACAGGGAGAGAGGGAGCTAGACAGGGAGAGGGAGCTAGAGGGATTAAGATAGAGAGAGAGGGAGCTAGAGGGAGCTAGAGGGAGTAAGACAGAGGGAGAGGGAGATAGAGGGAGTACGAGAGAGAGAGAGAGGGAGCTAGAGGGAGCTAGACAGAGAGAGGGAGCTAGAGGGAGTAAGACAGAGAGAGAGGGAGCTAGAGGGGGCAAGACAGAGAGAGAGAGTGAGCTAGACAGAGAGAGTGAGCTAGAGGGAGTAAGACAGAGAGAGAGTGAGCTAAAGGGCGCAAGACAGAGAGAGGGAGCTAGAGGAAGTAAGAGAGAGAGGGAGCTAGAGGGAGCAAGACAGAGTGAGAGGGAGCTAGAGGGAGTACGACAGAGAGAGAGAGAGCTAGAGGGAGCAAGACAGAGAGAGAGGGGGCTAGAGGGAGTAAGAGAGAGAGAGGGAGCTAGAGGGAGTAATAGAGAGGGGGCTAGAGGGAGTAAGAAAGAGAGAGAGGAAGCTAGAGGGAGTAAGACAGATAGAGGGAGCTAGAGGAAGCAAGACAGAGAGGGAGCTAGAGGGAGTAAAACAGAGAGGGAGCTAGAGGGAGCAAGACAGAGAGAGAGGGAGCTAGAGGGAGTAAGAGAGAGAGGGGGAGCTAGAGGGAGTAAGAGAGAGAGTGGGAGCTAGAGGGAGTAAGAGAGAGAGAGCGGGAGCTAGAGGGAGTAAGACAGAGAGAGGGAGCTAGAGGGAGTAAGACAGAGAGAGGGAGCTAGAAGCAGTAAGAGAGGGAGAGAGGGTGCTAGGGGGAGCAAGACAGAGAGGGAGCTAGAGGGAGTAAGACAGAGGGAGAGGGAGCTAGAGGGAGTAAGACAGAGAGAGGGAGCTATAGGGAGCTAGACAGAGAGAGGGAGCTAGAGGGAGTAAGACAGTACCTAGCGCCGTACATTTCCGACAGAGGTGGTCCATGCGGTAAGTCGTGAGGGGGTGACACCATGAGTTACCCGCACCGGGTGACACCAACCCCAGTGACGCCACTGCCCAGCTCACATACCAGGTTGGTCAGAGGGGTTGTTAGTAAGGGCAGGGTGAAACAAAGGTGACCAACTGAGTACAAAATGGCTGTGATGTGTAAAATGGCTGCAGCTTACGTGCACATAGAAATACCCACTAAGCAAGATTGCGCAGGCAATGTTCACGACCGTCATTTTACCTTTAACAATATGCCGTGGTGAACATAAATGAATGCCACTTATGTACACCTAAAGTTTATCGATTTTAACAGTTGTTCCTGGCTGCTGCAACACACGAGTCTCAGGCTCTGTGTTTGCTCATACGCCACAACTTTGTAGACCACCTTTGAAACCAGTGATCAGAATTATCAAATGTTTCTTGGCGCTTATAACATCAAGACACGTCTGTCCAGTTCATCTATATTACAGATAGAAACTGGCAATATTTATTCTTTTAGGTGCTTTATTTGTGGAGAAGCGTGGCTCAGTGGTTAGAGGCGGCAGACCCGGATGCTGAGATCAGCCGTGGACCAGGGTTCGATTCCCCGCCTCGGCGGGTCTCGGGCTCAAAAATTCCACGGACTCGATAATTCTCGCTCCGGTGCCTACTTGACTCACGGGGTCACACTCTGCGACTCTGGGCAATAGCTTGCTTAATCTCCACTACGGCCCCTCGCGGCGGGATGCCTGGCTTTCACCTTGTGAATTCCCTGCCGGGGTTTCTCACAGGGGAATACCAGGACGGGTTCCCTAAGCAAGCGCCTTGAGACCCCTGGGTGATTAGTGCGCTATATAAATCGAAATACATTTACATTTACATTTACCACAGACATGTTGTTTTACTGTAACGACATCATAGCACCCTGTCGTGCAGGTTAATAAAACGATGCTAGATGGCTTTAGGAATTCATGTGGGATGAGAGGGTCATTAGCGACAGAAGAGGAAATGCTCCTGTATGGTGTTGGCGATCAGCGTTCCGGCCCTTCTTGCCAAGCACCACACATTGGAAATGTTACTTAAACAGTTATTTTGCAAAAGTCTACATTAGAGCATATGCACTGGATAGGCTCTCGAATATAGGTTCAGTAGGTCCTAGAGCTTTGGTCCATGAGGTAAGAAACTTGAACACAGGGCATCATGTAGGTTACTGTAGGGCTCTCTGTCATCCAGGACACTTTATCCCAGTCAGGCCTCAATTCACTCTTGAAACTTCATCCAGGAAGTTTTATTAGAAATAAAACCCAACTACTTGTCCCAGAACGCCAAGGGTCCCCAACGGAGGCCTAGGAGTGGAAGAGGCTCGCCCGATTACACGGATTTATCTGAAGTGTCAGAGTGAGTGCCCATTGGCCGATTGAAGGTCCATCCTCGGAGCGTAACACGTAGCAGGCTGGGAGGGCCCCGCACATTATACACATCTGTACAGGTGTGCGGCCGTTAATTCCAGACGCCACCGCAAGCGAATGAATGCTCTTGCATACAACTCCAGTACACAAAGGAACATACAGCCGCCACACTGCCTGCCTCTCAGTAGTGAGACTGCTTGAAGACGGCGGGCAGTGGTTCTCACAGAGGGTTCGTGGTTGCAGTGGGGCGGGGCTCCCGCCGCCTGCAGTCTCGCAGCCCGCACAGGGCCAGGTATCAGAGGTCACATACATTCCCTTTCATCTGCCTGCACTTGCCGGGGCAGGAAGCACGGCGGGTCGTGGCCAGAGGCAATGAATCCGTCCGTGACTTACACAGATGGACGTAAATCACTGACTTCCAGAGGGGGGCTGAAGCCAGCAGCTGCTCTATGGGGTCAAGGCCAAGACTTTAAAAGGAGACAGGGAGGCGGAGGCTGACGCAGCTCCACGACGGAAAAAACAGATAGAGGCAACCCCCGAGTAATGCGAAAGAATACAATCATTGCGGGGTAGGGGTGGGACACCTCAAAAACACAAACATGTACTTAACAGAATTCTGTACAATCGGCAACTCGGGACATATTTAACAATTCGGGCTTCGCAGTTACGGCAGATTAAGGTGGTTCAATCCCAACGGTTTTTTTCCCCGCTACAAACAGCACTTTGCTTTCAGCAAGCGCTTTGTCTTGGTTCTCCTGGCGCTCATCTTCGACAGAGTCTCTACCCCATCGGAAATCATCTAAGCCCCCCTCCCCACCCCCACAACCCATACCCCCGCTGGCCACCCCACAGTTGGAAGACCTCTGCACTACAGTGACACTGCATTGCCTCCCATCCCTTCCTTCAAAGCGCAAAATCACTATAGACAAGACACAATATTTACGTGTTTTGTGTAACCCTTAATGTCAGAGCTCAGCTAATCAAAGAAAAACACCGAGCACCTCCACCGGACAGGCATGGCTATCAAGTTCACTGGTAGACAAAGGCTAACTGTTATCCATCCAACCTTACGGGCTTGCAGCTTGCTCTGGTGCAGAAACACGTGCTGTGCGCTCTCCAAACAACTGGTGTTGGGATATTCCAACCTGTTTTACAAATCTTTGCTTTCAGCTTCAGGCACGGCATGGGGCTATGCAGAAAAGCAGCAACGTCGGGGTGGTGCGGTCTTCATTCCCAAGACATGCCTGCAGAAGACCCTCATACCTATAGGCTGCCTGGTGTACCCGGTGCTCTTTTAGATATACGAAAACAAGGGCAACCCCATACATCTAGAGAACCTGGGTTAGTAATAGGTTTACATGAACCAAGGTTCACAAAGAAATACATCTCCTTTAGAGTTTCACCAAGCTGGCGGTCGCATACCAAGTTAGCATGGAGGAGTCTAGTTTGTTATCGGAATTAACTCGACAAATCGCGCCACCAACTAAGAACCGGCCATACACCACCACCCACAGAATCTGAAAAGAACTATCAGTCTGTCAATCCTTTCCGTGTCCAGGCCGGGTAGAGTTTTCCATGTTGTGTGGCCATTCTTAGTTGGTGAAGCGTTTGTCTGGTTAATTGCGATATAAAACAGGAACCCTCCATGCTAACTAGTAACACCACCCCCAGCATGGCGCTCTTTTAAGGACAGCTAGTGTCTAGTGGTGAAGGAATACTGTGGGACAGAGGGTGGCACCTGCTGTGTGTCACAAGTTCAGTGATATCAGGGACACTCAATGTGCAAGTCCTCAGAATTCAAGTACCATTTTGCTAAATGTGTCTGGCTAGGAGCATGCTCACTACTGACCAATGGAGTTTCTTAAATATAAACCTTAAGCTGTCTCGTGCCACTATATGGAGCGATGGGTGAGGGTGTGAGGTAGTTATATCTTGTGTACAGCTGTGTTTTTTAATGTATATTTACATTTTGTCACAATCATTCATGCCAAAAAAGGATAAGTAGGGTTCACACCATATTTCTTGTAATAAGACACATTAAAAACATATAAGAAATTAGGTATATCTTATTAACAGGGTATATGTCCACTGTACTGTCTTCGTTTAACTGAGGTGGACTTCAATACAAGTGATGGCTACAACTGAAAAAGGCTAATATAGTTTTTAAAATGTTAAGTTTTTATACAACAACATTTTAATCAATCTCTGAAATCCATATTAACATCTGCACTTCGTAAAAGTGTTCCAAAGAATAAAAGTCCTCTTGAGCAGCAGCCAAAGGCTTCCAGCTTCTTTTATGAACCCACTTTCAATTGGGAAGAGGATGTAGCCTTACGGCTAAAGCGGCCGACTTTGAAGCTGGGGAACTTGGTTAGAGTCTTGGCAATGACGCTCAACATCTTGTGATTCTGGGCAAATCACTTAATCTCACCGTGCCTAACAAAAATGAATGTGTCTATCCGTAACAAAAATGGTGCTCATGTAAAGTGCTCTTATACCCGATTTCTTGGGTCTAGTTTGCGCTATAAAAACTCTAAAAAAAAAAAATTAGAGCACTATCTACTGGGAGAGGACTAACACAGAATCACAGCTATAGTGTTTGGGTAGGGACATCTAAAATATTCCAATTAGCCAGTACAAAAGTTTTTCCACAGCTTGAAACCGAGCAGGGAATGTCAGTTTGTTCTAAAGATGATTTTGGTATGTTCTTTACTGCCCTGAATAGTGCTCACTAAGGTAGTAAATGTTAGACAAGGCCTCCATACATACATGGGAAGGCCACAGTCATGCAATCAAACCGTAAAATCTATAGAAGCTAGTCAAAGATAGAGGAACAAGCATGGACGTCAAGCAGTGGTAGGCAAGGCTACCAGCTCTTGCATTAAGGTACCCTTGCCGCTGCACTTTTTAATATTACAAAAAGGATAAGGGAGAAGTCCAGAAGAGATCCCGCCTATCTGGTGGGAGTGGAGACGTGGTGATGAGACAAAGGCTCAAGGGATACACTTTCCCTGAATACATAATACAGAAACAGAGCATCTCTTGTCCTACAAGAGAACAGTCCAGTCCCACACGGGGAACCGGTTGGTGTTTATTGAAGTAGGATATGCTACTTTAAGGCACACAGAACTTAAATCAACAAGAAAGTACAGGATGAAGTGAAACATAGCTAATGTCCTTTCTTTGTAGTTTCATTTTTCGGCCCATTAACCTCTTCTCTTGACCATTTTTAAGCTCTAGCCAACACATGTTTCACTGTCTTAGGGAGTGTCCCTTTGACTTCATTAAGGCTGTTAAGTTCTGAAAGCCTTCATAGCTTTCCCTCCACTTCCGGTTATAATTCAGACACAGAAAAAGCCTGTAACGTAAAGACAAATGCTAAAGCGAATCTTTCACGGCCCGCAACAATCCATGTGAAAATGGGAGAGCCCTCCCAAGTAAGTATCTCAGCGAGTAAGCTCCAGCCTGGCCCGTCTGATTTTTACGGGGCCCTGAAAGATTCTTAACGGACCATTCACTGTAGCATTTATCTTTTGACACACACACACGTTATTGATTGCAACAGTGGATCATGTTACATGTTTTTTCTGGGTCAGAATTTTAACCGGTAGTGGAGGGATGGCGTTGAAGGATTTCTGAGCTTAACAGCCTTTATGAAGTCATTGGGACACTCCCAAAAACGACAAAACACGTGTTGGCTAGAGCTTAAAGAAGGTCAAGAGAAGAGGCCAATGGGCCAAAAAATAAACCAGCAAAGAAAATACATTAACTGTGTTTCACTTCATATTGTACTTTCGTGTTGATTATGTTGTGTTTGCCTTAAAGTAGCATATCCTATTTTGCCAATCCTTGGATTGAGTGTTGGCTGTATTTTCCCCCTTTATGAGCCCTGCGGTTGAAAAACCAGGTATTGGGATTGATGTGGCTTTTCTGTGAGTGCCTTAACCCCTTGCCCGCGGCCGGAATTCCGCTCCTGTGCTGGACATTCCGATCGCGGGCGTGGTCATGACGGCCCCCAGCCGTCATCAGCACACGAGCTCTGTGTGCCATGTCATCAGCATGGAAGGGGTTATTCCTATAAAATCAGATCTAGTGTTGAATGAAGCAGGAGGAAACTTTATTTTTTTATTATGACACTCATGCACTCTAATAGTGTCATGCTTCATCATCGGGTCCACCCTGGCTCGTAAAAGCCAGGATGGGCTCATCCATGTTCTGGGGAGAATGAGAGATTATAAAAATACCTCACTCAGACCAAGGTATACCTTTATTTGTGGTCTGAGAAGATAGAAGTTAAAAATTATCTAATGGGATGCGTAGGATTTAATGGTCCTATGACCCTACTATATTGGCCGACATATTTCAGCCCCTATACTGCGCCTTATCTGGTCCAGGGCTTTTTTCAGGACGTAAACACAAATAAATTACACAGTCTGGTGTACATTCACTACTTTAGTGGCCTGTACATAAAGCATGCCATTATAAAATCGCATGCACTGGGAGTTCAAATCACTCGCCTTAACGTGGTGTCACTGCTCCTGTAACAGAAATGAACAACACATAAATGACTTGAAAATCCGACATCCACATTACGTAGGAATCACCATGTGGGAAGGAAAGACATGAGGTAGAAAATGTCTACTATAAAGGCATTGTTTCAATGGTATGGTCACCTAATGGATAGTGCCGCAACAAGCAACTTTACAAGGATGTGGAACGCTAACCTGAGCTACCCTGTAATTTGAAAACGCATCCGGTAATTGCAACTGTGTGTTGCTTATCCTAAACCCCACACATAGTTCGCGGTTCATCATAATCATGCCTTAAAAGAAGGCCATGCTTAGAGAATGTGATAACATGTGGAAAACATACATATAAGACAGAACATCTCCAACATTCATACTTTTACTTACCCCTATTGGGTCCTGCTCCTCGGGGAGCAAGCTCCTGTCACACACTTTCTAAAGTTTTAATAAAAACACTGCCACAACATTAAAGGAGAAGGATTTTTTTTTAGTGAGATACATGAAACAAAGTAAAATAAATCAAAGCAAATACCGCCAAGGTTTTGCCGAGATCGTGAGGACTGAGGGCCTGCTTATGATCTTGGAAGAGGTGACACTATGACAGATATCCCATCCGCCATATTACAGGCTCCATTATATCCTATGGAACTTGCAATATGGTTAACAGGATATCTGTCATGTTTGTGAAAGAGTATCCCATCCACCAAGATCATAATCAGGCCCCATGTCCCCGACTCACATCCTCATTGGTTGCATGCCTCCTCTGACACCCACTTGCGTGCTGCACTGTCCCAGCTTGTCCTGCAAGCGGCAGCAGGGAAGTGGGCTTTAAAGCAGTTCACAGCGGCCGACAGAGTACCAGACTGACACAGCAGATATAAACTGGGCAGAGGTTCAAATGTTCATAGTGAGATAACAAGCCCTTTCAAACTAGCACACACTGCAAGAAAAGTGGTTGCAAAAAAATTAAAAAGACTATGATAACGTTAAACTTTTAGAACGATGGCGCCTGTGAGAATGATGGTCGTTGTGAGCAAGGATGGTCCCTGTGCGGATATAATCCCCTGTGAAAATACAAGCCCACTGAGACTGCAGGTCTTAGGAGAACACCTTTGCTAATAGTTGACTACGTAGGAGAATGCGTGCCCTAAGAGAAAAATGACCTTACAAAGAAAAAGGTACAAGATTCTACCAGTAAACTGACCCTACAAGAAATGGGGTTCCTACGAGAAGGCTGGCCTCACGAGTAATGCTGCCCCTTGGGAATCCAGATTGTAGGAGAAGGTAGGCCACATTAGAATGCACGTCCATAGTAGAAAGGAGCCTTGGGTGGCGGCCATGACTGCAGGCCCAAGCCCTGCCTAGGCGGAAGAGTTTACTCTTTCTGAGGTGAGGTGGATAAGCTGAGGGAAGTGGCACTCACAAGGTCACTTACAGCAGGGCACTGAGACAGCTCACTGATTGCACCCAGCCTCTGCAGGAGTGTGGTCACAGTTGGACTGGCCAGCCTGCCAACTTTGGCATTTTCCCCATGGCCTGCTAGTTAGGGCTCTGCTTTCAGACCGGATGGACTGACATGATCAAAGAACGAAAGCCCTCGTAATCCTGTCTAGTCACACGCTCACGCAATGTGAGGCTGGATTAAACGTTTTAGGCGGTTTAACTTTCCAGTCTGTTCTCGAGTCTGCCTTCTGTAAGGAGAAGAAAAGGTTGGAGAGGAGAGCCAGGGAGAGGATCTCTCAGCAGCACATCCCTCCACAAGTCTTTGTCAAAACGCTCCTGTCCTGGGAGCTTGCTGAGAGCATCAAGAATGTGAGAAATGCACTGGCTTGGCACATGTACTGTGTGGGACTCGCACCGCACCTCCTGATCTGCAGGCGCCCACACCAAACCAGCACCTACAAGTGACTCTTGTGCAGGGCCAGAAATACGACCCAGGGGTGGTATTTCTGTCCCTACTTGGGCCCTCTACGGGATCACCAGTGCTATGGGGACGGTAACTACCCATCAGAATGATAAATGATGTGGGCTCGCTGCATGTCAAGGCTTTAGTTCACCAAGTGATGTATCCGTGAAGTGTGCTTTGTGCCTGCAGCTTGCTCCCGTTCAAGGCGCTTGTTGGCGTAGCAGTGTCTGCACAAGAGTCCTCACTGCAAAGTCAGGGCAGCACAGTGGTGCCATTTACCTCTACACAAGGGGGCACAACCTACCCAAACACCTCAGGGAGGTTAGCCATGACCCCATTCACAGCTGGCAAGTTGAGGCACGCCCAGGGAGCGGAGGAGCAGGAGGGCACCTTGGTGCAGGGAATCTTGTGGGAGGAGCTTCATCGTCAACACACGCCCCCAGGGGTATCCAGGGGAGGGAACTAGAGGCTACGGGGTCTCAAGGGTGAGCTGGCTACCCGAGATTTATATTTAGTTACGTTGCAGAGTCCCTCTGAGCACTACTTAATAGGAATGCTGGACATACAGAAAAATGTAACTCGTTGTCCACATACACCACCAGGTATCATGCTTCATCATAGGACAACCCTCGCTCTCCAAAAACCTGGTTTGGTGGAGAGCGGGCTTACACCTGAAGGCAGGGAGGCACTTCTAAATTAGAATGGGCCCATGTAAACAGTGAATTGAAAATCAATGTGGCATGCTAAATTGTATTTAGTCATTGGATAAACCACTTGGTATTAAAAGATGAAAATGTGGGGGTAGGGGGAACTATTAGCTTCATCGTCCCAGCCTATGGGAGGGACCACCACAATCCTCAAGTCAAGTGGCTAGAAAGCCGAACAGTGTTGTCAAAAGATGCCCTAATGTGACTCAGATTCAAGTTTGTACTCGCAAAAAATGCAACATTCTCTGCAGCACCTGTTCACATAGAAAACCAAGTAAGTGGAGCACGAATAGCAGCACCACCCTAGCACGAGGTTACAACTTTATGACACAGCCAGGGAAGCGGGGATCCAGACCTGGGCATTTCTTTAACAGCATTTTCATGATGCGTGTGTGAGTTCAATTGAAGCGCGCAAGCACTGCAACCTAGATGCATATGGAGTAACTGTTTCATAATCTGCAGTAGTGAAGGGATTGATGGTCAAGGCTCAAGGCTTAGCTGGCCCGGTGAGTCTTGTCACTTAGGGCTTTACTGTACTGTGTGAAAGACAGGGGATTCGGTGTGGCCGGCTAGGAGAGGAGAACAAGAGGCCACCATTGTGGTTTGTGTGCAAAAAAGGATATACTCAGCCTCATCATCTGGAGCTCTCCCACAAGCTGATGCTCTGCGGGGGAGGGGAGGGAGAGGAAATGTGGAGAGAAAACAGAGATAAGGCCTGGAAGAAATGGATACTGAAGGCTTGAGAGGAAAATGGGGGTAAAAAGACTGAAGAGAGGAAAAAGTAGAAAGGCTGTGGGAATTATACCAAAAGAGAAGGCGGAAAGGAAGGAAAAGAAGAGAAGATAGTGGAAAAAGAAGGCGGGAAAAGGCCAGAGACAGGAAAATGAGGGCAAAGGAACACAAGATAACGGGGATGGTGAGGAAGAAAAGGCAAGTAGAGAAAACAGAAGTGCTGCTAAGATGAAATTGAGGAAAAGAAGTTAGATGGTGGGAATGGAAAGAAGGAAGAAGAATAAGAGGTAGAAATAAGAACAAGGATGTAGGGAAGAAATGGTGGAAGTGGGGCTGGGGAAGAACTCCTCATATACAACATACGTCGATTTGAATGGTCGCAATCCTTGAGTGCGAGGCATTTCTTTAGGGGGTTGGCCAATTTTTGGTTCTAGTCCATACACACCCTTTTAAATTTTCACACCACATGCCAGGACAAAGGGTGTGAAGAGCCCAAACCATCACCACTGATACCTAAATGCACAATGAGGTGCAAATCCTGCCCTTAACGGTCAAAGAGTGGCTGAATATGACTCACAGGCGTGGCCCTTGCACTGAATCTGCCTCCCAGACCTTCCCCACCACACACACAATTACACAGACCTCAAGGCCCTGGCCTAAGACAGCAGAGCTAGGCCTCAAGGTGATACAAACCATGGTGGCTCAGGCATCTCGCAGTAGGGCGTGACGTCAGACAACAGTTACACAGTTCTGACATTTTCTTTAGGCAGCTCAACTATCCTCGAGCACCACAGACAGTAGGCACTATCCTCGAGCATCACAGAAGGTAGGTGCTACCCTCGAGCACCACAGAAGGTAGGCGCTATCCTCGAGCACCACAGAAGGTAGGCGCTATCCTCGAGCACCACAGAAGGTAGGTGCTATCCTCGAGCACCACAGAAGGTAGGCGCTGGCGATGGACAGCGGGTCTCATGTAGAAGAACGAATAGTTTCTTACCTGTCGGTGTAGTTTTGCAGCTTGAAGATCTTTCTGGATTCACTATGCTGTGCATTATTCCGAGGTCTAGTGGTTGGGTCCGGAATCGTAGTCTTTTCTTTCTTTCTTTTTTTTTGCATCCCAGGTGGGCATCGACCTCCCACCTTCTGGTGTACTTCCTGTGACGTCGGCACGCTTCCTGAGGAAGCTCCCACCTTTGGGCGCCATCTTAGGATTCTTTTTTCTTGTTTTTGTGTTCTGTTTGTGAATCCTTGGCAATGTTTTCAAGTTCTTCCTTGAAGTAAATACATTTTAACTTTGTCTCTTAAGTGTCTGTTTGTATATTGTCCTTGTATTTCCTCTTCCTGCTACCTCATCTTTCTGGCGGAGGTGGGTGGGTTCGCTAGTGAATCCAGAAAGATCTTCAAGCTGCAAAACGACACCGGGGGTAAGAAACTATTTGTTTTGCAGCGTGAATCTTTCTGGATTAACTATGCTGTGCATAGACTTTGTAGCGGTTTGTTATGTTTGTGGCAACTGGGTGGAAGATGAGCGTTGGTTGTTGAATATATGTTGAAGCACTTTCTGTCCTACTCGTGCTTCCTTGTTAATTTGTATATCCACACAGTAGTGCTCAGTGAACGTGTGCACTGAAGCCCATGTTGCGGCCAGGCATATGTCTTGAATGGGTGTGTTAGCCAGGAAGGCTATTGTTGCTCCCTTCTTCCTGGTAGAGTGGGCTCTTGCCCCCTCTGCTAGTTCTTGGCCTGCCTGTTTGTGGCAGAATTGGATAGTTTGTGCGATCCATCGTGCGATGGTGCCTTTTGTTACTAGTCTACCCAGAAAATTGCTTGCGAAGGACATAAAGAACTGCTTTGTTTTCCTGCGCTCCTTAGTTCTTTCCATGTAATGCATTACTGTTCTTCTAGCTTCCAGATTGTGCAGTGCTCTTTCTGCGCTTGTGGATGGTTTCTGAAAGAAGCTTGGTATTTGTACTGTCTGGTTCATGTGGAACCTGGACACCACCTTTGGCACAAAGCGTGGGTCAGTTATCATTACCACCCTATCATTATGTATTTGAATGTAGGGTTCTTGCAGTGTTAGCGCTTGCAGCTCGCTTACCCTGCCAGCGAGGTGATAGCCAAGAGAAAGGCTGTCTTCATTGTTAGCATTTGTAGGGATGCCTTATGGATGGGTTAAAAAGGTGCTTTCATAAGCTCCATTAGGACTAAACTAAGGTTCCGTGCCGGTGGCGGCATACTCTTAGGTGGTGCGATCCTTTTTGCCCCTTCCAGTAATCTATTTACTACTTGAGATGTAAAGAAGCTCTTTCCTGTCTCTCCTCTTGCGTAGGCTAATATCGCTGCTAGGTGTACTCTTAGCGAGGATGAACTTAGTTTTGCTTTCAGCAGGTGAGTGAGATATCTTAGCACCGTTGATTCCTTTGTCATCTTCTTGTGTAGTTTCTTCTTGCTGCACCATTGTGTGAACCTCTTCCATTTTGCCACATAGCACCTTCGTGTGGTAGGTCTCCTTGCCTCTCGTAGCACCCGCAGGGTGCTCTCAGGTAGCCTTAGGTGTTCAAACTCTATGTCTTCAGGAGCCATGCCGCTAGGCTGAGGCTCTCTGGCTCTGGGTGTAGTACTTCTCTGTTTTGCATGGAGAGTAAGTCCTTTCTTTTCCCAAACTTGTGGGGTGGCCCCTGCACCATTTCCATTATTTGTGAGTACCAGGTCTGTCTTGCCCACTGTGGTGCCACCAGGATCAGTGTCATGTTGCTGGTTCTGCACTTGTTGAGCACCCTGTGTATCAGTGGTATCGGGGGAAAAGCGTAGGCAAATGTTTTCGACCGGCTTATCCATAGGGCATTCCCCTGGGATCGTTCCCCTGGTTGCCTGGATGCGAAGTATTGGCATTTTGCATTCTGGTGTGTCGCAAATCGGTCTATTGTCGGTGTTCCCCACCTCCTGAATAGCCTTTGCGTTTCCTTTGTATTGAGCTCCCACTCGTGGGATGCTGAAGTCTTTCTGCTGAGCCAGTCTGCTTCCACATTGTCCTTCCCTGGTAGGTGTATGGCTAGCAGGTCTATTTTGAGTGGGATGGCCCATCTCCATATTTCCTGCGCTAGGCTGGATAGTGTAACTGATTGTGTTCCCGCCTGTTTGTTGATGTAGAACATCGTTGTTGTGTTGTCTGTTTGTATCAACACTCTCTGGTTGTACAGTTGTTTCTGGAATGACTTCAGGGCGAGGAACACGGTCTTCAGTTCCAGGTAGTTGCTGTGTCTGACCGCATCTACTGGAGTCCACAGACCCCTTACCTTGAGCTTGTTCATGTGTGCTCCCCATCTCATCTGGGATGCGTCTGTGGTGATGGTCACCGTTGGGGTTGGTGGTGTTAAAGGTTTCCCCTTTGTTATGTTTTCCCTGTGTCACCACGTAATCTCCTCCTGCACTGCGTGCGTTACAACCACCAGATCTTCCCAACTTCCTGTAGCTTGTGACCATTGTTGTGACAGCCATTCCTGGAATGGTCTCATGTGTAGCCGTATATTGGGGACCAGGTGTATGCAGGACGCCATCATCCCCATGATCTTGCTCGCTGTCCTCACTGTCAGAGCTCGCCTCTTCTGGTAGTGGCGTATCTCCTTCAGCCAGGCCAGTGTTCTCTTGTCACTGGGGAACACCTTATGTTGTATGGTGTTGATCTGTGCACCCAGGAAGATCTTCACTTGCTCTGGTTCCATTGAGGGGTTTCTCCAGTGTATGGAGAAACCCAGGTCTGTCAGTGTTTCTGTGACCTGTTGTGTGTGTTCCTTGCATGTCCTGTGTGAACTTGCTTTTATTAGCCGGTCGTCGAGGTAAGGCTATACATGAATCCCTTCCCTTCCCTGCGCAGGTACGCTGCCACTGCTGCGAGACATTTGGTGAACACCCTTGATGCGGACTTTAGTCCAAAGGCTAGGGCTGTGAACTGGTAGTGTTCTTTGTGGATTGTAAATCTTAGTACATGTTTGTGCTGCCTGTTCATGGGAATGTGCAGGTAGGCATCTTTGAGGTCTATGGTGGACATGAAGTCTCCGTCCCTTATCTGAGGAATGACCTCTTGTAGGGATGTCATTTTGAACTTTTGTGTCTTTATGTATTTATTTAGGAACCTTAGATCCAGGATGGGTCTTAGCTTTTCGTCCACTTTTGGTACTAGGAAATAGTTTGAGTACACTCCCTTGTTCCTTTCTCCGAATGGAACAGGCTTGATGGCCTCTTTTCGGAGGAGTTCTTGTGATTCCTCTAGGAGTAGCGCAAGTTCTTTTCCTGAATGCGCCTTCCTTTTTGGTTTTCTGTTTGGAGGTTTCTTTTCCAGTTCTATGCAGTATCCGAACTGTATGATGTTGAGTATCCATTTGTCTGCAGTTATCTTCTTCCACTCCTGGAAGAAGTGTCTTAGCCTGCCTCCTACTGGTGTTACATGTTCGTCGATGTTTTGTCCGTGTAACCCCCTCTTGTTGACCTTGTTGTACTCCACCCTCGGAGGGGTCGTGTGGGTGGTCACGCTTTGTGTTACGGAGTCACTTTGAGGTGGGTTGTTGGCCCCCTCTTCTTGTTTGCCCTCGTCCATTCGCTCTCCCGCGAAAGGACTGGCCTCGAGGCTGATACTGCCAGGATTGCTTTTGCTGTCCCTGCTGCGATTTATTGTCGCTTTGGTGTGCCTGCTGGAATGTCTGGTGTGATGTTCCCGGCTGGTTTCCCCCCCTTCCGTTTGGTCTGTGGGTCGGGGTACCCCTTCTCATCCCACTTTCTTTCTTGAGCTGGGTGAGTTTCTCATCCACCGGTGCCCCGAACAGTGTCTCTCCATTGAAAGGAGTGCTCAGAATGTTGTTCTGTACTTCCGGCTTGAAGCCTGAGATCCTGAGCCAGGCATGCCTTCTTTCTGTGATTCCTATCATCATAAGTCTGCTGGATGCGTTAGCCCCATCCAATGCTGTTTTCAGGCAAGCATTTGCTATCTTTTTTCCTTCCTCCACCGGGTGTGATGCCCTTTGATGGTATTCATCGGGGAGGTGCTTGAGCAGTTGTCCCATCTCGTTGCAATCCTTGCTCTCGTGGTAGACCGGCAAGCAGAGGTTGCAAACCGGGTGCTGGTCCTTCTGCTCGTATTTGTGGTGGCAGTTACGGCAGAGTTTAAAAGGTGTTTTGTCCATTCCTGCGCTCAGGGGGCCCCCTGTGTTCGCATTCTCTGTTGGATGTCGAAGATCTCGACGTTCTCCTCTTTCTTCGTCGTCCCGGCTTGGTGATCTCATTCCTCGGTATCTTCTCCAATCTTTTATGTGTAAATTTCATCTTTTTCCTCTTCTTTTCTCCAAAAACTCTGGAGCCTCTCGCTGACGATCCAGACCCAACGGCGGAAAAAAGAATCTGAAGATGGCGCCCAAAGGTGGGAGCTTCCGCAGGAAGCGTGGCGACGTCACAGGAAGTACATCAGAAGGTGGGACGTCGATGCCCACCTGGGCTACAAAAAAAAAAAGAAAGAAAAGACTACGATTCCGGACCCAACCACTAGACCGCGGAATAATGCACAGCATAGTTAATCCAGAAAGATTCACGCTGCAAAACCAGTCACAAGTCTGGGCCTCAGACAGCAGTGCTACTTCTCAATCACACAGACCTCACAGTTCTTGGATAGCTGGCTTAACACCCGTTTCCTAGTCTGATAAAATGACCGGTTGAACCTACCATACGCGAAACTAGGCAGATGTCCAGGATCACACAGAGTCAGTGAGGAGCTTCCAGCTCACCCGACTTGCAGCTCTTGCGGGGGAATACAGCAGACAGTGGAGCAGGGTGGAGGGAGGTCTTGTGGCTACTGGACCGCTTTAATGCTTTGTCTGACTGGCAAAACAGAGAAAGGACTGTCATCTTGTATAGATCACAAGCGAACAGACCAGGAGAGAGGTAAACGTTCAGGGTTGATTCTGTCCCCTTTCCCTGTACTTTTGACCTCTCCTCCCAAAAGCGATCATATCAACAGCTGTTTGTCACAGGCTGCTACGCCGATTTAAATGGGATACTCTTCAGTGGTGGATTAAAGCTGCATAGAGCACTGCCCAGGAACGCTTCCAGGCGCTCTTTATTCATAGATGGCAGAATGAGGTAGCAAGAGAAAGAGGGAATTCGTTGTATTAGATCATACAAAGCGTCAGACACAGGCCTAAATCCCTAAGCAGAATCAGCCCCCTCCCACCGCGCCCCCGAGGGGGAACCACAAGAGCTGCCCTGCGGAGATCCATCACCCTTTCCGGCAGACGGTGCGTCCCCCGCTTGAACCGTCTGTGTTGTGGACAACTTAAAAGCTCAGTGTGAGTAAAACTGTGGATACCCAAAGCATGCTGTATATTATGCAAAGCCTTTTCAGGGGCCACCGTATAAATAGATAAAAAATAAAAATAAAATAAATAAACTGTATAGGTGACACACGTCAGCCGCTGCAAATCAAAGCAGGTAAACACGTGGGTGTAATGCAAGTAATATACTGCAGGCTCGGTGTTGCAGTGCTATAAATAGAAGCGCTGGTACTCACTGTACCTGCTTGCTCCTGAGAAGTGCCGGTGAGCTCCCACTAAATGTGTCGCAACATTGAAATAGTGTTGAGAAGTGCATGTTCTCTCCCTTTCACATGAAAGTAGTGCAGGCAGTCGGTGCCGGACCGTGCCTGCCTATTTAAATCGCTGGGTGTGGGTAACAGCGGTGCCCACGCGGTTGCATTTTGAAAAGTGGTTTGGTCGAGGTACTCGGCGATTTCAACCAGAATTACTGAAGCAGGACAGACTGTATTCATTAGCATATGGCTGCCATGCTGAAGCCCCGTGGCCACAAACACCCCTAAAATGGTGCGGTATGTAACGTTTACAACGATTTTTTTACAACGCACTACCATTACAACGCAGGCATTACCACGCATACCATTACAACGCATTGCGCTGGGGGGCACTCTAGGATAGGTAATAAGTTTAATTTTCTATCCAACACCTTCCCTAGTGTCCACGGGGACTGGAGTTGGAATAGAAAATTATAATTACCACTATCCAGCACCTCTAAGCGCTATGCGTTGTAATGGTATGTGTGGTAAAAACCGCGTTGTAAAGGTATGTGTGGTAAAAGTATGCGTTGTAACGTCATACATCCAATGTGCACTTCTCCTCACCGACCAATACTGCACTAATGCAGGCCGATTGGAGCTCAGATTTCACAGCCCTAATGCAGGCATATGTTCCTAGAGTGTAATGCAGGTAAAGCTGTGCAGAGCTGATCCAAGAACACTGCAAGCATAGGTTATAGTCTGATGGGGGTTAATGGTAGCGAGTGTCCTGATGCTAAATGACATCAAAGCGGTAAGGGTCAGTTTTCATGGAACGGGTGGGCAAGAGTAAGGCAGCGTATTTGTTTTGTAGCGTTTGGCTGGAAATTGAACCCTTGACTCTAAGGAGCACTCTGTGTGCCTGAAGGGCCAACGTCAAAGGGGTACTAAATTAAGTGAGCTCTTCAGCCAATAAGAGACTATTTCCAAAATAAAAGAGACTGTACCAGATGAGTGAGACCCACAAGCTGGGACTGAGGCTCTCACTCAATGAGTGAAACTTACCTCCACTGACAGGGAATTGCACGGAGGGATACGGAGGGATACCTCCTTCCATCAATAAAGGAGCTTTGGTCCAATAAGGTGTGTTGCATCTAATTAACCGCATGCGTGTGGCGCCTATTTTTGCGCTACGCGGCTTTTTGAAAAAAGCAGCGTTACATGACGAGCTGAGCTCGTCATCAGCGTGCGAGCGGCACGACTCATGACGAGCTCAGCTCGTCATGAGCGCCGAAGGGGTTAAGTGGACTGCTCTGAATTAATAATGAGAGCTTAAGTCAGTGAGATTACTAGCCAGTCAGTGAATTTCATTCAATGAAGTGATGGAGAAGCACAACAATTGAGCAAGACAATCAATGAGTGAACTTGCACTCAATTCAGGAGACCCAAGCTCAAGCAAGGAGGCACTGATCCAAGTGTGTGAGGCCCGTACCCAGCAAACAAACAACTTCCTACTGAGCCCCCTCTTTGAGGGACACCCTTGTCCACTGCATTATGTTATGTTATAATTTTATTTATAAAGCGCCAATCACCGAGAGGTCTCCAAGTGCATTAGCACGACACCATGAGAGAACCTTGACCAATGATGAGAGTTTCTCTATAAGCAAAATATACATCAAATGAGGGGCACCTAGAACCTACGCAAGAAACCCCTAGCTACTCAGTGAAACCCTCAATAACAAGGTCTGCAAACAGAGACCTGCTCTCACTGAGTAAAACCCACATCCAGTGAGCGACGCCTGTCAAAGCTTTCAGCAGGCCCTAAAACTAACAAAAACAGGGCTCACTGCAATAATGTTGGAATGGCTGAATAAGAATTCTAGTTGTAGCAGTTTCCAGCTGTGGTTTCTTCACGACGGCAGGAAGCATCGCCTCACGCCCCCCCCCCCACCCCGTGAGCCAGACTGGAAAACATAAAATGGCAATGAAAAGACTTGATTGCCATTTTATTTTTCCAATGTGCCCACTGCAACAGCCAGCCGAGCCCAGAGACATGCATGGCGTGTCCTCTGCTGCCCCTGGCTGCCTGGATGCTCCAAAATGCGCATGTTACTTTAGCCGGCTGTCTTGAGCAGGCCAAAGTGACATGTGCACTGACGCTCGCCACACAGCTGTCTAGACAGCTGGGTGTAGACTGTTGTGTCGGGCGCAGGACCAGCGCCGACACTATCGGAGTCGTTTTGCCTGACACAGGTGAGTGGGGGCTAAAAGAATCACAGGAGGCACTAGTGGGTATTACTGCAGGGTTTGGTCTCCGTCGCCCAAACTGGCGCACGTCGACGTGGCCCTTAACTTTATTAAACATATGTCACGTGGTACAGCACGCATGTCGCGTGGTTGTGACGGCCTGACGTCATGATATCACATTCCTCCCAACAATCAAAAAAAACAACAGAAGAATGAATGGAACTACTATGAACCAGCAATAGTGAATAGCAATGTCCACACTAGGAAGAAAACCTCGATTAAACAGACTCTGGTACTTTTAACAGATCCCCACAAAAGCAGAACAGTCTTACGTGAAATAATTTCTTAGCCGACAGGAGGGCTGAGGATTTCTTCGCAGCAGATATTGGGACTGGCCTCGCCCTGAGGGGACATCCACTTCAGCCTCAACAGCATCATCACCATCGCCGACTTCCAACGAAGCACGAGACACTTCAGGCTCCGTGAGGGAGCTGTCAGGAGCCCATGAGTCATCCAGATCGCCATCATCATTGGAACACTCATCTCCACTGTTCCCACGAGATTGGTCTCCTTTTTCCGGTTGGGACAACAAGGTTGTCAGGGGCTCAGGGTAATACTTTTTGAAATGGGAAACATTACGGGTCACAGTCTCGCATCCTCTCATGGCAATGACCCTGGTCCCCTTAATGCTGACAATAGTCCACGGTAACTTTTCATATGGAAGTTGAAATTTTCCGGCGGACGCTCGATTCTTGAGCAGCACCACGTCCCCCTTTTGGAACCTTGTGGGTTGAGCATTTCTTTTCTGGCTTGTTTGAGCAAACGCCTGTTTGCGTCGAACCTCAATCCGTCCTTCATCAGGATTTTGAGGCTGCCAGCGAGGATGATGCGGTATTGAGTCCGTAATTACTCGACCCATTAGTAAGTGAGCAGGGGCCACTCCAGAGGTGGAGTGAGGGGTTTGCCGATAGCTCCGGAGAAATGTGAATATGGCCAACTCTATGGATTGTCTTTTGTCATGTGCAATCCTGATCACCTTATTGAGAGTCCTCATAAATCTTTCCGCCTCGCCATTAGCTTGCGACCATCTTGGCGTGACTCGACGATGTCGAATTCCCAAGGCAGTTAGATATGTGGCTAGTTCTTGTCCTTGGAACGGAGGCCCATTGTCAGTGCGTAGCTCCTGCATCAGTCCATGCGCAGCCATGATTTTTTCGATTTTGGGTATGACTTCCGCAGCAGTGGTAGATGTTACAATCTCCACCTCCGGATACTTGGAGTGGTCATCTATGGCTACTAAAGTGTGGCAGCCATCGGGCAGGCTACCAAAATCCATGCTAACACAAGACCAGGGAAGCCTTGGCCGATTCTCTGCGATTACTGGAGCCGGACGGGGCAGATCTCCGGTGGCTTGACATGAAGAACACGAGCGAACAGTGGATTCTACCAGCTCGTCCATCAGAGGGAACCATACCATGGTCCGAAGTCGAGACTTTGTCTTCACTATGCCCCGGTGCCCCACATGGGCTAACTGCACACACCGGTCCATTAGCGAGGTGGGAATTATTAGTTGATGTCCTCTTAGCAAACAACCACTCTGGTCCTCAGTGAGTTCTTCTCGGACATTGTATAGACTTTCCATTATTCGCTGAGCTTGAGTTGTCAGGATTTTCCAGTCATCCTTGACCTTTCGCCAATCGTTACGTTACAGAGCTAATCTGGCTCTCTGTAAACACTCATCAGTGGAAGTTGCTTCGGCCAGGGTCTGCATGGACAAGGGAAGTGGACAGGACCGGGCTGTAACACATTTCACATATTCTTCGGTGTCAGCAGCATCCTCCATCTCCTTACGGGTAGCAACTCGGGGACGTCGGGATAGGTAGTCCGCCGGGTTACGGGATCCCGGTTGATATTCCACTTCACAATTGTAGTCTTGAAGCTGCAGCATCTATTTTTCAATTCTCGGAGGAGGTTTGGTGGAGGTTCCTGAAAAGAGAGCTACCAGCGGTTTGTGATCCGTGGTGACAGTGAAAGGCTTTCCGTAGACATACAAGTGAAAATGGCGACATCCCCAATGAATGGCAATGGCCTCTTTTTCAATTTGAGAATATCTCTGTTCTGTTTCGGTCATTGATTTGTTTGCAAAAGCTACAGGAGTCCAGTCCTCTTCTTGCTGTTGTCTCTGCAGCAGCACGGCACCCAGGCCTCGAGGACCAGCATCTACAGCGATTTGTGTCAGCTTAGCAGGATCAAAGAACGCCAGAGTGGTTGCTTCAGAAAGAGAGTTTTTTATCTCAGTGTAAGCTTGAACTTGCTCCGGACCCCATTTCCATGGAACTGAGTCTTTTGTAAGCTCTCGTAGCGGCATCGTTAAAGTTGTAAGATCCCGGATGAACCTTCCACAGTAATTTATCATGCCCAGGAAGCTGCGAACTTCAGTTACACTAGTGGGAGCCACGGCTTCTTTGATATCCCGAACTTTCTCTGGATCCGGGTTAACTCCTTTAGTGGAGAATGTGTACCCAAAGAACTGGAGTTTTTTCTTCAGAAACTCGCACTTTTCTCGGTGGAGGGTGAGTCCAGCATCGCGTAGGTGGCAGAACACTTGTGTAAGCCGTGCATTGTGTTCGGGAAGTGACTTTGCGTGTATCATAATGTCATCACTTACATTGATCACTCCTGGGATGTTCATGATCAGTTCATGTATAACGTTTTGGAAAACTTCAGCCGCACTTGACACTCCAAAACTCAACAGGGTGTACCGTCGTAACCCCACATGAGTTGAAAAAGTGGTGATGTTTCTCGAGGCCTCATCAAGTACCAGTTGATGGTACCCTGACCGTAAATCCAACTTTGAGAACCAACAGGCTCCAGCCATTTCCCCAATGAGATCATCAATGGTCGGGGTGATGTGGCGCTCTCGTTTGATCGCTGCATTTGGCAGACGCATATCAACGCAGATTCTCACTGCCCCAGGCTGCTTTGGTTTTCTCGTAACCACAATTGGAGAAACCCAAGGAGTGGGACCAGAGACTTTCTCGATGATTCCTGCAGCCTCCAGTTTTTTTAGTTCTTCCTCTACTTGTGGGCGAAGATGAAACGCTATTCTTCGATGTCGTAGAGCGACAGGTTGAACTGTAGGGTCGATGTGAAGGTGAATTTCTTTCCCTCGGAATCGCCCAATTCCTTTGAACACGTCTGCAAATTCATCAAGAAGATGCTGTATGGATTCATGATGTACACTGAAAGCAAATGTCACCACACCAAGGTCTTCGGCTGCCCGACAGCCCAACAGCATTCCTTGCCCTTCTTCCGTGACATACACATTAGTGTTGACAACTCGTTCTCCATGTGTTATGGAAGTCTTGAACCTCCCTAGAATCTTCAGTGGAGTTTCTTGTCCATAAGCGAACATGGTGATTGCGGAGGGACGCAGTGCAGGAGCGGGACTCCGCGTCCGATGTAAAGTGGCGGCCATAATGTTTATGGTAGCACCAGTGTCCACTACGGCCATTACTTCTTGAGATCCCACGCAGATATTACATTGTGGCAACTGACGGGCCTTCCGGGTGGCAGTGCTAATCATGTGCACTTTATGTACTACTTTCTCTTCCTCCTCATCATCATCCATGTCGCTTGGAGTTTGATCCATTTCGGATACTGCATTTGCCCTTTGTCGGGGACGTCGGTACTTTTTGGATCGACATACCTTTATCGAAGTGGTTGAACCTTCCACATCCTGAACATTTCTTCCCTTTTGCTGGGCACTCTGCTGGCGGATGCGGTGGTCCGCCGCAATAACCACACACCTTAGCTGGTCCGGCCACCATAGCATTGGGACCCTTTTTTGTCCACTTAGTCACAGGTCTAGTGGTCACTGCATTGACAGGCTCTGTTTTCACCGGGACTTGTAGAGCAGCCTCCATGTGAGCAGCTGGGGCTTTGGAGAGTTCTTTGGTTCATCCCAGAGTGAGAATGTCAGCAAGCGGTTTGCCAGATTCTTCTAGAATGCATTCTCTAAGTTTGGCTGACGCGCACCCCTGAATTATTTGACCTCTTATTTCTTCTGTAGTGTCCTGAAATCCACATGTGGAAGCGAGGTTCTTCAGCCTAGCATGATAGGTGTCCAGCGACTCCTCAGGACGTTGTCATGCCTGTCTACATATAAACCTTTCGTAGTCCTGGTTAGCCATGGGCTCAAAGTGTCCATTGAGCGCATTTATTAAGGTGTGGTGGTTCTTGGGGGTAACTTCCACGATAGTTTTGACAATGTTGTGGATGTCTTTCCCTCCGAGGTGCAAGAGCATTGCACGTTTTTGATCCTTGTGTACCTTAGTGGCCTCAAAAAATATTTGTACTCGATCCACCCAATCTTTCCATTTGGGCGCAAGGGAGGATGGGACCCTTCTACTATGAAGGGCTCTACCGGCGGTATTTGAGCCATGATTTAGTTCTTATTTTTCAATACAGTCCTTCCAGGGTAAGTACTTCCCATAAATGACCCTCAGGTTGCCTCTTTTCCTTCACTGTGCAGGTAAGCAGTTCTCCTAATAATGGCACACTGACTGTTTAAATATAGCCGAATTATGAAAGAAAAAGAAATGGTTTCTACTAAATAATGTTATTTATTTATTTTTGTTATTATATATTTATTGTGCTGCTTCACCACTGTAGCTGTGTGTCACTATTTGTCCTTAGCACTGTTTCCACCTTTCCTTTAAGGCTTTTCCTCTAAGGAGCACTGTGCACCGTTAGGGCCTTTCATCTAATGTGCCTCCTTGGATGTAGAGGTTCTTTTTTCTAATGGGCCTCCTAGGATGTATAGGGCCTTTCCTCTAATCGTAGGATGGGCTTAACTGGGCCTGCAGACTGTGCCGTGTGTTTCTGGGCCTTCCGAGGGCCCCGACGAGTGTAGTGTGGCTGCTTGGCGTGTGCCCGTAGCACTTCCCCCATGTGAGGCCACAAAGCGGCAGCGTTTTCAGGCAACCACTGTCCCAGGGAGCAGGCTGCCCTCGCGCCGATGGTCCGAATCGGGCGGGGCGGCCCGGCAGGCTCAGCAGGCTCTGAGAACGGAGCACGTGCTCAAGGGGGCGTGCACGGCCGCAGACTCGCTCGCTGCTAGGACCCCACACGCGGCAGGCAGCCGCTCTTCAGGCCAAAGCAGGGCAATGCTCTCAGCGTGGCATAAACACCGATCGGCAGAGGCAGATGGCACTGGGCGAGACGTCGGGGCAGGAGCGCCGCGAGCACCAGGACACGCTCGCGGCCGCTCACCGACAAGCAGACACGAGGGTACGCCCACCTTCGTCGCCAGTTGTTGTGTCGGGCGCAGGACCAGCGCCGACACTATCGGAGTCGTTTTGCCTGACGCAGGTGAGTGGGGGCTAAAAGAATCACAGGAGGCACTAGTGGGTATTACTGCAGGGTTTGGTCTCCGTCGCCCGAACTGGCGCACGTCGATGTGGCCCTTAACTTCATTAAACATATGTCACGTGGTACAGCACGCATGTCGCGTGGTTGTGACGGCCTGACGTCACGATATCACATAGACCAAGCCACCAGTGCCTGAAGGAGCGTCTAGCCAACGATCTCCATCCAATACTAGCGCTGTTCTCATGCTGGTTAACAGCATGAGAGTAGCATCTGGGTTGGTTAGGGGAGCTCAACTCCCAAAGCAGCTTCAGAAGTGTAACATCATGGAGGACGTGCAGCTATGGATAAGTACCTTTTACTTTATGTATTTAAAATGTTATTCTAGTTAAGTGGAGGGAGGGGTTGTTTTATTTTAGGCTTTTTGGAGGGAGGGCGTATTTTATTTATTTTTTGGGGGAGGGAAAGCGTGCTTTATTTTGTTTTGGGGAATTGGCTGGTCACTTTACTCGCCCACTCACTTCCAAAGGGTACCAGCCGCCCTGGCGTGGGGTTAAAATGTACCGCGATTTCCTCGTTTGAAGGAAATGTCACGTTTTCGACAGCTCTCGTGCCTAGCGGGTGCCCCTCGTTGCTACTATGGCGTCGCGAGCCGTATCAGCTCGGCTCCTCTGCTGGCGCTCGTCGGCGCCTGGAGTCTCCCGGTGACAGGCGGGTCGGAGCCTGCTCACGCAGCCCAAAGTGAAAACAGACTGGGGGAGCCGCCGCCGCCTCAGAGACCCTCGCGAACAATCGGGCCTTGTCTCTCGGAGCCCGCCCCCCGGCCAGGTAGAGGGAGCAGGGAGGGGAATCCCAGGGCGGTCGTCGACGCCAGAGAAAACTCCAGAATCCCGCCCAAAGCCTGGTGCTGGAAACGGCTCTCATCACGCATTTCTCTTCGGAAACAAAGTTCAGAAATACGCTCTTGGGTTTCAGCAGAATATGTATTTACCTTCATGTTTCTACCTGCAGTCTGCGGAAACTCCAGCCTGAGCGATTCCGACACATTAGCCAGGAAGGTTGCGTGGGCTAAATGCCCGACCCACAGGCCATGCTTGACGCCGCGGGTCACTGGAGATTGCGGCCTATTGTGGCGAGAAATTGTAAAATCTACAACGCACAATGCATCGCTATCTGGACATGATTTTAGTGCTAGATAAACACTTCATGCCTATGTGGACCTACGCAATTCATTAGGTGGGGAACTGGCGGGGCGTGGCATGCAAACGTCTAGCCATGAAAATGCAAGGTTATGTAAAGTTTGTACAACGAAGGCTACCTCAAAAGTTACACAGCACTAGGTCATCGAGGACGGGGCACTTGTACTCCGATTTACTAATTCCGCAGAACGCATGTATTTTAAATAAAGTTTGGGCTGTGGTACTTCCTCTGGTCGATGGCTTATCCCAGTTGAGCCTTTTGTTGTTTGTTGTTTAAATGGTGACAGAGTATGATTTGTGTTGTGTTGTTTTGTCACGAGGCTTGATTTATCTACTGTGAACACACGGTGAACACTAGATGTAAATCAGTTATCATTAAAAAAAAACATTGACTTAAGAGAGTGTGCTTTCTTTTCCCTATCACTGCACATTCTATGCACTACACCTACATTATCTGCTGCCTACACCTCCCCCTACAATGACATGTTTTCACCAGCAACACCACCACGCTCTGCGACAAACAGCATCCACCTCTTCTCCACTCTCTACACCCACACCAGTACAGCCCTAGAAACATTTGCTTCTACCTCTCCACTTCATGCTGTCAGAGTCCCCACTCGAACCAGGAACATGCTGAGATTTTCCTCACCATCTACCCTAACCTATCCCAGGGTTGGACCTCTAGAACAATAAAATCAGGTCAACACGCAGTCATGGAAAACCCACAGGACATGCCTACACTCTCAAGCAGCTGCCATCAACTCACTTAAACTAAGTTGCATAATACCATAGAGGACATTCATGCACCCAATGCACAAATACGCCACATGATGGTGGACACCTTGGATGACTTTAATATAGCCAAACCCTGCAGGTTCTGCTGTCGCACCTCACACCCAAAAAGAACAACTGAAAGACAGAATGCTGCACAATGTCATACATTCACCCCAGTACAGAGATCTGGGCCTATTTCCATCGTTTTTTTTCTCCCCATGCCTTTCCAGCTCAGACCCAGCCATATGCAAATCAGTCTTGACCCTGTGCCTCATGGAACAGTCCAGCCCGAACTGCCAGGCCAGGTCCTCTCTGGACTGGAAACATGCATCCTGGGACCGGTTTTGGGGCATCACCCCATATCAGCCAGGCTAGCTTGACTCCAGTGGCATGGAGAGCACGGAAACCACGTCTGGGCATACCCATCCCACTTGGGGTTACAAATGCAAAAAGAAGAATTGATGGGCAGAATGCTGCACAATGACAAACATTAACCCCTGTACACAGATCTGGCCTACATCCATCGTTTTTTTGCTCACCATCCCATTCCAGTTTTCCCAGACGTGGATCCCGGGCTCACGGTGTCACTGGATTCAAGCCAGCCTGGCTGATATGGGGTGATGCTCCAAAACCGGTCCCAGGATACTTGTTTCCGGTCCTGGGAGGACCTGGCTTGGCAGTTCGACCCAGACTGGTCCCATAAGTAACAGGGTCAAGGCTGATTTGCATATGGATGGGTCTAAACTGGGGTGGCAAAGTACGCTAAAGAATGATGGATTTAACCCAGATCTATTGACTGGGGTGAATGTTTGATTTGCTCTGCATTCTGTCCATCATCTGTCTGTCTTTTGTCGTACCTGATACAGGCCTCAAGATGGGACACTATAGAACATTATTAACTCTTTAGGTACAAAAACAACATGGGTGAGTGATAGTGTTGACTATACATTCGGATCTTATTCCGAATGTATATCCCTGTTCTCTTTTCGCCAAAATGAATGCAAGATTCAAAGAGTGGCTGTCTTAATTGAGGTACCCAGCACAGGATGTGGACTGAAGGCTTCATTGTCATCAAAAACTGCAAATGCAGAGGGAGGGCTTCAGAGTATCTCACATCAGTCAACTAATGTGAATGAACTGTGTAGGTTCTCTCTCACTCAACTTTTCTTCTTCACACATCAGTGTTGGGACCCAAGATATTGTAAATTAAGCGTTGCAGCCAACAACAGGATCAGAACACCACTCATGTTACTCATGTACAACACCAAAATGCTTCCCACAATGGCTAGTTAGAAGTACACCCCCCTCCACTCCCCCCCCCCCCATCAAGCATTCCATAGGTGTAGCATGCTAATTGTAGGAACTGGGAGGGGCATAAGGTAAGTTCAGGAAGTGATGGAAAATATGTTTTTAAATACTCCATGCAAGAAAGGAAGGAGGGTGGAGGTCTGATACTTAGTGGTAAGGAGTTCCAGTCAACCCCAGCGAAGAAACTATTCTGAGTGGAAGATATTTCGAGTCTGGTAGCCTTAATCAGAAGAGAGTTGTGCCTTCTGGGCCCACTTAAACCATTGGAATCAGCTACCTATTTGGAAACATAGGACATGAGTTTGAGACTGCTTTCAGAGGCAGCTAACAGAACTCTTGGCGTAGGAGGGTGCTGTGGTCATATTTCTGAAATGGTGTCCTGTCTGCGCTCAGTTGAGTATTACCTTTAGGGGCACAAGATCTGATTTTGAGACACCTACTAGGACTGCATTCCCAGAATCCAACATCAAAATAACAAAATATCAAAAAAGTTTTTCTGCTGGTCAGTCAGCATTTAGTGTTTTGACTTTATTGAGCAGCAGGAGGTAGGAATTGGCAGTTCTTGCCATCTTTGTGATGTGAGAAGCGAGGGTTAGGATGGGGTCTAGTGTAAAGCCAAAATAATTTACCACTGGATAGAATGAAGAAGAGAATCCAACAGTTTGGCGAGTTCATAACGGACAGATCAAGTCTGCGTTTTTGGCGGTGGTGAGAAAAGGATTACGTGAATTTTAAGGAGTGAGCAGCAGGACGTTTTCAGACATTTTTGCAGCTTTTTGGGGCAACTGCCCAGAAAGGAGATGTCTTCAATAGAAGATGTTTTAAAATATACTTGTGTGTCAGCATATTAGTGGAGGGATACGGCTGCATTCTGAAAAATCTGTCTTGTGAGTTCAAGAGACTCGGTGAAAAGTGCAGGTTCTAGAATTGCATCTGGAGTTAAGAATACATTCCCCATCTTTGCAATGTACTGCTTATTGGTGAAAATAGAGCAGAACCAACTGAGGGTAAAGCAAATAAAACTCATGTTAATGTTTCGTGTTCAGATCAACCTGCCATAGTCGACTGTATTGAAAGCCACTGGTTAGTCCAGGAGGACAAGATGAAAAAACTCTTCCTTACCCAAGATGCGATTCACGTAGTACAGAATCTTCAGGGTTTCAGTTTCAGTACTGAAACAAGGGTAAAACCCGATAGGTGGTCCGCCAACAGGTGTTCCTTAGCAATACAATTACATAATATAAATTGCTTTGTGTAAGAAATAGATTTTTATTTGGGGTGGGTTACTACCTACCTCCAGAAATAGTCATAACCCTTGACAGGGTGAACCCTCAAATCACTAAATTAAGTTGAACTCAAGCTCCTGGTAGCTATGGCACAGAGCAAACAGGCTTAACTTAGGACAATGTATAAAGCATTTATGCAATACCAAAACACTAATGATCTCAAAATTTAAAACAATAAAATTCCCTAACTGAATTTGAAAAATAGAGTAAAATCCAATAAGGGGAAATGGAGATATGATTTTTTAAAACATTTTAAGTAGAAATAGTGCCAAAAAGCACAAAGATCCAATGATAGTAAAAGGTCGCAGTAGACCATGACCATGGTGAACTTTGAGGCTGATCGCAATGGAGCTTGGAGCCAGGTTTGTCCTGTTCAGTGATTGGACCTTATGATTTAGTCTTTTAAGTCCCTATTCACACAGTAGTAAGAACCAGTTGCCAATGGTCAGCTGGGTACTTCCAGGTGAAGGCTTCTTGAAGCTGTGGCCTTCCTGTAGCCACACAGGCAGTCAGCCAACTGACCATTGGAGTCCAGCTCTTTCTCTTGGGTACTAGAGGGAGCAGCTCCAGTCCTTCAGGGCTCTTCTCCGGTCACAGGAAGCAGGTCCAATCCTCTTCTGTTCTTCCGCAGGTCCAAAAAGTGTTCTTAAGTGGATGCCTTGGGATGACACATTTATGCCTGGCACTAGCTATTGCGTGGGAATGATTCCTAGATACACTGTAACTTATGAGGTAAAAGTTTCCAGGGGTACCCATACCCACATTTGCAGCATTTTCTGTTTGCCTTTCTGCAGACAGGCCTAAAAAGGCATTCGTCAGGGCATTTTCAGGATAACGAAAACCTATGTTCACACTAAACGAGGGCTCTGAGGGCTAGAGGTGTGAGTGAGTGTGTATTATGGTAATAGTGTCCTCCCACATATAACCCTAAAATCTAGTTTAAGGCAGTCACTGTACCCATAACAAACTTAGAGACAGAAGTCTGGTACGAAAAAGCAGGGCCATTAAGCAACTAGGCAGTGGATACATAAGAATTGTTTTGGTATTCTGCTCTCTCCCTTTCAAGTGTGGCCCAAGTGTGGCTCAACAGACCGGTCAAGCAAGATTTGACAGTGTGATGTCAAAAGGAGGCCCAAAGCCCCCAACCTGCATATTTTGCAGACCTCAGAGGAGTCATCCCTGCCCATTCAGATACGCCTATTGTTTGGCTCTGGGAGGAATTTCCCACCTATTTAAAACCAATCACTGGCAAGAATAAGCTGGAGAGCCAATTTGTTAACTAGCCACCAGGAACTTCAGTCAGGGAAAAGGTAACTTTCTAACAGATACTTTCCCATAATATTTATTAAAAAACAGACTTCATGATTGAATTCGATTTTTAATAACTGTTTAAAATTGTTTTTTAATTGTTGACCTGGTCCTATTCCCAAGATATAGTATTAGTATTTAATATTGTTTTGCAGTGTTTCTCAATGGTCCAGCAAAGCCTTATTAGTGAGAATAGCTTGGAAGTGCTAGCCACTGTAAGGGCATGTTAACATGTGAGGAGGCCCCTTGGGACCGGGAATCTTGGCATTTCGAGGAAACTGACTTGTTACCGCTCCGTATGCAGGACGTGAGCGGCCCCTTTAAACTATCCTGGAAAGACCCGGAGTAGGAGTTCAAGGAAACAAAGTCAGCTCGAGCAGTCCTATCGCTGGAAGACTCCGACCTGAAGACAGAAGGAGTCGCTTGCTGGGGCGCTCTTGCCGGGGAACCAGAGAGAGGACCTGAACTAGTGTGGAAGACGCCAGGAGAGCCTGAGAGAAGCCGCTACCCCGCCGAAGGACCCGAAAAGCAACCGGAGGATCCGGATAACGGGAGGGAGCACGGAGGCCACCCACATAACGCAACACCCCGCCACTCTCCAGGAGGTACTAGGAGGAAGGGATCCCAGTGTGATCGAAGATTATTGCAAAATCATAACAAACTGACATTCATAGAGCAATCAATGTATCTACACTGTTTAATTCTCAATGGGATAAGGTATATTCGATATACATGACAATTTCATAAGACATAGTAGTTGCTAGGTGCCCAGTAAAGCAGGAAAGGAGTGTAAGTCAAGTGAGGATGTGAGAATAAGGAGAGTTGGTGACAGTAAAATCAGTAAATTGGCAATGTTTTCTTGACAAATCAAATTGCAAAACACAAAAAAGGAACAAAGGTTCCAATCTTTCAACAAAGAGACATACTCCGAATATTACAATATATGTAACGATGATGGCATGAAGTTGTCGCAAAATAAGGTGGTTGTCGATGTTTCGACCCTCAATTGTGCGCAGGGATAAATGGTGCCCTTGCTGTGGGGTCTTCTTCAGGACAGTTGGGGGGTAGGTGTGGGGGCAGGCAACCTGTGGGTCCAGAGACTCCGCGATCACAAATGGCGTCACGGGCAGATTAATCTGCAAATATGTGTCGATTGGTTAAAAGTCGTAACCTCAGTTGACGATGTCGGTAATTATTAATGCACCATAAGAAACGTGGATCGAAGTCCGTGCCGAATAGGGCGCCCTTCAGCTCCGATTGACTCGGCTCAAATACACCACGGAGGTTTTCAATCCCGCGGTATTATCTATTCGGCACGGACTTCGATCCACGTTTCTTATGGTGCATTAATAGACAGTCCCAGCTAATGATAGCGTTGAGTCACAGAAAAGTGCCTGCCCTACTAGTAACAGTGATCCCACTCCAAAAATATGTCTATGGGGACGACCCGGTCTCTTTTTTTTTTTTTTTTGAACTTCGAGCGGGTGGCCAGCAGACAGGTGGCCATTCTATCTAGCACCCTTGCTCACGGGTGAAGCCCAGGCGGCATATCAGATGGCCAACCGGGATGGCAGAGCAGCCTATGGGCATATCAAGCAGTTTATCCTGGACCGCTTGGGAATCGATGACGAAGCCCATCGCCTTCACTTCCAGCAAAGAGAGGGGTGCACCAGGCGACACCCCACAAGCGCTATTCTCCAAACTAAAGGATTCTGCTGACCGGTGGCTCAAGCCCTTTGACTCTACCCAAGAAATCATGAATAAAATCTACCCTGAACAATATCTAGAGGCCCTACCTTATGGGACACAAAGATGGCTGCGCCAACATGCCGGTCTGACTATTGAACATGAGGTAGAGATGGCCACCTCTTAAGCCAGAGCACAAAGCCGTAACATGCTGCGAGAACCAGAGAAAAACCAGAGAAACCCTCTAATCACAAAAACCGAAAGAAAACTAACCAAACCCTCAGCTGAACCTATGAGACCACTATATGGGAGATCAGAGGCCCTCCCTACTTCTGGTCCCCAGTGTTTTGAATGCAGCGAGTGGGGGCACATCGCCAAATTCTGCAGAAAACGGAGGAAGAGCCCATGGACGTCAGCTACCTGCCCCAGTCCATTTTGTATGCCCAAGAAATGGGCCCAGTGTTCTACATGAGTCTAAGCATGAACGGTCATCCGGTAACAGCCCCGTTGGACTCAGGTTGTAGGCACTCGGTAGTAAGAAAGGCGTGGATTCCCCACACTTAGATACTTCCTGGGAAGTGGGTTGGAATCAGATGCGTCCACGGTGAAGTAAAGGCATACCCAGTAGCTAGAGTCAGCCTCCGAAACCAGCTCGACATAGAAATCCAGACCGAGGTAGGGGTTCTATCCTTCCTTCCTGAGCACCTCATTAAAAGCATAGACAACCCCTGTTTTTCTGACATTTTGTTAGGGAACATGCAGAGTGCTTCCGGTCCAAAAAGCCCCCAAGATGGTCTTTTGACTTCCGAACCCTGGGCCATAGACACGCATTTTAGGACTGCCCAACTAAACGAAAGCTGTCTCAGTAACGCCTGGCAAAGCACTAGAGAGACACATGATTCCCCACATCAGACCTACCCATGCTTCAGAGCGCGTAACGGACTTCTGTACCGAATAGCAAAGGAGGGGGAGGAGCTGCAGTTGGTAGTACCCACAGGATTCCGAGACCAGGTCCTTTTTTTTGCTCATGCTCATCTCTTTGCAGGACATTGTGGGGCAGAAAAAACGGCACAGTCAATACTACAGAGTTTTTACTGGTCGGGGGTGCATGCTCAGGTAAAGAAATATTGCCAAGAATGCCCAATATGTCAAAAAAAGAACCCTTATATCCCCCCCGAGAGTACCTCTGAACCCTCTTCCCGTTATTAGCAAACCATTTGACCGTATCTGGATGGACCTCATAGGCCCTCTTCCTAAATCCACCAGGGGTTACCAGTATGTCTTGGTCATAGTAGACTACTCAACCCAATGTCCGGAGGCACTTCCCTTACGCTCTGCTACCACCACCACCATAGCCCAGCGATTGATAGAGGTATTCTCACGGATGGGGTTTCCCAGGGAAATTGTCACAGACCAAGGGACCCCCTTGGTGTCCAGGTTGATGAGACAGGTCTGTAGATAGCTGAACATAAAACACATCAAAACATCTGTATACCACCCCCAGACAGACGGCCTAGTAGAACTTTACAACGGCCATCTCAAACTTACGCTTAAGACGATGTTAACAGGAGATGGGAAAAATTGGGACCAGCTTCTTCCTTTGGCCTTGTTTGTTTTCTGAAGCCAGGTGCAAAGCAGCCTTGGGGTTTCCCCTTTTGAACTTCTCTTTGGGCGAAAGCCCCATACGTTTCTGGAGATAACCAAGGAAAGCTGGGAGACAGATGGTGCTCAAGAAGCACATTCCCTACTGAACTATGACAATCAAATAAAAACCAGTCTATACAAGCTAAGAACCCTGGCCCATGAAACCCTAGAGAAAGCCCAAGAGAACCAGAAATACTATTACGATAGAGGGAAAAAGTGGAGGGAGTTGAAAGTGGGGGACTGGGCTTTGGTTTTTTTTGCCCTCCTCCACGCATAAATTGAGGAAGGAATGGCAAGGACCTTTCTGCGTTAAAAAGAAAATAGGAAAGACCAGATACATCTTAGCCCTTCGGCCACCACGACACCGATGTCCAGCTTTAATCTTTTGAAGAAATAGCTGGGTCCACCTCCTAGAGGTACACATAGCGTCTCCACGGTAGAGGACCTGTCACATACTGTCGGCACTACCATCATCAACACTGAGCTGACAGATAATCAGAACGAGGAAATACAAAACCTCCTCCTTTCCTTTAAGGATATATTTTCAGACCAGCCAGGAAGGACTCCCCTGACCATGCACTCCATCCCAACCCAAGAGGGGAGGATAGTCAAACAAAGACCGTAAAGGGTCCTGCATCCCATCTGAAGTATTCCTCCGCTTACTTAGATGATATAGTCGTGTCCAGCAAATAATGGGTGGAACACCTGACCCATCTTATGGAGATCCTTTCTGAGCTCTGACATCCTGACCTACATATAAACGCATAGAAATACAGGTTCGCTTTTCAGAAGGTGAAATACCTGGGATACCTGCTAGGAAAAGGCCTGATAGAACCACAGACCAAGACAGTAAGGGCTATACAGGACACACCATTTGCCACTACCAAACGCGAATGGAGGGCCTTCTTAGGATTGGTGGGATACTACCGGCATTTCATTCCCCAATTCTCGGAAATCGTTGCCCCTCTCACCGATATGCTAAAGAAGAGGGCCTGCCTGACACGCCTCCGTTTCCCCTCGGCCACTGAGGAACAGGCCTTCTGGAACCTCAAAACAGCCTTGACCACATCTCCTGTGTTAATCACACCTGATTTTGATAAACCATTTATCCTCCAAACAGACACGTCAGGGGTGGGTATCGGTGTGGTTCTATCACAGCAAGACAGCAGGGGTATTGAAAGACCCGTCCTTTACATCAGTAGGCAGTTGTTTCCTAGAGAAAGAGTTTATCCTACAATTGAAAAGGAGTGCCAAGCGGTTAAATAGGGGATCGAGAAACTGCGATATTACTTTGAGGGTAGGCCCTTTTTGTTATATACTGACCATGCCCCCTTGACCTGGCTCCAACGTAATAAAGGGTGCAACGATCGCGACTTTGGGTCTTGGCCCACCAGCCTTTTCAGTTCGAGGTCTGCCACCGTAAGGGCAAAGAGCAGGGAAATGCCGACTACTTATCCCGTTATCCTCTTTACCCCGATCGGGGAAATCCTAGGGGAGGGATGTGTGAGGAGGCCCCTGGGGACCAGGAATAGTGGCATTTTGAGGAAACTGACTTGTTACCGCTCCGTATGCAGGACATGAGCGGCCCCTTTAAACCATCCTGGAAAGGCCCAGAGGAGGAGTTCAAGGAAACAACGTCAGCTCGAGCTGTCCTATCGCTGGAAGTCGGAAGGAGTCGCTTGCTGGGGCGCGCTTGCTGGTGAGCCAGAGAGACGACCCAACCGAGTGTGGAAGACTCCAGGAGAGCCAGAGAGAAGCTGCTACCCCACAGAAGACCCGAAGAGCAACCGGAGGAGCCTGATAACGGGAAGGAGCCCGGAGGCCACGCACATCACAAGACGCCCCACCACTTTCCAGGAGGAGTGTGGCTGGAGCAGGTACATCGCCGTATAAGGGGGATTTTTGTTTCACGGGGAGGAAACATGTGATCCTTTTGAGGGTGGACACAGTTTGTTTCTTTTTCTTTCTCGTCACTTGGTGGTGGAGCTCGGTGACCCCCTCAGAAACCCCTTCGCTGCTGTTGGACATCTGAGGATTCCCTACTGATTTGTGGCGTCTGCCTTTTGTTTCCATTACATCCCACGCCTAACGAGAGGATACGGAGCCCTGAAGGACGCCCGCCGGACCTTTGGTGACAGCGAGAACATTAAGGACAGGAGGACCCATGCTATCCTTTCGCTGGATTGTACATAAAGCTCAACCCAAAGGCAAATCAAGTCTCCAGCAGTCTCATTGAAAAGGGGCAGAATCCGGGTGGAGCACCACCCCTAGGCTAACCCGATACATAACATTACATTTCTACATGGTGGGTTTAAAACATCCTGCATTGTCGGCTACAAGGCCTAATAGGGATGATTTATTAATATTTAAAACTGAGCCTTTGGCCTGTTAAAAGGGTTTATTTTGACAGATCAAATTGCAGTTTTTACACTGCTAAAATCAAGCTACAATGATATGCCAAAATCTATGTTAGCATTGCCACTGTAATGGATGTCACGATAGGTGCTGCAGTTCACAAGTGGTATTTAACTTCCAGGACCTCGAAGTACTTTGTACCATATACTAGGGATCCATAGGCAAGTACAATATGCCAATTCAACCATGTTTAAAGGTGGAGAAAAGGTACTTTACTACCGATTAACAGGAATAAGGTGCACAGAGTTCTAAAGCCAGCAAAAAGACAGGGTCCAGCAAAAGGGGAAAAATCAGGGGTGACCAAGCAAAAAAGAAGAGTGCCAACATTTTGCAACACTTCTCTCCAGAACTTACCCTAACAAGAGTAAATTTGAAACTTGTCAATACTTGTGCTGAGAAGTTTGATACCAAACTTGTCAGTCTTTAGTGTAGCCATTATGGTGCTGTGGAGTTCGCGATGACAACCTCCCAGCACCATATACTCTTAATGGCAACACTGCACTTACAGTGCCCAGGAATGGCCCTGGGTACTGTAGGGGCACAGGGCTCATGCACCTGTGTCCACACCTCTGGAATAGGGCACCCAGCTAGAGGGGTGACTGAAGTATGCCAGGGCAGTGGGTTCTGTGGGCATGGCACACAGGGATGTGTGCCATGTCGACTCTTGGTTTAGTTCTGTATTTAGGCACTCAGCCTGCAAAGGCAGCGTGTGGGTGCCAGGGTACATGGCCCCTGAGGGTGGCACAATAAGTGCTGCAGCCCTCAGGGGTCTTCTCTGGTCACCATGCCCTGGGTACCTAGGGTACCATTTACTAGGGGCTGACAGGTGGCCAGAGAGGCCAATTGGGTTTTTAGTTTCAGCACAGTTTTAGGGAAGGAACACAGGCCCTGGGTACCTGGTTGGCAGGAACCCAGGGCACACTCAGTCAAAGCACATCAGCAGTTCAGAAAAAAGTGAGGGTATACCAAGGCAAGAAAGATGGCACTTTCTCACAGCCATCATACATCATCTCATGGCACAAGCGTCCGTCTACTACAGACAATAAACTGATAAAGGTGTAAATAAGCGTTAGCTGTATGATTTAAGGCATCTGTAAAATTTACACCACTATATCACACTTCAGGTTATGATTCAAGAAAACCTACAGGAGTTATTTTACATTGCTGCAAAGAATCTACCAAAATTGGTTGTTTATCATAAATTAGAATTCATTAAAACATTATTTAGTAACCAGTAAATGATGTACTTTGCAAGCCTTGCACACGGTAGCTTCAACGGCACCAAAATAAACCAAGCTTCCAGTCTGCAATGACACTCATAGTGCACCACAGTTGCAATGTTTTGTATCCACTGTGGCCAATCGCTAGAGGAAACCAGGGCTAGGAGCCAATGAAGCACGCTGTGGGCACATAACTGGCATGAAGGGTTCAGAGCCCATATGAAGGGTTCAGAGCCCAGGGAGATTCCAAAACAGTCTTCTGCAATTACAACATGTGTAGCTATGCCATAGAACGCATGAGCGTAGGTCAAAAAGTGAGCAGTTCCACAAACACAGTTTAATTTTTTCGTGCCCAACTTTTTGTATAAGATAACTAGCTTTACAAAACACCTACATAAATACAAAAATGGTGCAAGATGGGTGTGAGTGCTAGACTGAGGGCATCAACACTTGAGTGTCTGCCCGTACAGCTGGACATGGAGGAGCTGAGGGCTAGAGAAAAGAGGGCGTCTTCCCACTGTACAGTGACTATGAATGGTCAAAGAAGGCAGCAAATGGCCATGGAAAGCCACTTGTGGCATCAGGCAACCACAAACAGGCATCAATGTTCATGGACGACCACTGAAAGTTGACTGCCCACACCATAAATGTCACAAACTGTGATAGACATGAATGTCCACGTGTGCTCTTTGGCCAAGTTATTGTGGAGTACTGCCAATGCATCAGAACTGGACCCTCCAGTGCTCTCTCGTGCTTCCACGCGCCTTCTGTCTAGGATCCTGGAGTGATCAAAGTGTAGCCTCCTTGACAAAAAGAGTTCTAGAAGGTTCTACAGAGCTGGGCAGTCAATCTAGTGCCACTGTATATGGAAATGCCACATAGAAGGTGTTTTCCATATAGAGAGTGGGTGTTGAGGATGTTCTGCAGGGTTGACCGGAAGCTACTGATAGATAGGTGTAGGAGAGTAGGGTCTGCTATCCTATGGTCACCCCAAATTTTTGCTTTTTGCTTCACTGGTTTTAGACTACTGAGGCTGTGGGCCTGCTAATCAGACCCCCAACCTGCTGTTCTCTCTCTAAATTATTAATACATGTGCTATAGGTACATACCACAATTGGAAATGGACTCCTTGTCAGCCCCTGTACCATGCACTATAGGTGCTCAGGGCATAGGTGCCACCAAGGCCTACCAGGGGCCGCAGCATATCTTTTGCCACCCCTGGCTGGTTCTTAAATTGACACAACTGGCTGATCACTCAGCTGGGGCAAGGTGGTGTAATCACCTCTTGCTTAGATATAGTATACCTATATCTAAACCTATATCTGGACACATATAAACCTGTGAGTCACTCCTATGGAAGGCCTTATCAATCCTGGAGGCAGAGTGCGTGGTTTAATGTGAGATGGAGCTCTGGCATGAGCTGAGCCTATCTGCAGCCGTCGGGAACAAATCCCTAAGCTGTTTCAGGATAATGCCATACCATATACTATTAAGTGCATTATAATCCTCGCGGTTATATAGCAACTTTGGTTTGGCTTTATCAAAACATTTCGTGTAAGGTGTCATACGATTTGGAATACTATCCCCTCGCCAGTTCTGGCGACGGGGATAGCATTCCACCCCTCTAGAGGGGTAAGACATGTTGCTTTACTTAAATGCGGTTAATTTCTAAAAGGGCCTCAGATCCACAAAATGGATGCTTCTGCCACAGACACAAGTCTGACCCCCTGAAGCTGACCGAAACTCAGCCAAAGGGGCCTGGACAAAGGGTTTCCTGTCGCAGGGAGGTGTCACACCCCCCCCCAGACAGGAGATAGTGGATTGTAGCAGGGAGGTTTGAAAGAAACCAGACACTGCCTGGGGAGCACAAGGCTGCCCCTTGCATAATCCGGCCAAACCGGTTCTGGGGCACTCCAGCCCTCATGCCAGCGCGGCCTGGATCAAAGGAAGGGGGTGTATCCACCCACTTCCTGGGTCCCACCCATAGGAGGTGACCTAGCAGGTAATCCAGCCCCCTAGATTGGTATAAGAATGGGAGCGGTGCCAAAGCACTTCAGATTATCCTGATGAAACATAAGAAACGAAACTCTGGACCCTTCGACATCCTACTCAACGTAGAAGACTGAAGAATCTCCCTTGTGGTCAAGGAGTGACCACCCTGTGCAAACAGGCACCATCCAGCCCTCGACGTCTGCTTTGTTGCAGTTCTCGCCGGAACTCGAGCGACAGAGATCGACGAGATCAAGCTTGCCTGCCTTCTAACAGCCCGATCCACAGTCCCTGCAGAGCTGACACCCGTGGAGGCGACCGGAAGCGTGGGGCACGCCATCTTGGAAAGATCACGAGACGCTGACCGTGCAGCCCACGAGTGACCCTCGAAGCTGTACAACGGGGTTTGAGAAGCCCCAACCCTGAGCCACTCTTGCACCGAAGTTCAGCCCTCCACACTCGACGAGTGCTGCGTGGGGCCCTTCTGCTTCTTTTGGCTCAACGCGTTGGTCCGGTCACTTGCCAGCTGGCCTGTGGCCCCTGTGCCGACGAAACTTGAAATTCGACTTGTGATTCTGGTTGCTCCAGATTTGCACCCGCTCCCCTGAAAAGGAGCCCCCACTCGGACCCTCCTAGTTCGAGTGAGAAGCAATCTCCCGCTTTCGCGTGGATTGCTTTTGCCAAGTGTTGTTTGCTCCAATCTTGAAGCCGACAGCGCCGACGGCGAGATCCTGCGTGGGACAGATCGTGACCCGCTCCGGGACATCGTAGATGCCCCAGAGCCCACGTGACAGCGGAGAGAAGCTCCTCAATAACCACCTGATTGCGCCCGACATTGCCTGGTTCCATCCTGGTTCCACCCTGGTCACTGCTGAGTGACCCAGACTCTGTCCCCTCTGCTTTCAGGTACTTTTCGACTTGAGTCCACCCTTGGACTCCACCGGACACTTCTCCTTCACCTCGCCTGCAGCCCTTTCAGCTTCAAGCACCAAGAACCTGCGTGACGAAACCCGACTCAACTTCGACCCTGTGCACCCACTTCCTGTGGGTGAGGTAACATTGCAACGCCGGTGTTCCCACACTGGTACACACCTCTAGGGTCTGTGTCTTAAGTTTTGTTCCTCTAGGTTCAGCGGAAGTGTCCTTAAACTCTATTTGTGTAACTTTTATGCACCATTGACTTAACATTGATGCATGCTTGTGCTTTCAGCACTGCACCCGAATCCCGCGGGCTTTTCCCGACTTCAGCATTGCTTGTCCCGACTGCTCCCAGCGATTCCCTAGGCCCTAGGCCTAACCACTGATCGAATGGTCTCTCTTATACCATTTTTTTAGTATATGGTTTGAGTGGCCCCTTGGCCTCATCCAAAATTGTGCAACTTTGTATGTTATACTGTACTTTTGATTTAACGCTTGTGCCCCTTTATTCATAAAGAATACTGGGGATTGTTTTTAGTAATAAATACATATATTTTTATAATATATACTTGTGTGGTGTCCTTTCATTTGATATTACAGGATTGTATGTGGTAAAACAGCTCGCTTAACACGACCTCTTAAGTTAAGCCTTTAAGGCTGCTTAGTCCATGCTACCCCTAGGATAGCTTGTCTAATAAGGCTGACTTACAACCAGACACCATAAGGGTTGTTTGGACTGATACAAGGTGGTTCCAGAATTGGAAACATCATATATCAGGCCAACTTCTCACATTGGTGAGCAGCGGTGCGGATTTGAGCTTGCTGTTTGTTTTACCATTGCAATCTTTTTATCAAATTGAAAGATCACATCAAGTACCTTTAGGTACATATAAATCAAAAGCTTAGCATATTTAAGTTCTACTGAACTTAGTAGTTGTAGATTAAAGGGATTAGCACACCCTGACTACAACTCACTAGCAAGGTACAGTAGGGAAACACTTAGTGTAGGTAGGTGCATCACTTATACCACACTAGAGTCATGTCTGACACAGGAAAAGCCTCAGGGTCTGTTCCTGTGACAGTTGACCTTACCCAGGCAACTACCAGCTATGACAAACTAACCCACAAAGACTTGGTTGCCTTGTGCATCTCAAGAGGGTTAAAAAGGGGCATAAGCCCCACCAGTCCTTCCCTGATAGCCATTCTAGAACAGGATGACTTAGAAAAGGCAAATGCAGTTCCCTTAGAATCAGGAGATGGAGTGAACCCCCCAGCCACTGAGACCACCCCAGAGGAGGAAGATGAGGAGGTAGAAGAGGAGGAGGACTCAGAGGTAGAGGACCCTGAAGATCAGGATCAAGGGGTTAACCAGGTTATAGTTGCCAGGCTTAACCAGGCCAACTTAAACCTACTGGGAAATGGAGAGGGCCAGCACCTCCCCAGATCCCACCAGATCATTCTCCCAGGCAACAGAAGAGTGAGATCTCCATCAGGGGACTCTCATATTTCTAGTGCCTCAAGAGAATCTCAGAGAGGTATGACTGCCTCTCAGAAGATAGAGCATAAGGCCAGGATGAGAGCTGTCAAACTCCAAATAGAGAGGGAGGAGGTAGCCCTGGCTCAAGCTAGACTTGCCTTGGCAAGAGAGCAGAAATTGTGTGGCTTAGATGCCACTGGTGGCAGCAATATTCCTAGAGAAAAAGACAGGAGCTATGATAATAGAAACCTGACAAAAATGGTGGCCCCCTACAAGGAAGGGGATGACATCCACAAATGGATGACTGCTCTTGAGAGAGCCTGCATGGTACAGCAGGTTCCTCAGGATCAGTGGGCTGCAATTTTATGGTACTCCTTTTCAGAGAAAGGGAGGGACAGGCTCCTCACAGTTAGACCTGAGGATGCCAAAACCTACTCTGTCTTGAAGAGTGCTCTTATTGAAGGGTTTGGCCTAACCACTGAGCAATACAGGTTGTTGTTCAGAGACACCCAAAAAGCACAGACTCAAGACTGGACTGATTTTGTGGATTGTGCCACTAAGGCTCTGGAGGGTTGGTTGCAGGGAAGTAAAGTTTCAGACTATACAGGATTGTACAATCTTATCATGAGAGAACAGATCCTTAATAACTGTACAAACCAGCTGTTGCATCAATACCTTATTGACTCTGATCTGACCTCTCCCCAAGAATTGGGAAAGAAGGCAGACAAATGGGTCAGAACAAGGATTAAGCAGAAACCCCAGAACCAAGGTGGTGACCAGAAGAAAACAGACCAGAAGGGTGGGAATCAGAAAGATTAAAAAAAAGACCAGAAGTCTTCAGGCCCCCAAAATAGCAATAAGGAGGGTGGTTCCCAAAATGGAAACAAGAAAAAGAAGAATGATGGCCCAAAGAAACCTTGGTGTAATACCTGCAAATCAGTTTCACACTGGGGCAGTGAATGTACCAAGAAAAATCCAGTCCCCACCACTGCAGCTCCTAAAGCACCTGCACCCCCTAGTTCAGTAAGCAGTGGTGGAACACAGCCAAAGGGTGTAGTAGGGTTAACCCTGGGTACTGAAGTAGGATCTGGCCTAGTCAGAATCCCTACTCAGGCAGTTCTCCTATATGATGTGGACTTAGCTTTGTCCACTACAGTGAGTCCCAGTAACCTGGGCAAATATAGGCAGACGCCTTTAATCAATGAGAAACTGGCTCAGGCCTACAGGGACACATGTGCCAGTGTCACCATGGTGACACCTGACTTTGTGGACCCTGGACAGATTGTACTAGGTGAAAGTTACCTAGTGACCAATGCAAGCAACTCCACTACTTCCCATAGTGTGGCAGTTGTGAACTTCTCCTGGGGAGGGGTAGATGGCCTAAGGAAAGTTGTTGTGAGTGCAGACCTCCCAGTAGACTGTCTGTTAGGCAATGATCTTGAAAGCTCAGTTTGGTCAGAAGTGGAGTACAGGACTCATGGAGAAATGCTAGGGATTTCAGCTCATGTCCTTACAGTGACAAGGTCTCAGGCTAAGAAGTGCCTTCCTGAACCAGTGGTGGATCTTGAAACAATAGACCAACCACAACCCAAGAGAAGGAGCAAGAGAGGAAAGGCTGAGCCTTCCACCGTGCCCCAGGTTGAGGATCAGGTTTCACAGGAAACTGATTCTGCAGTCCAAGAGGAGACTGTCTCTGAGGAACTTGAACCTGACCAGGTTGAGTTTCTGGGGACAGGGGGACCCTCAAGGGCAGACCTGAGGCAGGCTCAATTAGATTGCCCTTCCCTTGAACCCCACAGACAGCAGGCTGCTGCTGAGGCTGCAGGGGATGCCCAAGGTACCCATACTGTGTATTGGGATGATGGACTCCTTTACTCAGAGGCTAGAGACCCCAAGCCTGGTACAACCAGGAGGTTGGTCATACCTCTGAAGTTTAGGGGTTTCCTTCTTACCTTGGCCCATGATATTCCCCTTGCAGGACACTTAGGCCAGAACAAAACGTGGGACAGGCTTGTTTCACACTTTCACTGGCCTCACATGTCAGAAAATGTCAAGGAGTTTTGTCGCTCCTGTGTCACTTGCCAAGCCAGTGGTAAGTCAGGTGGCACAACAAAGGCCCCCCTCATACCACTACCTGTGGTGGGGGTACCCTTTGAAAGAGTTGGAATAGATATTGTGGGTCCCATGGATCCTCAAACAGCATCTGGGAACAGATTTATACTGGTGGTAGTGGATCATGCCACCAGGTATCCAGAAGCTATTCCCCTGAGGACCACAGCCCTAATTGCAGTTTTCTCAAGAGTGGGCTTCCCAAAGGAGGTATTGTCAGACAGAGGTACTAACTTCATGTCTAGCTATTTAAAAGCAATGTGGAAGGAATGTGGAGTAAACTACAAGTTTACCACACCCTATCACCCACAGTGCAATGGGCTTGTGGAGAGATTCAACAAGACCCTCAAGGGAATGATAAAAGGATTACCAGAGAAGCTTAGGCGGAAATGGGACATTCTTTTACCCTGCTTGCTCTTTGCTTACAGAGAGGTCCCACAGAAGGGGGTTGGCTACAGCCCTTTTGAACTTTTGTTTGGCCACCCTGTGAGGGGTCCACTATGTTTGGTGATGGAAGGATGGGAGTTACCTCTCAAAAAGCCTAAGCTAGATGTAGTGGACTATGTACTTGGTCTCCGCTCCAGGATGGCTGAGTATATGGAAAGAGCATCCAAAAACCTGGAGGCCAGCCAAGAATTACAGAAAGCTTGGCATGACCAAAAGGCTGTTCTGGTTGAGTTCCAGCCAGGGCAGAAGGTGTGGGTGTTGGAGCCAGTGGCCCCAGCAGCACTCCAGGACAAATGGACTGGACCCTACCCTATCATTGAGAAAAAGGGAGAAGTCACCTACCTGGTTGACTTTGGAACCCCTAGGAGCCCCCACAGGGTGCTCCATGTGAATCGTTGGAAAGCATTTGTGGACAGGGAGGACATGAGCTTGCTCATGGCCACAGATGGGGAACAGGAGAAAGAGTGTGACCCTCTCCCAGACCTGCTTTCTCAGAACCCTGATGATGGTTCAGTTGATGGAGTAGCCTTGGCAGGCAGCCTCACTGACCAGCAACAGATGGACTGCAGACAGGTTTTGCAAGCCCACCGACACTTGTTTTCACTCACACCCAGTCAGACTAACTGGTGCACCCATGAGGTGGACACTGGTGACAGTCTGCCTGTCAAGAATAAGATCTACAGGCAACCTGACCATGTCAGGGATTGTATCAAGGCTGAGGTGCAAAAGATGTTGGAGCTTGGAGTGATTGAGCCATCAGAGAGCCCATGGGCCAGCCCAGTAGTCCTGGTGCCAAAACCTCATACCCAAGATGGAAAGAGAGAAATGAGGTTTTGTGTGGACTACAGAGGTCTCAATGCTGTCACTAGGACAGATGCACATCCCATTCCAAGAGCAGATGAGCTCATTGACAGATTGGCTTCTGCCAAGTTTCTGAACATATTTGATTTGACAGCTGGCTACTGGCAAATCAGACTAGCTGAGGAGTCAAAAGCCAAGACAGCATTCTCTACCCCCAGTGGACATTATCAGTTTGTGGTGATGCCCTTTGGTTTGAAGAATGCACCTGCCACCTTCCAAAGGTTGGTGAATCAAGTCCTTGCTGGGTTGGATGACTTTTGTGCAGCATATCTAGATGATATTGCTGTCTTTAGCTCCACCTGGGAGGATCACCTGATCAACCTGAAGAAGGTTCTGGAGGCCCTGCAAAAGGCAGGCCTGACTATCAAGGCTACCAAGTGCCAGATAGGGCAGAGTAAGGTTGTGTACCTGGGCCACCTAATAGGTGGAGGTCAGGTTCAACCACTGGAGAGCAAAATCCAGACCATACAGGACTGGGCTCCTCCAGTTACCCAGACACAAGTCAGAGCCTTCTTGGGCCTGACTGGGTATTACAGAAAGTTTGTCAAAAACTATGGGTCCATTGTGACACCATTAAATGACTTGACATCCAAGAAGATGCCAAAAAAGGTTCAGTGGACAGTTAGCTGTCAGAAGGCATTTGATGACCTGAAGAAGGCCATGTGCTCTGCACCTATCCTGAAGAGTCCTGACTACTCCAAACAGTTCATTGTACAGACAGATGCTTCTGAGTTGGGGGTGGGAGCTGTGCTTTCACAACTTAATCAAGATGGTCAAGACCAGCCCATTGCTTTCATTAGCAGAAGGCTGACCCCAGGGAGAAACGTTGGTCAGCCATTGAGAGGGAGGCCTTTGCTGTGGTTTGGGCCCTGAAGAAATTGAGGTCCTACTTGTTTGGAACTCACTTCCTAGTTCAGACAGACCATAAGCCCCTCTTGTGGCTCAATCAGATGAAGGGTGAAAATCCCAAACTGCTCAGGTGGTCCATTTCCCTACAGGGGATGGACTTTACAGTGGAGCACCGCCCAGGGACTGACCATGGTAATGCAGATGGTCTCTCCAGGTACTTCCACTTAGAACATGAAGACTTATCTGGTCAAGGTTAGTTTAATGTCCCTGCGTTTGGGGGGGAGGGGGTTGTGTAGGAGAGTAGGGTCTGCTATCCTATGGTCACCCCAAATTTTTGCTTTTTGCTTCACTGGTTTTAGACTACTGAGGCTGTGGGCCTGCTAATCAGACCCCCAGCCTGCTGTTCTCTCTCTAAATTATTAATACATGTGCTATAGGTACATACCACAATTGGAAATGGACTCCTTGTCAGCCCCTGTACCATGCACTATAGGTGCTCAGGGCATAGGTGCCACCAAGGCCTACCAGGGGCTGCAGCATATATTTTGCCACCCCTGGCTGGTTCTTAAATTGACACAACTGGCTGATCACTCAGCTGGGGCAAGGTGGTGTAATCACCTCTTGCTTAGATATAGTATACCTATATCTAAACCTATATCTGGACACATATAAACCTGTGAGTCACTCCTATGGAAGGCCTTATCAATCCTGGAGGGTGCGTGGTTTAATGTGAGATGGAGCTCTGGCATGAGCTGAGCCTATCTGCAGCCGTCGGGAACAAATCCCTAAGCTGTTTCAGGATAATGCCATACCATATACTATTAAGTGCATTATAATCCTCGCGGTTATATAGCAACTTTGGTTTGGCTTTATCAAAACATGTTGTGTAAGGTGTCATACGATTTGGAATACTATCCCCTCGCCAGTTCTGGCGACGGGGATAGCATTCCACCCCTCTAGAGGGGTATGACATGTTGCTTTACTTAAATGCGGTTAATTTCTAAAAGGGCCTCAGATCCACAAAATGGATGCTTCTGCCACAGACACAAGTCTGACCCCCTGAAGCTGATCGAAACTCAGCCAAAGGGGCCTGGACAAAGGGTTTCCTGTCGCAGGGAGGTGTCACACCCCCCCAGACAGGAGATAGTGGATTGTAGCAGGGAGGTTTGAAAGAAACCAGACACTGCCTGGGGAGCACAAGGCTGCCCCTTGCATAATCCGGCGAAACCGGTTCTGGGGCACTCCAGCCCTCGTGCCAGCGCGGCCTGGATCAAAGGAAGGGGGTGTATCCACCCACTTCCTGGATCCCACCCATAGGAGGGGACCTAGCAGGTAATCCAGCCCCCTAGATTGGTATAAGAATGGGAGCAGTGCCAAAGCACTTCAGATTATCCTGATGAAACATAAGAAACGAAACTCTGGACCCTTCGACATCCTACTCAACGTAGAAGACTGAAGAATCTCCCTTGTGGTCCAGGAGTGACCACCCTGTGCAAACAGGCACCATCCAGCCCTCGACGTCTGCTTTGTTGCAGTTCCCGCCGGAACTCGAGCGACAGAGATCGACGAGATCAAGCTTGCCTGCCTTCTAACAGCCCGATCCACAGTCCCTGCAGAGCTGAGACCCGTGGAGGCGACCGGAAGCGTGGGGCACGCCATCTTGGAAAGATCACGAGACGCTGACCGTGCAGCCCACGAGTGACCCTCGAAGCTGTACAACGGGGTTTGAGAAGCCCCAACCCTGAGCCACTCTTGCACCGAAGTTCAGCCCTCCACACTCGACGAGTGCTGCGTGGGGCCCTTCTGCTTCTTTTGGCTCAACGCGTTGGTCCGGTCACTTGCCAGCTGGCCTGTGGCCCCTGTGCCGACGAAACTTGAAATTCGACTTGTGATTCTGGTTGCTCCAGATTTGCACCCGCTCCCCTGAAAAGGAGCCCCCACTCTGACCCTCCTGGTTCGAGTGAGAAGCAATCTCCCGGTTTCGCGTGGATTGCTTTTGCCAAGTGTTGTTTGCTCCAATCTTGAAGCCGACCGCGCCGACGGCGAGAGCCTGCGTGGGACAGATCGTGACCCGCTCCTGGACGTCGTAGATGCCCCAGAGCCCACGTGACAGCGGAGAGAAGCTCCTCGACAACCACCTGATTGCGCCCGACATTGCCTGGTTCCGTCCTGGTTCCACCCTGGTCACTGCTGAGTGACCCAGACTCTGTCCCCTCTGCTTTCAGGTACTTTTCGACTTGAGTCCACCCTTGGACTCCACCGGACACTTCTCCTTCACCTCGCCTGCAGCCCTTTCAGCTTCAAGCACCAAGAACCTGCGTGACGAAACCCGACTCAACTTCGACCCTGTGCACCCACTTCCTGTGGGTGAGGTAACATTGCAACGCCGGTGTTCCCACACTGGTACACACCTCTAGGGTCTGTGTCTTAAGTTTTGTTCCTCTAGGTTCAGCGGAAGTGTCCTTAAACTCTATTTGTGTAACTTTTACGCACCATTGACTTAACATTGATGCATGCTTGTGCTTTCAGCACTGCACCCGAATCCCGCGGGCTTTTCCCGACTTCAGCATTGCTTGTCCCGACTGCTCCCAGCGATTCCCTAGGCCCTAGGCCTAACCACTGATCGAATGGTCTCTCTTATACCATTTTTTTTGTATATGGTTTGAGTGGCCCCTTGGCCTCATCCAAAATTGTGCAACTTTGTATGTTATACTGTGCTTTTGATTTAACGCTTGTGCCCCTTTATTCATAAAGAATACTGGGGATTGTTTTTAGTAATAAATACATATATTTTTATAATATATACTTGTGTGGTGTCCTTTCATTTGATATTACAGGATTGTATGTGGTAAAACAGCTCGCTTAACACGACCTCTTAAGTTAAGCCTTTAAGGCTGCTTAGTCCATGCTACCCCTAGGATAGCTTGCCTAATAAGGTTGACTTACAACCAGACACCATAAGGGTTGTTTGGACTGATACAAGGTGGTTCCAGAATTGGAAACATCATATATCAGGCCAACTTCTCACAATAGGTAGTTGGGCTTCCAACATGGAGAATATGTAAGTATTGAATGCCGTATGGTGCTTGGATTGGTTACATGATTGATGTCAGAGTAGGATGACAGTTACAATTAGGTGGAAGTAGACAGCCAGGCTGAGAGGAGCTCCTGTCACCCACAGAAAATCAATAGCATAGTTTTCTTTAGGGTCACCTCAATATCTGAAGTTGCCTTGAGGTCTTCTCTGTGCTATTCTGTGCTGTTGCCCAAATAACTAAACCTAACCAAAGGTGTGCTCCATGCTCTGCTGTTGCCGCACATGCTTGCCTAGCATTCTAAAGAAAAGGCATATTGTAAAGGTTACAGAACGGCCTCAGGGTTGCATAACCCTTGTATGTTGCTGGAAAGAGCAGCATTTGGACAAATGTAGGTCCTTGTCTGAAGAACTATAGTGATCCTTCATGAAGATGGCCTGATTATCGAGAACTTGGTTGCGCTGAAAAATTGTCTGCACTTATCCCATCATGGAATTGATAGGGAGGTTAGGTGAGTAGTAGAGTCATCTCCACCCTTCCCCCATACTCCCATCCAAAAGTAAGCTTTCTTTATTTTTGTTTGTTGAACCCATAGAGAAGAGGGCAGTGCGACAGATTATATTTGGCCCTGTATTTAAAGTTATACCTCGCACAGCAGTACGCTCTACTTAAAACACATTTCAAAAACAATAAAAAAAGATTTACTAAGCAATATTTTCAGTGGTGTGCATTTTCATGCAGGAACTTGAGTAAGGTGAGTGCATACAGTTTGTCACCTTTGTATACTGTGCGAACACTATTTTGCAGTCTCACTGCTGACAGCTTTAGCCATCTGTCACTTACAGCATTGTAACCAATAGTTTAACATATATTTTGAGTGTTGTCTGAGTCTGCCCCAAGCTCATGTTTGGATGGCTTCTTTATCTATTTCAATTCCCTACTCCTGAATGTAATGGCTTTTCTTCCTGTTCTTAAGTTTGTCCTACCCTGGTGCATTCAGTTTTCCCCTTTGTTTTTGACTTGTTGAGTGTATTCTTCCAGAGCTGATGTTACAAATCTTTTTTTGTGCGGTTGATCTGATTTAGCAATTGATAAGCATTCATGTGTGCCCTCTCTGCATACTCCTGGTGCTGTCTGATAGGCAAGTAGGTGAAGGAAGAATTCTGAAGGGGTCCACTCAGGGGCGGCTCCTTCATTATAATGGGGGAACATCGCCCCACTGAAATGCCACAGCGATAAAAAATAAAATGGTAATGAACAGAATTCATTATCATTTTATTTTTCATCACGGTAGGAAAGTGCTCCTTTTGGCATGGCTAGCCCACACTTTTTGCCACACTAGGAATGCAACTTTGACTGAATGTGCACTGGGTTCCTGCTAACTAGGTTCCCAGTGCCTGTGTTCTTTCCCAAAACTGTATCTTGGTTTACACAAGTGGCACACCTCTGGCCCACATTTAAGTCCCTTGTAAAAGGTACCAGTGGTACAAAGGGCATTGTGACAAGAGAGGGTCTCTAAAGGAAGCAGCATGTATTATGCCACCCTCAGAGACACTTCACAAAACATATGCACACTGCCACTGCAGCCTGCGTGTTGTGGTGCATAGGTATGTCACCCCTACAGCAAGCCTAACAGCCCTAAGGCAGGGTGCACTACACCTCTGGTGAGGGAATAACTGCAGGAGCAGATATACCCCTATAGGCATTATAAGTGCTTAGTGAAGCCATACTAAGGACACGGGCTGGGAGCTTGTCGATAACAGTACCGCAGCTCCATGATGGCTTCCCTGAATCCCAAGATTTTTGGTATCAAACATCTCAGATTAATGAGCCCACACTGAGGCCAGTGTTGGATTCATGATTAAATGCACTCAGGACACCTAACAAACCTATCTAACCGATAGTGTGTAGCTGACTGGTCTGCACCAGCCTGCCATTTCCACAGTGTTTCTGACCCCCCTAAGGTGGAAGCCTTGTGCTCTTGTGGGTCGGAAACAAAGCATGTTCTGGGTGGAGGCGCATCCGACCTACCCCAGGGCAGGAACAGCATTCAAGGGCAGTGAACCTCAAAGGCCACCAAACCTTTGTTATCCTAGCCGGGGCCTCTCCAGCTAGTGGATATGCCTGCCCCCCTGACCAAGCCCCACTTTTGGCATCAAGTTCGGCAGGAAAAATTGTAAGCAGGCGAGGTTTGTCCCCTCTCAGCTAGGACCACCCCTAAAGTGTCATGAGCTGAAGTGACACCCTACTTTGAAAATCCTCTATATTAGTTGTGAGGATTTTAGCCAATAGTATTAGGGGTATTCCCCCTCCCCAAAGGGAGTGGACATACAAAGGTTGTATTCACCCTTAAGGTAAGTAGCCCATTGGTTACTACCTGCCATTACTTGCAACACCCCTAAATTGAGTATTTAGGGGCACCCCTGAACCTTGATCCTCAGAATGTTGGCAACCTAAAGAAGAAGGACGGAAGAGCCGTACCAGCAGTGAAGCCTCAAGACGACAACTGACTTGGCCACAGCCCAACCGACCTGTCTGCAGTCCTCGAAGAAACCTGCTCCAATAAGCGACTCGTCCAGCAGGCCCAGTGACCTCCACAACCCTGGGAGGACTGCCTGCCTTCCCTAAAGACCAAGAATTCATGAAGGCAGTGGCCCGGTCAACAAAGAAACTCACAAGAATGAGCTCCAGTGGCCTGCTGAACCGCCCAACCAGACCCCCGGAACTACCTCTGCACCGGACGCCTCTGGCCTGAGTTGAATTGGCACACTGGTCCTAAGAAGGTTCCCCAGCGGTCCTGAGCTCGAATCCACCCTAGAATGACCTCTCCTGGACTCCACTACGCCACCTGCCGCCTACAGCCTGAACATGAAGTGTTCTCCAACAGCAACCGGCTCCAGTAAGACTTATCCAACGTCCAAAGACACTACTGCACCAGCAGCCTACCGGCCTTGGGGAGCTCGTCAGACGGTGTCTGAGTTCTTTAGCACCCCAGCTCACCCCTCCAGAGCCACTGGTTCCCTTCCCCCAGCCTTCTGGTCAGAGCCTGCAGCCTTTGCTGGTCCTAAACCCCGAAGATTGACCCCCAACTCCAATTTTAATTACCTGCAACCGTCTCCAGTAACTAACATTGGTCCCCAGTGACCGGATTTGACCTCTGCACCCGGCCACCCCAGTGCTGTTGGTGGTGCAGTCTCTACGTTTACCTGGCCCTTGCCAAGTATTGGTCCTAGAAGCCGAAGACTGGAATTTTAAGTTGTGTACTTACCTATGAAATTACAACATTGTTTTTCCACCATAGGTTAACATTGAACTGTTTGAGAAATGCATGTGTCCATTTTTTATACTTAAAAATTGTGATATTGCAAAAAGTATTTTACTACAATTAAGTATATTTGGTTCTAACCAATAAATATACAAAAAGTACATACAGATGGTCTTGGATGCAAGTTAAATTGACAAATAGGCCCATGAATAGTGTGTATCAACAAAAGTGTACCCAGTCCAGGTGCGCAGTAGTTACTGGGCTGGCTCCAGCAGGCTAAATAATTACATTTGACTACAGTCTCCCCATTTATGTATGGATCTATTCGCATTCACTTATTAACAAACACTGTTGCATCTTTGTCCTTCCAGCATTACATGAATGTCCAGTCTTACTCTTCTTATGTATAAATATGTCCATTATAGGAACAGAAAGGTTTTAATGTGCTATGCTACTTCATACATTAGACAGTAGGATCCTTACCTTCATCCGGCTTTTTTTTGATCAGCCGGCTAACATTCTCAGATTCCTCCGTGGATACAGACATATTGCTGCCATGCCATGTATCCTGGGTTCTCAAGACTGTAGTAGGAGCAGCCTGATCAGCCAGGGAAAAGGATCGGGCCCGTTCCATCATAGACTGCAGGCTAACCTTTGAAGCAGGTTCCACAATGGCAGGTTTGGGCAGCAGTGGTGCAAGTCCAGAAAATGTGGCAGGAGGTGACGCCTGGATCACCTGAGCGGATGATCCCTGGTGAAACCGGCGTTCTTCCGGAGGGGACAGCGGTGGAGTCAGGGTCAAGCTAAGAGGAAGGGTGTCTGGAATTCTTACCATATCACCAGAAGCAAAAATGTCCCTTTGGATTCCTGCTGGAGATTCATGGGTTGTAGATGAAGGATTCAGTGGGCCTGAATTCACATGGGGCCCGACCTTCAGTTGGGTTCTTGGTAATGGTTTGGGGGTCACATGTACCTCAGAGACCAAGTTTTGGCATTCTGCGGGCTTCACCAAGAATCCGTCTAAACTGATAGGAAATCTTGGTATTCTGGCGGGCTGTGGATAAGCTGGTCTGACAAATGGTGGAGGAGTGGCATGATCCAGGCGTCCATTACTATGAGGCGGTGAAGAGGAAGAAGATGAAGAAGAAGAGAAAGATGGCTCTCTGCTGATGGCCTTGCTGAATATTGGTGCAGAGCTCTGTGATGGGGATCCCCAACCTGTTGGAGAAGGATAAGCATCATTTGGGGATGGCATTAGATCATGTCCCTGATCCTCTGCAATGTGAAGGTCCAAGGAAGGCATGGAACTATGGTTAATGACATCACATGCTGCAGGCCGTACTGCTGGCCGCTCCACCTCCGAGCGAAAAACACTTCCATGGGAGGAAGAGAATTTTTTCATGACGGGACTGGATATCCGGGCAATTCTGATGCCTGGTTCATACATTCCCACGGGCAGCTGGGATGGACGCTGGGGGGTGACCATCTTACTGACCGGCTGCCACTCTAGGCTGGAAGTGGAGCTGTGGAGGCTCTCGCTGTCACTACCTGGTCCAGACGAAGAGAATCCATTTGGCTGCAGGCGGGTCTGGAATGATGAAACACGTGTTAGGCTAGCATGGACATTCCCATTGCTCTTTGCCGTCTGAATGGTGCCTCTGTTGAAGGATAGACTGCTGCCGATGCGGCTCTTCTGGGCAGGGCTGGGGTTGGAACCGATACGGATGTGAGATTGGTAGAGGGGCAGGTGCGGCCCTTGGGATATTCGACTATCACCATTGCTTCTAATGACCATTCCGGGGGAGGTGGGGCTGAAGGGAGAGCTCAATGGGGAGGAGGGTGAAAACGCTGGTAGGTCATCCACGTCCTCCATGTCAAAAGACCTCTTCAGAGCTGCGGAAAGAAAGAAATATGGGAGTCATTACCAAAGGAGAACACTGTTAAACCTCTTAACAGAACGCAGGTGACAGAGAGAAACACCACCACCACTCCCAATATATTCTCTTCGTTCTCGTCCTACTTGGCTATGTCTGCATGCTTTTTGTTCCTGCCCTACTATTCTTTCTCCTCTTTCTTCGGATTGACACTTGATTGACTCTATGAAAGGCACAAAGCGCTGCACAACATTTGGCTTGCTCCTCACAAAACTTGACCATTTACATGCAACACTTGGCCAACTCGTGCACATTTGCCCAATTCGTCACATTTGCCCAGCACCATACTTGCCAAACTTACATAGCCATTTACATTCCCGGCTTCCAAACATATTGCTCAGCTCTGCATGAAACTTTGCAGCAGAGCACATTTTTGTTTATTTGAGGATACACAAAAATGCAATTTAAACATCACAGTTTGCATGGATTACATTCATTTAGCTTTTTTCTGCGATTCATATACAATGTGACATGGTCTGAACCACGTGGAAATATTATTAATAATAAATAATAAATCCACATTTGTAAAGCGCACAATCACCCACAAGGGTCTCTAGGCGCTGGGGGCCATCGGGAAGATTAAGCAAGCTATTGCCCAGAGTCACATGGTGCTGAGCTAACCTGCCACCGGCGCCGGGGATCGAACCGTGATCCCCAGATTCCAGCGTCAGTCGCCCTGGCCGCGGCGCCACACCTCTGTTTTTCTAAGTTTGGGCTCTTTTCTAGAATGCAAATCATACTTAATTCCGCAATAAGTACCAGGTTTAGTTGACAGTTGGCCAGTGTCTATTTACTTTTTGGTTCAGGCCCTATGTCGTGTGCTACATTTCAATTTTCCTCCCAACTTTCTATTAACACCATCTTCTTTTATTCATATGTGCCTTTGGGCTGATTGTGTCATTCCGAGTCAATGTGTCCAACTATGTGATTTAGTTGACTGGATTGGTTTTTAATATTGTGATTATATTTTCTTGATTCTTTTAATCACGTTATTATCTGTACATTGGGACTATCCACGTCCTGATGTAGGCAACCAGTAATTACTGGCAAGGTGAACATACCAGGACTTGTAAAGGACAGAAATGACTAATATTTGTTCTGTTCAATCATAATCTGGTTATCTATTTTGGGGCTGTTCAGTATTACAATTTCAGGACCTTTCTTTACAACTTGATGTAGATTACAAATTTACGGTGGGTAGTTGATTTTTCTTTGGTATTTTATTTTGTGTTCGATGTATGGACGATTGTGGTTGTACCTAAATTATGAAATAAAACATGTTCAATATTTTGTGAATGTTGCTCTATGATCCCTTGTTGTCTGTAGTCTATCTATTGAGTTGGGTGTTAGAAAAAGATACAGGCTGATTTAACTCTTTCAGTCACAGTTAGAATTTATAAAAGGAAAATAATTGGAATTTTCCAATTCTTCCTGGTTCTTTATAGATTGAACAAATTTGCCTGCTGGGCATCTTTTTGATTCTGTCTCTCCAATGCCCCCCCCCCCCACGTCTCAGACATGTTGGAATTCAAGGAGTTGAGCAGTGCTGTGCAAGACTGTGCAATCCTGCATGCAAAACACCCGACTAGCCAGCCAACACGTAAACCTTGTGCCTGCTCGAAATTAATCCTGTTTTTATAGTCATTGGAAGCGATGTAGATCGTTGGTTAACACGTGGCGACCATGGATGTCCAAGGTTTAGGCTTGTTTTGAATGTAAATTGAATATTGATTGTTCCATTTGACCTGAATGAATGAATGAATGAATGCAGTTTTGTAGAGCGCGGACTTAGCCCAAGGGCATCAAGGCGCTAGTGCGGAGCAACCGGACACAGAAGAAATAGAGGCCAAACTTAAGCAAGAGTATCAGAAAAAAGCCAGGTTTTTAAGGCCTTGCGAAATAAAAGAAGAGGCCTGACCGGAGAGCTCTAAAGGAAGGGAGTTCCACAACTTGGGCGCGGCCGTGGAGAAAGCTCTGCCACCCCATTTGACCGTCTGAAACCTAGGGACAACAAGAAGGTTTTTATGTAAAGATGGAAGGGGTCTGATGGAGGCATAATGCTGGACAAGAGACTTGATTTCTTCAGGGCCGGCATCATAATATGGGTAAAACACAGCATTTTAAAAGTGATCCTGCGGTCGATCGGAAGCCAGTGCAGGCTCCTGAGCGTCTAGGAAGATTCAACACCAGCCTTGCTGCCGCGTTCTGTACGATTTGGAGCCGGTGGATAGGACTCTTGTTAATGCCCATATAAAGGGCACTGCAATAGTCCAGTCTGGAGGTCACTAATGCCATAGTGGCCTGCTTACGTGCATCAGGGGAAAGATAGTGGGAGATCTTCCTGAGGATCCTAATAATACCGAAACCGGTGGAAACAGTCCTGTTTATCTGAAGATCTAAGGAGAGGGCAGTATCCACTATCACCCCCAATTTCTTCCCATGGGAAGCTGGGCAGGGGCACACCCCGATCGCGGGCGGCCACCACTCACTGGGCCAGATTTCCTGATCTTCCCAAAAATCAGGACCTCGGTCTTCTCTCCATTCAACTTCAGGAAATTCTCCACCATCCATTGGGAAACAGCCTCCATACAGCTCCTGAAATTAAGGGCACAGTCCTTTACCGTATCTGTAATAGAGCCCATTATTTGAGTGTCGTCCGCGTATGACAACCACCTGGACCTGGAGACACCACATGCCAGTGTTGTGTAGCGTTTTAGGATCCAAGCGTAATTTACCGATTCATGCCCTTATATAGGTACAATTCACATAGCCCTTATATAGGCATAGAAATCATAACCATATTTAGACATAACCCATCCAGTCCAAATACAGGCATAGCTACTTCCACTAGTTCCAAAAAGCCACAATGATTTCTTGGAAAACTCGGCTTCAGCAGTCAGGGACATCCCCTTTCTTGAATATTGATTTGTCCTAGAAATCATAGAGTTTTCAAAGAACTACCATTCCATTGGGGTTCCTTTGGTGACGTTATTATGTCCGACTTTACGTCAAACAAGGCACCTTCAAAGTATAAAAATGCCTACACTTGCCCTAGCAAACACACAGTGGTTTGGAGCAGTTCGACTATCTACTTGCCCTACGCAGCTCACTACAGCAAGTGCCGAAGGAAGCCGACCCTCCAGCTGACGCACTGACAGAGAGGCTGCCTTTCTTTCGCTGAGAATCCAGCTCCAGTGTTTCCAAGCTCCCCCTGCGAGGTGTTGGGAAATCGATTCCCGAGACAAGAGATACCAGACCTCCTTCATTCTAAAACCAAGGGAGAGGCAAAACCTAAATGAAATTTACCAAACCATGTAAGGCCACCTTGCCTGGCCTGCATGGCTTTATAAATCTACAGTAACTCAACGCATTGCAAATCGATGCCTTGCACGACTCTGTGGCAGGGAGACGTGCCATGGGTGGTGCGTGGGTGTTCTCACACATCCACCCATGCATTCTGACACGTTCCCAGATTTACCAACACTGATAGACCTGAGAACGCATCAGAATGATCAGGCGCCACCCGCGAATAGCGGTGGGGGCGTCCCTTTTTGCTCCAAATGCAGGAGCCTAAAAGCAGGAGTCCCTTGTCGGTTTCCGGAAAACAAGAGGGTCTCTGGCTGGAGACGTCATTTGGGGGGGCGCCAGGAGGCATCACAAGAGGGGAGACCGGCCTCTTTTTCTCTCCACTGCGTACCAGCCTGAAGACTGCATCAAATACCCACCCACTTTAAGAGATCGTACCCAGGCCGTTCGTCTCACCGAATTCTCTGCCCTCCCTCACCCGGTTCAGTGTGGTGTCCCTCAGGGTTCTTCTCTCTCTCATTTATTATTTAATCTGTATATCTTTCCACTCATTTCTGCACTTCAGCAAATGGAGGTCACGTGTATAACTATGCCGATAACCTCCAACGTATTTTTCATCTTTCGCACTCCCCAGTCTGTATCCTCAACTTTCAATCTGTCATTCTGTTCATCAGTGATTGGATGAACTGCAACCATCTTAAATTAAATCCGGACAAGACTGAACTTGTCATCACTGGTAGCACTCCCAGTCCTTGGTCCCCCAACTGTTGGCCTTCCTCCCTCGGCACTCACCCCACGCCCTCTTCTTCAGTCAAAACACTTGGGATCTCACTTAATAAACACCTCACTCCCCACTCTCAGATCAGCTCAGTTGTCTCTTCCTGCTTTTTTGCCCTCCGCACTTTACGGAAAATCTCCCGGTTCTTCTCTCTCCCTGCCCTAAAACTGATCCTGATAGCAATGGTCCTTTCCCGGCTGGACTACGGGAACATAGTGTATAATGGTGCCCCTGCATATGCCTTTCACCGCCTCCAGCTAGTCCAAAACCAGGCAGCCCGCCTGATTTATGGGCTACCCAGATTTCATCATACCACTCCCCTACTTAAATCTCTACATTGGTTGCCAATTAAAGAACGGACCCTTTTTAAGCTGGGCTGCAACACCTTTCAGGCCATGGCGGGGACTGCCCCAGCGTTTATCTCATCCGCCATCACTGTCTACTGTCCCAACAGAGAACTTCGTTCCTCCACTAAATTCTTTCTTTCTGTTCCCCGGTTTAAAAAAAGTAAATCAGGGGGTTTGAAATTTGCTGTCCTTGCCCCTACCTTCTGGAATTCCCTTCCCCTCGATTCCCTCTTATCTCGAATTCCATAGGGCTCTCAAGACTTTTCTATTTTCACTCGCTTTCCCACCTCAGTAACTTCTCCGCTCCTGCCCTGGGTTAAGCATCCTACAGCGCCATGAAACCGCCTGGTATACGTGCGCTATACAAATCCCTGTAAATTCAAATTCACTCACCCCTAGAGAGAGGAGGGCGGCGAGTTGCACCTTGTGAGGCACAACGCAGAGAAATATCTTTGGTTGTTTCCTCGCCCTACAGCACACTTAGAAAACGCCACTGAGAATTGTATTTGGAGGTGGAAGGTACCCCTTCCTGCACAAACATAATCTTGCCTACAGCGCAGACCTCCTTGTGCCATAGTGCAAAGGTGCCTGCGCTGGTGCTAGCATAGTGCAAAGGTGCTGCGCTGATGCTAGCATAGTGCAAAGGTGCCTGTGCTGTTGCTAGCATAGTGCAAAGGTGCCTGCGCTGGTGCTACCATAGTGCAAAGGTGCCTGCGCTGGTGCTAGCAAGCAGTTTGTGCGCCAGAGCTGGTAGAGAGCAGGAATGTGCAATTTTTACACAGCGCAGCAAGCTGTCTTGCTGCGTTGCATAGCTTGCTGCGCTGCATCGTGTGAAATAATGATGAATATGGCCCAGAGGGTACCTAGCTGCACTCGTAAGGGTAACGGAGCAGGACGACCGGGCACATTTCTCCGAAATGCAGGAGTGCAGGAAAGCTGTGTCTAGAGTGAACAACCCACTAGGAAGGTGTGCATGCCATCGGGAATTAACGTAGTGTGGGGGGGGGGGGCTGATACCGCTGCACCAATGATCGCTCACCCCGGCTTGCCGCAATCTGTTCTGGCGATCGTCACATGGGGATGTAGTGTAAGATACCGCCCAGAGCTGCCGACTTTAGAACTGACGAACCAGGTCGAGTTCGCGCTATATAGAAGTGTAAAAAGTTTAAAAAAAAGCTCTGCTTGCTCCCACCTTCACTAACCGATGTTATTATCCAACTCAGTGTGTTGTCTCCACCCAAGATGGAACAAAAAGAAAAGCCGGTTCTGCCAGCAATAGAAAATGCGAGACGTGTAAAGCACGGACTTCTAGAGTCGGCGCTGAACCCACTGCGCTACCATCTGCAATAGACTAGCAGTCCTACGCGGTCATAGTTGCCGGAATCTATACCTAAGGAGGGTTACCATCTTCTACGTACACAGCGTGAGTCTGAGGGCACTCGCCGTGTGTGTGTGAGGGGGGAGGGAGAGGGGGGGCGGTCCGGCTTTGTATAATCATTTAGCCATTTTTCGAATCCCCTGCCCAGCCTGTTTCTAAGGGTCTGTGGAGGGTCCCGTTGACTCACGTGGAGGCGTTGCATTGCAGTGGACAGACCTGCCACTTTCGTAGTGGGCAGTGCGGAGTGTCACACCTCTCCATCTGCCCCATCTGCGGGAGGGGGCACTGCCCCACGCCTTCTGCTGCACAGCGAGGACTTTCACACCTGGACATCTCTCTCGACACATCCCGGGGCCCGCACGTACTCATCTGTCCCATGTGCCACTGATCTCCGTGGGCGGGTGATGACCACCCACGGGTCGACCATTTGTGCGCTATGATGTGTGGGAACCTCATTCCAACCACTCGGCGCGCCCATCAGAGGTGCAGCCGGGAGCCGGGGCCGGCAACACAGTTACCTCTGCGGTTCTGTTTAACCCCTTTCCAATTCCGGTCCTAGCAGCATCGTGCTGCCCTCCCCCTCCCTTGTTTTGGAATCCACTGGTGGTGGTCGGGGTCGTCAAGAGCTCACAGCGGATTACGAGGACACTTTGATTCCCACAAGGGTCACCCCAAGCCTGTGAATACTAGATCTGGTAACACTGCGCTTCCCACACCGGAAATAGTCCCCTGAAAGCACCACTTCAATCCCACAAAGGGATTTAAACTAGTTTACATTGATGAACGTATGTATATCCCAATATGGGATAGCATTCAGGGGGCCTGTCCCCGGTGTGGGAAGCGCAACCTTACGTCATTGTCGCGCCTACGATCAGAAGGCGTCACCCTAATGCACACAATTAAAGGGAGGACAAGTATTACAGCAATACACACAAGATGATGGACGGAATGTTGCACAATAGCAAAACATTCACCCCCAGTCACAGATCTGGATCCATCGTTATTTTGCTCACCAAGCCACCACAGCTCAGACATGGCCATATGCAAATCAGTCTGACCCTGTGCCTCATGGGAACAGTCCAGCCTGAACTGCCAAGTCATTCCTTCCCTGGACCGGAATCAAGCTTCCTAGGACCGGTTTCTGGCTATCAGCCGTCTTCAGCCAGGATAGCTTGAGTCCAGTGGCGTAGTGAGCAAGGGACCCCAGTGTTTTTAGGGCTATGGGGATCCGGGTTGTTTTAGGGCTCGGTCGGGAGTCAGAGTTGTTTATGGGGCTCTGATTGTTTTTAGGGCTAGGGGGGGTTGGGTTGTTTTTAGGGCTCAAGGGAAGTAGGGGTTGTTTTAGGGCTCAGGGTAGTGTTTGTTTTTAGGGTTCAGGGTGGGGGTCGGGTTGTTTTTATAGCTCAGGGCGAGGGGGCTGAGGTGTGCTCTTTACCATACATATCCCTTTACCAGTCATGCCTTTAGCATGAAATTGCGTGGTAAAGGCATGTGTTGTTAAAAGCATTCGTTGTTCGGGCAGCGTTGTAGAGACACATGTGTTTTAGCCATGTGTGCCTCTGTCATACAATCCTTCAGTATACAGCCTGCACATGCCCAGGCACTGTTAAGTCCAGGGCAGCTGGAGCCAGACAGGGTTCCAGCTTCCAATACCAGAAAGCTTGTTATATTTAGACCCTTAGGAAAAGGAGCATCCTTGTGGGTTTCTCTCTGTGCAAACTGAGGGATAATGCATCGGTAGGCAGAAATACATTTTTGCTGCCACATAAAACTTCCACGTTGGAAGGGCGCCTGCAGTAAATCATTCCTGTACTTTCTTCCTTAACCGCATGTGTGCGGCCGCTATTTTCGCGCTGTGCGGCTTTTTTGCAAAAGCCGCGTTACATGACGAGCTGAGCTCGTCATGAGCATGCGAGCGGCGCAACTCATGACGAGCTCAGCTCGTCATGAGCACGGAAGGGGTTAAAGATATTTTCCAAGTGATGTTATGTTTCTCTTTGGATTACATTTTAATTTCCATTTTAATTCTATTCCTGTTCTGGATAATTCCCCTTTCCATTAATGGTTCCTTTCTATCCATTTTTGTGCAATTCCAGACTCCCAGGCCTGTACAGATATCTTTCTTTTTGCTGATTTCTTTCTGTTCCAGTTCTTGTTCATCGAACTCAGTCTCTACCTCTACTACCATAGGGCCATGGCTGTGTTCTAGAGGTGGGCAACACAGCAAACTAACAGGGAGAGCTGAGCCAAGTGTTGGCCTTGGCTCTAAGAGCCGGTGCACGAGCTGAGCCATACAAACATTTGGCATGTAAACCATGCAACACACATCATATCATAATATGATACGGTGTCTACAAAATTCAAAAAGGTTTATTTATTAACTTCACCTTAGTACATCAAATTATATCTCTGCATTAGAGTTTTTAAAGATGAACTGAGAAACATGCCTATCCTACTGACAATGCTCAAGTGAACTAAGAGGCACGCTAGTTTTCAACTGTACCCTACATGTGGGCTAGATTATTATTAAAGATGGAGAAACATTTTAGTTTATTAAATCAAACATGTGGTTTTTGTAAAGCACACATACTTGAAGATGCTCTTATATGTGATCATTAACAAAAAGGAGGCCCAGTGAAATATAGTTTTTGCCTAAAATCACAGAATTTGTTCAACCAGGGAAGCTGGGATTGAACCCGGGGTTTTCAGTTTCACACTGGGCAGTTTAGCCATTAGATGGTATCTGTTTGATACATTTTCCTTAGATCTTGGAGGATGGGGTTTGAGCATGGGTGACAGGCAGGACCCACATTTTATTTTTGGCAGTTTTATACAGTGTAAACCATGTCCAAGGACATCTGAGTGTTTCATGACAGACGGCCTATATACAGGGAACTTGCTGGGGTTCGAACCTGGTTCCCCGTGTTACATGGTCAGCAGCTCTGACTCCGGGGGCACATTGCCTCCGTGACAACTGGGCTTGTTTTGGGCTCGAGGTTCCAAATGGACCCAGATCACAACCAGAGCCAGGTTCCCAGCTCGAGCTTTCCGTGGCTCGCCCGCCTCCACTCTGTTCCTCGGATTACTGCTGCATGTTCCTGCCCCACTCACGTGCCGGCGTTCTGCAGGTTTCACTCGTGATCCTGGTTATGCGCTGGTTCTGTAGGTTTTCTGGTCATGTAACTGGTGTGCACTGCAGCCTCTTTTCTGTCACAGGTTGTTAAAGACGCCTGAAGTATGTAGTGCCCTTTATGGGCTTGGATTGGTTAATAGACTGCCAGGGAAGACATCAATGTAGTGAAAGGGTTAATTAACCTGTCCAGCACTCGGTTAGCAGTGAAGTGGTTACATGGGCAGCTTCACACGTGCAGGGCTCCTCTCCAGCACTGAAAGGGTTACAGAGACTACCTAATGCAAGGGGTCACTGACGCAAGCCCTTGTGGCAGCGAAAGGGTTAGTTACCGGGACTGTAAGGTATTCAAAGCAGTGAATCGTTCATTGGGGCTGCGGCAGGTATGTGATCATATCTCCAGCAGTGAAGGGGTTACTCAATTATTAGGCGGATTCTGCACATTCTTTCTCCCTTAGTGAATGGGACTTTGTCTCCGGTTTCACCTGGAGCGCTACCTGTCTAACTTGGACCCTGGGAGAGCGCCTCGGCGCTGTGCCCCAGAGCTGGCAGGGTTTCGGTCCTTGGTGAACCTCACCGGGGTGGGGGCTTCTTCTCTGTGCCACAGACCCTAGCCTTATGCCCCAACCTCCCAGTCTTACCGCAAGCCTAGGCTCTGGCGGAAATGAGAGCGTGTGAAACTGACAATCCTTGACTGTGTATCCCTCCGACTATCTGGTCTGTCTGGCCCCTCAAGGTAAGCCTAGCTAACACGGACCATGGAGATGGAGCCGAGGGGAGCTCCGAACCCCTCCCAGCAGCCTTCTCCGCAAAACTTTGGGGCAACACATGGGACAGACTTACACGTGGGGCAGGGCCCAGGACAGAGACACTGTCAGGTAGTAAACAGCCGCAGGAACACGCACACACTAAACGATATCGTCGGCGGATTCTGTACAGTCATTAAGAAGATCCCCCGTGAGACCTCCCTCGACATTCACAACCAGGAACCAACAGTCAGTAGGACATGGAAACCGAGAGCAAGAATTCATGATCTCCCTCAGAGAGACAGACAAGGGGGAAAGGGAGCACCCACTGGCCTGTCAAAAGCTAAACACTCCAGGGTCCTATAGCAAGAGGAGACGAAAAGTAAACAAGCATTTACAATGCAACGGTCCCGCCTTTGCAAAAGTTAGAGCTATTGGCATTGTAAATTAATTTTTATTTATTTATATGTTGGTTTTGAAATCAGATAAATAAATGGCATTGGTGATTTACAATGCCAATAGCTTAATCTCTTGCAAATGCGAGACCTATTGCATTTGCACCCACACACACACAGTCACACACACATGGATGTGGTGGTGGTGGTGGTGGATGTGGTGGTGGTGTATGTGGTGGTGGTGGATGTGGTGGTGGTGGATGTGGTGGTGGTGGATGTGGTGGTGGATGTGGTGGTGGTGGATGTGGTGGATGAGCTGGATGTGGTGGTGGTGGATGTGGTGGTGGAGGTGTATGTGGTGGAGGTGGCGGTGGTGGATGTGGCGGTGGATGTGGTGGTGGATGTGATGGTGGTGTATGTGGTGGTGGTGGTGGATGTGGTGGTGGTGGTGGATGTGGTGGTGGTGGATGTGGTGGTGGTGGATGTGGTGGTGGATGTGGTGGTGGATGTGATGGTGGTGGATGTGGCGGTGCATGTGGCGGTGGATGTGGTGGTGGTGGATGTGATGATGTGGTGGTGGTGGTGTATGTGGTGGTGTATGTGGTGGTGGTGTATGTGGGGGTGGTGGATGGGGTGGTGGTGTATGTGGTGGTGTACGTGGTGGTGGTGGATGTGGTGGTGGTGGTGGTGTATGTGGTGGTGGTGGATGATGTGGTGGATGTGGTGGTGGTGGAGATGGATGTGGTGGTGGTGGAGATGGATGTGGTGGTGCAGTGCGAAAGTGGGCCTTCACTTAGTTAACCCCGAAGCACAGCCGGGAAAGGACACAAACACACAAACAATCGCACAAACCGCACCACCATGTACCCACATTCATAAGTGCCTGCAACAGTGCCAAGGGCGAGACCATCAGCTCAACTTAAGTGCTGCAACAATCCCGGTGAGGCAAATGAGGGCCTTTGTGTTTCTGATGGCGATATGTGACCCAGCACGCAGCTCACCCCATGGGAAAAAGCATACAATAGTAGCGCAGCCCAACACCCAAACATCAGCAACTACAATAGAGTATCAACAAAAACGAGCGGTACTGCATAAACATCTTAGACTCTTGTCATCTCAGAGACAAATGGCAACACGGGCTGAAGGATTCACACGGAATAAGGTTTGCTTCTCAACTCCTATACAGCCCGGTCTTCCCCGGAAGTGTTTTCCCTGCCCAATGCACAACTTCTGCTGGGCACTCTGCTACCTTAACCCCTTCGACGCTCATGACGAGCTGGGCTCGTCATGGCGTAGCCTCCTCGCACGCTCATGACGAGCCCAGCTCGTCACGTAAAGTGCGATTTAAAAAAACCCAGCGTACGGGCGGAATTCCGCCCGCACGCATGCGGTTAAAAGCACCTGCTCAAATAAAGAACTAACCCATATAGGCTTTAAAATGACCGAACTCCATGCATAACAGGAGCGTACAAAGCGCCATCGCCAACATTATTTCTCCCAACACCATCGGGCCGACGCCACCTGACAATGTATTAACACTTTTCAGAAGTTAGTGAAACTAGCGCCACATTCGCTGAAAAGCCCGGGGGGGGGGAGAGGGGCGGAGGCTGGGGGTGGGGGCACAATGAACTCCATGCTTAAATTACACGTGCTCCCACACCAGTTGCGTGCAACGCACTCACCTCGACACGGCCTGACTGTCCACCAAAACACACTTGCGCAAACCCCGAGCTCCCGTGCCTCAGCTTCTGTCTCTGGCCGGCATCCCACTGATTGGAATTACAAGTGTAAGACAACAAAATATATCTTCCTTGGTGACTCGCACTCCGGGCCAGTGTTGCTGCCAAGGACCTTCCTGCGCGCTCAGATCAGTGAGACTCCATAATCGACTAACACTGGCCCATTTAGTACCCCTTGGCAAAACCAGGGGGCCTGAGTTTGTTAACTCTTCCCTGCCACCACATCCATAATTTATTAACACTCTGCCTTTCCCCCAAGCAAACCCGAATGAAATAATTAACAGTAACGCCCCCTCGCCTCTACTGATAATACAGTGCTTTTCACAAAATGTCGCAGGAAAAGAGAGAAACCCAACCAAAATCAACATTCTATCTAAATAACGTTAATAAGAGACGCCCTCTTCCGCCTCTGCTGCTCCACGGTGGCGGGGGGCGGGGAAGGTGTGAGTGCATGCCGCGGGAGGCGAGGGAGGGGGCGCGGGGCTAGGGCCGGCGTGGGGGGGACCATGCGCGAGTATAAAGTGGTCGTGCTGGGCAGCGGCGGTGTGGGCATGTCCCCGCTGACCGTGCAGTTCGTGACGGGCACCTTCATCGAGAAGTACGACCCCACCATTGAGGACTTTTACCGCAAAGAGATCGAGGTGGACTCGTTGCCCTTGGTGTTGGAGATCGTGGACACAGCCGGTACCGAGCAGTTCGCCTCCTCGCATGACCTGTACATAAAGAATGGCTAGGGCTTCATCTTGGTTCTACAGCATGGTGAGCCAGCAGAGCTTCCAGGACATCAAACCCATGCGAGACCAGATCATCCGTGCCAAGCGGTAAGCAGACTGGGGAGCCCAGACCGACCATTGGGAGAAAGGAGGGGGGAACTAACCAAGTACATAAAAGGAACAAGCACTCGCCATTTGTCACTAAGCCCTGTCTTTTTCGGATTGGGGGGCATGTTTTTTAGTTTTGTTCTCCCCTCTTCTCCATTGGCTGGAATGTAAACAACGGGCGTGTTTTTTGACTGTTGTTTACATTCCAGCCAATGGAGAAGAGGGTAGAAAGAAACTAAAAAACACGCCCCCCAATCCGAAAAAGACGGGTATAGAGCGAAAGTTAGAAGTCACTGAGACCTCTTCTCCAATGGCTGGCCACCGTTTAGGAGGCCAGCCAATGGAGAAGAGGGGCGGGGCTTAACCTCGCTACTCAGAGTCATTAAATCTCGCCAGCGAGACTGCACATGTGCGCAGCCTATGCTAGCCGAGACCTAAAAATGGGGTGGGGGGGGGGCAGCTGACCACCGGGAGGTCTGCTCCCCGGGGGAATTTGAACATGGAGCAGTCCAGCGACTGCTGCGGTTTGGGTTATAATGTAGCCAGGGGTATATAACCAGACATTTTTCGATACCAGACACCATAGTGGGGACAGGGTGTTGACAGCGGCAGTCCAGGCTGAAAGGGAACACGTGGACAAGCTCATGCCTGGATGAGGCAGGAAGTATAAGGTTCATTTGGAAGTTAAGTTAGTTAGAGAATAATAGTTGCAGTAAAACTGTATGGAAGGTTAAAGGTCTCAATTGCTGACGATCAGCCAGAGGTAGAGACCTGCAGGTTTAAGTTTGGTGGAATGGGGGGCATTTAGGGGTGGGGGTAGTTTAACATAAGTAAAAAAAAATTATATACGTGATGTGCAACTGTTTTAATAAAAGGGGCCCTTTTCACACAAATATGCAGCCGCGGCCCGTAGAGGGAGTTACGGTGGGGCGGGGAGGGGGAGGGGCAGGGTGGAGGGTGCTAAAAACCGGCATATGGATAATTGCAGGTAAGTAAACAATTTAATTCATAAAACGAATTTCGTAGTGTGCACTGCATCACATTTTGCGATGCAGTGCGCGCTACGAAATTCGTTTCATTAATTAAATTGTTTACTTACCTGCAATTATCCATATGCCGGTTTTTAGCACCCTCCACCCTGCCCCTCCCCCTCCCCGCCTCCCTGCCCCACCGTAACTCCCTCTACGGGCCACGGCTGCAAATACGGTGTCAGTGGTCTGTGCTGCTCCCCCCTTCTCCAATGCACAGGCTTGGACTTCAATTAATACTCGCAGAAGCAGTTCCCGCTCCCGCTGGAGCACATCCCCAAGGACAATCTATTGCTTTACTCTCTAAAACACTGATTAGCCCCAGGCGGCAATGGGAATGGTGTATGTTGCACTTTACAACAGTGTATACAATTACAAAACATATCGCTGAGCTACAGAACAAGGGGGGGGGGGGGGGGTTCATGATCCAGACTCAGGGAGCCCTTCTCTGACCCAAATATGGCAAAGGATCCCACATCTGGCAGAGAGTTTCCTCCAGGAGTCAAGGGTCAGGCACAGCTTCTTGCCTTTGCCAGACTCTGGATAAGCCCGAGTTCCTCATATGCTGAAAGAGTGCTTCCTTGTCTACCCCCGTCCGATACTGGCATGGCTACTTTACTCTGTGCCTAAGACCCTGGCAGTACATCTCGTCTCCCTTTCCGTATTTTGTGAGAGCTTCCCTGAGCCCCTGAATCAATCAGAGATGTTCTTTCCCTGTAGCTCAGACCTTGATAAAGTACCTTATGTCTGAACCAGAGACCCTGGCAGAGCCCCTCCTCCCTCTGCCTCCAGGGGCACTCTCTGCACTATGGTTCTGGCCCTAGATTTTCAGACTGTTCCTATGGGCCATGGCTGTTTTGCACATTGAGAACTCTGTGTACAGTGAGCATACAATTATGCATTAGAATGCGGCCTGAGTAATTACCGGTGGTTGAGATCAATTCAATTATTTCACCCATAACCTTTTTGTTACTGGCATAGCATCTCCCTCTATGGCCCCAGAGCCTGGCAGAGCATTTCGTCTCACTACCCACATTCTGAAGCTTCTATGAACCCCAGAATCCATCACCGCTTTTCCTCCCTGCGGCTCACACCCTGGAAGAATAGTTTCTCTCTCTCTCCAAGAGACCCTGGCAGAACCGCTCCTCTCGATGCCAAGCCAGGTCTCGCCCAGGTGTGTTCCCACCTGTAGGGCTCCAAGCCTGGCTGTTCCTACAGGGCTGTTCCTGTTGGAAAAGTGCCAAGGCTGATTAGTAAATAGATGGCCTCTTTGTAGAGTGGCGAAGAGAAGTTTTGCCAGGCTCTGGAACCCGGCCCTAGTATATGCCAGTGGTTGAGATTCATCCAAGCATTCCGCATATCACCTTTTTTATTCCCCTCAGATGCTGGCATATCCTCTCCCCTCAATGCCCCCAGAGCCTGGCAAAACTTATCTTCGCCCAGACCCTGGCAGTGATCCGATGACAGCCAGGATGAATATTTTTTTTTCAAGATGGGAAACTGAAATGTCAGAGGAAAGGAAATACAAACGGTGATGTTGGTGCGCTTCAAGAGACTCAAATATGAAGCCTGAGGGCACACGCATCATTCTTCACTGGGAGCTGAACATTGTTGCCATGCCTCAGCCCAGCTGTGAGTTGGGTATAATGAGAGCCTGCTAAAAAATGTTTGTAGCAACGAGCTCTTGTTGAAATAGTTACCAGGTCTGCCAAGAGGTGGATGAGAACGAATGTTCTAAAAAAAAAAAAAAAAAAAAAAAAAAGGAAAACGGTGTGTCTGGGAAGGTAACGGGAGGGGCGTGGGGGAGGAGAGACACCTTAATTGTGGAAGGACAGGGACATTGTGTAAAAGCATATGTTTCTGTACAATTAAGAATAATTAAAGCTGTAAAACCAAAAGTAATCATGGCAGCAAAGTAAAAGAAATAAACACCCAAGTAAAAGCCTAACACATCGAAACAGCACAAGCTTCCTAAATTAAACAACAAAATACACAGATCAGAGTTTAAAATGTTGTACAAGCAATTTAAAAACATTTTAGAACACACACTGGCTCTTACTTTGTAACAAAAAAAACTATTTGGTGCTTCATTGCATCTGCAGCCTCATCTTTAACTGAAGGTCCTTTCATTGTTGACAAGATACTAAAGGCACATTTTGTATGACATTACTTTGACTAGTTTCAGAATTTCACCCGTTTATCTGAGACTTTATTTAGAGTTTTAGACACTCCATAACCATAAGCATAGTGTCACATACGCACAACAGAGAAGATTTTCAAGAAAGAATTAAAACCTTGAACCACGAAAAATGCACCAGCCTGTTCAGAGTAAACTCAGACTGGTCTCACGTTGTGTGCATATTTTCAGATTTGTTTACATAACCACCAGGCCCCACACATTTCTTTTAGCAAAACCTGACTTCAGTTGTTTAGGAGAGAAATGCCTAGGCCTCATATAATGATGCCATGGTAAATACCTCCCTTCCTACTAGCATTTCAGAACCCTATTAAAAACATGGCAAGGACTCGATTAAGTGGCTCTTCACTCCACTTCTAGTGCTCTCAGCGCCATGAAAGCTTACGGTGAACTGAACGTGCACTATAGAAGTTATTTATAACATAAGATCTTCAAGGTAAACTTTACTTAAAAATCAATTTTGTCAAATCAAAGTATATATGTTTTCTGGAGATTTTTTTTATTTTAAGGGACTTTACGGTCAAGATAAATAAATATTGGAAACGAGAACCACAGGAATTCCCTCTTACACTAAGCTACACAAACGTATTTATTTGATATTATACTGTTTTACGAGATGCGTGAAAGTAAAACATTATTATCCCAATCATGTTTGTGACTGGTTGATGCCTGTCTCTGTTAAACATGTACGCTCAAAGAAATTCCACTGTAAACACAAACTTGCAAATCAGCAGGTGGTAGTTGTCAATAGTAATGTCCATAATTCCACAGGAGGGATGTCCTAGTACAGGTTGCAGGAAGGAAAACATGTTAACCAATACATATACTGTAGTGTAGTTCCTATCTTCCCAATAGGCTCTGCGCATTGGAATAATACCTACAGCAGTAAAGGCCTAGACCAGACGTTAACTAGGTCTACTACTGTCGATACTAGACTTAAGTTTTGGGTTTGCCAGCGTAGCTCAGAGTTCGCTAGAAACTTTCTCGAATGTTCAAGGAGGACTTAACTTCCCTGATTAGACAAGAAGGGATTTAGTTTCTGACAACCATAGAACATGACAACTTTGCTCTCCCCTAATCAAGAGTCAATCTCGAGAGTCGTGTGAACAAAAGGCAAATTATTTTACTCAGTCAGTACGTGCATTCTTAGTCTCATCAGAATGTAGAGAAAAGGAAGAGACGGGCGTGTTCAATAAAAAGGTGTTATTTATTGATCAGTCTCTTTTCTCGTACAAGAGAAATGGATCGATATTATTGCAATACTTATAGCTAAGTAAAGTGCATACATTAAAAGCAATAGTATAAAGTAATACTGTAAAAACATTGATATGGTTTCTAAGCCATATGATGTTTTAAAATGAATAAAATATATTACATACACATATACATTTGACTAAACGTACTCAACTGGTGTTTCTAAATACGCCTACCCCGTGTACCTGACCTAAGTCTAATGCGTGGGCGGGAATAGAAAGTTACAGTTTAAGTTAAGTTTGTTTTTGCCAAGTGAATAACTAAACAATTCTCTGTGAGGGGTTATTCAGTTCTGTACCTGGAATTTAGGATGAATGAGGAATGGTATCTCTTTCTCTGCTCTCGATATTCCAGGCTGCCTGCGAGGGCTACCCGGAAGCGCCGGTGCTGGGTCTCTCGGCAGGAGATAGCAGCGCGTCTCTCAGCGCGTCAGGAAGGTGGGGCTGCTGCCAGCGGGGTCTGCTCTGCTCTCGGCTTCGGTAAGTGTGGCTGCTCCGTCTCGTCACCACGCGTGTGTTTGCATAGGGCAAGATCGGTAATATTTATACCTTTAAGGTGCCGAGATTGACGTAAGGATGGACATAGATACGTCAATAAAGATGTCATACGATTTGCTCGTTAGTACATTCTTTACTAAAGTTCTCTGTGAAATTAAAAAAATGGCCGCAGGGTTTTGCCCAGGTTGTCATAGGTTTGATTTGTTATGAGAACTCCGTATGCCTTATCAGGGGCTGGAGGAATATCGCTTGTCTAATTAGATCGCAAGCGTTATGACCTAATCAGATAACACGTTCCTGTGCCGTAGTGTGACTGCGTCAGATAACGGAATCTGCATCATGGGGAATTTCTGCCTCATGGGCTGACTGCTAGTTAACTTGTTGGTTTGTTTAACTAGAATAGGGTCAGGAATAGGGGGATCGATTCAGAACCGATAGGAATACATGACAATACCATGCCTACACCGCCTGTCCCTGGAGCCCATTGGGAATGGCCTGCAGGCTCTCGGTACAGGTTTACAGCTTATGCTCACTTCTGCAACCCCCAAACCACGCCAACTACAGGTCCTGTGCCCAGTTTTCCTTATACTGTTTGATAAACTTGGCCCATGTTCCAGTAACTTCACAAGTATTTTGGGCACCTGGAGTGTGCATAACAATAGTATTTAATGTGATTATCAGTTTCCAGACTGGTAGCTGAAGCACATAACACAAATAACGCTGTCCTAGAAGGGGCGAAGGAACTGCAACAGGCTTTGCGAACCACTTAAAGGCTTAGAATCGAAAAATCTGCTCGTTTGACAACCATATTTCAATCTCGGAGTAAAATTCCAGTTCAGATTCAGTGTGAATGGCCCGTTCACAATGCAAACTGTCAATTCATCATTACTTTCCTGAAGAATTCAAAGCCATTTAACTGATTCACACCAGGTCATACAAAAATAAAAAATGAAATGTCGTCTGTATGCAAGTTCCCTGTAATTTCTTCCCAATTATTTTGGCACTTGTTTACTAACAGCCCTTTAACGTATCCAAACGGCAGGAAAAATATTACGTGTATTTCCTTTTTAGGTCTCGCCTAGGCAGCACACATGCGCTGTCTGGGAGATGACCTTTAGAAATTGGTCAGCTCTTTTTCAGCGCTCGTGCTTGTGCTGACATCCACCTTGGGGGAGCGAGCAGCGGTGCGCGCACGAATTGAAAAACACACATAGTCCGCGCGCTGCTGCTCGCAAGGGGTATGCCAGCACAAGCACGAGTGCTTAAAACTCGTTTTTGTTTAGCCTCAGCTTACTTGCCGCCCCTACACCACCTCCCGCCCATTGCTGTCTTACAGGCTTGTTTAACCTGAAATGTCGTCGTCGTTCAATTGTATCTTGCCTTTAAGTGTCCTTCGTGTTGGCCGACAAGCGCACGGAAAGGGTTATTATGACTATAATTTGAAGGAAAGGGTTATTATGACTATAATTTGAAGGTCTCTCTCACATACTGCTTCCCAGAACATGATAACTGTACCTTGGAGGTCATCACAGAGAAATAACAAGCATTGGCATAGCCAATAGGTCTTGCCTTTGGGACCTTATAAGTGTTTAGTTATGCAGCACAATATCCTGTCGCATGGTTAAACATTTATAAGGTCCCAAAGGCGAGACCTATTGGCTATGCCAATGCTTGTTATATGATTGTATGTGTCTTCCTCATTGCCACAAAAACCAATTGCGAATAGATATATATAAAGATGTAATAAACATGTGCCTTTACTCTCTAATGAACGCCATCTTTTTCTTTGGCTTTATTTATTTTTAGCATATGTAATTTGGTTAGTGTAATTGAGAATTATTGTGCAACGTGTTCCCTATATTTTTGTTTTAACCAGACACCACTGAAACAGCACTTCTGAATACAGGGATAAAGAACAGCACTTCTGATAAAGGGAGAAAGAACTAAAATCATGCCAAAAGTTTTAACGAACAGGGAAATGAAAATGTAGCATACAATAGTCATTTTACTGCTCCTTACTCCTACATGAAAAAAACAGATTTTTGAGAGACGCATAGCTCCAGGGCAGGTGTTTCTATCCTGCCATCCTAACGATTGAAACTAGTTCTTACAGAGTGAATTTCTCCAACTGTATCATGAATGTGCTACAGATGCACATCTACTGTGGACATCAGATACTCAGTGGTAATACTTGTTATTCCTTTTCAGTAATTAAAATGGTGGTTTGGGGAGTAAAACCCAGTCCGCTGCACCCTCTTAAAGGTATTTCCATAATTTAGCAACTTATTTGAAATTCATAACTTCAAGGCTTTTATTCAAACTTCAAAATTGCCTTAAGCTGGAAATTCTGTTTAAGTATTTTGAAGTGTGCCATAATTCATCTGAGTGAAACCCCGAAATTTGGAGGTAGAAACTCGGTAAAATGTCTGAACGTATGACTCAACACTACACAAGCTTCAGACATTAACTAAAAGCACGCACATTCCAAATAGATTTTGAGCAGCATGTCTGGTTGCTCAAACACCATGAGCAGATCTCATTTGAGGGCGATGTGTTGTATGTTACAAAATTTAAGACCCATATTTCCTCTTGCATTTATTCATCTTGACTCTCAGTTTCTTTCCACATCATCAACTAGCAGACCTCTCTAGCCATTGCTGACATAAGACTCCTCGGTTGGTTAACTCAGAAGTGGGATAGCAACTTGGTTACATAAGTAGAGAATGTAGCCTTACGTCTAGAGTCGTCGACGTTGAAGCTGGGGAACCGTGTTCGTGTCTGCGATATTACCAAAATACAAACCCGGAACTTCACAGTATAAGTTAATGAGAAATGCATCCATGCATCTATTTTTGGCATAAGGAAGCTTTTTGCTAAAAAAAAAAAATAGAGCAACAAGAAGCATAATTCTGCAATGCCAGGAGTCAGGCAGCTCAGAATGCAGGACTAGCAGAAGGTTGTGGTGCGACCGCATTTCTCTGGGATGCACCTGTGATTTAATGTAAAACGAGCCCTGCCTGTGAACGAGCTGCCGCTGGGGGGAAAGGAATAAAGCCAGACAGATATGATCGCTCTGAAATGTTTGCCACCCGCCAGAGAGGGAGGGCATATGCTCTGTGCAAGCAAAGAGCACAAGCAGATCAGGGAAGAAAAAACATACACAATGCGTGTGGAACAGGCACAGGGTGGGAGAATAGATGGGGATTGGAGAGGGGCAGGAGGAGAGTGAAGGCAGCTTCACGGATATGGTGATCGATGGGAGACAACGCTTTTTAAAAACACGTTGCAAATACAACGCTCACATTACAACGTAAAAAAAAAACAAGCAAGCCTTGCAAAACAAATAATGTTTACTTTTTTTACAAAACGCTTTTGAAAGTATCACCGACAACATTTAAACAAGCAAACAAGTAAAAGCAGGGGTGCGCGCGCCGTTAAAAAAAAAAGTAAAAGTGAAAGCAGTGGTGGGTGCGCACGCCGGCAAACAAACGCTAGTGATGCGCACGCACAGCAGCACGAAAAAGTTAAAGCGATCGCGATGGAAGGGAGGCAGATGCGTGCGTGAACGCATGCGCTAGGCCACCAGGCAGCACTTTGAAAACCCCGATACTAAATGTCTCGCAGAGCACCGCATGCGCTGGCTCAGCGAGACCTAAAAACACTTCCCACATAGGCACAAAACAAAAACTGCATTGCCCAACTACGCACCCTACACATTGGAGCTTGCTATTTGTGTGGGTTAGTGCTTTAGGGCCCCCCGTTAGATGTAGTAGGAGCTAAACATTTGCTGTAACACAATAGTTATCATTGCTAGCCCTGGCTCCTTTGCCTACAGTATCTGTAAGACTTCCAGTATCCAGTTTTTTGTAGCTCCGCTTGTGATGTTTAAGTTGGTTATATAGAGTAATTTGTGATTCGTTGTGTACTGGGGTTATAACTACACTGTCATTTATTAGATTGTATTTGTTTTTGTGGTTGTATTGATTGAGAACCTTTTTTAAAAAAAAACTTTATTTACCATTTTCATGTTGATATACAACAAGCATTAATTGGTTACTCACAGCAGCCATACAAAACAAGCATTGGCATAGCCAATAGGTCTCGCCTTTGGGACCTTATACGGATAGCATGTGTGTAATTGTGAATGTTATTTTTCTATGTCTTACTTTTTCTGCTCGTGATGTATAATTTCTAAATGTGTTTTTCCTGGTTTTCTACGTTTGCCTGTCTTATGTTGTATGGTCATACCATTATGTGCCGTGTGAAGCAGGGCTGATGGTCATGTTCTCAGTGCAACGCCTGTGTGTACTGGTACACAGTGGAACTGCAAGCAGACCATTGAGAAAATACATAGCTTATAACTTCAGATCAAGTTGACAAACCTACACAAAGCCTTGAGAAATCAAAATGTGTTCGCTTAAGATTGTACTTGGAAAGTTTTAGGCAGACTGGGCTGGGGAAAAGAAAGTTCTATGTGAAATATGCATAGTTCCTTGTATACTTTTAATTTTCATAGGAAATTATTGGAAACCGACCAACCCAAAACCGCTGCAGTTTCCTGTGGGAACTGGAGTCATGGTTAATGGGCACACGACATGACTGAAGTGCTTTTGTCAATGAAACAAGCGCTATTTCTCGTGAGGGAAGCGTGAGGAGTGTGATTGTCCTTCTTCCAATTGGCTTTTATCTTGAAGTGCCTTTGTCCCAATACCCACCAGCCAGCTGTACACTGAGTATTGCAGACATGGATAGAGAGCATGTTGCAAGCCATGTCCTGTGCCCAATACCAGGGAGGGCCTTTAAGTATTGTATGAATGGGTGCTGGGCACATAATATGGTTTAAGGCCATGACCTGTGTCCAGAAAACATAAGTGGGTACAAGGGACATGGATACTGGCACGGGGCATGGTCGAATGTACATGGTTACAAGCTATGCAAAGCTATGCCCTGAGAGGGCAGCAGGCAAGGGTGCTGGCACGCCATCCCATGTGGTTCTCTTGGTGGAGTACAAAGTAAATGATTACAAAGTCAAATACATTTACTTAAAAAAATGCAATTAATGGGACCTTCTAATTCTATACTAAGTTAAAATACCGGTCTAAATTGGAAAAAAAAATGTCACTGCCTTCAAGGGCACTAAGGGTCGAAAACGTAGGAGTCACATTCCTTTGCCAGTTATGGTTATCTATGTAACCTTCACCTGCAACCTCTAAACACTGCTCATGAACATATGTGGCATCATAGATTATATACCGGATGATATCATGTAAGGTACAAGCCATGGCCTATGTGCATGGTGTACGGGCCGTGTCTGAATGACATTCCTCATACATGCTGGGGTACATTGGTCTCGTGTATGTAGATCGCAAAGGTCATGACCCCTGGTAAAAGGTGGAGTGAGGCATGCAGTATTTTGGAACTTGTGATGAGCATTGATCCCATGGGGAAAATGTGCTAGGGGTCGAAAATTCCTCCTTGGTCTGTCAGTCAGGGTGCAAGGGTGATGTAAGGCAGTGTAGCTCTTTGTAGTGACTTTACATGCACATATCCTCACACACATTCCTCCCTCGCCTCCGCCTCCTCCACTTAAATCGCAGTGCCCTACAGGCAGCTTAAAACATTTCCGCCCTCTAAGTTCACGTTGGGGAAAAAACTTAAACCGCAAAAGCCGTCTGATCAGCTACAGATCTCTGTGCCCTCGAGCCCCACTCCAACCCCAGCCCTCTGCTTCGTACCGCGCCGCCAAGGCAGAGCTCCTGTCACCGCCTCTGCCTGGGCGCGGCCTGGGTCCGAGGTGCGAGCACAGGGGATCAGAATACAGACATCACTAGACACGGCTCGAGCACAGCAGCTCTGAAGGCGGCTCCCATGCAGGTCCCACAAAGCACAGGGCACTGGATGCAGGGGTTTACGGGGATGCGGCATGTTTTTAAGCTCACGATCGCCCCCACTCCGTATGATACAGTGCTCTGGAAGGGAGCATGGCTGCTGGTTCCACTGGGCCTTTCTTTGCTGCCCACGGGGTGCTGTTCTTTCTTCGCTTTCTCTGCATAGGCACTGGTGCATAGATGCATCGATTCATCCTTATGGCTTCCCCCACTCCCGCCGCTATGTGGTGCCCTATGGCTGCATCCGGTCACCAGCTGCCTTTCAATGACATTGAACCACGTTTCATCCAAGGATGGCTTCGAACGTGAAGCACCTTCTTAGAAACAAGCATTGGTAAAAGCAATAGGTTTGCTATGTGAGTAATAATAAGCTTTTTTTGTAGTAAGTTGTAGCTTGGTTGCGCAATATAAGTTACTGAACACTCCATAAAAGTGTTATTACTTGTTTATTGAGAAAACCAATATATTGTGCAGTAACTGGTGGTGATTTAATGGGGGCGATTAGGTAAAGAGCAGAGAACAAAAGAAAACAAATGCAGTGGACAAGCACGCTGGAGATTTGGGCCCTGTGCCACTGCACTTGCTGCACCATGCAAATCATATCCCTAAGCCTTGCAAGATAGCTGTGCTTGTGACTGCTGGCGTAGTAGCAATATACAGCAATGATCAATGTGCAGTGGGTATCCTGGAATGTTTGGCCCCTGTGCAACTGCACCTGCCGCACCATCCAAATCATTGCCCTAGTGCCTGCACGATAACTGTGCTTGTGACTGCTCGCTTAGTAGCAACATATAGCAATAATTAATGGGCAGTGGGTTTACTGAACCTTTTGACCCCTGTGCCATTGCATCTGCTGCACCATCTGAATCACGGCCCTGGTGCCTACAAGGTAACTGCACTTGTGACTGCTTGTTTAGTAGCAACATACAGCAATGATGGGTGTTCAGTGGGTTTGCTGGATCTTTTGGCCCCTGTGCCACCGCACCTGCTGTACCATGCAACAGGGTCGTCAAAGGGACTACCTTGGCGACTGTTCATGGAGATGAAACTGAAGTTGAACCACTTGCAATGAACGGTGCGCCACAGCACAGCTCCCTGGCTGGCTCTACCTCCGCCGAGGAGAACAAGACACCTCCAGCAGCGGGAGATAAAGAAGGGCCGCGTTGAACGGGGGTTGCGAGGAGTGGTAGCAAAGTTACCCAGAAGCAACTGCTGAAGGGAGGGGGGGGGGGGGGGGGGTCACACTGAGGAAAGGTTTCTGCTGTGCGGCTATCTGTACCTCCTCTGAGGAGAATGAGAAGATGAGCTTTAATATTTATTTATGTATATATTTAACAATTTTGTGGGACATTCAAGCAAAATTTATGGTATAAGAGCACTTTAGACTGCACTAAAAGATACATTAGGGATTATCTGTAACAGCAGCAGCAGGTGAGAGGGGGCAGTTCGAAAATGAGCCGTGGACTGAGGGGGGGCTGTGTTGAGGAGTGTTAGCGAGGAGCAGCGGCGAAGTGACCCAACCGCGATTGCAGAAAGAAAGGAGTGCCACTGAACGCGCAAAATAAAAAAGCTGTGGTACTGCTTTGTGTGAACCCATGTAACAGCAATTACTTAAGAAGTAAATCGATTATTAAAGTGTTAAAGTGATTACAATGATTTGTAATCTGATGCGATTCTGTGGTAAAGTAACTCCGCTTGTTACTGCTTGCTTAGTAGCAACATATAGCAATATCAGTGTTCGGTGGGCTTTCTGGACCCTTTGGCCCCAGTGCAAATGAACCTCCTCCTGCACCATTCAAATCATGGCCCTGGTGCCTGCAAGCCAACTGCACTTGTGACTGCTTGCTTAGTAGCAACATATAGCTATAATTGGTGTTATGTGGGTTTCCTGGACCTTTTGGCCCCTGTGCCACTGCACCTGGTGCACCATGCAAGACGATTGTCCAGGGGCCTGCTCTGGCGACTGTTCATGGAGATTAAACCAAAATGTAACCACTGTCCCTCAGCACAGCTCCCAGGTCCTCCCAGGTCCTTCTCCTCTGGCTGGCTGTACCTCCGGGAAGAACGAGACATCTCCAGCAGCCGAGGAGAATGGGCGACATAGTTCAGGGGAGTTTGTGAGTAGCGGAGGCAAAGTGACCCAGCCGCAATTGCTAAAGGAAGGGGGGCCACAGTGAGTGAGGTTTCTGCAGTGCAGCTAGCTGTACCTCCGAGGAGAATGTGACACAATGAGGTTTTATATTTATTTATGTATATATTTAACAATTTTGTGTAGCACTCAAACAAAAACTAAGGTATAAGAGAGCCTCAGACTGCAATAAAAGATACATTAGTTTTTATTTGTTACAACAGCAGCAGATGTGACGGGGACAGTCAGAACATGAGCCATAGGCTGAGAGGGGGGCCATGTTAAGGGAGGTTTGCAAGGAGCGACTGCAAAGTGACCCAGCCGTGACTGCTAAACAAGAGTACCAAAAATTGAAGAAAAGGGGCAGGACAGAAGATATGACATAACGGCCAGGAATGCCAACCCTGGAGCTGGGGAGACCGATTTAAGTCTTGGCCTCGGTTCAGCATCCTGTACAAGGCTGCTAAAGACAGCAGACTCACAAATAAGTTTGGGGGATGAAAAGGAGCACTTGGGCCATGGGACGTTGATAAGAGCAAACACATGGGGAGCATCAGTAAATAGTGTGCAACAACCAATGGAAACAGAGGAATAGTAAGTGGCAAGCACACAAACCAATAATAAGTAAGGCCAGGATGTAACCCCCTTTTAAGATTTAAATTAAACACAATAGATTTCACACACATATCGCAAAAGCTTTGCAGGAGAAACCAGGGGCCTGGATGTGCCTGCTACTAAACGCAACATTTTCTTCATAGCTTTGCAACTTAACCTGGTTATCGAATGTTATCTGGGGATTTCGCTTCTCTCAAACTGTTCACAAACAATCCTTTGCTGCTGCCCCAGTATTAGTATTAGTCTAATCGAGTCCTAGTTGTAATTTGCTTCTGTGTGCTCTGAACTATATAATTTATATAATTGCATCCCTAATTGAATTTATTTTTTGAAAAGTGAGGAAATACCATAAGATTAAAGGTATACAGTATAAAAAAATTATATATATATATATATATATATATATATATATATTTATATTAAATACAATTCTGTTGAAAAATGTAAGCTTGTGTTGTGTTTTATGGTTTTCCTTTATGGGTGTGAATGTTTCCATCTCACCCCATCCCTCCTTTGTTCTAGTGTGAACATGTTTACATTCTAGGAGTTCATTGCTGTTCATATGAGTATTTCATACTCTGGATGTTTAACTTGGCAACACCGGACTGACTTGTTATGTCAACACAGCAGTTTCAATTTTGTTGCACTTATTTTTGTTATTGTCCTCATTTTAAATGAAGGTTCATTCCAACCAAAACAAGATTCTAAGAAGTAGCCGTGGGAGCCCACTACACTACAATCTACTGTGACCACAATGAGCAAGCAGCAAAGACAGGCTGAGCGATCACATCTTACCAGGAACACCATCAGCAAACAGAGACTACAGTCCATGGCACTGCAAACTTATCAGGAATACCATAAGCAAGCAGTGAAGACAGCTCATGCTATCACAACCTATCAGGAATACCATAAGCAAGCAGTGAAGACAGCTCATGCTATCACAACCTATCAGGAATACCATAAGCAAGCAGCGAAGACAGCTCATGCTATCACAACCTATCAGGAATACCATAAGCAAGCACTGAAGACAGCTCATACTATCACAACCTATCAGGAATACCATAAGCAAGCAGCAAAGACAGCTCATGCTATCACAACCTATCAAGAATACCATAAGCAAGCAGCGAAGGCAGCTCATGCCATCACAACCTATCAGGAAAACCATAAGCAAGCAGCGAAGGCAGCTCATGCCATCACAACCTATCAGGAATACCATAGGCAAGCAGTGAAGACAGCTCATGCTATCACAACCTATCACAAATACAATAAGCAAGCAGCGAAGACCGCTCATACTTTCACAACAGATCAGAAATACCATAAGCAAGCAGCAAAGACAACTCATGCTATCACAACCTATCAGGAATACCATAAGCAAGCAGCGAAGACAGCTCATGCTATCATAACCTATATCAGGAATACCATGGGCAAGCAGCGAAGACAGCTCATGCTATCACAACCTATCAGGACTACCATAAGCAAGCAGCGAAGACAGCTCATGCTATCACAACCCATCAGGAATGCCATAAGCAAGCAGTGAAGACAGCTCATGCTATCACAACCTATCAGGAATACCATAAGCAAGCAGCAAAGACAGCTCATGCTATCACAACCTATCAGGAATACCATAAGCAAGCAGCAAAGACAGCTCATGCTGTCACAACCTGTCAGGAATACCATAAGTAGGGAGCAAAGACAGCTCATGCTAGCACAACCTATCAAGAATACCATAAGCACGCAGCGAAGACAGCTCATGCTATCACAACCTATCCGGAATACCATAAGCAAGGAGCGAAGACAGCTCATGCTGTCACAACCTATCGGGAATACCATAAGCAAGCAGCGAAGACAGCTCATGCTGTCACAACCTATCAGGAATACCATAAGCAAGCAGCGAAGACAGCTCATGCTGTCACAACCTATCGGGAATACCATAAGCAAGCAGCGAAGACAGCTCATGCTGTCACAACCTATCAGGAATACCATAAGCAAGCAGCGAAGACAGCTCATGCTGTCACAACCTATCAGGAATACCATAAGCAAGCAGCGAAGACAGCTCATGCTGTCTTCGCTGCCTATCAGGAATACCATAAGTAGGGAGCAAAGACAGGCGAAACCACTACATCCTGGCATGAATACTGTAAGCCAGCAACAACTGCATCCTTCTGGGAATACTGAAATCAAGCAGCTAAGAAAGGCTGTGCAACCACTTCCTACTTAGAATATCATAAGCAAGCAGCAAGAACAGCCCATTCTACCACATCCTACCGAGAATTCCACAAGCAAGCAGCAAAGACCACCACCTCCTACCAAGAACACCATAATCCAATAGTAAGGACAGCCAAGCCACCCCAGCCTACTGAGTATACTGTTAGCAAAGGCAGGCCATGCCACCGCATCCTACTAAGAATACCATAATCAAGAAGCGAGGAAAGGCAGCGCCACCACATCCTACAGAGCAAGCAGCAAGGACAGCCCATCCCACCTGATCCTGCCAAGAACACCTTAAACACGCAGCAAGAAAGCTCAAGCCACCATATCCTGTCGAGACTGCCACAATCAAGCAGCAAGGAAAGGGCATAGCATCGCATCCTAAAGAAAAGTGCTCTCAGCAAACACAGCCGCTACCAAAACAACCCTCCAAGAAAACTATAATCAAGCCGCAAGGGCTGCCATCCTACTGGGATAATTGCAGTCAAGCAGCAAGGAGAGGCCATTCCACCACATCCTAACTTCAGGGTGCTAAAAGCAGGCTATGAGAGCTTTTTCAAAAACATACATGATGGCATCCATGAAGTCATGCTCCCCAACCTAATCTCATCTACAATGACCTAGCCAAACACTTTACACAAAAAAATCAGATCAGAGATTATATTAACCACCTCGCAGTTCAACCACAATCTGGCGGACAGATTGCTTTCACCAGAAAAGCATCAGCGCCATGGTCCTCCTTGACTTCAATTTCAGAACTTGACTTGAAAAGAGCCTCTGCAAGGAACAAGCCTTCCTAACTCCTGTGACCCACTGCCACCTTCCCTCCTCAAGTAACATGCTGGTGCCCTCTTCCGATGTGGCTACAAATCCCCAATTTGACTCTTGTGCAAGGCACTTTTCCATATGTGCTAAAAGGGGAATGTAAAAGGAGGCAATTGCGAAGCAGATATTGATTTCCACCAGTATGTGGACATTATTCTGCTGTACCTCAAGACGGACAGCACAGATGACATTAACACTGTACCCAAAAGCCTATTAGACACAAGCTCAAAGATATAATGGATGAAACAAACTTAGCCATAAGAAACTGAATTGCTCCCATGATCACCTAACAGCACTATGGTCTTCTGTTCTGACTGAATTGATAAGCTATGGGCCCTAAACAACTTCCCCAATATTGTTAAAACAGCCTAATCCTTACATCACACTGGAAACCACCCTCAGTCTCAATCCCCACAAAAAGAAAAAGAATGTGTTAGATTTCAATTGAAGCTGCTATGTAATATCAGACCATTCATCCACAAACAGGACTTCAAAGCTGCTGCACAAGCCCTGGTTATATCTTGCATAGAATACGGGAACTCTCTACGAATTAGATTACCTATGTCCTATCTAAACCCTTTCAAAAGCATGCTACACTTTGCAGTCAGGCTGATCATTCACAAGACAATTCTACAGAATTATTCATGTTTTAAACTCTTCAAATGCTCAATACTGAATCTTCATCAACTTATAAAACAACTTGTATTAAATACAAAGTGATACACCCTAATAACCTACTCACACCCCACAACTCACACAAAAACTAGAACAGTTAAGTTAAAAAACAGACCCATATAAACTACTACTCCAAAAAACTCATTAAAAAAAATATCTGTTATCATGGAATGCACAGGAACTAGCATTAGCATGTCCTTCCAACTTAGATGAGAATTGCTCCTTTGCTGTAAATCTTCAAGGCCAAACGAAGAGATCAAATACTAAACCTGCCCTAACATCGCTCCCTTTGCTCATTCCTGCTAATATGGACTTCCTACTGCTATAACTCTGTTGTACTGCTGCAAACTTTAAGTGCATAAAATCTGTCAGTTGTACCACAACCAGACACATTATGTCAAATTCCTGAACCCACACACAGGTTCGAGGGAGCTCCATGTCTCCTTCATGTACTAACTATCAACAGCATCACCCCGTCCTCTTTCCCACAACAGCAGCTAATTACAAATGCACATAGCTTACTACTTTACCGTTGTCTTCTATATAAGTTCTGTCACTGTTTACGACAATTGTGTATGTCCTTTATGTGTGCTAGTGCATACTAATGTCATCATACTAATCACATCCACAAATGTATACAGCTCACACTTGCCCCATTAATTCATTATATAATTTCTCCTCCACTTACCAATGTTACCTATGCTATGTCCTATTGGGTATTGTTGTAAAGCACTTTGTCACTCTTTAATGTCTAGCATACTTTATCGAAAACTCTCAAATGAAATTAAAAAGAAAAAAATCACCACATCATACCAGGAATTCCAAAAGCAGACAACAAGGCCAGGTAATGCCTTCATACACAATCAGAGATACAATAAGAACACAGCAAGGACAATTTATGCTACCATGCCGGCTTTGGCGACAGTCGATGACATGGAACCCGACCAGGAATACCATAATCGAGCTGTGAAAACAGTTCATGCCACAAAACCCTGAAGGGAAATATTATAAGCAAACAGGAAGTACTGGCTATGCCATCATTGCATTCCGGGAATATTATACGCAAGCAGCCAGGATAGGCTGTGTAACTATAGCTTATTTGGAATACTGTATACAAGAAATGAGAAGAGAAACCATATGCTATCAGGAATGCTAGAAGCAGGACAGCTCATACCATCACATCTTACATGGGCTACTCAAGCAAGCTATAAGGATATGCCATGCTGCCACATCTTACCTGAAGTACCATGTGCAAGCAGCGAGGAGAATTGATGTCACCCATCCTACCAGAATAACATAAGCAGGCAGCGAGGAAACCTACTGGGAATATGGTAAAGCAAGTTGCAAGATAAGTTAATGCCACCTCATACTACTGGGAATCCAGCAACAAAGCAGCTAAGACATGCTCTGATACCGCACTCGGCAAAGAATACGGTAAGCAAGCAACAAAGACATGCTAAGCCACTAAATCCTACCAGAATGGAAAAAAAAAGCAAGTGAACAGTGGGGATAATTTAATACCACCACCACCTACAAAGAATACCAAAAACATTGAACGCCTTCACACTAAGCAATAATTCAAACAAGGGCGGGCACGCCATGCTACTAAAAACTCCATGAGTAACCAGTAAGCAAAGGTCATGTTACCAGATGTAACCGGGAATTTCATATGGAAGCAGTGGGGATAAGCCAATCTTGTTTTTTCAGCTCGCAACGAAGTAAGCGAACAACAATGATGTCATATGAAGTGTGTGTCTTGCCACAAGATTTAACGGAAAAACTGTGGGGTAACATTGAGGGTACACCATGAAGTAATTATTTGCCCGTGCGGTATGTTCTATCACTGAGCCCACAATCACTGCACTGCCATCTTACTCCATGTTAAAGACTACAATGTGTTCTGTTGGGAATCGCAATTTCTTTGCATAAGAAAATATATGATGTCCAAAAAATGTCACACCTGTTAAAATAAAAACAAAGCATGGTTGTCTGGAAGAGTAGGAGTGTGTGCCTATTTTGACAATTTATTCAACATCCCCACAATCCAACTGTTAAAATAGACAACACACAGCAATGCCATTAATTATTTTGTAAATTCAAAGTCATATACCCAAATAACACAAACTAATTTCTTTGTATGCGGTTGTCATGAACACAGAAATAAACGTGACTTAGTGAAGAAGTGACACAAAGTGCAAAAGTGATTTGAAAGAAAGAAATGTCCGTCCTATTATAGCAAATAGTTTAACAAACACCCTGAGTTATTATTATTCATTTTAAGGATGGTTGCCCAAGAACATGAACCAATAAGGTTGTCAGTGAAGTGTATACTTGCGTTAAGAGATACACATCACTGCGGGTCTTCCTCAGGACTGATGAGTTGAGGACAGCCTAATTGAAACTATTTAATATGGGAATAAAGGTTCCTCCAATGCAGGTCAGAACCCAAAGCAGGATCAATAGGTATCCTACCAGTTTTCATCAAGATAGGAATTTTACCATATTGTAACATGAGTCAAACTTAGACTACTCCAACAAAGGATGGCACCTGCTGTCAGGATCAAAAAAGTATCTACACAAATCCTCCAAGTCAGGGAAAGGTGGGTTATATCACCAAATTTCAATTGCCACTGGAGTCAAAATCCACTATTTAATGAGTGGTATTCATACACAAACTTCGCAGAATCCCCAGAGTTTTCAGTCAACTTATTACTTCGAATTAAGTCTTCTCACGGCTCGTAGAAGCCAGTTGACAGACATTTGGTGATATAACCCACCCCACATATACATAAAGGGTAGAAACATCACTGACAACCTTATTGGTCCATGTTCTTAGTCAACCATCCATAAAAAGACTAATAATAAGATAGGGTGTTTGTTGAACATTTTCTATAATAGAACGGACCTTTCTTTAATTGTTTCATGTAAATCTTTTGTATTGTGTTCTGTTGATCACTTTTGCACTTTGTGTCACTTCTTCGCCAAGTCATATTGTTTATTTCAGTGTTCATGACAGTCACATATGAAGAAATTGTGTTTGTATTATTTGAGTATACGACTTTGAACATACAAAATAATTAATAGCATTGTGGAGCGGTGCCTATTTTTACAATTGGATTGTGGGGATGTTGAATACATTGACAAGATAGGCCCATACTCCTTCTACTCTTTCAGACCATACTTTGATCTTTTTGCATAGGTTTGACATTTTTGGACATCATATATTTTCTCACTCAAAGAAATTGTGATACCCAACAGAAAGCATTGTAGTCTTTAACATTATATACCCAGGTTCTGAGGGACACACAGCAACCCCATTATTTTTGATGCCATTATACTCCATGTCATGTGTTAATACACGTTGGGCCAGATGTATGAGACATGTCATAAGAGCTGTACTCCAACTTTTTGGGACCGGTGTGTGATTCTGCGATGGATGTGGTCTATGTACTAGTAGGTTGCACTGAAAAATCTTCAGTCACAGCGGTTGACATAAACTGCCAGATTAATTTTTGTTAGGCATGTTGGTATTTGCGACCCCCTGTGAACGGCAGGCCAGTGTCTGCATCCCTTAGTGTGTATTCCTTAACAGGAAACTTGTTTTTTACAGCAGTCCATCTAAAGGAAGGAGCGCTGCTTTAATGGGGGGGGGGGGATTTCCTCTTTGGGAGGAGAACTTCGGGACAGGGGAACAGGGGAATGCCAGACAGTGGTCCAGGGACCACTGTCTTACCCCCACCAACCACGCAGGTCAGCAGAGTGCCATTCATAAGGGTTGTCTCCATTGAGTTATTGGGAGCTGAGTCATGGGTTGCAGTTATGGTTGCACACCATGATACATTCCAAATTAAAATTCGGAAGGGACACCCCTTTCACCCCAACCCCCCCATACAAATTGCGGTTCAGTAGATGTCGCTAAACCTATTTAGCGAGTAGGAAAGGCTTTTTTTGACTCGCTAAATTGGTTTAGCACGGGTGTAGAAAACTTTTTGCGGTTGCGAACCTTTTAGTTTTGTGATCTGCAGGGTTTGTCATTGCGAAACGGCGTCTTACGGCTTGTCAGTCTTAAATCTACGTTCGGACTTTACTTGCCAATTAGCAGTGGTGTACAGTGAGCTCCTAGTCACAGGCTTTCGACAGATAAACGTTGAAAGCTTGAGTCATCTATGCCGACTCCCACGTTTTAAGATGGGCATCGCAGCAAGCTTCAAGTCATAATTACTATCACCTTCATCATCTGTTTCTCAGTCATTAGAACAAGGAATAATACCAGCACGCGCTTGGAGAATGCGGGTCTGTGTTCCCAGCGAGAGCCCCCTTCTCTGCCTGTTCTTTCTCCACGGGCCTTCCAGCTCTCCTGCCTAGCCCCATTCGTCACACCTCTGCTCAATCAGATGTTGGTATTTCTGGGCAGTGTCGTGACCTGTGCGGCTCCTGTCCCATTCCTGCTGCTCCTTGTCCGTGGAAGGCTGACAACCCGACCCCTGGGGGCGGGAGGGCGGGGAATCTACAGTAATCGCGTCCAAGCGAGGGGGGGGGGGGGGGGGGTGCTGTTCATCACTGACAAATGGCGCAGTTAGAACAGGGGTGTGAGGAGGGAGAGGGGGGGACTCCGACCCAGGGAGGGAGACAGCATGGGCCTGTTAATGAATCGACGCTGCCAGGGTGTCAAGTCATTGGCAACCTTTCCAACCTAATGAGAGGCAGCCCTGGGAGGGTCGGGGTCGAGGGTCATTATGAGTAAGGGCCACCCGTTCAAACCTGTTGACAGAGGAGTCAAATGCTTCATCCTGCCGCCGCCAAATATTTCAGTCTGACAGCACCGAATACTTCACTGCGTTAGTGATAACCACTGCTCCCTCTCAGCAGCACATACTCTATCTAACAGAACGTAATACTATATTATGGCAGTACCGCATATTCCTGGCGGCCGTTACAACAAGTAGTTCAGTAGTAGTTTCAAATACTGCTCCAGAACGAATACTTCATCCCATCTGCAGGAAAGACCCTCCCGCCAATGCCAAAAACCCATTCTGTATGTGGCCAATGGCTCACCTCCTCGGTGCCGGATAGCCCACCTTGCAGCGACAAATGCCCCGGCCACCACCACCACTGGCAAATACCTCTTCCTGCCAGTGCCACACACTTCATCAAATACCCATTCACGAGCGGGCCAGCCCTCTCTGCCAGCACCAGGTGCCCCGAAGCGAAGTTCAGCCCTCCATCCTAACAGCAGCGAATCCTCCTCCTCAAAAGGTGCCAGACATCTGTCCCCGAAACTACTGAATTCTCTCACAACTGGACTGGAACCCACAAATCAGCACAGGCAAACAAAACATTAAAACCAGCCTCACCATGCTGGAGGCAGCGACTAGAAAAAAAGTGATGGGGTCATGGTTGGGATAGCCAGTATGGTAGAATGGGCCATCCAGTCTGAATGCACCTCTTCCAGAGCAACACACACTCCAGAGACGCTGCTGGCGCTCAATCCTCCTCTTGACAGTGCGAAACACCCCTGCCAAAGAGGCAGAGCGCCCAATGCCAGCCCCAGCTCCAAGATAGTATTTGCCCAATGCTTCTTATTAAAGAGAGCTCGTCTTTGGCACCAGCACATACGCGAAGTAAACGGCCCACCTGGCTGCTATTTGAATTATAAAATACAGCAATGACCAGGGTCCGCTCAGGTCTCCGGTGCACAGCACCAATGCACGCCACGCTGCTCAGAGCAGGGCTTCAAGTGAGCACCTGCAGAGGCCTCGAAAAGGGTCTCTATCGGGCTCTGTTTTGTGCCCTGGCAGTCCGTTTTTTTCCAGACTGCAGTGACAGCAGGCACATGGATGTGCGCGTGCTCCCACTGCTCACTTCTCACTGGTGGAGAAATTACGGCATGACCTCATGCCAGGTGAGCGATGTAAGGGAAGGGGATCCTTTAAAGAGAGTCATTTTCTCTCTGGATTTCCCTTCTCTTTTTGAAACTCGGGAGCAGCAACATTGTTGTGGTGTCACCAGGGCTTTAAGTGGAAGCCTTATCAATATTATATACACGCCATGGTTGCTGCTTACTTATCTTATGCAACTAAGAACCATTGACAAAGCCAATAGTCCTGACTTGTTGTAGGTATGATGTTACTTGTATCATATCTGGATGCAGTGACAGAAACAGCAAAATTCAAGTCGGGCAGCACACTACACCAATCACACATTTTTAGCTTACCTGTTTTTAAGCCACGCCCTTACTTACATTGGCCATGCCCCATTGAGATACCCTCGGTATTTTCATCAAACTTAAAACCCTACCTACGGGCACCAAAGGATACCAACATCGGCAAGTATTGCTTCATACCAGCCCTAACAATTCGCTCGGGAACACAAACTAACCCATACTGGATGTGGAACTAGTTTGCTGCTGGCCACCGCCTGTATCAGCGGCGAGCTTGCTATGCAATACTGATGTGGCTCTACAGGCCAAAGCTGTGGTCTTTAGAGCTGGGGATTAGGGTTCCAGTCTCGCCTCAACTTAACATCCGGTGATTGTGAGATAGCACTCGTCTACAAAAAAAAATGAAACGTCCTTGTGTCATGTAAATGGTGCTTATGTAAAGGTTAGCAATAGCTTCCGGTCGAATATTTGCTGTGTGAAATAGCATTCCTAAGGCCATATGTGACAAGCAGTTACCTCTGCCCACTGGTAGGTTACCAGCCTGTGCTAACAGCTGTCTCCTAGTATTGGCGCAAGGAGGACACCGCTGCAGTTATAATAGTAACTTGAAACCTCTCTGTTCCAGGCTGCTGTCTCTCTCCCATACTTTTTTATCCCAAGTATGTCATTGCACCCCCCCCCCCCCCCCGCAGTGCCCGATGAAGGATGATTCATTCTCTCCCTCACTTTCAGCCTCCACTCCTCAGGCTGCCGGGACTTCAAACATCCGCCAATTGGCTGCACAAGCTGAGTAGGAGAAGTGCATTCTGGGGTGAATTTAGGCACAACAATCAAATATCGTGTCTGGTGAGAAAGCTCTGCAAGAAAATCAGTCTGGGCGGGCTGTCTTTGGAGATGAAGCAAACACAAGGAGATGAGGGACGTATTGCTGACATTTTTCAGACACTCACCCCCAGTCACAGATCCGGGTTGAATCCATCATCATTCTGTATCTCACTTCACCAACTCAGTTCAAACCCAGCTGTATGCAAATCAGTCTTGACACTGTGCCTTCATGGGAACATTCCAGCCCGAACTGACAGGCCAAGTCTTCCCTGAACCGGAAACAAGCATCCTAGCACTGACTTCATGACATTGCTCCTGTTTTCCTGCCCATCAGCGCCACAACGTGCTGCACAACCCGCTATTTGCCTGTGCATGACTGCTGCAAGCACTGCTCTAGCGTAATACCAGGCTGGAGCGATACCTGGCCTTTTATCAGCCCCTCTCTGCCTACCCTTGAAGACACTGCACCTGCATTTTGCATCGAGAGATGGCCCGCCCAGGCGCGTGTGACACACTGAATCCTCTCTAGGCCCTGTGTGCCCACCAACTTAGCGGTGGCCCGGGAGGGCTTGCGGTCGTCTGCAGTCAGCAGACCTTGGGTACCGTGAACTTCCTCCATGCACTAGGTGGCGCAACAGTGGCTAGTGAAAGGTACAGAAGTCAGAAGAAGAATAAATACATCAAAGGGGAATAAGAAGGATCAAACAAGCATTGACATCAGTAAGGAGACCGTTGAATGGAAGGCTAGGTATAGGAGAGTAGGGTCTGCTTCCTATGGTAACCCCCACTTTTTGCTGTGTTTCACTGGTTTTTCGACTTTAGTATGGCTGTGGCCCTGCTAATCAGGTCCACAGCCTAGCTGTACTCTCTCTAAATTGATACCATGTACTTTAGGTACATCTCAGATTGGTTACTGGGTCACCCTTGTGAGCCCCTGTATTTGGTACCTTAGGTACCCAGGGCATAGGTACCCCAGAGGCCTACCAGGGGCTGAAGCATGTATTATGACACCCCTGGGCAGCCTTCCAAGATGACACCACCGGTCTGCACTTGCAGCCTGGGTAAGGTGGTGTAAGCACCTCTTACTTAGATATAGTATACCTATATCTACCTTTACATATAGACACATATTAACCTATAAGTCACTCCTATGGCAGGCCTTGACAATCCTGAAGGCAGAGTGCTTGGTTTTGTGTGAGAGGGTGCCCTAGCATGAGCCGTGCCCCTCTGCAGCTTTCGGAACCATCTCCTTATAGCTGTTCTATGATATAGCCATACCATATACTCTTAAGTGCATTATAATCCTCGCGGTTAATGCTAACTTTGGTTTGGCTTTATCAAAACATGTTGTGTAAGGTGTCAAACACTTTGGAATACTACCCCCCTGCCAGTTCTGGCGGCGAGGGTAGCATTCCACCCTTCTAGAGGGAGAAGACATGTACACACTGGGATACCCAGTTAAAGTTTAAAAGAGCCTCATCATCACAAAATGGATGCGGCTGCCACAGACACAAGTCTGCCCTCCTGCTGCTGGACGAATCACTGGCAGGGGAGGCCTGGACAGTAGGTTTCCTGTCCATGGAGGTGCTAGCACCTCCCCAGACAGGCTTTAATGTATTGGGGCAGGGGGGGGTTGCATTCAGTGAATGCTTTTCAGATACTACCCCCTCCCCAGGACGTCCCATAGGTGGGACCCTAGAGTTAGTCCAACCCCTAAACTTACTATAAGAGTAGGAGCCCAGTCCCTAGGACTTTAGATTACCCTGGACGAATCTCTGCAACATATATCTTGGACCTTCGACATTTCAATATCGACTGGAAGACGGACGAAATCTTCCTTGTGGTCAAGGAGTGACCACCTTGTTCAAACAGGCAACAAAAGCATCTTTGCTGGTCTGCATTGTTGAAGCTCCCGCCGGATCCCGAAGTCTCTGCGACACAGGACACAGACTTCCAGACATCTCCGACGCGGACCTGCGCTCCTAGCAAAGCGGAGATCTGTAGCGGACACGAGAGACGTGGGACCGAAACTCCTGGACATCCTGCATTTTTGCAACTGCACCTACTTCCCGAAGTTGTGCATTGGGATATTTGAAGCCCCTGCCCCAAGCACCTTTTTCACCGAAGCTCAGAGGCCTACATTCCACGACTGTTCCGTGGGTCCACTTTCTGCATTTCCGCTTTAGGCTCCTTCGCGATCTCTAGTCAGTTGGCTAGTGGGTCCCCACGAAGGACAATCTTTGATTTCTTGAGCTTTCCTGGTTGCTCCAGACGTGCTCTCACTCCTCTCCAAAGGAGGAGTCCCTCAGGCCTTGCTGGTCTGAACCGAAGCCAATCTCGACATCTTGCGTGGGTTGCTGCTGCCAAGGCTTGTTGGGTCCAATCCGGATTCTGACGATAGATTCTGATGCTGCAGCACTCGACATCCTTCGTGGGACAGCCCGAATTAAGCTCCTGGTCATCGTCGACATCTCCTGGTCCTCGTGGCTGAAGAGTCAAGTTTCACCTCTTTCACCTGAAATCACCCGACATCGGCTGGCATCTTTTTCTCGCCATCCTGGTCACTGGCTAGTGACCCAGACTCTGTCCCCTCTGCTTTCAGGTTCTTCATATCTCCAATCCACCCTTGGATCCACCCGGACACTTTCCTCTGGTCGCCTGCAGCATTTCTTCGCAGCTCTCCATTGGAATCAACGACGAAACTTGACACCAAAAGACACCTATGCACCCGGCTTCCCTGGGTGAGGTAACACGAGTACTCCGGTGCTCCCGTGGGTCTTGACTCTCGAAGTGTCCTTGTCTAAAAGGGTTCCATTGTAGTTCACCTCTAAGTGCCCTTAATCTTTAAAATTGTAACTAGTTCGTTCTCCATAGAAAGTCAATAGTGATCCGCGGATGAGTTTAACACTGCACGCGTTCCCCGTGGGTCTCCTGTGTCCCTACCTTGGGTAGTTCCTGGTCACCCCAGCGGTTCTACAGGACCTAGGCCTGCTTTCTAACCCTCACCTGGTTCTTTTACCGCTATTTTAGTATATGGTTTGTGAGGCCCCTAGAGCAAAACGTATACTGTGCAACTTATTGTATGCTAATTAAGTTCCTTGTATTGTACTTTTACTTCTGACCTCATAAACAGTCCAGAGGGGTTGTGTTTAGATTAAATACATATATATTTGATATATACCTTGTGTAGTGTGCTTTCATTTGATTATTCAAGAGACCGTTTCTGGTAAAACAAGTTGCTGATCTCGCCTCTAAGTCTTAGCCTGAAGGCTGCTCTCCGCAGCTACCACTAGGATAGCTTTCTAGAAGGTTGAATTTACAACCTACCATCAATAAGGGTCGTTTGGACTGGTGCAAGGTGCCCACTAGAATAGTGGACAGCATATGCCAGGCCAACTTCTCACATTAGGGAAGTAGAGCAAAATAACAATACACTGATAAAAGGAAACAGAGCAGTAAGGACAGAAGCCCCTTTGTCAAAGCCAGATGGCACTGTATTTTGCCAGCTAGTCCCACAGCACCCCCTTCATCAGAACAGCCTCCACAGCAGCTGCATTCCAGCGGAGCCCAACAAGGAGGATCGGCTACAAGCATCAGGCCAGCAACGCCACATGTTTCAAGCTTACTGCTAACCTCCACACCCTAGCTGTGGGCCTCAGGGCTACTCACCAAGGCAGATTAAGCCAACGCTGTGGCCCAGCAGGGACTGCAACTCTTTAGCAAACTTACTGACCAGGAAACCGCTTCGCCCCGTAGGGAGACCTGGTTTGGGAGTCTTAAGAATTACTTTATCGCAACCCCCGAGACTGATGGGGCCATCAAATACTCTCTCCTACTCCACTATGCAAGCAAAGCGATTTACAAACTCTTTGAGTACCTCCTGGACACCGGAACACCCGACGACTATGACGCTGCCGTCGGTGCACTTCAACCCACAACATAATCCAGACTTTGAACGCTTCAAGGTCCTCCAGGCTCATCAGTGTGAAGGAGAGTCAGTTGACGCAGTTTACGCAAGCTTGCCAGTCAAAGCATAGCAAATGACCAGCCCAAAGAGATATGGGTGCAGATTCAAGGGTGCTGGAACAAGACACTCAGAGGCCTCATCCAGAGGCAACCCAATATCAGCCTCAATGGCATTTAATTACGGCCAGGTCCCATGATCTATCTGTTGCCTGAGTCACCGAAATGTATGTAGCCATCACGCAACAGCCTGAGAAGACCCGCAGTGTACGTGGAATGCGCAGGGGCAATCCACATGAAAGGAAAGGTGAACAAGCCCAGGTTCAAACCACCCATTCACAAGGGCATTGCTGCAAGTACTGTGGCCAGGATGAGCACCCTCTTGGCGACTGCCCGGCGCAAGACTGCATGTGCTTGAACCGTGGTAAGCTGAACAACTTTCCCTCCCACCCGAACCGAGCCATACAGCAACTGAGTCTTGATGATCCTGAATCACAAGGGGGCCACCAAAGCGCTGTAGCACTACAAACATAGCCTCGAGGTCTCGTCACCCGAAGACGATGATGAAGAAGTCTTCCTCATCTCATTCACCAATGATATGAAACACCACCGGCGGCCAAAGCCGACGTACCTAGTTCAGATCGCCGGTTCCGATGTCAAAGCCCTAATCAAAACCTGTGCCTCAGTGAACAGCACCGGCGCCTCCGACCAAAACCACCATCATCACTGACCAACACCAACCTATGGCAGCCAGTCCCCACTGCTGTTAAAGGGACAGATGATAGTATAAATAAAGTCAGAAGATCAAGAGATAAAACTACCACGTTCCATTTGGTCAACAGAGAAGTGAACATCTTCAGCAGGAGCCACACAGCAGAAGATCTGAGCCTTGTGTCCTTCGCCCGTAATGTGAAGGGCTGCCAAGTTGATTTACTCTTGAATCAATGTTCTGAGCTCTTTAAGGGACGAGGGTGCCTGAAAGCTCCGCCAATCAAGATACATATTGACACTTCTGTCAAGCCAGTCACTCTTCCCCGCTGGTGTGTGCCTTTTCATCTGAAGCTGCTGGTTGTGAAGGAGCTAGAAAAACTGGAAAGCCACGGTGTCATCAAAAAGGTATTGGAACTGATGCCATGGGTATGCCCCATAGTTATAGCAGAGAAGCCGAAGCAACTGGGGAAGAAACATCTCTGCTTTGACATGCGCCTCCCCAATAAAGCAATCAAACAGGAGAGGTACATAACATCCACGATGGACAACATCACTGAGGACCTCAACGGGTCTCAAAGTTGGATCTCAATGCAAGATATCATCAAATGATCCTCTCCAAAGGAAGCAGATCCATCACCACATTTTTTACACACCTTGGGCTGTGCGGATACAAAAGACTGAATTTTTCTTATCTTTTCTGCAGCTGAGGTCTTTCAGGAGGTCATCAAGGAAACGTCGTCAGTCTTCAGGGGTGTCATGAATGTAAGTAATGACATCCTGATTTACTCTGCAACTGCGGAAGAACACCACAAACGTCTTCATGCCACGATGAAATGCCTGTGGAAGCATGGTGTCACCTTCCACAAGGAAAAGTTGTCTTTCTTCCAGAAATCTATTAAGTTCTTCGGCTACGTGTTTAATCAAGGAGGTGTGCAAGTTGATCCCAGGAAGTTACAGGCTATAAAATGTAAATTGATACTTGTATAGCGCACTACTCACCCGCAAGGGTCTCAAGGCGCTTGTACGAATACCGCTGTGGAACCCATCCTGGCTTTCCCTGTGAGGTGTCCACTCCTGGGCACCCCCAAGGTGGAGGCCAGGCATCCTTAGCGTTGTGGGGGGCCGTTGTGGAGATTAAGCAAGTTATTGCCCAGAGTTGCAGAGTGGGACTCCATGATTGGAATAGGCACCGAGGCGAGAATTATCAGGTACGTGGAATTTTGAGCCCAAGACCCGCCAAGGCAGGGAATTGAACCCTGGTCCCGGGCTAGACCTCTGCATCAGGGTCTGCCGCTCTAACCATTGAGCCACACTTCTCCACTCACATACTCCACATACAACAGGCTCCTGCCCCAGTGATAGTTTCAGAAGTCTGCAGTTTCTGGGCATGGCCACCTATTGCGGGAGGTTTAATCCTAACTTTGCTACCATACTGAGCCACTGAGAGCCCTGACCAAGACGGACGTCCCCTGGAGGTGGGGCTTGAAGTTAGAATACGCATTCCAGCCTGCATACACGGCCCTACTGAGTAAGACCACGATGGCCTACTTCGACCCTGGGAAACAGACCTAACGCTTAGTTGATGCCACCCCGGTAGGCCTGGGAGCATCTAGGAGGCACAACCTGGGAGATGAGCTCCACTGGCCTTTGCCAGCAAAGCACTGATGCCTACAGAGACAAGATACTCTCAGAGAGAGGCACTGGCCATCAAGTGGGCGTACAGGAACTTCTAACTGTATCTCTGCGTAAGATCGTTCAGAGTTATCACTGACCACCAGCCACTTGTCCCCTTGTTATGTGGAACTGCCCCGCACCTCAGCCTCAGACAGAACACTGGGCATCCAGCTGCAACAAGACCACATGGAGGTTGTATAATTGACAGCGGTCCAAGAACCCAGCAGATTTTCTCTCTCGCCATCTGCCTCTCCCCACAGATGGGAAAGAGGGCAGTACCACAGCTACCAAGGTGTACATCAGTATGGTCTCTCATGGTGACTATCCACAGGTGCTCAACCGTCAGGAAATCCGAGAGGGCACTGCAGCAGCCTCCATCCTGGCAATAGTAAATGTGTACCCTACAGAGCCGTTCTTATACGATGCCGACGAGTGGCAAGGCCTGGAGAAGATGAAACTCACGAAGATATGGAGGTGATGAGAGCTGAGTGCCACCACAGACTGTCTTTTCCTAAGAAGGCAGCGCCTGGTGAGTCAAGAGAGGCAACAACACCAAGTGACTGAACTACCTCACAGTGAACACCGATGAACAGCAAAAATGAAGTTTTGGGTGAGGGAAAAGGTCTGGTTTCCTGGCCTAGAGGCAGCTGTCTACAAACGGGTAATGCTACCCTCCATGCCAGCTCACCAGCACCCAAAACGCACCCGCACCTATCATGACTGAAGAACTTTGCATTGCACCATGGGTCAGAGTAAGCCTCAACTTTCATGCTATATAATAAACTGGCGGGACCGCTCCTGGTCTTCCGGCCCCGTCTGCAAGTCTACCCCCACGGGACCCGCTTCAGCCCCAAACTGTGAAAATAGAATTTCGACCCCGACAATCATAAAAAATGCAGCATTTTTTTCTTAATTCCTATTAGTAGGTTCACACACAATCCCATACCTCGCGATATCTTACAAGTTTTCTCATGTAAAATAAAAGTTTATTTCCATTATGGAAAACTGCCCAAAGGTAAACTTTGATTTTGATGCGAACATTGACTGGAGAATGGAGAATTACAGGGAATACACAATTTGGAACCCTTCACGGCATGTATTTGCGGAGCATAGAGAAATGCGCAAACAAACAAATAGAAATTTACAGCATGTCACCCTGGAAGATTCGAAAGGGCGGGGAAAGCCGGCAGCATAAGCTTAGAAAATATTGTTTAGTAGTTAGAGGGACTCATGCAGCAACCGCTCCCTGGGTTGATAAAATCATTAGGTATTCGTGCTCAACACAGTCGGCCAAAGACAGCGAACGTGCAGAAGGAAAAAAAAAGGATAGTAAATCTGGAGAGCACGCAGCGTCTGCGCGGCGAGCAGAACTACAAAGCAACGCAACAACACACCACACCTGAGCATTCCACACCGCACGTCAGTCACCAAACCGCATTTATCACCGAGCAGCGCACCACCCATGAGGCATACCACACACACAACACAATCCAAAGTACTGCACGCCGCACCACGCAGCGCACCACCCATGAGGCATACCACACACACAACACAATCCAAAGTACTCCACGCCGCAACACGCAGCGCACCACCCATGAGGCATACCACACACACAACACACTCCAAAGTACTGCACGCCGCACCACGCAGCGCACGCTACTGATCTCCGAGCCTCGCGCCAGCACGCAGCTCAGGACCAGCCGCGTCTCCCGCCTTACCTTCGAAATCAGACAGGATCCCCTCCAGGTGGTCGCTCACGGACAGTTCCATTCTGCCGCCGGGGGAGGGGGCACTCTTGCACCCCTCCGCCCTGGACTGACTGGCACCCCTTCGCCCCACAACTGTACGCTTCTGCTTACAATTCCAGATTGGGGAAGCGCCGGGTGATATCAGCGGTCCAAGGCATGTACTGGGAAAAATAGAGGGGGTGGCTCTGTGGGTGCAGCGTCTACTTGACGGGGGCCTCTCCAGGCAGAGAAACTTCTGAGCTCACCCTTGCCTCTGTCCCGGCCGGGCTGTATGTATGAGGGGGAGAAGGGGGGCTTGAATGTAAGGGGAGAGGGCTGCTCCCAGGAGGAGGAGGGAGAGACAGCTGGCCTCAGCCCCCGGCTCCACCCCGTGGGCTACAGGGGGCGGGAGGGGCTCGGGTCTCACTTTGCCACTTCCAGGAGGGAGGGGCGGAGGGACAAGGTGTGTAAGTTGGAGAGGTGTGTATGTTGGTAGGGGTACCAGGAGAGAGCTGTGAGTGAGAGGGGTGTTCTGCAAGGAGAGGGTTATGTAAGCAACAGAGCGGGGTGCATGTTGGGGGGCGGACTGGCCGTAGCGGGCATCGGGCATTTCCCTGGGAGACTGGAAGGGTGGGGGCCGATTTGCAGTGGTGGGTGTCGATTTTTTTTTTATTACTGGCGGCCAGTTTTGCAGCGGTGCTGCTATATTGCCCCCCCTAAGTAAAGCAGCAGGAGGGCTGGTTTACAACATTGTCGTTCTGCTTTGGGCTCCCACTCCTGCCCGGCTTTGCATTTGCTGTGCTTGGACACGAGAGGTGCAAGGAGGGAGTGTGGAAGAGGGTGTAAACGGGTGTAAGGAGGGAGTGTGGACGAGGGTGTGAACGGGGTGCAAGGAGGGAGTGTGGAAGAGGGTGTGAACGGGGTGCAAGGAGGGAGTGTGGAAGAGGGTGTGAACGGGGTGCAAGGAGGGAGTGTGGAAGAGGGTGTGACCGGGTGCAAGGAGGGAGTGTGGAAGAGGGTGTGAACGGGGTGCAAGGAGGGAGTGTGGAAGAGGGTGTGAACGGGGTGCAAGGAGGGAGTGTGGAAGAGGGTGTGAACGGGGTGCAAGGAGGGAGTGTGGAAGAGGGTGTGAACGGGGTGCAAGGAGGGAGTGTGGAAGAGGGTGTGAAAGTGGTGAGAGGAGGATGTGTGGAAGAGGGTGTGAACGGGGTGCAAGGAGGGAGTGTGGAAGAGGGTGTGAAAGTGGTGAGAGGAGGATGTGTGGAAGAGGGTGTGAACGGGGTGCAAGGAGGGAGTGTGGAAGAGGGTGTGAACGGGGTGCAAGGAGGGAGTGTGGAAGAGGGTGTGAACGTGGTGCAAGGAGGGTGTGTGGAAGAGGGTGTGAACGTGGTGCACGGAGGGTGTGTGGAAGAGGGTGTGAACGTGGTGAGAGGAGGGTGCGTGGAAGAGGGTGTGAACGGGGTGCAAGGAGGGAGTGTGGAAGAGGGTGTGAACGGGGTGCAAGGAGGGAGTGTGGAAAAGGGTGTGAACGCGGTGCAAGGAGGGAGTGTGGAAGAGGGTGTGAACGGGGTGCAAGGAGGGAGTGTGGAAGAGGGTGTGAACGTGGGGCAAGGAGGGAGTGTGGAAGAGGGTGTGAACGGGGTGCAAGGAGGGAGTGTGGAAAAGGGTGTGAACGCGGTGCAAGGAGGGAGTGTGGAAGAGGGTGTGAACGCGGTGCAAGGAGGGAGTGTGGAAGAGGGTGTGAACAGTGTGCAACGAGGGAGTGTGGAAGAGGGTGTGAACGGCGTGCAAGGAGGGAGTGTGGAAGAGGGTGTGAACGGGGTGCAAGGAGGGAGTGTGGAAGAGGGTGTGAACGGGGTGCAAGGAGGGAGTGTGGAAGAGGATGTGAACGCGGTGCAAGGAGGGAGTGTGGAAGAGGGTGTGAACGCGGTGCAAGGAGGGAGTGTGGAAGAGGGTGTGATCGGGGTGCAAGGAGGGAGTGTGGAAGAGGGTGTGAACGGGGTGCAAGGAGGGAGTGTGGAAGAGGGTGTGAACGAGGGTGTGAACGTGGTGCAAGGAGGGTGTGTGGAAGAGGGTGTGAACGTGGTGCACGGAGGGTGCGTGGAAGAGGGTGTGAACGGGGTGCAAGGAGGGAGTGTGGAAGAGGGTGTGAACGGGGTGCAAGGAGGGAGTGTGGAAAAGGGTGTGAACGCGGTGCAAGGAGGGAGTGTGGAAGAGGGTGTGAACGGGGTGCAAGGAGGGAGTGTGGAAGAGGGTGTGAACGTGGGGCAAGGAGGGAGTGTGGAAGAGGGTGTGAACGCGGTGCAAGGAGGGAGTGTGGAAGAGGGTGTGAACGGCGTGCAACGAGGGAGTGTGGAAGAGGGTGTGAACGGCGTGCAAGGAGGGAGTGTGGAAGAGGGTGTGAACGGGGTGCAAGGAGGGAGTGTGGAAGAGGGTGTGAACGGGGTGCAAGGAGGGAGTGTGGAAGAGGGTGTGAACGGGGTGCAAGGAGGGAGTGTGGAAGAGGGTGTGAACGCGGTGCAAGGAGGGAGTGTGGAAGAGGGTGTGATCGGGGTGCAAGGAGGGAGTGTGGAAGAGGGTGTGAACGGGGTGCAAGGAGGGAGTGTGGAAGAGGGTGTGAACGTGGTGCAAGGAGGGTGTGTGGAAGAGGGTGTGAACGTGGTGCACGGAGGGTGTGTGGAAGAGGGTGTGAACGTGGTGAGAGGAGGGTGCGTGGAAGAGGGTGTGAACGGGGTGCAAGGAGGGAGTGTGGAAGAGGGTGTGAACGGGGTGCAAGGAGGGAGTGTGGAAAAGGGTGTGAACGCGGTGCAAGGAGGGAGTGTGGAAGAGGGTGTGAACGGGGTGCAAGGAGGGAGTGTGGAAGAGGGTGTGAACGTGGGGCAAGGAGGGAGTGTGGAAGAGGGTGTGAACGTGGTGCAAGGAGGGAGTGTGGAAGAGGGTGTGAACGGGGTGCAAGGAGGGAGTGTGGAAGAGGGTATGAACGGGGTGCAAGGAGGGAGTGTGGAAGAGGGTGTGAACGCGGTGCAAGGAGGGAGTGTGGAAGAGGGTGTGATCGGGGTGCAAGGAGGGAGTGTGGAAGAGGGTGTGAATGGAGAAGAGTGGTGCTAGGAGGAGAGAGGATCAAGGGAGAGAGGGGCTGTGAGGGAGAGGGTTTAAGACGCGGGTTATCGGATGAAGAGAACTGTGCAAGGGCACAGGTGTTGTACAGTACGGGGGAATATGGTGTAAGGTAGAGGAATGGCCAGGAACTTTGAATGGGGTGGAAGCAAGATACGGTTAGGAATTGTAACGAAGAAGAGCAGGTGATGAAAAGAACATCGGTAAGAATGGGGCCAACCACCACGAAAGTCCTGAACGCAGTTGCAACGACTAGAGAGGCCCAGCAAGCCACACAGTTTCTGCCTGCTTCTTAATGCTAGAAGCGCATCAGTAAATATGGCGACAGTCACATCAGGAAAAGTGTCTCAATTGCTTCTTTCTCTCAGGTGCTGCATTCTCTGACGGGTAGTATGTCAGTCCTTGGGCATGACTGCATGGAAGTGGGGGTCTCTAATGTGGGCTAATTACTGACTGCTGGATTGTAGATGAAGAAAGGTGTGTGAATGTAGCGTGGTTTTTGTGGGAAGTGTTTTAGTGTATGTCAGTCAGTCAGTCAGTCAAACCACTTTATTCGATTACTTACAATCATACAAAGTAAAAACATACATTAAAAATCACAATTATTTACATCAGGAAGGCACCATGTTTAAAAAAGTCAAAAATATCATCCTATATTATAAAATTCCCCAGGGTCTCAAGATGAATAAAAATAGACATAAATCTCATATGTTACAGCTCAAAAATAATTCATACCGTAATAGCATTAGGAAATCTTTTTTTTCTCAACCGCAATGTTAAAAATGGTTTAAACCCAGATCAGTTGACTGGGGGTGAGTGTTTGTATTGTCAACGCTCCGTCCATCACCACCTTTGGTTTTTCTTTGTTCGCCCTAAGTTGGCAGGGTATGCTCAGACGTGAGTCCCTTGCTCACTTTGCCACTGGAGTCAAGCAAGCCCGGCTGAAGACGGCTGTAATGCCAGAAACCGGTCCTGGGAAGCTTGATTCCGGTCCAGGGAAGACATGGCTTGGCAGTTCGGGCTGGACTGTTCCCATGAGGCACAGGGTCAGACTGATTTGCATATGGCCATGTCTGAACTGGGGTGGCGGAGTGAGCTAAAGAACGGTGATGGATTAAACCCAGATCAGTTGACTGGGGGTGAGTGTTTGTATTGTCTACGCTCCGTCCATCACCACCTTTGGTTTTTCTATGTTAAAAATGGACCATACATCATCTAACATTTGGAGATATAGTAAAGCTGGTCTAACTTGTTGAAAACCCTTTCCTCTCGAGAGGAACCAAAAACCGCCTCCAAATGGAATCATAAAAACCACAGAACATAATAAAATGCAATGTTTCTTGTGGAGAACACTCATCACATTGACACACAACTATCTCTTCAGGTTTACACCAGCCAGAGAGGTTCCCCAACGAAAAATGGATTAAATTAATGCGGAAGCTCGTCAACAGCCAGCGATGATATGGTTTGGTCACAATTCTTAAATAAGGTTCAATAAAAGGGGAGGAATTTAATCAATAGTGTGCCCTAACCAGAGGTTTTTGTAACTCTAACTCCTCCCTCTCCAACATTTGTATATTCGAAAACTGTGATCTTACCCATTTTACATCTTCCTTTACAATCCCATCTGGGTTGTTATAGATATCAATCCGCCCCAGTTTGTTGAGCATATATTTAATGTATGACAGCCATGGAATTCTCATAGCCTCGTCTAAGGCAATACAATCCCTTAGAATTTGGTGATTCAATGTTATCTCGGGATTGGGCCAAGTTTTAATCCAACAAACCAGGGGGGCCAATCTCAGCTGGTCAGTCACATAACCCAGGCCTAATTCCTGGTGATTGGAAAAAGTTGGGGTAGATTGGGGGTGTTTTAGTGTATGGATTAGAGAAGCTGTTCAGACGGTGTAGCTGTATAAATGTTGCTGCATTTATGCATGAAGTGGCGCAAAGGAGAGAGATAAAGAGTATGAGGTTGCCCTGATCATCCTTAGGAGATCAATTCCAGTTTCTGGTGGGTATGATGTTAACTTCTATTTTGTCCACACTCTCCTAAGGAAGGTAACTGGGGTTGCCTGCTGGCTGTGTCATCATCTTGATAAAAGCCAAGTCTTCACTGCTTTCTTGAATTGTGGTCGTGGATATTTCTATTTTTTGCCTGGTGAGAGTTCTAGAATTTTGCTGCCTGTATAGGAGAGATTCTGCTGATTAATTTCTATGGGGGAGGGGGTCTCCATGGAGGTGCATTCTGAAGTGGAGGGTTCTCTTAAGTGAAACGTTTTTCTTAGATGAAGGATATGTCCTTGAAATAGACTGTGCTGTGGATGCAACAGAAAATCTTGTTGGTCGACCATTTGGTAGTGTGTAGCTACATAAGCCCTTGAAAGTTCGGCGGGATCTAGTCGTGTAGATGGAGTAGTAGTTGTCTTGCTAACGAAGTTTAGGCTCTGTGGTATTCAGAGCAGAAACAGCAGGGCCCACTTATAGACAGTTTCTCTCCTCCTCTATTTGACACAATTGCTTGAGACACATGTGGCTCAGCTATTCTGCAGAGGCATTGATTCTCTCAGTAGTAGATGACATGTGAGAGGAAGTAGATCAAGGCAAAAGCCCTAATCCTCCTCGATCTGTCAGCATCTTTTGACACAGTCAGCCATTACCTCTTGGCTGACCGTGTCAGGACTGCAGGACTCTAGGACTCAGCAATCAACTGGGTCATCTCCTTTCTCATGGACAGATCTCGGTCAGTAAGACTTTCCCCTTCCAATCCTCCTAAAGTCCAATTGAACTGTGGGGTTCCACAAGCCTCTTCTCTCTCCCCTCATCTTTTTAAAGTATACACCCACCCCGTGGTCCACTCTCTCAAAAACATGAAAATTAACATTTTTAATTATGCTGATGACATGCAACTCCTCTTCACAATTGAGAGCACTCTAAATTTTGAGCTGCATTTCCAAGCCACCATGCTGTTCATCCGGGATTGGATGAACAGGAACCATTTGAAAGGAAACTCTACCCGAGATAGTAGTCACAAAAAATAAGCCCAACCTTTGGAGTCCTTCCTTCTGGCCCAATGAGTTGGGTCCTCCTCCCTCCCCAAAGCAGTCAGTAGAAAGTCTTGGTTTTACAATTGACAAGGATCAATCTCTGGAACCACAACTTGGCTCAGTGATATCCTACTGCTTTTTACAACTTTGCAGAACTAAGAAGATCAAGAAATCTCTCTTTAACACCAACTTGGTCCAGGTCATAATAGTTTTGGGCATGTCGAGAATTGAGTACGCCCACTCTTTTTACGTGGGTCTCCCTAAACATCTTATGGTTAGGCCTCAGTTGGTCCAAAACCAGGCTGCTCGGCTGATCTACCAGCTTCCAAAACGTTGCCCTATCTCTAAAGTTCAACATTCAAAACATGTTAGACTGTTTTCAAAGCCTTGCACATGAAAAGTCCAGCATTTAATAAATCTCGGCTCCACAAGTACTCCCCCACCAGAGATCTCAGATTCACCCATTTGCACCTGTTAGTGATCCCCCCCAATTTAAGAGGTTTAGGATAGATTGTCAGGTTTTTACTCACTGCTCATAGTGTCTGGAAATACCTGCCCCTGGAACTCAGGACCACCATTAACTATAGGAAGTTTAGACAGATGCTGAAGACTTGGTTCTTAAAGCAAGCCTATTAAGTTTTCTAAGCGGTGCTGAGACAGTTACCAAGTGACCATTGGCGTATGTGTGTTATACACGCTAAAGTAACATAACATAACAAACCTTAGCTAGAAACAATATACATGTTTCAGTATGATGCTTTTTGGATTGTAAAATTGTTTATGGCTCTTTTCATCACTGGAATGTGGGCTTCACAGGCACCATTTGACGTAGAGTAGTAAGGCGTTGAGGACAGAGTGAAAGATGTTTTCAGTGGTTGCATGCACTAAGGATGGTTATTCAAGGGGCTACTGCTGTTCGTATCAAAGTAACCACCTCTAAAATCTTTAGGAAAACAAAGGTTCTGTTTTTTTGCTCACTCCATTAATCATTTGAGATTTGCACCAACCAAATTATTTGTTTCTCTGAATATAAACTCTGCACAGGGCCCTCTAGACCAAGCCCCTGTGTTGCAATAATTGTGACTTTCAAGGCCACGCTTTGTGGACATGTTCAGTAGATATCTGTGAGAACGTGCCATCTTTCTTGCCTTGGTATGCCCTCACTTTTTTCTGAACTGCTGATGTACTTTGACTGAGTGTGCCCTGGGTCCCTACCAATCAGGTACCCAGGGCCTGTGTTCCTTCCCTACAAAGAAAAGCTATGCTGAAACAAAATACCCAATTGGCATCTCTGGCCCCTGTCAGCCCCTAGTAAATGGTACCCTAGGTACCCAGGGCATGGTGACCAGAGAAGACCCTTAAGGGCTGCAGCATTTATTGTGCCACCCTTAGGGGCCCTGTACCCTGGCACCCACACACTGCCTTTGCAGGCTGAGTGCCTAAGTACAAAACTAAAGCAAGAGTCGACATGGCACACATCCATGTGTGCCATGCCCACAGAACCCACTGCCCTGCCATACTTCAGTCACCCCTCTAGCTGGGTGCCCTATGCCAGAGGTGAGGGCCCAGGTGCATGAGCCCTGTGCCACTACAGAACCCAGGGCCATTCATGGGCACTGTAAGTGCAGTGTTGCCATTTAAGAGTATATGGTGCTGGGAGGTTGTCATTCACGATCTCCACAGCACCATAATGGCTTCACTGAAGACTGACACATTTGGTGCCAAACTTCTCAGCACATTAAACCCGCACTGATGCCAGTGTGGGGTTTAATGTAAAATGCACGAGAGGGCATCTTAGAGATGCCCTCCAAAACCCAAACCTACAATCCACGTCTGGGCTGAGTGGCTGCAGAGGCTGCTACACAGCAGACATGTTGCTGGACCCCTGGCTGGAGAGCCCCTCGCTCTCCTGGGTCTGCAACAAAGCACATCCTGGGCGAGGTGCTATGTCTCCTCCCCCAGGATGGACAGGGAGAAGCTTCAAAGGCATACCGCCTCTGAGAGCTTCTCCAGACCAATTGCTGTACCCAGCAACCAGCCCCCTACCAGTCCTACCCCCACTCTGGCGGGAAGATTGGCGGGAAAAACTACGTCAGGAAGGGGGATGTGCCAACCTGTGCCAAGTCCACCCCTCAGGTGTAGGAGGCGAGGTGAAGCACGACCCCGGGCTCCAGCCATCTTGTAGATGGGGAGTCCTGCCCAATCCCAGCTAGGCTCCTGTCCCCTCCCACAGGAGAGGAGCAGGCTAGGGGGTGTACTCACCCCAGGACAGGGACCCATTGGTCCCTCCCCTTGCCCTACCTGTAACGCCCCTAAATTTAGTATTTAGGGGCTCCCTGAACCAACCTTCCTCAGATCCCAATATCAAAAAGAAGATCAAGAAGAAGAAGACCCGCCGTGCAGCTGCTAACAACAGGACGACAACAACTGACTTGGCCCAAGCCATACCGGCCTGTTGATCCTGGAACCTGCTCCTGCCTAAACCCGGCGACCTCCGCGGACAGCAACCTTGGGACACCCAGAGGACCTGCCTGCACATCAGAACGGATCTCCACGGTCAATTTCTACTTGCTAATCTAAGAGCTGGAACAATCCCGTGGGGCCTGCAGATAAAAAACGTACCCGTCATTTTTACCGACGACCCAGTTTATAAGAAGGGGTTCAGCTGCATTAGCACTAAATGCAGTAGGGACCTCATGGTCCACACAGTGGAGACAGCACACAGAATCTGCCAGAAAGAGATAGAAGAAATTGAGGAACAACTGCAGAACATAAAAGATAACCATACGGAAACGGAAGCAAAATTACTCCTAGAAAAAATTGAGAAGGAAATAACAACATTCAAGGATAACACTATTAATTTCAAAACATCGAAATTTGAAAAGGATAAAAAAACCTTCAACCTAGAAACGGTTTATCCGTATCTTAAAGAAGATTTTTACACTCGTTCCGAATCCACTAGGTACCTCAACACCTTTCAAGGTAGATCTAAAAAAAGATTTCTTACTTTTTCTGATACCTCTTCTTCAGAGACATCTACGGAATCAGACCCAGGGGAAGGAACATCCAATAGAAACCAACAGAAACGTCCTTTTTTAGGGCAAGGCCAACAGCAACAGCGGGCCAAATTCAAACAACCCCAATGGGAAATGTCCACACGGAAGCGGAACTACAAGTCGTAAAAAAGAATTCCTCCATTATTAACATCTCAACTAAAACTTTGACTAAAGCGGAGGAAGAACTGCTTCAATTAGGCCTTTCATTCGTACCTGACACACGTATTGACTTCACCAAAGTGAAATTAGAAATAATTGAATTTTTCAGAAAGATCCGGCTCAGATGGTTCTTTAGAGACTCTACGAACCAGCCACAGATGGAGGCTTCCGGCCTGAGAAATAAATCATCCTTTTGTCCCCCTAACAACAATATGGATAAAAATATAATTACTTTCGAGCAAAAAGTGCTGTCATCACTGAACGTGTTGGAAAAGAAGAGACAATTCATACCAACAAATCTGTCAAACGAACAAAGACAAGCCATTGCCGCATTGAGAAGCCAGCCAGAGGCAGTCATTCGACCGGTGGACAAAGGAGGGGCTGTGGTCCTGTGGTCCAAAGATCTGTACAGGGCCGAAGGAAGAAGCCATGTGTATAATCCAAACTGGTATCGACGTATCACACAGGATCCCACGGCTGAGATCACCCACGAAATTTCACGGATGGTGAAAGAGGCCACAGACATTGGAATTCTAGGTCCAAAAGAAGCAGAATACTTAGTCAAACGATTCCCTCGAACTCCACACTTGTACTTCCTTCCTAAAGTGCACAAAGACCCCAACACACCACCAGGACGACCGATAGTATCGGGGTGCGACTCAGTGTTGGAGCCCATTTCTAAGTTTGTGGATGTGTTTCTGAAGGAATTTGTCACAGAGGTTAAGTCGTATCTGCGTGACACCATGGATTTTATAAATAAGGTAGAAGGACTTCAATTTGACTCGAGTACACAACTTCTAGTTACAATGGACGTTTCGTCGCTTTACACTCAAATTCCCCAGCAAGATGGAGTTGATGTGATTGAAATGTATCTAGATTCCAGACCCCGTCCACATAGAGTCCCGACCGAGTTGATTGTGAATTTAGCAGCTCTAGCCCTAAAAAAGAACTTCTTTGTGTTTGAAGATTAAATGTTCCTACAAATCAAGGGATCAGCGATGGGCTGCCCCTTCGCACCTGAAATGGCTATACTGTTTATGGCCCAGTATGAGGAGAAGTACGTGTATAACAACAATCCGTACAGAGCCCATATTGGGCAATGGCTGAGGTATATAGACGATGTGTGGTGTATCTGGAATGGTACACCACAATCCCTGGAAGAATTCCACGAGTGGCTCAACAACCGAAGTCCAGATATCAAATTCAGCTTGACGTATGATTGCAAAACCATGCCATTCCTGGACGTCGAGATCAAGTCTACGTCCGAAGGTCTCAAGTCAACTCTGTTCAAGAAAAAAACGGGCAAAAACAATTGCCTTCACTATAAAAGTTATCATCCTAAAAGTTTGAGAAACAACTTACCCTACGGACAGTACCTGAGGGTCAGAAGGAATTGTTCTTCAACAGAAGACTTTGTGATACATGGTGAAGCTCTGACGAACAAGCTGAAGGAGAGAGGATACCCAGCCAAACTGCTCAAACACTCGATGAAAAGAGCCAGATGGACTCCTCGAGAACATCTCTTGCAGAAGAGGGACAAACCGAAATTGGACAGGATGGTGTGTGTCTCCACGTTTGGACCACACACCAATCAGGTGCAGAAGATCATACGTAACAACTGGCACCTCGTTGAAGAAATCATCCCTGAGATTGGCCAACCATTGTTTGCGTTGAAAAAAAACCGGAGTATTGGACAACAAATTGCTCCGACTAGAGGCATTACGAAAAAGGAAACACAAAGTACACTCTTCAATATGGGACCAGTGAAAGGACACCACAAGTGTGGTACATGTTCGGTATGCAGCCTCACGATTGAAGGCACCCACTTCACGGACGGTAAAAAACATTGGCGGCATGAAGACTTTACGAACTGTAAGACAAAATATGTAATATATGCCATCACATGCCCCTGCGGTAAAGTCTATATTGGAAAAACCACCCAAGAAGTGCGCCAACGCATTATCCAACATAGATCCAGGATAAATAACAAAGTACTAACGGCACCACTGGTGTCCCATTTTATGAAGAAGGCACACTCGGTCAATGACCTCAAATGGACAATTCTAGCAAGTATAAAAAATACTCCTGGAGCGGGTGGAGACCCAGATGTACGATTGGCACAAAAAGAGGCCTACCTCATCTTGAAGTTCAACACTGCCATGGACGGATTGAACGATCTTAATGAATTTAGTAACCTGTAACTATCTGCATGCCTGCCACGTTAACCTGTTGTCGCAAGTTGCTGCTCGTGTGACGATGTGACACCACATCTTTATGTGGTTTAGTCAAAAGAATTCTCTGTCGCCAGATATATGTGCTAACAGGTCCATCCTTGCCCCCAACAAATGCCTCTCTGTACATTTTAAAAAAAACTCCTTGTCACTTGTGAGAGAAGACATGAGAACTACGTCTCCCAGGATACACCGCGCTGAGCACGGGCTTAAATACCATTAGACACGCCCCTTTCAGTCAATAGCGGTTTGTTCACACGGAGTTGGGTGCCGGAATTTAACTCTTCTGAATCGTCACAGAGAAGTAAGGTTATATGTATTGCTGATGCAGTTTATACTAAGAAAGCGGAATCTGACGCTTTATTAAAACGCTCGTCTTGTGTCTCAACAGCGCACAAGTCCAGGCGGCGGCCGCCGCTTGAACAAGCGTCCATGAAAGGGACTCATGCCCGTATAACGAAGGTAGGATCCTATATGGTATAAACCCCATGTACCACTCCTATACACTCAATGAGGTTTATTAACAGGTATCCCTCGTTTTTTTAGCTTTCCTGATCTGCATATTGCATAACCGACGCGTGTCGGCACCCCTCCCAGTGATCGTCTTTGGCGCACCACTGAGGTATGTTTTGGACGTTGTAGTCCACTCGCTAAATATGAGAGGCATTGTGGAGGCATGACCCTAATATGGATCTCTGTACCTTTGTTCGATTACAGGGAGTGATCCAAACCCCCAGCCAATAAGGTACCTTTTGAAATTTTAAGTGTGTGAGTCTCCGCGAGAAGCATATACCGATTAGCCCTTCTCTGATATAGTTTTTGTAATTATTTTATACTGACAACGACCCCCCAATCCATGTCCTGAGGAGAACCCGCCAAACACACTGGGGTTCGAAACGCGTCGACGTCCTTCCCTGCAAGATACCAATGTTTTAAGGCTCGATAGGAATGTAATTAATACATGTGCAAACTGTAGAATTGCCTCCTTGTAATTCCTATTCGTTATAGCACTTGGTGATAAAATGCACTGTGTATCTTTCTGCAGATGATAAACAAGCAGGCCAGTATTCCATTCTGTTAGACCACTTGTTTGTTCCATATCCAGGATTGGTGCCTCATAGATCACTCATTTCGAGGCATTGTATAGTTGTCTATGAAACATATATTGTTTTGCATTTCACTGGTTGAAACCCCCATTGATTTGTATTGTTGTTTTCATTTATGGAATGTATTGTTGGTAAAACTCGTTAAATGTTTTGTTGTGTCTTTTGACGCTATAAAGAAAACTTTTTTCTAATCTTTTTATAAAATAAAAAAGTAATTCCAGACACATGTCTGTTTAACCTGGTAATTCATTGTACTAGGTGCTGCATTAGTATCCAAACTCAAGCTGTCCGGCCACTTTGTTTGTTTACTTTATTGAGAGTGGTCCAGGCCGGATAGTGACCGGACCCAAGCCTTCCCAGTCCCTTGTGCAGCTGCTAACAACAGGACGACAACAACTGACTTGGCCCAAGCCATACCGGCCTGTTGATCCTGGAACCTGCTCCTGCCTAAACCCGGCGACCTCCGCGGACAGCAACCTTGGGACACCCAGAGGACCTGCCTGCCTTGACCCTCTCGACGAATGGGACTCCCATCAGCAGAGGCTCTGCTGCCACAACCCACCTGGTGCTCTGGACCAGCCCACTCTGCACCAACCGAACCCGGGCCGGGCCAACCCGAACCAAGACCACGAGGACGTCCCCCCGGCGACTGGGACCCAAAGTCCAGTGCCCAAAGACCCTCCTCGACGAACCAGCCGACGCCTGCAGACTCAGAACCAGGGGCAACCCCGACCGCGACCAGCCGAGGGTAAGCTTTTCCGACCCCCAAAGACACCCCTGTGCCCCGCGGCCCCCTGTGCCACCCTTTGGGGTACCCACCTGTGCTCCCACATCCCAGCTTACCTCTCGAAGTGCTGGTCGTCCCTGGAGAGTCACCGTCCCCGAGCCTGCAGCCTTTGTTCCTTTTTCAAGATCCTCATTGGATAAAATTGAGCGCCCGACGGCTCAAAAGCACCCTGCACCCAGCCGCCCGAGTGCCGCTGGCTGTGACCTCTTTGTCCTATCCTACTTCCCCCCTTGCCCTGAGCAAGTGACCAGGAGCCCAGCTCCCAGAGCCGCGTGGCCTGCTCGCCAGCAGCCACCAACCAAAGGCCCCCTTTCCCTCATTGGATAACATTGGGCCTACCTACCTTTGCACCCGGCCGCCCCTGCGCCGCTGGGACTGAACTAACTATACTCACCTGACCCTGGGGGACCCCTGAGTCTATGCCCAGAACCCTAACTTCACCAACCAAGTACTCACCTGGAAACCGGTAATTCACTTACCTGCCCTTGAGTAACATTGACCCATTTTTTACTCGAACGTTTTCTGTGTGAAGTTTTGAAAACTGAAAATATTCCTATATAATCAGCCGAAGTCCGAATTCGAAAATACTCACCTGGGATCAGGAGAGAAGCCAGTACTGTACCTTTCAGCCCAGTACTGAACCACAAAAGTAATCCCTAGCGGGTTTACTAGTAACCTGTGTTTTCTCCATAGGAACCCATTGTCTGCTTTTCTATGAAATTTCTTCTGTCTACTTTTGAAAACTGCAAATATTCTTTAAAAATCGTACGTAATACTGAAACGCAATTACCTACCTGTTTTGAGTTAAGCCCCCAGTGCTGGCCCTAGGAGACTAGTGCTGGGTTACAAAAGTAACGCAATCATACTTTACCTGTAACCTAAATTTCCTCCCATAGAATAACATTGTGAGAATCACCTCGAAAAGTTTCTAAGTGTTAACTTTTAAAACAGCTTTATATTCAGGAAAAATCATCACTGTAACTAAAACATTTTTGCTAATCTGGTTTCAGCTTAGACCCCAGGACTAAATCCAAGATCTAGTCCTGGAACTACCAAAGTAATCCATAAAGTAATCAACTGTACTTTCCTATGAAAACCCATTGAGCTCAATGCTAGAGTGTGTTTCAGAACTGTATTGCTTATTATCTAACCTGTAATTATTGTATGTACAAACGTATTGCTCCTCTGCAAAGTATTTACATGAGAGTACTCGTAACTTGAAAAGTATATTTTTATAACTGTTGGTTCTAAAAATAAAACATCCATAACTTAGGATATACAAACAATTGGCCTGGAGTTCAGTCCTTGAGTGTGTGTAACCTTTTGCTGACTGAGTGTGTACATCAAATGCTTTACACTGTCCTCTGGTACTGCCTTACTGCTTGATCAAGCTACCACTTTGGAGAGTAAGGTCAGTTCTGACTTTAACCTCTGTTATACCTCTGGGGTTGGTGGACTCTATACACACTGTACTTCCTTCTAGTCCAGTGTATATATAGAGCCACTTTCTCACATTGGTGGATCAGCGGTGGGATACAAACTTGCATTTGTTGAACTACTTGGTTACCATCTGATCACACGACAGAACTCAAATTACCTTTATAATTCTGAAATTGGTCTTTTCCAAAAATACTAAACCTCTGGTAGGGCCTTGCTTAAGTCCCATTAGAAGTTCTGAAAAATAAAAGTCACTACAATCTAGGGTAGAGGGTTAGAACTATCAGGTTATGACTCAAAGGGTCCCAGCTGTTAGTGAAGATAACACAGACCTGGAGGAGGAGCTCGACCTCACACCTTACTTGCACTTGGACTTCAAGGAATTGAGGGCCCTATGCAAAGTTAAACAAATAACTGTAGGTCTGCATCCAACCAAACAAGGGCTCCAGGATCTCCTGGCTGAGTATGCAAAAGACCACTCCTCTGAGCAGGGTGACACCCACACAGAGGAAGAAGTGAGGGAAGAGGGGGAGGGTAATGGTCCTCCCCCATCCTTAGAGAAGAAGGGGTCTCTGTGCCCTTGATTCCAATAGTCAACATTTGGGAGCCTTGGAACTACACAGGTGGACTGGGCCCCAGAGAACCCATTGGGGGAAACCCCAGTGCAGAGAATTACTTTCTAGCAAAGTTGGCCAACAGATTAGACCTAGAGACCAGGCTCCTGGCTCTAGAAAAAGAAAGAAAAGAGATGGGCCCAACCCCCATCTCTGGTGGCAGCAATACCAATAACAACGACAGAGAGCAATCTTATGAACCTAAAATCCCCAAAGGGATTGTCCCTAAATTTGAGGAAGGTGATGATATCACCAAATGGTTCACAGCCTTTGAGAGGGCTTGTGATATCAGACAGCTAAAGAAACCTCTTTGGGGGGCACTCCTGTGGGAACTGTTCTCTGGTAACTGCAGAGACAGGCTTCTGACCCTCTTTGGGCCAGATGTAGGGTCCTATGACCTCATGAAGAAGACTCTGATTGAGGGACTTGGAATCACTACTGAGGAGTACAGAAGTAGGTTCAGGGGGGCTCACAAAACCCAGACCCAATCCAGGATAGATTTTGTAGACTACTCAGTAAAGACACTGGATGGTTGGTTGACTGGACACAATGTGCATGACTTTACTGGATTGTATAATTTGTTTATGAAAGAACACATTTTGAGTAATTGCACAAATGAAAAGTTACATCAGCATTTGGTAGACCTAGGTCTAATTTCTCCCCAAGAATTGGGAAAGAAGGCAGACCACTGGGTCAAGACTAGGGTGACAAGGACAACCACTGGGGGTGACCAAAAGAAAGTGGTCACAAACCCCCCCAGGGAAAAGGTGGTGAGAATCCCCGAGATAAAAAGTCTGAGTCTTCCAAAGAGCCCCAAAAACCTGTTCAGGGGGATGGGTCCCAATCTACTCCCTATGTGCCTCAGCCCTATAGGGGAAGAAACTTTGATCCTAACAAGGCCTATTGTAACAACTGTAAGAAGTTGGGACATTTAACTGTAGACAAGAACTGCCCCTACAACAAAGCCCCTAAGGCACCCATTTCAGCTACTCCAGGGACAGTAAATCTACAGATGGGATCAGAGGAGTGCCCAGAACAAATATGGGAATACACTCAAGCTAGTCTAGTCTGCTTGGGGAATATGGAGGTTGCCAGTGTGGCTGGGCGGCCAACCAACTGTAACAAATATATGCAATACCCCTCCATCAATGGACAAGAGTAGAAGCCCTGAGGGATACAGGTGCCAGGATCACTATGGTAAGGGAATAGCTGGTTTCCCCAGAGCAATACCTGATTGGGAAAACGTACCTAGTCACCAATGCTGACAGCATTACTACCCAACGCCCCCTAGCTATGGTAATATTAGGATGGGGGGGTTACTGGCCTGAAACTGGTAGTGGCCTCACCACAATTGCCAGCTGACTGTCTGCTTGGAAATGACCTGTAGACCTCAGCCTGGGCTGAAGTTGAGCAAATAACCCATGCAGCCATGCTGGGTATCCCTAGACTGGTGTGTGTCCAAACCAGAGCAAAAAGAAGGGTGAACAAGTGGGTTTGGAGCCTGAAAGTATGGCCCAACCCACCAAGAGAAAAAGCAAGAAGACTGAGGAACCAGCTTCTACACAGCCAGCCTCTCAGGACCCTTCTCCACAGGGAGAGGACTTGGAAACCCTAGAGGGAACTGAGCTATGGAGCTTGAGCCTTACCAGGCTGGCCTCCTGGGCCCAGGGGGACCCACTAGGGAAGAGCTGTGCCAGGGCCAGTGAGACTGCCCCACTCTCGAAAGCCTGAGGCAGCAAGCAGCTGCAGAAGCAAAGGGAGATGTTAGTGCTACCCACAGAGCTTATTGGGAAGAGGGATTACTGTATGCTGAGGCAAGAAACCCCAATCCTGGAGCTACCAGGAGAGTGGTAGTGCCACAGAAGTACAGGGAGTTCCTCCTAACTGTGGCTCATGACATCCCCCTAGCTGGACACCTGGGGCAAACCAAAACGTGGGAAAGGTTGGTTAGCCACTTTTACTGGCCCCAGATGAACCAAAAAGTGAAGGAGTTTGTGAGCTCCTGTGCTACCTGTCAGGCCAGTGGCAAGACAGGTGGCAAGCCAAAGGCCCCTGTGATACCACTGCCAGTGGTGGGGGTGCCCTTTGAAAGGGTAGGTGTGGACATTGTGGGTCCACTAGAACCTCCCGCAGCCCTAGGGAACACATTCATTCTAGTAGTAGTGGATCATGCTACTAGGTACCCTGAGGCAATTCCCCTTAGGGTGACTACTGCTCTTGCAGTAGCCAAGGCCCCCCTAGGTGTCTTCACCAGGGTAGGGGTTCCTAAGGAGGTGGTCTCAGACAGAGGTACCAACTTCATGTCTGCTTACCTGAAACACATGTGGAAGAAGTGTGGGGTGCAGTATAAGTTCACTACTCCATACCACCCACAAACCAATGGTCTTGTAGAAAGGTTCAACAAGACATTGAAAGGTATGATCATGGGTCTCCCTGAAAAACTCAAAAGGAGATGGGATGTCCTGTTGCCAAGCCTGCTTTTCGCTTATAGGGAAGTGCCACAGAAGGGAGTGGGGTTTTCACCCTTTGAACTTCTGTTTGGTCATCCTATAAGGGGACCACTTTGTATTTGTAAAGGAGGGTTGAGAGAGGCCTCTCCAAGAACCCAAACAGGACATTGTGGACTATGTGCTTGGCCTAAGGTCCAGAATGGATGAGTACATGGATAAGGCATCCAAAAATCTTGAGGCCAGCCAGGAGCTGCAGAAGCACTGGTATGACCAAAAAGCTTTTTGAAAAACAGGGGACCCCTACACTAATAGGTTTGCTATAGGTAGGGAAATAACAATTTTGAAACAAACTTATAGCAAACAATAAATTAATACATGCCAAGACCTCTCACCCATACAATAGTGAATATAGCTATACACACTCATACAACCTTATAGATATATATATAGTAACAAAAAATTATATATTGATATACAAAGCCTTTTTTATTTCAAATAAATAATTGTTTGATCCTTTTGTTTGTCCTATATACACTTTACATATGGATGGTTGTTGTAGTGCAAAATTCAATTATACATAGTTTATAAAAATATACACAGATTATAAAACATGAAAACATAGACACATGTAACACAAAACCCAACAGTGGATCGGTCAGTATTCTATTGTGGTAGGCAAAAGCGGTGAATTTTGACTACGCGCGTTTCGGCATTCTGCCTTCATCAGGTGACCGTCATTCGCATATATACTCAACAGGACAACAAACTAAAAAAATACAAAAACATAAATGTATATATATTAGAAATTTTAAAGATTTTAAGGTCGTAACATGATGTTATTTACAATTTAACAAAGAAAAACATTTGGAGAGGGTATAGGTCATTATTTACACACAAATATATATGTACACATTTTCTATAATACATTATTTACATAAAGCAGCTCATAAGATGAAATACATCCCCCTAATATCTACCAGAGTGAAAAAGTATTTTATCTACATATATGTATTCTTTAGTTGATCTAATGTGAGTACACATTAGCTCTCAGTTCATGAGGACCATATCAGCATAATCAGGCCCCATTTTTTGAATCAGTGTTTTACTGGTCGCGTTATATTGACGACGTCATCTTTATATGGGATGACACAGAAGATACCCTGGCTGAATTTGTTCTTTGGCTTAATGCCTGTGATCCAAACTTGAGGTTCACCGCACATATGAACAACACCGAAATAGAATTCCTTGATATCACTATAAAACATGATCAAGGTCAGTTAATCATGGACCTTTTTGTAAAACCCTCAGCTCGTAATACTATCCTTCACTACGATAGCTTCCACCCATCCAATCAGAAAAACAGTATCCCTTTTAGCCAATTTTTAAGGCTGAGAAGGAACTGTACAAAGTTAAAGGATTTTGATGAACGAGCAATTACGATGAGAAAAAAATTTGAGGAGCGTGGTTACCCTCATCGACTGATACGAGAATCCTTCAAAAGGGCACGATTTTATGACCGCCAACACTTACTACAAGGCACTAAATCTAAACAAATGACCAACTTGGTCTTTGTTTCAAGACATTCTAGTCTTAACAACCAAGTACGCCAAATAATCTACTCTAATTGGCACATTTTGAACATAAACAAGACTACCAAAGAAAAATTGCCTAAACCACTCTTTGCATACCGCAAAAATAAAAATCTCAAAGATATCGTGGTTAGATCACGCATGTCCACATCGGTAAAACATACTCAAAGAAGTTTAACCAACTTAGATCCAGTCACTGGGAACTATAAATGTGGAACATGTAAAGTTTGTCCTCAGGCGATTGAAACCAAGGAAATTGTACATAATGAAGTCAAAATCCAAATTTCAGGTATGGTGAACTGCAAAACGAAAAATATCGTGTACTTACTCCTATGCCCTTGCAATTTGGGTTATGTTGGTGAGTCCTCCAGGTCCCTATATACCAGGCTCACAGAACACAAATCTGCAATAAGAACACAGAAACTGAATGCACCTATGGTGAGCCATTTTTTTGAACAAAATCATAAACCAGAAGATATCCGTTGGATAATCTTGGAACACATTGAGGCACGTGAGGGCCTTTGCCCAGATAAAATTCGCAAAAAGCGTGAAGTTTTTTGGATTTTTTCTCTGAATACTTCTGCTCAAGGCCTTAACCAGGATATCCCATGGGAGCAAGCTATTATATAAACTCTGAAAAACATTCGCTTATGTGAGATATGTACCAAATTTATATCTGGGAACTATTAGCGCATGAAGTATTCTGCAATCTTATATTTATGTCATCTGTAATCTACGAGTGGCATTCCTTTATAGACAATTAACTATCATACCTATGCCTAGGATAATTTATACATCATCTATCCTGACACTAAATATATACCTTACTAGAGAATACACACATTATTCTTTTCTGTTCTCACGTTTATATATTTAATTTGTTTATTCATATTTGACTATGAATATCAATATAGTCAATATGATTAGCCATATATAGTCACATATTAAGGACCAAGGATATTTCCATACTATCGGTCCACAACGAATGATATATGAGTATCATAATCAATATCGTCATTTTACCATTTTTCTTTTCTCTTAAACAATATGTTACTATTTGTTATTTATATAGGACATCGCGTTATATGCATCATTATATATATTTTCTTAATAGTACGGGTTATACCAATAAAGCTAAGTATAATCGATATGAGTAGGCTGTTTTCTATATCTATTCCTATCTGTTTCGTTTTTGGACTAGCCCGCATTAGTCCATTGTTTATATTTATGGCACACAGTCTCAGGCATATGACGTCTTTGAAAGTGCGCCAGATATGCGCCGGGTAGCTGTCAGGTGAAATCAATTTTATACTTTTGTGGCGGGCTTGCCTCGGGTATATAATGTCGGCTTAGAGTGAATATCTTTCTGGAACTATCAGCACACCGTCGGGAGGTCCGGTTTTGGAGAACAACCTTTTGTAAAACGGTAAGCACGTCTCGGAACAGATTACGACAGCTAAACAGTGTTTGCATTAGAACCCTTTGGCCGATATTTAGCATGCCCTTGACTGCCGATTTGCATCTTGCTTCTGCAGAATGGTTTCCTCACCTATCTACATGATGCACATCATAATTCTGAAATAATGACGAAATAAGGAAACCCTCCCTTCCCCTCTCTATCCTGCTAAGGTAATGCTTTATCTGATTTCCGTGGTTTGAGCCTCTTTGTATCTAGCTGTTAAAAAATCAATGCCTTCTAGATACATATACTCGCTGTTTTTATTTTTATTTCTAACAGAAAAGAGGACTATTTTGATTTATATCGAATATATTTGCCGGCCTCCGAGAACCGATTAAGGTGTTTCTGTTTCTCTACGTTTCTATTAAAAGGTAAATCACTATTTCCGGACTCTAAAACACCCCGAGATATATATAAGTACAAAATGTACAATGTAGACTGCAGCTATATATTCATCTCGTTTATGTGTATTTCTTTTCGATATAGAAATCACTGATAAATATCGATTTTTGGGCATAGTCCCTGACCATAACTCGACTTATTATCTGGACTAAAAGAGTGGATTTCCATATCTTGTGCCTTTCATAAGAACATCTACGAACACGGTAAACATGAACGTTGATATAAATAACCTGTAGTCCTTAGTGCAATAGCGATTAAAGAGGTAGACTTCCTCACAGTCAACACTCTGTATAAACTATATATTAAAGATAAAAACGATACATCTTGCAGGAACCTAAAGTATGTATATGGAATTACAGTGACCCCTTATATAGGATACATTAACATCCATGTACTCTTTATTTATTCAGAACTTGTTGCCATACCTGATTTAAATCTACTGGAAAGAAAATAGATGTGGTCTCCATAAAATATTTCATCGCTACCAACAAACCGATATAACAAAAAGTAGGTGCTATTGGAGTGTGTAAAATATATATATTTATGCAAATGCTTTTAGACCCTGGGCCCTATTCTTAAACATAAATAGTAATAGTAACTTACAGCCTTCGAATCACCACTAGATTATAATTCTATCTCAGGCACGTATATAGAGTGATACCTATGAACTAGACTAGATAATGGTCTGATATGAAGTGTGGGCTATCTGAAACCCTATATTTGAGCCTTTTGCAACAATGGTCTGATATGAACTGTTGGCAATTTGAATTCCTAGACCGTTGTATAAGAATGATAAGTTTGAACTTTATGTGTTAATGGTCTGATATGAGGTGTCGGCCATTTAGAAATGAGCAATATATATTATGCTGATATGGTCCTCATGAACTGAGAGCTAATGTGTACTCACATTAGATCAACTAAAGAATACATATATGTAGATAGAAATACTTTTTCACTCTGGTAGATATTAGGGGGATGTATTTCATCTTATGAGCTGCTTTATGTAAATGATGTATTATAGAAAATGTGTACATATATATTTGTGTGTAAATAATGACCTATACCCTCTCCAAATGTTTTTCTTTGTTAAATTGTAAATAACATCATGTTACGACCTTAAAATCTTTAAAATTTCTAATATATATACATTTATGTTTTTGTATTTTTTTAGTTTGTTGTCCTGTTGAGTATATATGCGAATGACGGTCACCTGATGAAGGCAGAATGCCGAAACGCGCGTAGTCAAAATTCACCGCTTTTGCCTACCACAATAGAATACTGACCGATCCACTGTTGGGTTTTGTGTTACATGTGTCTATGTTTTCATGTTTTATAATCTGTGTATATTTTTATAAACTATGTATAATTGAATTTTGCACTACAACAACCATCCATATGTAAAGTGTATATAGGACAAACAAAAGGATCAAACAATTATTTATTTGAAATAAAAAAGGCTTTGTATATCAATATATAATTTTTTGTTACTATATATATCTATAAGGTCGTATGAGTGTGTATAGCTATATTCACTATTGTATGGGTGAGAGGTCTTGGCATGTATTAATTTATTGTTTGCTATAAGTTTTTTTCAAAAATGACCAAAAAGCTGCCATGGTTGAATTTCAACCTGGGCAACAGGTGTGGGTTTTGGAGCCAGTGGCACGAAGGGCTCTCCAAGACAGATGGAGTGGCCCTTACCCTATCCTGGAGAAAAAGAGCGAGGTCACTTACCTAGTGGACCTGGGCACCAGCAGGACACCCAAAAGGGTTATCCATGTGAACCGCCTCAAGCTCTACCATGACAGGGCTGATCTCACCATGCTGATGGTGACTGATGAGGAACAGGAAGCAGAGAGTGAACCTCTCCCTGATCTCCTCTCTACCAGCCCAAAAGATGGGTCAGTGGATGGAGTAGTATTTTCAGACACCCTCACTCCCCAACAGCAGGCTGACTGCAAGCAGGTCTTGCAGCAGTTTGCTAGCATCTTTTCCTTGACCCATGGTCTGACCAGCTGGAGTACCCATGACGTGGACACTGGTGACAGTAACCCTGTCAAAAACAAGATCTATCTACAATCAGACCAAGTCAAGGAAAGCAAATTACATTTTACGGCGCGGGACCGGAGGAGAATGGAGATGCCTGGAGGCAAGATGGCCGCCGGCAGGCCGTAAGGGAAGGTTGCACTCTCCCTCTTCTCCTGTGGTTGAACCACTGATTCTTGCTGGCCGACTGACTATCTACAATGGATTATTAAGAATGGAGCTAATCGGTAATGCAAAGGAGAAATGCGAAGGTTCCGGGTGAATAAACTAAACTTGAAGGACCAAGGAAAAATCAACAGGAGTGTTTGCAGCGGAATTATAGCTATAACAATATCCATTTTTCATGGTCCTCCTTGGTGTTACTCTAGACGAAGAATGGCCCCAAAACCTCAGCGGGTTGCAAAGGGGATGAGAGACTTGATGGGAAAGAGAGAGAGAAGGAGCATGATAACGATAACGATAACGCGGTGCACAGTGACCCCGGTGCCCCAGCAGATAATCTCAGAGCGAAGTCCCGGTTAAAGATACAGGCTCGGAAAGATGGAGTACTTGCATACGAGAAAGGCGAGAAAATATCCGAGAGCACAGTCAAAAAAGAAAAAGAAAGGGAAAGGAAGGCGAAAGCAAAGGCGCTTTTGATTAAAAAAAACGCTAAAGATCGTGTACCTGATTTGGAGTCAGCAAAGCCGGACGAAGGGGTGAAAGAGATGGTTCTCCGCCAACCTACCTTGCTTGAGGTTTTCTCCACAGGATCACTGCCGGTTTCTTTAAGAGCAGCCCAGGAGCAGGCATCTCTCCCTCCGTTGCCCTGTATCGGTGACATGGAAGCAGAGACAGCCGGCGGCAGCAGCAACCAGGACCAGTCTGGCGGGGAGCTGCGAGCAATCGGCGGTGGCGGCAGAGACGGAGACACAGGCCGCGGGCTCTGCTTCAGGAGCGCAGAACGTGAGCGTCGGTGATGTGCTGTCGGAGAGCCTTGCAGCTTCCCCTCCCTCGCAGAAAGAGCATGTACAAAGAGATGAGCGCCGGGACCTCCGAGCAGGACAGACCTCGTTTGATCTTCAGGTACAAGGGCAAGGGCAGACATGGGGGTATAGCGATGTGGCAGGGTCGCAGTCGCTCTTGTACCCAGCAAATATGGAAGCTCTGAAAAAAGGAAAGGCTCAGGAGTGGGCTAAGGAAAATGACTTAGTACCTATTGATATAACACTGTCTGAAGTTGCACTATATGGAGATAATACTGTGAGCGGACTTAACATAGGAACACCCGTGGTGTCAGGCATGGATGAAAATGCAACTGAATCACCTAGGAGTACTGTAGATTGTAATTTGGTAAGACATGAAGCTGGGGGTGAGTCTGGGGTGACGAGACTGGCTGATTTAAAGGAAGGTGCAGCGAAAAATGGAGATGAATCTACTATTGGCACTTTAACTGCTCCAGGATTAAATGTGCCAGGTTCGCCTAGCGATGAGTGTTTCTATTCAGTTAACGATGAGGAAGATGCTTTTGAAACGGATGTAGGGTCTGGACTAAGTGAGAGCAATGAATCTGATTCAGATGAGATCTCCCTGTCACCGGGACAGCAAACCGGGAACTCAGGGTTAGAATCATCAGAAGCTGAAGGTGCAACGGCACACAGGGTTCCCGCACGTCGGAAACCGAAAGCGTCTCAAGGAGGTCACGTACGAGAATACAGAGCTCGCTGAGTCCAGAGCAGAGAGAAGTGGCCAAGAAGCTAGACTGGGATTACCCTGCCACATCACAGGTTTATCGCGAGGACACAGGTGCCGGGCCTCATCAACTTGATCAGTTACTTAGCCACAGCTCAACCCTAATCCTAACTATAACTCTAACTTTGAGCTGTTATTTGCAACCTTAAAACAGATGCAGAGTGAAGCAAAAGCTGAAGGGCGTAGAGCCAGACACGCAAATAAAAAGATACAGGGGTCTCTGCAAAAAGTCAACAAATTATATGCAGATATGGCTGGAAGAGTCGCAGAGGTTGAGGATAGGACTGGGAAGCTGGAGGGTGTAGTCGCGAAGCTTCAGGAGGACAAACAGGAACAGGAGAAAACTACATCGGATGTTATGTGGAAGCTTGAAGAATTCGAGAACAGGCAGAGACGAAATAACATAAGGCTGCTTGGCGTGGATGAAGGAAAGATGGGACAGGACGTTCGGGCATTTGTGGTGGAGATGCTCAAGGGAGCATTCCCGGAGATCACTAAATGGGACTGGGAAAAAGAGGTACAGCGAGCCCATCTGTTTCCCCTGGTCCAGAGAAAAGGGAATACAGCCGGCAAACCAAGGGCGATCTTGGTATATGTCGGGAACTTTTTGGCAAGGGAGGAAATAATGAGCAAGGCAAAGCCAGAGGCTAAAAGAGTTTATAAAGATATAAAATGTTTTGCCCGGCCGGATTTCTGCCACACCACCGTTGAGAGAAGGTGGCGGATGAGACCATTAATAACTCCTTTTCGTAATGTTGGATGTGAAGTTTACTTGCTGTTCCCATCTCGCCTCAAAGTAGGAATCAATGGGCAGTTCAGGGTGTTTCATTCTGAAATATTGGCTCAGGAGTACCTCTCATCACTGAAGGAGAGCAGGGGTCAGAAAAACCAGTCAATGGCTCTAGTGCAAGTTAACGGAAAGGCTCAGAAATAGGAAGTCTCTTGGTTGTTAGATGAAAGCTAGCATAAAAGTGATAAATGGCTTAATATCAGGATCAGCATACGAGAAATAGATAGTTAATGAAAAGGGGAGGGGGGGGAGACATCCTGGGCCTCAGGCTGTCAAATACAGGTCAGGATTGACATATTTGCCAGTAAGGGGGGTGGGACCGTAAGGGTGGGGTGTCTTGGGAGGGGGAGGGGGGGGGAGAAGGGGGACAGGACACGACAGATTAAGATATGCACGATAGGATTAGTGGTGGATGGGTTCGTCACGTTTAGCATTCAGGTAATGGTGAAAGCAATAACTGAACAGAAATTAGAACCAGACGTAAATGCCATTTGGGAACGGGAAGGAAACTGTTGTTGGTTGTATGACTTTAGTGGTGGTTATACATCTAATACTATTTAATGGCTATTAATATAGTAACATGGAATGTTAGTGGCCTGAATGAGCGTCAAAAAAGACAAAAGATTGCAGTATCATTAAAGCGGATGAATGCAGACTTTATGTTGTTCCAAGAAACTCATGTAATGGCCTCACAGGGTTATCTACTGGATCAATTAGGCTTCCAGGTACTAGCGTATTCAAAACAAGGCTCAAAGCATAGAGGCGTTGCCATACTATCTAAGAATATGAACCTGATCACTAGAAAGAAACTCGAAGACCAATGAGGCAGGTGGGCATTAGTTGAATGCCTTTTGGAGGGAGAGTGGTTTACCCTAGGGGTAATTTACGGCTCAACGGAGGAGGACACGGAGATTCTTGAGTTTTTAGATGTGGAGTTAGCTACTTGGGCTCCTCGTGTTGTACTGGGAGGGGATTTTAACATTAATGGAGCGGATGGGTTGGGGGTAGGGTCATTTGGGAAATATCAGGGGAGGAAAAAAAGAGTGCACCGAGCGTTAGGACAATTGGTAAAAAACAATACGCTTTCTGATGTTTGGGGGAAAACAAGAACTGGTGATAAAGGGTTTACATACTATTCTGCCCCTCATCAGGTGTGTGTGAGATTAGATTACTTCTTTGCCTCCAACTCACTGATGCCTTGCACTAAGATCGAGAGACTTCCCCGAATAAAAATATATACAGCATATGGCGCATTGGATTAAAGAGTTCTTCGAAATCAATAGAGGTAGTGCAGCTGCAGGTATAGTGTGGGACGCCTTTAAGGCGGGAGTACGCGGCGAAACCCTAAGTTTTAATATCCATAAACGAAACCTGGAACAGTCTAGGAACAGAGATCTAGCTAGGGCAGTGCTGGATGTGGAGGAAGAGCTTCATCACTGTGTCTCAACGGGGGCCACGTTGGAACAGGCCCTCCTAAAAATTGCAAAGGCAAAAATGGAGGCGGAAGAGGATATCGCAAATAAAGCAGCCAAGATCTATCTGTCTATGAAGGAGAGATGCCATGAATTTAGCGAAACGGTTGGGCGAACTCTAGCCGTACGCACTAGGCAAAAAGCCGCCTCTGGAGAAGTAAGGGAAATCAGGGACTCTGCAGGTAAATGATATACAGATGCGGACGAGATAAGAGAGGTATTTAGGAAGTTTTATGCCAAACTCTATGATGACCAGCAAGGCCAAGACCTGGAGGAAATAGGGACTTATTTAGAAGATATTCCAGTGGTGCGACTGGCGGAGCTGGAATCGGAAGGACTGGAAAAATTGTTAGACTTAGAGGAGATTAAAATCGCTATATCTAATCTCCCTTCCGGAAAAGCGTCTGGTCCTGACCAAATTCCAATGGAATTTTATAAGGTATTTTGGGATGCTCTCTGGGAGGATATGCTAACAACGATGCACAGCTGGGGACTCTATACCGGGGTCATGGGGAGGTGCTGACATAGTGATCATTTTAAAAAAGGGGAAACCAGCTACTGAACCTGGTTCATATAGGCCAATAACGCTTATGAACTCTGATACAAAAATATTCTCTAAGGTCCTAGCAACAAGATTTGCTCAAGTAATAGGCTCCCTTGTGAGCAGTAACCAACATGGGTTCATACCGGGCAGGGGTACAACTCATCATACGCGCAAAGTTATTGCCTTATTTGATGCCATGGAGGTCGCAGGAGACCCGATGGCGGTAATGCTATTAGATGCGGAAAAAGCTTTCGATCGGGTCTCCTGGGTCTATCTGAGGCATATTTTAAAAAGAGCAGGTATTAGTAGTGGCTATATTAAGGCAATTCAAGCATTATACAGTGACCCGAGAGCTGCAATTCGGATTAACTCAGGTTCGACCCGCCCTCTTCAAATAAGGAGAGGCACTAGACAGGGCTGTCCATGCTCTCCGCTGTTATTTGCGATGTATATGGACCCGTTGATTCGTAGAATAGAGAGTTGTGCTCGGATTCCCCCTCTGCTAACGCGTATGAGACAATGTAAAGTGCTCGCATATGCCGATGACGTGGAAGTGATAACACCTAACCCCACAGAGGCTATAGTGCAGATTGAGATTGAGGCTATGAGATTTGGACAGGTCTCAGGATATGCACTGAACACTAGTAAAACGCAAATAATTAAAAACAATTATGTTAATTGCTCGGATCACCGAGTGGTGCAGTCTGCAGTAAATTTGGGGATAACCATCTCGTCTGATTTAGACACCCTAGTGGAGAAAAATATAACACCAATTCTAGCCAAAGTGAGGAAGGATTTGGATAGGCTGGAGAATTTACATCTCAATTGTGGGACGTACTAACATTGTAAAAATGATGGTTTTACCCAAGTTTTTATAAATTTTTAGGGCAATACCATTGTTGTTTGAACTTAAATGGTTTAAGGGATGTGAGCATGTGATCAATAGATTCATTTGGGCAAAAGGAACGACAAGGAGAGTGCTTAGGTATATGGCACTGCCCCGGGATAGGGGTGGTTGGTCGTTGCCGGATTTAAAGCTATATTATTGGGCAGCGGCTTTACAAAACATGGTAGGTCTTGTAGGAGGGGCAGAAGCAGAAGGGCAAGACGAGTTTGGTACATTAGCAGTATATGGTTTAGCTATGGGAGCGGAAGCAGAGAACTTCTTTTTGAAATACACTGACTTTAGTTATTTTAAAAGGACACGATTTAAGATGATTTTGGCAGCTTACAGCATTTGGAAAGCGTTCGCAAAAAGTAATGGACTTGGGAATAACAATGCTTATACTAGGATGAACGCAAACCCTAATCTCCCTGCAGATATATTTACGGGTATGGTTTTTGGAGAATGGGGAAGGAAGGGGATAAGGATTATTGGGGATCTTAGGAACACACAAGGGTTGTTGCAATTTTCGGAGTTGCAGACAAAGTATGGAATAGTGCCGAGACATTTCTTCAAATTTTTACAAGTGAGAAGCTTCATTGAAACAGAGGGGGGGACCGGCAGGGTTTAGTAAACTTCCAATTATGGATATAATACAAGCAGGTTCGGACTGTACGATTACGAGGTTCTACTTGGAACTGATAAAAGTGAAGCAGGATGACATGGATAGGATGGGATGGCGGAGAAATGGGCAAATGAACTCGCAATAGGAGAAGAGTGTTTCCATACATCGGTGGAGTTGGGGCACAGCATTTTATGCTCTGCATCTCTTCAGGCGCAGCACTATAAGACTGTATACCATCTATATTATACTCCAGCGAGAATCGCACAGTGGGGAGGGATCTCAGGAATTAACTGTCCTAGATGTGGAAGTGCAGACGCTGATTTAGTGCATATGTTTGCGACATGTACACATCTGCAATCAACCCAAAAATATATAGAGAGATTCCTTAATAGAGTGTTAGGTGGTAATATCACTCTGTCCCCTGCGATAATCCTCCTTGGTGTTAATAACAATGATAGGCATATGAAGGAGGGATATTTTATATTTGTTGCAATGGCAGTACTGAGACTGTGTATAGCTTCAGCATGGTTAGATGTTATACCTCCAACATATCATCAATGGTTAGCTAGATTACTGTCTATATATAATTTAGAGACTGCTATATATATCAGAAAGGGGAAAAAAGGGAGAAAGCAGGGGGAGCGAATTTGGGATCCGATTAGGCGATGGAAAGAGGAATCCAATTCTTAGTTTGGGAATTAGCATGTTGTGTCCTGTGCTGCCTATTTTTCTTTATTTGTACTTTTTCTTTTGCTTTTATGTTCTCGTATGAAATTAATCATTATTTGAGGTGTTAATATACAAACCTTCCATGATGTAATAAGATAACAATGTAGAAGGTGATATTTATAACCAATATATGTAAAATATGCGTATGATTTTTCGTATAACGTCTGATGTATAATGTCGTGTCCTGTACCAAAAAAAAAAGGGGGATAACATTTTTTTCAATAAAAATACTTTAAAAAAAAAGGAAAGCATCAAAGCTGAAGTCAGCAAGATGCTGGAGTTAGGGGTGATTGAACCCTCTGAGAGCCCCTGGGCCAAGCCAGTGGTTCTAGTCCCCAAACCTCATCAACAGGGTGGAAAGAGAGAGATGAGGTTCTGTGTGGACTATAGAGGGCTCAACTCTGTCACCAAGACAGATGCTCACCCCATTCCAAGACCAGACAATTTGATAGACAAACTAGGGGCAGCCCAATTTCTAAGCACCTTTGACTTGACTGCAGGGTACTGGCAAATTGGCATGGCCCCAGGAGCCAAAGAGAAAACAGCATTCTCCACCCCTGATGGGCACTATCAGTTCACTGTGATGCCTTTTGGGTTAAAGAATGCCCCTGCCACCTACCAGAGGTTGGTGAACCAAGTCCTGACTGGGTTGGAATCCTTCAGTGCAGCCTATCTTGATGATATTGCTGTCTTTAGCTCCACCTGGCAGGATCACCTGATCCACCTTGGGAAGGTTCTGCAAGCCCTGCAATCTGCAGAACTGACTATCAAGGCATCCAAATGCCAGATAGGGCAGATAGGGCAGGGCACTGTGGTGTACTTGGGCCACCTTGTTGGTGGAGGCCAGGTCCAACCCTTACAGGCCAAGATCCAGAGCATCCCGGACTGGGCAGCTCCAACCACCCAGACTCAAGTCAGGGCATTCCTTGGCTTGACTGGATATTACAGAAAGTTTGTGAAGGGATATGGGTCTATTGTGACTCCCCTCACAGAACTCACCTCCAATAAAATGCCCAAGAAAGTGAACTGGACTCTTAGCTGCCAAAAGGCTTTTGACACCCTGAAAGAAGCAATGTGCTCAGCACCCATTCTAAAAGCACCAGACTACTCCAAGCAGTTCATAGTGCAGACTGATGCCTCATAGCTGGGGATAGTAGCAGTCGTCTCCCAGATCAATGAGGAAGGCCAAGACCAACCTGTTGCTTTTATAAGCAGGAGGCTACTCCCCAGAGAGCAGTGTTGGAGTGCCATTGAGAGGGAGGCCTTTGCTGTGGTTTGGTCCCTGAAGAAGTTGAGGCCCTACCTGTTTGGGACTCACTTCCTGGTTCAAACTGACCACAGACCTCTCAGATGGCTAATGCAGATGAAAGGGGAAAAGCCAAAACTACTGAGATGGTCCATCTCCCTACAGGGTATGGACTTTGAAGTGGAACACCGTCCAGGGACTGCCCATGCCAATGCAGATGGACTTTCCAGGTTCTTCCACTTAGACAATGAAGACTCCCCAGGGCAAGGTTAGTCTCATCACCTTTCGTTTGGATGGGGGGATTGTGTGAGAAAGTGCCATCTTTCTTGCCTTGGTATGCCCCCATTTTTTTCTGAACTGCTGATGTACTTTGACTGAGTGTGAGGTTCTGTAATTCTCGAGTCTGACTCCATTTTGTTCTGTGCCACCATTTTGTGTTGCCTTCACGTAGGCCTGTAAAGGTAGCCTGGCGAACAAAGTGGTCTGGCCTTCTTAGTTCATGTATACATTAACTAGGTTTCTCTTTTACTCTGAAATGAACTGTAAGAAACTGACCTCTTCACCTGAAACTGACCTCGCAAAGCCAATTTCCCTGATCGATTTTTATCTGAGATTGCCAATCAATGTTCAGGACATCGTTAACTTTTTAGTTTCCTTGCACATGCTTTATCTTGTTCAGCATCTGTTACTGTTTCTTTTTTTATGTTTCTTCATTACATGGGTTATGCTTTCAATTATAGGTTTGTCTGGCTTGTGGAGATTGAATTTGGGACATTCCTAATAATTACCTTTTGGGTTGGGATACTGTAAATTGAGTTTTTGCTATGTGATACTTTGTTTGAAAATGTATCTTATTGGCTAGAATTTTGTGCAGTGGGTGTTCATTTATAATGTGAATATTGGGTATAAAAGGAGACGTCTCGCCTTAGTAAAAGGAGCAGTCTCCTGAGAATTTACACCGTGATGTATTTCTAGGATCACTGTTACTAGCTGCAGCTAATAAACTTGGTCTCTGACGCCATCCAGAAGTATTCCGTGTCTTTGAATACCAAGACAGGTGAACTCGAAGATCTTAGGCGTGCCCCTTGTTTAAACCTGAGTCGGGTCGGGGACAATCGATATTTGCCCGGCGGTATTGCCTCTGTGACCCTCTAGTTATTTAATCAATGAAGAGGCAGGCGCTGGAGACTGGAAAGCAGGAAACAAGGTTTTTATTCTCTCCGGAGGAGAACACAGCAAAACGGACAGCAGGTATCGTTCTGAGGTGCTCTAACTTACGTTTGAGGCCTGGCCCCTTATATACAGTGTTTGTGGTTTTTATTACAGTTTACATACATATGATAAAGCTTTGATGTACGGAAAGACATTCCCGGAATCCCCCTTCGGGCCCGTTCCCACACATATCTACAGTAGAAGTCCCCACCCTGGTCACAGCAGGTGATGACTATCGCGCAGCTGGATATTCCGCCAATTCATGGAATGCGGGGTTCGATCGGATCTCATGGGGTGGGGGCTTTGATCAACTCGGGGGTCCTTTGATGAGGGAAGCTTTCTATTGCACGGGGAGGGGCAAGGGATAGTATCGGCAGAGCTGGGTGTCGGCCTGGGAACGGGGAAGACAAACGGGCACACGGGGAAAAGGGGGTTTGCATCTAAGGGCCGGGGATCATGAAAGGGAAGAAGGGAGGTGTCGCGCTGGGAACAGGATGAGGGCCTGGGGCAGAGCAGCGCCGAAGAGGGGTTTATGATTCAAGGCAGGTGCAAGCAGGGGGTTGGTCAGCGTGCAGGCTTAGTGAGGGCGAAGGGCTATGTCAGGGGCCAGCGGCATGCGAAAGGGTTCGTTCTGATCAGGGCATCTTAAAATGGCGGGTGCGCACGACAAAAGTGTGGCATCAGGGGAAGAGGCAAGATGGCGCAGATAATGTTCACCAAACCGTACTAATTTTCAACAGTCCTCCCGTTAACATATTCAAGACATCTTGCTGGTTCATTTTCTACTCGGTTCTATTGTGGTGGGCATGAGAAAGAAAACGGTAGGAACCCTAGATGAAAAGAGTTGTAAACAATACATTTTGAGATTTCTAGTTTTTAGGAGGTGGACCTATTTGATAAACTTTGATAAACTTGTTCAGCAGGAAAGTCATAGGAATGCAATACAAAAACGATTCTGTAGCGAGAGCAGCAAGTACATTTCATAACGTGGACTGGCAGGTTGTTACATATATCAGATTCGGATTGGAGCATGATCAATACAATGGCGGCTGGGAGAGAAATGAGGCGCAGCAGAAATGGTGATTGAGGACGTCAAAGTGTTCATAGTTAACGAGTTCTCAGTATTCTTTGTTGTCTTTTCGTTGGCGCTGTGGAGCACCGGCGATGGAGCTACGGGTCCAGCTCTATTCTAGGTCTCGCGTTGCAGGGCACGACCTTTCCCTCGTATTCCTGGTCGGAAAGGTCCTTTTCGCCCTGTGTCCTTTGAGGTGATTGTCAGAAAGTTTAGATGGAAGAAGAGCGTACAAAACAGTCCATAGGGTAGGTCGGAGGAAAAGGGGGATGGAGCAAGGCCAAATTAGGAACAAACTAGGGGAACGAGAGACTTCAGATGGGCGGGCTCGTGACCGAGTCTAGAGAGCGGGGACCTTTCGGCACACATTCGGACATAGAGCGGGGGCATCAGGTTAGCCCTTCCTTCTCACTTTGCTGGAGGTAGTGCCTCGTCCTGTAGCTCTGTTCTGTCGCGGTCTCGCCTTGGCCCATGTCGCAGGTGTTCCATAGTCTGCAGTCAGGCCTCGTGCTCCCACATCCGGTCCTTCTCTCTCCTGACAGCCGTACCCTTAAACGAGTTTGAAAAGACAGTCTTTAGAGAATTTGCAGAGGAAGGTAATCACAAAAGTCTATTTCTCTCCCAGCTTCAGACAGAAATGAAAACGTCCGTTATTTTAGGGTTCACAACTAACATATAAATGACCGATGACGGGCCTGTTGGATGTACTATGACTTTCCTTCATAATTATTTATTACAGTTTCGACAGTTTATCTGATGGAGACCCACCTTCGTAAGACGGGTTTGACAAAGATATGCCGTTCTCTAGGGCTTTATATTTACCAAGGGTACTGTGTGCTATCGACATGGTACTAAACAGGTATTTTGCTGAGGGACGAACATAGGCTAAACATTTCTTTTTATCAATGCGTCCTGTTTTTCAACTAAACATTTTTCACTTTCGGCAGGGTTCATTTCAACTATTTCTTCACTTTGGTCTAGTCTTTTAACCTTGTAAAACATCATTCTGGTTCCTACGTAGCTTCCTACGGCCTGATTACTTAATCAGAAAAGACAGGGGTTTTATGGGAAACAACTAGGGACATAGAAAAGTTATGGTAAGGGCGTAAATCGACCCATCTCTCACAACCGGGAGTGAGGGGTAGTTTCATAACTCCAGTTTGGAGCGGCTGATACAGGGGATGTAACAGGGGTGATCATTTTTCCTGTTTGGGTATTGCGACAATTCGGGGCGGGGAGGGTCGCGTATTCTGAGGTCCTTTTTTTATACCATAGGAGCCGTTGACATGTAATTCCCTTATTACGGGTCAGATTAGGGAACCTTTGTCGTCTTACCTGTCCTTTCCCTTACGGCCCAACCTCGGTTCATTGACTTCTAGCGGAAAAGGAGAGGTAATGACGCGGTCTCAGGGTGATTGTATTAAAGACAAGTTTTTGTGCAAATACTGACGGTATTTGAAGCCAATTAGGTGGTGTGCTAGGGGTGGCAGTCTGCCAATTTCGGGGCTAATCACTCGGAAGAGTGGGAGTGCAAAAATAGAGGGAGAGAGAGAGAGAGAGAGAGAGAGAGAGAGAGAGAGAGAGAGAGAGAGCGCAACGGCAGGCTAAATAGTACACGTGCAACAGAGAGGGTGGCAGTGTATTCAAGAAAGGCTATTTAGTGCATTACACAGTAAAGGACATTCACGGGTCTGCGTTAGAATCTTGTAATCATGCAGTTTGAGCATTAGACAGGGTAGAGGGGACGTGCCTTGAGAAAAAGGAAAGAAGAAAGGAGGTACCATTTTGTCGCACTTTCTCGCATTCTCGGTCCTTCGACCAGTTGGGTCAACGCCTCAGTCACACACACACACATTCTCTCATAGTTTCGCATCATACGTGACATGGGTTCATTCGTGTGGTCTGGTTTAAGGGTGATCACTTTTTATCAGGTCATACTAATTTTACGGGTTTGTTCGATACGTGAGTAGTTAGTAGGCGTGCTTAGGCACCACCTTGCAGCGCTAGTCTGCTTCGTACATTTAGACATGGCAAGGCTTCAGGTCTTCGCCATACCTCGGCTGTAATCTCTGATGTAACCTGCAGAGGGAGAAAAAAGGGGGTGGGGGAGACAGCATTCGCGCATATTCAAATACATGGATTCATAAGTCCTTTACTTACCTCTTACTCGTCTTTCCTCCTCGGGGCAGAGTCCCGGGGGTATGGTTTCTGGGGTCGGGAGGGGAGAGGGGCAGTGTGCCCTTATAGGTCGGGTGTAGGAAAACGTTAAGAAGAAAACCAAAGATACCTAGTGTGAGGTATCCAGTTGGTAGGTGCATCTAGCTATCGGGGTCCTTAAATCTCCTTCAACGTTGTGACATTCTGCGGTTCATTAGTTCTTTGGTCAACTCTGTTCCCTAGTACCTTCGAGCGTTGTACTTAATAATATTTACATCATTTCATTTCACCCTTCTTTTACATTCCCCATTTACACCGTTCGTTTTACCCATCCTTGGAAGTCGAGGTCTTCCTCCATGCGAGAGTTCATGACTCAGTCGCGTACTTTGAAGGCAGAGTGTCGTGTTGTTGATCCGATCCGACCTCCAGGGCTGGGCAACCATCTTTCCCTTTTTTTTTTTTTTTTAACCTTAAAGAGAGAGCAGAGTAGGGTGCACAGAAAATAACTTTCCCACTGATCCCACATTTTTTTAAAATAAAGCATGCAATACCCGTCCATAGTTTCGAAAACCTTTATTTGGCAAAATCATTTCAGCACGTGGATTATGAGGGTGCGGTCGTATTTGGCCGGACGTGGCAATGGCTAAAGTGCGTACAGTGGGGGTGTCGTCTTGCAGCAATAAATACATTGGAAAGTTTTATTCATTCATTTGTAAGAAACTAAAACGTCTATTAATTGGCTGGGGGTTCGGGGGTATTTATTTCATAATTTAGAAGCATAATCATAATAGTCGCAATCAGATTTCCTATATGCATACCGTATGTGTGCGTCATAAATGGGGTTATACATCAGCAACGAAAATATAATACACCGCACATTTGTAATCGACATTTTTAACGGGACCCCTTCACAATGTTCGTCGAGTGAACTCTCCTTGTCTTTTCTAGCCAAGTGTACGAAGGATCATATAAGTCTCAGAACATCAAGTTTGTATTAGTGCGAAGGAACACCACGAGGTGTTCGCAAGTCCCTCTTGATACCGGAGCCATTTTGGGCGGGGCCGGCTCAGTCCGGAAGTAGCATCAGGGGGAAATGTTTCCCATTACTGGCAGTTGGACCAGAGTCCCTTTCGGCAGTTCTAGAATTCATGCTAACAGAGGGAGTGGCAATGTCACGTTTATTTCGTTGGCGATCAAGGCAGCCGTCCCTTACCGGAAGCCTGCAGAGGCCGAAGGCTCCGCCGAGGACCTTTGTAGAATCTTCAAGGCTGCGGAGATGCTGTCGGAGATGGGGGCTCGTGCCCCAGTGGGCAAGTGTCCGAGTTATATTGCTGGTCAAAGTTACTCAAGCGGCCGGGGCCCGCCTTCCAGCGGACCCAGACGCCATTTTGAGGCCCTACAGGGGCCACTCTCGTCGAGTTTGCAAGAGTGGAAGAGACCCTTCGGAGTGAAAGGAAGAGGGCTCTGTTTTGTGAGAGCGGGACGTTCGGCTGGGGTGCAGCTGTGATGCCCCCGCCTGGGGGCGAGGGAGACTCGTTCGCGCCGTCTCCTTCTTCCGGGGCACCCCATGCTGCTCTTTTTCATCGGCCCGCACGAAGGTCTCTCCCCATCCGGTGCTTCTCAAGTCGTGTGCTCCGTGCCGTGGGAGTATGGCCATCTGTGGCGCACACTCGGTGCTCCGCAAGTATCGGTGCAGTCATTGCAGGTTCAGTGTTCCGAAAATATGGGCACCATTGCACGTTCGGTGCTGCGCAAGTATTGGGGCACCATCGCCTGACTGGGGGTGTTCGGCGTTGGGCCGGGGGCTGGGAGACCTCCTATCGGTGGAGGTGGGAGAGGCTCGTCCGCGTCGCCTCTCCCTCCCAGCCCGACCTGGACGCATTCCTGCAGAGGTATGGACAGGGCATCCCGCCGCCCAGAGCTGCTGCGGTTGTTACGGAAGGGAAAAGAAAGAGGTGCCTCGTTCTTCTCTGGACATGTGGCGGGACTACCTACAACTGCCCAGGCTGCTGGCTCCTGCCTCTCCTCCGGCTCCCCCATACGTTAAGATTTCCTGACCAAGAGTTGGCAGCAGGGCCCGCCTTATATGGGTTGCCGCTGGTTGGGCGTAGCCGTAACCCTGCCCTACTTTGGAAGGTTCCAGAATGTGGGGGGGGCGAATGTTCTATTGACTTTCATGTTCTACAGTTTACCGTTCTTGTTTTTCTAGCGTTATTGTGTTTTCTCTTGCCTGTTATGTTAAAATAAAAGTTCGTGTTTATCAGTGGCTTACTGATTTCGTTTCCCATTTCTTTCTTTCCAGGTTGTTTCATGCTAAAATTTCTATTAACATAGTTTATGTAACATGGAAGCACGTGCAGGGGGATGACGCAGATTCATATATTACGTACACACAAACTCAGACGGGGGGTAGTAGAAAAGTATGACACGCAAGATCCGAAGACAAACATAAAACAGTGATTATTTGGCCAAAATTATCTTTTTCCGTCTGTTAACTTAGAACTAGGCTGGGTTCCCGTTTTTATATTGTCCGACCTAGGAAAACTCGAACATGCCGCTGAAATTGTTCTGGCGAAATCTGTGCCATCGGGCATAATCGAACGTGGTGGTTCTATCTGGTCTGTCCATGTGAGTCTGATTCTTCTTTGTCTCGCGCCCTTTCCCTTTCTGTTGGCCTGTTACTCCTGTCGGCCCTCTGCCCCTACTCACGCTCAGTAGAGTCGGGCATTGGGCTTTCCAGTGTCCGACATATCTACAAAAAGCACATTGGTCTGGCCCTAAGTCTGGCCGTCCTGTGCGTAGTGTCGGGGGATAACCTTCGGGTCGTGGTGTCCAGGGGTTGTCCTGTTGATATGTTCCTCTACCTGCTCTGTCCTCGTCTTTTTTCTGTCGTTGCATTGCCTCTCTTCGCCACATACCGAGACTGTCGAGCATAATAGGCGTCGTCTTATTATTACGAAGGGCTATTTCTAACGTTTCTATTTTATCAAGGTCGAAGGATCCTATCAGTGGCCACTGTTTGTCTTGACTTTCTTTGGTATACCTGTGCCACAATTTATTATAGGCTATGGTAACTAATCCATAGTTTATGAACATGTCCTTATTAGGGGTACCCTCCAGCGGGGCTAGATGATCCACCTCTAACAGACGGTCCGGGTTGAACCAAGTATCAATCAATGGGGAGAAGACAGACATGACGGCTCGCAACGAGGGACAAAAAGTCAGCACTGCCTATCTTATCACTGTGTGCAAAGACTAGACAGAATATTTCTATTCTACGTTGTTTGCAGGCAGTGAATACCTCATGAACGAATATCAAAGAATAATCAATAATAAAGAACAATCAATGATAAAGAACTAGAATAGAATCAATGGGGAGAGTAAGCAGGGGCGCAAAAGTCTGCGTCCTCTACCCTTTCACTATCCGTAAAGAGGAATCTGTTATTCCCTGTTTGCAGACAGAGAATCTCCAGAAGACAATCTGTGAACCGCAGTTCGGGGTCAAGGAACCCAGTTAATCAGTGTGGGAGAGGGAATCTCCTGAAAACCGTTAATAAATAATAGAATCAGTGGGGGAGAAAAATAGGTACGACGGCTGCGTTACCTATCCTTCACTGTTTGCAAAAGGGAAAGAGCCTACTGTTTCTCCGTGTGCAGACAGTGATTCTCCAAATAAGTCAAATAACGAGCAATACTAGTATTTAAACAATCAAGCAATTATTTCGCACTTGTCGTGTTTACACGACCTTACCCGGACCGTACGGACAGTTTCTTGTCTTCCGAATCCAGCGCCCGTTCGTCCTCTTTTTCTCGTATTTCTCACGGCACTCCTAATGGTTCCCAGTCAGGACCGTAGATCACTCGAGAGAGGTCTGTTCGGAGCTAGTGAAGTTCGGATGATCGGCTGCCAGACGAGGGTCTATTGGGCAAGAGCTCTCCCGATCGTTGCAGTCGTTCACTCTGTCGTCGGGACCTCTCCCACTGGATCCACGAGTCGCTGATGGGCCCCACGTTGGGCACCAATTGTTAAAACCTGAGTCGGGTCGGGGACAATCGATATTTGCCCGGCGGTATTGCCTCTGTGACCCTCTAGTTATTTAATCAATGAAGAGGCAGGCGCTGGAGACTGGAAAGCAGGAAACAAGGTTTTTATTCTCTCCGGAGGAGAACACAGCAAAACGGACAGCAGGTATCGTTCTGAGGTGCTCTAACTTACGTTTGAGGCCTGGCCCCTTATATACAGTGTTTGTGGTTTTTATTACAGTTTACATACATATGATAAAGCTTTGATGTATGGAAAGACATTCCCGGAATCCCCCTTCGGGCCCGTTCCCACACATATCTACAGTAGAAGTCCCCACCCTGGTCACAGCAGGTGATGACTATCGCGCAGCTGGATATTCCGCCAATTCATGGAATGCGGGGTTCGATCGGATCTCATGGGGTGGGGGCTTTGATCAACTCGGGGGTCCTTTGATGAGGGAAGCTTTCTATTGCACGGGGAGGGGCAAGGGATAGTATCGGCAGAGCTGGGTGTCGGCCTGGGAACGGGGAAGACAAACGGGCACACGGGGAAAAGGGGGTTTGCATCTAAGGGCCGGGGATCATGAAAGGGAAGAAGGGAGGTGTCGCGCTGGGAACAGGATGAGGGCCTGGGGCAGAGCAGCGCCGAAGAGGGGTTTATGATTCAAGGCAGGTGCAAGCAGGGGGTTGGTCAGCGTGCAGGCTTAGTGAGGGCGAAGGGCTATGTCAGGGGCCAGCGGCATGCGAAAGGGTTCGTTCTGATCAGGGCATCTTAAAATGGCGGGTGCGCACGACAAAAGTGTGGCATCAGGGGAAGAGGCAAGATGGCGCAGATAATGTTCACCAAACCGTACTAATTTTCAACACCCTGACGCCGCTGGGTTAAACCCCGGTTCTTCAACTGGCGCCCAACGTGGGGCGACTTCAGCGGTACTGGTCCAAGCCCGAAGATTGTGAGGAGCCCCGTGAGGAAATTCTGGAGGACGGCCGCCACTTCATTCACCCCTGCATGTCGACGTGGACCGAAGGTTTTTTCTGCAAGGCTTCCCCTTTCCGACGGCTGCGAAGAACTACTGCCCTGACTGTCCCCCTGTCTTGGACCCTCTTGTGATGATTTGTAAGGCGAGACGTTAGACGGTCTTCTGGTGGCGTGACAGACATTTTGGTTAAGTATAAGTGGGTCGCTCCCACGACTTTGTTTTGTTTCTTGGTTTTGATTCGGCCATTGCAATAATCGAAGCCTAAGGGGTTCGTATATTTACGAGTGTATCATTTTTGATAACCCCTTGAAGTTTGAAGCAAGACTAGCGAGCTAAAGATGCCTGGTTTTGGCAAAATTAGGAAATGGTTTTGTTGTAGTTGTAATAAGGATTCCCGATTGGAGGACTCGTGTTCGATACCTCCGGTTGGAACTCCAACCTATGAGCTCTATTCAAAGCATGGTGTGGGTCCCATTACCTTTAATGAAGCATGGGTCCGTTATACAAGGAAAGATGGTGTTTTACGATGGCCCCAACATGGTAGTTTTGAATCAGATGTTTTAGATAACCTAGAAGTTGCGCTATTTGAGAAGAAAGCCCGGCCGGCGATGTTTGACTCTTTCCGCCTTTGGCGTAAGGAAGCCAAACAGCGAGAAATTAAGCAAGCTAAGCGAGATAGGAAGGAAAGGAATATGTCGGTAATGCAAGCTGCTAGGCAGTTTAAGGAAGATGAGGAAGATCGTGCGATTGAAGTATCAGATAGACAACATTGCATGGCCATTGACAAATGTTACCCGTCTTTGCCACCTCCCCTTTCAAATGTGACTGAAGACCCTGAAAAGGATCCTTTGATGTCACATTTACTGAGATTACCACCCCCTTATGTGCAGGGTGCTACTGCACCTCCGTTACCTCCAGTTGTTGCACCCCTTGTTGTCGTTCAACCCCCTGTTGTTGTTCCGCCACCTGTTGCTTCACAGGTGGTTCTTCCTTCTGCGGCGCATCCCCCTCCAGGGCCGCCAGCTTTGTCACCAGCCTTGCCTCAAACGCCTTTGCCTTACACTCCTTTACCTTCGACTTCTCTTATTTCTGTCCCTACGTCTCTCTTGCCTCAAAACACTGTCTCCTGTCCTCATGTCAACTTCTTCTCCTTCTGCTCGGCAACGAATGACAGAGACTGTCACTAGTCTTTTGTCTCCTTTCTTTGGGTCACTAAATATGACCTTTGTTTCTGAACGTAAGCAGAGACATAGTCAGCTTCCTGGTCCCGAAGAGCGGGCAATGTTAGATCTCCTTGCTCTTAGATGGGTTTCGAATGCCTCCAAGTATGGTCCACAAGTGGTTATGGATATCTTCCTACAGTGGGAGGCACCAAAACAAAGGTATGTTTTTGATGTCATGTGTACCTTCCTTCGTCAGGAGTGGGAAGATAATGAGTTGGGTTCAATTCCACTGGAATTGATTAATGTTCAGTCTGAATTTGCTAAAGGAACGATAGTGGGTTTCGATGTTGAGGAAGCGGTAGAGACACTACTCACTTTTAGGTCTAGACTTCCACCTCAGTTATTGTTCGAACCTGACCCTTCTGTTAGGAGAAAAGTGAAGCAGTATCATATGAGAGAGGTCCCCCCTGTATGGAGAGAGGCAGTTGTGGCTGATGCCGCTCATGGTATTGTGGCTGCACCGGCTCATTTTCAGCGAGTGTGGGTGCATGTCCCTTGGAAGAGAGCTGAGGTCCTGGCTCTTAAGCAGACCTTGCCTGACCCCCGTAAAAATCCTGCTGGTTATTACAAGGAGGTGTCTCATACAGTTGATGCATGTGTTATGAATTTAGCTGACATAGATATGTTGATGGGTAATGTAGTTCCTCAACCCTTGTGGGCGAAGATCCGTCATGAGGATCACGCGCCAGAGTTAGGAGATACATGGGTTAATATTACTGCTGCAGATGGCCGGCAGGTAGGAGGTGCCAAACCTGAACCCTTAGTTGCAGAACTACCTGGTAGGATTATTAATTTAATGAAAACTATGATGCCTCCTTTGTGGGTGAATTGGGACAAGTTAGCAGCATGCAAACAAAAGAAAGATGAGAGTGTGTCTGATTTCTTCACTAGGTTCGAGGAAACATTCATTGATCATAGTGGTCAGGACATGAGTACAGAAGATGGTCAGAGGTTGTTTGTAGATAGGTTTGTTTTTAATTTACTTCCTGAACTTTCTACTAAGTTAAAAGATTCCGAGAGTTCATGGGCTGCTTCTTCTTCAGCCCAGATATTGGCTACTGCACAATACTATGAGAATAGAGATAAAGATGAGAAGGATAAAGTAGAGAAGAAGACTAGAAAATTAAAAACGAAAGTTCTTCTGCAGCAGGCTTATCCGCCTCGCCCTAATCAGCGTCAGTTTCAGCAACCCCCACAGTTTCAGAAACTGTTGCAGAAGCCTGAGTCTTTTGCTTCGCGACTCCCGCTAGGCCCTAATCAGTGTGCCTATTGTAAAGAGGAAGGTCACTTCAAGAATAGTTGCCCGATCTTGCTACAGCGTGCGAATGGTATGTCTGGTCTGAGAGGTCGTGGTGGTTACCAACAAGTACCTAGGGGTAGGGGACGTGGTACGTTTCCCCAGAATGAACGTTCCTTTTCCCCTCAGAATTCCATAAAATATTTTGACCAACAGAATGTTCTGACCGTTCAGTCCGCTCAGTACTACACAGATGATTATTATGTTGGAAGTGAGAGTGCTGGTTTTAATGATTGTTAGGACAGCCATGGACAAAGGGAGGGAGTAGTGTCAGTTCCAGTAGACCAGAGTGGACCTTATGTTGAAGTGATTACATCAGGTGTGGCAGAACCTTTTCTTTTGGATACTGGTGCAGCAAAGAGTTCTATCATGCACTCTAAACTCCCTGGCGCACCCTTGTCTGGCTTGACTAATGTTTCGGTAGGATTTTCTGGCGCCCCAGTTCGTAACCCGGTTTCTTGTCCTTTGCCCCTTTCTATTGGTCCTTGTGAATTGGAGGCTCCCCTTATTCTAACGACTGGCTGTGGCGAGAATTTGTTGGGTTTGGACTTTTGAAAAAATTGCATGCGACATTACATTGTTCTCCTTTGGGAGTACATCTTACAGTGGGTAAGAATGTGATTTCCCCGATGTATCTGTCTAAGGATCACCTTCCACTGGAACTGCATTCTCTCCCTGATACACTTTGGGCTACAGGTCCTAATGATGTTGGTCTCTTGCAGATTCCACCTTACGTTGTTACACTTAAGTCGAATGCTAAATTACCTCGCATTCCTCAGTACAAAATTTCCAGTGATGGCGAAAGAGCTCTTTTAGCGATTATCTATGATTTGGTCGAGAAAGGTGTGGTTGAAGAAACGAGAGGTAATGTGTGTAATAGTCCTGTTCTGCCTGTCTTCAAGCGTACTGACTCTTCTCAGCCACCTCTGTATCGGTTTGTGATTGACCTTCGAGAGGTCAATAAGATTGTTGTGCCACAGTTTCCTGTTGTTCCAGACATTACTGCTTTATTGACTATGAATCCTGCCTCAACTGCTTGGTTTTCTGTTATTGATCTGAAGAACGCTTTCTTCAGTATTCCGATTGCTGAGGAAAGTAGGGATATTTTTGGCTTCTCTTTAGGAGGCCGCAGTTTCCGGTTTAAACGCGCTCCTCAAGGTTATTGTGAGAGTCCCTCCATTTATAGTGAGGCTTTGAAAACTCAGCTTGATACTTTTGCATTGCCTTCTGGTGCTACTCTTATCCAGTATGTTGATGATCTGTTGGTTGCTGCTGATGATGAAGAGATTTGTAAAGAAGTTACTCTTTCTTTGTTCCGACACCTGTCTGACCTTCATCATAAAGTGTCACCTTCGAAGTTGCAGTATTGCCGACAAGAAGTGACCTACTTAGGTCATCTCTTGTCGAAGGAGAGAAGACGATTGACCCCAGAGCGCATTCAAGCGATTGCCCAAATGACTGTGCCATGCACACAGAGAGAGGTGCGTGCCTTCTTAGGTATCACCTCGTATTGTAGACAGTGGATTCCGAATTTTTCTTTGCTAGCGAAACCTTTGTTGGCACTTACTCTTAAGGACACACCACACCCTCTTCCTTGGTCTGACGAATGCCAGAAGAGTTTTTCTGAATTGCGTGATGCATTGTGTTCTTCTCCAGTGTTGGGTACCCCCGACTATAGTAAACCTTTTACACTTTATGTACACGAAAGAGAAGGTTGTGCGTTGTCGGTGTTGACGCAACAATTTGGAGACAAGCAGCGCCCATGTGCGTATTTTTCAGCCACTTTAGATCCGGTAGCTAGAGCATTGCCTAGTTGTCTAAGAGCTACAGCGGCAGCGGCTGTTTCTATTCGACAATCTGCTGGTTTGGTATTGGATAATACATTGATTGTGATGGTTCCACATGCAGTGGATACCCTATTGAACAGAACAAAGACTCAACATCTTACCAGTGCACGTTTGTCAGGTTATTAGTTGACGCTTTTGGCTAGTCATGTGCACATCAAGCGGTGCAACACATTGAATCCAGCTACATTCTTGCCAATTTTTGTAGAGACAGATGTTCAGGAACAGCATGACTGTTTTCTCCGGACAGAGGAGGAAACGAAGGGTAGAGTTGATCTGAAAGATACTCCTCTTTCGAATCCTGATGGTACCCTATGGGTGGATGGTTCGTGCTTTAAGCTGCCAAATGGAGAGACGACTGCAGCATATGCTGTCACAACTTTGCACACGATTGTTGAAACAGCACGCATTGCACAGAATTCAGCACAGGCAGCGGAGTTGATAGCATGGACTAGAGCGTGTGTGTTGTCAAAAGGAAAGAGAGTGAATGTTTTTACTGATAGCCAATATGCATTTGGCGTGGCTCACAGTTTTGGTCGTTTGTGGAAAGAGAGAGGATTTCTTACTTCCCATGGTACGAAAATTCAGCATGGACAATTAGTGAGTGAACTTCTTGAATCACTTACTTTGCCGACCCAAATTGCGATAGTAAAGTGTAGTGCGCATAAGAAGGTTACGGATGATGTGGTTCGAGGGAATGCGTTTTCAGATGAAGTAGCGAGAGAAACAGCGAAAGATGTGACGAGTCGGATGTATGTTGCAGGTCCTGCCAGATGGGTTGTGGAAGGAGGAATGTGTGAAGATACAACAGAAAGTGTGAAGATGATTCAGGCGGAAGCTACTGAGAAAGAATTTAGTATGTGGAGAGAGAGTACGGGAATGTTGGATTTAACAGGCTGTTGGGTTGAGTTGTCAGAGCACCGGCGATGGTTGTTGCCAGATGCATATGTGCTCCCGTGGTTACTATGGCTCATGGGCTGGCTCACATTAGTTCAAAAGGGATATGTAAGTTGTTGGCTCCGGTATGGCAGAATGGTGGAATTCCTAAGTGTGCTGAGAATTTGGTTAAACACTGCATGATTTGCTTGATGCATAATCTCGGAAAGGGAACCCCAACTCCAGCGGGTCATTTTGCTCCTCCAACGTATCCGTTCGAGTTGCTGCAGATAGACTACATTCATATGGAAAGATGTACATTCATATGGAAAGATGCAATAACTTGAAGTATGTCCTTGTGGTTGTTTGTGCCTTTTCCAGATGGATAGAGGCCTACCCCCTAAAGGATAATACTGCCTTGTCTACAGCCAAGGTTTTGCTCAAAGAATTTTTTCCCAGATATGGCTTGCCGAGGATGGTATGGAGTGATAATGGAAGTGAATTTGTGGGTCAGATTATGAAGAAAGTATGTGCGGGTCTGGGTATTAAACAGAAATTTCACGCTGCAAATCACCCCCAGTCAGCAGGCCTGGTCGAGTGCTATAATGGCACTCTGAAGCTGAAGTTGGCCAAGGTGCAAGCGAGCTCTGGTCTTACATGGCCCGATGCCTTACCATTGGCACTTTTGTCCACGAGAACGCCAGTACATTCTCGCGTGGGACTTAGCCCATACAAGATTGTTTTTGGACGCCCGGCGAATGTCTGGGGTGTGCCGAGGCCTAAGAAGTACAGTGATATTGAGTACCGTATGTTGGTTAACTACTTACATGATTTGACTGCTAAATTGCGTGTTCTTCACCAGCAGGTCCATGACACTTTGCCTTCAGTTTCTGTAGACGCAGGCCACACGATTCAACCTGGCGACTGGATTCTAACCAGGAATTTCCAGAGGTCAAAGAACTTGGAACCAAGATGGACCGGTCCATACCAAGTCCTGTTATCAACTCGGACTGCTATTAAGGTGTTCGGCAAGAAACACTGGGTACATGGTACCCATTGCAAGAAGATACCTTTGCCCTTACCGTACGATAAGTGGGTCTGGGAAGGTGTTGCCGATTCCGAGAGTGAAAGGGTTCCAAGATTTGTACCTTTTAGCTATGCACATCTGGAATGGACTCAGTCAGAACGTGCGGATAATGAAGTCTTGCAAGAAGCTGTGCCGCCGTGTTTGAGATTTGATACTACGCATCCAGAGACACTCTTTCAGGATCAAACTGTGCCTGGTAAAGAACAATACAACTTAAGGTCTAAAAAGGACAAATACAATTTTTATTTTTTTGTGAATTACACTCTTTCAGACAAGAGACTATTTTTCTTTTTCTTTTTTGAGCCACCATCCGGGTTCAGCTCCAGGATCGCGGTATAAGACTTAAGGGGTGGCCCGCGTATTGACGAAAGGTCTGCAGTTCTAGGGACGTCTAGGACGCCTGGACGCACACTTGAGTGAAGAAGGAAAATTGCCGCGAGCTGCACGTTAGAGGATGGAGTCTGTTGTAACTGAAAGAGATGTTGAGAGAATAGATCCTAAGACAAGATTTTGTACATTGATATGTAGCAAATGTTTTATAATATTGTGCTTTTTGATGTTTTTAAGTATCACATTAGCTTGTGTGGGTTGGATTGTCTATGTTACACAACAGACCTCTGCACCCACCTCCCAACCTATGCTTTCTTTCACTACTGTTTCTTTGCATCAGTTTTATACGTTGCCTGAACATGAGCAAACAAGGAGATCAGAATTTGTCAACAACTCGTTCATACAGTTGTTGCATCAGCATCAGTTAGTAGTAAATACCACTAATTGTTGGGTTTGTGGTCTTATGCCTCATACGACATATAAAGGTATACCATATTTGGTTTTGCCTTTTTCTCTTAATGGGTCTGTGTGGGCTTTACAGACCATGTTTATCTATGCAAATGAGGTACACCCCTTACGTTCCCTTAAAGATAACTCCAGCAATAATGCCTTGATAAGGGGAATAGTAGCTATGATCCGAGATATTGATGCATATAATGCTATCCCTAAGGATGAGGTGCAGGCTTATGTTGGTTGGAACGTGACTGGATATAGTACCAGCTTGACAGAGAAGGAGAGACGAAAAAGGTCTCCCCCTATTTGGATTGTACCCCACCGAGGCCATTTTCGTTTGCAAGGTACTGGTCCGAATCCGAAAGCTCAGCTGTGGTAAGAGTGTGTGTGCTCAAACCTATGTCTATTCATCCCGGACTTCTCCACCGTTTGTGCCAGCTAAAGGCACATATTTTGTTTGTCATGACAGAGCCTACACATGGTTGCCATCTGATTTTTCAGGAACATGTTATGTGGCGTTTTTCCTTCTCCCTACATACACTACTACTTCAGACTATCATAGAACGAGATATGGTAGAGGTGTCTTCAATCAGGAAGATACTGCAACACATGAAGTAGGAGATTTCTTCAAGGGCTTCTTGCCCTTTTGGGGTCCTATGATCAATAGTAGGCATATTCGACAGCTTGTCCGCGTTGTTGAAGCTACTATTAATGAGACAGCAGGTGCTCTTAGGAATGTTACAGCTGAGCTTCAAGCGGACCGCCTTATGACTTTGCAGAATCGTATGGTATTAGACATCATACTTGCAGATCGAGGAGGAGTATGTAAATTGATTGGATCCAGTTGCTGTGTTTACATACCAGATAATGCCCCTACAGTATACCAAGCCATCTCTAGGTTGCATAAGATCTCTGAGTCTATCTATGTAGACGAAGGAGACTGGTCATTGACGGAATGGTTTTGGGGACTGCTATCTAAGTGGGGATGGAAGATTCTGACATTCCTTGGTATGGTTTTAGCCATCCTTTTCTCTTGTTGTCTTTGCATCCAGTGTGGTCCCGCCATTTGTAGTATTTGTGCTACTATGTGTGTTCGGATATCTGTCCCGAGAGAAGTAGAGAATACTAAAATGATGCTACAGCAACACTTTGATGACCTAATGAATATTGATATAGACCTAGATTCAGATTAACATGAGTCTTAGGTTATTGCCTATGTAATGGCAAAAGGAGGGTCTGAGGTTCTGTAATTCTCGAGTCTGACTCCATTTTGTTCTGTGCCACCATTTTGTGTTGCCCTCACGTAGGCCTGTAAAGGTAGCCTGGCGAACAAAGTGGTCTGGCCTTCTTAGTTCATATATACATTAACTAGGTTTCTTTTTGACTCTGAAATGAACTGTAAGAAACTGACCTCTTCACCTGAAACTGACCTCGCAAAGCCAATTTCCCTGATTGATCTTTATCTGAGATTGCCAATCAATGTTCAGGACATCGTTAACTTTTTAGTTTCCTTGCACGTGCTTTATCTTGTTCAGCATCTGTTACTGTTTCTTTTTTTATGTTTCTTCATTACATGGGTTATGCTTTCAATTATAGGTTTGTCCGGCTTGTGGAGATTGAATTTGGAACATTCCTAATAATTAACTTTTGGGTTGGGATACTGTAAATTGAGTTTTTGCTATGTCATACTTTGTTTGAAAATGTATCTTATTGGCTAGAATTTTGTGCAGTGGGTGTACATTTATAATGTGAATATTGGGTATAAAAGGAGACGTCTCGCCTTAGTAAAATGAGCAGTCTCCTGAGAATTTACACCGTGATGTATTTCTAGGATCACTGTTACTAGCTGCAGCTAATAAACTTGGTCTCTGACGCCATCAAGAAGTATTCCGTGTCTTTGAATACCAAGGCAGGTGAACTCGAAGATCTTAGGCGTGCCCCTGACGCCGCTGGGTTAAACCCCGGTTCTTCAAGTGTGCCCTGGGTCCCTGCCAATCAGGTACCCAGGGCCTGTGTTCCTTCCCTACAAAGAAAAGCTATGCTGAAACAAAATACCCAATTGACATCTCTGGCCCCTGTCAGCCCCTAGTAAATGGTACCCTAGGTACCCAGGGCATTGTGACCAGAGAAGACCCCTAAGGGTTGCAGCACTTATTGTGCCACCCTTAGGGGCCCTGTACCCTGGCACCCACATACTGCCTTTGCAGGCTGAGTGCCTAAGTACAAAACTAAAGAGTCAACATGGCACACATCCCTGTGTGCCATTCCCACAGAACCCACTGCCCTGCCATACTTCAGTTAACCCTCTAGCTTGGTGCCCTATGCCAGAGGTGAGGGCTCAGGTGCATGAGCCCTGTGCCCCTACAGTACCCAGGGCCATTGCTGGGCACTGTAAGTGCAATGTTGCCATTTAAGAGTATATGGTGCTGGGAGGTTGTCATTCACAAACTCCACAGCACCATAATGGCTTCACTGAAGACTGACAAGTTTGGTACCAAACTTCTCAGCACATTAAGCCCGCATTGATGCCAGTGTGGGATTTAATGTAAAATGCACGAGAGGGCATCTTAGAGATGCCCTCCAAAACCCAAACCTACAATCCATGTCTGGGCTGAGTGGCTGTAGAGGTTGCCACACAGCAGACATGTTGCTGGACCCCTGGGTAGAGAGCCCCTCGCTCTCCTGGGTCTGCAACAAAGCACATCCTGGGCGAGGTGCTATGTCTCCTCCCCCAGGATGGACAGGGGGAAGCTTCAAAGGCATAACGCCTCTGAGAGCTTCTTCAGACCAATTGCTGTACCCAGCAACCAGCCACCCACCAGTCCTACCCCCACTCTGGCGGGAAGACTGGCGGGAAAAACTACGTCAGGAAGGGGGGGGGGTGCCAACCGTGCCAACTCCACCCCTCAGGTGTAGGAGGCGAGGTGAAGCACGACCCCGGGCGCCAGCCATCTTGTAGATGGGGAGTCCTACCCAATCCCAGCTAGGATCCTGCCCCCTCCCACAGGAGAGGAGCAGGCTAGGGGTGTACTCACCCCAGGACAGGGACCCATTGGTCCCTGCCCTTGCCCTACCTGTAACGCCCCTAAATTTAGTATTTAGGGCCTCCCTGAACCTTCCTTCCTCAGATTCCGATATCAAAAAGAAGAAAGAAGATCAAGAAGAAGACCCGCCGTGCAGCTGCTAACAACAGGACAACAACGGACTTGGCCCCAGCCCTACTGGCCTGTTGATCCTGGAACCTGCTCCTGCCTAAACCCGGCGACCTCCGCGGACAGCAACCTTAGGACACCTAGAGCACCTGCCTGCCTTGACCCTCTCAACGATTGGGACTCCCATCAGCAGAGGCTCTGCTGCAACAACCCACCTGGTGCCCACCAGAAGCTCCGGACCAGTCCACTCTGCACCATCCGAGCCCGGGCCGGGCCAACCCGAACCAAGACCACGAGGACGTCCCCCCGGCGACTGGGACCCGAAGTCCAGTGCCCAAAGACTCTCCTCGATGAACCAGCCGACGCCTGCAGACTCAGAACCAGGGGCCACCCCGACCAGCCGAGGATAAGCTTTTCCGACCCCCAAAGACACCCCTGCACCCGGCACCCTGTGCCACCCTTTGGGGTACCTACCTGTGCTCCCACATCCCAACTTACCTCTCAAAGTGCTGGTCGCCCCTGGAGAGTCACCGTCCCCGAGCCTGCAGCCTTTGTTCCTTTTTCAAGATCCTCATTGGATAACATTGAGCGCCCGACGGCTCAAAAGCACCCTGCACCCAGCCGCCCGTGTGCCGCTGGCTGTGACCTCTTTGTCCTATCCTACTTCCCCCCTTGCCCTGAGCAAGTGACCAGGAGCCCAGCTCCCAGAGCCGCATGGCCTGCTCACCAGCAGCCACCAACCGAAGGCCCCCTTTCCCTCCTTGGATAACATTGGACCTACCTACCTCTGCTCCCGGCCGCCCCTGCACCGCTGGGACTGAACTAACTATCCTCACCTGACCCTGGGGGACCCCTGAGTCTATGCCCAGAACCCTAACTTCTCCAACCAAGTACTCACCTGGAAACCGGTAATTCACTTACCTGCCTTTGGGTAACATTGACCCATTTTTGACTCGAAAATTTTCGATGTGTGAAGTTTTGAAAACTGAAAAAATTTCTATAAAATCAGCCAAAGTCCGAATTTGAAAATACTCACCTGGGATCAGGAGAGAAGCCAGTACTGTATCTTTCAGCCCAGAACTGAACTACAAAAGTAATCCCTAGCGGGTTTACTAGTAACCTGTATTTTCTCCATATGAACCCATTGTCTGCTTTTCTATGAAATTTCTTCTGTCTACTTTTGAAAACTGCAAATATTCTTTAAAAATCGTACGAAATACTGAAACGCAATTGCCTACCTGTTTTGAGTTAAGCCCCCAGTTCTGGCCCTAGGAGACTAGTTCGATCATACTTTACCTGTAACCTGAATTTCCTCCCATAGAATAACATTGTGAGAATCCCCTGAACTTTTAAAACAGCTTTATATTCAGGAAAAATCATCATTGTAACTAAAACGTTTTTGCTCATCTGGTTTCAGCTTAGACCCCAGGACTAAATCCATGATCTAGTCCTGGAACTATGTAGGAAGGTGGATACCTGACTATGGTTACCCCAGATTTTTTGCCTTGTGTTTAGCTGGTTTTCGACTTAGTTGGCCTGGGATCCTGCTAATCAGGGCCCCAGGCTATCTGCTCTCTCTTTAAATGGACTCCATGTACTATAGGTACATCACCAATTTGGTACTGGACACCTTATCAGCCCCTGTACAGTGCACTATAGGTGCCCAGGCATAGGTGCATCCAAGGCCTACCAGGGGCTGCAGCATATCTTTTGCCACCCCTGGCTGGTACTTAAATCGACACAACTGGCTGTTCACACAGCTGGGGCAAGGTGGTGTACTCACCCCTTGCTTAGATATAGTATACCTATGTCTAAACCTATATCTGGACACATATATACCTATAAGTCACTCCTATGGCAGGCCTTACAGTCCTGGAGGCAGAGTGCTTGGTTTTATGTGAGATGGTGCTCTAGCATGAGCTGAGCCTGTCTGCAGTGTTCGGAACCATTTCCTTACTGCTGTTCCAGTGATACTGCCATACCATATACTCTTAAGTGCATTATAATCCTCGCGGTTATTGCAACTCTGGTTTGGCTTTATCAAAACATGTCGTGTTTGGTGTCATACATTTTGGAATACTGCCCCCTCGCCAGTTCTGGCGACGGGGACAGCATCCCACCCTTCTAGAGGGAGAAGACATGTTACTTTACTGAAAACGCGGTTAATCCTAACCAGAGCCCCAGCATCACAAAATGGATGCTGCTGCCACAGACACATGTCTGGCCTCCTGCTGCTGACCGAAACTTGGCAGAGGACGCCTGGACAAAGGGTTTCCTGTCACAGGGAGGTGTCACACCACCCCAGACAGGAGATAGTGGATTGTAGCAGGGAGGGTTGAAAGAAACTAGACACTGCCTGGGGCGCACAAGGTGTCCCCGGGCAGATTCCAGTCAAACCGGTTCTGGGGCCATCCTGCCCCAGTCCTGGCGGCAAACTGGACAAAGGGAAAGGGGTGTAACCACCCCCTTCCTGGGTCCCACCCATAGGAGGGACCTAGCAGGTAATCCAGCCCCTTGATGATTTGAAATAAAGGTAGGAGCTGTGCAGATGCACATCAGATTATCCTGACTGAAACTTATGAAACGAAACTCTGGACCCTTCGACATCGTACTCGACGTAGAAGACTGAAGAATCTCCCTTGTGGTCAAGGAGTGACTATCCTGTGCAAACAGGCACCATCCAGCACCTCGACGTTTGCTTTGTTGCAGTTCCCGCAGGAACTCGAGTGACAGAGATCGACAAGACCCAGTGTGCCTGCCTTCTGACAGCCCGATCCACAGTCCCTGCAGAGCTGAGACCCGTGGAGGCGACCTGAAGCGTGGGGCCTGCCATCTTGGAAAAACTACGAAGCGCTGACCGTGCAGCATCCGAGGCTCCCTTGAAGCTGTGCATTGGAGTTTGAGAAGCTCCAGCCCCGAGCAGCTTTTGCACCGAAGCTCACCCCTCCACACTCAACGAGTGCTGCATGGGGCCCTTTTGCATTTTCCTGCTCGACGCGTTGGTCCGGTCGCTTGCCCGTTGGCTAGTGGCCCCAGTACCGACGAACCTTTGAATTTGCACTGCTAGTCTGGTTGCTCCAGACTGGCCATCGCTCCCCTGAAAAGGAGCACCCGATCTGACCTTCCTGGTCCTGTCAAGAAGCGATCTTCGAATCCTGCGTGGGTTGCCTTTGCCAAGGCCTGTTGACTCCGATCTTGAAGCAGACACCGCCAACATCGAGAGCCTTTGTGGGACAGCTCGTGATTCACTCCAGGACATCCTCGGTGCCCCAGAGTCCACGTGGCAGCGGAGACAAGCTTCACGACATCAACCTGATTGCGCCCGACATTGCCTGGTTCCTTCCTGGTTCCTTCCTGGTCACTGGCTAGTGACCCAGACTCTGTCCCCTCTGCTTTCAGGTACTCTACATCTTCGATCCACCCTTGGGTCACACCGGACACTTCTCTTCTGGACGCCTGCAGCATCTTCATCTCCAGGCACCATAGAACTGCGTGACGAAACCCGACACATCTTTGCACCTGTGCACCCGCTTCCTGTGGGTGAGATAACTCTTGAACGCCCGTGCTCCTGTAGTGGTTTGCACCTCTAGTGTCTAAGTCTAAAGTTTTGTCCTTCTAGTCCAGTCGGAAGACTCTTAAAACTGTAACTCGATAACTTTTACGCACCATTGACTTTGCATTGGTGCATGCGTGTGCTTTCTGCACTGCACCCGAATCCCGCGGGCTACTCCCGTCGTAACTGCTGTTAGTCCAGTGTAGTCCCAGCGATTCCCAAGGCCCTAGGCCTTACCACTGATCGATTAGTGATTGTTATACCACTTTATTGATATATGGTTTGAGTGGCCACCGGCCTCATCCATAACTGTGCAACTTTGATATGTTATATTGTGCTATTGTTTAAACGCTTGTGCTTCATTGCTCATAAAGAGTAGTGGGGATTATTCTGAGAATCAATACATATATTTTTATAATATATAACTAGTGTGGTGTCCTTTCATTTGATATTACAGGATTGCATATGGTAAAACAGCTGGCTTCACATGTCCTCTTGAGTTAAGCCTTTAGGCTGCTTAGTCCATGCTACCTCTAGGATAGCTTGTCTTTAAGGTTGACTTACAACCACCACCATAAGGGATTGTTTGGACTGATACAGGGTGCCCACAGAACTGTGGACATCATATACCAGGCCAACTTCTCACAAACTACCAAAGTAATCCATAAAGTAATCAACTGTACTTTCCTATGAAAACCCATTGAGCTTAATGCTAGAGTGTGTTTCAGAACTGTATTGCTTATTATCTAACCTGTAATTATTGTATGTACAAACTTATTGCTCCTCTGCAAAGTATTTACATGAGAGTACTCGTAACCTGAAAAGTATATTTTTTATAACTGTTGGTTCTAAAAATAAAACAACCATATCTTTGGATATACAAACAATTGGCCTGGAGTTCGATCCTTGAGTGTGTGAAACACTTTTGCTGACTGAGTGTGTACATCAAATGCTTTACACTGTCCTCTGGTACTGCCTTACTGCTCGACCAAGCTACCACTTTGGAGAGTAAGGTCAGTTCTGACTTTAACCTCTGTCATACCTCTGGGGTTGGTGGACTCTATACACACTGTACTTCCTTCTAGTCCAGTATATATAGAGCCACTTTCTCACAATGTCAAATGATCAATCATATCGCGGAATATTAAGCATGTGTTTTGTGATCTCCACCTCCGCATTGCTCAGCACCAGTGCTGCTCCACCTGAGCACCACCAAAACATCATTCAGCACCATCTCAGCATCCCTGTGCTCCACTTCAGCAACACTCAGCATCACCTCACCACTCCGTAGCACCACCTGAACATCACTCTGCACCAGCACAGCACCACTTTAGCACCACCTGAACACCACTGCATCAGCGCAGCGCCACCTCAGCATCAGTGCAACACTACATGAACACCAACTCAGCACCACTAAAACATGAGCTCAACACCACCTGAGCACTAGTGCATAAGTGCAGTGCCACCTCAGCATCACCCCAGCACTTCAGCACCCATCAGCTTCATGCAGCACCACCTGAACATGACCACAACACTAGATTTGCACCAGCACAGCTCCAACTCAGCATCACTCAGCGCAGCACCACCTCAGCCCCAGCATAGCATTAGTGCAGAACCAACTCAGCATCAGCACATCACCACTGCACTACCAGTGCAGCATCACCTCCACATCAGTGCAGCACCACCACCGCAGCATAAGTTCACCAGCACAGCATCAATTAGCACCACCACAGCATCACTGAGCACCACCTCATTACCAGTGCAGAATCTCCTCAGTATCACTCAACACCACCACAACACCCACAGAGTACCACAGCATCAGCACAGCACCATCTCAGCACAGCATCACCTTTGCATCAGTTTACCACCTCCAGCACAGCACCAACGCAGCCCCACCACATTTGTGCAGGTTCACTTCAGCACCGACTCTGCACCAATGCAACACCACTTCAGCATTAGTGCAGCACCAGTACAACATCACCTCAGCACCAGCACAGCACCAACTCAGCACCACCTGAGCACAAGCACAGCACCGCCTGAGCACCACCTCATTATCACGCTGCATCAATTGAGCATCACCTCCACACAAACACACCACCACCTCAGCACAACCTCATTATCACTCAGCGCCACCTCAAAACCAGTGTGGCACCACCTCAGCACCAGTGCAGCCCTTCCTAAGCAGCACAACAGCGCCACCTCAGCATCCACATTCCATCCCAGCACCACCTCATCAGTGGACCACCAGTGTAGCACAAACTCCGCATCGCTCAGAACCAGAACAGCATCCACGCAGCAGCACCAAAGCATCACCTGAGCACCAGCACAGCACACCCTGAGTGCCAGTGCAGCACCACCACCTCAGAATCACTCAGCACCACCTCAGCATCACTCAGCACCACCTCAGCATCACTCAGAACCACCTCAGTATCACTCAGCATCGCCTGAGCATTGCCTCTGCACCAGCACACCACCATCTCAGCACCACCTCAGCATTACTCAGCATCAGCACAGCACCACCTTAGTGCCACCTCGGCACCAGTCAGCACCACCTCCGCATCAATAAGCATATCTGCACCACCTCAGGACAGCACCACTTCAGCATCAATTCAGCCATAGTGCAGTACCACCTCAGCGCAAACGAAGCACCAGTGCAGCACCATCTCCGCATCAGTGCGGCACCAGTGCAGCGCATCAGCACCGCACTACCTCAGCAAAAGCAGAGCACCACCTCAACATCCCTCAGCACCAGCTCAGTTCCAACTCAGCTACAACGCAACACCGCCTCTGCTCCAGCACAGCACCACCTCAGCACCACTTCTGCTGTGAAGTTCCTCTGCACTGTTTCAGCGTCTCAGAGACTGGCAGACTATGGATGTCAGTCTTTAGTGGTATGCAGCAGACTTCTCCATTTAAGGCTATGCATCCAGTTAGTTTTTTTGTGAGGTGTACAGCGGGGAAGTGGTGTTGTTAGAACTAGTGAGATTCTAATACGAATCACCTTCAGGTTAAGCACATATTAATCAAATCTATATTGATAAAAGTATCTTAGCGTAACTTGAAGAATAGTTTGAGGGTAAAACAATGTGGCAATTTGTTATATGTATTGTAATTGTATTTATATAGCTCTTACTACCCCTGAGGAGGCGTCCATGCGCTTTTTAGGCGAGTAGCACGCTACTCCGGGACCCATAGGGGATTAGTGTTGAATTAGTATAGTGAAACATGCAAGTACATTTTAAGTGGTGGATAGGTTAGTCAGTTATTTGGATTTGGAATGATAGCAGGATAGAGGAGGAAAAAAGGTTTGTATTTATATAGCGCTTGTTACCCCTGATGGGGTGTTGAAGCACGCTACTCCGGAAGCCCATAAAGCATTAGTGGTGAATTAGTATGGTGAAATATGAAAGTAATCTCAGTGGTGGATATTAGTCAGTTATTTGGAGTGAGAAGGATAGTGGAGGGATAAAAGGGGAAGAAAGGTTTGCATTCATATAGCACTTGTCACCCCGGAACCCATAAAGGATTAGTGGTAAATTAGTATAGTTGAATATGGAATTTGAGAAGCGAACATGTTAGTCTGTTAATTTTGATTGAAAAGGATAGTGGAGGGATAAAAGAGTGAAGGATTTTTTTGTTTTGTTTTTAGGTCATAGCAGTAGGAGGAGGCTTTTGGATGAGTAAAAAGGAGATTCGGAGGGGAGGCGTCAGAGGGAAGAGTTTAGAAAGATTTGTTTTGGGGGATAGGTATAGTAGAAAGAGGTGTCTGATGATACAAGGAGGGGTAGAGTAGGAGAGAGTCAAGAAAGGGTTATTTTGGGGATCTTAGTAGTAGTATGGGGTTTGGGATAAATGAGAGTGGATGTAGAGGATATATTGATAGATGTATAGGCTGAGAAATAGGGTAGTGCATTGTAAATTGTAAATTAGAAGAAAATGATAAATATATAGATCCAAAGGTACCTTAAGTTTGTGGATGTGGATGGTGTGGGCTGGGTATTGCTAAATGGAAAAATGGGCAGCATTTCTGGCCCTGGTCAGTCTCGAACAGGCAGCAGCCCTTGTCCTCTCCGCCCTTAGCTGAGATGCCCTAACCCTGGCCTTTTATAGCCCTAGTAATCAGGTGACCCCTTCAGCCAATGGGAAACCTAGCCCTAACACTATCCAATCACAACACTAGCCCTAAAATCTAGAATCAATAGGAGACCAGGACCTTACAGCTAATCTTAGCCTCAGTCCAAGCACCCAATCAGTTAAAAAACCCTGATCTCTACGTCCAATAGAGGCTCTAGCCCTACCAGTAGTCCCAACCCAAGTCCAAGCACTGGAAGCCCTTGTCCCTACTTCCAATAGAAAGCCTAACCCTACTCTTAGCAAACAAAATACAAGAGGTAGCAAACGGTTGCTTGACTAGTTGTGGGACTAACGATTGTCATTTGTGCCTCATGTAACTTAATGTTTGCTTTTGTAATTTGTTCACTTGTAATGTTCTCCTCATGTATCAGTTTTGTTCCTATTGTGAAGCGCTCTGACACCTTCAGGTAAAGTCTGTGCTATATAAAAATGCATAAATAAATAAATAAAGGTCTAACCCTAGCCCTAGTCCCACCTTACTCCCAACAACCAATAACATAGGAAGCTCTAGACCATGGGTACTCACAAACCTTCTCTCGGGGGGCCCGATTTACAGTGTGGTGTATGTCTGAGGGCCGCACCGGTGGCGGTGGGGTCAGTGGGGGAGGGGGCGTGGCTAGAGCAACAGAAAAAAACTGGTACCATGAGGTTGATCACTGGTCCCTGTAGCGGACGCCTTCGTCCACTGAGCCACCAGACCCGGCATACACACATCTTCTCTCTCTCTCTCTCTCGTTCTTTCAGTCTCTCTCTCTGTCTCCCACCCTCTCTCCCTCCCTCTTCCTCCCATTTCTCTACCTCTCTCTCCCTCTGTCTGTCTCCCTCTGTCTCACTCACTCTGACTGTCTCACTCCCTCTCTCCCTCTGTCTCACTCACTCTGACTGTCTTACTCTCTCTCTGTCACCCTCTCTCTCTGTTTCCCTCTCCCTGTTACCCTCTCCCTCACTCTGTTTCCCTCTCCTTCACTCTGTTTCCCTCTCCCTCACTCTATTTCCCTCTCCCTCCTTTTCTCTCTCTTTACTTCCCTCTCCCTCCTTCCCTCTGTCTCCCTCTCTCTCCTTCCCCCTCCCTCACTCTGAGATTTCCCTCACTCTGAGGTCTTCCTCCCTCACTCTGTCTCCCTCCCTCGATCTGTCTCCCTCCCCCTCGCTCTCCCTTGCTCTCCCTCTGTCTCCCTCCCTCGCTCTCCCCCTGTCTGCCTCTGCCTCTTTCCCTCGCTCTGCCTCACTCTCCCTCGCTCTGCCTCTGTCTGCCTCCCTCGCTCTCCCTTGCTCTCCCTCGCTCTCCCTCTGTCTGCCTCTGTCTCCCTCCCTCGCTCTCCCTCTGTCTCCCTCCCTCGCTCGCCCTCCCTCTCTCTCCCTCACTCTCCCTCTGTCTGTTTCTCCCTCGCTCTCTCTGTCTCCCTCCCTCGCTCTCCCTCGCTCTCCCTAGCTCTCCCTCGCTCTCCCTCTGTCTGCCTCTCCCTCGCTCTCCCTCTGTCTGCCTCTCCCTCGCTCTCCTTCTGTCTGCCTCTCCCTCGCTCTCCCTCTGTCTGCCTCTCCCTCGCTCTCCCTCTGTCTCCCTCCCTCGCTCTCCCTCTGTCTCCCTCCCTTGCTCTCCCTCTGTCTCCCTCTCTCTGCCTCTGTCTCCCTCCCTTGCTCTCATGCTCTCCCTCTGTCTGCCTCTCCCTCGCTCTCCCTCTGTCTCCCTCCCTCGCTCGCCCTCCCTCGCTCTCCCGCTCTCTCCCTCTGTCTGCCTCTCCCTCGCTCTCCCGCGCTCTCCCTCGCTCTTCCTCTGTCTGCCTCTCCCTCTCTCTCCCTCTGTCTCCCTCCCTCGCTCTGCCTTTGTCTCCCTCCCTCGCTCTCTCGCGCTCTCCCTCGCTCTCCCTCTGTCTGCCTCTCCCTCGCTCTCCCTCCCTCGCTCTCCTTCTGTCTGCCTCTCCCTCGCTCTCCCTCTGTCTCCCTCCCTCACTCTCCCTCTGTCTCCCTCCTTCGCTCTCCCTCTGTCTGCCTCTGTCTCCCTCCCTCACTCTCTCCCTCGCTCTCCCTCTGTCTGCCTCTCCCTCGCTCTCCCTCTGTCTCCCTATGTCTCCCTCGCTTGCCCTCCCTCGCTCTCCCTCTGTCTCCCTTCCTCTCCCTCGCTCTCCCTCTGTCTGCCTCTTTCTCCCTCCCCCTCTACCTCCTCCCTCTCCCTCTGTCACCCTCTTCATCTCACCCTGCCTGTGTGTGCCCCGCTGAGACCGCTTCCGGGCGCACACACACACACACACACAGCCGCACCCGAGCACTTCACAGGTCTTTAAAAGACCATTCACATGTTAATGAGGCTTTGCTCACCTCTTAGGCCCCTGCAGCTCCACTCTGACTATGGCGGGAATCACCCTGGCCCTCACAGAGCAGCAGTCTTTGAGTCGCAGGGGTATTTGCTGACACACTTAAAAAAATATATATATTAAAACACGGGTACGATGTTTGGACCGTCCGCGGGCCTCCAGGGAAGGCTTGCCGGGCCGCTGTTGGCCCGCAGGCCTTACTATGAGTACCCGTGCTCTAGACCCTACTGTAGGAGGATGGATATCTGACTATGGTTACCCCCAACTTTTTGCCTGGTTTTTAGCTGGTTTTCGACTTAGTTGGCCTGGGATCCTGCTAATCAGGGCCCCAGGTTATCTGCTCTCACTGTAAAATGGACTCCATGTACTTTAGGTACATACCTGATTGGATATTGGGTCACCTTGTGAGCCCCTGTATAGTGTACCATAGTTAACCAGGGCATAGGTGCATCCAAGGCCTACCAGGGGCTGCAGCATGAATTATGCCACCCCTGGCTGACCATTCAAATTGACACAACTGGCTGATCACTCAGCTGGGGCAAGGTTGTGTAATCACCCCTTGCTTAGATATAGTATTCCTATATCTAACCTTATATATAGACACATATGCACCTATAAGTCACTCCTATGGCAGGCCTTAACAATCCTGAAGGCAGAGTGCTTGGTTTTATATGAGATGAGGCTCTAGCATGAGCTGAGCCTGTCTGCAGCTTTCGGAACCATCTCCTTATAGTTGTTCTATGATATAGCCATACCATATACTCTTAAGTGCATTATAATCCTCGCGGTTATTGCTAACTTTGGTTTGGCTTTATCAAAACAAGTTGTGTAAGGTGTCATACGCTTTGGAATACTACCCCCTCGCCAGTTCTGGTGACGGGGGTAGCATTCCACCCTTCTAGAGGGAGAAGACATGGTGTTCCTTTTAATCCCGGTTAAAGTTAACCAGAGCCTCAGCATCACAAAATGGATGCTGCTGCCACAGACACAAGTCTGACCTCCTGCTGCTGGGAGTCCTTCCAGCGAGGGAGGCTTGGACAATAGATTTCCTGCCTTGGGAGGTGCTAGCACCACCCCAGACAGGCCTTAGTGTATTGGGGCAGGGAGGACTGAATGAAATGAGACACTGCCTGGGGCACACAAGGTGCTCCTTGCATAGTCCGGTCTAAACCAGTTGCTGGGGCAGCTCTGGCGCGAAACTGGACAAAGGGAAAGGGGTGTAACCACCCCCTTCCCTGGTCCCACCCATAGGAGGGAGCTAGCAGGTATTCCAGCCCCTTTGATTAGTATAAAGGTAGGAGCTGAGTCTAGAGACTTTAGATTTATCCTGAACTGAAACTTGAAACGAAACTCTGGACCTTCGACATTCTACTGCAACTAGAAGACTGAAGAAACTCCCCTGTGGTCAAGGAGTGACCACCCTGTGCAAACAGGCACCATCAAGCGATCTGCAATTTGCTTTGTCGACGCTCCCGCCGGAGCCCGAGCACAGAGCTCGACAAGAACTGGACTTCCAGACTTCTTTGACCCCGATCCACAGCCACAGCAAAGCTGAGACCCGTGGAGGCGACGAGAGACGTGGGACCGGACATCTTGAAAAACCGTCTCATTGCTACTTGTGCAGCTTCTGAGGCACCCTCGAAGTTGTGCATTGGGGATTGAGAAGCCCCAGCCCCGAGCACCTTTTGCACCGACGCACAGCCCTCCACACTCGCCGAGTGCCACGTGGGGCCTGCTGGTACTTTTGTGCTCGACGCGTCTGTCCGGTCACTTGCCCGTTGGCTAGTGGCCTTTTTGACGATGAACCTTTGAATTTGCATTGCTGGCCTGGTTGCTCCAGGCTTGCTCCTGCTTCCCTGAAAAGGAGAAGCCCCCCAGACCTTGCTGGTCTGAACAGAAGCCCATCTTCGATTCCTGTGTGGGTTGCATTTGCCAAGGCCCGTTGACTACGATCCAGAAACCGACACCGCCGACAGCGAGAGCCTTCGTGGGGCAGTCCGTATCCAGCTCCTGGTCATCGTCGACGCCTTCTGGTCCATGTGGCTGCAGAGACGAGCTTCACATCTTCACCTGATCGCACCCGACATCGCCTGGTTCCTTCCTGGTTCCTTCCTGGTCACTGGCTAGTGACCCAGACTCTGTCCCCTCTGCTTTCAGGTACTCTTCATCCTCGATCCACCCTTGGATCCAACCGAACATCTTCCTCCTGGTCGCCTGTAGCATCTTTTTACAGGTCTCCATAGGATTCAGCGACGAAACCCGACACAACTTGACACCTATGCACCCGGCTCCTGTGGGTGAGGTAACGCGAGTACTCCGGTGCTCCTGTGGGTATTGACTATCCAAGTGTCCTAGTTTTCAGTAGCTTTCTCCTAGTCCATCCGGAAGTGTCCTAAATCAACTAGTTTCTAACTTTTACGTTCCCATTGTATCCCCATGGTAACTCGCGTGTGTGTTTAGACACTGCACACGCATCCCGTGGGCCTCCTGCTTCCTAACTCTCGTTAGCTCAGTGTAGCCCCAGCGATTCCCTAGGCCCTAGGCCTAATCACTGTTCATGACGTGGTTCTTATACCACTATTTTAATATATGGTTTGCAACGCCCCTAGGGCACGACTGTATTTTGTGCAACTTATTGTATGATAATTGAGTAACTTGTTATGTGCTTTGGCCTCTGACCTCATAAAGAGTTCAGAGGGGTTGTGTTAGTAATAAATACATATATATGTTATACATAACCTGTGTGGTGTCCTTTCATTTGGTGTTCAAGGGGTTACATATGGTAAAACAGCTGGCTTCACATGCACTCTGAAGTTTTAGCCTAAGACTGCTTTGTCCATGCTACCACTAGGATAGCTGGTCTATAAGGTTGACTTTACAACCATCACCATAAGGGTTGTTTGGACTGATACAGGGTGCCCACTAGAATAGTGGACATCACATATCAGGCCAACTTCTCACATCTACTTCCAATAGAAATCCTAACCCTAGCCCTAGTCCCAACCCTACATTGATTGAATCACAGACCCAGAAACCAACCAGAACCCTTAAATACCCGACCAATGAGGACACTAACCCTAATCCAATAGAAACACCAGATACAACCACAAATCAGTGTACACATGTACCAACCACTAGCAGACCATATAAGGTCCCAGCGACCTCAGACCAGGTTTGCTGGCCAGGGAGTTGGAAGCTACTTCTCCTGTTCAGAATCTCCTAGGAGACAGACAGGCCCAATCCACACTTTGGACTTCTGCAGGTAAAGGCCTCACTAACTTGAAATCTAACAATACTGTTTGAATAAAATGTTACTTCTCTCCTGGCCAAAAAACGAAGTGCACAGTCCCTAGTAAACACAGTTTAAACAGCTCACAGAAGCACCCTCTGATGTAGAATATCCCTGTTGCTGGGGCGGGGAGGGGCAGGGGGCTGGTTTCACTGGCTTGTGAACACAAAATGGTGGGTGGTGGTGCACTGTTTTAACATACAGGTCTTAGCACAGAGCAGAGGAGAAATCTGGAGGGAAAACTGAATTGTCTTTGTATGCTATTAAAACCAGGAGCGGCCTGTGCAGGTAAGAGCGGTGGGGGGAACTCCACGATGAGGGAAAGTGAAATAAATATTTAATTTTCGCTCGTCTTCGTCTGTCTACTCCCCGCTCCAACGCTCTTACCTGCACTGGTCACTCCTGATTAAAATGGCCTGTGCTCAGGAAACACACAACAGCTCCACTATTGACAACACATGGGATGTGCTTTTTCTGATATTGTTAATTATATTCTACATCTCTCAGTTTCGTTTCTTTATTTAAAGCATACACGTTTGCAGTCAATGGACCTCAATGTCATGTGTATCTTTCAAACAGTCCTGATTTTTCAGAAACGCAAACTAATCCACAGCTACATGTTGGAGTGACTGAAACTACAAGTCCCAACATTCTTAGTGTTGTTGACGTAAAGCCACAACTGGCAGAAGATCCTAGTAATGACATAGCGGCATGTCCACAGCGATGTCCCTTTCATAAGGCAGGTATTTATTTATTTCTAGTCTAGGCATGACAAACTTCAGCATCTTATCCTCACCACACATTGTGCATTTAAAACATCCTTCCTGTGGGATGGCATTTAAGTTTTTATGCAGAGTTGGTAATTTGACTGTAAGACAAGTCAAGTGTGAGATGCTCAGTAAGGCCTTTTTAAAAGTTTTTTTTTTTTTTAGCTCAGATGCCTTTAATTTTAAATTGAAGAATGCAGATTACAAAACGCAAATCGACAAGAACGTGGAAGACATTATGAGGTTGAGCCTGGGCAGCGCATGCGCTGCTCGGGGGCATGCTGTATTGGAGTATGGAATAGAAGCCCCGCCCACTCTCCGCCTATATATGTCATTGGCTTGTAATATTGCCCTATGCAAATGCTGATTTCTGATTCTTTAATAGGCTTGTTAGTTCCTCCTTAGTACCGCCTTGTCTTCATTTGTAACCTTCCATGAGGATTGACCCTTTTACTTTGGTTGTTACACGGTACATCTGTTATAGTCTGTAAGCACTATTTTTTTACTAGGTTTCTCCTACTGCAGGTACGACATGCGTTCCTACAACATTCAGCACGCCATGCATGCTCTCACTTTCTAAGCAGAACAATCTCAAGGGGTAGAGGGGGAAGGGAATAGGAGAGGCAGCCCCCCACTCACAAAGTATTCAAACAATTAGAGCCTCACCTAAATACAAGTGCATCCGTATAAAAGACCGCCAAGAAAGGGATACTTATTATTAATACTCCCCGGAATATGTCCAATAACATAAATCCTTAGATCTGGATGCGTTCTTCACCAATATAAAATCACACAGGACCACATACAATTCACCCAAAAAAAGTGTGAAGAATAGAGAGAGTACCTCACGGTAGAACAACCCGAGGGGGTTCCCGGTTAACATTTGCCAGTATACCCACTTCTCATCATTGGCCATTCTCTCTATGTGAAAAGACAAACGTGCACTAAAAAGGAAAGTAGCGCGGACGTGAGAATAGTGATGGAAAACACATATAGTGACAAACGTATCAACGCTGACACCCACTTGTAGTGTACAGAAACATATAAATAGACCCCTAACCAACCACAAAAAAATAATAAATAAATTGTGTGGCAGGGCTTTGCTTGCTTTACCGTTTTATTCTGACGCAGCAAAACCCCACTGTTAAAAATTGGTTACTTATATACCATCAAGATTTATGTCCTCAAGCCGACATGTTTCATCGCTCCTAGTTTTAGCGATTTCATCAGGGCATAAGAGGGGTTGTCTATTCTCAGTCTTTTCAGAAAAGTATGGACCTTGAGTGCGCTATGTCAGCACGTACCAGCATCACTCATTAAGACACCGTGCTCAATGTTCACGTGTCCAGAAAGTGACCAGAAATAGTCGCAGCCACTGTTGCCGAGTCCCTCCGGCGCTTCCGACGGTCCTCCTCACTTTCTAAGCAACCTGGGACAATGGCGGCTGCTTCTTTGAATAGGTCTCTTGCATTACTAGAGTTTGAGCTATTGGCATTGTAAATGACAATGCCTTTTATTTATGTGTTAATTAGCAAAACACATAAATAAAAGGCATTGTCATTTACTATGCCAATAGCTTAAACTCTCGCAAATAAGAGACCTATTGCATTGCAAACGCTTGTATACTATTATGTTTTGCATTGTCTCGCAAGGTCTTGATTAAGATCTAGGCATCGTTTAGACAGTCCACTCTCATCAATGACGTGGAAGATAATAATTCTGAACAGTATGGTGTCTCTTTTATGAGGGTTATTGAAGACCTGGGCTGAACCAAATGTGCCCCTCATGCAGACTTCTGGTCGCTGGCAAGCGCACCCACCCAGCCCTAACACACTAAATCCTGTCTGGGAGGGTTGCACCTCCCTGTGACAGGATGCCTATTGTTCTGCCTTCCCCTGCTCGAACTTGGCTAAGCAGCAGGAGGGCAGAAATGTGTCTCTGTTTATGTTATGTTATGTTAATCATTTCTTGTAGAGCGCACGTTCACGGGGCGGTTTCTCTGGTGCTAGCTTTAGCGTGTACCGGGACCTTGGAAGACTTACACGTGGGCCTGTGCAAAACAGCCATGTTTTGAGCATTTTCCGAAAGCTCAGGAGGTTGTTGCAGGATCAGATTTCTAATGGAAGGGAGTTCCAAAGTCTGGGGGCCAGAGTTGCAAACTTGCAGCCCCCTGCCGTTGTAGCTTAAAAGACAGGGTGACCAAGAGTTGGAGACTGGCAGAATGAAGATTGCGGGAGGGGGTGTACCTAGTTAAAAGGCATTTGATGAATTTGGGACTGCGGCCATGGAGAGACTTAAAGATGATGCAGGCTGTCTTGAATGCTGTCCGTTGGGGGATGGGGAGCCAGTGAAGTTTATTTAGCAGAGGTCTGGCGGATTGCCATCTTGGTTGCTGATGGATGAACCTAGCTGCCTGGTTCTGGATTAGCTGAAGGCCAATGCTGAGGAAGAGTGGCAGACCCAGGTAGATAGAATTAGTATAATCCAGGTGAGATAGTACTAAGGCTATCACAACCTGAATCAGGGCCGAGTGGGTGAGCTTGCGACTGATCTTCCTAATCCTGCGTAGCTGGAAGAAGCCGGTGGATACCACTGTGCCTACTTGGGTTTTCAAGGATAGGTCATCGTTGATGGTCACTCCTAGGGTTTTTACTGAGGAAGATGGGGTGGGGGGAGAGCCAAGTTCTGTGGGCCAGTAGTGTGGGCCCCAGAGGGATTGGCCATTCCCATTCAGAATTATCTCGGTCTTACCGGGGTTCAGCTTCAGATGGTTTTGATCCATCCACAGATGGATGTGAAGCATGGTGCCCTGGAATTCCTGGATTGACTCAGGGGAGTTGTCTATTGTGAAAATCAGCTGGAGATCATCTGCATAGTTAAACGTGGTAGTTTTATGTTCCTTCAGGGACTGAATCAGGGGTAGCAGCTACAGATTGAACAACAGAGGGGAAGTGAGCATCCCTGAGGGACCCCACAAGGCATGGATAGTTTAGGGGCAGTGAAGGGGTCTAAGCGTACCGCTTGGGTGTGGCCGCTAAGGAAGGACTCAATCCAGCTGCGGGCTGAGTCACAGATGCCGGCCTGTTCAACATGGTCCATTAAGATGGCGTGATCGACCATGTCGAACGCGGCTGAGATGTCCAAGAGGACCAGAGCCTGAGGAATTCCTTTATAAGCATTTCCTCGCATGGTATCGAGTACTTCTAGAATTACTGTCTCAGTAGAGTGAGCAGGGCGGAACCCTGCTTGATGTGGGTCCAAGTGACTCTGGTCGGCAGCAACCATTTTGTGCTGCTCGGGACTAGAAGGCTGGTTCCGGGAACACCAGGGAGCCAACAAAGCTCACTTCTGAGGGGTGGAATCATACCTCCCACACTGGTTACCAGTGTGGGTTGTATGAGTCCAACATGTTTGACACCAAACATGATAGGGTTCGATTCAGCATCACACTGTCGCATAATGCCACACATGTCGTAAATGGCTGCCTCTCTGACAACCCGGGAGAATGGACTCCGTAGGCTGCAGGAGTGTTCTGCGCATGCAGTGGCACCCTCCTACATAGAACCCAGCACCCTGCCCTCAGGATTGTAAAGGCTTGCTAGAGGGGTGACTTATAGGTTTTAAGTGCAGTGACCCTTAGATATAGTAAACCTATATCTTAAGTAAGTGTTGCATGCGCCAACCTACTCTGGCTTCAATGGCAGGCCTGTAGGTTCCATTTTGCATGGCCTCTCATGAGTGGCATTATACATGCTTCAGTCCATGGGAGGCCTCTGGGGTACCTATGCCCTGGGTACCATATACTAGGGACTGACAAGGGTACCTCAGTATCCAATTTGAAGTGTACATAGGTACATAACAACCGTTTAAGGAGAAAGCAGATAGACTGGGGTCCTGATTAGCAGGATCTCAGTCAGACTAGTAAAAAACAGTATCACATTTGGCAAAAAGTGAGAGTAACCACAAGAAGCAGATCCTACTTTCCTACATTGGTGATAAAAATAATTATTTACTCATGAATTGAGTTGTTCCAGGGGGCGTGGCTTGAGCGCCGATGGGAGAGGCGGCGTGAGCCGATAGCTCCGCGCCCGATCCCAAAATTATCCTGCCAATAAACTCCTATGCCCAGCTGTGTTCGGCGTGGAGGGTGTCGGAATACCAGGGTGTGCAAACCCGACCGACATCGCGACTCCTGACGGCCCGAGAGCGCTCCAGGGGCAGATTTTCTGCAAGCTGAACCCGGAGGGGAGAAGCAAGATGGCGGCTGGGAACTGCGGACGAGAGGGCCCTGAGTACACGAGATAGCGGACACCAGCTACGGGTGTGCGCACGGAGGGATCTGCCGCCCGGAACATGCAACCAGCCCTCTTGGGTTACTGAGCGGCGGTGCAGATCAGAGGAAAGCCTTGCTTGCCGGGCTGCCCGAGGGGATCGACAGCGGGATTGAACCCAAGATGGCGATCGGGTCCCAGTGAGCTGCCGGCCCGTGTGCCCGAGAGAGAGTGCTGCTGAGATCCACCTACGGTGCGGCTGCCTGGATGTGTAAGAAAGGGGCGCCTGGCTGTCAGTGAGATCGCTGGGAACTGTGATCAGCGGGACATCAAGTGGCTTCCCTGACCGACGCGGCAGATGCGGAGCTGATAGTGGAGAAGCCGCGGCACCGGGTGGCTCTACATAGCGCTGTGGGGGCAGACGAGCGCTCCGGACTGCACCGACTGATGGGAGTGGTACATCTCTGCAGGCGGCGCCCAGCTACGGTCCCCGGTAAGTGTGGTGGTGGGGGCCTGCACCCGGCGCTGCGGAGGTGGGGCCGGGGGCAGATCTGAGCCATCGCATGAGTGGGGGCGGGGGCGAGTGTCCAGCGTTGCCGGGTCATGCCCACAGGCCCAGATAGAAAGGGGTAAAGGGGTACAGAGCGCTAAGAAACAGAGGACCAGGCCTAGGTCAAACCCCAGGAGAGAGAGTCGGCCATTCCCAGGATCTGCGGGCACCGCCGGGGGAGAATTGAGATCTGTGGAGGGGCAACTGGCAAGGATCAGAGTCAAAGAGACCCGCAGTGCACTGGCACAGGGGGAAAACATTTGTGGGGGCTGCACTATAGACATTGTGGTACAGGTCACGGACGGCTCAACGGTCTCCCGGGGAGTACATCGGAAGCAGAGTGATGACGCGGCCAGGACGGAAAGAGGAGTGGGCTTGGCTCAATGGGCTGCATGGGGAGCGCCAGATCCCCCAGAATTGATTGAGGGGTTCTTTTCCAGCTAAGCGGGGCCGACCGCAGATGGGTTATTGAAGTATCGTGCCCAAGGTGGTGCGGACGTCTGTAAGGACAGTAACCACGGGAACTGGGGTCCACTGGACGTCAATAGCCGACCTCTGGCACTGCGGGCCGACTTGTAAGGGGAGTCAGAACAGGGAGGTATACTTCCACTGGACAGGACAACGACTGCCATAGCGCGATGAAGCCCAAGAACAGGAAGGAGGAGGCTGCCGAGCAGGATGATAATCAAGGGGCAGGAGGCGGATCAGAAGAAGCGATATCAGACATAGGGCTGCGCCAACACTTGGATAAGATACTAGAAGCAATAGCGTAAACGAAAGATGCCCTCCAACAGGACATTGCGCAGGTGTCGACGGCACTGGGGCTCCTGCGTGCGGACCATTCCAAGCTGGCAGATAGGGTGAAGGAGACCAAATTAACCATCCAGGAACTGAAACCAGCCCAAACCACAATAGAAGCTAAGTTGGGAGATGCTCTTGAACGTTTAGCGGTGATAGAACGAAGGGCTGAAGACTCAGAAAGTAGGAACCGGCGCAATAACATACGCGTGGTGGGCCTGCCCGAAAAAACACAGGGGACTGACATGATTGCCTACCTAGAGAACTGGCTCAAAACAGAGGTGGCGCCGGAGGGCCTGTTCTCCTTCTTCACATTAGAAAGGGCACACAGGGTACCAGCTCGGGAGCCGCCGCTTGGTCGACCTCCCCGTCCGGTGGTGGCCAGGCTGCTTCATTAAAGAGATAGGGACGTACTGATTCAAAAAGCTCACACAATGGAAAGTTCAAAACGCAACGGTTACAATATTTCCGGATTACACCCAGAACATACAGAGACGCAGGGCTTCCTATCTCGCGGTTAAAAAAGAACTGCGGGAGGAGGGGATCCAATATTCTCTGATCTTCCCAGCGAAATTGAGAGTGATTCTGGACGGCACGACGCAGTTCTTCCAGACACCTGAAGATGCATGGACGTGGCTTGAAACGTATAGAGCGGGCACGGATCGCCGAGCACAGGAACATGTCGCGCCGCCTAAGCCTTATCAGATGCGCCAATCCCAGCGTATCCGGAAACGGAATAAGACTCTACAGAAAAGACAGCTAGCTCGCATGGCGCTGGACAGACAAGGGGCATTGGAAGTAACAGCGGCAATAACGGGATCACAGAGAACTGAATCAGTGGTGGGGATGGATTCGGATGAAGCTGGAAAGAGATCGGAAGCAGAGTTCTCAGACACTGACAGCAATAAAGGACCTGCGGTTACACCGAGTACGGCGGAGGGACTATTGGACGAATAGCATGTCTAAGGGGCCTCTGAGGACTGAATGGTCGCTATGAACAGCTCACTAATGTTGTTGCGCCTGGAGACGCCTGGGCACACAAAAAAGTAGAATGGTATCCTTTGGGGTCTCTGGCGGGAGGGCTTGGGCGAGCGCTGCTCCCTGTCGGGCCAGGCTACCCTTCCGTTGCCCTTAAGGCACACTGTGGTGACTACAACAGGATAGTGTTGTGTGTATTGTTGTAAAGTTTGGATGGGGGCTGATAGATTGTTATTGGGTCCTGTTCTGGGGGGGTGGGTGGAGGGGGTTTTGTGGAGTGTTGCTCTTTGGGGTTCTGATGGTGGTGTGGGCGGACATGTTATATCCTGGGTGAGAGGGCATGGCATCTGCGATGGGGACGTTACCTGATTTGAAATGCATCACATGGAATGTGAGAGGCTTACACACAATGACTAGGCGCCACAAAGTACATTCTTATTTATTGAGGTGAGGAGTCCACATAGCTCTTTTACAGGAGACACATCTTACTAGGGCAGAGGGCCAAGCACTGCAGCGTAGGTGGAGAGGACAGGTATTCAGCACGGGGTATTCTGCGTTCGCAAGGGGAGTGCTAATATGGGTAAGGGCGGGTGTCCCGTTTCAGGCCACGAGACAAGTGTTGGATCCGGAGGGCAGATATGCTGCTGTAGAAGGTAGGTTATATGGCAGGGACATTGTGTTCTGTAGTATATATGCCCCTAATGTCGATCAAGCCCGCTTCCTGAACAACTTATCGGGCGTGCTGGCGCCCTATCTGGCAGGCCCAGCTGTAGTGGGAGGTGATTTTAATGCCATCGCAGATGTGGAATTGGATGGATCGCATCCTCCTCTGGCTGCCGCCCTGGTTCGGAAACTGGCTAAAACTAGATCTGAATGGCAGGAAAGATGGGGCTGCTTGATGTATGGCGGGTACAGCATCCTTATGATAGGGACTATTCTTTCTTTTCTTCTCTTCACGAGCTCCATGTCCGAATTGACGCAATCCTTTGTTCCCATTTGGTTGCCCACATGGCGGCACATACTGAGTACCTTGCCAGAACTATCTCTGACCACAACCCATTGTTCCCATTGTTGATGTCGATCAACTGGAAGCGAGTGCGGTCCGCAATTCCGACTTTAAAGTAGTCATTAGAGGGCTCTGTATTAGTAAGTACTCGGGAACTAGAAAGACGGTCCTAGCAGATGTGACGAAAGCAGAGAAGGCACTGAGGGACCTGGAACAGGAGAGGCCAGAACAGCCGACGCTGCAGGCGCAGTTGCTTGACGCGAAGGAACGGCTTGCAGTTGAAACCGAGAGGCTGCGTGCTTTGACCACAAAGGATACCTGGCAAAAGTTCATGCAGAGGTAGATAAAGTTGGCACACTATTGGCCAAACTGGCTGACCCGGTACCGAGGAATGGCCCGATCATGCGAATAGAATTGGACTCTGGCCTACTGGCTCACTCGCAGGCACTGGTGCTGTCCCGGTTCCTTACCTATTACGAATCCCTATATTGCAGTAAGCTGGAGGCAGCGGAGGCAGACATAGAGAACTACCTGGAGGGGATCCCATTGCCACAACTGTCCTCAGATCAGGCTAAACTGTTGGGGCAGGATATAACTCTGGCCGAGATACGTGGGGCAGTTAAGCACATGGCCCGGAACAAGACGCCGGGACCTGATGGGTTACCCATTGAATTTTATGCCCAGTATATTGTTGCATTGGCTCCCCGCTTACTAGAGGTCTATCAGGAGGCAGGGAGGGAGGGTCGTCTACCAGGATCAATGCGTGAAGCATTGATTATTCCCCTATTGAAACCTGGACGAGCGGACGTGGATGTGGCTTCCTATCGACCATTATCCATGTTAGCGGTGGACTACAAAATCTTGAGCAGAATACTGGCATCCCGACTCCTGCCGCACATGACCTTGCTGGTACACAAAGACCAAGCAGGTTTTATACCAACTAGGAGTACGGCTTCGAACATACGTCGCTGCTTACGAGTTATCGCAGAGGGCCATGAGGACCTACGATCTCCGGCGGTCCTCTCGGTGGACATAGAGAAGGCGTTTGATAGCCTGGAATGGGCCTTCCTACAGAAAGCCCTGGCCCGATTCGGACTGGGCGACCAGTTTGTGAAATGGACGAGGGTGTTGTACTCATCGGCCACAGCCAGAGTGCGACTGGGATAGGTGATCTCTGACCAGTATCCAGTCATGAGGGGAACGAGGCAGGGTTGCTCACTGTCACCGCTCCTTTTCGCATTGGCGATAGAACCGCTAGCGGTTCAGGCGCGGTCAGGACTAGTCTATCGAGGGTTACTGCTCCAAGACATGCCACACTATTATTCATTATATGCGGATGATTTGCTTCTCTTTCTCAGGGATGCTGAAGAAGATCTGCGTGGAGCAACCTCTTTGCTGTCACGGTTTGGAACGGTCTCGGGACTCAAAGTGAACTGGGATAAGACATGCATCTTCCCGATCCGGCGGGCATTGAGTCCACCAACGTCACTTGGTGAGATCACCTGGGAACCGACTTGCCTTACCTATTTAGGGGTTCGGATCTATCATGACGACGTAGATCTATTGGAGGGAAATGTGGGGCGCTGCATTAGGGCCTTGAAGGGCTGCATGGAGTTTTGGTCGACACTCCCCCTATCGGTTTTTCACACACAGAGCACAGGGGTTTGGGGCTATAAACAATTGCACTTATCCGCTAGTGTCAAGCTTTTATCTGAAAAATTTAGGTGCTAAGGACTGGAGATCCAAAACCCCTCGATCTCCCTAAGACTAACAAGTCTCAAACAAACATAATCCACATATGTCCAGCACTCTTTGACAAAGTGAAAGTGGTCTATTACTGTACAACACAGTCATAACAGTTTATAGTGAACAGTGTTATCTCAAAGTGTTCCATTAGTTGAGTCCTGATAAATGATGAGCCTTCAGTGGAAGAGTAGTCAATTCTTTATTTGATTCAAAAAAAGGTTTCTTTCTTCCTAAAAACAGACTGTAGCCGATGCCTACGCGTTTCGTCCAACAAGGACTTCTTCAGGGCAATTAGATAGCTGTCTGAATTCCTTGATGCACTATGAAGAGGATTTTACTGGTTCTTCTTATTATTGCTGTTTGCATGGATCATTTCCTTAGTGCTGTCAGAGCGGTCCTATACCACTGCTTACTTATTCAATTCAATTCAAACAATCTTTATTTTGACCGTTAAGGTCATAAAAGATGAACAGATAAACAAACATTAGACCATTAACAATAACATTTTGTGTTAAAAATAATTCATCAGTGTTAAGATCCATAAAATCAATTACTAGGTTTCAAAAATGCATTTATAGACTAAAATCATTTTCAAGGTTCCAAAAGTGCATTTTTAGACTGAATTAGGGACAAATTGTTCGTGGCGCGGTAGAATCCCTTATAATTTTTGCACGGACTCTCCACATTGCCGTCAGAAATTTCGCCATTACAAACACTGTTGGAGATGCAAGGTCAGTTTTAAGGACTCTGTAGGCTGGGGCATAGGTTCGAAAGCCCAAGTTCCTTAGGTACGGGATGAGCCAGTAGCTCCTGATTTTGCTGTAAGCTTTGCAAAATAATACCACGTGTACGTCACTTTCTAGCTTGTAATTGCACGCAGGGCAGTTGGGTGAAACCAGGTTGCCATCCCAGTTTTTAGTGAGCGACCTCAGCGGTAGGGAGCTGTATCTCCATTGTAGGAAAATTTTTCTAACGTGCACAGGGGACATTGCATCAAGGACATATTCAAAACTATAGAAGTCTTTTGTTTTGGTAAATATATCAGTTAGAGAGCCCTCCCGGATTGAACTGATGGAACTTTGCGACATAAAATCATGGAAAAGTTTAGAGAGTGCTTTCCGGGAAAGCCTTACAGACGTTAGTTCAGGACTGTTCCATAGCTCTGGGACTCCAAGGGTCATACACATGTCTCTAATATACTTGAGCCATTGAATTTTGGACACTTGTATCGTTCTGAGGAGCTCCTGTAATTCACTTCTATAGTGGCCCAAGTCTTGACTACTCCACAAGCGCCTCCAATAAGTCAATGGTTTCAGGCTCAGTTCTTCGCTGATTGGGCACAATGCCAAGTCCATTCTCAGCGGAAGGAGTGGAGTGCTCGAGGGAAGGGCCGTCAAGTGTCTAATGAAGTTATTCTCGGCCACTTGTATGGAGTGAAGTGGTGTGTGTCCCCATAATTCAGCCCCATAAGTTATGCCTCCTCGTGCTTGGGCCTTGTAAATTTGTATTGCTGGTGCCAATGGACGTAAGGGGGATTTTTTTGCGATTCTTGTGATTGCGCCCGCCCTCTGGATTAATTTAGTGGTTGCTTTTCTTTTGTGTGGCAACCAGGTTAAATTTTGGTTGAGTGTTATGCCCAAATACTCAATCACTTGAACTCTCTCCAGAGATGTTGAGCCCAGGCGTGGATTTGGGCAGCTTTTATGCTTGTGGCTCAAGGTCATAAATTTGGTCTTCGCTGGATTTATTTCTAATCCCCTTTTATTACAGAAGTCCAAGAATCCATCCAGGATCCTTTGTAGCCCCATTGGTGTCTTTGACAACAGCAGGGTGTCGTCCGCAAACATAATCGCCGGGACCCTGCTGCTGTTTAGTTGCGGCGCATCGATGTTAGGGATTCTACACAGGTGCTCTATCACCCCGTTCGTAAATAGACAAAACAAAGACGGCGCCAGCACGCATCCCTGTCTTACCCCGCGTTGGACAGGGAACTTATCTGTAAGCCTACCTCCCTTTCCGTATCTTACTCGGGCATAATTGTCTGTGTGGAGCCTAATGAGAATCTGGAGGATATCTCCAGGGACACCCATGTCCTCTAGTACCGCCCACAACCTGGCCCGAGGGACCAGGTCGAAGGTGGCACGAAGGTCCATAAAAACTGCGTACAGTGAGCCCTCTTCTAAATATGCAGTTTTCCAGAATAGAATATTTAGTCTCAGTATTTGGTCCACTGTTGAGACACCCTTCCTGAAGCCCGCTTGGAGGGGACTTAAGATCTCTGTCTCTTCCATCCAACATTGCAGCCTATCCAGGATCAACCTTCCAAACAGCTTTTGACTAACATCAATGAGGCTAATCGGGCGATAGTTGGCGGGGAGCAGAGGCGAGCCCTTTTTATATATCGGTACTACCTCTGCTCCCAGCCAAGTATCTGGTATGCCCATTCCCCCCAGCACTGCATTGAATAAAACCATCAGGTATGGAGCCCAGATCACAGGTTCCTGCCTAAAGAGGTCACCTGGGATCCCATCTAATCCAGGGGCTTTTCCAGATGGCAACCCCGATATGGCCGTCTCAATATCTTTCAGGCTAAAAGGGGCTGATCTATTTGTGGTGGTAATACTAGGTACAGATGTCTCTAACTCCTCAGCCTCGGGGGCATATAGCCCCTGGAAGTGATCCTGCCAAACATTGGCTGCAATGTTTGGTTCAATTGCAGATGGGAGTTCCCCGCTCCCATGGTTGATTATTCTCCAGAATCTACGGGAGTCCCTATCAACTAGGGACTCCGCTAGATTCTCCCAATGTTGTATATCCCACTCCATTCTAGCATTTGCTAGAAGTGATTTATAGGCACTCCTTTTAGAACGGATCTCTGACATACTGCCTCCCTCTTTTATAGTGGAAATAAGGTCTTGTTTTGCCAAACGGCAAGTACGATTATACCACGAGTTGGTAGATTGTCTCTGTGGTTTCGGACGGCCCTTTACAAAAAGATCTGCTTCAAGCTTCTTGATTAAATGAGTGTGGATTTGGGCTAGGTCCTCATTTCTATCTAATGTGGGGTGTGAATCCCAGAAATCGAAAGCCTCCTGAAGAATAGGAACAATCCCAGCATAGAGAGAGATAAGCCTTTCTCCACTGGAGGCGAGCCTATCCCATTTTATCCGTCTCCTATTGTTCTCTAGGAGGATTCCTCCTATCTGTTTCTCCTCGCCAATCGCTTTCTCCCAGGGGATAGTATACTCTAACTCCAGAGTGTTATAGTCACTGTCATGTCTTGATGTTATTTTAAAGTCAACCACCCTTTTCCATGCCTTTAACTGTACGAGGAAGTAGTCAGTTCTAGATTCCCTCCCTGGTTTATTGAAAGTACATTTGGATGGAATGTCGGACCTAGTACGGCCGTTACAGGCTCTCAACCCGTGTGTGAGATTTAGTGTATTGATCTGCACAGCCAGAGTTGTCCATGCTCTGGGAGGAGGTGCTTCCATCCGGGGAACCTGCCAACTCGAATCCTCCTCTAGGGAGGGTCCATCGAGTAAACCAGGTAAAGGCTCAAAATGTGAGTTGAAGTCGCCTCCTATTAAATAAAACATATCCGCGGGGATAGTTTCCAGTAGGCAAGAAAGAAGCTCTATAGTTTTGGAGGTGGACCCATTTTTAACTGGCCTTGAATAAATATTTATAACCAACAATTTGAAAAGTCCTGGCCATTCAAGGACAACGGCCAGTATATCTAGAGAGTCTACTGGATATCTTGAGGCTCGGCATCCTGTGTCCGAGGCCACCCAAGTTGCTAAGCCTCCGGATGGTCTGCCTTTCCCACCCCAAACAGCAGGGATTGAAAATGTATGAAAGCCCCAAAAGGGGGTCTCGTCCCTTGACCAAGTCTCTTGAAAGAGACAAACGCTATTTGATTGCGTTAGTTCCGCCCATGCATCAGAGTCTATTTTATTTGCTAAGCCAGCCACGTTCCACGAAAGAATATTTAACATTTGTGGGGCTTCCTGGGTGTCTGGTTGCTTGGGGGTGGGAATTGTGTTTTCTGACAGAGGGGGGCTTTCCATTTCCCCCTCGTCTATCAGCGGGCCATCTCTATTAGTATCTGCTTTATGTAGGACAAGGGGTGTTTCACTAATCCCAGATGTTTCCATCTCCTGGCTACAGATTGGGGGGGAACAGTTCAGATATTCATTTCCTGCCAATTGCACTTGCAACCTAGATGGGGAGGCCCACTGTCAATCAACCATTTCGAGACAATCATAGTAGTTATACAAAGGTAGGGGTGGTGGCTGATAGATTCTCGGGGCCCACGGGTCCTCTCTATCATATCCGCCCCCTCCCATCCTTCTTCTCTGGACAGTTTCCCACCCGTGGGGATCACTATGTATGTTTGGGCGGGATGAGGGTATTTGTGATTGGGTGAATGGTATTCTCCTCCTTCCTTGATTACCCTGCCAGTTTCCCTTAAAATTCTGGTGGTGTCCTCTACTCTGAGCCTTGGTTGCATATTCATTAGGTGGATAGAAAAACGAGAGGGGGACTAGGTGAATGTTACTACCTTCATCTTCCAATGATGGTTTACAGACAAATGTGACTGTTCTTGGGTCTCTGAAACTCACTAATAGGCAATCACCACTGATTGTTTTTGGTCTCTTGCCTACCCAGGAGACCCTTCTGACCATGCGAATATCGCTGGTCATACCTCCAGGGAGTGGTCTGTACATTGAAAGCCAGTTGATGACCTTATTTCTCAAAGATTCTTCAGTTTCATATGAATCTAATTTTAATTCTGGAACCCCGACTAAGATAGCAGTATATGGGGCAACCTCGGGTGGAAGATTGACAGTAACCGTTCTAGGTGCCTTTGCCTTTATATGCTTGGGATCGTTCGTATCATGGTTAATGTTCAGGGAAGGTATGGGGGAATTCATTAGTTGTGGGGTAGGGTGCACTTTACCCTTTTCTAGGGTTGATCGCTGTTTTGTAGCATGAGGTTGTTTGGCTGGGCCGGGAGTCAGTGTTGCAACTACTTTGGGATTTGATGTTATCAGTTGGTTAGTGCATGCATTTGAGTTATTTTTGCCTGTCATAGATGTTATTCCTGCCTCATTACGTGTTGCAAGTTTTTGGGTGACCAAGCTACTGTTAAGTTGTGAGTCGATGTTGGGAGGAGTGGGCCCTAAAGTCCCAGATTTCCAGCTATCCATAATCTGTAAAGCTGTTTTCTCGATTTTAATTATTCTCGCCTCCATTTTTATTAGGCGTGCTTCTAAGGGACCTATAATTGACTTCAAAAGGTGGCCTATGTCAGCTAGGGTTATATCCTCTTCTGGTGACTCAGGGTTTTGGTCGATGGTAGGAGGGATATGCTCAGTCGGGCTATTACTATGCAACTGTTGCGAAGGATCAATCGCTATCACTAGTGAAGCTTTTTCCTGGGTGTTGTGGTCTAGGGTAGCTGGGGTGGAGATCTTCCCTTTTTGTCCCATAGCATTTTTAGTCTTTTTTCCCCTTGTTATATTTTTCCCCGGTGTCCTTTTTTGGATAGCACCTTCCCTTATCCCTCGGTTAGTATTTAACGTCCCTTGCGAATTTGGGTTATCGCTTGTTATGCTCAGTTCCTCCCTGATTGAAGTGGGGCATAGAGTTGGTGTAGCGGTAACCTCCCCCGGGTTTTTTACATTGGGCAATTGGGTAGTTTGTATTGTGGGCAATGGGAGGAGACTCATATCCTCTAAATCACTTATTGTTGTCTCAGAGAGGTCAATGTCAGCGGATTGCTGAGCCCCACCCTGAGCACCCTCTTGTAGTGTATTTCTATTCCGCCTTTCTTCGGGGGTTTTCGCCAAAGCTATTGCACCCATTGAAGACCTGTTGACCCACTCTATTTCCTGGGAAATTCGTCTTTCCAGGAGATGGATGTCATCTATCAGGAGGGAGCCTGCTTTCAGGAAGTAGTTGTCAATTGTGCCTTGGGTTGGGGCTGTTGATGTGTGGCTGGTAGCCGCCTGATTAGCTTTGCTCCTGGTCTCCATTTGGCTCATAATTGGAAATGATGCTCGGTTGTAAATACGATGGGATTTGGTACTTTGGGCTGGAAGGTGGTTATAATAGCAATACCTGATGTAAATGAGATGGCCCAGTCCAGTCTCTCGCAGTCTCGAACGGCCTCAAACGGCCCGCTCTTTGCCCGGTCTTCGCCCCGGGCTGCGTCCCGCGCTGCGGGAGGTATGTGGAAAGATATAGGGGCGTGCAGGGCGGGGGGCGGGCCAGCAGGGAGAGCGGACCGGAAGCTGGAGGTCGGTCTCGCAGGGACTCCTGGTTCCTGGAGTCCCTGCACGCTCGCTGCCCCGCTAGCACCTCGCGCCCGGGACCGCCCTGCAGCTGTGGTTCCTCCTTAATTGCCCCCTGCGCCTCACAAGGCGAGATGTGGGCGGGAGAGAGAAGATGCCGCTGGAGTCCTGGTCAGTGAAAGTGCCTCCGTGCAAATAGTTAGTGTCCCACAGAGAGGGTGGCGAGGGAAGTTTTTAAATCCTCAGCAGGGCGGGGGGCGGGCCAGCAGGGAGAGCGGACCGGAAGCTGGAGGTCGGTCTCGCAGGGACTCCTGGTTCCTGGAGTCCCTGCACGCTCGCAGCCCCGCTAGCACCTCGCGCCCGGGACCGCCCTGCAGCTGTGGTTCCTCCTTAATTGCCCCCTGCGCCTCACAAGGCGAGATGTGGGCGGGAGAGAGAAGATGCCGCTGGAGTCCTGGTCAGTGAAAGTGCCTCCGTGCAAATAGTTAGTGTCCCACAGAGAGGGTGGCGAGGGAAGTTTTAAAATCCTCAGCAGGGCGGGGGGTGGGCCAGCAGGGAGAGCGGACCGGAAGCTGGAGGTCGGTCTCGCAGGGACTCCTGGTTCCTGGAGTCCCTGCTCGCTCGCAGCCCCGCTAGCACCTCGCGCCCGGGACCGCCCTGCAGCTGTGGTTCCTCCTTAATTGCCCCCTGCGCCTCACAAGGCGAGATGTGGGCGGGAGAGAGAAGATGCCGCTGGAGTCCTGGTCAGTGAAAGTGCCTCCGTGCAAATAGTTAGAGCGGACGTGGATGTGGCTTCCTATCGACCATTATCCATGTTAACGGTGGACTACAAAATCTTGAGCAGAATACTGGCATCCCGACTCCTGCCGCACATGACCTCGCTGGTACACAAAGACCAAGCAGGTTTTATACCAACTAGGAGTACGGCTTCGAACATACGTCGCTGCTTACGAGTTATCGCAGAGGGCCATGAGGACCTACGATCTCCGGCGGTCCTCTCGGTGGACATAGAGAAGGCGTTTGATAGCCTGGAATGGGCCTTCCTACAGAAAGCCCTGGCCCGATTCGGACTGGGCGACCAGTTTGTGAAATGGACGAGGGTGTTGTACTCATCGGCCACAGCCAGAGTGCGACTGGGTGAGGTGATCTCTGACCAGTATCCAGTCATGAGGGGAACGAGGCAGGGTTGCTCACTGTCACCGCTCCTTTTCGCATTGGCGATAGAACCGCTAGCGGTTCAGGCGCGGTCAGGACTAGTCTATCGAGGGTTACTGCTCCAAGACATGCCACACTATATTTCATTATATGCGGATGATTTGCTTCTCTTTCTCAGGGATGCTGAAGAAGATCTGCGTGGAGCAACCTCTTTGCTGTCACGGTTTGGAACGGTCTCGGGACTCAAAGTGAACTGGGATAAGACATGCATCTTCCCGATCCGGCGGGCATTGAGTCCACCAACGTCACTTGGTGAGATCACCTGGGAACCGACTTGCCTTACCTATTTAGGGGTTCGGATCTATCATGACGACGTAGATCTATTGGAGGGAAATGTGGGGCGCTGCATTAGGGCCTTGAAGGGCTGCATGGAGTTTTGGTCGACACTCCCCCTATCGGTTTTTCACACACAGAGCACAGGGGTTTGGGGCTATAAACAATTGCACTTATCCGCTAGTGTCAAGCTTTTATCTGAAAAATTTAGGTGCTAAGGACTGGAGATCCAAAACCCCTCGATCTCCCTAAGACTAACAAGTCTCAAACAAACATAATCCACATATGTCCAGCACTCTTTGACAAAGTGAAAGTGGTCTATTACTGTACAACACAGTCATAACAGTTTATAGTGAACAGTGTTATCTCAAAGTGTTCCATTAGTTGAGTCCTGATAAATGATGAGCCTTCAGTGGAAGAGTAGTCAATTCTTTATTTGATTCCAAAAAAGGTTTCTTTCTTCCTAAAAACAGACTGTAGCCGATGCCTACGCGTTTCGTCCAACAAGGACTTCTTCAGGGCAATTAGATAGCTGTCTGAATTCCTTGATGCACTATGAAGAGGATTTTACTGGTTCTTCTTATTATTGCTGTTTGCATGGATCATTTCCTTAGTGCTGTCAGAGTGGTCCTATACCACTGCTTACTTATAGATATGGAGTAATATTTCTCCTGATGCACATCACTTAAGTCTTTGGATTGATGTAAAATCTGTAGTGCGCTGGGTTTTTATATGTCCAACATATTATGTTCGATCTGACAGCTAGCTCCGTGGCGTCGTATCCACCGCAGTTTGCATCGAGGAATTCAGACAGCTATCTAATTGCCCTGAAGAAGTCCTTGTTGGACTAAACTCCCCCTATCGGTGATGGGCAGAATAGCTTTGTTTAAGATGGTAGCACTCCCCAGGCTGCTTTACTATTTCCGTACTTTGCTAATCTGGATTCCGCCGCGAGCATTTAAAGAGTTGCGATCACTGACTGTCGGCTTCCTATGGGGCAGCGGCAGAAGACGAGTGGCGCTGACGACTTTGATGAGGCCTAGGCTCGACGGAGGACTAGCGGTACCCGACTTTGAGCTCTATTATTTAGCGGCACAGCTGCAGATCCTGAGGCAAAACATAGCACAAGAATTCCGGGGCCCTGAGTATGGACGAGAACAGGGGATACAGCGCCATATCCTGGCTTACATAGTCCTACAACAGAGGCTTGATCTGAGGGACCTGACAGGGGAAGAGCGGACCCTGAGGCTTTGCTGGAATAGAACCCAGCGTAGGGCCGGGGTTCCCCACCCATATGCACCAGAGATTCCGCTAGGGATGTTGACGGCGCTTCCGCACGGGGGGACTGGACTACGCTGGCAAACTGGGAACAACTCGGTATCCAAATGGTGGTAGACCTGTACTTGAATGGGGAACTGCTGCCCTTTTCAGCACTACAAGATATGTATGGGCTACCGGAGGGTGACGTTCTGATTCATGCAGCGGTCATGACAGCACTTCGGAAGCACTGGAGAGAGGGGCGTACGGAACCTGTGACTACGTTGGCATGCCAATATGTTGTGATGGCGGCAGGGACGGTAAAAGCGGTCACATGCCTCCAATCTCGGATGTTGCGTGAAGGCTTACGCCCATTGACAGACCTCAAAGCGAAATGGGAGGCGGGGATAGGCCGTCCGATCCCGGATACCGCGTGGGAACACATTCTCAAGAGGGCATGGAAGGGGAGCAGGAACGCTCGACTCCAGCAGATTCAGCTTTTCATTCTACATCGGGCTTACTTGACCCCGGGCAAGATCTGGAAATACTTCCAGGTCCGAGGCGCGGCGTGCCCCAGGTGCTTAGAGGAGGATGTCGAACTAGAACATATGCTATGGCTGTGCCCACGTATAGAGGGTTACTGGGTGGAAGTAGGAGACCTTTTGAATGCAGTTACGGAGAGACAAATAGAGTATGATGTGGCCACTCGCTTGTTGCACTGGTTCCCGCACACAGCTAAAACTAAAATAACCTGCAAATTTATTGATTTGGGTCTCTTGTTGGCTAAAAGAGAAATAACCTGGCACTGGAAGGCAAGGGAGGGGCCCTCGAGCAAGCGCTGGCACAAGGAATTCTGTAAATAGGCGAATTGTGAGAGTGTTGTGAGGCTCAGGCAGGCTGCGCGTGTAGGCAATGATAAGGCCCTGGAGGTAGCTAGAGCGTGGGAGGCACTGCTACAGGCCCTAAAGGACTCGCTGATGGAAAAGGGTGAAGAATGAGCGATACACGTCCATGTGATTGACAAACAGGAACAATGCTTTGCAAGCTTTTTGGCTAACTGATACCACAGCGGGGCACGAGAACATGTATGGGCCCACACCACCGAATATGTAGGGGGGGAGGGTGTTGAGGGGTGAGTTGGGTGTTAACATGGGGGCATATTTGATTGACATGGATATCGTGGTACGTGTTTCTACTGATTGTAAGATGACCATATAAAATCAATAAAATATGTTTCCAAAAAAAAAATGAATTGAGTTGTTCCATTAAGCTTATAGACAAGGGGCACTGGGTAGCTGTGATTATGCAGATGTTTCCTACAGAAAGGTAAACCCTATTCTCACTTTAAAACATGTAGAGCACACATAATGTTCCAACAACATTCCGCTCAAAAGTTTTGAACTGTTACCAAAACATACCAGGGATAATTGAAGGACACTTCCAAGATAGTCTCACTAGATCTAAAAAGGTTGGGTGGATGCATCATTGAATGCGATAAATGGCTCAGATAAAGGCAGTAATTTCTTTCTTATGATGATGTCTACAATCCGACTGTCAGCGAGCAGATCTTCAGTAATTGTTTTGCAAATAAGTAGCAACATTTGGTAGATTCTAAACTCCCTAAAACACTAGGTGTGTGGGAAAGAGGGCAGGAACAGATGAGAGATTAAAACACAGGTGTCTCGAAAGACTCAAAGTGGGGGTTAGCTCCACTCTAGCTGGACCACTGTATAGGTGAGAACGAAGAATTAAAAACACAATTTTCAAAAATTTCGCAGATCCTGAGTAAGAGAGAGAGATCTTGCTACACCACAGGAAAGAAGGATGGTGGTTTCCAAGATGGAAAGACATCATTTGAACCCTACCAGCTGAGAAGGTTGTTGAATCAAAATGAAAGTGTTCCTTCAAGATGTTGAGTATGAAAGTGGTTGAAATCCCTAGTAAACCACAGTTGAGTCAAGTGGTTCTTTTACCCAAGGCCACCTCTAAAGGTGTTATACAAAATAGAGTGTTTAGACAATCAGAAACTCATCTAAATCACCAATACTGATGCACACTCAGAGCAAGAGGTGAAGACGTTACTGACAAATCAGTCACCAAGATTGATGCACCCCAAAGCATGAGCTTAAGACATTCTTGAAAAATCATGGGACACTTAGTTTCTTACTACCTTTGATGTAACATCAGAGTTTTGGCAGATCATCTTAAATAAGGGCACTAAAGAGAGATTTACATTCACAACATCAGAAAACCACTTTCAATTTAAGGCAATGCACTTTTGGTCGGGAGGCTTACCAGTCAGATCAAGATTGATCTTGAAGACTTCTGTCAGGTTTGCCTGCCTGGATAATCTACAGCTTCAGATGGCCTCACCACCTGGCAAACCTCAAGGAAGTACTTCATGACTTGCAGAAGGGACTTTTGATTATCAAGAGAAGTAGATAACAGATAGCTCAAGAATGTGTGGTGTACTTCCACCACCAAGTTGGCAGCGGATATGTGCAGCCTCTAAAATTGTATGGTATTATTGTACAACCCATGACTGAATAGACATCTAGTAGTCAACCTAAGTTCAAAGTTGCATCGGGAGGCGGTCTGTGTCTCTCAGTGGCATGGCGTGCTGATGGGACATGCTCCCGCTCACAATCTCCCCTTTGAGATGTTGTGTGTTAGGCATCAGGTTTTCAGCAGAGCATGCAGCCATGGCTTACCAAGGCAGATAGCTCAAGAATGTGTGATGTACTTCCCTCATCAAGTTGGCTACGGATATGTGCAGCCTCTAAAATTGTATAGGAGTAATGTACAACCCTCAATTGAATTGATATCCAGAAGTCAAGCTAAATTCATAGTTGCATCCGGAGGCAGTCTACGTCTCTTGGTGGCATGGCGTGCTGATGAGACACGTCCCCCCCTCACAATCCTCTCTTTGAGATGCAGTGTGTTAGGCCTCTGGTTGCCAGAAGAGCATGCAGCCATGGCTTACCTGGGCATCTGGTACAAAGCGGTATTGCCTCACCTAATGTAGGACAGCAGGGGAAAACAACTTGGCTGCTGTTAGGAAGCCTTTCAGAAACTCCAACTCAAAGTGCACCAGATCACAGCCCTAACCAAGCAGGTCGCTACATCTACCTATTATTACGTAAGCAATCCAATCCAACATGACCGTCAAATATCCAGTGGTGTATTATCTCTTCTTCCTATACTCAACTCTTGTTTCTCACCTATACAAGGACCGTGGCTGAAAAGATATGTCATAACGCATTTGGTCAATTTTTTCCGTGGAATCACTATTCCCTTGCTATCATTTTTTACCTTTATTTAGTGTTCCACCAATCATTAGGGTGAAATCCTTGAACTCCTCAGGGGCTATCACCTTGAGAACCCAAGTTTTATTCCATTCTGCCTGTAGAGCTATCTCGTACTTCTAAATATTCCTCAGTGCTAAACTGGATTCCTCCTCCCTCTCCAATCTACCTTGGCCAAGAGGTTGTTTTTGGAGACCCTTGCAGCTTAATCTGCTTTTTCATGTATGTAGAAGCATTATTTCATTAGAAAACAAGAACACCGGGCACAGTGTATTTAAACTGAGGTTGGCCTGTAAACTCTAGACTAACTTGCTATACATACAGACAAGACATAAGTACTGTTATACATGACACATGAATAGTTTATTATTTTCTTTTGAATATACTTGTATTCTTTTCGAATAGAAAATATTTTTATATAAATATGTAAACATTGATAAATAGATTTACACTCTTATTACATTTCAATTGATTTCATGACTGAATATATAAAATAACACCATTATCTAAATTTTCAGTTCATTTACATACATAACTTTGTTCCTTATTTTTGATTTTCTATATAATTAAAGAAAGAGATGTGCAAAGAGGCTCATAAATCAAACGTTTGAACGTCGGGTGTATGTTGAGCAAGGACGACGGGTATCACCGCATGGCCGTATGTTAGTAATCTGCATAGAGAAGTCAATTTGATCTACAATACATATCTAAAAATGAGACTGTGATATTGACTAACTGCACCCAACATGCCATTAGGCATATGGAGTGACCTCTCTAAACAACAAGATAGGATCATTGTAGAGAGGTTATAAGTATCCAGAGCATCTTTATAAAGAGTATCATCACATGAATCTTACATGATTACCACATAGTGGCCAGAAAAGAAGATTTTAAGTAAAGTTAATGTATATCAAGAAAAATTATTATACTTATTTCTGCTCCAGTAATGTGTCATCTTCACGCAAACGAGTAACCACTGCAACGGAGTTCCCGATGAAGGCCTCGCTGAAACGCGTTGTTTTGAAACAAACCGCCAGTTTCTGTATATTAAGCCATTTGTGATTTATGAGCTTCTTTGCACATCTCTTTTTTTAACTCCTCTGTGGACATCATCTTCATAACCCCAATACTATTCCATTCTGCCTTCTGGTGCCTCGAAATTTTCCTCAGTGCTACATTGGAATTTTTCCCATATACTCTGGCAAGGCAGTTTCATGTGGCCACCAATGGCCTTTCTAGAAGACATTTGCTATTTTCATATACTTCTTGTGTGCAGCAGTATTATAGCCATAGTAAGGAGTCAACGTTTTCTCTGCCAAGTGAAGCATAAGAAACTGGGGTGACTGTTGCATCCAGCACTTGGCACTCTTGAAAAGGACCAAGTAGTCAGAATGCCTTTGACATTTTCGGCGAATCATTTTACAGATTGCCAGTGCTTAGAGCACCTGACTATGGCAAAGAATTAATAGAATAGGGAAATAATTGGACATCACTCCATGACATTCAACAGTAGAAGTTTGCTACTCATGAAAGAGCAGTGACCCACTGTGGAATGAAAGACCTATGCATTAATGTGGTACTTGAAAAAATCTGAGAACGTATGTTTGGTACTTATATTTAGCTTCAGGCCAATCGCAAATCCCTGAGGTGATTCATGCAGGTCAGCAGGAGAATATCAAACTTTTGAGTTGCCATATATCGCCACAGCATCTAGTTTTGACAGTGGAGCACCGACCTGTTACATACCACAAGAATGAAGATAGCCTGACCAAATGTTTCTACTCATGTGATTAAAAACTCTTGAGGAATCGGCTAGTCTTGTTTTTTCCCAATGCTTTATTTATAAGTTCAGATGAACCAACATTGCAGCAACTTCAGATGCGTCATGTAAGTGTGATGTACAAAATTGTAGTGGACCAACCTAAATCAAGATTTGCTAGATATTGTTTTGGTGAATGTACAAATGCACACCCTGTCCGTGTCCCCCCAGTTGCACCCCATGTCGATCTCTCAGGTTGCCAGAACCTGTAGTGAACATCCAGTAGTGTCAGTGCCGACCCGACCAGCAAGTCAAGGGAATTCCCAGTATGCAGGAAGGCACTGATGCCAAAGGAAAAAAAGTCCAGGTCTCCCTGATCAGATTGGCCAGGCCAGTATAATGTAGAAAGCGCCCCATGCCCAGCTCAACTCCCTCCACGCATCCTCAAACATAATAAAATGATCTTTAGGGTGACCTAGAGGCATGTGAAATGACTACTCAAGGAAGGTCTATTAGCCCTAGGGCGCTTTGTTAACACCCGGAGGCAGTGACTAGTACGATCCAGCCAGAACCAGCAGTGGGTGGCCATATTGGTAATGTAGGAGGTGACTTTGTACAACTAAGTAGTATAGAGCAATTGGCCTCTGTGGAAAGAATGGGATCTCGTAAACATGTATTGCAAATAACAAGCAGGTTACACCAGAGTGGGCTTCGATGTAGCAAGGTATTGACATTATTTGCCTTCAGGAAACATGGGCAACAGACTCCATTTCTGTTCTTTCCAACCAACGCTGTTCCGTCCCCGGCTGGGAGAGCAAATGGAGGTATTCTCACCTCAATTTCAAACACCTTAAATGTTAAGATAATAAAGTCTGTATTCCCATCCCCTAATTTCCATATCTTAGCTTTTAGAGCAGAATGCCCACAAGTATGCTTAATGATAAATTATTATAACAATATTTTCGGGGACAGCATGACGTCAACTGTAGATTCCTTCGAGAAGGAGCTCACAAAATTTATAAGGGCAATGCCAGTTAAGGTCCTTAATATTCTTTGGATAGGGGATTTCAATGCTCAAACATGTCCATATATATCTCGATTGGTTTGTGGTGTAGAAGACACACAGGGGGTCTCAATTATGCATTTTATGCACAATGAGCATTGAAATAGCTTAAATAGACTGCTGATCACCCGGAACCTGGACATATGCATTAAAAGAGCGTCAGCTGGAGGCGGTTTAGATAAAACATTTTTCCGTGGCAATCATAGGTCGACAGCTGTCTTTATAATTGCTTTTGCCCACTCCTGTGTTAATGTTACCCAATACCCTAACACCATTCTCTAATTTTAGCAACCATGTGCTATTGCTGCTTGAGGTTACAAGTATAGGTGTTTCCCATATGCAACCAGAAAGGGCCCCAAACCACTTTTAGCTAGACAAAATTGGATACCAGTTAAAGTGGGACAGAATAGACAAGAAAGAAATAATACAGCAGGTTTGTAGCAAATAAATTAGACATGATTATGAAATGTCTAGATTCGAATTTAGAACTTGGCACTTTGATTCCCATTTTTTTAGACTTACTTAAGGAAGTCACAATATCTCTAACCAGGCCTAAAACAAACAAGGAAATCGGTTATTTGGTTGGTTTGACGAGGCGTGTTCCCAAGCCCTGTATTCTTCATAAGGCCCTAAAGGCTTCTCCTAGAGATCAGCCACTTGTTAAGGACTTGAGTCTGAATTATAAGAGAGAAAGGAAGAATAGGGATATGAAGATGAAACACAAGGCATGGGAAGATCTAGTCAAAGCAGCCTACTCATTGTAGGGATTTTTGGAATGTTGTTAACGCCCCCTATTTTAAAAATACCGTGGATAAAAATTTGGATTACCATCTAGACGAGGATGCTTGGGTGCTGCACTTTGAAGGTAGTTTTGGATGCACTAGTAAGGTGATTGGAGATCCTTCTGATCCCATGGTACTCTCAGGTGAACCACTGATTTTTAGCCTAGAGGAGGTGAGAACTGCCTACTTAAGTGTACCCGAGCCAAAGCGCCTGCCCCAGATGGGGTTCCCAACAACTTTTTTCTGGAATATCAAGAATGATGGGCCCCTTTGCTAAATACTGTATTTAATGAATTCTAAGAAAGGACCTACCCAGTCGTGGAAAACAAGCATTATAGTACCGATACATAAGAAAGGTGACCAAGCTAAGCACCGGAATTATCGCCCGATCTCCCTTCTGGACTGTACTGGAAAAGGCTGGAAGAGTTGGCGAGGGAAAAAGCTATCCTAATGCCAACTAAATATGGTTTCCAGAAAAGACGAGGCACAATCGATCAATGCCTAAATCTTACTGGGACCATTGCAAAGTCTACAAAAGCCAAGAGCGGTTGCATTTACATGGCTTTCATGGATCTATCAGCAGCCTTTGACTTCGTAAGCCATGTAAAGCTATGGCTCATAATGTTAGAGATGGGCATTGATTCTTAATGGATTCATATAATTCGGGAAATGTATTCACAGGCGACTGCAAGCGTTCGGTATGGCAGTAAGGGAGAATGCACTAGGTCTTTTTAGATCATGCGAGGCGTTAGGCAAGGCTGTTCTCGCTATATGCAAATGGGGTGGGAGCAGCACTAACAGGATCTAAGGCAGATATCCAAATTTTCCCACCAGCCTCACTACCGATCCTGGCATATGCGGACGATGCAGTATTAATAGCCAGGACGGGGGTTGTGCTCCAACGCCTAATAAACGCCTACGTAGGGTTTATGTCATCACTAGACCTAAAAGGTAACACGTCCAAATCTTTTGTTATGGTGTCAGGTGCTTCACTTCCGAATAGGTTACCATCTTTTTATATAGGGACAAGAACATTAGAAATAGTGGAGACTTTCTCCTATTTGGGAGTTTTATTCGATAATAAACAATCCTGGGCACAAATGGCAAAGTGCATGGCCACAACAATGGAGAGAACTTTGGTTGCAATTACCAGTTTTTGGAAAAAACTGGGATCCAAACCAATAGGGACGATAAGGAAGATTTGCAATGCAAAAGCAAATTCATTAGCAACTTACAGGGCTGGATTATGGGACATGGTTCAAATAGACCACATTCAAAAGACAGAGGACCGTTTTTAAAAAAGGTTTGCCTCTCTTCCCGCATCATTTTCTAGTTATGTTTGCCACTTAGAATTGGGTTTGCCATACATAATGGATACAATAAGACTTGCACTGATTATGTTGTGGCATTCAATTTGGAAAAGAAATACTGTGGATGTCAACCAGGCCATCTTACGGAATTGCTTGTCAGACAATGTACATAAAATTGCCTGGCTAGACTATGTTAAGACCACACTATATACCGTAGGGCCCACATAAATCAAAATAAGATTTAGCGATTCTTAAATAGCGAGAAATAAGGAATCACTATTAAAGAACGTTAAACCGAATGCACCCAAAAAAATCGGTAAATATTTTCATTTCCTTAAAAATCATAAAAATATTTACTGATTACTTATTTACCTAATCTGTATTTGCGAATTCGCAATCACAGAATCTGTAATTGCGAAAGCGCCAATTGTCTCATGGAGATGACATCACAAGTAGGAAGTGATTCCCAGATTACACACACCTGTGCACAGGGAGAGACGGAGGAGGAGGAAGACTGTTGGTGCTCAACCTGGAAAACACTTTTCCCTGCAGAAGTTGAGACAAACAAACCATGGACACAGCAAAAAAACTGCAAAAAGGAGAAGGCAGAAAGAGGAAGATTAAATTCAGCGAGAGGGAATTGGAAATACTCACTGAGGAAGTTGTGCAAAAACATGACCAGCAGTTTGGTAAACTATCCCTGCATGTTGCAGAGTCAGTGAAGAGGAAGATCAGGCTTGGGATACAAGCCAGGGTCAAATCTGTGGAGGTAACACACAGTGACATCACCAAGACAGACACGTGGATAACTATTCAAGAGCTTTATTCCTCATGTCTTATCAGGTCCCTGTCCGTACTCTAACTGCCCACGAGCCGGTCCCGGCTCCTCCCGTTCCTCTTCCTAGCTCCACCCTCCCAAGCACTAGACTGCATAGAACAATGTTACATCTCCCCCTTTCTTAACAAAATGAAATTAACTTCTACCAAGTTCGCAATTGTCCACTCAGCCCCATGAGTCGGCAGACAGTCTGTTTGGGCCACAGGAAGGTGTCCCCATGCATGAGCTCAGACTCAGTCCGGTCTTCGAGCATCAGTAAGGTCGAATCAGTGATGGGTCCGTCTTTGGTCGATCTTTCTGTTGTCTCACCACAGACATCTTTGACCACGGGAGTGCATTCTTGAGAACGTGAGGCATCGTGCGTGAACGGCTTGTTCTCAGATTCCACAGTTGTTACGGTTTCGTTTTGCTGTGTGACTACTGATATCTCGGCGTGGCAGTGGCGGTCTGTTCTCCATTGTGGCACATGTTTTCCTAAGCATCCGCTTGTGAGTTCACTTCCTTTCTCCATTCTGTCAGGGGCATCAATGCTCTCGTGCTCACGACCCTGCATGTTGGACGATAGAGCACTGAGTGTCTTGGTTCGGCTTTGGGACTCATATGCAGGTTCTATTGATCCTATCTGCTCCCACTCGCGTTTGAAAATGTTGAACTCTTTGAGCATGGGGTATCAGGTTCTATAGATCCTATCTGCTCCCACTCACGTTTGCAAATGTTGAACTCTTTGAGCGTGGGGGTATGAGCATGTTCCGTTCTCGTCCCCTCTTGTGTCCGCGATGCGGATCCATCTTTGCCAACACACCTTGTCTCTTTGACGGAGTGATGAGACAGTCCTTTCCTACGCCAATGTGTAGTGTCCCATATGGTTGCCCCTTTTCTGAAAACCCTTGGAGTCAGCCTCGCAAACCCCGTCAGGGGTGACGGTACCCTCCTCAAATCCGGATGTGACTGCGACAGACAGGACAAGTTACTTGACGGGGTAATCAAATGTTCTGAGACATCTGCGTGCGATATGTTGTTTTGGATGAGTGGAGTAGTCTCTGAGTTTAAGGTCCGTTCAGGTGATCGGTGCCATGGATGTTGTTGTGAACTTGATTCTGTTGACCTCAGTGATCGTACCAACATGTCTTCTGAATCAGAGAGGTCTCTTGCTGCTTTTCTACAGTAGACTTTCTACATCACAGAAGTCAATTTATTAGACCCCTGTAAGCGCAATGTCACAAACATGTGCAATAAAATCAATTTCGTTTAAAAAAAAAAAAAAGATCTTGCATTGTTTCCCTCACAGATGCATCACAGGAGAGTGACGTGCCAGACGTCCACGATTCTGAGGGACATACAGAACAGCCAGATGAGGAACAAGAGATGCCAGCATCCTCACCCCTACCTGTTCCCAGTCATCGCAGGAGAAGAGTCCGACCATTGCCCGATTTGGATAGTAATGAAGACACCCAAACAGGAGCGCATCCACTGGGCACTGCCCATACACCACCACCAGAGGGAACAACCCTGCAACGTCACAGTCCGTTCCGCAGGTGAAGGCCAAGTGCATTTTTGAGGTCTGCTGGGGACGATGGTGAAGCTGCCTGCAGTGTGCTTGAGTCCAAGATGCTGAGGGTCCAGCGCCTGCAACAAAAGAACATACGTATTAGGCAGGATCAATCGTGAACAATGGTCACACACATGGTTGGTATACGTGACTGCATGAAGGAGCAGACAACTGCAGTCATTGAGGGGCTCAGAGCACACGGTGAGAAACTTGACCGTGTAGTAACAGCCATTGAACAGATGCGCAGGGTCATCCAGACTGAGCATGTCTCTAATGCCAGGAGGCAACACCATTCTATGGGGCGCATGCGCGGATACACTAGGGCCTTCAACAGGCTGAGTACTACAACAGCTCAGCTTTATAGGCGTGCAGTCGGCATGCAGGTTGAGATGACCCACTGCTGTGGGGATGTGGCCAGGGGCTAATCCAGGTCACCACTGCTGTGGAAGGGCTACAGCCAGCAGCAGTCAATGGGAACCTCATGCATGGGGGGACAGTGAGCAGGCCTCCAACCTTAACAGCCTACTGGCGCCTGTGGCACATAGCAGGAGGCGCAGTAGCAGGAGTCAGGCAGGCACAGAAGGCACCAAGTCAGATGTAGCTGGGCCTACTACAAGGGCCACAGGAGGGTGTCACAGGAAGAGTTAGACATTTGGACATTCAAACAATCTGGTGAGGTAACCAGATATGCGTTGCATATTCACACTGTAGTTGCAGTCCCAAGGCATGGAAAGTAATTGTCTGTACATGGTATGTGTGCGTTAACACAACCACACAACTGTCACATTAAACTTTTAAGCAAATGCTGTGTTGTCATGTGCTTACTCACCTTAGAAGTAATGTTGCATGATTTCTGCTCTTCTTTGTCTGTCCTCTGCTGCATTTGGGCCGCCTGCTGCATGGGGTGGTTGTGTCAGCTGTACGTCCTGTTCTGGCTCGCTGTCAGAGTCCACCAAGGGTATGTCTGTATTACTGGGTATGTTTTGCAACATAGCACACATTGCCACAATCTTGCAGCATTTCTCCGGACTATACTGTAATGCACCACCGGTCTTGTGTAGGATGCGGAATTGGAATCGTGATTTAGTATCCCAAATGTCCTTTCTATCACATTACGCGTCGTATGTGCGCACAATTGTAACGTCGCTCTCTTTGTGTGGCAGGATTCAGGTATGGGGTGAGTATGTAGGACCTCACAGGGTATGCGCTATCACCTACAGGATGTGAGAGATAAACATACATTAGTCACTGCTATGTGTCACCATGGCGAACGGTTTCGAAATGCAGCATTACATAGATTTACCCAGAAGATATCCTTCTCCAAACTCCCCCGCAAGTAGACGTATGTGTATACCACTGTGCCGGAAGATGTAGGCGTCATGTGCACTGCCAGGGTAACTTGCCACGATGTCAATGATTAGTGTTTTGGAGTTGCATGTTACCTGTATGTTGAGTGAATGGTAAGATTTCCGGTTGCGGTAGATATACTCATCTACTGCAGGGGGACATATGGGTACATGCGTCCCTTCGATACAACCAATCAATTCAATTCAATTCAATATGGTCTTTATTTCGATTATTCAATCATAAAAGACAAGATCATTCAGTGTTTAAAATATATATAAAAATATTTCATCTCATAGCAATTTTCCAATAAACATTCATCGATAAAACCAACAATAATCCTAATTCTTCATAAAATAATGAATGAATATATATCCATTATTAAAACACATAATTGTACATAGTCAAATATAAAATTTGATATTAAAATGCAACATGACATTCAACAATTAACATATCATATAAGCTAAAACTAAGATACCACCATTTATACAAAAGCCTTAGTTCATCGGAAAGTTAAGTTCTTAAACTGGTATATGGTTCCGCTTTGCAGTAAAGGTTACTCTACCCCTATTTTCCTAGCTCGAATGGCCCACACCCATCTAAAAAATTTTGCCATACCAATTACAATGAGGTCCGTAGTATCTGACCTGAGAATCCTTAAAGCTTCCTTTGCGGTCCTTATGCCCAAGGCCATACAAACGGGTTTAAGCCATTTTGTCCTTGGAACATGGTAAGCTGGACAGGCAAATAGAATGTGGGCTATGGTCTCAATATGGACATGGCAAAAGATACGTTTATCGCACACAGATGAGAGCCATCTACTTGTAAACGCTCTTGTTGGTAGAGAACCTACTCTGAATTGATGGTAAAGTTTCTGATCAAGTGGCCTAGAAATAAGGTCCCAATAGGCTTCCAATTTGACCTCATCTTTTACTTTTAGGAATTCCCTAGACCATTTCCGTCTTGTAATAGATGAGAATGTCTTAGTTTTAACCATATCCCAGTAAGCTGCCTTATAGATCTTCGTAGGGGGAAATGCCGTAGCATCTGGGTCCTCCCACAGGATGCTCATCCCCATGTTGGACAACATGATTTTAATATTGTTCAACCATGGGATCGCATGCAGTCGACCCAGCCTCCTTACTTCTAGTAAGGCCTTGGCGTACAAGGAAAGCTCAGGAGTAGTCCAGAGTTGGCAGTGGTCTAAAGCGTGCTGCATCCTCGATATTGTGGCAGCCCAAATCTAAATAGAGAGGCATAAGAGGGGAGGATTGCGGGAGGCCAACTAGTGATCTGACAAACTTGTGTTATGCTAATACGAGGGGGGTTAAATTATCAAAGCCCCACAATTTAGCACCGTATAATATTGCTGGGCTAATTTTTGTATTATATATTTGCAGAACGTGGGCAATAGGCTTAGTTTGAGAAAGCTTATGCTCCTTGACCAGGGCACCTGCTAAGTGCACATGCTTTAGGGCCAGCATGTCAACTTGGGGCTTGCAACTTAGCTTTCTACTTAGTATAATACCCAAATAGGTGAACACGTTAGTTTGGTCCAAGAGCACATTGTTCATGTATACTCTCCCAGTAATGGTTTTGGATTTATGGAGCAACATGAACTTTGTTTTCTTCACATTAATCCTTAGCTTATGGTTGCGGCAAAACACCTCAAACCGTGACAGAGCGGCCTGCAACCCCTGTCTTGTCTTAGATATTATCAAGGTGTCGTCCGCGAACATGAGCAAGGGTATTTTCATACCTGCTAATGTTGGAGTGTCAGTGGGGTGGTTAATAAAATATTGAACCACACTGTTTATAAATAAAGAAAACAGAGTGGGGGCTAGTACACACCCCCGTCGTACCCCCTAATTCACCGAAAACCTCCCTGTAACGTACCTCGGCTTACCCCAGCAGACCTGCGCATATGTTGAGTCGCGTAATTTTACTAAAATGGCCACCAATTCCGGAGGCATCCCCATTTCCACCAAAGAACTCCACATTTTCGCACGGGGGATAAGGTCAAATGCGGATTTTAGATCCACAAAGGCCACATAGATTGTGCCCCCTCCCATGATAACGACCCACCAGTATATTAGCACGAACCTAAAAACCTGGTCAAGGGTACTTGTGTGTGGCCGAAACCCCGCCTGTAAGGGTGTTAAAATGTCTGTTTCAACTATCCAGGCCTGGATTCTGCCAAGTACTAATCTGACTACAATCTTCTGAATAGAATCTATCGGGCTGATTGGTCTGTAATTTCCTGGTTGTGAGCGATCACCCTTCTTATATATCGGCAGGATTTCAGCACCTGACCAAGTGTCAGGAATCGGGGCACCATTGACTATGGCATTCGCCAATAACTTTATATAGGGTACCCAGAACTCTTTTTCCTTTATAAACAGATCAGCAGGTATACAGTCTGGACCGGGGGCCCTACCTCTTGGAATAAATTTTAGCACAGACCCGACCTCTACAGTAGTAAAACACAGGGGTTCATTAGGTAGTGGCCACTGGGGGATCTCTTCATTACAATTTGAGGACTGGAACTGCGCCTCGTAGTGTGCAACCCACTGTACTGGAGCGACGTGATTGTTCGGTATCTGCTTCAGTTCACCACTACCCCATTTGACTAACTGCCAAAATTGAGTCATATTCCTCCCTTTGCATGCCAACAGCAATTCCTGCCATCGGTCTTTGTCCCATTCCTTTTTCGCTTGCAACTGCACTTTCTTGTAATTTGCTCTGGTCTTTCTGATGTTGCCCAAATCTTTGGATCAAATGGCCCTCGATAAGGTTTTGTAAGCATTTCTACAAGAGCTGTTATACCAAGAGCCTGCCTTCACAGTCCTATTCTTCCTGGGGATACTACTTTTGATTAAAAAGTTTTTAGATTCTTAAATAACTCTTCATGGACATGGATAATATTAATATTAGCATCCTCCTACGAATCACAGTCAAGAAGTTTGGACGTTGAACCCATTACTAAGTCCCTCATCTGAGCAAATTCTCCCTCATTGTTTGCAATCCTTGCCCACTGGACTCTCCTCATATTGTTGGCTAGTGTAACCTCTTTTGTACTATACTCAACTTTTCTAGTGTTTGAATAGCAAAAACTTTCATCATATAATTTTGAAACCAGTGGATTATGGTCACTTTCGGTCTTCTTCTGGACCTCCATATCCAGGACAGATGACCAGAATTCTACCTTAAAAAGAATATAGTCTATCCGGCTACTTCTTAATCCGTTGTCAAAAGTGTTTGTACCCTGCCTATCTGACTGCGTCCTCCCATTTGCTGCCCTCATTCCCCTTTCCAGACAAAAGCCCTTCAGTTGTAATGCGGCCATTTTTTAATGGGACCTAGTTCTAGTTGGGGGATATTCCATTGTGCATCCTCATCTTCACTAAGCTTTCCATCCTCCTGGTCCAGGGGCTCAAAGCTACAATTAAAGTCTCCAGCTATGATCAAATTACAGATACCCTGAACATTATCCAGATAGCCATCGAGAGCTGTAACCACACTGGATCCCATGCCACCCGGCTGCCCTCGTGAGTAAACATTAAAAATCATTATATCAAGACCTTTGGTCGATCTGACTCGTATGGCCATAATATCCGGGCTGTCTATTGATATTTCTTCCACCCTTATTCCCACCTACTGTCTAACCCAGCAGGTCAACCCACCGATCGGTCTTCCTCTCTGTCCTCCTATTGCAGCCTTTCAAAAGTTTAGAAAGCCTGGATGATAGACTCTGTCCACGGACCATGTCTCCTGGAATATCCAGACATCAAAACCATCAATAAATGATGTCCAGTCTGTAGACGTGGGTTTTGATGATGGCCCTGCGATGTTCCAGGAAGCTATGGCCATATGGGTTTTTAAAAGACCATTACTAAAATTATCATGACCACTAGTTGCCTCAACATCATATACCTGGTCTTGTTCCAGTGAGCCATAGCTAGGAACGCTAGTTACGTTATGGGGGCATACTACTGATCTTTGCGAAGTTATATTCACCATACCACTAGGACTTATTTTCAATCGGGGTGAGCACCCCAGACCTACACTATTGGAACTGCAAACCTGTTCACCCTGAAAGACTTCCTCCGATTTAAACAACGCGACAGAGGTGGAAAAACCCAAACTCATGTCGACCTCCTCTTCACCCAGTCAATCTACTTCTTCCAAAGAGGTAAGGATTTCAAATCTTGTGTGCACTGGAAAATCAAATTGAATGTATGCTCTATGGCATGGGTACTCATAGTACGGCCCGCGGGCCGGCAGCGGCCCAGCAAGCCTTTCGTGGCGGACCGCGGACCATGAGACATCGTACCCGTGTTTTTAAAAAACATTTTGAAAGAGTGTCTGCAAACACTGGCGGTTGCAGAGACACTCAGAGAGACTCTGCTGCTCTGTGGGGGCCCATGCGATTCAATCCAGCGAGGCCAGAGTGGAGCTGCAGGGACGGTAAGAGGAGGTGGCCCCATTCACATGCAAATGGTCTTTTTAAAGACCTGCGAAGTGCTCGGGTGGAGCTGTGTGTCTGTGCACGCTGGGGAAGCTGGCTGGGGAAGCTGTCTCAGCCCGGGTGACACACAGGCAGGGGGAGATGACAGAGGGTGACAGAGGGAGGTATAGGGACAGAGACAGAGGGAGAGGGAGGGAAAGGAAGACCGAGACATGGAAACAGAGAAAGGGAGGGCGACAGAGGGAGGAGGGCGACAGAGGGAGGAGGGAGACGGAGTGAGGGAGACGGAGAGAGGGAGACGGAGTGAGGGAGATGGAGTGAGGGAGACGGAGTGAGGGAAGGGGAGTGAGGAAAGGGGAGGGAGGGAAGGGGAGTGAGGGAAGGGGAGTGAGGGAAGGGGAGTGAGGGAGTGAGGGAAGGGGAGTGAGGGAGGGAGTGAGGGAAGGGGAGTGAGGGAAAGGGAGTGAGGGAAATGGGGTGAGCGAAGGGGAGTGAGGGAAGGGGAGTAAGGGGAGTGAGTGAGGGAGTGAGTGAGGGAAGGGGAGTGAGGGAAGGGGAGTGAGGGAAAGGGAGTGAGGGAAAGGGAGTGAGGGTGAGGGAAGGGGAGTGAGGGAAAGGGAGTGAGGGGAGGGAGTAAGGGAAGGGAGTGAGGGAAGGGTAGGGAGGGAGTGAGGGAAGGGGAGTGAGGGAAGGGGAGTGAGGGAAGGGAGTTAGGGAAGGGAGTTAGGGAAGGGGAGGGAGTGAGGAAGGTGAGTGAGGGAAAGGGAGGGAAGGGGAGTGAAGGAGGGAGTGAGGGAGGGGGAGTGAGGGAAGGGGAGGGAATGGGATGAGGGAATGGGAGTGAGGGAAAGGGAGTGAGGGTGAGGGAAAGGGAGTGAGGGAAGGGAGTGAGGGAAGGGAGTGAGGGAAGGGGAGGGAGTGAGGGAGGGATTGAGGGAATGGGAGTGAGGGAATGGGAGTGAGGGTGAGGGAAAGGGAGTGAGGGAAGGGAGGGAGGGAAGGGGAGTAAAGGGAGGGAGGGAGAGAGGGAGGGCAGGGGAGGGAGGGAAGGGGAGTGAGGGAAGGGAGTTAGGGAAGGGAGTTAGGGAAGGGGAGGGAGTGAGGGAAAGGGAGTGAGGGAAGTGGAGTGAAGGAGGGAGTGAGGGAAGGGGAGTGAGGGAGGGAGTGAGGGAAGGGGAGTGAGGGAGGGAGGGAGTGAGGGAAGGGGAGTGAGGGAGGGAGTGGGGGAAGGGGAGTGAGGGGGTGAGGGAGGGAAGGGGAGTGAGGGAAGGGGAGTGAGGGAAGGGGAGTGAGGGAAGGGAGTTAGGGAAGGGAAGGGAGTTAGGGAAGGGGAGGGAGTGAGGGAAGGGGAGTGAGAGAAGGGGAGTGAAGGAGGGAGTGAGGGAAGGGGAGTGAGGGAGTGGGGAAGGGGAGGGAGGGAGGGAGTGAGGGAAGGGGAGTGAGGGAGGGAGTGGGGGAAGGGGGAGGGAGGGGGTGAGGGAGGGAAGGGGAGTGAGGGAAGGGAGTGAGGGGAGTGAGGGAAGGGAGTGAGGGAAGGGGAGGGAGGGATGGAGGGAGGGGAGGGAGGGGAAGGAGAAAGGGAAGGGGAGTGAGGGAGAGAGGAGGAGGGAGTGAGGGTGAGGGAAGGGGAGTGAGGAAGGAGGTGGAGGGAGGGGTGAGGGTGAGGGAAGGGGAGTGAGGAAGGGAGGGGGGAAGGGAGTGAGGGTGAGGGAAGGGGAGTGAGGAAGGGAGAGGGGGAAAGGGGAGTGAAGGTGAGGGAAGGGGAGTGAGGGGTGAGGGAGTTAGGGAAGGGGAGGAGAGTGAGGGGAAGGGGAGTGAAGGAGGAGTGAGGGAAGGGGGGTGAAGGAAAGGGAGTTGAGAAGGGGGGTTAGGAAGGGGAGTGAGGGAAGGGGAGTGAAGGAGGGAGTGAGGAAGGGGAGGGAGGGATGGGGAGGGGAGGGAGGGAGGGAAGGGGAGGGAGGGAAAGGGAGTGAGGGAAGGGGAGTGAGGGAAAGGGAGTGAGGGAAAGGGAGTGAGTGAGTGAGGGAGGGAGGGGTGAGGGAGGGAGGGAGTGAGGGAAGGGGAGTGAGGGAAGGGGATGAGGAAGGGAGTGAGGGAAGGGAGTGAGGGAAAGGGAGTGAGTGAGGGAGGGGAGGGAGGGAAGGGGGTGAGGGAAAGGGAGTGAGGGTGAGGGAAGGGGGGAGGAAAGGGGTGAGGAAAGGGAGTGAGGAGAAGAGGTGAGGGAAGGGAGTGAAGGGAGGGAGGGACGGAATGAGGGAAGGGGAGTGTTAGGGAAGGGGAGGGAGTGAGGGGTGAGGGAGTGGGGGTGGGAAGGGGGTGAAGGGGGTGAAGGAGGGAGTGAGGGAAGGGGAGTGAGGGAAGGGGAGTGAGGGAAGGGAGTGAAGGAAGGGAAGGGAGTAAGGGAAGGGAAGGGGAGTGACGGATGGGGAGTGAGGGAAGGGGAATGAGGGAAGGGGGTGAGTAGGGAGTGAGGGAAGGGGAGTGAGGGAGGAGTGGGGGGAGGGAGTGAGGGAAGGGGAGTGAGAGAGGGAGTGGGGAAGGGGAGAGGAGGGAGGGGTGAGGGAGGAGTGAGGGAGGGTAGGGATGGGGATGTGAGGGAAGGGGAGTGAGGAAGTGAGGGAAGGGGAGGGGAGGGAGGGAGAAAGGGAAGGGGAGGGAGGGAGAAGGGAAGGGGAGTGAGGGAAGGGAGTGAGGGGTGAGGGAAGGGGAGTGAGGGAGGGAGTGAGGGAAGGGGAAGGAAGAGAGGGAAGGGGAGTGAGGGGAGGGAAGGGGAGTGAGAAGGAGAGGGGAAGAGGGGGAAGGGAGTGAGGGGAGGGAAGGGGAGTGAGGGTGAGGGAGGGAAGAAGAGGAAAGGAGAGGGAGACGGGGGTGGGAGAAGGAAGGAGAGGGAGGTAGAGGAAAGGAGAGGGAGGGAGAGGGTGAGGAGTGAGACCGTCTGAGTGAGACAGAGGGAGCCAGGGACGGAGAGAGAGAGAAAGGGGGATGAGGGATGGAGGCAGATATATATACACATATACCGGGTCTGGTAGCTCAGTGGACGAAGGCGTCCACTGCAGGGACCTGTTTTCAACCTCATGGTCACAGTTTTTTTGTTGCTCTAGTCCCACCCCCTCCCCCACTGACCCCGCCCCCACCGGTGCGGCTCTTGGACACAACCACACTGTAAATTTGGCCCCCGAGAGAAAGTTTGTGAGTTCCCATGCTCTACGGGGTCCCGCCACTCATTGAACCTAGATGTGCTCAGCGGTTTATAAAAGAAAACCTAATGGAAGGATTTTTATATCGTATGCTTCAGTAAAGGAGTGCCCAGCCGTTTCCAATATGTGTTGAACCAATGTTGGTGATCTGAAACTAAGGACCACGCAATCACCTGACAGGGACTTGCGTGACTTCCCAATCCAATTGATTCTACGAACCATTTTGAACTCGGGAAAACAGATGGTCTCTTATCCCTGTCCTATTGCCCAACAAGTATAAAGCTTTATTTTTTAGCGTCAACCAATGTTCCCGAGCATCAGGTGGGAGCTTTTGGATGTTAGCAAGTACCACTCTGAAGGAGTGGCCTCTGGTGGGAGATGCAAAGAAGTGTGTGGGTTTGTATTGTTTTCTTCGCTTATCTCTATGGGCCAGCTCCTAGTATCACTCTCCCCTTGCTGCGGCTTCATCTTCATAGAAATACCATTAATTATATTAACAGAATGGTTGGGCTCTGAACATGTGGCTGTTACAATGGAAGCTGACTCGTTGCAAACATTAACCGGCATTCCCATTTGCGCCATGTCTAGGACCCCCACCTGTTGGTTGACTACCCCACCGTTCTCGTGTACATTAGATTGAATAGGGTTTATTCGCTTTGTACCGAAGATACCCTGTTCAATCTTCTTCAGTCTGTCATCGGCCAAGATCAATTTTTTGAGTAAAGTGTCAATCAAGGCCGCAATTTTCACTCCTATCAGAGAGCATAGTTCATCTAGATTGAGCTGAGGAAATGTATGAACTAGGTGGGCTGAGCTGGTGGCATGCTCTGCAGTGCTGTCGGTAGAATTTTCTGCAGGATGAGAGAAACACCTGTTTTGCCAGCTGTAGCTGCCTTTCGTTTGGCGGTTCTAGGGGCTGGCGGAATGAGCTTTACTGGTCCTCGGCCTTTCCTTTTTTTTAGTGGCGGTTCCCTGCCCGTGCCCCCATTAACCTTCTTTCCCCTTGTGGTAACCATAGATGTATTTAGTGGGCTTTCCTGTCCGTGTAGGATGGCTGGGGTTATAGGCACTGAATCAATGTTTGTCATGTAAGGCTGAATACTGTGTGTTTCGGGGTCGGTGGTACTTCCTATTGAATGTTGGGAAAGCTGCACTGTAGAACTGCAGCTACCTAATGATGTCACAGGGTCAAGGGATAGCCTACGCTCCGTCAGTTGGATTTTGTGCGTCAATGCGGATTCAGCCCTGCTTAGAAAGGCATCAAGGGTACCTACAACCCCACCACCAACTTCCGTTTAATCATATTTACAGAACCGTAACCTGCCAGGGTACACAAATATAGCTTATCTACGATACTCAAGCAGAATGTAATATATATAGCACAGGCTTACAGTTCAATTGTCAGTGGTGTGGCCAAGCCGGCCTCCTCTGGACTCTGTCTGGCACCTTTTGAAGCGCCTCCTGGCGCTTCCTACTTGCATGTGTGGCCATGCACCATAGAGGGACTTCTCGGTGTTGTGTAGTTTCCCATCAGTACGATGGAGATGGAGGCGAGGATGCCACAACAGCTGGTCTCCCTAGACCGTTTGGCAAAGCAGACAGGTTAAAGGTTAGTTCAGTTAACAGCACTAGCGGGACCCCTAGTATAATGATCCGGAGGTCCGCTGGGCTGGAGGTTCAGATGGTGGAAGTAAATCTTGGCGGGAGCATTAAGAAGGCCTAAGTGTGGACGCTCAGAAGCATCACAGGTCGTGATGGTTCCCAGCCGCCCTCTACAGCTTCGGGTGCACTGTTTCACCCTGCCACCTACAGCCTCTTCCCTGTCTTAATGCCTTCCTGCATTCGCGCCTTTATGCCCACCTGCTTACAGTCTTGCTGTTTATCTTTATATATATATATATATATATATATATATATATATATATTCACTGAAAAAACCATAGGTTATAGACCATATATAGTTAGGAATTAGCATTTACAAAACCTTGAAAATTCACTGAAAAAAACCATAGGTTATAGACCATATATAGTTAGGAATTAGCATTTAAAAAACCTTATTTTACTCACACAAAACCATTGAAATTCCATATATAGTTAGTTGCACTAACTATATATCGCGCACCCGCAATCCACTGCTGATCATGTCACATATTACATCATTCATGACATGGTCAGTGACATCACTGATGACATCACTGATGACATCTCAAATGACATCACTGATGACATCACTGATGACAACATCCAGTGACTGTATGTTTCTGTAAAGTTAAAATATGTCTTACATATTGAAGAATGAGTGGATGTATAAGTGTCTGGATGAAGGATTTAGTAGGTGCGTGACTGACTGTATGAGTGAGTGATTAAATGTGTCTCACTGAATGCATGGGTTAGTGACTAAACTGTCTTAATTTGTGCATCATTATGTCTGTTGTGATGTAAACTGCTGCATGTGTTGATCATTAGCTATACGAGAGGCTATATGTGTTATTGATTGGTTGCCCAAGTATTTGTATGGGAGATTGAGTTTGTGTAGGGGTGGCTGGGAGGTGTGTGACTCTGTGCATAGATGTGTGAGCAGTTGATTCACTAGGTGTATGAGTTCAAGAGTGCATGTGGAAACAGCTACATGGGCAGTTGACTGTGTGCATGAGTGTATTGATGAGTGAATGGATATCTCAATGCTACATGTCATAGTAAGTACATATGTAAAACACAGTACATGTGAGAGTTGGCATATATAAATAACTGTGCATGAGAGCCACTGAATGTGTGAGTGGTTGTATGGATCATTGTGAACTTGTATCAGGGATTGTATAAGAGAGTAAATATGTGTTAGTATATGTTTGAATAAGTAAGGTGTGTATAACTGTATAGTTGAAGAAATGGAGGTGAGATTGTTTCTTTGCATGACTGACTAGGTGTGTGAGTAACTCCATGGATGAGTGACAGTGTGTGAGTGTCTGTATACACTGAGTGTATCTAAGGTTATATTAGAGTCTGAAGAGGTTTATCGTATTAGCACAAGAATGATGTCAAATGAGATGTCATCATTGATGTCATCAGTGATGTCATTTGAGATGTCATCAGTGATGTCATCAGTGATGTCACTGACCATGTCATGAATGATGTAATATGTGACATGATCAGCAGTGGATTGCGGGTGCGCGATATATAGTTAGTGCAACTAACTATATATGGAATTTCAATGATTTTGTGTGAGTAAAATAAGGTTTTTTAAATGCTAATTCCTAACTATATATGGTCTATAACCTATGGTTTTTTCAGTGAATTTTCAAGGTTTTGTAAATGCTAATTCCTAACTATATATGGTCTATAACCTATGGTTTTTTCAGTGAATTTCAATGGTTTTTTAATAGCAAATATCATAAACTGTTGAATGTCAAGTACGTGGTAAGTAAAAACATTTTCGTGTTTATGCACACTGATCTGCTTTGAATGCTGCCCCCCACCCCTCATTTCTATTAGGAGTACTCTCTCTTTGCAGATAGTGAAGGGTAGTTAACGCAGGCCTTTGCCCCCGTTGTAATCCGTGGTGCCTGCTTCTCTCTCCATTTGATTGATTGTTCTCTTTGGTTCATTCTCTATTTATAAACAAGCACAGAGTCGCAATACTCTGTTTAGTCTTTGCAGATAGCGAAAAATCGTGTAAAAAAACAAAAGGAATCGAGCAAAATCAGTAGGCCACTAATGGGATCTCTTTTTGACCTCGCTAAAATAGAAACATTAGGAACAACCTGTTGAAAATAGCAATGTGTATGTACATAAGCGGCGTTCATTTGTGTTCACAGTACCCCTTGTTGATTGTTTGAATCGAGCATTGAATTGTTCGAAGTTGGTTCTCTTAAGGATCTTCTCTGCCTGCAAACGAGGAAGAATAGGAATATTCTCTCTCCCTTTGCAGATAGTGAAGGGTAGGTAACGCAAGCCTTTAACACGTCGTACCTATTTCATTCCTCATTGATTGATTGATTGTCCGAACATTGACTGTTTGGGAATTAGTTCTTTTTGGAGGTATTCCCTGTTTGCAAATAAACGTAGGAAAATCTTTGCAAGTAGTGAAAGGGTACGTAATGCGGACCTTTCTCCCCCGTTGTAATCTGTCATGCCTATCTACTCCCCACTGATTGATGCACCTGTTTCACCCGGACCATTTACTAGAGATAGGTCATCTGGCCCGACCAGAGAGCACCCCTAGTGAAAAGGACATATGCAATAATAACGAAGTGATCACTGTATCCTGTTAACAGAAACTTTAGCATGAAACAACCTGGAAAGAAAAGAATAGGAAAACGAAAATCAGTAGGCCACTGATGAACTTTTTATTAAATAACAAACAAAGAAACGATAACAATACGTAATGATAAAACCTATTATTGTCCTAGAAACAAGAAACGTTAGAAGTAAGCCCGTAATAAGAAACCTGAAAACATCGCCCCTCACTGCCCCAAAACGTGTCTGTCCCACCGCCTGCCACGGCCAAATAACGGCAAACTGGGAAAGATAGAAGTCAGCAGACATCCGCCCCATTCTAGAAACTTCCAAAGGGCAACAGGTTTTCGGCTAAGCCCAGCCGGAAGCAACACATATAAGGCGGGTCCTGCTGCCACGCCTCGGCCAGGAGATCATCACGTAGGGTGTAGCCGGAGGAGAGGCCGAGGCCAGCGGGACCCGGCCAGGGGGATTGACAACACTGGAGAGTTTCAGGGGGGGGAATGTCCGTGTCCTCGACCCTCCCCTCTCTCTCCCAGTCCGGCCGCGGTGGCCCTTGAGATTTGCAGGTTGTCCCTCCACACTCTCTCCCGGTCCGGCCTCCAACGGCCGGGGGCTGGGGCCGACGGGATCCGGCTGCAGCCGATGAGCCAAGGAACCCGTTCATGAGGCCAGAGCAAAGGGCGTCCGGCCGCCATCCACCGGAGGTCCGGCCCGAAGACGGACTGGACATTTCTTCTTTCTTCTATAATTGCTGCAACAACCCTGGGGGGGGATGTCTTGCACATGCCTCGGACCCCCCCCCCCCCCTCGTCCTCATCGCCTGGTCCGGCCATAACAAATGTCAAGCGAGACGCCGTGGGGTGCACTGGGAGGGAGAGACGGTGCGAACAGGACTCTCCCGCCTCCCAAGGTGGAGGCTTCCCAGCTGCACCCTCAGCGCTCCAGGCGCCCGGAAAAGGATCCGGCTGCAGCCGATGAGCCAAGGAACCCGTTCATGGGGCCAGAGCAAAGGGCGTCCGGCCGCCATCCACCGGAGGTGCGGCCCAAAGACGGACGGGACATTTCTTCTTTCTTTTATAATGGCTGCGACAACACTGGGGGGGGATGTCTTGCACATGCCTCCGACCCCCCCCCCTCATCCTCATCGCCTGGTCCGGCCATAACAAATGTCAAGCGAGACGCCGTGGGGTGCACTGGGAGGGAGAGACGCTGCGAACAGGCCTCTCCCGCCTCCCCAGGTGGAGGCTTCCCAGCTGCACCCTCAGCGCTCCAGGCGCCCGGAAAAGGGTTCTTCCACTGTGGCAATGCTGCAACGTCTCGCCCGGCGGGGTGGAGCCCGTCCGCTCATTTGACCCCGCGATCGCCAGTAGCTACCGAACTCTCAAAATGGCGGTCGACCTGGCAAGAGCGGGCCCAGCATAAAGAAATGGCCCGGTCACTGGTTGACTCCACCACCGTAGTCCTCCACGACCTTGAAGATTCTAGAGGAGCCGCGGGAGTCTCCGACCCCCGCAGACACCCCCGATGGGGAATGACTGCCATGATCGCCCGTGGAGTGACGAAACTGTATCCGCGGGACGTCGGCGCTCCCATGCTGCCGCCAGCCTCAGTTTGAATGACTAGAATCCTGCAGACCTCAGTTCCGGTGAAAGCACAGTGTGACCCGGTAGGAAAAATTGTTGCACCCCCTCCCCTTTTTGACTGATAGTTCAAACCACCGATCCTTTCCTTTGCCCTTTTACCGGAACTTTGGACTGCCTCCCCCTCTTTTACATTTTCTAGAGAAAACAAAACATTAACCACTACATTAGCATAGCAGTTGACACCAGAACTGTTTTCAAATTGAAAACCAACAACATCTTCAACAGAATCCTTTTTGTTTCTGCTGTGACCCTGCTACAGCACAGGCATTGTCCCCAGCAGTAATTCTGCAATGCCGGTAAGTATAGCTGTGGTGCCTACTGGACTCACTCACCCCCGCGGCGCCCCACGCCGTTATTTGCTGGGCGGCAACTTACTAGACATCACCTTCGTGACATCCAGATTTCAGCGCTTTCTGCTGCCTTGGAACTATTCGCACAACAGACCGCTACTGACAATCCACCCCCCGGGACGCCCCACGCCGGATACCCAAATCAGTGCGGCACCCAGGCAACATCTTCTGAATTTTCATAATTTGAAAGAACTAGTAACATGTCCTCATCAGGAATTTCCTCATGAAAAGTCTGCAATGATGATTCTTGTAACTCTATGGTCTCCAAACATTCGATAAATTCGCCATCAAGAGATTGATCAAAAAAATCATTCAAGTCATCTCCTCCTTGTGAGAATATTTCATTATTGGTGCTGTCAATTTCAATAAATGTATTGGATAATTCAAAAGAAATTGCCACGGTCTCTTCGTTGTTTAAATGTTTTTACTGTTTTTGTTTTGTTGTATATATTTATAAGTTATTAAAGTTTTATAATCCTACTACTTTGTTGGAGTGCTATATATTTTTAATATAACACATAATTGTAAAAACTTTGATGTACAAAGAGTCATCCCTGGAATCTTCCGCTTCAGGCTCGATCCCCTCCCCAATCACAATACAGGATGGTTTTCAGATAGTAGGAACACGTGTGGTGTGACGGATCTCATCGGGTGTGGGCCTTGATCTACTATAACTCCTTTGAAGAGGGGTGATTCTTTACAGCTGGGGCCATAAACTACATCTGCAGGGCTAGCTGATAGCCTGGACAATCGGACACAGAGGAAGAGGAGTGTCAGAGGGTGCGGTAGTGAATAGGGCGAAAGGGAGGTGTCGGGCGGGCACAGAGTGTGATTCTCAGGGAAGAGCAGCGCAGATGGGGGGAGGTTTATTGCCCATGCATAAGACAGAGAGCGGGGGTGACCAGTGCCTGGGGAAGATGCTTGCGAGGGTGGGGAGCCATGCTACGAATCGACAGCGTGCAGAGAGTGGGTCTGGTCAAGGCATCTAAAATGGCTGCCGTGCACGACAAAAGTGTGGCATTTCAAAAAAGGCAAGATGGCGCAGACAATGTTTTTCAACACTTCCTCATTTCCTTCGAATCGAACGTTAACAGACGTTGGTGCATATTACCAAAGTTAAGCGATATTTATCGCTAACGATGCTTAGCAACAAATTTTTTACCGCTAAGCATCGTCAGAAATTATCGAAGATAAACCTTGCTATTATCAAGGTTTATCGCAAATGCGATAAAAAACGTCCGCAATGCATGAATATCGCTAAAAAGTCAGCGATATTCATGCATTACCGAGCTAATGCTCTTAGCCATGTTATCCACCTCCCATTGGATAACATGGCTAAGAACTGCTCAGGGCAGGTGTTAGTTTTTGGAGATATTCGCGCTTAGCGCGAATATCTCCAAAAGTTGGTAATAGGAGATAGATATCTTGCATGTTGTAATGCAAGTTATTGTGGTATATGGAACTCATACCATAATCTCTCAGGAAAGCAGAAACTGATCCTTTTGGGACCGCCTGAGAAGGCCTAGGAGGTGAGGGGTACTCTACTTTGCCCCCTTTTCACGTTCCGAACTATTTTTTTTTACTCTCTTCTGTAATTACACAAAATGGCAGCGATAAGATGCATCAGAGACAGACAGTGAGAGAAAGGAGGCCGGAGATGAAGAAGAGATGTCAAATACACATTGGAGATAATATAGTGGGAGAAGGGAAGTAAATATGAGTAAACTTACCATGTAACATAAAAATGTTGCACTCTATACTATAAGTCTCATTTTATACTCCAATCACTTCGCTACAACCTCATAAATTAAAAATAAAAATGAATAATGTCTCAAACAATTTTTGATTTCTAAATATAAATTTATTCTTCTGAATTTTCAAAATTTGAAAGAACTAGTAACATGTCCTCATCAGGAATTTCCTCTTCAATCATCTCATCTGGAATCTCCTCATGAAAAGTCTGCAATGATGATTCTTGTAACTCTATGGTCTCCAAACATTCGATAAATTCGCCATCAACAGATTGATCAAAAAAATCATTCAAGTCATCTCCTCCTTGTGACAATATTTCATTATTGGTGCTCTCAATTTCAATAAATGTAGTGGATAATTCAAAAGAAATTGCCACGGTCTCTTCATTGTGAGCCATTTTATTTTGAAATTGCTTGCTGTAAATTGCAGAAAAAAATAATCACTTTCATTTATCGTTTTTAGTAATACATAATATAAAACTAACTTTATCAAGTATTTAGTATAACAGAAGGACTGTAAATAAATAACAGAAAACATTTTTCAAATTATCTTCAAGTGTACAACATAGTTCCCCTTACAAATTAACAACTCACCTTTTTAAAAGTAGGAGAAGTGTTAGTACTGTGTAAATCAAACACCAGCAATTGACCACCAAAAATTCCTCACAAATGTACCTCAGACAGTAGTATCACAAAATGGCTGTGGTTTCCTCTCATTTTAGATATATACATAACCAATTAACTTTCATCACACACAAATACAAAACCAAAGTAACATTTTAATTGGTTCTAAATTTCAACACTTTCAAATGTGTTTTCCCCATGCAATTTTCCATAGGACATTTAGATACGTCTACAGCCTGAATGGCTGAACGGAATTACACCAAACTTGGCAAAATGGTACATCAAACCTAAGAGGTCAGGGAGGATCTACTATGCCCCCTTATGGTCATTTGCCCCTTCGCTTTGGCCTCCTCTTGTCTCTCGATCCTACCGAGAGACAAGATGGCGGCCGCTACGGACTGTTTGGAATGTTTACAGACGCCGGAGAACCAATCAGCTTCGCAAAGCTCCGTAACGCGAAAAGTACGCGAAGCGGAGCGCTGTTACAGATATATATCTTTTTTTGAACGTTAATTTCTCAAAATCCACTGGAGCACATATATTGAGACCTAGCAAAGGCACATCGGGCTACCAGTCCCTACAATTTTGCCAAGTTTCGTGCAAATCCATTCAGCCGTTCGATTATGATTATTTATTTATTTTTTTGCCCCGCGGGGCCCTTTTAAAACCTCCACAACAAACCTAGGGGGTCAGGGAGGATCTACTATGCCCCCTTATGGTCATTTGCCCCTTCGCTTTGGCCTCCTCTTGTCTCTCGATCCTACCGAGAGACAAGATGGCGGCCGCTACGGACTGTTTGGAATGTTTACAGACGCCGGAGAACCAATCAGCTTCGCTTCACAAAGCTCCGTAACGCGAAAAGTACGCGAACTGGAGCGCTGCCTGGTCCGCTGTTACAGATATATATCTTTTTTTGAACGTTAATTTCTCAAAATCCACTGGAGCACATATATTGAGACCTAGCAAAGGCACATCGGGCTACCAGTCCCTACAATTTTGCCAAGTTTCGTGCAAATCCATTCAGCCGTTCGGGCTAAAAGTGAGGCCAACCGCCCTATGGAAAACTCAATGTTAAAAACACGTTTTGGGACCCCCCTTTTTTCTCGGCCCCCCCTTGACGAACCCCCCCAAAATTTTCAGGGGCTGCTCAGAAACAAAATGTTCCATTTTCCTGAAAATTTCAGCCAATTCCGTCCACAAACGCCAACGTTATTAGACATAGAATTTTCAAAAATCCCATAGAGAAAAAATCCTAACTATATATACCTACTGGCGACCGCCAGTAGGTAATATAGCTTTATACACCCTTAGGCTCCTTTTGGAAACTTTTCGAGTTACCTCCTCACAGTCTCACAGTCTCCAGGCAGTTCTGAGCAATTCTCTAAGCTCAAATCTCCAGGCCCCCTAGTCATCCGATATGATGCCCGTTTCAAAATACACCAGGGTAACCAGGGTAAGCACCCCTTACACCATGGCCGCCAGGAATGTCGGTTTTGCTGACTTCAGCTGACCGGCTAGCATGGGGAGCACAGGGGCACACGGAGGAGCACAAGAGAACAGGGAGATTTAAAAAAAAGATTTTCAAAAAAGAATGCTGCAGGGATCACTAATGTTGTGCTTGAATACTGGACAACAGCAGCTCATGGTACTTTCTGCGGCAGCTCGCGGTAGCCCACGGCACTTGGTCGCAGCCAGTGAGTGCCTGGACGGAAGCGTTTCCCACCTCGGCCTCAGCCGCCTCCCGCTGGCGATCGATCGTCCAGCCCACACCATCGCCAGCCCATTGTGCAGTGTAATCGGCGGGCACAATCCGCTGGAGAAATTGGCAGGAGCTGGAGCCAGTGGTTTGGAAGCGTTTTACTACACCCTTCGACTTCTTCGGCGTCCTCTACTCTTGCTCCCTCTCTTGCTCCCTCTCTTGCTCCCGCTCTGCTCTGTTGCTGCAATCTACGGCCCGATTAAATACACCCAATCACATGTGGGAACTGTGCAATCTGATAAAAATCGAACTTGGTTTTCATCAATTGCTGTGGTGTCATGGGGAACTTGATGTGGTGGTGTATAATCTGCACATGGCATTTAGGAAACTGTTAAAAAAGCACGATATGGCACTTTGGGAGACCACTCCAGCTGCTGCAATTACTCTCTTGAAGGTCCCTGAAGCTAGGAGATGCAGGGAACACAGGACGTGCACATGGGTGGGTATGGCATGTGTCCTGCGGGTCTACCGCTGCAGTATAGGGCCTAACTCAGCAATTAGATCTAAGATAGCTGCAGCATTCAGCCTATATTTATCATAGATCTCATCCTCCGTCTGCCCTAGCAATGTGACGCGCACTCTAAATATTCTCTCCTGGATCTTCCTTCTCCTCTGTGCTGCTGCTCTCAGCCTCATCCTCCTCGCCACGACGTAGAGTGCTGCCATTGGTGGTCATTGTGAGGCATTCTGGGACTGTTTAAGTCATTTGCTGATGATTTCCACCTGTTTTTAGTTATGGTGTAATTTTTACCACCTGATTTGATTTCTTCTAGTTTAAGGAATGCAAATAGCGATTTTTGGCTAGTTCTGTATTTGCGAAAACGTGATGCATCCCATTTTGCGATTTCTTAATTGCAATTCATGAAATACAGAATCGGTATTACCGATTCTGTATTTTTTGAAGTGCTAAAATTGCGAAAACCACTATTTTGTTTGAATTTGCTTTATGCATCAGAACTAGCTATTTTGCAATCGTAAACTGCATTTTTTACCGATTCGCAATGTTTCAGGTCACAAATTAGCTTGATGCATGTGGGCCAAAGTATGCCGGAATTGTTAACAAAGTGGTACAAAAGGGGGTGGTGATGGACGGAGCATCTGAACCAATCAAACACTCACACCCATTCAACAGATCTGGGTTTAATCCATCACCATTCTTTAGCCTACTCTGCCACCCCAGTTCAGACATGGCCATATGCAAATCAGTCTGACCCTGTGCCTCATGGGAACAGTCCAGCCCGAACTGCCAAGCCATGCCTTCCCTGGACCGGAAACAAGCTTCCGAGGACCAGTTTCTGGCATTTCAGCCGTCTTCAGCCCGACTTGCTTGAATCCAGTGGTAAAGTGAGCAAGGGACTCACGTCTGAGCATACCCTGCCAACTTATGGCGAACAAAGTAGTACAAAAGGGGGAGGTGATGGACGGAGCATCTGAACCAATCAAACACTCACACCCAGTCAACAGATCTGGGTTTAATCCATCACCATTCTTTAGCCCACTCTGCCACCCCAGTTCAGACATGGCCATATGCAAATCAGTCTGACCCTGTGCCTCATGGGAACAGTCCAGCCCGAACTGCCAAGCCATGCCTTCCCTGGACTGGAAACAAGCTTCCGAGGACTGGTTTCTGGCATTTCAGCCGTCTTCAGCCCTGCTTGCTTGAATCCAGTGGCAAAGTGAGCAAGGGACTCACGTCTGAGCATACCCTGCCAACTTATGGCGAACAAAGTGGCACAAAAGGGGGTGGTTATGGACGGAGCATCTGAACCAATCAAACACTCACATCCAGTCAACAGATCTGGGTTTAATCCATCACCATTCTTTAGCCCACTCTGCCACCCCAGTTCAGACATGGCCATATGCAAATCAGTCTGACCCTGTGCCTCATGGGAACAGTCCAGCCCGAACTGCCAAGCCATGCCTTCCCTGGACCGGAAACTAGATTCCGAGGACCGGTTTCTGGCATTTCAGCCGTCTTCAGCCCTGCTTGCTTGAATCCAGTGGCAAAGTGAGCAAGGGACTCACGTCTGAGCATACCCTGCCAACTTATGGCGAATTGTTAACAAACCCAGGTTCTTGCTCCAAATTCCCCAAAAAGAAACTTAAGTCCCTATCCTTGACTAAAGCAGACTATGCTAGGAAGGAGAGACATCGAGTAAAAACAGTCGCCAATATCTGTCACCAGATTCCTTGTATAAATGAAGGTGAATACTCTTACCTGGAGGAAGTAAATAACCCTCAACATTGGTTCATTCTTTTAAGATTCCGCACCAATTTGATTCTTTTGATGCTGGCCTTTCCAGTAAGGAAGTACTGTCACATTGAATTGGACCAATGTCCCTGTGATAGTTTGTCAATGCAATCTGAACTTCATCTTTTCTTTTTCTGTAAATACTACAGGGACCAGAGAGCCAGATATATTGTACCACTCTTAAGGCGATACAATTTTAGCCAATGTCGAATTGCTCTTCTTTTTATGAAGAAGCTTTGTGATCTCTATCTCTGTTTCAGTGTAGCATCCTTTATGTGTGCCTGCCTGCACCTAAGACGCTTGTTATAGAGGAAAATTGTGCCAGTTTTAACTAATTGCCTACCATAAGTCTCATTGTAAACAGGAAAGTTAATCAATTGGTTTTAGGGCTGAGTTTTTAACAATATAGATACAACTATTGTTATTCTTTTTTTAGACTTGTATAAATCTTACATAGGTTTTCTTTTTTTTTCACAACATAATTTTATTTTATTGATCAGGGAAGGCATATATGCAGTTCTCCACAGTCAGGAGATCCTGCCAGATATCAAAACATGTATGAGCATTTCACAGACCCAATCAAGAACAACCCTGCCTGTCCCCCCCACCACCCACATCTACCCAACGACCCACCTACCCACCCCTTATCCCTTCCTAACCCAGTGCACGTAATCACAGTGAGCCTCTAGTAACTGTTTGTATCGAGCCAGGAAACATGCACCTCCTCAGGCCTGGATCCCATCTTCCAAATCTACGCCATTGTCAGGTTCCACTGGAGGGACTAGAGTTAAACCCCTATATTCCGCCCACCTCTTCCATATTTTGTAATGTTTTCGGGGCATCCTCTAGCCTCAAACACTGGGCGCTCCAGCCCCATACAATAATCCATCCCTGCCTTCCATACGTTCAGCGGGGGGGCTCGATCACTCTTCCATGCTTGTGCCAAATCCCGTTTGGCCACAACAAGACCCAGCAATAAAAGGTGACGCTTGTAGGTATTCCCCCCCACGCCCTCCAGCACATGTAGAAGGCCCAGTCGATGAGTACGGGGAAGATCCCATCCCAGCACCTCCGACAGACAGCTCCACACTCCCCTCCAGAACCGGGTCAGGCCAGTACAAGACCACACAGTATGCAGCAGAGTACCCATTTCAGCTCCACATCGCAAACACTCTGGGGACCCAATCAAACCTGCTTTCCACAGCTGCTCCCGTGTATAATAAGCCCTATGCAGATATTTAAATTGGACTAGCCTGAGGCGCACTGCAATAGCAGTCCCTCGCGGGGACTCCAAAGCCTCCCTCCAATCATCCTCATCCAGGGGTCCAACGTCCCTTTCCCAGGCTTCCTTTAATGCAAGTAGGGAGGAGGAACAATGAATGACTAGGGTTTGATAAATACGTGACACCTTCTTATCACCAAGGTCTCCCATGAAAACTTTCGCTTCCAGGGGGCTGAACTCCGGCAGCAATTCCAAACCCACCAAACTGGGCTCAAGCGAGTGGCGGAACTGCAGGTATTTGAAAAATTGGGTGTTAGGCATATGGAACTCGTCTCTAAGCTCCTGGAATGACTTGAGGGCTACTCCGGACACAACATGTCCCAGCGAAGAGATCCCTATAGAATCCCATCCGCCAAACCCCGCCAGCGAGGCCAATGCGGGGAGTCGCCCATTATTCCACAGAGGAGTCTCCGCTGTCAATCTGCCCCACCAGCCCATGCGACGCAGCGCCTGTCGCCATATCACAAACACCACTTGCGTGGCACGGGGCAACCGCCTCCGTAGTCTGGCCGAATACAAGATCATGTGCAGTGTGTGACCACCCATCAATGAGCGCTCTAAGGCATATGCTGGGTCTCCCCTATCTCCGTACCACCAATCATTCAACACTAACAAGTGGGAGGCCTGGTAGTATGACAGCACGTCAGACGTTGCAAGACCACCACAGTATGTGGACAGGAAACAGGTACGCAGCGCCACTCTGGCGGCACCTCCAGCCCACAAGAAGCGTCCCAACACGGAATTAACTTGCCGGAACCACTGGGGTGCGATCGAGTGCGGATGGTTCTGCAGCTGATACAAGAGGCGCGGAAGTGCAACCATTTTAAAAATTGCAGACCTACCATATATAGTAAGAGGCATCCGGGACCACGTTCTAACGTCCGACTGGAGCTTTTCCCAAACCGGTATCACATTGCGCTCCCACGAAATCGGCGTGGACTCGGACAGGAACACGCCAAGGTATAGCAAGCCTCCGACCGCCACCTGCAAGGATGACGCCCAGGAAACCTGCATACGCCCCGTCACCCAGTACCCACAAGGTGGATTTACGCGGGTTAAGATAAAGACCCGAAACTTTGCCAAATATGCGCATAATTTCCAATACCCGTGAGCCCGATCTATCCAAGTCCGTGAGAAAGAAGAGGACGTCGTCCGCATAAAGTGCGATCCTGTCAGTGAGTCCCCCGTCCCACCTGAAGCCCCGAAGCTGCGCATCGATTCGAACCCAAGAGGCCAGGGGCTCCATGGCCAGCGCAAATAAGTACGGAGACAGTGGGCAACCCTGGCGGGTTCCCCGACCAATTGGAAACCTCTCGGAAACTACCCCGGAGACTCGCACGGATGCCGTAATGTTAGTGTACAACAGCTTGAGATACAAAATAAACACAGGGCCCAGGTTAAGATGGGGCAGGAGCGCAAACAGGTAGGCCCAGCTCACGGAGTCGAACGCCCTATCAATATCCGCCAACAGCAGGGCTGCCCGCTCCCCCGTGGCCCCCATCGCATCCACTGCCGTCTGCGCCCGTCTGATGTTGTGCCCCGTTGCCCTGTGCGGCAGGAAGCCAGCCTGGTCCGGGTGAACCAGATCAGCTACGTAGGGGAGAAGACGATTCGCCAACGCCTTTGCCAGCAACTTAGCTTCGATGTTAAGCAAAGATATAGGGCGATACGAGTCTTGCCGGTCAGGCGGCCTACCCGGTTTCTGGAACACCACCACCTCAGCGTGGCGCCAGTCAGCTGGCAGCCGACCCAGCTCCCGCGCCGCCTCCAACGCAGCTCTGTAGTGGGACCCCAATTGGAGCTGGAATTTCTTGTAGAATTCACACGGGAAGCCACTCGGCCCGGGTGCCTTCCCGGTGTTGAGCTGTCCCAACGCATCACCCAGCTCCTCCACCGTAAGAGGGAGGTCCAATGCCACTCGCGTCTCGTCAGAGACGGCCCTCGGGGGCAGGTCAGCAATAAATTTATTGACCGCATCGACCGGGAGGCAATCTTGCGGCGCATATTGCCCCGCATAATATCGGGGAAAACTAGCCGCCAACTCCACCGGGTCTGTCACCGTGACTCCGTCTTCATCCGTGAGTCCCGGCAGTGTAAGCGGCTGCAGGGTACGCTGACACAACCTATGGAGCATAGTACAGGACTTGTCTCCCCACTGGTAAATCCTACTTCGCGTGGCTAGCCATGCCTGTCGGGCCTCATCTAATAACTCGGACGCATATGACTGTTGCGCCTGCAGGAGTAGCCGCACCGCCGCATCGTCTCCCTCCTCCTGGCACCGCCGCTCAAGAACCTCCACGCGCGCCACTGCTGCAACTATGGCCTCCTTACGTCGGGGACGGGCCGCTGCACACCACGCTATATCTATTCCCCGCAATGTGGGCTTCATGGCCTCCCAGACTACCGTCACATCCACGTCCGCCCCAAGGTTCTCCTGCCAGTAATGGGCAATCGCCCCCCGCATATGGTGTACATAATCAGCCTGCTGAAGATGCCATGAGGACATCCTCCATTGAAATGGTTGTCTCCCCCTGTGCAATTCAATATCCACGGCCACTGGGGAATGGTCAGACAACCCCCTAGGAAGGATATCTGCCCCTCGCACCCTATTCAGAAACGCATAGGGCACAAAAACACAGTCCAGTCGCGAGAAGGAACCATGCACAGCTGAAACATAGGTATACTCTCGGGCCTTAGCATGCAAGTGTCGCCAAACATCCACCCAGCCCAACCCTTCCACCATCGCACTCAACCGGGTGGGGGTAGCAACAGTCAATGTCCCCTGCAGTCTCTGACGGTCTACACTCGCATCCATCACATCATTCCAATCTCCTCCCAGTACTGCCAGGGACTCCGGGATTTCCGCCCACACCGCAAACAGGCTCTCGGCCAGGGACCACTGCAATGGGGGGGGGGGGAGGCATATATACTCCCAAACACAACAGACTCCGTACCCACCATTCCCTTCACAAAGACATACCGACCCTGCGGGTCTAGCCACTTTCGCTCATGAACGTAAGCCAACCTGCGATGGACCAAGATGGCGACCCCCCTGGAGCCCCTAGAAAAGCCAGCATGAAAAACCTGTTGGTAGCCAAATCGTTGCAGACTAAGTACTTTCGTCCCCATCATATGCGTTTCTTGTAGCAGTAGCACATCCGCCGCTTCCCTCTTCCCCCATCGCAGAATTGCTCCCCTCTTAATTTTATCCAACATCCCCCTGACATTCCAACTCAGTATGCGCATGGACGCCCCAGGGGGCCCCGGAGTTGAAGCATCAGCCATGATCCCAGGGGACACAAAACAAAAGCACCCAGCAGCAGGCCCGAGTACACAGCACAATCATTAGCAAGGCATTAGAAATCACGTGCACCCCCCACCAACCCCCCCTGACCCTCCCACCCGCACACCCCCAGAACACCCCCCTCAACCCCCTGTTTCCCGTCCCCCGCCCCCCACCCCTATACCTCATAGAACACTGAAGTATCTGTCGCGGCATGGGCAACTTCGGGCCCAAAACAGAGCGCCCAAGGCCAACCATACCAATGGATCCCAACTACCCACTCAACCAAAAGGAACCCCCCCCTGCCAACTCCCACCCACGTAGGAGGCAAATAGCCCCTGCATACAGGCTCCCCGAACCCCACCCCGCAGCCCCACACAATCACAAATATGCAGAGCGAACAGTCTCAATATACTCAGTCCTCAGCTGTCTGATCAGCAGAGCACGGCCATCCGACCACTCCCAGCAGGAGCCCACGATACCAGCAGACAAACTCGCACCCCGATGTCCTTCAATGTTCCTTTCCGGAGTGGTCAGAGTCAGCAGGCGCCCCGTCCTGTGCTCCACTGCGAGAGGAGGAGCGGTTCCGCGACCTAGATCTCCTGTGCCTCTTACTCCGGACACTTTGGTCGCCCCGCTCCTGTGATGAACCCCTTGATGGACCCGGATTCAAGCCCGGTTGGGCAAGTGGCCGGACCCTCACCGTCTCATCTGTCCACTTGAAGACCTCCTCTGGGGTATCAAAGAAGTGGGTCCGTGACTGGAATACCACCCGTAGGCGGGCCGGATAAAGTAAGGAATACTGGAGCTTCAGGCCTCGCAGCTTCGCCTTGGCCGCTATGAAGGAGTGTCGTTGTTGTTGTACCATCTTAGTACAATCAGGAAAGATCATGATCTTCTGGTTCTCAAATGTAAGAGAATCCTTTGCCCTCGCTTCTCGTAAGATAGTGTCTCTGTCATGGAAGTTCATAATCTTAGCAATCACCGGCCGGGGCCGCTCCCCGGCAGGCGGCTTCTGCGTCAGGGCTCTATGTGCACGCTCTATCACAAAACAACGTGACAGGACATCCGGAGGGAGCCAACTCTCCAGCCACTGGGACAAGAAACGTTCCTTATTCCCTTTCTCGCATCCTTCGGGAAAACCCACAAAGCGAAGGTTATTCCTGCACGCCCGCCCTTCGGCATCCTCCACTCGGAGCGCAAGACCTTTTTGGATTTTTTCCATCGCAGCCACCTTCTGCTTTAAGGTCCCGACATCGTCCTCCACACTCGATATTCTAGATTCCGCCTCCGTGATGTTAGTCACTGCATTGCGAAGGTCCTGACGCAGCAGAGTCACATCGGCCCCGACCGCTCCGATCTTGGCGTCCAGCATGTCCTTGGATTGGGTTATCGCCGCCATGAGCGCCACGTTGTCCGGCCCAGCGCCCTGGCCGCCTCCAGATGCCCCGGGACCCCCACTCGGCCCGGTGTATTTATCAATGGGCCCCTGTTTGGCGGGCCCACTGCCCCCTCCGCCTCTGGTCATGACTGAAGTACTGTGTGTGCGGTCGAGTTGGGCCCTTCAAGGGGCCTCGTGGGTCCACTCCCGACCCTCCAGTGACCGGCCGCAGGCTATGAACTGCAGGGGCCCCCTCACTCCACTGCCCAATCTTCTGTGGTAGTCCTCGGGTACACCAGGTGCGGGCCGCGGCCCCCCAACCCCTCGTCCACACACACCGGGGCCCCCGGAGCACTCACTTCTCTCTCCTAGCCGCCACTGCCACTGCTTCCGGAGGCCCTCGGGTCCCGGGCGCCACACCTGCGGGAGCCTCAAGCCATCCACCTGTCAGGGATCCCAACGAGCACGGCAGCGCTATGCCAGGCACGCCGGGCAAGGCCACGCCCCGGGGGCCACAGCGCCGTTGGTCCCTCAGCTTCGCCGCTCGGGCCGCCTCCGGACACTGCCACCAGCAGCCAGGGACCTCCAAACTCGAGGCCCCGGTCTCTGGATCACAGCGCAGGCCGCAGCTCTCCACCGGTGCCCCCACAGCTCGGGAAGCCACACCCGTGATAGAGGGCACTGCTGGGCTTCTACTCTCCGCACCTCCGCCAATCAGAGGCCCAAGGCCAGGACCAAAAGTCGAGGCGGCGGGCCAGGATCCCCCGTCCGGGAGTCGCCAAAATCGAGGCCCCGGCTGCACACGCCGGGACCAGGCCTCAGGCCGCCACCGCCGCTATCTCCACTCCAGGGGGCCCGGGAGCTCCGCACGCCGCACCGGAAGGCATCCCCCGCCGTTCGCCACTATGTCTTCGCTTGTGGGCTGCAGAGCGGGTCCGGGAGCCAGGATAAATGAACAAATTAATGGCGGGCCGGTGGGAGCTCTAGAAGGCTGCGTCCACCATCTTCGCCCGCTAAGCCACACCCCATAGGTTTTCTTTTTTAACTGTGTTTTTAGTTTTTTATTAATTAAATGGAAGAAGCCAGGGATAGATTTACTGTATGATTAAATAATGTGTCCAGGGTTATCTGAAGTCTATCTTGGTAGAGTCACAAAGGCTCCCTCTTATTATTACTTTGTATTGACTGAATAAAAGGATATTTTAACTGCTACTTTTTAAACCTGCATGCTTTTATGATCTATGTTATCTAACTAGATCGAATGAAGTTTTATTGAATTTAATTGATCTTTAGGGTACATGTGCCACATTATTTCACAACCACCTTCTCTCCAGGTCTAGGGAAGGGCTAATCTTTAGTCTGACATTCCGCTCCTGGGGGGATGTGAAGAAAGATCTTTTTCGAATAATACCTATTCTTTTTGGTTCAGGAATTCTGGGATTTTGATCTATGTTGTGATTACAGCCTACCAATTAAGCCCTGCCACATGAGTTCTGCATTTTTAAAACTGCCACTCTAATGACCCAATGGTCTGTGAGCAGTTTTCTATGCAGTATATAGATCACAGATATGCACAACATTAGTGACACATGATAGAGCGCTTACAGCACTCTAAATTGTATGGGTGTATTATACGTATTGTTCAAACGCACTTGCATGTATTTTTATCGTTTGCAGTGTGTCGTGTTTATCGAAGTGCATTTATTCATACTATATAAGTATTGAAATGTAATGTGCACCTTCCAGCAGGATTTTACATGTATTAGAGACACTATCATTCCTGTATGCATAATGTGCAGGATGACTGTTAGATCTGGGGGTCTCTAGTTGGCAGGGGTAGGAACTAATGTCCAAATAGGGACCCTTGCTTCTAGTCAGGGTAAGGGGGATACACTCTTTAGATAACCCCTGCACACCCCCTTGGTAGCTTGGCACGAGCAGAAAGGCTTATCAGAGGCAATGTGTAAAGTATTTGTACCAACACTCACAGTAACACAGTGAAAACACCACAAATAGACTCCACACCAATTTAGAAAAATAAAGTATCTTTATCTAAACTACACAAGACCAAAACAACAAAAATACAACAAACACAGTTCAATATTATGATTTTCAAAGAGTTGAAGGGTTTGTGTCAAAATAAACCACAGTTGCGTCACTTTTAGCCCAAAGTACCTGTAGATGCGACAAAAGTTCCAAGCGGCAATTGAAGAGTCGAAAAACAAGCAATGCGTCACTCCTGAGACCCTGGAGAGGCGATGCGACAACCCCGCTGCACGCAGCGGGCGTGTTGCGACGAATCCGGTCTGTAGGGGGAGCGATGCGATACCTTGTGTGGATTCCGGCACGCAGCTTCTCCGGTAGGATGCGTCTCGCACAGGCATGATACGACGATCTTCGGGGCGGCGACGATCTTCGGCCCCTCGATGCACTTGCGCTGGACTCTGCGGCAATATTCGCACCGACGTGATGCGGTCCGCAAGCAAGCGGTGCCACGATTTCTCACAGCGACGACAGGCTCTGAGACAATACTCACAGCGACAGGAATCTTCCCGCACCGGGCGATGCGCTCCACAAGTGAACGATGTGTCGGTTCTTGCAGCGGCAACAGGCGCTGCGATGATCTTCGCTGCAACGGGAATTCTCTTGCACTGTCGACGATGCGCTCCGCAAGCGAACGATGCGTGCCAATTGTAGATCTTCTTTTTTTCTTCTTGTCCTGCTCCCAAACAGCAGGTAACAACCTCCAGAGGCCCCACAAATGGATAAAGTACTCTAGGCAGGTCAGAACTCACACACCAGAGTTCAGGGGGGAAGCTGGGGGTGAAGTCCTTTAGTTCCTGGGACTTCTTAACAGGAGGCCATCTCTCCTCAGGCCCTTGGAGATCTCTTCAAGCAAGGGGACACAGCAACAGCAAAGTCCTCCCCCTCTCCTTGGCAGCAAAGCAACTGCAGGCCAGCCTTACAGCAGGTAAGTCCTCCTTCTTCAGTCTTCCAGCTTTCTCCCTGGCAGAGGTTCCTTCTTGATTCCAGGATGATATAAAGTTCTGGGGTCTGGGTATCCCTTTTTATACCAATTTTTCCTTTGTTCTCTGAAGGCAGAGAGGCCTTTGCTTTGTCCAAACCAGTTCTGGTCAGTCCTGGAGCACTCTGTTTACATGACTCCTTCTTTCCATTGAGAGAGAGGGGCAGGGTTGTCAGCTGCCCAGCAGGAGGTGGAGCCAGCATTGTGGAAGGCAGGCACAGCCCTATTCAGGCCCAAGTGCTATCCCCTCCCACCACTCGAGATGCAGATGAAGCTATTCAACCCTGTGTTGACTCATCCAGTCTCTTGGAGCCACCCCAGCCCTTGTCACTCAGAAACCAGGCAGTCAATTCACAAACAGGCAAAGGCACACAGAAAGGTCAGACAAGAAAACAGCCACTTTTTAAAAGTGTTGTTTTCAAACACAGGATTTAAAAACCATCCTTTCTAAAAAATGGGTTATTAAATTCTGAGTTCAGGGATACCAGACTTCAGTTTTCTATCTTGCTCCTAGGGGAAGATATGCAGGTAAACATTATACACCGCTTTCCCCATTCTAGCCTATGGGCAAGATATCTTTTCAATAGTGAAAAAACGAAAATGGCTGTAATGCACTACCAGAGCATGTCTCCCACACTAGTACATGCTCTACCTTTCACATACACTGCACCATGCCCAGGGGTGTACCTTGGGCCTTCCATATGGGTATCCAATGTGTACAGCAAGGGAAGGGTTAGGCCTGGCCAGTGTGTACACTGGTAAGTCAGCATGGCAATTAGCAACTGCACACAGGCACTGCGGTGGCAGGCCTGAGACATCATTTTAGGGCTATTCATGTGGGTGGCACAATCAGTGCTGCAGGCCCACTAGTAGCATTTGAATCACCAGCCCTGGCACACTCAGTGCACTTTACTAGGGACCTACCGGTAAAACAAATATGCCAATCATGGATAACCAATCACAATAACAATGTATACAGAGAGCATATGCACTTTAGCACTGATCAGCAGTGGTAAAGTGCCCAGAGTCCTATTGCCAACAACCATGGGTCAGGAAAAACAAAGGAGGAAGAAGCAAAAAGTTTGGGGATAACCCTGCAAAAAGGGCCATTTCCAACAATGACATTATATTCATATAAATGTAACTGTGTGTCGTGTAAGTTGCCTGCACTTTAGGCCCAACATTGTAGGTTGTTGTTGATTTTCTTCTCCTTGTTGGCGCAAGAATTAATGAAATGAATCCTTTTTGTAAGGAAAAACAGTATGTTCTCATCCTACTGCAGGTGCAAGAATTCGACCTTGTTATTCTTAGATTTAAGGAGAAACCGGAATGTCTTTGAAGACGACTGGCAGGCGAAAAGGGAGGATGCCTCTCGTGTCTGGCTGATCTGAGAACCAAGGTCACAGAACAGGAGCTGAACAACACGGCTCTTGTGGAAAAATACAGCCAGGGGCATAATGGAAAGTTTTAGATGACATAGTGTAGGCGGAAATTTTTCTTTTTGTATGATGCGCAGGGACAGAAAATCAGACTTCTACATTTTTCGGAGGAGAAGGAACATCTTAGAGCGAGCTCCATAGCCTTAAGCTATCTGACCGATTTGACATGAGTACTTCTTAGGAAGTCAACATGTGCTGACACATTTGGGAGATAATATATGGGAAATAGGCAGGACCCTCAGTGAGAGCAGTCTAGGGAAAGATAACTTATGTTTTCCTGAGAAACTCACAAAAGTAGATTGTAGAAAGTTCAGTCCAGTCCTTTTACTGCCCAAGACAGAAGCAGGAACTGCAGGCCAACACATCAAAGCACACAGCAAAGTGGTAGTTCCTCCTCAAAGCTTCTCCAGCTCTTCTTCTTGGCAGTCTTCTTGGTCCAAAAAAGTTCTAAATTTCAGAAGTCTGGGCCCCAATATTTATATCCCAAAATCCTTTGATTTCTTAGGCAGAGAGTGTCTCTGCCCAGCCAGAACCAGTTCTGCCTTCTCTGGTGTGATTTCCTGGCAGGAGGTGGAGACGGCATGGTCAGAGGCAGACCAGACCCTTTGAGGTGCAAGGAAATCTCCTCCCCCTTCCCCAATTGCAGCCCAGGTCTATTCAGCCTTTTCCTGACCATCTAGGCTATCTGGAGCCACTCCTGCTCCCCAGCCTTCTGTCATCCAAAATCCAGACAGGCAATCCACATTCCAACAGAGGCACACAGAAGACTGATCAAGAAAATGCCCATACACTGCACCCCGATTACAGGGGTACCTTGGGCCTTCCTTAGGGGTGGCTGACGTGTAAGAAAAAGGAAGGTGAGAGACTGGCAAATGCGTGCACTGGCCAAGTCAACACAGCAGTTACAAACTGCGGGCAGACTCCGCAATGGCGGGTCTGAGTTACTTTTTCAGGGATACTCACGTGGGTGGCACAATCAGTGCTGCAGGTCCGCTAGTAGCATTTGATTCACAGGCCCTGGCACACTCAGTGTACTTTACTTAGGACTAACAAGTAAATCAAATATCCAATCATGGAAACACCAATCCATAACACAATCTACCACAGGCGCACTTGCACTTTACCACTGATCAGCAGTGAGAAAAGTGCGCAGAAACACTACGCCAGGAAAAACAGAGTCAAAACCAAGAGGTCAGAAAGCAAAAACTCAGGGGAAACACGACAAAAGATGCCAAGTCTAACAATATTCTATACAAAAATTAGGTTTAGTGTGTACAGACTCCAGTGGAACCCCAAAGGTAGGCAGAGGTGAAAGTAGATAGCCCCTTACTCTCTATTTGTGGTAGTGTGGGTGAGCAGTAAGGCTTTATCAGAGGGTAGTGTTAAGCATTTGTTGTACACACTCAGGCAAGAAATGATGTCACACACTCAAAGACTGAACTCTGACCAATTAGTTTGTATCAAAAATAATATTTAGTTATTTTACTTTCTAGAACCAAGCCAAGCCTGGTGCAGGTGCGTGGAATAATGCTTTGCAAAATCTTATGCAGTAATTTACAGTTGAATGCAGATTCCAATGAGGTTGGTTGATTTACAGGTAAGTCAATAATCAAAATTTATTTTCAGTTACTTTGTAGATTAGAGTACACATTACTTCCTGGATTACTTTTTAAGTTACTTTAGCCAACCAGTGTGCTATGCCTAGATATCACACTTGGACATTTCCTAGACAACAGGTAAGTAATTCAGTTTTGGTACATTTGCTGTTTTTCAACTTTTCATGCAAACCAACTCCATACTAAGAAGAATTTTCAAAGAAAAGCAGTCAATGCAATCCTATGGGAGGAGATGAAGTTATCGGTTTACAGGAAAGTACTTGTTTGTGCGAAATGGGCTTCTGGGGTTAGAGCCAGGGTTCTCCCAGGGTTGAGGATGCAGTCTCAGAACACCCTCCGCGGCACTATGGCGGCCGGGTGCAGAGTGCTGAGGCCCAATGTTATCCAATGAGGTATAGGTGTGAAAAGCAGCAAGTTTCCTAAGACCCCCAATGCTGCCCGGCGCAGAGACACCTTTAATTCACTTGTGATTCGCTATCAAAATAACAAGGCAGGCACTGGAAACTGGAAGGCAAGAAAAAGGTTTATTACTCCAGAGGAGAACAAATCAACTCAGACACCGGGATGTCAGGACCGCAGGTCACTCGAGAGAGGTCAGTTCGGAACCGGTGAAGTTCAGTTGATCGGCAGCCAGACGAGGGTCTTTTCAGGGCAGGTTAACTCCAATCGTTTAGATGTTCACTCCGTCGTTAGGACCTCTCTCACCGGAACCCACGTGTCGCTGATGGACCACGCGTTGGGACGCCAATTTGTGAAAAGCAGCAAGTCTCCTAAGACCGCCAATGCTGCCCTGCGCAGGGACACCTTTAATTCTCTTGTGATTCGCTATCAAAATAACGAGGCAGGCGCTGGAAACTGGAAGGTAAGAAAAAGGTTTATTACTCCAGAGGAGAACACATCAACTCAATCATCGGGATGTCTCAGGGAGGTGGTCTAACAACAGCTCTCCTGCAGGTGACTTTTATACAGTATCAGGACAAAGTAATCTTTATGATCAGTGTCATGTAAGCTTGGTATCCCCGCCCCGGACAGGATGCCATACAAGCAGGACAAGTTGGTTCATACCCTCCTAGCCATAAACAATCGGACAAGTGATGTTATCTGCCAGCTGGTCCTTGCCTCAGGGTCGAGAACATGTGAGACTGGTCAGGTTTTAGCGTCTTTTACTGTTGATAGGAAACCAGTTCCATTGTCCGTTGAAAGGTGAATTCTTTGAGGTGCAATAAACCAATTTTGTATGGGTCCTCTTGGTAGTTGAAATCTTTGGTTGCGTACACAGGTGTGGGGAGGAGAAAAGAATGCAAAAAGTTAATTAGTTACTGAGGACAGAACGAGGTGGTGGTTTAGCAAAAGGGCGCTAAGGTTTGTTGTGGCAATAGGGTTTATAGTCCCCAGCACACATATCAGGTTTGGTCAGAGAGTCAGAAGGATGCTAGCAAGTACAGGGTGAAACAAAGGTGACCAGCAGAGTACAAATTGGCTGTGATGGATAAAATGGCTGCAGCTTACGTGCACATAGAAATTCCCACTAAACAAGATGACGCAGGCCATGTTCATAATCGTCATTTTACTTTTAACAATATGGCTATGGTGAACGTAAATGAACGCCACTTATGTACACCTAAAGTTTATCGATTTTAACAGTCCCCGCTTTTTAAAATAAGCTAGGTCATTTTTGTTCAGGTTCATTTGCTGTGGTGGTGTACAAGTTAACATGATTATACATGAAGCAGAGGGTGGATAACCAACAATGATAATCGTTTGGAGGGGAATGAGGGTGGTAGAGGAGAGGATGGTATGGTTATCGAGTCCATTTTTCTTTGTAAATATTTATCGCCATAAGTCCCTTTACTTCCTGCCCCATAGCTAAACATGTAGTTAGGCTGTTCATTGTAGTCTTTGGTGGCATACAGGTTGTTCAGGCAGATGCACAGACAGCAGGAGAAGAACGCTAACAGTACAAACAGCATTGTCAATAACCTATGCAGTGAATGTAACAAACTGGGTGATTGTGTATAGAAAAGGGTATTTGCTGTACCACACGTTTAAACTTGGTAATGAGCTTAATTCCTAGAGGATGCAGTAAATTCATTCTAACACAAAAACAAGTTTATCATACTAATTGTTTTGTTGAATAAGGACCACTAAGTGCATTATTGAGAACTGGACTGTGTGAGGAAACAAACTAATAAGTATATTCATGAGGGCAACTGGCGTTGTATAATCCTTGTGATATACAGTTTCTTCTTTCTTCCATATGGTGTGATATTCACATGCTATTATTAATACAATGACACTATGGATGCAATTGATGTGGAATTTCAAAGGAAAACCTTTTTCTTGTCCATTTGGGGCATAATGAATACAAGGTGATTGGGAGAGAAATTCAACCTAATATAATTGATGGTCAGGGAATGAGATTTGTCAAAGCTCTTCTTTCCAGTGTCCTTTACAGTGAGCCGTCACTGGTAGGCTCCCATTGTTCATCTAGCGTTGGCGCTGTTGAGCACCGGCGGTGGAGCTATGCATCAAGCTCGGATCCAAATTCCACGTTGCAGGGCGAGGTCGTTCTTTCTCTGGGATCACAGTCCCTTTGCCCTGTTCACTAACTAATCTATCGCTGGTACCTTAGACAGGGTACCCGCACCTTATTCTTGATCCGTGAAGTCCATCCCTTCTAACCCTATTCTATCTTCGTGCACTGTTCCTTCATCAAGTGGATTAAAACCCCATGTGAAAAAGGGGGTTGGGGGGTCAAAGGAAGAGAGGGTGGAGTGGGGTCAGACTGGAGATGGACCAAGAGGGGCAGATACTCCACACAAGTGAGCCCACCAATTAGGCCCAATGGGCTGAGACTTCAGGCACAAGTAGACCAACAGGCTGGGGGCTTCTGGACAGCCCTTCTCTCTTTCATTCTTCTTGTCGGTGATAGTGCCTCGTCCAGCATATCTTTGCTCTGCGGCTCCACCTTGGTCGTGGTCATAGGCGTTTCATGACAAGCAGCCAGGCTGTGCATCGCGTCCGACCTCTCTCTTCCAATGACTGGAGGCGTCCTGAATCTAGTAGTGAGTATAAAACAAATTCTTAGAGAACTGGCAGGGCAAGACGTTACACAATTTAGTTTTCTCTCCCAATCAGCTGGGGAAATATGTATCATTTACTTAAAACAAAGATAATATGGATACCCTGAATCTTTACATCTGTGTATATTATTCACCCATGAACCTTCACTGTTGTGCAGGTCTGCAAACACCTCTAGGAATTTCCAGCATACGTATTATCTCTTGTGTCCATTCCTTTTACGTTCATGGTTGTGGCAAGAAATCTAAAATTATTAATTATATAGCCTGTCAAATTTAAACTGACTTCTCCATCAAAAACTTGTTCTTACAAACAAATTCCTGCAGGGCTATATTTTCTTCAAGATCTGCTAACCACAATAAAAAGTGTGATGCGCTATTATCATGGGCATACAGGTACCCTTCCTAGTATTGTACACCATAAAGTACACAGGCTGAGCACTGTCCCATCCTGTCAATGTTCCTTACTTTTAACTAAACATCTTGACCTCAGTACCCACTCAGCAGGGCTTACTACAACATTCCTTTCAGTTTAGTTCAAATCATTTTCTGTAAACATTATTCTTATTTTTACATCATCCTTTACAACCTAGCTACTTCACTAGTTAATGAAGGACTTGCGATGTCCCTACAACTTATATGCAATGTTTGTGGTAACATGAACGATGATGGTGGTGCCACTAAGGCATTCAAATGAAAGCCACCGACATATAGCTCCCTTTTAAGGGTCCGATTAGGGGACATCAGTCGTCTACCCGTCATTTTCAGCCAATTGAAATTCCATCATTTTACAGAAAGGAGGGGCAGTAACATGGCATAATATGGTATTTTGTTCCTGTCAATTTGTTCAAACACTGTTGTGTTAAAGCCAATTAGGCATGTACTTGTGAGGTACAGTGTCTTCATTTATTCAAAAGCGTATTCACAGCATTCTATGAAGTGAATGGCTAAGAGTGAGTCCACGCGCGTATCAAGAGAGAGAGAGAGGACTAGAAAGCTAGTCTGAGTCCCCGTAGTTTATATGTGTTATCAAAAGAGACTAGCTTAAATATGACCAATATTGTTAGGACTCTGATTAGATTTGTCATGGGCACCTCTTTGGTGAGTTCATGAAGCCCTCATCCACCAACCTGGTTGGTGGCATGCTTCATCATCGGGCCCACCCAGTGACACCTAATGTGTCCCGGGTGTGCTGCGACGCCTGATTACAGCGGAGCTGGTATTTTAAAAAGGTCCTGAGGAAAGCCAGATTTAGTTTAAGGCACTGGCTGAAACATGTCGACCAACTGATGGATGTAGAAGGTAGTAACTCGCCTCCCTTAAACATCCCCAAGCCTTATTTTAACCGCTGACGGGAGCCCAGTTATTAAAATTGAATTTACCCTCAGGTACTGGGACCCTCGCCAAGCCGGTTTAACTCACACTTCATTTTATACCTCACACTGCACTCTCAGTAAGATACCAGCTCCGCTGTAATCAGGCGTCGCAGCACACCCGGGACACATTAGGTGTCACTGGGTGGGCCCGATGATGAAGCATGCCACCAACCAGGTTGGTGGGTGAGGGCTTCATGAACTCACCAACGAGGTGCCCATGACAAATCTAATCAGAGTCCTAACAATATTGGTCATATTTAAGCTAGTCTCTTTTGATAACACATAAGAGTGAGTCCACCCATTTGTCTTATGGAATTGGTTCCAGCATGGTCATTCCTGGACAGCGTAGTTAGGCTCAAAGAAAGAGAGAGAGAGAGAGAGAGAGAGAGAGAGTGCACGACAACAAGCTATCCAGTGCACTTACCACGTAGAATAGTACAGGACAATTCGCATAATAAGCACATAAGCCAAAGGAAAACATAAAATGCACAGTCTTTGTATACACACAATACAGAATAGGATGCACCAATACATGTACCAAGCACAGAAACTGAAGAAAAACGCAGTGTTAGTTGCACAAAGGACTTTTTCATGCACGTCGCGCATCTCATAGTTCATTTAATTTACCCAGGGGCCAGGCTCCTTCCTCCCCCCCCCCCTTTTTGACAGTAGATGACCTAAGCAGGTGACCTTCTTTTGAAAATACTTACTCTTTTTAATGGCTGGACACAAGCACAGTCGTACTAGTACTCACAGTGGTGTCCCCCAACATCTAGCAACGATAGTCCGAGTTGAGGTATAGGTGTAAAGTAGGGATGCCAGTCAGATGTGCAATGGTACAGCTATTATGTTTCTATGTGGATGGAAGAAGAAGGGGTAAATCTGAAACATGACAATGACTCTAACTTCTGGGTGGAGGGAGATAGGATGAACCCCAACCCAGGGGACCCTTCACTTCTCCATTTGGTCAGTACATAAATCAAATTCATCATTCTCACTAGTGTGCGTTACTTCGGTCTAAGTAGGATAGAAAGTGTTCCTAGGAAAAGTGAAAGGTCGCACACTTGTGATACCTGCTGGATCCTGGCTCCTTGTACTGCACTAAACCTTCAAGCTCCTGATGTAAACTGCCCACCCATTCACTGGCTTCCAGGAGACACGTTTTTAGTAAGGAATGTGTCACATTTTAATAAAAATGCTATTTGTCTTTCGCATGTGGGCACCAGTTTCGGGCCTGTTTTTCACATCCCATTGGCCACCTGGTTAGCAACCCAGCCATACAAACGCGTTCTCATATTGACCCATATACACATGACACGTACACATGCATACTATACAACATTTCACGCACTCCCAGCTAGTCCCTACACACAATGCACAATTTCATAACACTAGCCTATTTTCGCATAAAAGACAGTGTGCTAAGCCTTTCCAACCTTCAGTTGAAACACCGCTATAACCTAAAGAAAAGGGGGCGGGGCAGCATCTAAAGCACATCAATACGCGTGATGATGATTTTTAACCCACCATGAATCAGACTCGTCTCTGTGATGCAGTCCTTGGTATTGAAGCCCAGAAAGATTGTTAGTGTGGCAAGGTTAACTAATGGCGGAACGTTCACTACATGGATCATTCAAGTGCAGCATTACAGACTGCATGTAGGAAAAGGTCAGATGACAGGGTATTCAGTACAAGGTAGGGGGATGATGGATTAATGCTTTCATTAAAAAAACAATCTACAGTGGTCTGGGGCTGTCCCCATTCGCAGAATAGGGAAACTATAGGAGGTGGTAAGTTTCATTGGGTGCATCCTTGTTTCTAAGGGTGTACATCTTGGCTACAGTGGCAAGACCACTAACAAACTCGTTTAATGTTTGCATGGAGATCAGTATGTGGGCGGATGGGGGAAACAGTGCGGCTCCAGTTAAAAAAAACATGGGGGCACAGCTGTGCCTGGAAACCATAGATTTGTAACTGCCAGGGCTGGCAGACCTACCCATGGACTCCGCAACCACTGACTAGGACATGCCTTAAATGCTTGTGTAGGGTGCACCACTCTATATGACATAAAAGAAGCTGTGCCTTTCTAAAACCAGCAATATGTGTTTGCGCCTGACTCCTAAGATGCGGTGCCTAGAAAAGCTTTTCCATATTACAATCTAAACAGATTACCTTTTTTCTAGGAGGTTGTGGGTGGTTAAAACAGAGCAAGACTTTCCTTAAATGCTCATTCAGGTCATGTAGCTTGTGCATGGACATCAAATGCTAACACTTAAAATGAGCTTTCTTGTGATGTTTCTCCGAGCCCTGGCTTTGGCCATGCAAGCAATATGTTTAGGGAAGATATTTTCTCCCTTTTCATTTAATAGATTTACATCTCACTTCTGTCTAATGGTAGACTGGATGGCATACCCCTGGTAAGGCTCAGGAGCATTTGAAAAACCCCTCTGAAGGTTGGCAAGATTATTAGAGTGGAACGTGGGTGGGAAGGTAGGTGAAACACATGGTGTGCAAAATAAAGATTACGATGTTTAGGACCCCAAGAACCAGAATGCACCTGCGGCTCACAGTCAACCAATATCTGGCTAAAGTAGTCCCTTGGAAACTATACAATAGTAGTACCAAAATGTTCAATGAGAAAAATGTGTGCTTTTGCTCCTTCAAAGGAGCTGCGAAGTAAAAGAGGCTGAATTTACTATCATCTTCATTGACATATCTAAACGCCAGGATCTTACAAATTGCTTATGTTTTAGAAGTGCAAATAAACAAAACATATCTTGACTATTCTTTTAGCGTTGTTTTTGCGTACTGCATCTTTTTAACTTTTTAGAATTGAATTACTCATTGTACTGGCCACTGAAAATCGAGTTTCTTCTTTGTGTATTTGTTCCACAATGAGCCATACATTATGGGACAAATACCGTACTTTATATCTAACAAACGATTCGAGCTTAAACAACCATTTGTCAACAACTTTAGAAAAGACAGGCATGATGGATATCGGTTAAAATATATCTCTCAATTAATCCTAAATTCAAACAAGAAGTCTGCATTACCTGCCCTTTACTATTTGCAAATAGTAACTTCTGTTCAAACAATCAATCAATCAATCAATATACACGAGGCTAATTCATATTTAACGTACATGTCTTTGTTAGGGGTGCCTTCCGGCAGAGCCGGCTGACTGGCCTCTAACAAACGGTCCGGTCTAAAACAACTACAAAACAATCTAGAGAAAACAGGCATGACGTATTTACCGGTCAAAATGAATATCTCAATCAAACAATTTTAGACAAAAAGCCTGCACTACCTGTCCTTCGCTGTCTGCAAAGAGAGAGAATATTCCTATTCTCTGTTGTTTGGAAGCAGGGAATGTCTCAAATAAAAAGGAATATTAGTATTCGATCAAACTATTCAATCAATCAATTTGTCGCTTTTTCACGACCTTACCCGGCCCGTATGGACTGTTCTTCGTCTTCCCCTTCCAGCGCCTGATTGTCCTCTCACTCCAATATCAATGCAGCACTCCTCTAAGGTCCCAGTCAGGACCACAGGTCACTCGAGAGAGGTCAGTTCGGAACCGGTGAAGTTCAGTTGATCGGCAGCCAGACGAGGGTCTTTTCAGGGCAGGTTAACTCCAAACGTTTAGATGTTCACTCTGTCGTTAGGACCTCTCCCACCGGAACCCACGTGTCGCTGATGGACCCCGCGTTGGGACGCCAATTTGTGAAAAGCAGCAAGTCTCCCAATGCTGACCGGCGCAGGGACACCTTTAATTCACTTGTGGTTCGCTATCAAAATAACGAGGCAGGCGCTGGAAACTGGAAGGTAAGAAAAAGGTTTATTACTCCAGAGGAGAACACATCTACTCAGACATCGGGATGTCTCAGGGAGGTGCTCTAACAACAGCTCTCCTGCAGGTGACTTTTATACAGTATCAGGACAAAGTAATCTTTATGATCAGTGTCATGTAAGCTTGGTATCCCCGCCCCGGACAGGTTGCCATACAAGCAGGACAAGTTGGTTCATACCCTCCCACTCATAAACAATCGGACAAGTGATGTTATCTGCCAGCTGGTCCTTGCCTCAGGGTCGAGAACATGTGAGACAGGTCAGGTTTTAGTGTCTTTTACTGTTGGTAGGAAACAAATTCCATTGTCCGTTGAAAGGTGAATTCTTTGGGGTGCAATAAACCATGTTTGTACGGGTCCTCTTGGTATCTGAAATCTTTGGTTGCGTACACAGGTGTGGGGAGGAGAAAAGAATGCAAAAAGTTAATTAGTTACTGAGGACAGAACGAGGTGGTGGTTTAGCAAAAGGGCGGTAAGGTTTGTTGTGGCAATAGGGTTTATAGCCCCCAGCACAAATATCAGGTTTGGTCAGAGAGTCAGAAGGATGCTAGCAAGGACAGGGTGAAACAAAGGTGACCAACAGAGTACAAATTGGCTGTGATGGATAAAATGGCTGCAGCTTACGTGCACATAGAAATTCCCACTAAACAAGATGGCGCAGGCAATGTTCACGATCGTCATTTTACTTTTAACAATATGGCTGTGGTGAACATAAATGAACGCCGCTTATGTACACCTAAAGTTTATCGATTTTAACATAGGGGGCCTCCGGTTGGTGGCTGCTCATGAGCAGGCCACATGGTTGTGGGAGCAAAGCTCCTGGTGTTTGGCTCAGGGCAAAGGGGGATCTGAGTTAGCCCACAAGATGGACCCAAAGGGGCGTCTGGGTGCAGGGTGCTGTTTTGGCATTAGGTGGCCTGTTTTTTTCAATGGAAGTTGCCTGTTTCGGATTTTGGATGAAGGCTCGGTCCAGAAGGACATCCAGGAGGAACCAACAGCTGGGCAGGTAAGTTGGAGGTCTCAGGGACATAGGTGCACCTCCGGTTCTCTTTTGCAGAGCGCATGGATACAGGGGTGTCTTTTGAGGTCGGATTTCACCTTACCGGGCCTCTCGCATTTCGGGGAGACCCCATGCAGAGGCTGCAGGCGACGTCAGGGAGTCCTGGAGGGGTCAAACCATGGAAGACTCAGACTCTGGAGAGCTGGGGGACCTCGCTGGTACTGGTGGGCCGCCCGGATTCGGGCCGTAGGAATTTGGTGCAGTGGTGCTTCCAGGCGTCGGGTTTCTTTGTCCTCAGCAGGCTCAGAGTCTGTCTTTTGAACAGAGCTGCTGTTCACAGGAGATCCGGTCTTTGTTGAAGGCAATCAGTCCTCCCAGGATTGTGGAGGTTGCTAGCTGCAGGACAAAGCAATTTTTGGCCAGGATCTCTGGAAACTGCAGACGGGCCGGTAGGGCTGGGGACAAGTCAGTTCTTCTCTGCAGTCTCCTCTGCTGGGCATCTTCTTAGGTTGCTGGCATCTGTCTTCTTGGGTCAGGGTTGCCCCCTAAATACTGTATTTAGGGGTCTTGAGATCAGTAGCTAATGGACTACTGACTTTAGGGCGACTACATACTGTAAATAAGCTAGGGCAACTTCAACTTTATAAAGAGCTCAAAGTATGTTAAAAGATGCCAAATAAGAGATAATGACACTGTAGTTTAGAAAAAATACAACATCATTTATTAGTTATACATAGTAATAAGTCTAAAAAGTCTGATCATAATCAATCTATAGGGAAATTTGACCTTAGTCATTCATCATGCATTCATGCTTCTGAATTGATTTTCTGATATGCAATTCATTGATCAGCTATATGCATTGTGATGATAAAATATCATCTGAACACAGAATTTTTCGGGTGGTTTCCAAGTTGTTAGGGCGACTACACCCTTGGTGTGCTCACCCCACGTGGGGGAGTAGGCACAAACCTTAATCCTAATTGTATCTGCAATCAGAGCTTCTTCCTGCACCATCTTTCTCTGGTGGATTTGGCATTCATTCCAGGCCCGGCTCCAGGAAATTTGTTGTGGGTGGGCCAAGGGTGCATTTGGGTGGGCCTCTGCAGGCCCAAATTGTCGCTTCTTGTGGCAGCCTACAAGCCCTAGATTACATCCTATCTACTTGCAAACAGTCACCATGATGCAGCAGATCGATTCTGTGTGTATAAAGAGCATGTGAAGAGTTATTTGAAAGTAAGAGCAATGTCTGGACCAGGGGTCAGTTGGCAGACTGGTTCTGAGCTGCAGGGACACAACAAGCTTCCGAAGTCTCCCAACACCTGCCGAGCTGACCTGCTGCAACTGGCCCAGCCTGGTCCTGCAACTGAACATGCCTGTGCCCCCCTGGCCACTGCTGGAGTGAATTTCGGATCCCCAAGAATGCCTCCCCAAGTCCTGGACCATTGGCTGGCATCAGTTGAGCTTCTACTGTGAAATCCTGAAGTTTTTTTATCTGCGCGCTGGACTTTGAAAAGGTAACTTTCTCAGCAGAACTCGCCTGATCCCTGTATACGTCTCTCACTTTATTGTGGTTGGCCTGAACATGTGACTTAGTCCTGGTCTACCACAACCAGATACCCACAGTTGGGGCTTTCTGCTTCTTGGTGCTATTTTTACTTAAACCTTTAAAATTGCATATCTTTGTTTCTACTGATTTTTTTGTTTGTTTGTTGTTGTTTTGGTCTCATTTTATTTATACATTGTTACTCTCTTTTTGTAAATTGGAGTGGGATATTTCTTGTGTTGTGTTTTCATTTTATTACTGTTTGTGTGCAGCCTACATAACTAACATAGTGCTTCTAAGTTAAGCCTGACTGCTCATGTTCCAAGCTGCCAGTGGGTTAAACATTGGTTAATTTAGTTTTTTTCAGTTTGCGTTTATTTCGGCTAACAACCACAAAAAGCATACATACAAAATTACATAAAATAATATACAATGCAATTTCCATTGTTGTGGTTGTTGGTTGAGAAGGTTTTCACTCCTCCCCCACCCAGTACAAAAAAAACCCAAAAAAAAACAAAACATTTATAACCAGGACACAAAGCAGCCTCCAGGGATATCTCAACTGAGCGCAGCCATGCATACAGTGCCGAAAAGGGACAGTCCCAATGCCCCACAATTTTTGGGGGGTATAATACGGCAAAGCACCTATACAAACTTGACCTACAGATGAGGAATAATTGGGGTAAGGACCCCATATATTGGGAATGGGTCAAGCTTCAGGAGGATCAGCTGCCAGTCACTTTAGGGCCTTCAAAGACAGGGATAGTCGCTCCTGCACTTTAGTTGGGGAACACATTAAGTGTACCTCCTTTCAGCAGAGCTAGACCATCAACTGTGTGTCCCTTCGTCCCTTGTTAAAAGGGGTAACGTTTTCAGCAGAACCGTGAGTTTGCTGGTTGCTGAGTGCACTTTAGAAAAACGTAGAGCAAGTCCGAGAAACGCAAGCGGCACGGTAGCACAAATTAAAAAAAGATGTGTGCCTTAATTCTTCATATGGTAAAAGAAAGGAAGTATACTGAAGTTACGTATGAATGAGAAAATACCCATATTTGAAGTATTTTTCTAACTCGAAAGAAGTTGTCAATTGACCTTAAAGATAGCCAGACCCTGCTGGTAGACCACGTCACCTAGGGCCCTTCAATGTAGCCCTTTGACCTGCCCGAGGACCATCCACAGCTGCACAAACGTTCGCTTATTTTTATACAGTGCCTCCCTGGAGCCTACGGCATGCTTTCTCTGCCTAAAGGCTTAACGTGCATGATGGGCAGCAATACTTCTCCTCCCACTAGTATCTGGGAATAGGCCTGGGGCCAGCAGGACCCGGATGAAAGCTACTGTTATCCTTCTCTCCCCTATCCACGCAAATCCCCAGGGTATTTTGCAGTATCCCATATTAAAACAACAGACAGAATGCAGGCTCCCATCAAAAGAGAGGCAGAGAAGGTGATTGGACAATTTCTCTAACAAGGCTTTTTGCCTTTGCAAGAAAAAGTAAATCGCAATGTGCACAAAATTAGACCTGGTTTGATGGGTGTTTGTTTTGTTTTGTTTTCTTGGTGTTCTGATACTATTCATAGCATGGAGTGGCATATGAAAACTAACATAAACTGAAGAAACGAAATGTCGATTCTTGACCTTGTTAACTAAAGTATGTTCTAAAGCACATTTTAGTCAATGCAGATGGCAAGCCATGTGCCCAAAATACAGATTTATATGCCTCTGCTCAAAGATTCAAAGACTGAATTCATACAAACCATTGCACGTATATATAGACATAAAACCCTATAAGCTTAACTTAAATCATACGGTTAAAAAGAGTGATAATTTTTGGAGTCATTTGGAGTCCAGTTTTTTCATTGTCTGGCTCAGGAATTTAGGTATGCGTTCAAGACAGTATTGCTCCCGTTAAACGATTCAGCGATTGCCCATTGGTGGGCTCCCGAAGGAAGCAGAGTCGCAGACTAGTCTTCCCCCAGGGTTTTTTTCCGCGCAGGAGGGCCAGGCTGAGGTCAAGGGGTGGGTTTTGGGGTGGCGTATAAGAATGCAGGGGAGGAAGGCGACTTCCTCTTCCTGCATTCTGGCACCATCAGGAGGGTTAGGATTGTGAAAAGGCAGAGAGGAGTCTAGGGGTGGAAGGAGCGTTGTGGAGCCATTGGTCGGTGGTTTGGTGTCTCGTGGGTCGCAGAGCAGCGGGAAGGACGTCCGGTGATCTTGGCATGGTGGCTGTATCTGGGAAGGAAGTGAGGGAGGACCTGCGCGTGTTGGGCCGAGCCGGCCGGGAAGACCTTCTCAGGCCTGGCGTATTAGGTGAGGCGTGGGTGGGGCTGGCTCGGGCCCCGGGGGCGGCTTCGGCCGGCGTTGCGGCTGCAGTGATGGCATGCATGGAGGAGCCACCACCGGCTGCGAGAGGTGCGTCGGGGAAGGAGCTGAGCGGGCCCAAGAATGAGGGGGCTGCACGAGCAGTCCAGCGCCGGAGCCTGCCTCCGCGTCTAACTGACCAAATGGGAGAGGCGGGCGGGTTCCCGAGTGACCGGATTAAGCCGGGAGGGCTCCAAGAGCACGGCAGTACCTGGTAACCAGGGGGGGGGGAGCGGCCCCTCCCAGTAGTGGTTAGCATGGTTTTTACGGGCCAGAGAGGTGCCGGGGGGGTGGGAGAGAGTTGCCCTGTGCACAGCGGCCCCTGCTGGTGCTGAAGGGACCCCATCCAGAGACTGAGGAGGGGCAATGGGATGACGCCCCCATTGACCTTTTGCCCGGGGTTCGGGCTCTTGGCAGCAGACCTGAAGTGGATACTGGGAAAGGGTTGGGGAATGTGGAGCGGGTGGGGGCTGAGGGAGCTCCAAAGCCAGTTTTGCATGGTGGAGTGGGGGGGGGTCTCTCCGGGCCGCTTCTCTCTGTTGTGGGGCCTGGGGAGTTGGATCCCGGGGTGGGAGCTGTGGGGCATTTGCCGCCCACCCTACCCTGCTGGGTGGGCATGTCCTTGGCGGAGAAGATTAGGGAACAGTGCCTGATCATTCAGGAATCAGAGGCGCGTAAGGCTGCGATGAATGCGGCCAGGGGTGGGGCGGTTTGGGAATATGAGGCTGAGGGGCCTCCTACGCCCACCTCCGAAGAGGAGCGGTGGGCTGAACAAGAGGAGAGAGACAGGGAGTCTATGGGTCAGTGGGGGTGGGCAGGGGAGGAGGGGCGTTTTCAGGCAGGTGCAAGGATGGCCAGGACGGCTTTGAGGCCCAATGGTGCTGGGGCCAGCCCTGGTTGGAGCGACCTGGGGGGAAAGGGAGGATCCAAGCCGGCGGAGGTCAGCAGAGCGGTGGGTGGCCCGGCGGGGCGCAAGACGGCCCACAGATGCCGGCCTGAAGCAGTACGGGGGTCCGCGGCAGCCTTCCCTCTGGCACGGGAGCGGGCAACGGCGGCGTGTGTGGCAAGTGGTAGTGGTTTGAATCTGAAAAAGAGTAAAGGTGTGAAGAGAGCGGTTTGAGAGGTCATGTGGACGCCTGTTGAGGTGGAGCCGGAAGTGGAATTGGAATATGACACGGAGAGTGAGGAGCTTGAAGACTGGGAGGTTAGGGATGACGAGGACAGGACAAGGGGGGCGAAGAGCAACAGCAGACTTGGGGTTTTGCAGGTGGCGAAACCAACAAAGGGCAAGGCAAAGGCGGAAAACCAGAAACAGAACAGCGCCAAAGGAAGGACAGGAGAGACACAGACGGCCTCGACAGGTGATGGAACATGGTAGGCGGCTTGGGATGGTGGGCCAAAGGAGGGGCGGATAAAGCCTGCCGGTCAGTGGGTGTGGGAGAGGGGTCAGTGGGGGACGCTATAGTGATACCGCAGGGCGGAACAGGTGGGAGTGCTAAGACGGACGGGGAAGGCAAGAAGGTGTCTGTAGCGGGGGTACAGACTGACAAGACGGATGGGGCTGATGATTAAGGGGAGAAAGTGTTGTATGGCGTTTTAGATTCCGAATGGATTTTCTCGATTCATGCCCTTATATAGGTACAATTCACGTTGCCCTTATATAGGCATAGAAATCAAGCCCTTATTTAGGCATAGCCCATGCTACCCAAATACAGGCATGGCTACTTCCTTCCGTTCACCAAACGTCACAACGATTTCTTGGAAAACCAGCTTAAGCCGTTAGGGACTTCCCCTTGCTTGAATATTGATTTCTCCAAGAACTCAGTTACTTTTATAATGAACAACTTTTCCCTAGGGGTTCATTCATGACGTTACATATGCCCGACTTTACGTCAACTATGGCATTCTTAAACACCTTCAAGGTATAAATATACCTTCACTTGCTATAGCAAAGTACGGTGGTTCGGAGCAGTTTGACGACCTACTTGCCCGACGCAGCTCGCTACTGCAAGTGCCGAAGGAAGCCAACTCTCCAGCTGACGCACTGATCAGGAAGCTGCCCTCCTCTGCTGAGAAATCCAGCTCCAGTGTTTCTGACTCCCCTTGCGGGGTGTTGGGAAATTGAGTCCCGAGACATAGATACCAGACCTCCTTCATTCTAAGGTATGGAGCTGATTAGAACCTAGAGAAACCTTTGGTAGATTCTTGGCAAAACTAAACCTATGCTAAAGACAATACTTACTTCTTCCCTCGTACTAGACTTAGGTTAGGGACATTGGATTGGGGTAGGCGTATTTTAGAAGCACCAGTTGAGTATTTTAGCCTGTGTTATTTATGTATGTATTTTTATATGGCTTAGAAACCATACAATGCTCTTACAGTATTATTTCATATTACTGTTTACACTGTACGCATTATACTTTGCAGTCTGCCTACATTTGTAGCAGTTCACCTCTCTTGCATGAGAAAGAAGACTGTTCAATAAACCCTTTTTATTGAAAACGCCCGTCTCACTATTTCTCTGCAACTCTGTAGAAACGAAGAATGTACGATTGACTGAATTAAATATTTATCTATTGTTTCCACGACTCTGAAGATAGTTATTCCAGTCCTAGGGAAACAAAGTTGTCATGTTTATGCAGTTGTCAGAAGCTAATCCCTTCTTGTGAATTCGAGAAAGTTTCTAGTGACCTCTGAGCTAGATGGCACTCACAATTAAGTTTAGTATATTCGATAGAGACCTACTGACCTAAGTCCTACGTCATATCTATAGGATATACTATTCCAATGTGCAGAGCCTATTGGGAATATAGGAACTACACTACAAAAGGCATTGACGAACATCATAAAAAACTGCCGTATATGGGACTGGCCATGCCCCTGGGGTCGCATTTGTCGGATAAGAGTAGAAATAGAATATGGAAACACAAATATGTGGACGTGTTTAAGTTATTGCACAGGGAAATTCAAGCAAAGGAGGCTGTAAGGAGGAAGAATGGGAGCTTACGAGATGACCAAGGGTGCCGGTGAATATGGAAAACTGGACATCGGCTTTTCTCATATATGCGAGCATCTATTGTGAGAAGCACCAGGACAGGGCCATAGCGCTTCTGAAATATATGGATATCATTAGGAAAGCCCAAATGCATTTTGGGGGCTTTGCTTGGCTGAGTTATGATGAGGAATTCCGGGCACAGATTAGCTTTAACCCAGATAAACCTTGGGGGAAAGTGGATCAGGAGCTGTGGATGCAGTAGATGTTATCCACACAATCTTTGGAGTCCACTCACACAGCCAGTGGCTTACCGGTCACGTACCAGTCCTTTCCGCCGTTCCCCGCCCACGGTGGGGCGGGAGGTTTTACTGCCAGCACTGGAAGTGCAGTGCCACCTTGCAAACCGGGTAGCAGCAATACATGAGCATGTTGGAGCTACAAAAGGGGTTGTTGTTCCCGTTACCCCTGTAGGTTCAAGCATGAGTGCTCCTAGTGTGGAGGGCGACATGCCCTTACCCACTTCTTTACCTTGGCCATGCCTTCAGAACAGTGGCGGGCCAGGAAAGGGAGGGGACAGACTGAGCAGAAGGGCGCCTACACCAGTTAAGGTTGAGGCGATGGGCCCTTGGCTCTCGCGTTACCCCGACAGGAAGACGGCTTTGAAGATACAGTGGGGTTTAACGGAGGCCTTTTGTGTGGGGCATCAGGTCCCTAGGGAGAGGAGATGGGCAGACAAATTGAAATCAGCCTAGGAATTGCCGGAGAGGGTGGCTGCCAAGCTGAAGAAGGAGATCGGCGAAGGCAGGATAGTGGACCCATTTGTCGACTGGCCCGTAGACGACTTGATCATCTCCTCATTGGGAGTGGTGCCAAAAAAGGAGCAGGGTGAGTTTTGCATGATACATCACCTCTTGTGGCCTGAAGGGCAGTCTGTGAACGATTTCATAGCTGAAGCAGACTCGAGAGTACTCTATGCCTCTGTGGATGACGCTATCCGCCTTGTTCGGGTGTGTGGGCCGGGGGCGGAAATGGTAGAGTGCGACGTGAAATCGGCCTTCCGCCTGCTGCCCATACACCCGGCGGATTTCTCCCTCCTGGGGATGCAGTTTGCGGGTGCCATCTACGTTGACAAGGTGCTGCCCATGGGGTTTGCTATTTCCTGCGCGCTTTTCAAAATGTTTAGTACATTCTTACAATGGGCTTTTACTCAGATTAGTGGGCACCGGGAAGTTTCTCACTACCTCAATGACTTCCTCTTTTTGGGACAGGCACATTTGGGGAACTGTGGCAGGGCGCTGTCACAGTTTCAAGAGATGACACATTGTTTTGGAGTCCCTCTGGCGCCTGAAAAAACAGCTGGGCCCAGCTGTAGGCTGACTTTCTTGGGAATCAAGCTAGATTCGGTTCAGTGGATAGCTCGGCTCCCCGACACGAAGGTGACAGAAATAAAAGCGTGCCTGTTGTGGGCAATTGGGGAAAAGGGAATCACGTTGAGGGCAGGGCAACAACTGTTGGGTTTCCTGATTTTTGCGTGCAGGGTGTTGAGGGCAGGATGGACGTTCTGCAGACGGCTCGGCATAGTCATGTCGGGTGCAGTCTTACCACATCACAGGGTTCGGATCTCCATGGGGGTTTGGGCGCATATCAGAACGGGGCTGACTTTCTTGACTGATTTCAATGGGGTGTCACTGGATTTTGTTGAAGAAAAAATGGTTTGGCTGGCTCATTGGATGAAGCAAGGGAGAATCATTGCGATTCTTGAATTTTTTGTCCTGTTGGTAGCACTGGAGGTGAGGGGTTCTGAATTCCAGAATCTGTTGATGTTTCATGTGGATAACATGACTGTGGTCGAGTTGGTCAACTGGCAAAGAGCAAGAGATTTGTGAGCGCTACAATTGTTGCAAAGCTTCATGCTGAAATGTCTGTGATTGAATGTGGTGTTTCGAGCGAAACATGCCCCTGGCGAATAATGACATTGCAGATGCTATGTCTGACTTGCAGTGGCGACAGTTACGGCAACTGGCACCTGGAGCAGATCAGTACAAGACCAAGCTGCCGGACGGCATCTGGGCCTGGGGGTGTGAGGGTGATAGGCCTGGTGGAGAAATCTATAGGTGACACCACGAGGCGGACCTACAGACTGGCCTGGGTGGAGTTTGGAGCCTTCATGGGCTGGTGTGTGGAGTCGGCGTCTGGAGACCGCTCAATCATGGAACAGGGAGTGCTACAGTTTGTCTTACATTGCATGAACAAAGGTCTGTCTTCCGCAACGATCGCAGGGAAGTGGCGGGAGTGTCTTTCTATTGTAGCTTGTTTTTTGGGTTTGATCCCATAAAGGATGTGATCATTCGCAGAGTGCTCAAGGAGGGGGAGGAAAGGGCTGCTGAGGGAAGCAATTTCTTGTGAATTGTTGGTTTGGCTGGTTGAGGCTTTGCCTTGGTGTTGTTACAACGGTTTTGAGGTTGCAGTTTTTCGTTTTTGTATGGTGTGGATGTTTTTGGGGGGTTTCAGGGCGTCTGAGCGGTTGGGTACAAGGGGAGTGGGTGGGAGAAGGTATGAAGAGGTCAGATTGGATGAGGGACGTCTGGGGATTTGGTTGAGGCAGTCCAAGACGGATCAGTTGGGGCGTGGTAAATGGGTTTGGTTGAGCGAGAGTGGTTGCGTGGGGGCATGTTCGGTGGCAGAATGGCAGAGGTTTTTATAGGCTACGGGGGCTCCCAGTGGGGAAATCTTTTGGCATGCGTCAGGGGCGAGGGTGACGGCATCACAACTGTTAGCGGTATTGCGCATTGCCTTGCGTCGGTTGGGGATGATTCCGGCGGGTTTTGGGAATCCCTCTTTCCGGATTGGGGCGGCGACGGCAGCAGCGCAGCTGGGGTGGTCCTGGGATAGGATTCGGCGGATTGGGAGGTGGGAATCTAGATGCTGCGAGCGCTATGTGCGTAAGTGAGGGGGACAGGGACGGGGCCAAGGCTTGGTGGGGGGAAAAAGGTTGTCATTACGTGTGGTACTAATGCTTTTTTCTTGCCGTAGGTTGCGTGGGTGGCCCGGAAGCCAAGACGGTCACGTGGATCGTTGGTCACTCGTTTGTGGATTGGGCCTCAAAGTATGCGGAGCTACAGGTGTACGGCCATAACCTGGGACTCAAAGGAAGCCACCATGTGGTGGTGCATTGGTTGGGAAAAGGGGGGATGCGATAGGGGGCACTATTGACCTGTCTCGCGAAGATGGTCTCACAAAAAGGCTGCCCGGACTTGTTAATACTGCATTTGGGAGAAAACGATCTGGTTCGGCTGTCGGGTTTGGTGCTCTTACAGCTGATATAAAAAGAGACTTGGAGGTCATGAAGCAAAGAATGGCGGTGACCTGCATAGCATGGACAGAATGTGTTCCCCCGAGAGTGTGTAGGGGGCAATTAAACATGGGGCTGTCGAGAAAGCCCGGAGGAAACTTAACAGAGCAATGACTTTTTTTGTGGGGAGAAAGACATCAAGGTGATTGCTCGTACTGGACTGAGACTGGAGGAATAACATAACATAACAGGTGCATTTGTAAAGCGCACGATTACCCGTAGGTGTCCTGGTGCTGAATAACAGATGTTTATAGTTACCCAACTCAATGGTACTCATTTTATCGACCTCAGATGGATGAAAGGCTGAGTGGACCTGCCGGGATTTGAACCTGTGACCATGAGGTCGAACACAGGCCCCTGCAGTGGATGCATTAGTCCACAGAGCCACCAGACCCGACTACTTTCCAGGAATGACGGTGTGCATCTTTCGAGACTAGGAAACGCGTATTATATTATGGAAATGAGGGATGTGGTCAGCAAGTTGTGGAATGAGGCGATTTGGTGTAAGAGGAATGCCTGAGTAGATGGTCGAAAGATGCACTGTATGACCTGGGGGGGGGGGCAGGTAATCACTCTAAAGGGGCTACCCTGGTTGGCGGTACTTAGGAGGGGTGGGGGAGTCACTGATGGGCGCACCCAGCCCTCGTGGAGTGAAGAGTGAATGATGAGGGGGCTGGAGTCTTTTTCCTCACCCATTGTAGGTTTGAGGTATCACCTACTACAGATTTTTGTCGGTAGGTATAAGGAATCTAGGACTGGCTGCACGTTAGTGTGTGCAGACCACCCGTTTTCCTCCTTTTTTCTGGTCCTGACGAAAACCTGAAAATCTCCATCCACAGGTTGAAACATGTAGACCAATCACATAAGATACACACGGTCATAATAACCTTTTTTTGTATCTCCACATCTTTTTAATATTGTCCAGTAGCTTCTGAATAAAATCGTTTTCACATAAGTTATACCAGGACAATTTTTAACATCACTTTTTGCACCACTTGCACAAAAAAACCAGCTCCACTGTAGTTCAGGTGTTGTAGCACACCCTGATGGCACTCGGCAGTCAGGGTGGACCCCAATGATGAGGCATGTCACCAACCAGGTTGGTGAGTGAGGGTTTTTTTTACAAAAAGAAAACATTTTCTTTTTTCATAGGCATCCCACTCAGAACCTTTGCTTAGGTCCTCGTGGTGATACTCCTCTCATGTTATTTCGATATTAAGTCCAGGGGACTGGGAGTATTTTCCATTCACCAATGTGAACAAATCCCTCCCTCTCTCTTTTTGTTTATACGTGGCATGAGTGTAATGCCAGGTGATACAGGGGAGGATGCGAGAAGAGAAGGGAAAAAGTGGATGAAGAACTGAACGGGTCGTGGATTGGAATGAGAGGTGAGTTTGGGTAGTGTGAAGGGAGTGAGTAGATTCAAAAGTTGAAGTTGGGGGTTTGTTATTGGTTAATTGAGTTTATTGTCATTTGATATGTTGTGCAGCCTGGTCCTAATAAATGGCCTTTTACGCTTAACATCTGCGTGGACTGGTTATTGCGCGATGGTGTGCCCCGGGGGAAGCAGAGTCGCAGACTAGTCTTCCCCCGGGGTCTTTCTCACAGGAGGACCATGCTGGAGTCAAGGGGTGGGGTTTGAGGGTGGGGTATAAGAATGCAGGGGAGGAAGGCGACTTCCTCTTCCTGCATTCTGGCACCATCGGGAGGGTTAGGGTTGTGAAAAGGCCACCCGCCCACCTTACAGTTCACTAGGGTTCAAGGCCTGGGTAGGCTGAGCGTGAAAGTTTAGGACAGGTTGCAGGGTGGGCGGTACTTGGCAGGGGTGGGGGAGTCACTGAAGGGCGCACCCATCGCTCGGGAGGGAAGAGTGAATGATGAGGGGGCTGGAGACATGAGTGTAATGCCTGGTGATACAGGGGAGGATGCGAGAAGAGAAGTGAAGAAGTGGATGAAGAACTGAACAGGTCATGGATTGGAATGAGACGTGACTTCGGGTGGTGTGAAGGGAGTAAGTGGATGAAAAAGTTGATGTTGGGGCTTAGTTATTGGTTAATTGAGTTTATTGTCATTTGATATGTTGTGCAGCCTGGTCCTAATAAAGGGCCTTTTATGCTTAACATCTGCGTGGACTGGTTATTGCGCGACTAACTACCAGTCCCGACCCATTAGTTAAATGTCTGGCGCAAAAGATCTTCAGCCAGTCAAAAGTGAAGGACACAGGCAGATCACACGCAGAATGGGTGCTTGCGCTTGTTTACACCATCTGCACTCTTTCAGTGCCCATGACTGTCCATCTTGGAGCAAAGTCCAGCAATATGCCATCACAGTATTTTTTATTTATACATTCGAATACTGCTGGTGGGACGGAGCACGACAGCTGTTTGTATCGATCCATGCATATGGCCGCTTTTCCAGGATGATTTTATCTGGGGTGTATGAGAACAGCGGCAGGGTTCTCCTAAGGAGCTTCTAAAACTCCCCAAAAGATTAGGAATTTGCAAGTTATTCAAGCATTTTTGTAAGTAGATTCAGGTGCTTTCCGAATGGTACCAGATAATCCAGCCCAGATTGAGTGATCAAGTATACTCTTTTTAGGCTCCTAACTTGCAAGTACATTTCTTTTTTTCAAAAGTCTTTCTTTTGAATGGCTTCCTTAATGACACCGAATTCCAGTCTAATTTCTGCTGCTGATGTGTTTTTTGCTTGTGAGAACATTTTCCTTTATGTATTATGTTAATTGATCCCAGAGGCTTTATTTTACGGTTGCAGAGTGATTCGTAACCCTATGAAATACTTGGCAGTAACTCTGTGCTGATCGATCACCTTCAACAAGGGCAGTAGTATATGACCCCACAGCGACTTGTGCAAGTTAAGAAAGGCTGAGACCAGTGCACCAATTTTAGTTTTGACTTGTTCTTTGAGCTTTGCGAAGGTGCCTTGTGTCAATTATTATGCCCAAGTATTATATTCTGACACTTGTGTAAATTGATCGTTATTTATGTATCAGAGACTAGTTTTCTTCAGCCTTTTACTGATTGCGAGCTCTTTGGGTTTGTTTACATTAAATTCCAGTTTGTTAATTTCTGTGTCCTCTCAGTTTAGTAAGGAACCCTTGTAGACCTATATTGGGTATACTGACTAAAAGAACATAATCTGCGTTGTAGGAAAGTGGGTTTCTTTTGCAGTAACTGTGAAAGGCAGCGTGTCTTCCAAGACCCTCAATGCTGCCCGGTGCAGGGTTCCACCTCTAATTCACTTTGGGTTCTCTATCAAAATAAAGAGGCATGCGCTGGGAATTGGAAGACAAGAAAAAGGTTTATTTCTCATGAGGAGACCACGTCAACTACAGACACCGGGATGTCTGAGGGTGAGGTTCCGTGAATTCTGAACCCACTTTATAAATGTCATGGTTTTGTTACGAATTTGATAGTAGCGAACCGTAACTAGTGAGTGCGACAAGTACGAGTGATTTCGTCATGTTAGATCGATGGATTCACTATGTATTTGGGGATTTCCTTCTGAACCCTGGGTTCCATTTTGTGTATGGCAGCCATTTTGTGGTTTCCCTCACATAGGCCGATGACTGCGGCCGAACGAGTCTTTAGTACACGTACACTTTAGCTGACTTCTGAATGACCTGAGTGAACTGACCCCGTTGCCTAAAGCTGACCTTGTTAGGCCAGTTCCTTGCCCAGTAGCTGATCAAGATTGAGGATCAAAGCACAGGACATTGTAGAGTTTGGTATGCACACACACACCCCTTATCCTGCTTCTTATCTGTTTTCTGTTCCTTCTTTTATGGTCTGTTTATGATATGGGTTGTGGTCCTTTTATTATGGGTTTGTCCGGCTTGTGTAAGAAGGAATGTTGGGCTTTTCTGTATAATTAATGGTGGGCCGGACAACTGAAAAATGGGTTTGTCGTCATGCGATACCTTGCGTAATAATACCTATGATTGGACAATTGTAAATAGTGGGTGTTTGTCCTATTGGCTAATGTTTGGCAGACCTTGCATGTCCATGTTAGGCATTTTGCATGCTTGCAAAAGCAAGGACTGCCCCTTACTTTTATGCTGAGTTTTGTAACCCTGAGCATATATAAGGCCTCTGTTCTCTGTACTCCGCAGACTACCTCATTCAGTTGCTACGGCTTCTGTGTGACGTGGCTTCACTTATTAAATTTAATAAAGATGTCTTTTCATATTTCAGCTTCTGTGCCAAGTTCTTTTTTCTATTAGTAAGTATTCCCTGAGAATGAAGATTACAGTTCTTCAAATGGCGCGGCCAACGTGGGCTTCATCAGAGAAGTGACTATCTGTGGGAGTGATCTTGTCAGAGGACTGAAATCTACTGAGGAGGACAGAACAGGATTCTACTAATGAGGTACTCTGTGCACAGGGATTCTGGAGATTATTTGTTTCTGCAGCCCAGTATATTTCTGATCTTCCTGATTTTGATCCTCCACATGATGTCACTCCTGACTGAGAACCTTTTTGGCGTGAATATTCTAAAAAAGACCGTTAGGTCATGTAGAACTTGACAGTTAGAATTTGGATAACCTTTTGATTAGTAAGAATAAGAAGTACAAGTGGGTCGCTCCCACGACTTTGTTTGGTTTCTTGGTTTTGATTTGGTTATTGCAATTACCAAAGCCGAGGGGTTGGTTTCTTGGTTTTGATTTGGTTATTGCAATTACCAAAGCCGAGGGGCTCGTATATGTGCGAGTATATCGTTTTTGATAACCCCTTGAAGTTTGAAGCTAGATTAGTGAGCTATAAGATGCCTGGTCTTAGCAAATTTAGGACTGTAACTTTGGAATTTTGGAGTTTGTGTTGGCCAACTTTAGATATGTTTTGGATTTTGGATATGCAAATTGCAATTTGTATAGGCAGGTAATGATGAGATTTTTCTCTATTTGGTTTTGTTGAACGGTGCACGTACGAAAAGTACATTAACCACTACTTTGATTATAATATTTGCATAATTCTGCAAATATTTTTGGCATGCCTGTTTTCTAAGCTCACATGGAAAAATGTGTTGCTTTTTCATGGCGGTACCATCGTGTGATGTGAAATTAATTAGCCGGCTCTCCTAGAAGGAATGCTTAAATAGGTTTAAGTATACAAACATATTTCTTCCTTGGTGATTTTGTATCCCCAGGGAATTAAAATATGACATAATACAAAACAAGGATCCTTTGTTCTGCGCAATTTTATAAATGAAGATATGTAGAGCGATTTTTGGTGTTCTGCCAGCCAAAGCTAGTGAATTGAGTGTGTTTTGGCTTCTTGGATATGCAGCAGTCTGTTTTTGCAGTCTTTTGGAACACTATTGAGAAGCGTTTCTTGTAAATATGACTTACAACTAGTATTTGTAAATAGTTTGGTTTAAGTACAGTCTGTGGGCTGTCCTTTGTTTTTGTTCTGAGTATTGATTTGTGGGTTAAATGTGTATTTAAATGTCTATGTGGTTTTCCCATTAGTGCAACTTCTGTAAGTACATAGCGATGGCGCTATTTATGAAATGCATGGCTAAAGCGCGCCGTATTGTGTGTCCTGAGTGTTTCACCCCTTTCTGTTTATGTCTGAAATGAGCTCAAATGTGTGTTTGTGGTTTTTTATGTTTTCAGTCTATTAAGCAAAATGTCTAAATGCTTAAAAAAATAAAAATAAAAATTCACATTCACTAGGAATAAAAAGGCCCCCAAAAACGAATGGTGTGTTTTTGTAGAAAAACCAACTTATAGCATTTCTTCATTATTTTGTATTACAGGAAGACATTTCAATTAAGGGTTTCCTCTCTTTAAGCATTTTTGTACGCATATTCTTGGCTCTGTTGCTAAATAAAAATTGTCATTTTTAGAGAGAAAAATGTGGCGCCAAATGTTGTCATGTTTTAAGTTAGGCTTCTGTGCTTAGGCTTATAAATGAATGCGTCTAAAAATGATAGGCAAGGGATGCAGCTTGCTTTTATATGTGGTATTATCAAAAATGATTGGGTTTATTAAAAATAATTATTAAATTATGAAAAATAATTATTAAAAATAAGTGCTACAAAGTTCGTTTTTTACTATTCATGAAGCTTAATGCTCATACTGTGACCTCCTAGCATAATAATTTAATTTGAGTTGTATTGCACTGCATAATGAGGACATTAGCATATGACATCTCACTTAGCGCAGGCGTAAAAAACTCATTTTTCTAAGGATTTACATGAGATATGTCTAATGTCTAATATCTGTAATGTGTAAAGAACATTCTGAGGATGATTAATATGTAACCATCTTATAGGATATTTATTTTTAAGTGCCCCAAATATCAAAGTCGAATTTGGGTATTTTTGCCATTTATAATAGCTTTGAAGGGCTTTAGGCTTCCGTAAATGCATACATTTAGGTGTAATACAAATGTGCAGACTGTCCCCATTTGCAGTTTGCTTTTAAATGACCCAGTGAGATCCATTTAAGGTTGATGAAATAAGTACCATTGCAACAAGCATTTGTTCTAAAAACTGGTATGTGTGTTATTAGGTTCTGTGAATTATTCACAGTAAATGTTGTTTAATAATCTGGAAACAGAGATAATTTTTTAGCGCCTAAAAAGGAGACATTATTTTTCAAAATAGAGTGAATTATTGCAGGTTAGGAGGAATTAGGAAGGCCTTTTGCCTTTGTCAGCATCAGAATGAGCAGAGGGTGGGGGCTAGTAGAGCTGCAGAAGCTTGCTCAAGTCGCGCTGAGGTGTTATCTTTAGTTTCCCAGTAAACAATGGAAGGAGGCTGTCATTTTGACATTTGTGACCTTTTAAATTAGGGCCTTGTCTCTGTGAAATGCAGAATGACCTTGCTAAACAGGCCTCTAAAAAGGGAGGGTTTCTGGTTTCTCCATAAGAACATCAATAAAATTAAAGAACTTAATTTCAAAGGGAAAATATGAAATAAGGGTTTCTTTGAAAGTCCCAACATCATGCTAAATGCTCTGTAGAACTGATACATTTGTGTCTCTGCTCTAAAAAAAAATAATGTCTGCTAGTTGCTTTCATTTGACAGAAAACGAAGTATTGCATTAAGTCTTAGACAAAAAAATAAGATGAATCCCTTTACTAAAATTTTGAAGGCTACATGCCTAAGTGAGAACGATTTGCCAATTAAGAATTATTTTTTTTTCACAGTGGAAATTGTAGGTGCCAAATAATATGGAGTGTCAGTGAAACAATTCTACTTTTAGAAAGTTAAAATTAAGGTGACTTAATGTTGCAAGCTGACTGACAAGATGGTAACAGTTAAGAAATGGAAATTTATTTTTGTGTCTGTTAATTTGTATCATGTTTGGTCTTCTGATTACAAGTTATACAGAATATTTGTTTGTTATGAGAAATGTTTTCTCTTTTGTGTGTTGTGTATTTTATTTTTTTTGGCTTCTGCTCACAGATCATCCATGGATTGCTCTGGGTGATTTTAAGGCTGACAAGACACGTGAGTTTGGTTGGTTGAAATGAGATGTGTTTTTGCGTAACTCCTTTGGAAAGAAATGTCCATGCGTTTTTCATGTTTGTGTATTTGGTTTTATCATGAATTGTTCTTGCTGGTTCTGTGTGTCTGAAAGTTGTATTTGACAGCAGATATCCACTAACTGGTGATCTACTGTCAAAAAGGGAGGGTAAGGATTTTAAACCTGACACGGTGTTATGCGTCACCGCTCATTTATATATGCTATTGTTTTGTCTATGCTTTTTGTGCTTGATATACAGCAAGTATATCTGATGGCTTGACATGTGCGTTTTGTGCGGTTTTTTGCATGTTTTTCTTGTTTTATGTTGCAGCTTTTGATACTATTACAAGTTTACCTGTGTTGTGAAGGGATATACATGACGATGTGTATCCTGCAAACAGTTGGGTAGATTTGCTTTGACACTAAATCTCACAGATAGACAGACAACACTTCATCAGTGTATGTCAAATTTGGCCATAATGGTATTTGAAGAAAAGTAAAATAAAAGAAATATACAGGATCAAAGTGTGTCACTTGCTGTTAGTCACGCTACTGCCCCCCCTTCCCTTAAGGAACAGGCAGCCCTAAATTTATGTATCCTGATTGGACGTAAGGATAAATTATAGATTTGTGACTCTTGTACATGGTGACCTAATTTCTATATTACATTAGTCAGTTTTGTTCTGCTTCCTAAGTAGTGTATGGCTTTGTACCATAAAGGAAACAAGGTTTCATTTTTGTCCCTGAAGAAGGAACTGGAACATTAGCTGAGGTTACCGTATATGGTGTAGCGGCCAGCGGTAGAGTTAAATTTATGAACTATTTTGACTTTTTGTGTATCATCCATACTCTTGGTATTGTGTCACATGCTTGACTATCACCCAAGTAATTTCTTGTTCTTCCTATAGATTTTTCTTTTGTCGCTTCTCCCCTGACCGATGTCGCATTGTACCTAGTTATTGGGGATTTTAGCTGTGTCCTAGTCCCATTTCTCTTTTCCGTATTCCTTTCACCAGTCAGCTTTTATTATTGTTGGTGCATTGTTCAGGTTCACACTTCCAGACTACAGTAATGTACTAGAAACCCCTATATTATGTATAATTCCCTTTTGTATGACCAGACTGGTTTTTAAGAATTTTCTTTAGGCCTACTTCATGTCCCTGATAATCTGTATTATGCGATTTTTCTTTTGAGATGTTCTAGATAAGGAATTTAGGAATACCTAGACTTAATCATGTCGCTATCTACCCTTAGATGGTGGAGGATATGCTCTCACACGGAAACCCAATTGAAGAGCCTAGAGGCACTGTTTTGCCTACTGCCTTTGTCTATGTATTGCCTTTGAGAAATAACAGTGTATTCTAGACCAGAATGGTCCCATGGCGTATGGCCACTCCTTTGAAGATTGCAGGCCACCTGCTTGCAGTCCCCTTGTTATACAATGAACTGTTTAAAGCATCGCACTTGCTCCATCAGACGGCATTGGACATCACAGAACCAGAATTTCAGTGCAAAAGAGCGAAAGAGAAGGATTCCTGTTGTTTTGAGGCTTCAGTTTTCCACCTGTCATGTGCTGGTAACCTCTGACAGTGTGCAGTCCCTTGAGCCCCTTGGCCTGAGTTTTGGCCACACAACCCCTTTTCCTTTGCTCCAATGGAAGTGCAGTGCACCGGAGGATCCAAGATTGGAAAAAGGCACTACACTATGGTGCCCATGAAAGAGCAGCCTGAGTGTTCTCTGACACTGAGTAATGAGTGTTGGAGCCTGAGAATGTAGACCCGGATCTGCATAAGATGATCTGTGCCCTTGATCAATGAAGAGCACACTATCTGTAGTGCCTGCCGCAGAGGAGAGATATTGGTGCACTGCCTTGAGACATTGAGACTTTCAAATGAGCTGTGAGTGTCAGGATACTCCTAAGTAATGGAGCGCGTTACAAAACGGTTTATACATACATATACATATACAGTGTTCGCCAGAAGGGCACTCCAACGGATACTGAAAAACACTATTTTTCATGGGAGGCCTGAATCAAGAGGCCCATGCAACAATGGGAGAAAATTTGATGGACGATAGAAGCCTGCCAGAGAGGCTTGAACAGACTCTGGGCATAATTGTTGCACAAAGTGGTTTCCGTGTGATTGCATAAAATGGGTTTTAGGAGACTGATTCTTATTGTTTTGCTGTCATTGTTTTAAAGTAGTATTCTGTTTAGTAAAAGCAGAATAAAATCCATTCTTTGTGGAAGAGTATCCCCTTTTCACCTCAGAGCATTGATGAGGATCACCACTGTTTCACCTGAACATATAATAAGTTACTGAAATGCATAGGAGCCATAAAAATGTTACTAGATAATTTTAGGATTTGCTTTCTGCTTAGGGTTGTGAAAAATGATAATTTTGTTTGTAATAATGGTCATTACTTTCTCCTGTTGTCTATATGTTCTTAATAACGTGTTTTCTAGTATTTTTAAGCATGACGTTGTCTTTTGTGGGTTGGATTGTTTTTGCTACCCAATTGACATCTGTACCCACCTCCCAACCTATGTCTCTTCCTACTACTACTTCTTTGCATTCTTTCCATACTTTACCTGAACATGAACTGGTTAGGAGGTCAGAGTTTACTAATAATTCCTTTGTACAGCTTCTGCATCAACACCAGTTAGTAATGAACACCACTAATTGTTGGATGTGTGGTCTTATGCCACATACTACAGATAGAGGTGTTCCCTATCTGATCTTACCGTTTAGTCAAAATGGGTCTTTATGGGCTTTTCAGACGATGTTCATTTATGCCCTCGAAGTCTATCCCTTGCGTTCCATGAAAGATAACTCGAGTAATAATGCCTTAGTGAAGGGAATAACGGATAATATTGATATCGATTCAGACACAGACTGAGTGATTGCCTATGTAAGGGCAAAAGGAGGGTCTGAGGTTCCGTGAATTCTGAACCCACTTTATAAATGTCATGGTTTTGTTACGAATTTGATAGTAGCGAACCGTAACTAGTGAGTGCGACAAGTACGAGTTATTTCGTCATGTTAGATCGATGGATTCACTATGTATTTGGGGATTTCATTCTGAACCCTGGGTTCCATTTTGTGTATGGCAGCCATTTTGTGGTTGCCCTCACATAGGCCGATGACTGTGGCCGAACGAGTCTTTAGTACACGTACACTTTAGCTGACTTCTGCATGACCTGAGTGAACTGACCCCGTTGCCTGAAGCTGACCTTGTTAGGCCAGTTCCTTGCCCAGTAGCTGATCAAGATTGAGGATCAAAGCACAGGACATTGTAGAGTTTGGTATGCACACACACACCCCTTATCCTGCTTCTTATCTGTTTTCTGTTCCTTCTTTTATGGTCTGTTTATCATATGGGTTGTGGTCCTTTTATTATGGGTTTGTCCGGCTTGTGTAAGAAGGAATGTTGGGCTTTTCTGTATAATTAATGGTGGGCCGGACAACTGAAAAATGGGTTTGTCGTCATGCGATACCTTGCGTAATAATACCTATGATTGGACAATTGTAAATAGTGGGTGTTTGTCCTATTGGCTAATGTTTGGCAGACCTTGCATGTCCATGTTAGGCATTTTGCATGCTTGCAAAAGCAAGGACTGCCCCTTACTTTTAAGCTGAGTTTTGTAACCCTGAGCATATATAAGGCCTCTGTTCTCTGTACTCCGCAGACTACCTCATTCAGTTGCTACGGCTTCTGTGTGACGTGGCCTCACTTATTAAATTTAATAAAGATGTCTTTTCATATTTCAGCTTCTGTGCCAAGTTCTTTTTTCTATTAGTAAGTATTCCCTGAGAATGAAGATTACAGTTCTTCAAGGGAGGTGTTCTGCTGATGACTCCTTTGGCTCTTCCTTTTATATAGGTTTCACACAATGCATTTGTTTCATCAACATAGTTACACAAGCTTGGAGTCCCCGCCCCGGGCAGGTTGCCACAAAAGCCCAACAGTAATTCTCTTCCCACCCAGGTCAAACAGACCATCTTATCTCGCAGCTGGACCTTGCTTCAGGGCCTAAAACATGTGAAACCGGCCAGATCTAAGAGTCCGTTCTGTTGATAAAAACAGGTCCCATTGTTGGTAAAAAACAAGTCTTGCTGTTTGCAGTGCAATAAATCATGTTTGCAAGAGTCTTTTTGATATTTGGAACCTGGTTGTGTAACTAGGTTCAGTGAGAGGTAGAGTGTCCAAGGGTTTGCCTGTAAACAGAGATGAGAGGAAAAACGAGTTTGTGGCAGCAAGTGGCGCTGAGGTTTGTTTTGGCAATAGAGTTTATAGCCCCCAGCACACATACCAGGTCGGTCAGAGGGTCAGAGGGATGCTAGTAAGGGCAGGGTGAAATAAAGGTGACCAACAGAGTACAAAATGGCTGCTATAGATGAAAATGACTGCAGCTTATGTGCACTATAGAAATTTCCACCAGACAAGATGTCTCAGGTAATGTTCAAGATTGTCATTTTGCTTTTAACATAACCCCCCACACACTTTTTGCCAGACTACTGATGCACTTTCCTTGGTGTGCCCTGGGTCCCTGTCAATCTGGTTCCTAGGGCGGGCCTGTGTTCTTCCCCAACTAAAAACTAACCCAATTGGCATCTCTGGCCACAGATCAGCCCCTGGTAAGTGGTACCGCAGGTACTCAGGGCACTGTGACCAGAAAAGACCTCTAAGGGCTGCAGCACATATTGTGCCACCCTTAGAGGGCCTGTACCCTGACACACACACTGCCTTGGCAGGCTGTGTGTCTTGGTGTAAAATAAAGTGAAGAGTCGACATGGCACACATCCCTGTGTGCCATGCCCACAAAACACTGCCCTGGCATACAACAGTCACCCCTCTGTCTGGGTGCCCGATGCCAGTGGTAAGGGTACAGGTGTATGAGCCCTGTACCCCTACAGTACCCAGGTCCATTCCTGGGCACTGTAAGTGCAGTGCTGCCATTAAGAGTATATGGTGTTGGGAGTTGTCATTACGAACTCCACAGCACCATAATGGCTGCACTGTAGGCTGGGAAGTTTGGTATCAAACTTCTCAGCACATTAAACCCACACTGATGCCAGTCTGGAATTTACTGTAAATGCATGACAGAGGGCATCTTAGAGATGCCCCCTGAAACTCGACCAACTCCTAGTGACCTGACTGAGTGGCTGCCCTAGGCTGCCACCACCAGACATGTTTCTGGACCCCTGGGTCTAGAGCTTGCTGCTCTTGGGGGCCTGAAACATATCCATCCCACTACATCCCAACTTACCCCTTGAAGTGGTGGTCACTTCTGGAAGATCCTCACCCCCGAGCCTGCAGTGTTTCTTTGTCCCGGAGAAATCCCATTGAAATCAACATGACACCCGACCTCAAAACAGCACCCTGCACCCGGCTGCCCTAGCGCTGCTGAGGGTGCCCCTTTGGTGCTAACTTGGTCCCCAACATGCCCTGTGCTTAACCTTAGGAGCTTTGCTCCCACATCCCTGTGGCCTACTTACCAGCCGCCACTAACCAGAGTCCCCCTATTCCCCTTTGGATAACATTAGCCCTCAACACTTTGCACCCGGCCGACCAAGTGCCGCTGACGGTGCAACAACAGTGCATCACTGACCCTGGGAGACCCCTGAGTCTAACCCCAGAACGCTAATTCAAAAGACCGATTACTTCCCTTCAAACCAATAACTAATTTTTCCTCATAGGATTAAATTGACACTTTTTCTCCCAAAATGTTTCTGTGTCGACTTTTGAAAACTGCAAATATTCCTTAAAAAAACTGTTGAATAACCAAAACGCTTTTTCTCAACTGTTTTCAGGAAGTGTCCCAGTGCTGAATCCAGGATCTAGGATCCAGGATCCAGCACTGAGTAAGAAAAAGTAACGATAACCTAACTTACCTGCTAAGTGAATTTCCTCCCATAGGATAACATTGGTAATTCTATGTGAAAAAGTTTTTAAGTGTCAACTTTTGAAATAAAATAATATTCCTTAAAAATCGTACCTTTAACCAAAACGCATTTACTTACCTGTTTTCAGGAAAGGTCCCAGGGCTGAATCCAGGATCCAGTCCTGTGTTAGCAAAAGTAATCCGAAAAGTAATTAACTGCATTTTACTTAAAAAGCCCATTCAATTGAATGTACTGTACCTGCAATGTACACAATACAGAGTGGCTGGATAGGTTTTGCGCAAAAGACAATTAAAGAAAGTAGGTTTCACAATAAATTGCTCAAAGGAACAACGGGAAATCTGCCACTTTCGTTCCCAAAGGTTCTCCTCTGTGACAACACGAGGAGTATAAGATAAAGCATAAACTGTGCCCGACCAAAAGCAAACAAAATACAGTTCTTTGAGAAAAAAGAAAGTTCAGATTCTTTTCAATTCTTATATCAGTTCCTTTTATTTTCTTTTTTCTTTTTCTTTTTTCTTCGTTATTGTCAAATTTCCATTAGATCTTCAAACAATCATACAAATGTAGCCAAAAAAGGTAGAGCCGACACGTGTTTCGTCACGGGACATTCACCCATTGACTTCTTCAGGGCTACAACAAAACAACAAATCCATAATATATACAGATTCTTTAACACAACTCCATTTACCCTACACCATCACCAGTGTTGGATAAAGGGGGCACTAGATGCAGAAAGGGTGTTTCAGACAAGAAAAAGAGAAGGTTGAAGATACAACAATAATCCCATGTAGTGATGTTAAGAGATATATATTGAAAAGGTGAAATAAATCACCATAGCAAAAGAAGATTCAAATGCAACGAAAGAAGGGGAAGAGTGACAAGAATAAGCAATGAAAAATAAAAGAAAGATAAGAAAAAAACATAATAAATTGAAGTCGATAGCTTCATATGATCACAGGAAAATAGTTCCATATTTCCCAGGGCTATTAGATAGCTCTATAATTCGGCGACAATGACTCACCAAAAATGTAATTCCTCATAGAATAAAAGATCTCAGTTCAGGAAAGCTGTCTACAGTGTGATGTAAATTAACGTTAGGATGATCTAAAAAAGGCACAATTGCAAATTATTATCCAATCTAGAGTAGTCACCCAAGATTATCAGACAGCAATTCTCAGTACCTAAACTGCGTCATCCTTTTTCCATGTAAAGGTCCACTTGTCCATCATTATTAGACTCGATATCTAATGAGAAGAACATATATATGTATGTACCTGTTGTTATTCTTAATCATCTTAATCGAATTAAGTAGACCTAAAGGATGAATTTATACTAATCTATCCATTCATATTAACTATCAGGTTTAAAAATTACCAAAAACAAAAGACCAATAACCATCATATCAACATAAATTACCTTCAAACTCTTAGTAATCCAAGTGAAAAGAGTATAAATGTTCTGTAAAAGAATAATAAAGGAGTTGTACATATATCAATACATTTAAGACATTTAAGAGTATATAAGTGCATCACAAGCATGCCTATTTGACGCACTAGATGAACACTTTCTGAGCAGCTTGTCTATAATGTTCATCCTGTGATAGTGCTATATACTATAGTGGCTCCCAAAACACATGCTAGAACCGTCCATTCGGCATATCATTATAACTCATAATCAATGATAGTCATTGTCAGGTCACAAGTGAGACCAACAAAGGGACCTTTGAAGAAACATGAATTTACGGATCGATAGAGAAAGGTCTACACCTCAATTAATGTTGACCTTTCATAGTACATTTAATACGTATATTGATAAGAAGGCTAAGAAAGACTACCCTGATAGTATAAATCAGTCCGTTAATGTCCACATAGTCTGCCAGAGTATATTAATCTATGTACCTCAGCGTTATATCCTTATCCAGGTGAAACGATAAAAAGGGCGGTGTCAGTGGTACCAATTGAGTAGAAGTAACAATAATACAGTTAAACTCAAATAAAAGGTTCCCACGTCCTCTCTTTTCCACCCATTTCCTCTCATAACAAACGTAAGTATATAACATAAAATTGTTAAGAACAGAGTTTATAATATAATATGCTCATATTCCCGTTCGTATCAGGGATTCAGTATTTCAAATGAGGCTAATACGATAGAACCCCCCACGATAATCTTACCTTGACGAGTACGCCAATCTTCAACAATCTTGCCTCATTGTAAAGGGAGAAGCCGAAACTAATCCGGCGCCAACCCACGCGCTACCTCAATAGAGAGTGCAAAAGGACTATCATTACCGCGTCAAAATATTTGGGCGCCATCTTAGAGTGGTAATAGAATGGCGATATGAAAAGGGGTTTAATAAAGCTACAACAATACATATATAGTTATTATGAAACCCCACATTTAGAGATTATCCAGGAATTAAAACGTCGAAATTTAAAACGTCGAAATTCATAATTATATATATATTAACAACATCAGATTAATCGTCAAAGCAACGTCCAGGGTAATTAAACTATCGTTCAAAGCCCAATAAAAAACCCATATATGTAAACAAAAGAAAAGAAAAAAAGGAAATAGGGAAAAGAAGAGGGAATAAGCAAAAATGAATAAATCGTGCAACTGTTAGTAAGTAAGTGCAATATTAGGCAAAAAGAGTCTAAGGGGTCAGAAGAATCAATACAGTGGTATATACCGGTATATCCCAATATGATATTACAAAAGCGTAATCTGATGTCACTAAAAAGTTAGTGACTAATCCTTCCATTTAGGGACAACTAAGTAATGTATCACAATAAGCGATAAATGCTTCCATATTAAAAACGATCCATATATCCAGACGATACTCTAGCAAATTGAAGCCTCAATTTGCTGCATGTGGTCTACCAGATGTTAACAACAAAGATCCAACACAATATGTTTCACATTCACAGTTACATATAAGGGACACATTAACGAGAACATGAATATTGGCTCCTTCATGTGCGGTAATTGCAGCATGTGTAGGATGACAATGAAGGGAGTCAATGAATTCAAATACAATGGCTCGGGGACTTTCAGATCCTCCAACATATAGATTGTATGACAAAATATGTGGTGTATGTCATAGTCTGAAGTGCAGTAAAATCTATGTGGGTAGCACCATTCGTCAATTGAAAGAAAGAATGACAGAACACTTTTGCGTACTGAAGAATCTAGATCAAAGATACCCAATAGGTTGCCATGATTTGAATTGCCCTGAACAGAAGCATAAACTAGGGTTTCAGTTTCATGGAATAGAGGCTGTAATTAACGATCCTAGGGGTGGTAATCGAGAATTAAAATTGAGACAAAGTGAGGCCAAGTGGATCCTTAGGCTTCGGGCAGTGGAATGTGAGATCAACACTGACCATGAATTACATTACTGTCTCTAATGAATTGTACGAATTATACATGCCTACATTGTACACATTGCTTTTCAATACATGCACAATAGATCTAATGTGTCCCTTATTTGCAACTGTGAATGTGTTGGATCTTTGTTGTTAACATCTGGTAGACCACATGCAGCAAATTGAGGCTTCAATTTGCTAGAGTATCGTCTGGATATATGGATCGTTTTTAATATGGAAGCATATATCGCTTATTGTGATACATTACTTAGTTGTCCCTAAATGGAAGGATTAGTCACTAACTTTTTAGTGACATCAGATTACGCTTTTGTAATATCATACTGGGATATACCGGTATATACCACTGTATTGATTCTTCTGACCCCTTAGACTCTTTTTGCTTAATATTGCACTTACTTACTAACAGTTGCACTATTTATTAATTTTTGCTTATTCCCTCTTCATTTCCCTATTTCCCTTTCTTCTTTTCTTTTGTTTACATATGTGGGTTGTTTATTGGGCTTTGAAAGATAGTTTAATTACCCTGGATGTTGCTTTGACGATTAATCTGATGTTGTTAATATATATAATTATGAATTTCGACGTTTTAAATTTCGCCGCTTTAATTGCTAGATAATCTCTAAATGCGGGGTTTCATAATAACTATATATGCATTGTTGTAGCTTTGTTAAACCCCTTTTCATATCGCCATTCTATTACCACTCTAAGATGGCGCCCAAATAGTTTGGCGCGGTAATGATAGCCTTTTGCACTCTCTATTGAGGTAGCGCGTGGGTTGGCGCCAGATATTTAAACGCGAGTTTGGATTAGTTTCGGCTTCTCCCTTTACAATGAGGCAAGATTGTTGAAGATTGGCGTACTCGTCAAGGTAAGATTATCGTGGGGGGTTCTATCATATTAGCCTCATTTGAAATACTGAATCCCTGATACGAACGGGAATATCAGCATATTATATTATAAATTGTTCTTAACAATTTTACGTTATATATTTACGTTTGTTATGAGAGGAAATGGGTGGAGAAAAGAGGAAGTGGGACCTTTTATTTGAGTTTAACTGTAATATTGTTACTTCTACTCAATTGATACCACTGACACCGCCCTTTTTATCGTTTCACCTGGATAAGGATATAACGCTGAGGTACATAGATTAATATACTTTGGCAGACTATGTGGACATTAACGGACTGATTTATACGGTCAGGGTAGTCTTTCTTAGCCTTCTTATCAATATACGTATTAAATGTACTATGAAAGGTCAACATTAATTGAGGTGTAGACCTTTCTCCATCGATCCGTGAATTCATGTTTCTTTAAAGGTGCGTGATTTTATGACCCTTTGTTGGTCTCACTTGTGACCTGACAACGACTATCATTGATTATGAGTTATAATGATATGCCGAATGGACGGTTCTAGCATGTGTTTTGGGAGCCACTATAGTATATAGCACTGTCACAGGATGAACATTATAGACAAGCTGCTCAGAAAGTGTTCATCTAGTGCGTCAAATAGGCATGCTTGTGATGCACTTATATACTCTTAAATGTCTTAAATGTATTGATATATGTACAACTCCTTTATTATTCTTTTACAGAACATTTATACTCCTTTTCACTTGGATTACTAAGAGTTTGAAGGTAATGTATGTTGATATAATGGTTATTGGTCTTTTGTTTTTCGTAATTTTCAAACCTGATAGTTAATATGAATGGATATATTAGTATAAATTCATCCTTTAGGTCTACTTAATTCAATTAAGATGATTAAGAATAACAACAGGTACATACATATATATGTTCTTCTCATTAGATATCGAGTCTAATGATGATGGACATGTGGACCTTTACATGGAAAAAGGATGATGCAGTTTAGGTACTGAGAATTGCTGTCTGATAATCTTGGGTGACTACTCTAGATTGGATAATAATTTGCATTTGTGCCTTTTTTAGATCATCCTAACGTTACTTTACATCACACTGTAGACAGCTTTCCTGAACTGAGATCTTTTATTCTATGAGGAATTACATTTTTGGTGAGTCATTGTCGCCGAATTATAGAGTTATCTAGTAGCCCTGGGAAATAAGGAACTATTTTCCTGTGATCATATGAAGCTATCGATTTCAATTTATTATATTTTTTTCTTATCTTTCTTTTATTTTTCATGGCTTATTCTTGTCACTCTTCCCTTTCTTTCGTTACATTTGAATCTTCTTTTGCTATGGTGATTTATTTCACCTTTTCAATATATATCTCTTAACATCACTAAATGGGATTATTGTTGTATCTTCAACCTTCTCTTTTTCTTGTCTGAAACACCCTTTCTGCATCTAGTGCTCCCTTTATCCAACACTGGTGATGGTGAAGGGTAAAAAGAGTTGTGTAAAAGAATCTGTATATATTATGGATTTGTTTTTTTGTTGTAGCCCTAAAGAAGTCAATGGGTGAATGTCCCGTGACGAAACACGTGTCGGCTCTACCTTTTTTGGCTACATTTGTATGATTGTTTGAAGATTTAATGGAAATTTGACAATAACGAAGAAAAAAGAAAAAGAAAAAAGAAAATAAAAGGAACTGATATAAGAATTGAAAAGAATCTGAACTTTCTTTTTTCTCAAAGAACTGTTATTTGTTTGCTTTTGCTCAGGGACAGTTTATGCTGTACCTGCAATGTGTTGCATACTGCTTTCTTAAAACTGTAACCAAAACCAGTACAAGTTACACTGCTATTTTGAACTGTGTTCACACAAGTAATTTACTACTGAAAAGTATTTGTATGCTTACCTGCACCAGGCTTGCTTGGTTCTAGAAAAAAAAAAAAACAATATATTTTCTTATACAAAACAATTGGCCTAGAGTTCAGTTCTTGTGTGTGAGACCATTTGCTGACTGAGTGTGTACATCAAATGCTTTACACAGTCCTCTGATACTGCCTTACAGCTCGAAAAAGCTACCACTTTAGAGAGTAAGGTTATATCTAACTTTAGGCTCTGCCAAACCTCTGGGGACTGCTGGACTCTGTGCACACTGTACCTTATTTTGGTGCAGTATATACAGAGCCACTTTCTTACATGCGTTAAGTATAGTTGTCATTGGTCTTCTTCCCAACTTAGGCGCGTGTGCCTTTATAGCTAACTCAGTTGGAAGATTTGCGGTGTTGAAGATGTTAAATAAAGTAGGTACCCATACACAGCCCTGCTTTAGGCCAGTAGTAATAAATACCTTTAAGGACGCTTTATAACTGTTACTGTCTTTGACTCACATCCATGTTTTCGTATAAAGAATATGGATTCCATAAGCATGTTTGTGGGTATTCCTCATGTGACAAGTTTTTTCCTCTGGCTGTTTCTGACCATTTGGTCGAATGCAGCCTTGAAATCCACAAAGCATGTGTACAATGTTGTTTTTGTTTTAAAAGTTCTGTTCATAATCATAGCTAGTGCTGTTTAATTTGAAAGTGTACCCATATCTCGTCGTAAACCCGCCTAGTTGTGGGGAATTGTCTTTTGGTCCTAGGTCCAGATGTTGAGATCCTGTAAGACCAGCAGAATATTTCACCTCATTATCGGGAAGGACTATTAGCTGGAAGTTAGTTGGATTTGATTTGAAGCCACCATTATAAATTAGGTGGAAGATTGCCCCATGTCAAATATCTAGAATCTGTTCATTTACCCAGATGAAAGCATACATCAGAATTAGAGTTTCTGTCCTGAATGATGGTCTAGTTTATAATAGCTTGTTGTAGACCATTAGGCCCCAGGACTCCCTCTAGTGTTATGTATTCATTCTACCAGTTGTATTGCAGCGTACCTCCTAGAGTTGGTATCATTCAGTTTCCAGCTGGACCTACTTGTAGCTATTTGATTTTTGTCAACAATAGAGGTTGGTGTTGAACTTTCATTCCTAACACTGATAGAACAGTGTTCCTTAGTATCATATACCTCTTCCCATCAATGTGTTCGACTTTCATGCACCTTGTCCTCTTGTTCTACCCAGGTCAAAATTCTTGGACTCTTGATTGTTCTAAATGTTGTCTTAGTTCATGTACCCAATCGATTTTTGGAATTTGCCTTGTTGTTCCTTATGATATTCGTAGCTTTGATATGCGATCTTTCTGAAGCCCCAAAAGGTAGAGCCAACCATTGGGTTTCGGGGTCATAACCATCTCGAAGGAGAAAAAGATCTAGCTTGAAAAAGGGGGAATAAAAGTGACAAATTCCACAGTGACCAAATATCCGGTGTTTTTCATACAGACCGAGGCAAGAACCAAAAAGTACCGGGTTACCTATTGGAAGGACAAAGTAAACAAAAGAACACCCACGACTCCGTACTAAAGGACACTAAAAAGGGAAGCCAACTTCTGGAATTCTCAGATGGTGAGCTAATAATAACCGCAAGCAGTGCAGGGGGAGGGCGCTGCTGCAGAGCACGTCAAACACAAAACATGGATAGGGGATGGCTACCAAAAGCACTAAGTACCTGGTCCTAGCACACAGAACCTGACAACTCTGTCCAGCCTGAAAATAAGCTCATGGAATATTAGAGGTCTAATTGACTCTGAAATAAAGATGGACGCAATAGAATAGCACAGTTAAGGATATGTGACATCATTGCACTTCAAGAAACATGGACACTTCACCCATCACCCTGGCATTACTTTACAGCAATGAAGCTACAGCAATGGCATCTCAGTCAGGGGATCATGCCTCAGGAAGACTGTTGACTCATGTAAAAAATGAGTTAATGGCAAGAACAATAGTACTCAATGCGGGAATGGCGATTACATTATCTTTTTGGTATCTTTGGATAATAGTGGAAGAGCGAGGCCCACTCCCCTGCTCCTCATAGGGTGCATCTACCTCCACCCAGTCAAGGACACAATAGAGTCAATACTGTCAACACTTCTCACAATACTGAGAAAGTTAAAAATATCCCATCCAGATGCCATGTGGGTCATTATGGGAGACTTTAATGCAACTTAATGTGTATAGAACCAAAGTATACTCTTATGGATCTTGATGCCAAAAACTAGGCTAGACTGCCAATTCAGAAGCAATTCCAAAGGCCTCTATAAACTGGTGGAAAGCATTAGCGGGCACCCTAAATCAGCTAGGTATTCGAATATTTAACAGAAGATTTGTATCAGATGCTCTGGCCATCTATACTCATGCTTTATACTGGTCATTCTGGAATATATGTGGGTGTCCTTAGCTCACTTCCTGCTCATAAGCAAATTTGGACTTGTGACAACTTTGGCGAGTGACCATGCAATCCTTAAAAGTGAAGTCTTAGTGCTAAGATCCAGACGATCCAAAATAAACCACATTGGAAGGCATAGAAGATCTTGAGCCCATTAAAAGAACAGAATGGGCTATGGAAGACCAAGTAGGGCAAGAAGCTCGAGTGGACCGGCTCTTAGAGGGGACCTTGAGAAAGCCAATCAATGAAAACGCCAATTTAAGGCTTTTGGGGGTTCCTCGCCTCTTACCTAAAGGAGAACGATGGAGCCTCTCTAAGACAGGTCAGCAGTGAGGACCCCAGACAGAGTAAAATCATGACCGGCAGAAAGCACATCATGTGACCAACAGCTGCCTTAGAATGGCAATTAAATAAAGCACTGAAACCCCTAAGTCACGATAAGGCGGAAAATACGTGGCTGCGGAATTGAGTCTCCATTATAAAGTCAAGCTATAGGAAATCCCTATATGCCTGAAAAAGTGAGTAAGAATCTAAAAAGTGGATTACATCGCATGCAATAAAATCTAAAGACTAGAGGAAATTCTGGCTGTGAATAAATAACAGGTCTTCCCTAAAAACAACAGGCAGTTGCAGTCAACATTGCCTCTGTCAAATGAGAATGTTACATCAAAAGTCTATAGTAGATCATATTGCAGGTGACCTGAGGTCCAATAACCCCAGCAGGGAGCCACAGAGGAAATAACATCAATAAGTGTGGGCCAAGTGCAGAAAGTCACCAAACGGGGAGAGTAGTTGGCCTAACGGCTAGGGTGGTCGACCTCGAATCTGGGGAACTGGATTCGAGTCTCGGCAATGACGCTGAACATTCTGTGATTCTGGGCAAATCACTTAACCTCCCTGTGGCTAACAAAAATGAATGTGTCCTCATGTAACGCAACTGGTGCTATGTAAAACGCTCTGATACCCGATTCGGGTCAAGTAAGCTCTATATAAAACTCCGTTTAAAAAAAAAGCAATGCCCTCAAGCAGAGCCCCAGGTCCATGCAGCCTCCCAGCTGTGATACTCAAATGAGCTCCAAAACTATTGGCCTCAGTAATGGCTACCCTAATTCAAGAGTATCTGCTGGGGGCATCCATTCCAGAGTCATGGAGAGGCTCACTATTGACTCTCCTATATGAGAAAGGGGCTCAATCCTGCCGAGAAATGATCGCTTGATCGCACAGTTAGATACAGAAGGGAAGTGCTATGCTAGGATTCTTAATAAGGGACTACAAACCTGGGCTTCAGGGAAAAAGCTGATCACCCAAAGTCAAAGAGGTTTCCAAAAGGACTGCCACGTCAAAGATAACTACCTGTATCTCTTATTTGTGCGTACCAACAATAGCATCCAATAGCAAGGCTCTTTATGTTGGGTTTATAAACTGTGTTTTATAGGGTCTCGGGAACAATCATATATCTCTGTAATCCAACACTTGGGTGAAAGATAAAAGTCGGCGCCGGGTGGGCCACCACTAAAAAAAATCATGACGAATAATGGCCTCGGGCAAGGCTGCATGCTGGTGCCAGTACTATTCAATCTCTACTTAGCAGATAATGGAGCAGCTCGAAAAGGAGAGGGCATTCCACGAAAGATGGCTGGCACCAGTGTCCAGTTGCTCCAGTATGCAAAGGACGCGGTTCTGTTTGATCAGGCACCAATAGGTCTGCAAAGACTGTTCAATGCACTTGCTACTTATTGTAAAGTCAACAATTTGCAGATTAATGTAGTAAGAACAAAGGTCATGATTATTTCATGCAAACGTAAAAACTGGAAGCCTGGTTTATTGAGGTGAGTGCAGTTGAAACTCTTGACACGTACAAATACCTGGGGGTATGGCTGGATTGTAGGAGCCACATCACACCGCACATCCACGCCCAGCAGGCGGCAGCACTTTCCCTGAATGGATTTTCCACAAGCTACAAAAATCAATTGTGAATCTTGACATGCGGCCCCTCCTAAAGGTGATTGATGGGCTGCTAACTATTACCCACCATGGCTAATGGAGCAACGATATTCAGAGACAGGCTGGCAAATTGGCTGGATAAGGCGCAATTCACTTGCTATTGAAGAGACCGTTCCCTACCAGATGGCACTTCACATGCCCGATATTGGCTAGAATTGTGCCTGTTTTCGCATCACTTGACATTGAAGGTAAATGTAACGGGGTGACCCGGGCCGGAGCGCCTATCCGGGACCCCGCCTCCCCGGTCCTTGCACCCCCTCTTCCTGTCCCTAGTAATTGCTCTTCTGTCCCTCAACAGACTGCCTATCCTGATATCGGGGACGATTGGACCACAGGTCAGGACACAGAACATCGCTGGCCCTTTAATTCTCAGGAAGACGACGAGTGGGCGGAGTCCTGGAGCGACCGCGGCGCATCAAAAGAGGCCAACAACAACAACCCGGTGTGCCTGTTCACCCTGGGAGGACCCGACGCGAGGGAAGAGACGGAGACTGGAGGAGACCCGGCAGGAGAGAGACCGACAGGACCAGGAGCAGGAACGCCAGGAGGCCAACGACTCCACTCATCGCCCAGCCACTCACCCAGGGGAGGTGCGTGGCTTACGCAGGTGCGTAACCGGCTTCGGGGGTTGATGGGTCACCGGGGGAGAGCTCCGAATGTGTAAACCGGCATCCAGGGTTGATCCGTGTATTGCTCGCTAGCACGAAACCCCCCCCCTTCTCACGAGGCCATTGCCGCACCCGCTGACCTAGCAAGAGGGAGACAAGGGGAGCACGTGTGTCTGGTGTTATCCCTCACTCCCCTTCCCTGTTCAACGGCCGATACAGAGCCGAACAGACTCTCAGAGGTTTTTCTTGTGTTTCTTTTCTTTATTTTGGTTACGGAGCCCGGGAGGCGTCCAGTGCCACGACGGACCCGGGAGAACCCTCAACCCGACGGAGCCTGTCGGACGACAGGAGAACGTCACGCCTGGAAGTCAGGAGAAGAAGACGGTCCAGAAGTCGATCCCCCAGGCGTACCCCAGTCTTACGAAAGACATGTTCTGATTTTCTGTTAACTGCAATAAAACCCTCTATCACGAAGACCCGCCTCTTGCCCATTACTACGGAGTCCCCTCCCGGCGCCAAGCCCACAGTAAAATTCTTGGCCTACTGTTATTAAGCCAAGCATGCAAATAAAGACATGATAAAACATTTAATTTGGGAAGTATTAAGTAACCTCCTGACTATCTGGCATACCTACCTAAACTTTGCACTGGATGCTTTGGATGCCCAAGAGATTTGGTCAAGTGACCTCCCTGTGACCTTAGTCTCAAAACTGTAGGTTAAGCAAGCAAAATTAATATTGAGGGAACACGATGTACGGGCCCTGAAAAAACTGCCCCATGGTGCCTGGGCAGCAACATTGTATGATCCAGGGGCCCTTCAGACCCACGTCTCACTGCCTTTTGGTAAGGACATGAAAAAACAGCTGATAAGATTTAGATTTGGGTTAACCCTCCTGAAAGCATACTGGTATGGTTGGAGGAACTTTGATGATTCTAATATACAATGCTGCTTCTGTGCCATAGGAGAGGAGGCCCTGTCCCTTTAGCCTCTGTATCTGTGAAAAACTGCTCCCGCTAAGAAAGTTCTGGTTGTGCCCAATGTGGAGCACCCTAAACATTAAGGGGCAGATTTACAAACCCCTTGCCCCACTTTTGCGTCACTTTTAACATGGGAAAAGTTACGCAAAAGTGGCGCAAGGGGCTTGTAAATAAGCCCCCAGGTATTGCCAAGATGCCGCACTAGTATGTCTGAGGGGTGAATCATTGCAGCTAGTGGCTCGATTTTCGAAATTTATAACATTTGCTATAGTAACTTCTGTAAATGTGGTGGACATGGAGGGAAGCACGTTTTCGTAAATATGCCACCAACATTCCTTTTTTAAACAGATTTTATTGCGGCTTTCAGACAGAAGCTTGACATGCAATTACAACCCACATGCTTCGTGAACCCCAATAACCATCCATAACCATGGCATCCTGCCAGTTCATGTTAACATAACATTCATCCCCTCATGAGCCGGTGCATCACCACTTATGTAGTATTCAATAGTGTTAGAAGTGCGTGTATTTATCTCTTAGGCCTCGAGTCCCCATGCTCTGAGGCATCCCCAGTCCGATTACGTGAAGGGTAAGATTCCAGATAGGGCTTCGCTTGTAACGAACCAGGTCATCATGGAGAACCCGCAACAGAGTCCGCCGGTGTGTCTGGCCCTGGACTAGTCGGGCAGTTCACCAATGCCCCCCAAGTTTGGGCGTGCTCTATTTTGCCCATGCCTCGCTGTGATTTCCATAGCAGGATTCTGCCCCTGGCTGCCTTCCAGTTATCTTGCGTTTAGCGAGAACATATGCTAAGTCCTGGAACCTCCCTGTTCCTTTGGTCTTCGTGGGATGGGTAAACCATCCCAGTAGACAGTGGCCTGGGGTATGCAAAACCTCTCTCGCAATGCACTCCTCGGTTGTTTGTAGGACTCCTTCCTAAAAAGCATGTAGTGTAGGGCATTCCCAAAACATATGGAGGATATGTGCCTCTAACTCCTCACATCTAGGGTAGGCCGCGTACAGCACTTGGAAGTGTCTGCCTATCCATTCAGGTGTCAAATACTGTCTGTGTAGCACATAGTGATTTATAAGTTTGAAGCGTGCATTTCTGGAAAACTTTTGCGTCCTTTCCATTATCTTATCGCAATCCTTTAGCTCAATAGGGATACCCAGGCCCTCCTCCCACCTGGATCGCAGCCCATGCAGGGGGAGCGGTTGGTACACCCTTAGCCCTCTATAAAGACATGAACTTGTTCTAATGGTGCCAGTTGAAAGCGCTATGTATTGGCGGCTCTGAGATGATGCAGGCTCTGTGATGCCCCCTCTCCAATGTTTCCGCATCGCCGATGTGAGGGCCCTATGAAGAAGGAAGTTCCCTTGAGGTAAGTCGAACTCTGCCCTTAAGTCCTCGAAAGGGAGCAGCTCTGAGTCTCTATATAGGTCCACCACCTTCTTCATACCGCTTCCATCCATAGATCTAGGCCTTGCCAATCCCCCCCATGTGGAAATGCATGTAGGAAATCTAGGGCATTTCCGTGGAGTACAGGATTTTAGCCAGCATTCTTTGTAATCCCCTGTTCCAGCATCTTGCCAGAGTGTAAAATTCAGCGGAGTCATCGTGGCTGGAACGCTGCACTCAGAGGAGGACCTGAAGGAGCTCCAGTAGCGCTGGCACAAAGGGACTGGGAATTCACTCCGGGTTGCGACTACGTGCAATTCCCTGGATCAGCCACGGAAGCTGAGCCGCTATATAATAAAGCTCAGAATTAGGGACTGCAAGGCCTCCTTCCATGGTGGGGTGTTGCAATGTGGTTAACACACTCTCTGGCTTCCCAACCCTCAGATAAATTCCGTAGTCTGGGTTTTAAGCTCCCTAAACTCCGTCACTGGGACCCACACAGGAAGTGTGGTAAAATAATAGAGGAGTCGGAGCAGGGCCACCGTCTTCAATAGGGCAGTTCGCCCGATCACGGAGAGCGGAAGTGTTTCCCAAAAGGCCATAGAGGTCTTCAGGGAACCAATCGTGAGGTCTACATTATTACCCTCAGGCAAGTTGGCTTGGGCGTGGTAGATCCTGACCCCCAGGTAAGTCAAGTACCAGGGCTCCTACTGCTCAGCCGCCAAATGCCCCGGGGGTGGGTCTCCCTCCGAGTCTTAGGAAAGAGTTTAGACGTTTGCCAGTTGTTGAGCTATCCGGATAATTTACTAAACTCCTCTAGCATAGTCCTGCCCCCCTCAAATCCCCCTCTGTATTGCGCAGGAAGAGCAGCAGGTCATCAGCATAGAGTGCTATTCTCTGATAAAGCCCCCCATCGTCAGACCCTGGAACACCCTTCCGGCCCTCATGCACGCCGCCAGGGGTTCCATACCAATGGCAATGAGTAACGTAGATGGGGGGGGATGCCTGGTGCATCCCTCACTCCACGGGGCAGCACTGCAATGTAGTCTGGCCAGTGCGCACCGTGACGGTAAGCCAGGTATACAGCAATCGCGTCCAAGCTACAAGTCCCATGTTCTCCCAGTCCCATGGGCAACATCACCTCTTAGAGGTAGTGCCATCATAGGCTGTCAAAAGCTTTTTCGATATCGACAGCAAAGACTGTTGCGTCGTCTCCGATATAGTTGTCAGTGACCATTATATAGTTGTCAGTGACCATGATAACCAGAAGGCACTGTATATTGGTCACTGTATTCCGGCTGGGATAAACCCTGTCTGGTCTGGGTGTTTCAAGTGCAGCATATGGGTCAGGAGACTGGTCGCCAAAATCCTATTCAGGATCTTCAAGTCGATATTCAACATCGACAGGGGCCTGTATGCCAATCGGTCATGCTCCGATTTGCCCAGCTTCAGAATAGAGACAATTACCTCTTCTCTGGTAGTGTCTGGAAGGATACCAGTGGTTTTAGCTGCTCCGTATAGCTCAGTCAGCCTGGGTGTCAGTTTGTAGAATAGGTAACATAGAATTCAGCCTGGAAGCCATCTGTCCTCAGAGTCTTATTTCGCACCATGTTCAATGGTGCACAATATTTCCTTCACCGAGATGTCTTCCCCCAGGGATGCCGCCTCATCCTCTCCCAGTCGCGGCAATGACAGTACCTCCAGAAAGACTTGGGTTGTCACCGTGTTTATCGGCGTAATGCTGGTGTAAAGCGTTGTGTAGTATCTGGCAAATAGGTCATTTATATCCTCCTGAGAGTGTATCCTAGTCCCCCCTCGACCTCTAGATCCACTATGGTCAATCCCCGTTTGGTCGGGTTTGCTAGCTAGGCTAACTGGGAATCAGATTTGCCCCTCTCATTGTGCATCCAGTCCATGTATTGATTGTAATCAAAGCACCTAAGGGGGTCCACCTGAACAGCCAATTCTTCCTTGGTCTTCCAGTGCCGTCTATAGCTCCGGCCTCTCTGGTCGCCTGACCTCCAGATCCCTAAGAGCTTTCTCTTCTGTCTGGATCTCCTCCAGCAGGGAAATTCATATACCCTTTGCTTCCACCAGGCAGTGACCCTGAAGGACCGCCTTGAAGGCATCCCACTCCACCTGTGGGGAAGACACCACACCAGCATTGACAGCAAAATACAAGTGAATTTTCTCGTGTATTGTTTCCTGAAATGCTTGGTCCTCCAGCGATTCGGGCCTGGGTCTCCACATAGGAACGGACGGGCGATGCCAGGCCCATTGTAGGCACAAGAAGACTGGATTGTGATCCGATATAGTGCGGGCTAGGTATTCAGCCATATGAACTAATCTATGGATATCCGAGGTACACATGAAAGCATCCAACTAAACATGTACTTCATGAAGACCTGAGACAAAAGAGTAATCCCTCATTGTTCATAAGGGGGTGTGGGAACGGTCCATGGCAATGTCAGCCACACAATTGAACTCTCCCCCCAAAACCGTCTGGGAGGACAGGCTAGTCACTAACTGTTGGGATAAGTTTGTCAGAAATGTGCTTTGGTCCACGTTCGGGCGTATAGGTTAATCATGAAAATGTCTCGCCCCTCCAGCCTGCCCCTCATCATTGAAAATCTCCCCTCAGGGTCAACCCTTTGGTTCACAAGCTGGAAGGGAACCCCTGCCCTAATCCAGATCAAGAACCCCTGGCATAGACTAAGTATGTAGTGTAGTATGCCTGACCCCGCCACCCAAGCTGCAATGTGTATCCCTCCTTGGCTGTCAGGTGTGTCTCTTGGAGGAAAGCTATTTGATTACCTCATCTGTTCAGGTAGGAGAACACTTTATACCTCTTGGACATAGTCTGCATTCCCCGGATATTCCAAGAAAGGAAACTATACGCCAGGGAGCTCGCCATGTCCTTTGTTTTGTCGCTCAGCCTCTGCGCAGCCCTCGCCGTTCCCCACCAGTATGCCCATTAGAAAGGTATACATTACAGTGATAAATGGCTCTAAAATCCCCAAAAATCAAGAGTTCAAACCATAACTTGTATGCCAACCCACCGCATCCCCAGGACAAGTAGATTAGTATCTCCCATCCAAATAATCAATAGCTAAGGTAACTGTGGAAGTCCGCTACCGAATGTCCAAACGAGGGGAGTGGACTTACACTGGACTTCTCGCTTTCATCTTGGGAACTCGCCGCCAGGTCCACGTCCTGGTCGGTCCTCTTGGTCGTTTTACCCATGGTGCCCAGCAAGGACCTGCGTCACCCCGGTCTGTCTCACCACCATGCAGCTTCTCTACACGTACGGGTGACCCGCATAAGGAAGCAGTCGCATCCCCCCCTTTTTTCCCGAAGCTCTCAAGTGGTAGCAGGTCACCACAGAGCCTATCCGGGGCGGTCAGCTTAGTGAGTCACAGTGTTTTTTTTTTTTTTTTCTTTTTTTTTTTTAAAAACCTTTATTTGAGCAAGCAGAAATGTACAAGGATGGGCCTACAACCACACGGGCCAGCCGCTAAAAAGGAGTAGACACATATCACATATGCCCGCAGAGGTAACCGTCAATCAACAATGCAATACTCCACATTATATACAGGACCAAAACAGGTTTTATATATATGAAAGAACAAACATACAAAAAGGCGAGAGTGTATCACTGAAGGTCAGCCCAAGGGACGCAAGGGGGGGACAGCAGCGGAGGTGCAGTAGTAATATCCTAAGCACTAAGGAGTATGGGGTGGGGGGGGAGGGGGGCAGAGATCAGGAAGAAGAAGGGGGGAAGAGCCGGAGACACCAGCTCAGTCCCTATACGAAGATTCCGGGAACGCTAGCCTAAGGAGATAGGGTAATCTCGATAGTGTCCACAAGGGGAGGAGTACAAATGTCGCCACGGTATTCGTTCCATTGACCCCACACCTTCACCCATGCCCTGGGTCTACCCCTGGCCACATAGACAGTTTTCTCACGGAACATGGACCAATCCATATTATCCTCCCATTGCGAGAGGGCAGGGGGCCTGGAGGCCCCCCAGAGTTGCGCAATATCTCGCTTCGCAATCATATAGCCCAGGGTGGCCCATCTAGTCTGTGCCACCGAATAATCCGTGGGCTCCCAAACATTCAAAAGACAGCGACGAGGTTCCGGTCGCAAGGATATCCCTGTCACCACAGTCATCAGATCAAGCACGGCCACCCAATAAGCAGCCACCATCGGGCACTCCCAAAGAATATGCAGGAAAGTAGCACGCAAACCACATCCACGCTTACACAGTCCATCGGAGGAAAAGCCCATCACCATCAGTCGCGGTCCCGTAACGTACACCCGATGAAGGATCTTCAATTGGACCAGACGGAGTCGAGCCGGTATAGCCACCTCCTTCGGAGAGGAGAGGGCCGATTGCCAATCCTCATCATCAAGTTCCAACCCATCTCCCATCCACTGTTCCCGAAGTCGGGCCAATAAGTCAGTCCGATTGTTAATCAACTTTTTATAGATCAGGGAGATAGTGCTATCAGGAAGATGTTCGTCAAGGATACGGTCTTCAAGTGGGGAAGAGTCAGGCGGAATCTCACCAGGAGCAAACACCGAAACCAAAGCGTGCCTGATCTGTAAATAACGAAAGAATTCCCGACTACTCAGGCCGTAGTCAGCCTGGAGGGCCTGAAACGGGCGCACAGAACCCTTAGAATATACATCCCCCACTTTAGAGATCCCAATCAAGTCCCAACGGTCAAAACCCTTGGAAGACCAAAGACCGCCCAGACGTTCTGAAGCATAAAGCGGCGTCGCCAACGTCAAGCGATCCTCCCAGCCCAGGCTCACATTCGCAGCACGCCACACTGTCAAAGCAGTCAAAGTAGGTCCCACAAGATGGCGCCCAGCGGAGCGAGAATAGAGCACTCTATTAAAGTCACCTCCCGGAAGCTGAAGTTTATCCATCTCAAACGCCGGATTACGACCCGGAGAGAACATAGCGTGATTAATAGCGGACAGATGGGAAGCCCAGTAGTATCTCTTAATATCGGGGAGCGCCATGCCCCCATCGTACCACGGGATGGAAAGTTTCGCGAGAGCAATGCGCGGTCGCCCATCCCAAATAAGTTGCCTCTGAAGGCTCTCAATCTCCCGAAAATAGGTCTTGGGGATAGGATCATAATAATTCTGGAGAGCGTAGAGAAACCGCGGTAGTGACATCATCTTAAACAGGGCCGCCCGACCCAGTGGAGACAGGGGAAGTTTGCGCCAGCGGGCAACGTCCAAACGGAGCCTAAGCAACGGGGGAAGGAGATTACGATCAAAACGAAGGGACGGATCCAAGGTAACGAAAACCCCCAAGTATTTGAAACCATCCCGGACCACCTGAAGAGGAAGTCTACTCGGCAACGGAGGCAATATACCAGATAAAACGTATACACAGGATTTAGACCAGTTGATGACGAGGCCTGAGTTAGCGCCAAAGGACGCAAGAACGTCAAATAAAACAGATAAAGACTTGCGAGGAGAAGTAAGATACAAGAGGATGTCGTCCGCATAAAGCGAGACGCGGTCTTCGAAGTCCGGGGCCCAACGAATACCTTTAAGGGACGGTTCCCAACGGAGCCAGGCCGCCAACGGTTCAAGAGCGAGCGCGAACAACAGAGGGGACAAGGGGCAACCCTGACGGGTACCCCTGCCCAAGGAGAAGGGGGCCGACACTCTACCGTTCACTACAACTTGCGCCAGAGGTTCCGCGTACAACAGCCTAACCCAGCTAATAAACTCGCACCCGAATCCAAATTTCTCAAGTGTCGCCCATAAATAGGGCCACTCCACAGTATCAAAGGCCATGGAGGCATCCAGGGACGCCAAAATGGCCGGTTCAGTCAAAAGCCCCGCCCTCGCCAGCGCGCCGTGGAGGCGACGTAAATTCAGAGCAGTGTTGCGATGCGGGATAAAGCCAGATTGATCCGGATGGACCAACTCCCCAAGAACCGAAAGGAGACGGGTCGCCAAAAGTTTTGCCAACACCTTAGGTTCAACATTTAATAGGGATATGGGCCTGTACGAAGAACAGAGGTCACGCGGTTTACCCTCTTTGGGAATGACGACGATTGTCGCCAGACGCTGATCATAAGGAAGTATGTTCCGCTCACGAGATTCTAGAAACATGGCGCGGAGATACGGCGCCACCTTATCGGGGCGTAATTTGTACAACTCAATAGGCAAACCGTTCGGGCCCAGTGCTTTGCCCGAACGGAGCGATCGAACTGCATTGGCTATCTCATCATTCGTAAAAGGGGAGTCCAAAGCAATACGGTCCAAGTCGGTGACACAGGGCAAAGTGATATCATGCAGAAGAAGGCGGGAGTCAGCAACATCCCTCACAGACACGGGAGCATATACCACACGGAAATATTCCGCAAAACAATCAACAATGGCGGTCGGATCAATCACATTCTCACCACTCGCAGACTGAATCACGGGCACCACACGATTAACTCTTTCTTTCTTGTCCAACCACGCTAGGAGTTTGCCCGCCTTGTCACCCACGTCGTACAATCTGCCCTGCTGCTCACGAAACATCACCTTTGCAGCGTCAGTGACCAGAGATTTATATGCAAACTGTTTTAGACCCAGGGCATGGAGTTTCTCAGGCGTGACACCAGATTCCAACTCGTCCTCCAAAGCAGAGATCTCCCCCTCAAGGTCCACCACCTCCTTCCTCCCTGCCCTCTTAGCTTCAACAATCAAGGAAAGGGCCTGTCCACGAATCACAGTTTTAAAAGCTTCCCACAGGGACACAGCCGAAGAGACCGACCCCTCATTTTCCAGGAAATACGCATCCATGGACTTGAGCAAGAGGGTACGAGTCTCAGGGGAGGAAAGATACCAAGGGTTAATGGGAGCCACTCGGCCCGCCGCCTCTACCCCAACCTCGAAACGAAGCCAGAGCGGCGAGTGATCAGAAATACCCCTCGGCAAATGTAAAATCTCGCGAACCGCCGATGATTGGGCTGCGGGCATCAGGAAATAATCCAGCCGAGACAGACCGCCATGGGCCCCAGAATGGAAGGTGTATTGGAGCTGAGTAGGATGCAACAGTCGCCAGCAGTCCACAAGGCCAAAGGTATCTAAAAACCCACCCAACCACTGCTGAGCCTGCGGGGTATCTCTAGGGGGATGGCGATCGTGAAGGCCGGAAAGCACCGAATTAAAATCACCGGCAAGAAAGAGAGCGCTATCAGGGAGATCTAACAAAACACGGCCCAAGTCAGTAAAAGTAGAGGCCTGCAAACCCGGGGGAACATAAACATTGAAGAGAGATAGGGTGCGGCCTTCATATCTACCCACCAGGACAGTATATCTCCCACGGTCATCATGAATCACCTCATCGATAGCCAGGGGGAGGGAGGTTCGAACAAGAATACCCACACCCCTAGATCCGGAGGTAAACCCCGAGTGCGCCACAAGGCGGTAGCCCCATCTATTCATTGCATAACAAACATTACCAATCAAATGGGTTTCTTGCAAGAAAACAATGTCCGGTGACAAACGTCGTATACATATTAAGACCACACTGCGCTTAATACGATCTCCCAGGCCATTAACGTTCCAGGAAAGAAATTTCAACCCTCTACCCCCCATCCCAACCGCCCGAGCCAAGACCCCTCGTCCATGAGCTAGACATCAGAAACAGCAGCAAACACAGGAGCAACTCGCCTTGAAAACAACACACAGAAAAGAAAAAACTTCCCAACCCCCCTCCCCCGAACTGAAGAGAAACACCCCCCACCCTGCACCCCTGCAAAAAGCTAAAGAGCCACCCCAACCTGCAGTGTGCCTGTCGCCCAAGAACCCCTATTCTACACAAAGACCCCGGAGGAGGAAAGGTCTCCGTTCCATCCACCCCCCGACCTCAGCAAGAACAAAAATAACAAACGAAAGACAGAATGATCACAATGTAGAGGGACGCCGGCCAACACTCCTGAGAATGTATTCAAAATAAGACATAAGAGCCGAACAGTTAGATCTCCACGCCACCTTCGGCACCACCAGGGTGAGCGGCGGAGTCTGTCTCAGGAGGACGGTCAGGCAATGAGTCCAGCCAGTCATTAACAGCATCTGGCCGATCAAAGAAAAGGGTACGTTCATTGTATTCAACCCGGAGTCTAGTGGGAAAGAGCATGGCGTAACGTAGGCCCCGACCCCGGAGACGTTTCTTGGCACCACGAAACTCCATACGTTGTCTCTGAACCTGTTGGGAAAAGTCCGGGTAAAAGTTCACCGTAGCATTCTCAAAGGCCACCGGGCCCTTCACCCGCGAGGCCTGCAGGATAGCGTCCCGGTCTCTATAATGAAAAAGCTTCGCTACAATGGGTCTCGGCGGGGCTCCCGGCTTGACTTTGCCCCCTGGAACACGATGTGCACGTTCCACCGTGAAAAATTTTGTGAGACCAGAAGGGGCCAAATGGTTCAAGACCAAATCCTCAACCAGGAGATCCACCGAGTGGGGTTCAGGGTTTTCCGGTACACCAACCAGGCGAACATTGCAGCGACGCGCCCTATTTTCAAAGTCCTCCAGGCGACGGGTCATGAAGTCGTTCCCCCGACGGAGATTTCCAATCTCTGTTTGGAGCTCCGAGACATCATTCGTAAGGCTAGAGGATTTAATATCCAGTGATTGTACCCTCTCATTCGTCTTGCCGAGATCAGCACGAATCAGATTCACCTCAATAGCCACGGTGTCAAGTTTGTGGGCCAAGGCCTCGTACTGTAGGCCGATGGATTCCCTCACACCCGAGATGGCGCCCATGATATCCTGTAGGGAGGGCTCCGCCGACTCTTCCAAAATTCGTTCGGACGCTATACTAGAACCAGGCAGGGCAGCTCCGGGGGACCCCTTAGAATGGGTATAACGGTCCATGACATTTGATTGAACTGGAGCTCCGCGCAGAGGTGTTTTCGTCTTGCGCGGTGAGTCACAGTGTTAGTGTGCTGGTTCCTGGTTCCTGCTCTCCCAGCAGAGGGTCCACAGAGCTGGAACACCCAGCTGGTCTCCGGGAGGTGTGACGTGAAGCAAGGTGCCAGTATGGCTGCCTGTAGAAGGCAAGTCCCTTTTGCTCTGGCCCCGATAATCTCCCCCTGCTATGGCTTTGCCCCTTTGCTAGATAGCTTCTAGGTCGTAGTCCTGCTCCACACTGATAAGGTCCTGCTGCCTGTGAGTCTCGTATGTCCTCGCGATTACGATCCCCATGCACCAGGTCAAGGTTGAGGCAATGCGCTGCCCTCACAGGCCCCCAGGATAGGCCGAGTGGGCCCAGCTGTCTACTTCAGGCTTACAAGGGTCCAAACAAGGTAGACCCTCTACTCTTGGTTCAGGCCCTTATTGTCTCTCTCATATAATCTCTTGCGGCTCTCAAGCAGCAACACCCATTGCCTTCATCCTGCTACTCTTGACCGTGCACAACAGGAATGTTGGCAGGTGGTAAGACGGCAACTCAGCTCACGTGCGTTCTTCCGCTGAATTCAGGTGCCTCCCAATGCTAGCCTCCAGCTACAGCTATGCCCTCGATCAAATAGAGCAGTCCCCTAACATGGTAGGCCTCACCTGAATAACTGGGCCACCGCCGGGCCGCCCACAACTCTCCTCCACCGCAGGTCACAGGCCCGGTCCGGTCCGCCTTCCCCCGATGCAGCCGCTCATCTCGCGGGTGCTCTGGGCTCAATCTAAGGCGTCCCCAGCGTCCAAGCTTCTCGCGCTTCTTCTCCTTCAGAGCAGCGTGGTCCCGGGTCTGCCCCCCGTATCAGCGCTATTGGATTTACTCGGGGAGGTGCAAACTGGTTCCTTGGGGCCGCTAGGCAATCGTCAACGCTCCTTTCACCTTGGTCCTCTTGGTGCTCCGGCCTCCGAGCCCCTCAGTGGGATGCAGCCATTTTGATTCTCTTCGCGGCAATGGAGAGCGGCCACCGCCAGGGCCGGACTGGGAACCAAAATTAGTCCTGGCAAAGTGCTCGGATGGCCCCCAAGGGTTTCGGGGTGCGGCCGAGCTGTTTGCCAGGTCCGGTTTCGGCCAATTTTGTTACAGGGGCCGATTTTGCAGCTATGCTGCAAAAACGTCCCTGTGACAAAAACGGCCCCCAAGGGCCCAAAACCGGCCCTCACCCTAGTGGCCCACCTGGGGAAATGCCCGGTGCCCGCTATGGCCAGTCTGGCCCTGCCCATCGCTCATGAGCCTTGTGTTCTCCAATGTGGCTGATTCTCGGCCCCGCAGGTTCTCCAGGCCCAGGCAGGTCAGGTGTTTCTTTCTGGGCTGGGTGGGCGTGCAAAGCGAGTCAGGATGGAGCTGGATGGCTGCTGGCCTAGCGGAGCCCCTAGCATTGCTGCTCACTCCATCAGTGTAAGGCCACACCCCTTCTAAATATGCCACCAACATGTCCCAGCCCCTTTAGTATGGGTATGGGACACACATACTAAACATTAACTGGACTCTAAACCCAAAGTAAAGCTGGCATGGGGAAAACGACTTGGCGTGTTCAGCTGTATGAGGTGATCTTAGTACTTTTACGTTTTCCAGCAGGTTTTGAAAAATTTAATAGGCTGCCAAAAACTTTGCATTCCTCCCAGACCACGGAATTGGACTTCTTCTCCTGTGCTGAATTGAGCACGCCATGGTCTTTTGGAGGTTAGACAATAATATCGCTGATGCAAGCTGTTAACATGCTGCTAGAAATATTGTACCTTATTTGGGCATTAGGATCCGACTCGCATCACAGATAAAGTTAGTACTTTAGATATTGGGTGTAGAGGTGAACGGAGTATTTTGTGGGCCTTATGGTCTCTATGGTCTTTATGAGGTCATATAAAATCTTCATCAACAAAGGCCTTTTAAATGAACATGGTGCTAAAAAACCCTGTACTTCACCCAAGCCTTAGATTCCGCCCATTAATCAGAGACGAATAGAGCACCTTATGGTCTTTTTGAGGCCAGACAATATTATCTCTAATGCAGGACTCTTAATTTAACATGCTGCTAACAACATGCACTTTACCCAGATTTCACTTTATCCAGGCCTTAGAAATGGATTTCACTGCAAAGCTAGCACCATAGGAATTTGTTGCAGAGCTTTTCTTTGTTTTTATAAAAAAGTGTTGTTTTTCGCTTTTCTCTGCTTGAATTGTTTCCTTTTTAATGGTTTTTGATGTATGTCTTTTTGGTTCCCCGGTGTTAGCACGTAAAGTTATATTGCACTTGTTGAAGAACTTGGGGCTCTATTGTAATGATTCTAATTAATTGTTCAATAAAGAATCTATCTATCTTATGAAAAAGACCACATCGAATCTCCATGGATTCAAACAAGTTATGCAAGTTAGGTGTTTCGAGCGGCCAGTCTGTAATACCCAGGGCCCTTGTTTTGAAGCCAGTATTTAGGCTGCCTTCCTCTTAACCCTCCACTTCCTTTTGCTCTGATGATCATGTTATTAGATGGCATTCAATCTCCTGTTCACTACATTCCTGATTTCGTGACAGGGTCCATACTTCCCCAGATTTATCGACTCTATGGCCTGTGTCCCGCCTGATTATATTGGCTGGGACTAGTTTATGCTGTATGATGTACTGATGGGCAAATCCAGGGCACATTTAGAGAATTTGAAGGTTTAGGAATTACTAAATCTCCTTGAGGATATTTTGTTGGTGATCTTTTTGAGTAGTGAGATATTATTTTTCGATGTGCTTTTTTTTGGTTTTGTGACACCCTAAAATGTTTTTGTTTTAGGGGTTATTGGCATTAGATTTCTCAGTCTGACTGACCCCATTTTATGTTAGACAAAAGGTTGCACCCATTAACTTTTGTTGTCCTATTTTCCTTGATTGCATTGACCAGCTTTTTCTTGTCTATTTTGGGCCTTGCCTGGTCCTCCAACACTGAAGATTATGACTCCCTTTCCTTGGAAATAGACGCCATCAGTACTGTAGTGTAGTTCCTATATTCCCAATAGGCTCTGTGCATTGGAATAATATATCCTATAGAATTGACGTAGGACTTAGATCGACTAGGTCTCCTTCGAATATATTAAACTTAATTGTGAGCTAGCTCAGAGGTCACTAGAAACTTTCTCGAATAAACAAGAAGGGATTAGTTTCTGACAACCGCATAAACATGACAACTTCGTTTCCCCAAGATAAAACGCATCTTCAGAGTCGTGGAAACAATAGATAGATATTTTACTCAGTCAATCCTGCATGCTTAGTTTCATCAGAGTTGCAGAGAAATAGAGAGACGGGCGTTTTCAATAAAATATTTATTGAACAGTCTTCTTTCTCATGCAGAAGAAATTAACTGCAACAATCGTAATACTGGCTGCAAAGTATATTACATACAGCAAGAAGAGTATTATAAAATAATACTGTAAAAGCATGGTATGGTTTCTAAGCCATAAAATACATACATAAATAACAATGACTAAAAATTACTCAACTGGTGCTTCTAAAATACGCCTACCCCCATGTACCTAACCTGAGTCTAGTACGAGTGAAGAAGTAAGTGAGGTGTAGCTTAGGTTTAGTATTCTTTGCCAAGAATCTATCCAAGATTTCTCTTAGGGTCTAATCAGCTCCGTACCTTGGTTTAGAATGAAGGAGGTCTGGTATCTCTGTCTCGGGACTCGATTTCCCAACACCCCGCAAGGGGAGCTTGGAAACACTTGAGCTGGATTTCTTGGCAAGAGAAAAGACAGCGTCTCTCTCAGTGCGTCTGCTGGAGGGTCGGCTTCCTTCGGCACTTGCTGTAGCGAGCTGTGTCGGGCAAGTAAATAGTCGAGCTGCTCCAAACCACCGTGTGCTTGCTAGGGCAAGTGTGGGCATATTTATACCTTGAAGGTGCCGAGTTTGACGTAAAGTTGGATATAATAACGTCATCAAAGAATCGCAGATCTTTGAAAACTCCATGAGTTCTTGGACAAATCAATATTCAAGCAAGGGGAAGTCCCTGACTGCTTAAGCCGAGTTTTCCAAGAAATCGTTGTGGCTTTTGGGAACTAGTGGAAGTATCCATGCCTGTATTTGGACTGCATGGGCTATGTCTAAATATGGTTATGATTTCTATATCGATATAAGGACAAGGTGATTTATACCTATATAAGGGCATGAATCGGGAAAATTACACTAGGGTCCTAAAATACTATACAACACCTATTCCACTTTATTATGTTCAACATTACTAAATTCTAAGCATTTAAAACATATCTAAAGCATGTGTTTACAATCCCACCCAAAATACAAAAAATGTATTTTAAAATGGTTGCACACGAAAAATGAGCATTTGCACTGTACGCATATGAAAGCAATGATTACATTCTAAGCATATAGCATGAAATTGGCAATGCTAACTGAATACATCATGAACATTCAATTTATGAAATGGCTCTTAAATACAGAAGAAAAAGTCGAGACCATCCCATAGCAGAATATATAAACTGTTTTGGTTCGTAGATAAGGTCAATATTGTTTCTAGGAAGTATCAAAGGAATTCTTGTTCTCTAAGAATAGTTCTACTTTAAGCAGATTACTTTGTGCCAAAAAAAGTTCAATTTTGGAAAAAAGTCAAATCAAATCGTAGAAAAATAGAGTTCCAAAGTTAGAAGTTTTGTTTTGAAAAGCGAAGGTCGAATTCAAGGTTGATAGAACGCTGTGTGCTAAATTTCAAAAGTTATTCGCATTGTCAGGAGAAAACATTAAGGGCCAGATGTAGGAGCCCTAATACCGGTCGGTAACGGCCGAATTAGGGTTTTCTGATGTAGGGGGGCCTATATTTTACCGATTCTGTAAATTTACCGAATCGGTAAATTTACAGAATCGGTAAAATACCGAATCGGTATATTTACCGATTCAGTAAATCCATATGTAGCTGACACTCATAAGAGTGCCACAGGCCCTTAAGAGTCGGTATTTTACCACCCAATCCTATTGGGTGGTAAAATACCGAATTCAGGTGTGCATGCACATCTGTGCATGCACACCTGTGCAATGTGACACACAGACATGCCCTTAGGGCATGTATGTGTGCCACATGTCACACAAGCCTGTACTTGGGGTGCTAGAGGGTGTCAAAGTGACACCCCCTGCACCCTTGCAGGATTTGGTATTTACCGATTCGGTAAATACCGATTCGGTATTGCCCATTGATTCCTATGGGCTTCAAGGCCCATAGGAATCAATGGGCAATACCTATTCGGTATTTACCGAATCGGTAAATACCGAATGTTACAGATTCGGTAATTCAAAATAAAAAATTACCTACATCTCCCTTCTTCTAATTTACTGATTCATAAATACAGAATCGGTAAAATTCGGTATTTATGAGTCGGTAAATTAGAGTTACCTACATCTAGCCCTAAATCTTCTAAGCTGGCAAAGAAATCGTCTACCCCAGTAGGTGAAAGTTGGACTACTTCATTAAGTAGATCAATCGTACACAGATGAGAAGCATCGCCGTCAGCGCCAGCCGCATTAGCAATGTTTGCAGTATATGGTACCTGTGTGCCTGTTAATCCACGTATCTCCCCTTCAGCTGGATGTGCTGGTGAGACCTAAATGAATGCCTTCATCAGGATTGGTAGCCGCTAGGGGCAACACAATGCATTAGCCGTTACTGAACCAAGCAAAGTATCAACATCCGTTGGCAGCGCTGATGTTGGACTTGGCCCTTCTGGCAGGTTCACCCCTGAACTTTTTGCCTTTTAATGTTACATCATTATAGTGATTTCTGGTCTTTGCGCACTTTTGCACTGTGGCGCAGTGTAAAGTGTGTGCGCTCTCTGAGTGCGTGTGTGAGATTGGCCTGCCCTCCCATAGGAATGCATGGGGGAAATGTGTGTCCATGGTAATTCCTGATGCGTGGGGAGTGCAAGGTTGAGTTTGGTATGTGCGAACTCGTGAGATTAAATGCTGCGCGATGATGTGTGCGGCGTTCATGTGTCTAGTGTGGAAGTGCCACTTCTAGAAGTTGGCCTGTCTGTGCAGTGAAGGTGCTGGCTTGTGATTGGCTGGAGCTGGCTGGTGTGCCTGGCTCCAGAAGTCAGGATGGGTCTGCCCCGGTGGTGAATGAGAGATCTGCATGTTGATGGCCGGGGAGGAGTGCACCTGGGACCTGAATAGGGCTGGGCTTTCCCCTCACAATGCTGGCTCCACCCCCTGTGGTGTGTCTGATGTCCCTGACCCATCCTGTGAATAGGCAGAGGGGCTGAGCAAAACAAAGTGCTCAGGAACCAGTTGTATCTGGTTCGCCCCTTGCCTGCACCTTTGTAGACAAAGGATTTCTCTGTATAAAAGAGGGGCTGTGACCCCATGTTAAATGTTCTTGTTTTTCCTGACTAGAATCTACCAGGGGCGTGCTGCTGCTGGGGCCCAGGAAAAGGCTCGCCTCCCTGGGCCCTGCCCAGCCCCTGGATTGCTGATGGACTCTGTTGCTGGATGACTTCTCTCTGGGACCCTTCTGCCTTTCCTGGGGGACCTGAAGGACTTTTCCTTGTTGTGAGCTTCTGTGCTCCACCTTCTTTACCCCAGGACTTCTTCTGCTACTTTGGGTACCCTGGGAGTGCTTTATTTAAGATTCCCCTGCAGAGCACCTGTTTATGGGGCACCAAGGTGCCTTATTTTGCTCTGGGGAAAAGAGCTCCTGTTTCTACCTAGCAGCGCGGAGCTGCGAGTATTTGCAAGGGGATCCCGACGTAGGGATTCCCCCGCCGTGGTTAACTTCCATGCGGGTACCACCCCGCTTATTTCTATTTTAATTCCGCAGGAGCCCACCCTGCTTTGTGTTTATAAAATACCGAGGGAGCCTACCCCTCCTTTTGTGCCCCCGAGTCTCCCCGCCGCGACCCGAGCCGCGTTAAGATGGCCACTACGTCCGCGCCCGCCTGGTTGTGGGTGAGGCCGCTGGACAGAAGCGGAAGTGCGGCCATGGTCCTCGGGGCTTCCGGTGCGAGGAGGGAGCCCAGCGCCGATCCGGACCGGGCAAAGCTGGCGCATTGGGAAGGCGGGGCTCTCGTCAGGAGAGAGAGCCCCGCAAGCGCCGCCTGTGTTCTGCGGAGGGGGGTGCGAGGCACATTGCCGGTGCCTGCCCCCCTGCCGCATGGTGAAAGTAGAGCCGCCCGGGGGAGCAGCCCCGTGACCCACGAGAGAGTCGGTAAGTGTAGACGGCTGTGGGGGGGGGAAGCTCCGGGCGTGTGTTGTGTTGCCTTGTGAGGCACAATGCGGTGTCCCAGCCTATTTTCCTGAGCGGCCCCCGCCTGATAGGGGGTCGCTCCAATGAAGGGGGCACACAATCGGTTAAAGGGTCCAGAGGGACCCCAGGGACATGCCCGCATTTCCCGCCCCAGTAGTTCTCTGAGCCCCGTGGCTCCACCGACCCTCATATTTGTTGTTAGGGTGGCCCCGGATGGCAGTGGGCCAACCCACCGTTGATTCCAGAGACCCTGATGGCTCAGCCGCCCTGCAGCAATTGTCCCAGAGCCCCCGTGGGCCCCACAGTACTTGGGACATGTTATGTTCAGAGCCTAGATGGCTCCAACCTGTGCCACCATATGTTTGTCCTAGAGCCTGGAAGGCTCCTACGTGGCGCAGTTTTGCTCCAGGGCCAGAGGGCTCCAGCAGTTGGCGCAGTTTTTGTCCTGAGGGGCTAGTGAGAGCCCCTGTCGCAATTTGCTTCACAGCTGCCCAGCAAATAGTGGGCAGCTGCACCGTTTTGTAGTGTAGTTCCTATTATCCCAATAGGCTCTGCGCATTGGAATAATACCTTCAATAGTATAGGCCTAGACCAGACGTTAACTAGGTCTACTACTGTCGATATTAGACTTAAAGTTTTGGGTTTGCCAGCTAGCTCAGAGTTCACTAGAAACTTTCTCGAATGTTCAGGAAGGAATTAACTTCCCTGATTAGACAAGAAGGGATTTAGTTTCTGACAACCATAGAACATGACAACTTTGCTCTCCCCTAATCAAGAGTGTATCTCGAGAGTCGTGTGAACAAAAGGCAATTTATTTTACTCAGTCAGTACGTGCATTCTTAGTCTCATCAGATTGTAGAGAAAAGGAAGAGACGGGCGTGTTCAATAAAAGATGTTATTTATTGATCAGTCTCTTTTCTCGTACAAGAGAAATGGATCGATATTATTGCAATACTTATCGTTAAGTAAAGTGCATACATTAAAAGCAGAAGTATAAAATAATACTGTAAAAACATTGATATGGTTTCTAAGCCATATGAAGGTTTAAAATGAATAAAATATATTACATACACATATACATTTGACTAAACGTACTCAACTGGTGTTTCTAGATACGCCTACCCCGTGTACCTGACCTGAGCCTAATACGTGGGCGGGAATAGAAAGTTACAGTTTAAGTTAAGTTTGTTTTTGCCAAGTGACTGACTAAAGAATTCTCTGTGAGGGGTTATTCAGTTCTGTACCTGGAAGTTAGGATGAATGAGGGATGGTATCTCTCTCTCTGCTCTCGATATTCCAGGCTGCCTGCGAGGGCTACCCGGAAACGCCGGTGCTGGATTTCTCGGCAGGAGAAAGCAGCGCGTCTCGTTCTCAGCGCGTCAGGAAGGCGGGGCTGTGCCAGCGGGGTCTGCTCTGCTCTGGGCTTCGGCAAGTATGGCTGCTCCGTCTCGTCACCACCGCGTGTGTTTGCATAGGGCAATATCGGTAATATTTATACCTTTAAGGTGCCGAGATTGACGTAAGGATGGACATAGATACGTCAATAAGGATGTCTTATCCAGTATTAGGGGTGTCTTTCATAGATTCACATGCCTGAATCATTCCCCGTCGTCGAGACGGGAGCCTCCGGTACATAAAAAAGTAATGTCCTATAGACATGAACAAAATAGGGTGGGGAAGGGGCCTACAGGGAATTTAAAGACCTAGCGATGACATGTTCCCTAATAGACTCAAAATACAAATAATGTCACCGGGTCTAAAGAAAAAATGTGGTACTGTCGTCGATGTATTAAAGAAATTACATCTAGGTGTTTGTCGAGTTAGGTGGGCACCTCGTGATCTATAGCAGGGTTCCCATCAGTCACCACTCGGAACCGCCCTTCATCATTTGGGATTCCTGTATAGCCATTCGCCAGGAGCCGGCATAGTGGAGGAGATGTTAAACCTCTGTTGTTACCGATGCCGTCCTTGATGGACTGAGTCTCACAGGCTATTTTAAAGCTGGAAACAAAGGTGAGAGTGACTGATTGTGCAGTGCATATGGTGAGAGTAAAAGTGAAGAGTGAAACTAAAATTGGGTGAGGGGGCAAACAAATTACTTTATTCCGTGTTTTGCCTACTCCACCAATGTTAAAAAGCAGTGGGGTAAATTAAACAAATATTCACCCAGAAATATTGGTCAACATGTTTCTGCAACTAGAGGACCACCGAGTCCATTGCATTCATCAGGACCTATCTTAACTTAAGCTACTGCAATAGTGAGGGATAGTAAAAAGTGACTACAAAAATAAATCTGCGACCTTAATAGAGATCACCTGGATCCTTTAGGTGTCGTCTGATTCCGCAGTTTGTTGTATGTCACTACTGGAAAGACAAACATAATAGACAACAGTGACCACATAAGTTTACATGCAGTTGAAATGAGTACACATATAACAACATAGCCTAATCCTTTTTCAAGGGTATACGATTAGGTTTTACATTTTATCTGACACATAAAGACTTCTGATGATCTTTCATGGCAGGTTACTTTATCTTACCATTATAGACAAAGTAGTAGGCTGCGCCTCGCCTGGCAACGGCTCAGGACTCGAGGGAAGCACCGCTCTGAAGGGGGAAAGGAAGCAAAGAACAGGGGATGTCACTGCTCCTTTGAATAGTCCAATACTAGTGTCAAGGCAACTATAAGGCTTTATCAAGTATTTGCAGAAAAAACGGCCGACCGTTATATCCATCAGCCATGTGCAATACTATCCAGTTGGTTCTGTTCGCTATTTACTGAGTGCTGTGCATCGCGTGTCTTTGCATCTCGCGTTGCTAGTTTACTGTGGACGAGACAGCTCACGGAATGAGAGTCGCTCGGTAAAGCATAGTGAAAGCGCCAAGACCCAAGAAAACTACGCGGATTAAGCACCCAAAGAATAAATAACGTATCCTTGGGCGTGTGTAGCGCTCACCTGTCCGTCGGTACCTCGCCGCCTTCCTCTGAGCCGATGGGGAGGTGTCGAGGTACCGCGGGCGCATTGGTTAAGAGCGCCTCAGTGATTGGACATGCGGCGGTCACATGATGTTAACAGACCAATCGGCGTACAGCTATTCTTTCAGTATCAGATAGGCAGCTATCTGCACCGCGATTCGCTGGCGCCCGGTCACGTGGTCAGGCCCTAGAACGAGAGTTTCAATTGGCTAGAAACCCCGCTTCTATGGGAACGGGGGGTAAACATAAACATGAAATGTTTTCAATCAGTTGTCAGAACGAAAAAGGTTTAACTATGGCCGATTTTTGTTCTATCCGACGGAAAAGGCAAGCTACCAAACTAACCAATCACTTTCTAGAGAGAAACCATGATCCCACTGCATTCGTGTGGACCGTTCTTGAACAGCCATACATACCACCGCATGTAACAGATCGCACCACTTTTCTCGTACGGAGAGAACAAAAATGGGTGTTTAGGCTGGGCACGAATAGAAGTGGTCTCAATGATGAGATCCCCTGGTCCTCTCTTTAATCAATAGGACCATTGGTGCATTTAATCTCTGCATCTACACTTTTGGAAGAGACTCATGATGAAAAAATACATACTATTATTAATCCACCTGAACGAATGGTCAAACCAGGTTTTTCATGTAAATCTCGATAGTGCAGACGACATATAGAAAGGTCACCACTGAGACACCAACTACAGATAAGTGACTCCATCTAGTACTATCACAGGGCAAGATCCGAGATTATTTGTCCACATGAACATTAAAACCAGAATTAAAAACCTTACTAAGGTAATTGCCCCTCTGTCTCCTTGGCCCCATTACACTCTTAATAGCGACTATCGGCCATAGTTAAACCTTTTTCGTTCTGACAACTGATTGAAAACATTTCATGTTTATGTTTACCCTCGTTCCCATAGAAGCGGGGTTTCTAGCCAATTGAAACTCTTGTTCTAGGGCCTGACCACGTGACCGGGCGCCAGCGAATCGCGGTGCAGATAGCTGCCTATCTGATACTGAAAGAATAGCTGTACGCCGATTGGTCTGTTAACATCATGTGACCGCCGCATGTCCAATCACTGAGGCGCTCTTAACCAATGCGCCCGCGGTACCTCGCCACCTCCCCATCGGCTCAGAGGAAGGTGGCGAGGTACCGACGGACAGGTGTTCTGACAACTGATTGAAAACATTTCATGTTTATGTTTACCCCCCGTTCCCATAGAAGCGGGGTTTCTAGCCAATTGAAACTCTCGTTCTAGGGCCTGACCACGTGACCGGGCGCCAGCGAATCGCGGTGCAGATAGCTGCCTATCTGATACTGAAAGAATAGCTGTACGCCGATTGGTCTGTTAACATCATGTGACCGCCGCATGTCCAATCACTGAGGCGCTCTTAACCAATGCGCCCGCGGTACCTCGACACCTCCCCATCGGCTCAGAGGAAGGCGGCGAGGTACCGACGGACAGGTGAGCGCTACACACGCCCAAGGATACGTTATTTATTCTTTGGGTGCTTAATCCGCGTAGTTTTCTTGGGTCTTGGCGCTTTCACTATGCTTTACCGAGCGACTCTCATTCCGTGAGCTGTCTCGTCCACAGTAAACTAGCAACGCGAGATGCAAAGACACGCGATGCACAGCACTCAGTAAATAGCGAACAGAACCAACTGGATAGTATTGCACATGGCTGATGGATATAACGGTCGGCCGTTTTTTCTGCAAATACTTGATAAAGCCTTATAGTTGCCTTGACACTAGTATTGGACTATTCAAAGGAGCAGTGACATCCCCTGTTCTTTGCTTCCTTTCCCCCTTCAGAGCGGTGCTTCCCTCGAGTCCTGAGCCGTTGCCAGGCGAGGCGCAGCCTACTACTTTGTCTATAATGGTAAGATAAAGTAACCTGCCATGAAAGATCATCAGAAGTCTTTATGTGTCAGATAAAATGTAAAACCTAATCGTATACCCTTGAAAAAGGATTAGGCTATGTTGTTATATGTGTACTCATTTCAACTGCATGTAAACTTATGTGGTCACTGTTGTCTATTATGTTTGTCTTTCCAGTAGTGACATACAACAAACTGCGGAATCAGACGACACCTAAAGGATCCAGGTGATCTCTATTAAGGTCGCAGATTTATTTTTGTAGTCACTTTTTACTATCCCTCACTATTGCAGTAGCTTAAGTTAAGATAGGTCCTGATGAATGCAATGGACTCGGTGGTCCTCTAGTTGCAGAAACATGTTGACCAATATTTCTGGGTGAATATTTGTTTAATTTACCCCACTGCTTTTTAACATTGGTGGAGTAGGCAAAACACGGAATAAAGTAATTTGTTTGCCCCCTCACCCAATTTTAGTTTCACTCTTCACTTTTACTCTCACCATATGCACTGCACAATCAGTCACTCTCACCTTTGTTTCCAGCTTTAAAATAGCCTGTGAGACTCAGTCCATCAAGGACGGCATCGGTAACAACAGAGGTTTAACATCTCCTCCACTATGCCGGCTCCTGGCGAATGGCTATACAGGAATCCCAAATGATGAAGGGCGGTTCCGAGTGGTGACTGATGGGAACCCTGCTATAGATCACGAGGTGCCCACCTAACTCGACAAACACCTAGATGTAATTTCTTTAATACATCGACGACAGTACCACATTTTTTCTTTAGACCCGGTGACATTATTTGTATTTTATGTCCTATAGACATACATAGAGAAAATAGGCCTAAGGGTCTCACCTTAGTAGCCTTTCTTTGTCCTTATGCAAAAAGGACCAAACTCTCACAGTCAGCCAATCAGCTCCGACCTCCCTCTAGAACCTTCCTGGGAGGAGCCTCAGTCCCTCAGATTTTCTACCGCACGTTGTGCTAGGGAGTCTCCAGCCTGAGCTCTTCTCAGGATTCCTTATAACTCATCTACTTCCTTTGAAAAGTGAATCTTCATTCTACAATCTTCAAGGACTACTTCAGTAACACTTTGAGGCAGTAAGTGTTTGCTTTCCACTGCTTTCTTCGATGTCTGAATCCCAGAAGAAAGCCCTTTTCAGGGCCTGCTCTTCATGTGGGAAGAAAAGGCTCCATGTGGATGATAAGCATACCTTATGCTTATATTGCCTTTATCCGGACCACGTCCCTGCAGACTGCAAAATATGTAGGTCTTTCCCTAGGAAGACCGTGAGAGACAGGGAAGGCCGCCTTCTCATCTGGCTCGACAGACTCAAGGACAGAGACACTCTGGAATCTTCCGAAGGTAGTGTCTCTAAAACATCAGCAGTCTCTCAAAAGAGGCCAAGGGTAACTTCCCCTGGCCCCTCAGACACCCCTCCTAGGAAGACAGCCAAGAAGTCTTCAGAGGCAAGATCTACGACATCTTCTGTGTCTGTTAAGGATACTCAGACTTTTAAAAAGCCTGCTCAGGCCTCTAGCAGACCTCAGAGGACTACCTCAGTGACTACCACGGTCTCGACGACGTCAGCGTTGTCTCTTTCACCGTCGACGATAACATCTCCATCATCGTCATCGACAGGTAGGCCTATTTCCTCCATTTTACTGCTGAAATCATCGACGACAAAGACCCTGTCGACGTCGAAAACTACTCCGTCGACGAAAACTACGCCGTCGACGAAGATAACGACGACGGCGTCGACGACGAACCCACCACCGACAGCCCCGACGACGACAGCGTCGACGAGGGCATCGACGACGAAGACGTCGACGACGAAAACGTCGACGAGACCGACATCGACGACGGGCTCGCCGTCGACGAGTGCACCGACGACGCCCCGGTCGTCGACGACCAAATTGCCGTCTACGGAGATTCCGTCGACGAGGACCCTACCGTCGACGAAGGACTCCTCGTCGTCGACGATGTTAAAGACGTCGACGGAGGACTCGTCGTCGTCGTCGACGAAGTTAAAGCTGCCGTCGACGGAGGACTCGTCGTCGACGAAGACACTTCCGGACACATGGAAGAAAACCAAGCTCGTGGAGGTGCCATCCCTCACGCTACCACCGTCGGCGACGCCTTCGACAGCCTCCACCTCCAGTCCTGCGTTGGGCAAGTCTACTAAGCCGCATATTACGCCGGAGACCACGTCTCCAAGCAAAGTGGAGCTGCACCCACCTAACGAAATCTTCCAGAGTGAAGAATCAGAAGAGGATGACCACCTGGGCCCCGCTACTTCCATCTCGGACCTACATGTCAAGTGCCAAAGCACTGACGAGGAGGTAGAGGAATACTCCTACCAGGAGCACTCCGTCCACACTAAAGTCACCACGGAGGTTACCCCCATGGTCTGCCTCCCTGCTGCTCTGGTGAACGACCTGAAATTCCTTGTACAGGATTACAAACAACGTTTCCCGGACGCTGACAGTAGAGATCAGCCACCTATCGTTCCTAACCCAGCGGCAGCCCCAAAACCGTCTCGACCTCCCCCTCAGGCCCACCATGAAAAGATTCAACCTCAGGAGGTAGTGTCGTCTGACGAGGATGAGGAGGAGGAAGAATTGGAGGAAGGAGAGGTCCAGGAGGCCCACTCTTCCCATGATGAGGAGGATGAATATGTGGCGTCCTCACCAGCATCGCCCCAACCGCGCCATGCGGACTCGCCGCCGGTAGACATAGGCGGCTTCCATAAAATTGTGGAAAGAGCGGCGAAGAGATTCCATATGACTATAGAATCAACAGAGACTGAATGCTTCCTACACGATTTTAAGGAGCAAACTCAAAAGACGACGAAATCTATTCCAATAATAGAATTTCTATGGGAACAAGGCAAGAAGATAATGCTGACGCCCGCTTCTGTGTCTGCGGTTGTTCCGTGCTTAGACAAAAAATACAAAGCCCCACTGTCTGCAGCGGTTTGCCTAAATGGACACCCTAAACCGGATTCAGTGGTCACACAAGCGGCCCAGAAACACTCACGCAACCCTTCCTCCCCACTGTCCGCTCCTCCGGACAAAGAAGGAAGAAAACTGGACACGATCGGCAAAAGGTTCACCACGACTTCGGCCATGACCGTCAAGGTAGCCAACTCCATTGCCTTATTGGGGCGTTATAATCGCCAACTCTGGGAAGACATAGCCCCATATTTGTCAGACCTGCCGGACTCGGTCCGTGGGGAAGTCCAGGCTCTACTAGTGGAGGGTCAATCTTCGGCTGCCGAAATAATTGACTGTGCTATCGATGCAGCCATGACTGGCTTTCGTCAACTTGCTGGAGCTGCGGTCCTGCGCCGTCAAGGATGGCTTAAAGCGACGTCCTTCCGCCAGGAGGTGCAGTCCAAGGTCTTGGACATGCCCTTCGATGGCCAGCACCTTTTTGGGTCCAAAATCGATGAGGCATTGCAAACCATGAAGAAGGACACGGATACGGCAAGGGCTCTGGGTACCTTACAGTCCCGAAACCAGTCCTTTCGAGGCAACAGATCTAGAGGACAGTCCTCGTATCGAGGTTCCTATCAGAATAGGTCCTCGTACTCCTATTCTAACAAAGGTCAATACCAACACAAGCAACCTCAAGGCCGTCAATCATCCTATGGACGATCTAACTTCAGAGGCAAGAATACAAAGAGGGGCACTGGCGGCCGCCAGTGACGAGCTACTCCAGCCAGTCCAGCCACCCTATCCATCCTTACAAATTGGAGGAAAATTGACCCATTTCCTCAACAATTGGCAACTCATAACCACGGACAAGTGGGTTCTCCAAATTATACGTTTTGGCCATTCCCTCGAATTCACCACCATCCCTCCCAGGACTCCTCCTCGCAGGCGGGCGCACAGAAACTTACGCCTGCTTCTCCAGGAAATTTCTGTAATGCTGAAGAAAGGAGCTATCGAGCGCGTTCCGGCACCCCTGAAGGGGAAGGGCTTTTACTCCCACTTCTTTCTTGTACACCAGAAAGAGGACAAGTGGCGGCCCATTCTGGACCTCCGAGCGCTCAACGTCTTCCTACGAAGCCAATCGTTCAGGATGGTGACGATTCAAGAAATACTAGGCATTCTAGAAAGAGGGGATTTCATGACCTCCTTGGATCTCCAGGATGCCTACTACCACATTCCCATCCTCAAGTGTCACAGAAAATTCCTGAGGTTCGAGGTGGCAGGGCAGCATTTTCAATTCAAGGTACTACCATTCGGCCTCAAATCCGCGCCGCGGATTTTCACGAAGTGCCTTGCACCAGTGGCAGCTTTCCTGCGTCAAATGGGTCACCAGGTCTTCCCCTACCTAGACGACTGGCTGGTGAAAGCACCCTCGGAGGAAGACGCAGCCACATCCTCCAACGCCTGCACAAATCTTTTTCAGAGGCTGGGATTAACCCTCAATCTCAAGAAATCCTGTGTCGTCCCTACGACAAAAATTACATTCCTCGGAGCAACCTTGGACACAGAGTGTGCGAGAGCCTTCCCCTCGAAGGAAAGGACAGACAAGATATTGTCCCTGGCCACGGCTGTGGCGAACAGGACAAACCTGAAGGTCAGGACCTATATATCCCTCCTGGGCATGATGTCCTCCTGTATACTCCTCGTCCCTCACTGCAGACTCAGAATGCGCCCGTTGCAGGAGGCGCTCGCGAGCCAATGGACTCAAAGTACTGGCTCTTTCGAGGACACTGTCTGGATAACACCCAAAATGACCAAGTGTCTAACCTGGTGGAGGAGTCGCAACAATCTGACCGTAGGACTGTCATTTCTCCTGCCGGCAACACCTCTGGTGATCACCACGGACGCTTCCCTGGAGGGATGGGGAGCTGTCCTTCAGGACCTTCGGATCAGCGGCAAATGGGAAACTCAGGAAAAACAGCTTCATATAAATCTTTTGGAGCTGAGAGCCGTGTATCTAGCGCTACAGGCCTTTCTACCACGCATCCGGCACTCCCCAGTGCTCGTCAAAACGGACAACACCACGACGATGCACTATCTCAACAAACAGGGAGGAACGCGTTCGCTCTCTCTATCACGCGAATCGCAGAAGATCTGGAACTGGCTAGTGCTGCAGGGAATCGCACTCAAGGCCGCCTATGTGCCGGGCAAGGAAAATACCATCGCCGACGCCCTAAGCAGGCAACGATCACTCTCCCACGAGTGGGAACTGAGCGACAGCGCGCTAACTCACATCTTCTCTCAATGGGGAGTCCCAAGAATCGACCTGTTTGCCACCAAGGGGAACGCCAAATGCCCAAGCTACGCAAGCTGGCATCCCCAACAAGGATCGCTGGGGAATGCCTTTTCCATCGGTTGGTTCAGCGTGTTTGCTTACGCTTTTCCTCCGTTTCCAATGATCCCGAGGCTCCTCAGGAAGATGAAGGCGGAGCCCTGTACCCTGATCCTGATTGCCCCGTACTGGCCGAGACAACACTGGTTCTCGGATCTACTTCGGCTCTCTATCAAGACACCGATTCGTCTGCGACAGCACCCGAACCTCCTGACGATGCCCAAGGGGCAGGTGCAACACCCGAACCTGCCATCGCTCAGCTTATCGGCCTGGCTCCTGAGCACAGAGAGTTCGGTGGCCTAAATATCCCGCAGGACTGCAGAGATATACTGGCAAAAGCGAGAGCAGACAGTACCAACAAAACTTACTCTCTCAAATGGAAAGGTTCTGCATTTGGTGTTCGGCCCAAGGCCTGCAACCGCTGTTAGTCACTCCTGAACAGCTATTGCCATACCTGCTGCACTTGGCACGATCAGGACTGGCACATGCATCCATAAAAGTCCACCTAGCAGCGATATCGAGGTTCACCAGAACTTTCACGGGACCTTCCCTGTGGTCCAATCGACTTGTCAAACAATTCCTGAAGGGACTTTATAGATCCTTTCCGAGGCCTCGGAAAGTCCCCCCAATGTGGCATCTGAACCTAGTTCTCAACCAACTTATGAGGCATCCCTTTGAACCCATTCATCGGGCATCCATCAAACACGTCTCATGGAAAACTGCGCTCTTGCTCGCTCTAACATCGGCCAGGAGAGTGAGCGAACTTCAAGCCCTGTCCATTCAGGATCCATACCTGCAATTCAGACAGGACAGAGTGATGTTAAGACCAAACCCAAAGTTCATACCGAAAGTGCCTTCGGACTTTCATCTCAATGAGCCAATAGTCCTTAGATCTTTCTTTGCAAACCCTTCCACCGCAGCCGAAAGAGCACTCCATTCTTTAGACCTCAAGAGATGTCTAAAGTTCTATCTGGATAAATCCAAAGACTTCAGAAAATCTTCGCAACTATTCGTGGCATACAGCAATCCAAGAATGGGCCTGCCTCTCACGAAGCAAAGCATATCGAGATGGATTTCCTCGGCGATTGCATTCTGTCACACCAAGGCCGGACGGCCTTTGACTGATCGTGCCACTGCACATTCCACCAGGGCGATGTCCACATCAGCAGCACTTTTCGCTGGAGTGCCGATCCTGGACATGTGCAGAGCGGCGACCTGGAAGTCACCGCACACCTTCTCCAGACACTACTGCCTGGATCTCGAACTTCAGAAGGATGCAGCAGTGGGCCAGGCGGTGCTACGCCATCTCTTTCAGTGAGGTGAGCCTTCCCTCATCCCGCCATCCAGGTATGCACATTCTCTGCTATTGTGATGCTCTGCTTATGCTGTCTTTTTACATGCTATAGTACAATGTGTACATTGTCTAACATACCTGCAGGGCACCTTTCCATCACGCATGTGCATGTCTAATTGCTAGCTACTCTGATTCAGGCATGTGAATCTATGAAAGACACCCCTAATACTGGATAAGAACTGCGTTACTTACCTGTAACAGCAGTTATCCAGTATTGGTGTCTTTCATAGATTCACATGCAACCCTCCCGCCTCCCCTGGGAAGTCTCACATCCCTTTCTCACAATGTTACGCCTAACTAACTGAGTGCGTACGAAAATCTGAGGGACTGAGGCTCCTCCCAGGAAGGTTCTAGAGGGAGGTCGGAGCTGATTGGCTGACTGTGAGAGTTTGGTCCTTTTTGCATAAGGACAAAGAAAGGCTACTAAGGTGAGACCCTTAGGCCTATTTTCTCTATGTATGTCTATAGGACATTACTTTTTTATGTACCGGAGGCTCCCGTCTCGACGACGGGGAATGATTCAGGCATGTGAATCTATGAAAGACACCAATACTGGATAACTGCTGTTACAGGTAAGTAACGCAGTTCATACGACCAGGTCGTTAGCACATTCTTTTGCTGAAGTTCTTGGTGAAATCAAAACAATGGCCGCAGGGGTTTTTCCCAGGTTGTCATAGGTTTGATTTGTTATGAGAACTCCATATGCCTTATCAGGGGCTGGAGGAATATCGCTTGTCTAATTAGATCGCAAGCGTTATGACCTAATCAGATAACACGTTCCTGTGCCGTAGTGTGGCTTCGTCAGATAACGGTATCTGCATCATGGGGGTTTGCTGCCTCATGGGCTGACTGCTAGTTAACTTGTTGGTTTGTTAACCAGAATAGGGTCAGGAATAGGGGGATCGAGTCAGAACCTATAGGAATACATCACACCCACTCCACGCTAACTATGGTCATATTTACTAATCTATGCATAGTAAAACATAGTACAATATATTTATAGAGTATTGTGTATACCTTACCACCCCAAAATACATATATGCATTTTGAAATTTTCAAATATACGGAAGAAATGCAGTCATATGTATAGTATGCACTCAAGCTGTAGAATAATGCTAAAGTAATAACGCATTTGTATACATTAATGCTATTTGGTATATGAGATTTACACATGAAATGGCTCTTAATACAGAAAAAAGTTCGAGACCACTTCATCACAGAATATAATACAATGAACATACCAGCGGGCAGCTAATGTCTATAAGCTGTCTAAAAATAGAAATCTTAGTTCTCTAGGAATAGTCTCTTACTTTAAGCAGAAGATAAGTGACCCGAAAAATTGTAAAAAATAATTTGGGACTGCTGAAAATATTGCTGTCCGTGAACTGGAGGGAAAGCTGTTCATGTGACTTTGTTATTAAAGTTGAAGGCCAAATTCAGGGAACGCCGTGTACGAGCTTGTTCAAAAGTCCCTATTTCTGTTCTGGTGAGAACATCATATCATTTAGGCTTTCGAAAAAGTTGTCAACAGCTTCCTGGGAGAGTTCCATTAACTCGGAAATAGGTGTAACCATGCATTCATGTGCATGATTGTCTCCATTGACATTCTGATTTGGATTGCTGACAGAAGGTTGTACCTGATCGATGCTGCTTTCATCTTGTACTTCACTACCCCTTAATCGTAGTGGTGAAGCTTCCACGAATGCCGTCATCAGGATTGGTAGCCTTTGAGGGCAGCACAAAGCATGAGCCTTGATCGGACTCAACAATTTCTGCATCCATTGGCGCATCCGATTGTAGCGTCAGACAGGTGTCTAACACGCATTCTTCTCTGCATAGCAGGCACCTTAATACAGGTAAAACACATCGTTGCCACATAGGTCGAAAGGATAGAAACCAAGTAATGTTCAGGTCTCTAAGCCGGGATAGTCCCAGGATTTTTGATATCCGGTCCCGGTATCCAATGGCTAGGATTGTTTCTTCCCTTGTCGCAGGTGTTTTGTCTGTGACATGGTTTGCCATAACGAAAAATAAGGACTAGGAATAGGATTCCTGCAATCAGTCCTAAAATGAGGGGAAGTCCGCCAAAAATCGAATGGACGAAGTCTGGAAAAATACCCAGTATGGCTTTGAATGGTGTTAATGCCATCGAAAATACTGTCTTAAATACTTGTGAGACCCCACTGGTATCAGAAATATTTAAGATTTCATTCAGGATTTCTGCGAAAAGTATGGGGGAATTAGTTGATAACAATGAATGTATCTCTGCAGTCGTCCTTGCGACTTGTAGATCATATGTTTCTTTTGATGACGTGAGCCTGGTCGGCGTCTGAAGAAGCACTGTTTTCATTCTGCTTAAAGTATCTATTCGAATAGAAGTAATTTTCAAGTTGGGCCATGCCCTTGCCTCCCTGTCTGGAAAGGAGCTGGGGAACAATGAGTGTCCACAGCACTTGACCTTCGCAGTCGTAGTTACGAGATAAGGAGTCCCGGGCATAAGACTACAACATCTGTGATCTACAATTAGAATGTAACTCCCATTATAGAGTCTTTGAAAGAATGGTTCTATCTCTGTTGCAGGTGCGCCTTGCTGGTGACATGAAAGGTTATTTGAGTTCCCTTCACTGGCTCCGTGCAAACTAATTCCGTTACACAGAAGTGTACCGCTTAGTGACATTGCACAATTATTGCCACTAAGAAACACTTTCTGTCCTTTATTACTGACACATGCATGTGAATAGGGCAGGTCCCATGTTGTTTTAATGTACCCCTTTCCCAATTTCACGTACATGCCAGCCTGTATATATTTTTGGCAGTATTGAAACCTGAAGGTTGAAATTGGAATATTTATTATCCCATGTATTATCCATTCACTGACAGGTCGTTCTGACATTGTCACTGGTAATCTCTCAAGTTTCTCAATGCTCAGGATTGTATAATCAGCTCCCTTTTGGGCCATACTGATTTGTCTATCAGTAAGGTTAAAGATATAGAATAGTGACGTTGTGTTGATTAAACGCCAAGGCACATAGCCTGAACGCAGATTTTGTAACGTCCAGCGAAGCTGTACAATAGAACGCAATTGGGACTGACCGTGTTGTAATAACAGTAAGTCTTGCGATAATATGTCGATTGCTGAAGACACAATGCTGTCCAAAGAAAAAATTCTGGAGGACAGAGTCATTAACCCATTGTCCACTACAGAAAGTGATTTTTCCAAATTAATACGGTCAATTTCCCGTATTCTCTCTGCTGTTTCAATTTGAGTAACCTTCCAGGCCTCATTGTATGCTGCATATACAGAGGCTGCTATGAAACGCTTTTGACGCTGTTTGCGTGGTCCCATAGTGAAATCACGCAAGTCAGCACCATCAGTAAGTAAAGTTAGGTGTTGCTTAATTTCTGCCAGTGTGGAAGTTTGTAGCCATTGAAGGCATAATTTGCCCACACTGTAGGTGGTTATTATCCCTGGGTGATGTCTATGAGGATATCTAGGGTCTGGCCTGGTCATTTTGAACCCCTGTGTTTTGTTCAGGAATCTGTCTTGACAGTTATTAGTATCTGTGGGCCAGATCAACCACTGTTTCCAATCTGGATGTGTTCTGTTTTGGTTTAATACATAATTTACGTCTATCTCTTCTTCTGTAGAACTATTGCTGTTCATTGTTGGTTTTGGAATAGACGGTTTATTTAAGTCTTTGATTTTGGCTAGGCCAAGACAGGTGGTTTGTTGAACAGTGTCATTTAAAAATATAATTTGTTCTGGGATCATGCAGGCTCTAAACAGAGATTCTATACCCTGTACTTGCCATTCTTTTGTACCCCAAACACTTTTCAATTCAACATTTTTGTCCCAATAATCAAAACCAAAAGTATTCATTTGTTCAAAGAATGAGTCTGAATATATCAATTTCGTGTTGGTTATCATGGTCTTCATCCCTGTCTTATTTGACAATTTGAAATAAAATGTTCCAGCATTACTTATGTTAAAACCTGAAAAATATGAATATTTGTCGTAAACGGTTCTTGAGCTTCCTTTTGGAGGGGTTGCACAATGTTCCCATTGATTATAATTTAAAACATTTCTAGGTTGTGCAGATCTATGTAGAAAATGATTACCATAGTGGTTATAACAGTACATACTATCATAATTTGTAGAACCCTGCAAATAATCATGTTTGGTAAATTTAGCAGACATTACTAAGTCAGACATCATATTATTAATGCTTTCGAAGTCCCAATCATCAGCAAATGAGCTCGGTTTTACAAAGTCACTCAATGAGATCTTAATTTGGTGTGGATATTTCAGGATTTCGACCGGACCATAAATTTCATAGTCAGTGTTATCCCATGCTACCCCACCCGGTATAGGATTGGCTGTGAAATTGGCTGAAGAAAGTTCTCTTTTCTCGACGTGTGAAGATGTGTGTGGTTTGAGGATCAAGTTGATTTTCTGACTTGCTGTGTCCATTTTAGCATATTTTCCCTCAATGAAGCGTCCCAAAGTTAGTACCATGATGAGCCAAAGTATGAGGATAAATGCACCAAAACCCACCCAAAATTTAAGCCATGGAGAAACCAGATATGTTTCTTTCAGTTGTTTCAAAAGTTCTTTAGCTTTATCTTTAAAGGTATTTGATGATGGCTGTGTCTTTGATTCACTGAAGCCTTCAGAGGAATCATCGAAGTTTATGAAGTAGCCGGATGCAGTTCTGTCAATTGTTCCAATTGGTTCAGGATCACTGTTTCTTGCATTTGCACTTGGTACTTCATTATAGATTGGTGTGTCTCTGCTAAATGTTTTTATTTGGGTTTTCAGAGGTCTAAGTTCCATTGCATTGTTGCATAGTCCTTGTTGTTCTTTTGTAGGCGTTTCAAATGTAATAAGCCTCTTAGTTAGGACCTCTGTACTGGTAGCAAACCTTGGTGTTCTGCTACTTATTGGGAGTCCACTTGGCCTACTATTTGTTATCGGCCACATGATTGTGGTTTTACCAGGTCGATAGATACAACTCGGTTCTCCTTTTTACCAGCAAGCGGCGGTAGTACAACTGATCTTGTCCCGTTGACAGACAAGACAGGAACTGCTTTTCTGTAAGAAGGCCCAAATTCCTTCTTTACCGCGATCTTTTCTCTGACCAGATCCCCGACTTTTGGAATCCAGACAGGTCTTGCTGGGACAGGTGGTGGTTCTTCAGTGGTTGTTGGCTGTTGTTTCAACTTTATGTTGCTCAGGTCTTTTCTTGTTTTGTTTAAGTCCTGCAAAATAGCCAAACGGTCTTTGATATCAAAGCTTTTTTCTTTTACCACTGAAGTCTGACTATCAAGGTCAGAGATCAACATCCTAGTTCCAAATAATAATTCGTACGGACTGAATCCCTTCAGAGAATTTCTTGGCAAGTTATTTAGACTACGTTGGACACTTATTAGATGTTTGACCCACCCAGCTCCCGAACCTAATACCTTTCCATTATAGATTGCTTTATGCCTTGGTTTTTTCTTTACACCATCCCGTATCCCTCAGGAAGGAAGTGAGAAGATTCCCGCTGTGCTATGCTCATTTGGCCATGTGTCCCCTCAGGCTGGAGGGCTAGAGTGAAAACAATGGTCAAACGTAGCATGCTCTTAGCGTATATGCCATTTAGACTCGCAAATCTTTGTGTAACAGTCCAGACGTCAGCCGAGTGCTGGTGGTCTACATCATAAGTGGAAACTAGCCTGTATATGTTAATCGCAAGCCTTGCTTTTTACTCTTGATTTTTTCTGGAGTAAAACGACGAGGTATTAAGCTGTTTCTCTCCCCACTGCGATCTCTGTTGCAGTTTGGGCAGTTTTTTACAAACATGGTGTGATGCAGGCTCATGCCTGGCCACCAGTACCGTGATTGTAATTCTTCCAGAGAATCTTTTAGTTTGAGGTGTCCGAGACCCTCACCCATATGTGCGTCTGCGATTAACAAGTTTCTCCTGTCCATGTTTGGAATCACTCTATCCCCCACTCCAGGGATTCGAGCAAAAGGGACGGAGTTTGCATCGATTATGTATGTATAATTGAGTGGATAGTTGATCGGTAGCACTGAGCAGTCGCCTTTTAATGACGTTTTCACCGCCAGCACTGTTTCACCGTCAATGTATTTTAATGTACGCTTTTTTCGAACTACGGGAGCCGATTTAGTTGCTTCCGCTGTGGCTGTGTCAGCCAATGAATTCCCTGCAACGTGAACGCCATCACGCTGATGACTCAGCGTATGTATCACGTGAGTCTTTGGTAGTTCTTTTTGTAAAAGAACTACTTGTTCCCAGAGCATTTTATGCTTGATTGTGCCACCTTTCGCATCCTTGAAACCATTCTGAAGCCAGATCTGCAAGTATTCATTGTAAGACTGAACACAATAATACGAATCGCACACTATGAGTGTGGGGAATTCTCGATCGGTATTTTCAAGCGCCATCTTGAACGCCAGTAGTTCAGCTCGCTGAGCTGTACAATCTCCTAGAGATTGTGTTTTAGTGATTGCTGGTTTAAATTTTCCTTCGTGCCAGCGACCTTTAACGATCGCACACGCAGCACTGTAAGCTTGCTTACCCCCCACTGCGGGTTGTGCTGATCCGTCTGTATATATTATACAGCCGTAGTGTTCTAGAGGCAGAATTTCGGTCGGCTGAGGACATTCAAATTCATATTGGAGAAATTCTTGTGTTTTTAAGTAAGGATCAAATTCGTACGCCACGTCTGTTGCAGCAAGAGAATTAGCCCATTGTATCCATCTCGGATGGAGAGCTTTAGCATTTGGAATGCTTGCTTTTGTTACAGCCTCTAGGGCTGGTATCGGTGTCACGATTATTATTCGTTTACCTTGTGCCAGGGCTCGTTCTTTTGCTATAGCTGTCTGTGTTGCGGTAAGAATTTTTTCCGTTGGGCTAAATTTCATTTCAGCCTTAGTGTACAAGTGTGATTTGAATGCAATTGGTACCTTTTCTCCCTCATTAGAGGTCAGGTATGTGAATCCGCATCTCCCTGGGATGACTCGGATCACAAGATTGCGTGTGTTATCACGTGTTTCTAATTTTGTTTTAATTAGCATGTCTGTTTGTAAGGATCTCAATATTTCTGTGTGTATTTGAGTCCAATTAGATCTTTTAAAATCTGTTTTTATTAGATCATAAAGGGGTTTGACCCTTTCTGCGTAATTTGCAATATATGTTCTTCCGAAATTTAGGAAGCCTAGAATTGACTGTAGGTTTTTTAGTGTTCTAGGTGCTTGGAGTACGGCACATTTTTCTAGAAAATTGTCAGCCAGGCTTTTGCCTTCACTTGATAATTCATATCCTAAGAACAGGACTGTCAGATGGGCAATTCTGGATTTTTTAAAGTTGAATTTGTAACCCTCTGCTGCGAACCCAAGTATTTTGGTGTTCACTCTCTTCAAGTGAGTCTCCAAGTCATCATCTGTTAAGTATATGTCGTCGACATATGATAATGCTTCGTCGTCATATATTTGTAGTAATTCTGTTACTCTCGCTGAGAATACTCCCGTGCTGTTCTTGTACCCCTGGGCTAACCGACAGAATTGTTTTTGAGTGCCATTTATTTGAGAACGCAGACAAATATCTGCTCTCTGGTGCTATGTTTTGACAAAAGAATCCATTAGAGATGTCTAAGGTTGTTTTGTATTTTTTGCGCACTATGTTATTCATTAGTGCAGCACTATGTGAGTTTTGCACTGCAAAAGTTTTGCAACATGAGTTAAGGTGTCGGTAATCCAAAACTAGACGGTATGAATTGTCTGGTTTGGAGACCGGAAACAAAGGGTTGTTCATTTGTGAGGTGCAAGTTTCAATCACCCCCTGGTATTCTAGCTGATCTAGAATTTCTTTTACCTGTTTTTTTGCTTCTTGCTTAATTGGGTACTGCCTTTGTGCAGTAGGTTGTGATTTTAACTGGATTTTGTGAGGAGGAGAGTCCTCATCCCATCCTACGTGATTTTTATATAAAGCAGGAGCTAGAGCTACTGCCCACTTTCTAGCAAGTGTGTATTTTTTATGAATTGGGATGTGGTTTGAGAAGGCAGGCATAATTACTTCTTCGCCATGAGGGCACTCCCTGACAAATTCTGGTGGCCAGTCTTTTTCAGCTAGAAGGATGTCATAGCCCTTGGAGAGATTATCCCAAAATAGTCCCCTTATTTTTCTAGTCTTATCTCCCTCTATACGTAATGTTATTTCGTATATTTTGTGAGGTTTGCTAACTCTGGTGTCTGCAGTTTCCACTTGAAGATATTCATTCGTGTCCACTGTCTCCAGATGATTCATAAGGACTTTGCGAGCTATGCTCACTTCTGCTGCGCTGTCTAGCATTGTCTGAGCCCATTCTCCGTTTTTCAGTTGTGTCCTCAGTATTCTCGGCATTGTTAACTACCTTGATACAGGCTACCTTCTTTTTTGGAAATTGTAATTTCTTTTTTAGCTGAGCAGGTTCCTTGTCTTTGGACTTGGCGTGCTCTTCTCTTTGTTCTGATCGTCCTCTTCTTTCCGATTTCTGCGAGGAAGTCTGAAAAGATTGAGAGGGACGTGTATCAATGTCTTGATATCTATCAGGCTTTTTTATATTATCCCTATTTCTAAGGTTATATCTTTTCCCAGAGGGGTCACTCTGGGGTGACCTGTGTCTTTGGTTCGGAGATTTTTCTCTTCGCCTTGGAGACCTGCCTCTGGACTGGAATTTCTTTTCTTTAGGATTGGATTGTTTGTTTCCATCCCAGCTCTTTTTCTGTGATGTTGAATTATTATTAAAAATTATTTTTTCAGGACTTTCAATCAGTTGTGGTTTTACTGGTATTCCACCTAAACTATCTCTACCTAGTTCCTCATAGGATTTTTCTATGATTCTGGCAATTTCAGCTGGTTGGTCTGCTATATCTGTCTCCTTTAACCTCTGGCGGATCGCCACGTTTGCTGCTTCTCCCTTTATGTTGGCTAATAATATAGCTGAGACCTGCTTGAAGTCTTTTAGTAATTTCATACCAAGAGTTAAAGCGGGTTCTGGACCATATTCGTCTTGAATTTGTTTTAGCACATCTGGTATTACCGAAATGGATGGAACACCGTGCGTTTTTGTGTAAATGGAAGCAAAGACTGTACCCCAAGTGTCACAGTCCTCAATGTGTGGTGCGATTCCCATTGGAAGACAGATAGTCAGAATCCTGTGTTTTTCTAACGGGGTGGTGTCAGGAAACACCGCCTCTATTTGGGTTATTTTCTGTGCCAACCAGAATGGTATTTGTTCCCGTTTAGCTGGTACTTTACCTAGGCAGGACTGTATGTTCTGTGGTGTAATTTTATTTGTGTTCCCCTGGTGAGGGGTCAGCTGTGGAATTTTAATTGCTGGCTGAATTGTTGAAGTCCGCATCACATATTGGACTAATTGTCTATGTAATTTTATTAATTGTTTCAACTGTGTTAACAGCTTTGCTGCAGACATCCCGTCGATGTCTGGATGTGGTGTGTATCCGGCTAGGACCGGCCACGTTGCTCCTGGTCTACCTAAGGGACCGAGCCTGGTGATGTGATTATTATGTTTTAGGGCGCCATCAAATAAGAGCAGGTGCTCTTGAAATTTGAGTGGTACTTCCACCTCCTCGAAAGGAGTGTACGTTTCAGGAGGTTCCTCTATTTTGTAATAGTGGAAGTACTTTGTTACAGCATTTGCTGCAGGAAAATTTATCCATGAATAGTATACCTCTGTCTGCCGATATTCGTGTGCCTCAATTACGAATATGACTGTACCACCTCTAGGTGTCAGTCCATTTTCTATAAGTTTTAAAGTTATAGATTTCCTTTTAATGACCGGGATGAGTATTATATCCGGGTCTGCGTCTTGCAGTGCAGTATCAGCTGCTGCGAGTTCAGTTGCTAATCTAACTGCCTCTCTTTCATCATCACTGTCTACCATTTTACCGACAGGATGGTTACTTTGTTTGTTTGCAGATCAGGTTTCTTATGGAAACAAAGATTAGATGCACAATATTTTGGAACGGTTTATCCTTCAACGTTGACTAAACCAAGTACCATACATAGGAGTTTCCTCCTGCGATGTTTGGCGGATATTACCTTTCACCCACTCCAGACGTCTTTGGAGTATTATGGGAAAAAGGGGTCTGAGTGAGAAAGCACGACTGAGTTACTTTAAATGTCTTACGTTAGTTTTATCGCCCTTTCCAAACGCGTTGGGCGCCATGTAGTGTAGTTCCTATTATCCCAATAGGCTCTGCGCATTGGAATAATACCTTCAATAGTATAGGCCTAGACCAGACGTTAACTAGGTCTACTACTGTCGATATTAGACTTAAAGTTTTGGGTTTGCCAGCTAGCTCAGAGTTCACTAGAAACTTTCTCGAATGTTCAGGAAGGAATTAACTTCCCTGATTAGACAAGAAGGGATTTAGTTTCTGACAACCATAGAACACGACAACTTTGCTCTCCCCTAATCAAGAGTGTATCTCGAGAGTCGTGTGAACAAAAGGCAATTTATTTTACTCAGTCAGTACGTGCATTCTTAGTCTCATCAGATTGTAGAGAAAAGGAAGAGACGGGCGTGTTCAATAAAAGATGTTATTTATTGATCAGTCTCTTTTCTCGTACAAGAGAAATGGATCGATATTATTGCAATACTTATCGTTAAGTAAAGTGCATACATTAAAAGCAGAAGTATAAAATAATACTGTAAAAACATTGATATGGTTTCTAAGCCATATGAAGGTTTAAAATGAATAAAATATATTACATACACATATACATTTGACTAAACGTACTCAACTGGTGTTTCTAGATACGCCTACCCCGTGTACCTGACCTGAGCCTAATACGTGGGCGGGAATAGAAAGTTACAGTTTAAGTTAAGTTTGTTTTTGCCAAGTGACTGACTAAAGAATTCTCTGTGAGGGGTTATTCAGTTCTGTACCTGGAAGTTAGGATGAATGAGGGATGGTATCTCTCTCTCTGCTCTCGATATTCCAGGCTGCCTGCGAGGGCTACCCGGAAACGCCGGTGCTGGATTTCTCGGCAGGAAAAAGCAGCGCGTCTCGTTCTCAGCGCGTCAGGAAGGCGGGGCTGTGCCAGCGGGGTCTGCTCTGCTCTGGGCTTCGGCAAGTATGGCTGCTCCGTCTCGTCACCACCGCGTGTGTTTGCATAGGGCAATATCGGTAATATTTATACCTTTAAGGTGCCGAGATTGACGTAAGGATGGACATAGATACGTCAATAAGGATGTCATACGACCAGGTCGTTAGCACATTCTTTTGCTGAAGTTCTTGGTGAAATCAAAACAATGGCCGCAGGGGTTTTTCCCAGGTTGTCATAGGTTTGATTTGTTATGAGAACTCCGTATGCCTTATCAGGGGCTGGAGGAATATCGCTTGTCTAATTAGATCGCAAGCGTTATGACCTAATCAGATAACACGTTCCTGTGCCGTAGTGTGGCTTCGTCAGATACCGGTATCTGCATCATGGGGGTTTGCTGCCTCATGGGCTGACTGCTAGTTAACTTGTTGGTTTGTTAACCAGAATAGGGTCAGGAATAGGGGGATCGATTCAGAACCTATAGGAATACATCACAGTTTAGGTTTTCTTTTTAGGGACATGTACTTTGGACTCAGAAGTGAGTCGCACTCCTTCGCCCCTACGTTGGCCTTCCCCAGCTGCGCAGCACTTAGTGCCAGCTTCAGCGTTTCGGCCCCTTGCTATTGTCCTCAGCTGCCCAGCAAGTAGTGGGCAGCTGCTACGTTTAGATTTTGGCGCAGTGGCGCAACCTCGACCCTAATGTGATTTATGTGCTAATGTGATTCATGCGCTAATGCTTTGGGTGTTAGGAAATGTACTGTGTGTAGTATGTTTTGCGCACCCTGTGTCTTACCTACACCGCTGAATGTGTTTTTATGCGTCATGTGTCTTACCTACACCGCTGAATGTGTTCTTATGCATCATGTGTCTTACCTACACCACTGAATGCGTTTTTATGCGTCATGTGTCTTACCTACACCGCTGAATGTGTTCTTATGCATCGTGTGTCTTTCCTACACCGCTGAAGGTGTTTTTATGCATCATGTGTCTTACCTACACCGCTGAATGTGTTTTTATGCATCATGTGTCTTACCTACACCGCTGAATGTGTTTTTATGCATCATGTGTCTTACCTACACCGCTGAATGGGTTTTCATGCCTCATGTGTAAAGCTTCTGGCCTATACCCCTAAATGTATTTTTATGCTTAGGTGGTTGTTTTTCCTAGTATAGTTATGCTAGTGAGTTTGTGGTTCCCTGCGTGATATTTTCCTAAGGCGGTTAGGGTTGCGTAGGTGGTACTTACCATTTGCCAGTGGTTACTGGTTGTGGTCTACAGTTGCTATTTGGCGCTATAGTTATTATATGTCCTATGTGCTATTTCTACAAAGTGCTCATTCTACCAAGTGCTAGTTCTCAAAGTGCTATTCCTGACAGTGGTCCATGTGGCCCTGTCCCATGTACATAATCCCCTGTAAATTCTGCCCGTGCCTATGGCACATTGTAAAGTGTGTGTTTCTTATCTAATGTGTTTGGTATAATACAAAGGCTATTTTTATATATAACCTTGTGTGGAGTTCCTTTTGTGGGGGGCCTTGGATGTTGTTGCTGGTGGGTGCGTGCGCAAATACTTAACTTACATTGCCTCCGGGGTAAGCCCTACTGCTCGTGTCACTCTACCAAGGGGGTGAGCAGGGGTTATCTTGGCGTGTAACTCCCTTGCCCTGACTAGAGTGGTGGTTTCTGCCTGGTTTTGGCGCCAGCCTTAGCCAACTGGAAATCCCATTTCTAACAGCTGATGATAGTGTTAGACAGATATCCAACACGCATTCCTCTCCACAAAGCAGGCATCGTAGAACAGGTAAGATGCAATCTTGCCAGATTGTTCTGAATGATAGAAACCACGTGGTATTCAGATCTCTTAAACGAGCCAAGCCAAGAATCTGTATCATGCGCTCACGACACTGCATTTCCAGAAGAGTGTTCTCCATGGTAATCTGGGTATCGCTGGTGACTGGACTTGCCATATCGGAGCAGAAGAAACAAGAATAGTATTCCTGCTATGAGTCCCAAAGTGAGAGGCAGGCCATCGAACACAGAGTGCATGAAGTTTGGAAAAATGCCTAGGACTGCTTCAAAGGGTGCTAACAGTCCCGAAAAAATCGTCTTAAATACAAGTACAATACCACTGGTATCAGACATGTTTAAGATACGACCCAACATTTCTGCGAAATGTATGGGGCAGTTCGTTGATAATAGGGCATGTATCTTTGCAAAGGACCTTGCAACTTGCAGATCATACCTCTCTTTGGACGAGGTCAGTGGCACAGTTTTTTGTAAAAGAATGGCTTTCATTTTGCTAAAAGTATCAATTCGTATAGAAGAGATGTTCAGTGAAGGCCATAACGGCGACTCCCCGTCTGTCTTAGTTTTAGGAAACAACGCTTGCATACAACAAGTCACCCTGACTGACACACTAACGAGATAGGCTATTCCTGGCATCATTCCACAACAGCTGTGATCATTCAACATTATGTAGCTCCCATTGGAAAGCTGCACAAAAATTGGATCTATCACTGCTGCCGGGGAACCTTGCAGGTGGCAGGATAAGTTGGTAGAAGAACCATCGCAAGCTCCATGTAAATTAATACCCTGACATAAAAGTGTACTGCTCAGTGCGCTTTTGCAATTTTTACCACTAAGAAATACCTCCTTTTCCCACTCCAACATTTGTGTGTGTATTTTAAATCCCAGGTCGACTTTATGTATTCTTTATCCAACCTTTCATACAGGCCCGGTGGTAAGTGTTTCAAGCAATACTGACACTGGAAAATTGTCACAGGCAATGTAATGGTGCCATGTATTATCCATTCTACAGCTGGTTTCTCAGAAATGGTCGATGGTTATCTTTCCAGTTTTTCTATGCTCAGCACTGCATAGTCTGCTCCCCTTTGTGCCAAAGAGATTTGTTTATCTGTAAGGTTAAATCCAGAAAACAATGACGTGGTGTTGATTAGATGCCAAGGCACATAGCCTGAACGAAGATTTTGTAACATCAAGCCTAGCAGAATTATAGAACGCAATTGAGACTGTCCATGTTGTAACATGAGCAAGTCCTGTTCCATTATGTTTATGGCAGAGGATACAATACTGTCCAAAGAATAAATTCTGGATGACAGAGTTGTTAACCCATTGTCAACTACAGAGAGAGCTTTCTCTAAATTAATACGATCAATTTCTCGGATTCGTTCTGCAGTTTCCATTTGCGTGATTTTCCATGCTTCATTATAAGTAGCATATATACCGGCGTATATGAAACGTTTATGACGTGGTTTACAAGGCCCTTGTAAGAAGTCTCTCAAATCAACGCCATCTTGAAGTAAAGTTAAGTGTTGTTTTATATCTGGAAGTTAGGATTTCTGTAGCCACTCAAGGCATAATTTTCCTACACTGTATGTTGTTACTATCCCTGGATGTTGTCTCTGGACATATCTGAGGATCTGGCCTAGAGAATGTGAACCCTTGTGTTTTGTTCCAGAATCTATCTCGACAGTTATTCGTGTCTGTGGGCCAGATTAACAATTTTTCCCAATCAGGATTAGTTCTGTTCTGTTGTAAAATATGTTTCACGTCTACCTCCTCATCTGTAGTGCCATTACTATCAGGTGTAGTTTTGGGGATGGGCGGTTTGTTTAAGTCTTTTATCTTGGATAGGCCAAGACAGGATGTCTGTTGAACAGTGCCATTCAAAACATTATTTGTTCAGGGATGATGCAGGCTATAAACAAATATTCTAAACCCTGCACCTGCCAGTCTTTTGTGTCCCAGACAGTTTTTGTCTCAATGTTGTCTTTTCAAAAGTCAAAACCTAATGTGTACAATCGAGCATAAAAGGCCGCAGAATAAATTTGCTTAGTATTAGTCAACATACTTCTCATTCCTGTCTTATTAACATTTTTAAAGTAAAATGTTTCTGGATTTGTGACATTAAAACCTGAGAAGTTTGAAAATTTTTCATAAAATGTTTTTGAGCTACCCTTTGGTGGCGTTGGACAATGTTCCCATTGATTATAAGTATACACATTTCTAGGGTTTGCAGATTTGTGCAAATAATGATGACCATATTGATTATAACAGCACATTTGTTCATAATCTGATGAGCCTTCTAAGTATTCATGTTTTGTAAATGTTGCTGACATTTCTAAGTCTGCCATCATATTATTAACAGTCTCAAAGTCCCAATCATCAGAAAATTTGCTGGATGAAACAAAGTCACTCAAGGAAACCTTAAATTGAAGTGGAATCTTTAACAGCTCTACAGGACCATAAATGTAATAATCTGTTCTGTCCCATGCTATACCACCAGGTATAGGAACGGCTGTGATGTTTACTGATGACAAGTCTCTTTGTTCACGATGAGATGATTTGTGTGGCTTCAGCTGCAAGTTGGTGTTCTTACTTGTTGTGTCCATTTTACTACATTTCCCATCTATCAGCGTTCCCAAACTTAATACAAGGATTAGCCAAATTAGGAGAAAAAGTACGCCTAACACAATCCAAAGTTCAACCCATGGTGATACCAGATATGTACTTTCAAGCTGATGAAAAAGTTCTGTTACTTGTTCCTTGAAAGTTGTATTTGCTGGCGTTGTTTCGGGCTCACTGGGATCCTCAGAAAACTTATAAAAGATGATGAAATAGCCAGAGGCAGTTCTATCAATTGTTGGTATTGCATCCGGATTATTTGAAATCGCTGGAGCTGCTTGATCCCTTGTCATATTAGTATAGTCAGAGGCTGTATCATTGTAGACAGGAGTGTCTTGACAAACTGTTATTTGGTTCTCAAGAGGCACAAGTTCTATGGCTTTGTTGCATAGTCCTTCTTTTCGTACTGCATATTCTTCAAAGGTGCTGAGTCTCTCAGTTTGAACCTCCTGGATAGTAGCAAGATTTGGTCATCTGCTACATCTTTGGAGACTACTGGGCCTACTACTTATTATTGGCCACATGATGTGGTTTTACCAGGTCGATGGATACGAACCGGTTCTCCTTTCTTCCAGCAAGAGGCGGCAGTAACACTGTTCTTGATCCGTGGATTGCTAAGACAGGTACTGGTTTTCTGTAAGAAGGCCCAAATTCCTTCTTGTGTGCGATCTTTTCTCTGACTAGATCCCCAATCTTTGAAATCCAGACAGGTCTTGCTGGGACAGGTGTTTTTTCTTCAGTGGTCGTTGGCTTCTGTAATGTGTTGCTTAGACTTCGTCTTGTTTCATTTAAGTCCTGCAAAACAGCCAAACGGTCTTTAAAGGGTTTTTGCTCTAGCACTGAAGTATGATGATCGAGGTCTTCGACAATCATTCTAGTACCAAAAAGGATTTCATATGGAGTGATTCCACCCAGAGAATTTCTTGGCAGATTGTTTAAACTTCGTTGGACACTTATTAGATGTTTGACCCACCTGTGCCTAATACCCTAGCTGTTATAGATTGCTTTATGTCCCGTTTTTTTCTTTCCACTACCGAATTTCCCTCAGGATGGAATGGACTTGAGTACCGCAATGCAATGCCCAAACTGGCCATGGCCTCCTTGTAAGCTCGAGAGCTAAACGCAGGACCCTGGTCAGAATGTAGCGTGCCGATTGCGCATGTGCCGATAAAGACTCGCAAATCTTTTATAACAGTTCGGGCGTCAGCCGAGCGCTCAGGCCACATCCAAATGAATCTGTCCTAATAGTTGTGGGACTGCATTCTTCCATAGTGACGTCTGCGTGTAGAGAGTCTAATGCTGTCTAACAATGGTGTCTGTACTGGGCTGGCTATATAGTCAGGTATCTGGCAGCATTATATGCTTTGATCTCTGTAGCAGACATCTCAATTAATTGCAAATTCGTAAATGTGGGCATTCATCCCTGGCCACCAGTATGTCTCTTTTAATTCTAGTAGAGATTTTGAGATTCCTTGATGTATCAGACCCTCTCCCATATTTGCTTCTTGTATCAAAGCACCTCTATGTCTCCTGTTTGGAATTACTCTATCCCCCACTCCAGGGATTCGAGCAAAAGGAACGCAGTTCGCATCAATTATTTATGATTATTCTAGTGGATAGTTTAGAACGCTGCACCGCTGCCTTTGCTTGTGGCACTGACAGTTAGCATTGTTTCGCCGTCTATTTCTGAACGAGTGATTGCAGCTACGGAAGCCGTTTGCACAGCTGCCTTCGCGGCTTCATCAGCCAATTCCCTTCAATGTGAACGCCATCAAGCTGATGACTCAGTATATGGATCACGTGAGTCTTTTGTAGTTCTTTCTCTAATTGAACTACTTGTTCCCAAAGCAACTTATTCTTGATTGTGCCACCTTTTGCATCTTTGAAACCTTTCTGAACCCGGTTCTGCAAGTATTCGTTGTAAGATTGAACACAATAATACGAATCGCACACTATGAGTGTGGGGAATTCGCGATCAGTATTTTCAAGCGCCATCTTGAAAGCCTGTAGTTCAGCTCACTGAGCTGTGCAGTCTCCTAGAGATTGAGTTGTTGTGACCATGGGACTGAATTTACCATCGCGCCAGCGACCTTTAACAATCGCACACGCAGCACTATAGGCTTGTTTACCTCCAATTGCAGGCTGTGCTGATCCGTCTGTATAAATTATACATCCGTAAAGTTCTAGAGGCAGAATCTCAGTGGGCAGAGAACATTCTTGTTCGTATTGTAGAAATTCTTGTGTTTTTTAATAAGGGTCAAAAACGTATTTAACATCTGTTGCAGCAAGAGAGTTAACCCATGGTATCCATCTCGGATGTAAAGCCTTTGCATTTGGGAATGCTTGCTTTTGTCACTGCCTCTAAGGCAGGTACAGGAGTAACGACCATTATGCGTTTTCCCTGTGCGAGGGCTCTCTTTTGCTACTGAAGTTTGAACCGCTGCCAGATTTTTTTCTGTTGAAGTGAATTTCATTTCAGCTTGTGTGTACAAGTGTGATTTATAAGCTATTGGTACTTTTTCTCCTTCATTGAAGGTTAAGTACGTGAATCCGCATCTCCCTGGGATGATTCAGATTACAAGGTTGCGTACGTTTACGCGTGTTTGTAAATGTGTTGTTGCTAACATGTCTGTTTGTACTGAACGCTAAATTTCTGTGTGTTTTTTAGTCCAATTAGTTGTTTTGAAATCAGGTTTGAATAGTTCGTAGAGAGCTATAACCCTTTCTGCGTAATTTAGAATGTAAGTTCTTCCAAAATTCAGGAAACCTAAAATTGACAATCTTCTAAAAAGTTGGCTGCCAGGCTTAGGATACGAAATTTCAAGTGAAGGAAAAAGCCTTCATGAAATGAGTATCCCTGAGTTGACTAATGGGAACACTTGTTAGCTACAGTGCAACAAAACCTCAAAATCTGCGGTAGCAGACACTACCTAAACACCAACTTAATATATATTATTTAAATGAAGCACATGCATTCCGTGCTTTTAAAAATACCTCATACTTTTCCAGAAATACCTCACCTGAATAATGATGCACTGTAATATGTCATGTGTTGTGCTCCATTGATAAATATTCAGATTGAGTAAAGATTTTTCTATTTCCCTTTTTTTTAAATGGATGAAATAATGTTTTGTATTCTTTAAGTGCATCTTCTTTTAAGTATTGTATTCTGCACTCAGGATACCCTTAACTTCCATTGAAAGCTTTAAATTTAGTGCATGTCAGTGACAAGTAAGCAAAAGTGTCCTGCACACAGTTGAGTGACACCATTCTGAATACATGTGCTTGTACATACAATAGTAATGTTACTGAATACTTATGGCTGCTTGTGGTCTGTCCAAAATCACATATTTTTAGTTTACTTCTCTGAAGGTAATGCTGTGTGGCTACCGTACACATGAACATTTTGATGATGGTTAGTCACTTGTCTGAATGTAACTACTTTATTGCAATTGCAAATTCATTGTGTTAGATCTGTCAGCCTCAGGGTGGTCTTCCCCCAAACTTTTTGCCTGTCTCCTCCATATTTGTTTCAGATTTTGTTATTGTTGATCTTAGAACTCTGTGCTCCTTATCACTGCTATCCAGTGCTAAAGTGCGTGTGCTCACACCTTAAAACATTGTAACATTGGTTTATCCCAATTGGCCTATTTAATTTAATTGTAAGTCCCAGCAAAGTGGTACTATCTGTGTCCAGGGCCTGTAAATTAAATGCTAATAATGGGCCTGCAGCACTTGGTGTGCCACCCCCTTCAGTAGCCTTGCAATCCTGTCTCAGACCTGCCATTGTAGCCTGTGTGTGCAGTTTTATATGTCCATTTCGACCCGGCCAAATCAACCTTTCACAAGGCCTAAACCTTCCTTTTTAACATCTATAAGTCACCCATAGGGTGGTACCTAAGCAGCCAACAGGGCAGGGTACAATGCATTTAAATAGTGGGACATGTACTTTTAAGTTTTACATGTCCTGATAGTGGAAAACTCTTACATTTGTTTTTCAATGTCTACTTTCCCATAGGATAACAGTGGTGTTACCGTACTACATTTAATAAGGATAACTTCCAAATGGGAACAGGTAAACAGCTTATGTTTTGTGGTTTTGGAATTGTAATGAAAAATACTCTTTTATGGTAGAGTTAAATTTCACATTACAATTTTAAAAATGCCACTTTTAGAAAGTTGGTATTTTTCTGCCTGAACCATTTAGTGCCTGCGGCCTGTCACTGGGTTACATGACAAGTTGTAGTTGGCAGTTGGTATTTTTAGTTTTCTTCCCAGACAGCCACACACAATAGAGAGCTTAGGTGTGCCTGGATGAGCCATGACTGATAGGATGGGAGGGCAGAGATGCACACAGCCCCAATTGCATATGAATGTGGAGTGGTGTGGCTCACTGGTTAGAGGCGGCAGACTCGGAAGCAGAAGTCGGCCCGGGACCAGGGTTAGTTTCCCGACGCGGCAGGGTCGTGGACCAGGGTCAGCGGACTCGATAATTCTCGCCTGGGTGCCTACTCTAACCAGGGGTCCCACTCGGCAACTCTGGGCATTAGCTTGCCTAATCTCCACAACGGCCCCATCAACGCCGGGGATGCCTGGCTCCACCTTGGGGATTCCCAGCAGGGACCATCCAACAGGGAAAGCCAGGACGGGTTCCTCAGCGGTATACAGCGCCAGGACGCTGCCTGGCAACAGTGCGCTTTACAAGTATACACAATACAATGTGCCATCACAAAAAGGGCTGCATACTCCCTGTAATTGGTCTGGAGTCAGGACAGCGGAGGCAGGAAACCTGTGCACTTCAAAGTTAATCCTCTAGAAGTTTCCAACTTCAAAGAAGGCACCAGGTTATAAATATTGGATCTCAGACACCAACTTCTCAGTACACTTCTGGGCCAATGGACAACTCTTCCAAGAAGAAGGACTGCTGTGCTACTGAAAAGGACTGCCACTCTGCTGGACCGCTGACCTGCTGTTCCAACCTGTTGCACTACAGCCCTCTTGCCTGTGTGGGAAGGACTGGGCCTGCAACCTGTGCCCAGAACCACCAGAGTGACTTCATGGGCTAGTCTCTTGTAAACAGCCCCTGGACTCTGCAACTGTAAGTCCTGCCCGGCGAAGCGGTGCCACCCCTGCCCAGATGCTTGGAAGTGGGCCTGAAGGTGCTCTGACAGCCATCTATGGACCCAGCAGAACCAATGTATCTCCTCTACTGTGCGGATTTAAGGTACTCTTGTTCAGTGGGCCTAACTGGCTTCTTGTAGCTGACCCGTGCTCCTTTGCAGTCAGCCTGAACTTGTGACTTTGTCCCGATCCAGCACCACTAGATATCCACAGTTGGCGCTTTTTGCTTTTTGGTGCTATTTTCGCAGAAACATCTAAACCTGCATTTTTCTGGTTCTCCTTATTGGAGTTTTTGTTGTATTGGTCTTGATTTATTTAAAACAATGTATTCAATTTTTCTAATTTGGTGTGGTATTTTTTTTGTTTTGTGTTTTCACGTTATTACTGTTTGAAGTGTTGCACAAATACTTTACACTTTGCCTCTGAGTTAAGCCTGACTTCTATGTGCCAAGCTACCAGAGGGTTGAGCACAGGTTAATTTGGTGCTTGCTTGTGACTTCACCCTAACTAGAATTGTCATTGCTGCTTGAGTAGTGTTTCACACCCCTCAATCAGTAACCCAATTTTGTACACGTAGATAGAAAATACTTTGCTGGGGCAAATGTACATTGCTCTGACTAAATCTACATTTGTTTATCAGAATCCGTGCTCATTAGAGTCAATGATCATTCACTTCCATATGTTCCAGATACATAATACAATGGCCTTCATGCCAACCTCGTTGTAACTCCCCTCTGAAATTGGCTAGATCTAGTAACCATACTTTATTTGAGAATGGGTTGGCGGAGTGCTAAAATGACCCCAAATATGATTTTGCTAAATCTGCGCCTGTATCATTTATAGATACGTCATGAATATGTTTATAGTGTAGCAATACTAAAAAAGAAGAGGCAGTCTTCTCTATTTATAATGCACATGGGTACTAAGAAGATTATATGTGTGAGACAAGTGTGGGCAAATTTCATAAGTACAGTTTTGAGATGTATATTCTTGAAGGTGCTCCATAAAGAGTACATATTGTAAAGTGTAATGAAAGCTGACTCCTAAAGAGCACTGCTACTTAAGAGGTGTTTGGGTGCTGGGAGACATTAAACAGGCACAGCTATTGAAATAAAACCTACCCTATTGGGAACGATTGCCCGCTTACTCTACTGCAATGAATACGAGGCACATTCAAGTGTGTGCACTTAGCATTGGTCAGTTGATGCAGTTCACTTAGCACTGGAGTGATATGGTCATGTAGAAGTATCCTGGATTACAATCCTGCATGAACCCTTCCACAACTGCTGCAGTCTTTTCATGAGGCATGGTGGAAACCCCTGAAAGACTCCTTCATATCATCTAATTCGGATAGTACCAAGGAAATTATGATTTTTGCAGTCCAGTGCTGTTCTTAAGATGGGAAAAAGTGTCTTGAGGGATTTCATATGTATCTAGTTGTGATGATGTGGGTGACCTGTTGAGCAAGTGATGACATTGAATCAGTTATGACACCTATATTTAAAGTTGCCCCTTCTGTTTAAACCTAGCCCAGATTATGGCAGCATCAGCTTCTGCTTAGGCTTTAGTTAACTATGCCTGAATACCAAATCTGATGCACATGCCATCTCTAAGAAGAATGATATGCTGGACCAGCTCGAATTTGTGGGATTTCCAAGCCCCATCAATTTAAGACTAGAATATTGGAAGTTTCCTCTGCAGCTCACTTTTCTATTGCGAACACCTACTGCCTCGGGCAGATGTAGTTCTATTCTATATATTCACAAGCTCATATCCTAATTTGCAATATAGAAGGTATGATATAATACCAGGTCACAGGTGTGTGTCATAAACATACCAATGTATGCGCAGTCACATGATTAGACAATGACCCCAGTTATAGCGAGCTGGCTGGAACTGACAAATGAAATGAATGATAGCCAGTTGGCAGCTACCAAAGTAATGACTGCAAGTATAAATGCATGAACCAGAATACACTAGTCACCAATCACCCCACAGCATTGTATGAGGAGGCAGTCATTGCCGTCGACTAGGGGTTGGGTGTACTTCAGGTGTACCCCCTTTCAGTCGAGACTAAACTCTCCTGTAAAGTAATTCTGGTTGTAATGCCGAGCACCTCCAGTGGCAACACATATTTTAACTCTCTTGATTGAAAAACACAAGGCAGTCCAGAATAAATGAATGGGGCAGAGTGGCAGAATTGTTTGAGCAATGCTGAAGACTTCTAACAGATGTGAGATAGAGTACAACAATATATCAAGTTGAACAGGATGTGCCTACCTGCTGACTTAATTTTTCAGTGACTGTGTACAAGGCTGGAAAACTCAGTATTCTGCCTCAGTGGCCAAGTGACCAGGAAAAACAATCCAGATATAGGAGTAACCAGAAATCCTCAACACCTTTGTCAAAAGAAGAACATCATTCAAATTCATGGTGATGTTTCAGTATATCCGTGATACACTTTGCAAGTCTCTGTATTCAGTTGAAAGGAATACTGGGATCAGGTATTCGCTATCTTCTCGGGCAAACAGTTCAAGGGTGATTAGCTAGGAGATAACAATGACGTAAATTAATAGAGGGGGACTTTTGGTGCTTCAGTGGTCAGTATGGGCCTTATTCAGAGTTTGGTGGATGGACTGATCTGTCACAATTGTCACGGATATTGATTCTGCAGTATTACAAGAGCATTAGGATATAATGCACTTGTAATAAGGCGAACAGGATACTCATCATGTTTATGACTTAGTATCCCATCAACCAAATTCTAAATCAGGCCCCAAGTCCTGCAGGTGTATAAAAGGTGTGGACCTATATCTTGTAAGTGGCCAAGTGAAGTTATGATTTTCGGTTGCAGGGTAACTCACTGTACCTACAGACTGAAGGGCTGAGATTGGGAACTGGGGGGTACAGTTGGAATTCAACTGGGATTGAACAAGATGATATAGAAACAACTTTAAGGGGGAAAAAGATGTTTCAAATGCTTACAGAATTAGGGTGATCAACCTGGTCACACCAAGGCCAGGAAAACAGGGGAAAAACCTATGTCGGTCTGGGCCTGGAAACAGGCAGGTACAGTCCCTCCTGGGTCCGGGATACTGCACTGTAGTTCACGATTCATGCAGGTTCACTGTAACTGTAGTCTTCGAAACGTTCTCTGCAAGTTCTCAACCCTTGGTCAGACAAATGCTTTATGGGTTAGTCCCTGCTGTTCCTGGGTGGCTAACTTTGCCAAGGCGACCTTTGGAGTAGCTTCAGCCAGTTGTGCCCCAATCTTGGTCTTTAGGATAGGGACCCTGTCCTCTCCTCATTCCAAGTGACATAGCTCTCTTCTTCCAAGGCAGAACACCTTAGCAGGGCTTGTCCAAGTTCTGGACTAATTCCTGAATCAATGCTCAATGTAGCAATCAGGGGCTTGTTCCTGGCAATTGTTTCTTGTATGCTGGTGTTTGTTCATATCGTTATTCAGACATCCAAAGCAAGAATAGTCACAAATTCGATGGAGCAAAAATAACCTGCTTGGGGGGCAATAGTGGGATGTTATCTCCAAATAAAGCACCAGTTTTCACTTAAATTTGAATTCCCTCTGTCAGGACGAAATGCATCTTTTTGGGGTTTACAAGCACAGAGGAAGGTAGGTTGGTATCAGCTTGTTATCTGTGTGTAACCTTTGACTGATACCCAATGTGAAGAGTCAAGGTGCCTAGACAGGAAGTCCCCATATATGGCTTGACAGTGTGGAGCCCTGCTCTATGTTTCTTCTCCTGTACAGTCGCTGTTTTTTGTTTCCCCTGCGGAACTCAAGAATCTGCAAGCTCAATGGGCCTTCTCCTTATTTACTCAATTGAGAATGCAAAGTGGTATTATGATGCAAAGGGGGCATGCAAAGTGCTCATCTCTTCAAAAGAGTAGCTGCTACCCCCTCTACAGGCTTTGTAGGGCTCGTTAATTGTAGAAGCCTTATTGATGGTGATAGGTGTGACCTTTTTCTGTCTCATTGAGGGGTAGATTCCCACTGGCCTCCCCATGTAAAGGGTTCTGCCAATTAATACAATTCAATTATTTATTTATTCAGTTTGAAACAAGTGAACCATATCAATAAAACCCTGACGATATAAAACTAATAAATAGTATAACAAACCACATTAAGACCCTCCCAAGCTACAGCTAGAAACAAGAAGAGTACATGGATAACACTTAAAGCCAATACATCAATCTAAAATCATTGAATTTCTCATTTTAACAGCATTATTGAAAACATAATTACAGGTTCTGATATCCGTCAACATTTGTAGATGCAACAGGATGGTCCTAGCTTGTATAAAGCTACGCTCTGCTAGGATTGGCTTTAAAATTATTTTATGCATAAATGAGTTGAAAGGGCATACAAGGACAATGTGCATTGTGTTGTGGACAGAATTGCCCTCACATTGACAGGGAGTATTAACTTCCCCCTTTGCCTATTATAGTAAATGTAGAAAATGAAGAAGGCCCACTTATGTCAATGCAAGCAATAGAAGAAAGTTGGATACAGATGTGTGTATCAAAGGAGAAATAAAGACCTAAGCTCGTAAAATAGAAAACATAAATAGAGTCAGGACAGGGGGAAGGGAAGTAGACACAAGCTTCAGTAGAATAAAGACATATAATGATACACAGCTGATATGGAAAGTTACAGACCCGCGTTGCAAAAACACGTCTCTGAGAAAATATGTAGATAATGTAGTACAGAGGCACAGATAGGGGAAAGATGAGGCCTTGTAGAGCAGTAGGTATGTAGAGTAGAGCTTTGCTAGGGGGGTCGTGGCCAAGATGGTAGCGAGGCAGGACGGTTTCTTTTGAGCGCCTGCTCGCCGTCCGCCATCCATACCATCTACCAGCTTTCACGACAGCTGAGAACGCACCAATTCGGTGGTGGAGGCTCCGTTGTCCCTGCATGCGGTCAGTGGGCTGACGACCGATAGCGGGAGACGACCGCGGACCGAGAAGGAGGCGAGGCCCGCGGCAGTAATACCAACGAGGCAGGGGCCTAACAATAGGGGCAGCCCGTGACAGGGACTGCCGAGGCCAGCTATCACCACCGTGGCCTCTGCCCACCCCGCCGTCTAGACGGCGGGGGCAGCGTCCCTGGTCGGGGGCCCCGCGGGACCTGTATAGCCGGAGACTGTGGGCGAGACACCCCCTGAGGCGCTGAGGCCTGCGGAGATCGGCCGGGCCCGCAGAGGACGCTGAGACCGGAGGTGAGGCCTACCCATCCCCCGCGGCATTGGGTTTGAGTGGACCGGCGACTGGCCGGGTGCAGGGGTGCCCTGGTGTAGCTGAGCCCGGGACCGGCACTGTTGGGGTCGAGGACCTGAGGAGGGCCGACCTGTGGAGCTGCACGGGACTACCGCTGGGGACCCCGAGTTGGGTGGAGCTGCCCGGAGCACCCACGAGCTGCAGCTTCCCGGCTTCATCGCCGCGCCGGCCTTGCGGCAGAGGGGAGTCGGTCTGTGCTGGGGGACGTTGGAGCAGGCATTGGGCCTCTGCTCCAGCAGCGGAGCACGGGTTCCTGGCGGGGGGGGGTCGGACGGGGCCCCACCCCAGCACAGCTCCTATTACCTCACAGCGCCTCTACCTGAGTGACTTGATCGACTGGGCAGACTGCTGTGGTGTTCAGCGAGGGCCACTACCGAGCGGGGGGGGCCCGCTCGAGAGCTGGAGAGATACCGCTTGAGGGCTTGCCTGGGCCGGCCCGGAGCCTGTCTTTGTGAGATAGCGTGTGGTGCTTGCATAGCACAGACAAGGTATGTGGCGCTGTAGCTGTCGGCCCAGGGACTGGTGGAGGAAGTGGGCCCTACTGACTGCCCTCAGCGGGAACACGCTGCTGGAGGTGACGCGTATGCCCTCGGGGGTTGGGGGCCTGGTGCTCCGATCCCCTTCACTTTGGTGCCCCTCTGAGGTGCATGCTCTTCTGTCTGGAGTGTGGGACATTCTCGCTGCTCACAGGACGACGCTGCCCTGCGACGACATACTGAGGTCTGTGTGCAACGGCCCAGTGGGAATGTGCACTCACGACCTTGCCCATCTAGCAACCCACCTCGAGGTGCCGCGCATGTTATACTGGCCCACCCTGCCGACCTGGTACCCTTCTCGCTGAGGGTGACCCTCCCGGTGACTGCGATTCAGCACCCTTCTGGACTGTTGGGGGCCTATCCCTTCTAACTAGTGCCTGGCTCACTGGGGCGTGGAGGCTTTGGGGCCCGATCCTCATCACAGCACACAATGGGGCTGGGAGCCCTTCCGCCCACCCTCGACTCACACTAGACCGCCCCCCCCCCCTTCGGGCCTCCTCTTGGAGCCCTCAAGACTGTGTCCTCGGTTCGGACGAGGAAGCAAAAAACACTGACGGACATCTTTGGGAAGACCCAACCTCTTTCTGACCCCCAGGTGACACCCCTCCCAATAGCGTCTACGCAGCCCACCCCCGGCGCCGGAGCGGAGCCTATCACTAAAGCATTCCTGGAATCGCTCTTCAATACGCTCAGGGCTGACATTCAGACAGTGAAGACGGACCTGACGGCGGAGATGCGGGAGATGCGTAGAGATGTAGATGAGGTGGGGGAGCGAGTCGCAATGCTGGAGACCAAGCAGGACTCCACCACGATGGCAGTGACCATGCTCCAGCAGGAGATACTGAGGCTCCAAGATCAACAATTGGATCTCCAAATACATGCGGAGGACCTCGAGAACAGATCACGTCGACACATCATCCGGATCCGGGGGTAAAGACGACGGAGGATACCAAGGATCTCTTTGCTTTCACACAGGGCCTCTTCCGTCATATCTTAGCAGGTGCTCAGAACGTGAACATTGTTTTGGATAGAGCGCACAGAGTTGGACCCCCGAGGGCACCCAACGCTCCCCCAGCGGGCATCCTAGTATGCCTGCAGGACTTCAAAACCAAGGAAGCCATCCTGGCAAAGGCGAGGACCCTTCATCCTATCTCCTATCAAGGTCTCGCCCCAGTGCTGTACCAGGACCTGGCCCTGGTCACCCTGCAGCATCGCAGGCAATTCTGCCCGGTGACGGAACACCTCAGACAACACACCATCACCTACTCCTAGGGGCACCCGTTCCGTCTTATCTTCCGCTTTGATGGCAAGCTACACCAGATGCGCTCCCTCACAGAGTCATGTCAGCTGCTGGGCCTAGCGGTACCGGAAGATGAGGACGTTGGTCGGCACGACGGCAGCCCTGGGTCGGAGACCTCACCCTCAGGATGGCAGAATCAGAGGAGGAGACGACGAGTCCGAAAGCCAAATAAAGCGGATGTTGTGAAGGGGCAGTGGTAGGCCCTTGCCTCCGCGGCATTGTCTGGAACGAAACCCGCCACCGAGTGAGACAAGTGTCACTATGCATGGCTGCTGCGATACTGGCGGATGGCGGAGAGAACTGATCCTCTCCCACTGGTCACGATATGAGCCCCCACTCTACGACCAACCGGCCCCTCTGGGTTGGTGGACTATTCTCTAGAAACTGGGCGCTTTCTGTATCCTTGAACTTTTGATTGAGACATTAGTGCTAATGGCATTGTTTTTGGGTTTTCTTTTTCTTTTTTTGGGGATTTGGTTCCTCGTCCACCTCCCCTGGATGAACTTAACAGCCAGTCCTGTGTTTTACCGCTGGCCATTTTGCGCTCCCTTTCACCATCATGGTTTAGTGGCTATGCAGCATAGCCAGCGCCACACATTGCGCTCTCCCCGACCCCAGCGTTTTGATGGCACACCCTTCTCTTAAGGTCCTTAAACTTAACGTGCGCGGCCTGAATAACCCGATCAAGCGTAGGGCTACACTGCATTACCTTGAGCATTCCAAGGCAGACATATGCTTACTCCAAGAGACCCACCTCCTTTCTAAAGACCATCACAGATTGAAGGCATGGGCATTTCCCATCCAGCTGTTCTCCTCTAACAATACAAAATCAGCAGGGGTGGCCATCCTAGTCTCCCGATCCTTCTCGGGGACTGTGTTACAGAAGCAGGCAGAGATTAAGGGCCGTTTACTGACATACCAGTTTTCGCTGGGAGACACGACTTTTGTCCTGGGCTCTATCTACGCACCTAATCAGGGGCAAATGGCGTTTCTTCTCAAGGCTATAAGGGAGGCGTTTATTATAACAGAGGATAGTAAGGAGTCAAGTACAAAAATTAACTAAGTTGCAACCCTACGTGTTGAATGGAGAGCTAAGGCAATGAACTTACAATGTGTTGTGCAAATCACACATAGGGTCCCTCATAACTCATGAGAAGATTCCCATCAGTCACCACTCGGATCCGCCCTTCATCATCTGGGATCCTTATTTCTCACTTGTATGTTATGGAACCCACAGTGGATTGGCAGATGGTAAAAGCCTAATCCTACATGTGGTATACAATGTGAGTGAAAAAAGGCGAAAAGTGACTGAGAAGCAGTGCTAAAAAATAGTGAAGTGAAAGTGAACTAGTGAAGTGTACTTGTAAAATTAGGTAAAGAAGAGAAACAAATTAATTTATTAGGATTCTCTTCAATCCTAAACATAAAATGAGTGCGTAGTGGTATACACAAATAACCACTAATGGAGATGGGGGTCGACATGTTTCTGCAGACTTATTGGATCCAAAAGGTATCTAGCTGCTTCGTCAGGACCATTACCGCTACTGCTTGAACCAAAAACAAATAGAAAGGAAAAAGATATATATCACCTGAGTATAGTGATACCGTCCTTCTCCTGACTGTGTAGTCAAAACCAAGAAGTGAATCCATTCATAACACGATACACATAAAGGGAAGAAACAAAGTGCATACAAAATTAGGTACAAAACACTGTATTAGAAATTAATTTTTCTTAACGCAGATACAACTTCTTGAGTTGCAGACGTGTAGTATTTCAACTGTATATATCATACACATCTGTTCTCAGCAAGAAAGACTATTGACTGCTCACTTACCAATTTGGCAGGAGAGAGAAGTCCCACCTCACCTGGCCACAGCGCAGGTAAAATAGGGCACCGCTCTAAAGTAGCAAAAAAGAATCAATGAAAAGAAAATTAGGACACCCAAGGTCCCACTCTGCTCCAGCAAACAATCATTAAGTCAAAAGGACTATTCCATGTGAATGTCCCAACAATTATCTGCCAAATGTTTGCATTGGGTCATTACTCGGATGTTACTGATGCCATTATTTACAACCATAGTTGTTACGTAACTTTAACAGGCGAGCCCTACAACGAACACATTTGACGATGTCTATTGTGAAACGCCTATGCGTTAGTGCTACGCCTGAAAATCATCGTTGTTATGCGTGCTTTACAAGCATATCTTAACAGAGACGCATTTATCGTATCCGTTATGTCAAACCAGCTGTTCTTTAGCATTGAAAATCATCGTAGTTATGCGTGCTTTACAAGCATGTCTTAACACAGACGCATTATTCGTGTCCATTATTTCAAACCAGCAGTGCTTTAGCATTGTAAAATAAGCGATTGACGACCGTCACGTGGAACACTCGGCAACACTGCTGGATTCCGTGACGGACGAAGGCCACGGGACTCAAAGGTATCTTTTCAAAACTATGAGGGAGTTAAGCCTCTCTTACACAGCTTTTTACCGATATTCACGCTGCTAGCCAACCACAGGTGCACGCGTATGCCGGTGAATCATAAGCCTAGAAAACGCAGCGCAAGATGTGGCGGCGCCTACCTGTCCATCGGTACCCCAGGCGTCCCTCTGGGCTGTCGTGGGAGGTACCGACGTGGTGCGCAGTTGTCCATTTTATCTCGGCTTCTTCGTCGGTGCCGGAGTCGCCTGGGTGACGTCAGTCTCTCCGCGCCGCCCCTAGCCTCATGGGAGTTGTAGTAAGGGCGAGAATGGCAATTGCGCTGTCAATATTTAGAAAAAAGAGCGTTTGCTAATCTTCGAGCGGCTCGATATTTGGATGGTATCTCATAAGGAAATAAGAAAATAAGAAAATAAAAAAATAACCCTAGATATCAGTTAGAGGTTTAAAAAGTGAAAAGCATCCTATGTGATTGAAAATTTATATTCTCCATATATATAATATCTGGAGTGATCAACTGAAAAAAAAAACAATTCTTCACAATTTCTAAGACTGTAAAGAAAGAGAGTGATGCTTATCAATGCCATAGGTAATAAATATTACCACAAGGTCTTTATAGTGCCATCCAGGGAATATTTTCGTTGAGGCCCTCTTTATCAGATCTGAGTTTGAACACCCATTTTTGTACTTTTTTAAAAAGAAAGCTGCTGATGTCAGTGATATGGGGAGGGATCATAGGCTGTTCAATGACAGTCCACTTCAGCTCTGTTGGTAGATGCCCAGCCTCTATATAATGTGAGGTGAGTCTTGTGGCCTGTTTACTACATCTAATAGAGCTCATATGTTCTGATATTCTTAGCTTCACTTTACGTGTAGTCATCCCTACATATTGTTTGTCGCAGGGACATGTAATCAGATAGATTAGATTGTGACTGTTACAATTGGTGAAGCGTCGTTGCTCCCAGGGACGACCTGTACCAATATCAATCTGAGTCGACTTAGTTGTTAATGGGCAAGCAACACAATTCCCGCAAGGATGATGTCCTGTGACTGCAGGCATGTCCCATAGGGTTCCTATGGTGCGGGGAATCGTGGGCTTAGGTCTAGTGTGGACCAACTGGTCTTTCATATTTCGTCCTCGTTTGAAGGCGAATAAGGGGGTTGGTAAATCGACCGTGTCATTCCCTGTGTTTAAAATCGCCCAGTGCTTCCTCACAATTTTCTGGATCTGATTCGACTTAGTACTAAAAGTATTGACACATGTAATCCTTTTTAGTGACGGCTTGGGAGGTAGTAGTTCTAATAAACCTTCCCTATTGTTGTTCGAAGCACGTTTCTTTGCGGCCTTTACTAGGCTTTTCGGATATTTCTTCTCAATCAGGTGTTGTTCAAGAGTCTGAGAGTGTTCGTCAAATGCTGCCCTGCTGGAACAATTCCATTGAATTCGGAGGAACTGTCCGTAGGGCAAATTGTTGAGAAGTGCCTTGGGATGGAAACTCTCATAGCTCAGTACTGAGCTATGAGAGTTTCCATCCCAAGGCACTTCTCAACAATTACAATCAATCACATAGGATGCTTTTCACTTTTTAAACCTCTAACTGATATCTAGGGTTATTTTTTTATTTTCTTATTTTCTTATTTCCTTATGAGATACCATCCAAATATCGAGCCGCTCGAAGATTAGCAAACGCTCTTTTTTCTAAATATTGACAGCGCAATTGCCATTCTCGCCCTTACTACAACTCCCATGAGGCTAGGGGTGGCGCGGAGAGACTGACGTCACCCAGGCGACTCCGGCACCGACGAAGAAGCAGAGATAAAATGGACAACTGCGCACCGCGTCGGTACCTCCCACGACAGCCCAGAGGGACGCCTGGGGTACCGACGGACAGGTAGGCGCCGCCACATCTTGCGCTGCGTTTTCTAGGCTTATGATTCACCGGCATACGCGTGCACCTGTGGTTGGCTAGCAGCGTGAATATCGGTAAAAAGCTGTGTAAGAGAGGCTTAACTCCCTCATAGTTTTGAAAAGATACCTTTGAGTCCCGTGGCCTTCGTCCGTCACGGAATCCAGCAGTGTTGCCGAGTGTTCCACGTGACGGTCGTCAATCGCTTATTTTACAATGCTAAAGCACTGCTGGTTTGAAATAATGGACACGAATAATGCGTCTGTGTTAAGACATGCTTGTAAAGCACGCATAACTACGATGATTTTCAATGCTAAAGAACAGCTGGTTTGACATAACGGATACGATAAATGCGTCTCTGTTAAGATATGCTTGTAAAGCACGCATAACAACGATGATTTTCAGGCGTAGCACTAACGCATAGGCGTTTCACAATAGACATCGTCAAATGTGTTCGTTGTAGGGCTCGCCTGTTAAAGTTACGTAACAACTATGGTTGTAAATAATGGCATCAGTAACATCCGAGTAATGACCCAATGCGAACATTTGGCAGATAATTGTTGGGACATTCACATGGAATAGTCCTTTTGACTTAATGATTGTTTGCTGGAGCAGAGTGGGACCTTGGGTGTCCTAATTTTCTTTTCATTGATTCTTTTTTGCTACTTTAGAGCGGTGCCCTATTTTACCTGCGCTGTGGCCAGGTGAGGTGGGACTTCTCTCTCCTGCCAAATTGGTAAGTGAGCAGTCAATAGTCTTTCTTGCTGAGAACAGATGTGTATGATATATACAGTTGAAATACTACACGTCTGCAACTAAAGAAGTTGTATCTGCGTTAAGAAAAATTCATTTCTAATACAGTGTTTTGTACCTAATTTTGTATGCACTTTGTTTCTTCCCTTTATGTGTATTGTGTTATGAATGGATTCACTTCTTGGTTTTGACTGCACAGTCAGGAGAAGGACGGTATCACTATACTCAGGTGATATATATCTTTTTCCTTTCTATTTGTTTTTGGTTCAAGCAGTAGCGGTAATGGTCCTGACGAAGCAGCTAGATACCTTTTGGATCCAATAAGTCTGCAGAAACATGTCGACCCCCCATCTCCATTAGTGGTTATTTGTGTATACCACTACGCACTCATTTTATGTTTAGGATTGAAGAGAATCCTAATAAATTAATTTGTTTCTCTTCTTTACCTAATTTTACAAGTACACTTCACTAGTTCACTTTCACTTCACTATTTTTTAGCACTGCTTCTCAGTCACTTTTCGCCTTTTTTCACTCACATTGTATACCACATGTAGGATTAGGCTTTTACCATCTGCCAATCCACTGTGGGTTCCATAACATACAAGTGAGAAATAAGGATCCCAGATGATGAAGGGCGGATCCGAGTGGTGACTGATGGGAATCTTCTCATGAGTTATGAGGGACCCTATGTGTGATTTGCACAACACATTGTAAGTTCATTGCCTTAGCTCTCCATTCAACACGTAGGGTTGCAACTTAGCTCATTTTTGTACTTGACTCCTTACTATCCTCTGTTATAATAGCTGTTTACTGGGACTATAGTATTGTTGGGTCGTTAAACTGTCCCTCAGACCCTCATTCCCCTTGTTTGCTAATATAAGGGAGGCGGCCACTGCCACAGATAGGCACTTGCTGCTGGGAAGCGACCTCAATGTTGTTTTTGATAATGACCTGGATCGCTCCGCTCAGAGGAAGACCCAAGCAGGGGTTTTCCCACCCTACGGGGCGAACACTGCTTCAGGAATTGGGGTTATTTGACCTTTGGCGGCAATCCCATCCTCGCACTCGCAGCTACACCTTTTATTCAGGGGCACATAATAACCTATGCCCATCTTGACTATCTTCTCGGCTCCTCCTCCCTTCTGGCCCATATGGCCGACATTGATATCTTGGCGGCCTCTCTTTCAGATCACTCCCCTGTCCTGGCCAACTTTTGCCTTCCCTGCTTGCCGCGCCCCCTCAGACACTGGTGCTTGCGCGACAGGCTGCTGCAGCTCCCACCGGTAGTGACTCAAATCCAGAAAGCCATCACAGATTTTCATTCTGCCAACGCTACACCAGACACTTCCCTAGCGACGCAGTGGGCGGCCTTAAAGGCAGTCCTCCGGAGGGAATTCATAGCGATCTCCTCGGCTCACAATCGGGAAAAGGGAACGTAAGAGGGCGGAACTCACCCAGAGGGTCCCAGACCTGGAGCAGCTGCACCAGAGGACAGGAGTGGCTAGAGCGTGGCACCAGCTTTGCTTAGAAAGGAAATAACTCGCAGTCCTGGATCGGGACAGAGTGGAGTATGCTGCCCTTGGGCTGCGCCACTCATATTACACTGGGGGGACAGGTGTAGTCACCTTCTGGCCAACAAACTCCGCGAGGCTAGACAACGCCAAGGGGTCCAGACCATACAAACTGCAGGGGGCGAGACGTTGACAGATGATGCGTCCATAGCCGAAACCTTTTGAGATTTCTACGCAGACCTATACACTGGGGACCCACTTGACCCCCAGGGTAGTGCTAACTACATCGCTGGATCCAGCATGCCCTCCCTTTCCTCGGCGCAGGCTGAGTTTCTCGACAGGCCCATACAACTGGAGGAGGTCATTTCGGCGATTTCCCGCCTCGAAGTGGGTAAGTCTCCTGGCCCGGACGGCTATACTGCCGCCTTCTACAAAACCTTCTGTACCCAGTTGGCTCCCACTCTAACACATCTGTTCAACTCCTTTGACCACACTGGCGCGATCCCGGGGGAGTTGCTGGAGGCGGCGGTGATCGAGATCCTGAAACCTGGTAAAGCAAAGACGGCATGTAGCGCATATAGACCTATCTCATTGCTCAACATCGATATTAAACTTTACACCGGCATCCTGGCGACTCGATTGGCACTCTACATGACGCAACTGATCGAACCTGACCAGGTCGGCTTTATTTCACAGAGGCAGACTAGTGACAACACCAAACGCATATTACACCTCTTAGAGAAAGCGTCTCGCACCCAAGGCGAATGTATGCTTCTGTCCATCGATGCGGAGAAGGCCTTTGATAGGGTGCACTGGTCATATTTGGAGATGGTGTTGCTTGCCACGGGCTTTGGGGAAAAACCCCGCACCCGAATCCTAAACTGCTATAGGTCGCCAATGGCAGTGGTTCGCGTTAATGGCCACACGTCTTCCCGGTTCTCTATCGGGAGGGGTACTAGTCGGGGTTGCCCCCTGTCTCCCCTCCTCTTCACTCTTTATATGGAACCCCTAGCGCTCAAAATCCGTCGCCACCCCCTAATTACAGGGATCAAGTTTGGGGCAGACACCCACACCATCAGCCTTTATGCGGACGATGTCCTACTATCTCTCTCAGACCCGATCACGTCCATGCAAGCCCTCTTCATAGAATTACATAATTTTACCCAGGCGTCTGGTTTTAAAATTAACATGGCTAAATCTTTGGCCCTTGATCTCTCCCTTTCTCCGCATGTCCTTGCCCACCTCCAAGAGGAACACCCGATGCAGTGGTCCAAGGATGCAATCTCATACCTAGGCATCCAGCTTACTCCCACCCTTCAAGCCACCTCCGATATTAACTACTCCAATCTTCAAACACGCATTAGAAAGGAGTTGACCAGGTGGAAACACTGCACAATATCTTGGCTGGGTAAGATACCAGCAATCAAAATGACGGTCCTTCCCCAAATTCTATACCTATTTCAGACCATCCCCCTCCGACCACCGTCCGGCTGGATCCAGCGAACACAGGCAGACCTCCCACGCTTTATATGGCACGGCCGCAAGCCACGCTTCCGCCACCAAGTCGCAATTCTACCTCCGGAAAAGGGAGGAGTAGGGGTGCCCGACCTTCAGACATATTTCCATGCTACTCAGATATCTGGTGGAGTGGCAGCGGTTGGAATCAGAAAAACACTGGTTATTTCAGGACCAGGCTGTGGCTGGCAGACCACTACAAGGGATCCCCTTCCTACACAAGACCCACCGGCCAGCCAATCTTTATGCATCATACATCACAAGTACCATTATGGACTCCTGGGACCACGCCAATGCCCATGCACAACTGACCACATTTCCATCACCTCTCACACCATTATTTGATAACCCTGAGTTTCGACCCGATACTGAACCCCAAGCTTTTCGCGCCTGGCGTGCCTCCCCTTGCAGATCCCTGTGACACCTTTTTGATTTGGAGGGCATTATCCCATTTCCACAGCTTAGGGAACACTATGGTCTCCCTGAAACAGAGCGCCTGTCATATCTTCAGGTCCGACACTGGGCTCTACATCCTCTGATTAGGCCACAGGCGCAACGGCTATTATCTTCTTACGGAAAATGGCTGATAACTCGCACCTCTGATAAGAGCCTCACATCTGGTCTCTATAAAATGCTTCTAGAGCCCACCATTCATACATACAATGCAGGTCGTGTCAGATGGGAGAGGGACCTGGGGAGATCCTTAAGTCATGAGGAGTGGGAGGGTATCTATCACAGGGCGTGGCACTCGGCGTACCATATGGGTCTCACGGAGACCTTAACCAAGATTGTTACCTACTGGTACTACACGCCGGAGCGCGTGCATCGCTTGACCCTCAGCGTAGCGATCTCTGTTGGAGGGAATGTGGGGAGAAGGGAACATTGGAACACATTCTGGTCCCAAGTATTGGATGAAATAGATCTTCACTTAGACACTCAACTTCCTTCCTATATCCTCCTGGGCCTGCCTAACTCATTGATGTATCCGCTCAAATCCCGAAGGGGACGATTAATAGGGATAGCCATTGGAGCAGCCCTGCAAAACGTCCTGATTCACTGGCGCACTACCCAAATTCCTACACTCACCAGTTGGCTGCAACGGCTCTGGATGGTGCTGGGTATGGAAAAACTCACACTCACTCTGGCTGGTAGAGGGTCGGAGTTCCCTGAACTATGGCGGCCCTTCTTGACCCTTCTGGTGTCAGAGTTTTGGGAGTTGTCATGCCCCAGATATTTGTGGCTACTGCGTCTCCCAGACACGCAGATTCCTAGCGGCACCTCCACGAAGAGTCGTACAGGACGGTGCTGATTAGGGCGTAACCTTCCCCCCCTTTTCTTCCTTTTTCTTCCCTTCCAATTTTATGTTGTTCGGTGGACGAGGTTTGGGTGGGGGGTAGGGTGAGGGGTTGATTTGGGACATTTCTATTTGTCCTTTTCATGTTGGCTATGTACGCTATTCCATACGGTGTGGACTTGATAACACGGACTTGCTGGGTAAGGCGATTGCAACGACGGTGGCGGTTCGCTGCCACGCCTGGCTGAGGTTTGCCAACTTTTCGGGGGATGTCCAGTCCACACTCATGGACATGCCCTTTGATGGCCGTCGCCTTTTCGGCGACAAAGCAGATAGTGCGCTAGAGTGTTTTAAGGACTCTAGGGCTACGGGCAAGTCCTTGGGCCTGTCAGGCCAGCGTCAGCAAACTTCTGCTTTTTGCCCCTTTCGTGGCCACGGGAGGGGCGCCCCCACACGTCCAGCCAGCCACAGGCCGCAGAACCAACCTCAACGCGGTCGGGGACGTGGTAACCGCCGTGGTGGTGCCGAGGAACAACAGCCAGGTCAGTCCACACCCGCTCCCGCAGCATCTGCCTCAAAGCCTTCCTAGTCCGAGCTTTCAGGCCCATACGACGCCAGTGGGGGGCAGGGTCCGCCATCACCTCTTCCACTGGCGTACCATCACGTTGGACAGGTGGGTGCTGCAAATCGTCCGAAGGGGCTACTCCCTCCCCTTCGAGGCGACCCCTCCAGCCATGCCACCGCAGTGCTACCGCATTTCGGGGGGTCACTTGCAACTTCTGCAGGAGGAAGTTATGGCCCTCTTGGCCAAGGGGGCCATCGAGCATGTTCCTGGGCCAGAAGTAGCGCGTGGTTGCTACTCCCACTGCTTTCTGGTACCCAAGAAGGGCAAAGGAGGCCTACGCCCTATCTTGGACCTCCGGAGCATCAACGGCCTCCTCCGGAAGGAGAAGTTCAAGATGCTAACTTTAGCTCAGGTCTTAGCTGCCCTAGACCCTGTAGACTGGATGGTAGCTTTGGACTTGCAGGACGCATATTTCCATATCCCTGTCCTGTCGGCCCGCCAGCGTTACCTGCGGTTCACGGTAGGCCATGAGCACTTTCAGTTTACCGTGCTCCCCTTTGGCCTTACCAGCGCCCCTCGGGTGTTCACGAAAGTGATGGCAGTGGTCACAGCTCATCTGCGCAGATCAGGGGTTCCAGTCTTCCCCTATCTCGACGACTATTTGTTGAAGGTGGGCTCGCCCCAAACAGTCGTCAGCCACCTTCAGACTACGGCCGACCTCCTGCACCTGCTGGGGTTCTCCATCAATGTGCCGAAGTCACACCTGTGCCCCTCTAAGAAGCTCCTCTTCATCGGAGCGGTTCTGGATTCGGCGCAGTTTCGGGTTCATCCTCTCGAACAGCGGGTTCGGGATATTCATGCTCTGATTCCGATCTTTCAGCCTTTATCCCGTGTCTCGGTCAGGTTGACGCTGCGGCTTCTGGGGCTGATTGCCTCCTGCATCCTTCTGGTGCATCACGCCAGGTGGCGGATGCGGGCTCTGCAGTGGGACCTGAAGTTTCAGAGGGCCCAGCATCAGGGCAACCTGTCTGACCACATTTGGATCTCGGAGGGCACTGCAAGACAGTTGCAGTGGTGGCTCACGGACCGCGATTGGGTCAACGGCAGATCCCTCTCCCTACCCCAACCGGAGCACGTGGTAGGGACAGATGCGTACCTCCTGGGATGGGGGGCCACATGGGGAGAGGCGGAGATCAGAGGCCTCTGGTCTCCGGCGGAGTCCCGACTCCATATCAACCTTTTGGAGCTGCGGGTGATCCGACTTGCACTGAAGGCATTCCTTCCCTCTGTCCGGGGAAGTGTAGTAAAGGTGAATTGAGTATAATTGTTTCCTTTAATGAATCTTGTTTTGATATTATACACCGGTCATGGTGTTGTGGCTTATCTCCTGAATAATGTGTGTGTTTTGACTATCACAGAACACTATTTTATGGTTCTATGTTTAGATATTTTGTATCAATTGGTTATCGTGGGTTGTTTTATATTTTGTATATGTTTTCTTCACATGGGATACCACCACTCTCAATATATACAAATCATGGCATGGTGGCTCATTTTCTGAACAATATTGTGCGCGATTTGACTATCACAAGTCACTGTTTTACGCCTTTGTTTTCGTGTGCTCCAGATATATTTTGTCATCAACTGGTTATTGTGTGCTGTTTCACATTGTTGTTTTTATATGGGACATCATCACTTTTAACCTGTCTTCTTCACATCACGATTGCTTATTTTCATCTCACTCTCGCTTTTTACATCAGTTCACTTTATGCCAGATCATTGTTTGACACTGCACCTTTAATTCATTTCACTACTCAATCCGTAATCGCGTTTGCATGCTGTTCTGGTTTCCCTTGGTTTTAACCTTCGGGAGAACCACATCTATTCAACAGAGTCCCGATTCAGTCGGAATGCATGAAGCACAGAGTAAGGTAAGCGCACATAATTGGGGAATATGGGGCCCGGCACAGACCACTGACACCGAAATAGTGTGAAAAGGCCGCTTTATTGAAACAGGTGCGCATCACAATTAAAAGGCCCTTGGCCTAAATGCCTTACTAAACTACAACCTCACTATACAAGCTGTTACCCATATTACGCTACCCCCACCCGTAATCTTCCCCGACTCAACATTTAAAACCTGCAATACAGTACCACCTACTGTGACCTTTTAGCTTTTGACCTTTGACCTTTGAACTTTACCCTTTTACCCTTGGTGTGACCTTTTAACATTTGCCTTAGAACTTTGACCTTTGAACTTTACCCTTTTACATTTGCTTTTCAACCTTAACCTTTACGACTATTAACCTGTCACTAATCTAACTTCCTAAAGCACCTTAAAGATCCTACCTCATGAACCTGTCTACCCGTTCCCTTTTAGCCTGGATTGCCTCTGTCAATAACGAATAAACTTGACTAAAACATGCCAACTTGACTGACAACCGCCACCCAGAAAAAGGGGGGTGAACTACCCCTTTTTCTGCCCCCCAAAAACTTGGAAAACTGAAGAAGCCTCTGCAAAAGAAACCTGCACCTGACACCACCCAATCCATGAGAAAAAGGAAACCACGAAAAAAGACCCTAAAAATCACCTACGAGTCACAGATAATGCCAGCCGCGTGGGCTTTGAGAAAATAAATCCGGGCACCAAAGACCCCTTCAACGACTTCCTATTGCCTCCAATTAAAAAGTCCCCATACCCTGCCCTGCATGGACAGCACTCAACCCACCTAGCTGTCGTTCAACCATTGGCGTAATTCACCTGTACGGAAATTCCTAACCCCTACACCCCGCCCCCAACAGCCTATCTTTTAGAGGGTAGCAGCTACCTCCCCGCTAGGCCCACCTCCTCCTATACGATCCCATGTGCGAACAATATGAAGCGGGGCCCAGGAAACTCCGAGCCTGCTTCTCTTTCTTGCTGATCTTCCCATGTAAACAAAGACTCCTCCCGTATCTAAACAGACCCCCCGGAGCCTCCAACTGTAACCAAACCTGAAAAACAACCATAATATTTCAGAAAACGAAAAATCTGAAAAACCACTACCCCCCCGACCATAACACTTTGCTAACAGCAGTACATGCCCTTCACCCCAAGACCCCAGGTCCTGCATGCCCCATGGCCAGACTCCCAAGACCTTGTGTGACTGCAGATGCACAGCAACACGGAACAATGGACTAATTCGCCCCTTGGCCCCCCAGTGTGACCTAACAAGCCCCAGCCCGGTGCCACTCAACTCACAAGGAAGAACTACACGTCCCGGAGCAAACATAACAATGAAATACCTACGCCCTGCACCCTGCCAAGACCTCTCCGATTTATGGTAGGCGTGTACAAATCAGAATGTATGCTGTCCCCAGGAGGCTACCCCTAAGCTTACTAGTTTAACCATACCACTACCTAACCAAGGGTAAAACCCCCAAAAAACGCCCCGAGGAGCGGGAAAAAACCACAACTAAAGGGTTCTTCAGAGACTCACCCGAGTAACTTAAGGAATAACCTACCGCACCTAATCCACAGTTTCCGGAGAGAAAAATTTGGGGGTCCCACCCAAAACCTAAAACCCACATGTCTGGAAAATGTGAAGTATCCCTGACCAAAACTACCCTGCACTGCGGACCACTCGGCTGTCCCTCTCACAAACCACTATCCCAGTTCAAACGGATGCCAAAGAAACTGTACCGATCATAAACCTCACTCTGGATTTTTTGACTCTCTTGCTCCCTGCAAAGCAGGGCAGCCCCTCAAGCCTTGTAACCGTGAACCTCTTACAGACTCACCCACTGTGAGCTGGAGAAAGCATAAGCAATGTCCGAGCCCCTCCCTGTCACCTGACACGCTAATAACATGCCCTGAAGTTCCGATCTGCGCATACTAACCCAGAAACAAATTCAGCGCCGTACGGGACACACTGTCTGCCCTGTTTGTCACTGGCCCCAAAGCCAGGTACAAGCTGCCCCCAAAACACTGACCCGCACCTACTGACAGCCTATGGAAAAAATAGCTCGGTAAATCTGTCCCCTCTAAGTACCCCCTTTGCCACAGTATCAAATACAATGACCCTGAGTGGCAGCCCGTACTAAGTCCAGCTGCCTTACTTGTTGCAAAAGTGCTCAGCACATGCCCCTGAGCTCCCAACACTGCCCAGCCTTCCTCGCAGTCCGTGGAACCGGGCATATCCTCTCTAATCCCTACCTGAACACAGGACCTCCCTGATCACCGACCTCAATATCACACCCCAGAAATGACTGCGCCGTGCTGATCCGGCTGACTATCACGCTGTCACCTATGCCTCCCGTAGCTGTCAAGCCTCCCCTGGCACCGCGTAACAGGCTTGTCAGCTTTAATCGCCATCAATCAGCCATGCTTCCATGGCCACAGTATCATTGTTGATGCTCCTGCATGCCAGTGCTGTTCTGGGTCACTTGATTTATATGTTGCCAAGGGAACCCCAAAATATCAACACAAACTCCTCCAACATGTGCTACTGACATAGTGGCCACCTGTCTGCTGTGTTGCCAATGGTACCCCACAAGTGCACTCTGAGCTCCTCAAGCCTGCCCAGCAACCTCTGGCAGCCCTTGGAACCAGTGCTAAATCCGTTCTGGTCCATGTATCCTCAAAGTTGCCCATGGTACCGCAAAGGTCAACTCTGCGCTCCTCGAGTGTATGCTAGTGCCTTACTGAGCGACTTGTCGAACTAACCGCATTTGCTCTATCACATTAGTAACCAGGCCGCCCTGGTCCCAGGCTCCATCCTACCGGCCTGTATTTGACAGCCCCCAACCTGGGTCCAGCTGTATTTGACAGCCCCCAAACTGGGTCCAGCTGTATTTGACAGCCCCCGACCTGGGTCTAGCTGTATTTGACAGCCCCCAACCTGGGTCCAGCTGTAATTTGATGGCACCCTAACCTGGGTCCAGCTATATTTGACAGCCCCCAACCTGGGTCCAGCTGTATTTGACAGTCCCCAACCTGGGTCCAGCTGTATTTGACAGCCCCCAACCTGGGTCCAGCTCTAATTTGACAGCCCCCAAACTGGGTCCAGCTGTATTTGACAGCCCCCAACCTGGGTCCAGCTCTAATTTGACAGCCCCCAACCTGGGTCCAGCTGTATTTGACAGCCCCCAACCTGGGTCCAGCTGTATTCGACAGCCCCCAACCCGGGTCCAGCTGTATTTGACAGCCCCCAACCTGGGTCCAGCTGTCTGCTCTCTTGCCCCAAATCACCAAATCGCCTATGATCCCCCATCGTGTTTTGCTGTATCATATCCAGACCTCCGTGGCCACAGGATAGATCTCAATGTCCTCATATGTCAGTTCTAAAACGTGTCCAGCTATCTGCTCTTGCGCTCCCATGTACCCAACACCCACCTGACCAATCTTGGCGGCTGTATCACTATGTAAACAAACCTTCCTGGGCACTGAATCCATCGTAATGGCTCTGATGTCAAAAGTTACCCCTAAGACCCACTGAATGACCCAAGATATCCAGGCTTCCAGCCAAGACTTGCCACCCCACAATGATCACTTTTCCCAGTGGCATGTTACCTCAAAATGCCCCGTCGCCCATGACATTCCAGTTGGAAACAATGTAGCTGCACCAGGCTCCCTTCCTCCAGTGCACCTTCCAAGCGAGCCACCCCCTGCTTAATAATCTTGGATGAAAAACCCCTATTAACCCTTACATTCTGGAGAATCCCCCAAGCTTGAGCCGTTTCCCTTGGCCATTAACGTAATTTTGTGGTACTATACATCCACAATCCAAAGTATTAAAAGATCCAAATTACTAGGTGCATTAGAAGCAGTTCCCATACGCCTGCCTGTGTTGATATGTCCCTGCCGCTGTCTGCCCTAACATTGGTTATAGAAAGTGTACCCCCGGGGCCTGTAGACCTACCTAACTAACTACAAAATACCTGGTGCCCTTCCGGTATGAAGGCTCCTGCCCGCACCACCAGTATCAGCTTTTCTCTTTAATTGCCAGCTTACACCGCCTAACCACAGCCGTGGGCCCTTCCCGTAGTGTAAACTTATGCTCCCCTGCGCAGCACTTGCCTTCCCTCGTACCTTAACACCACCTTGAACTCTCATGCCAGAGCTCATTCCTCAATTACACCCGACACCCAAATTATGCTGCTGCCCTTTTACCTGGTGCCAAAACCGGTGTCCATGCTGGAGCCCGCCTTTTGTCCCCTTTGTTCACCTCCTGTCGTGCTCCCCACGGCTCTTCTGATGCAACTGACCTCTCTGTCCACTTGCCCGATGAAAGATCCTCGAAAATGTCATGAACAAATGGTGAGATCCCCCCCGTGCCTCCAAATTATCGTCTAATAACTGCTCCCTCATAGACCAGATCGTGATATTCCATGTGGCCGCCCGAATACGAGGCAGCATTTCCCGCATTCCCTCCTGCTCAACTTCACATCCTCATCATACTCTGACAGCATCAACAGGGACCGGAATCCTATCTTTTAAACCTGTGATACAAAACAGCACACCACTTACCATTTGTGCCATAGCTCCCTCCAAAAGCGCTCCACCTTTATCAATATACCCTTGCGCCCTATTGAAAACCGTACTGTAACCTTCCAGCCAAGCTATATCCTAAAAGTGTGTTTTTGTCTCAATTTCCACCAGGGGGAGTACTGTCCCTCTTGGCCCAGTGCACCGCTGAAACCGTACGGGGCCTATGTGAGGCAGTACCATACCCTAAAAGCTGCTTTCTGAGTCGCTTGCCGCCAGGGGGAGTGCTAGCCCCCTTTGCCTGGTGCATTGCCGAAGCCGCACCGTGCCTACGTGGGGCAGTGAGCTTGTGGTCCAGGTGGACCGCCGAAGCCTTACAGGGCCTACGTGGGGCAGTGATCTTGTGTTCCAGGTGCACCGCCGAAGCCGTACGAGGCCTTCGTGGGGCAGTGATCTTGTGGTCCATCACCCTCCAGTCGCTTTCCGCCAGGGGGAGTACTGTCCCTCTTGACCTGGTGCACCGCCGAAGCCGTACGGGGCCTACGAGTGGCAGTGATCTTGTGGTCCCCCGATGCTCCAGCCTGGCCGCACTGGTCCCCGCCTTCTCTTCACCGCGGGGTAATGGAGCCGTACAGTGCTCTCCCGTGTCGGGAAAGCTGAAAAAGTGACCCCGCCGCAAATATATGGTCCGGTGTGCTGGTCCCTGCCTGTATCCTAATCTGCCATCCGAAAGTACCCGGGGCCTGCACCCAGCTGACTAACCCTACAAAAGTGGGAGAGGGGAAGCTGCTCCACTCTGAGAAAAAGATAATGAGCTGACCCCTTCACAAGTAATGCTCAGAATAAGGAGATAAGCGTGACATGCCGACCCATCATTGTGCCCGCACTCTGCCAGCCAAGAAGTTTAAGAAAAAAGGGGGGTCAGCGAAACCTTCAGCCCCCCCCTACCGAAAAGCCCCCGCCTCCGCTTGCTGTAGCTCGCTAAGGTTTAATCGCAAAAAGAAGGGGGGGGAATCAAGTGTTAAACGACCATTGGGCTCTAAGGGGTCCAGCCCCCTCTATCGCATGTGTCATCCCTGGCCGAGGAGCCGCCCGGGACCATGCACAGCTGCCCCCAAATACCGCCCTGGTCCTAAGAAGACCATACTTGTAATGAGGCAGGTGCTTTTCAGCCCCTCTAAAGAAACCCTGACTAAAAACTCTGAAGAATGATGGCAGAATAAACCCCCCCCAAAGTTTGGGAGCCCCCACACAAAATTGTTGCTAGAGATGTGCCTCTCAAAAACCAAACTCAGGCTGCACCCCTTCTACCCCCAAACAGGAAATCATCTCTCCACCCCCATACCCAGAGACCGAAACACAGTATTATTCTCCTAATGAAGGGCCTGCGCCCACATACCCCCATCAGGTTCGCCCTCCAGAGACGGGAGCCACCTGAGTCTCACCTGCGGTCACGTACCGACGAGTTTACCCGCAAGCCGTCGCAGAGCCTAAGCTTGCCTTCATATGGAGTTCTCCCGCGTCACAGGCAAGCTGCCAAAGCGAGGAGCCTCTCCTCCCTGTGGAGATCCCCGTCTTCACTGACACCCGGCAAATGTCATGCCGCTCTAAGCGATCCTAAATCTAGCAGCCAAGCACGGCCAACTAGAGGGAGCCGGTATATGAAAGGGGGAGTAAAAAGGAAAGGCCTTCACTTAATTAAATTAGAAAATAAAAAATTCCTCAAAGGCTATGACCAGCCACCGGGAATACTATCAAATGGTGGCTGGAAACACAAAATGGAGACCTAAATATCCCTTGGGCTATAAAATAGCCCAAAAAGCCCAATAAGCCCAAAGGGGGCGGAGCAGAGGACCACGCCGCTCCCATTCCCCAAACATCCCGGGGGGCAGACCTCCCTACGCTCGGCTGCCCCCCATATACACAGGCAAGCATGCCGTAGATTGTAGTTGACACGCCGTTTGGTTCTCGTGTGTTTGTTCCATTCGCGATTTGGCAGCTTTATAGTTTGGTTGCGATACCCTTGCATGATTTGGTTTCAGATCACGGAGTACTTCATAATTGAGTTACCGCACATCACCTTTGCCCTTTTCCGATTTTGGCAATTTAGCAGCGCTTATTAGCATTTCCGATTTGAGCAGCTGAGCATTTTTTAAATAGAACCTTGGTGACCACCTTAAGACGTTAAGTGCACTTTTCGTTTTCAGCCAGCTAATTAATCGTTCCGTATTAAATCGTTATACAACCGGGCACAAATTGTTGGGTTCGGCACTGGCATGACTTACTTGTTGACCAACATGAAGATCTTTTTCTATATCGTTCATCACTGAAATCACGGGCATATTCTACTTTTTTACGTTTTCAGCCAGCTAATTAATCGTTCCGTATTAAATCGTTATACAACCGGGCACAAATTGTTGGGTTCGACACTGGCATGACTTACTTGTTGACCAACACGAAGATCTTTTTCTATATCGTTCATCACTGAAATCACGAGCATATTCCACTCATTTACTTTCTCACTTTTTACTTTCTCTTTAATTTCCACTGAGCACTGGAAGATCTATAAACCATGTATTCATAATGTTTTCATGTGGACTGCATGATGAAGAGTCTCCTGTTTCCATTCTTTTAGAATTGATGGGCAACCCCTGATAAAGGGTCAATTGACGACCCGAAATGCATTAAGTGCATTACAATGCGATTTGATTGAATCCTGAACGTACTATGGAGCATAATGCATGAATGATTAATGCACTGAATGAACATTAAAAACTCAAGATTCAGATTCATCATTGGTTTAAAGAGTGTTAATTCTCAGAAATATTGATTTGAACTTTATTTGATACCCCGTTTTGGTATTGATAAGTGCTTCATCCAGCAAGAAGGGTCTTGCCTCCTGCACTCTTATCAGTGATTGGCATGTCACGGACACGGCGTTGGTGGTTGAATCACACCGCAACTACATTGGCAAAACATTGAGTCTCATATACACTTGAGTGCATGTTGGCATTTGCTTTGTTCATATGGACAGATGTTGTTGGCAGGTCACCTACCTGCAAAGGTGCTGGATCCTGCAGGAATGCAGTCAAGTAAACATTAGGCAACGAAACCTCCGGAGTGGTCGACTGAATAGAGTTTGGAGTGTGGACCCGCTTCGTAAGGGCATCATCTAATTTGGTGAGCCTGTCCTTGCATGCTGAGAAGAAAGAAATTACTATGATCTTCAGTTTTTAAAGTGATTAGCAAGCAGGTCTCCCACAAGTTTTAATGTCATAATAGTGCTCTTGGGTGCACCGCAGAAGGCAATGCTATATTTTTTTCAGAAGGGCCTTGGAAAATGAAGAAAGATCAGCTACTGGAGGTTGATGAATGATAGCTTCAACTAAATGATGATTGCTGGTTGGAAGCAGTCTTGAATTTGATGCAGAAAAATCCCCTGCAAGTGACATTCTACAAAGCTGTAGAACATTCAGATTGTTTGGTGACGGATGCCCCTAGACCCTATTCTATCCTTCCTTGACTGAGATGATTTCATTGGTTATTGCCCCGTCCACGGAAGTAAATAAGTTAAAATGTTAGAGCCACTATACAGGTGGTTCTGAGCACAGAGCACAGGAGACAATTTTCATTTACCATTGACTCCAATTGAGATAGAAACTCAAAATTAATGAGGGCTAAAGTGAGTCTGACTGAAAGCTGTGTGTGATTATTAGCGTGTAACCATAAAGTCCTGTGGCATGGCCACACACTTGTAGGGGTAGGAAAGAAAGCAGGTGTTAGAGGGGTGGCCCAACCCAGCCTCCTCCGGGTCTGGATGGCCAGTGAAGGTGGGAGCCTGGGACTTGGAGTCCCACATCAACCATGGAGTTACCCTGCGAGGCAGCTGAATGCGTTCTACAGCGCTAGTTGGTGATGCACCCACCTCCTTTCCCTCCTGCACCACCAATGAAGCAGAGATCCTGGAACTTGGAGTCCCACATCAACCAAGAAGTTCTGCAAGTCTCCCTTAAGCGGGACTTTCACTTCCATGTTATCGAGCGATGGATGGGGGGTGCCGGTACACTGTATGTATGTGGTCTGTGGTGAGTAAATATAAGAAAAACTCCCACACAATCTATATTCTTTCTCTCTAGGCTCACTAGAGCTCTACGGGATTCCCATTGATAGAGCTAGCATGTCATGCATGTAATCCTGCTATTATAGATCATAACATTTTTTTTTCATTTATTCATATTTTCTCAATTCTTCTGATTGTACAAACATGAAAAACATGTTTATAAAACCACTAGAAATTCATTAGTGCAAATATACAATTGTTCCACTTAGGCATCCGGCGATTATTTTAATACATTATTACAGTTTGGAAATAATATATGATACATATATATTGAAGCATTTTGTATGTCTCCTAAATCAGCCACACAACCATTCTAACCTCACACGCAACAACACACTAACATTCTCTCATCACATACATTGTTTACCCAGCCATAATTGCATACGACGGTGGTAATCACAGAGAGAACACTTCAAGAGTTGTTTGCAATGTGTTGTAGGCTGGGATTTCACAACAACCAGGTCAACCCACGTTTCTGTGGAGATTCTGATTTGTATCCACCTTCATCAGGACCACCCATTTATATGTTTAAAAGTGAGTGGTAGGTGAATCTGTAAACTGAAAACGTGACATCACTTATGGCCTGCCCTGACAAATATTACATTTTTTTACTACTATGAACATACATCCTGCATTTTTCCAATGTGAGTAAAAGCCACCACCAAAAGTAAGAGCAGGGATAGTGGGGTTATCCGTGTGTGAAAGAAATGTGCATGGAAGAAACAGGTGTGTGGCCACCTACCGCATAATTTGGGGCTACAGAGCCTAGCTTGTGTGCAACCTTACATCCCTATCATTAAGAAATGGAAATCCATCTCGGTGCAACCGTAGGATGCCAGAACAATAAGGAAGCACAATGTGGTCTTAATCAAGTGCCACCAACTGACCATAAAAATCTCTGGTGCTTTCTAAGAGATGCCTCTGAGAACTCACAGGAGTAGAAGGATTCAATACAAGAGTTTATGTAGAAGGTTAATCCAATCAATGGCAATCATATCTACAAAAGAGAGAAACGCCGACACAGAGATGGCTGTAATCATAAAAAAGACAGCTGAAATCTAATATTTAGAGAAGGGAAATTAGCACTGAATTATATTGTACTGGAGTATGTTATGGATACCTTCAAAGTTGCCGACTGTATTCTTGCAGTCGGTACACTTTAGGGGACATATACCAATGCTCTGACTTCTTTCTGCAATATATCTATTTCAGGTCAGGGACCTAAATGGACACAGAGGGCACAATAAGCGAAAAGAAGACAACGAAGACAATAAGCGTCAACAAACAGCATTTGACTTAGAGGGTGCCCATACTTTCGGTGGAATAAGTGTGAGCAACACGCCATGACAAAGTAAAACCTAACATAAGAAGAGTGGGGGAGATAAACAATAGACACGTTTGCATGTACAGGAAAACTATTGCCACAGACTATAATGAATCCCCCATGCCCACATCTGGGTAAACGTAATTCATAACCCCAGTGGCGTAGCAAGGTCAGGTGGTACTCGGTGCGGAAAATTTCTTGTCACCCCCGCTTGACAAAATGGCAAAAATATGTGTTTAAAACACACATTTTTGCCATTTTGTCACCCCCCTCAGTGATGACACACAGGGTGGCCCGCACGCACTGCCTTTCCTATGCCACAGCATAACCCCCACCTCAACACATACCCTCTCAACACGCCATAAATCTCCTATTCTCAGTGGTTCCCCTTAACATGATCTGGGGTAGGTGGCCACACACCTGTTTCTTTCGTGCACATTTCTTTCACAAACAGATAACCCTCCCTATCTCTGCTTTCACTTTTGGTGGTGTTTTTACTCGATTGGATAAATGCAGGAGGTATATTCATGGTAGTAAAAAAAAAAATGTCTGAGCAGCCCATATGTGATGTTACGTTTTCTGTTTACGGATTCTCCTACCACTCACCTTTAAACATATAAATGGGTTGTCCTGATGAAGGTGGATACAAATCAAAATCTCCACCGAAACGTGTGTTGACCTGGTTGTTGTGAAATCCCAGTCTACAACACAATCGTAGATATCTCTTGAAGTGTTCTCTCCGTGAAAATCCCCGGTGTATGCATTTATGGCTGGGTAGACCATGTATGTGATGAGAGAGTATTAGTGTGTTGTTGCATGTGAGGTTAGAATGGTTGTGTGGCTGATTTAGGGGCACACTAAATGTTCAATATATATGTATAATTTTCAAACTGTAATAATGTATTAAAATAATCGCTACATGCATCTCTAAGTGGAACAAATTTATTTCTGCACCAATTAATTTCTTGTGGTTTCATAAACATGTTTTACATTTCTGCACAATCAGAGAATGACTTGCTAACTCTAGTAATGTCCAGCCCAGAGAGCTCTAGTGAGCCTACAGCGAAAGAATATAGGCCACATGGGAGTGTTTCTTATATTTTCTGTGGTTTCTTCCTCCTTGCTCCCTGACCTACAAATCAATTCTAGGGAGCACCTCTTTATATATAGTGCTCTGTGATAAGTGTAAGGGCTTTGCAGGCTCTGACAAAAGTACATGGTGGAATCCATTCTGGATTCCTCATGTGTGTGCATCATTTACATGGGCTGCCTAGAACCCTCTCCTGCTCCTGTTATCCATGGAATTGACATGAGTGGACCATGCAGTATCTTTTGGAGCAGGAATGTCCCCCCCACCATTGTTCTAAAGAGTGTGCACCCTTAGCCCGAGTTACCTAAGTCGAGAATCTCCTAATATTATTGTTATTTTTTTGCATCATAACACACAACAATCGTGTGTATGCTTAAGGCCCACTGTAACAAGGATTGCAACCCAGAGTGGGGCATTGTGGACTGTAGGGCCCCAGCATGTGCACCCCACATTTACTGAGTATGTTACCATCAGCTTACCAACCGAAGAGGACTGATTGTGGTGGTATCAATTCATTATGGTAGCAGGCCAGGCCTCTGTACCTGTGCTTGTGCAGGGAGAATTGTCTAATGGCCTCTCCTGTATAGAAATGGAGAGCCATTCCGATGCAACCTGATCCACAGACCCATTTATTTGTGTATTGATGCTACCAGTTTACAGGGTACAGGTGTAGCAGGATGAGCATGGAGAGTGTGCACCAGGAGTCACTGTTGGCATACAGGAATCAATCAAGATACTGTGTGTGTGTAAGGCGTACAAGATGGAGATTGGAGTTTACCTACTACACATAAGTGTGAATTACAAGACTCATCCAAAGCATTCCTCAGTCTAACATGAAGTAAGGCAGAAGGCAGGGGTGACTTTCAACTGTACGGTTTGTCACTGCCCCGTCCTGCTCCTTTGTTCCCCAGAGGTGATTCCCCCACCAGCAGGTTGTGCCCTGCTTAGTGATTTTCGTTCTGACCTTTCTGGGATGAACATGCAAAACCTCAGGAATGCTGGAAACTAGCCCCAGAGTTGTCTCTTTGGAATCCAACAACTCTCTCTGTGTGAGTATTGGGCTGAGACCCCAAGTCAGTGTTCCTAATGACCAGTGTCCCTGTAACACTCTGAAGGGTGTTGGAGAAGTTGTCTGTAATCCAAAGCTAGTGCCTCTCACAGGCAAATTAGGGTATAAAGCATGCAGTTCAAATGATCCTACTGCAATCGCTAATGGCATGTGCCAAGGTATGAAGCCTAACCTTGCTGCTGCAAATAGAAGTACTGGAGACACTTCTCTGGACCGAGCTGTCTCAAAGAAGATTCCAAGCCGGCTGCCTGGAAAAAGGGATGTATGACATTACAACGCATGCTTTTACATCGCATGCCTTTACAACGCGGTTTTTACAACGCATGCCTTTACAACGCATAGTGCTTTGGGGCGCTGGATAGTGAATTGTTTATTTACTATTCCAACTCCAGTCCCCGTGGATAGTAGGGAAGGTGTTGGATAGTACATTAAACCTATTCCCTATCCTAGAGCGCCCCCCAGCGCAATGCGTTGTAATGGTTTGCGTTGTAAATGTTGCGTCGTAAAGGCACTGCGTTGTAAAAGTTGCGTTGTAAAGGTTGTTTACCTGGAAAAAGAGTTAATACTGATCAAATATCATCATGCATCACTTGTAATGCACTGCCTAGAAGGTGATCGTCACTAAGAGAAACCATTGGGAGCCCCTTCTTCCTTGCTTGGAAGTGTGTACCTGGAAACCTCCAAGTGGGCCTCAAGTTTCACTAAGCCCCCCATGCGTGTCTAGAAGAGTCCAGCAGAGTTGCCAATGTGGACTGAAGCTGTTGAACCCAGACCCTAAGAACTGTGGCCTAGTGGCCAGGGCTGCCAACTTTTGAACTGGGAATCAGGTTTAAATCCCGGCCTTGCCTAATCATCCTGTGATACTGGGCAAATCACTTAATCTTCACCTGCATCTAATGTGTAATGTCTGGCTCTCATGTAAGGACTCTGGTTCTCAAGTAAAGTGCTGTACTGCCCTTTGATCAAATTTACACTATATAAAACTGCTGAGAAATAAAATTAATTAATTTAAAAAGTCCAGATTAAGGCTGAAATGGCTGAAACTCGTTGCTGTTGCCATTAGATATACATAAAATAGCACTACAGTGCACAGCGTCATTTCTTTTGCAGGAATACTGAGAGCAAATAGTGATTGCGCCTTCATACGTGCACTGATTCTGAGATTATTGTGGCAAATATATAAACATGTGAGCAAAGACGGTAACCATCCTTTTTTGTGCAGATTTATATTGCACAGAATCACAGGATGTTGAGCCGACGCTGAGGCTCGAACCTGGTTCCCTAGTTCCAAAGTCGGCAACTCTAGCTGTAAGGCTACATCCTCTCCCCTTACTTGGCGCTGTAGCATTAGGTTGTGTACTTTTCATTGACTGAGCATTGGCTTATTTAGCATGATTCTGTGAATTAGTAAATTGAATTGCTAACTAACCCCACAACACCTCCCTGATTAAGCCTTGGACTGTTCTGACTTATTATCCTGCGGATCAAGTCCTAAAAGAGTGTACTTGGCTGCAGGTTTTGGGATTTCCTGGTAGTACTGCCACAGGACATCAGAGGCAAATGGACCCATGTGACACTATTGGGGCCCAGTAACCCCTGTTTACCCCGTGACCCCAAACCTGTTCTACCAATGGCCATGCAGCCTTTGATTGGAGGAGCCTAGTACAATGTAAACATTGCAGGAGAGTTGACTGGTCAGATCTGAGGATTAGCATCCCATCCTCGTCGCCAAAATATGTAGTGATGAAGGTCCACTCAGGAAGGTAGTATTTCAAGATGATTTATTACATGAAGATAACAGGTTGCAAGGTACAGGACATCATGTAGATATGTGGTAGATCAGAGCCCCACCAGGAGCTGCCTGTCAGCTGCTCAGCCCATGACCAACTGTCACTCTGCCTCCCTCAGTCCCAACATTCCGAGGCATCATCAGACTCCAACATTCTAATGAGTCAGAACACAGGCACTGGCAGAGCAGGGCTGGTAAAACACCTTACAGTATAATATGCAGGATACTACGTGAATAGAACTCTGTTAGGCCTAAAAGTGATTTTACACCTGCTTTGTCTTTGGGAGCTGATGCGTCGACTAATCCTTGAACCAAACTCAGTTTTGGTGTGACACCTTCGCTCGAGATGGTGTGACCCAGATATTCCACACTGTCTTTAGAGAATACACATTTTTCTCTCTTTAGTACAACACCATGCTATTGAAAATTTACAAAATTTTGATCAAAACAATGTCATGTTCCTGTTGATCCTTTGCATATATCAGTACGTCATCTTGAAATATGGCAACATTTTTGATTCCCTTGAGCAGATTGACCATGACTCTCTGAAAGACAGAGGCTGCTGACGCCAGGCCAAACGGCATACGGCAGAATTGATACAATCCTGATGGAGTGTTGAACGCAGTGAAGTGGCGTGAATCCTTGTCAAGTTCGATCTGGTGGTATGCAGAGGCCAAGTCAAGTTTGGTGAAAACCTTAGCCCCTGCAACTACACCCAGCATTTCCATGATATTGGGTAAAGGGTGCGAATCCACCCAAATCACTTTGTTTAAACTGCGCAGATCAATGCAGATTCTGAGTTCATTGTTCTTTTTCCTTGCTACAACTAATGCCGAAGACCAATCTGACGATTCAATCGGTTCAATTACCCCTCTTTTTTGCATAGACAAGAGTTCTTTTTCCAAATCGCTACGGATACTGAAGGGTATACTCCTTATTTTGTGCTTGACAGGCACAGCATCACTCTTTATCTTTATCTTGTGCTTGAACCCCTTGATCTTTCCAAGCTCTCCAGAAAACACTTTTGGGAATTTATTGAGTAATTCTTCCACATGTGTTTGGTCACGAATAACCAAAATTTGTTCTTTTGCTCCAGGACGTAGCATCATGCTGAACAAACCTTGATGGAACCATCCTAGAATGTCTGAACCTTTGACGGCCACATATATTTTCCCATATATGTGTCTGTTCTTGAACACCAAGACATCTTCAAAATACCCTAGAAGATCAATGCTCCTCCCTTCATAGGATATTGGCTCTCGTTCATGTGGTTCCAGAGGTCTATTTCCCCATTTTTCTTTGAATAAAGATTCACTGATCATTGTGATCCTGGCACCTGAGTCTACTAAAAGTCTCAGATTTTTATCACCAACACCAATGATCGCATATGGATTAACACAGTCATTAGGATCGCCCGTTTTTATATCTCCTTCATTGACCACCAGAACCATGTCTTTAAGTTCACAGAGAGTGTCATCACTGGTACTGTCACTCGAGTCCTTAATACACGCAACTTGGTTGGAACTTTTCTTTTTTGTTTGGCATACTTTGTCAAAATGCCCAATCTTCCCACATTTTCGACATGTAGCGTTCCTCGCGGGACATGGCCTTCCACTTCTTGCATGTGAGGGATAACCGCACCTGAAGCAGATATCTGTTCTTTTGAAGAAATTATTCTGTTGGAGCTCTTTTTTCTTCACCAAATTTTTAAATCGTACAGGAGTTACTGTGAGAAGTTGGCCTGGTATATGCTGCTCACTAGTTCTAGTGATCACCTTGTACCATGCCAAGCAACCCTTATGGTGCAGGTTGTAAAGTCAACCTTATAGACAAGCTATCCTAGGGGTAGCATGGACTAAGCAGTCTTAGGCTAAACTCTGTAAAGGCATGTGAAGCAAGCTGTTTTACCATACACAATCCCCTTGAATACCAAATGAAAGGACACCACACAGATATATATTGAAAATATATATAGATTTATTTCTACAAATATCCCTGATACTCTTTATGAGCACAGAAGCAAATGCGTTAAAACAAAACACAGTTTAAATACACGAAAGTTGCACGAATATGGATGAGCCCTAGGGGCCACCTAAACCATATACTAAAATAGTGGTATAAGAACCACTATGGGGAAAGTGAAGAGGCCTAGGGCCTGGGGAATCGCTGGAGCTGATCGGGACTAGCAGTGAAGAAGTCGGGAAAGGCCCGCGGGACTCGGGTGCAGTGCGGAAAGCGCACGCAATACCAATGCAATGTCAATGGTGCGTAAAAGCTACAAAGTTAGTTATTAAGGAACCTTCCGAGTGACCTAGAAGGATGAAACTTTAGACACAGACACTAGAGGTGTGTACCAGTGTGGGAACACCGGCGGAGCTGAGTTACCTTACCCACAGGAAGCGGGTGCATAGGGTCGAAGTAGTGTCGGGTTTCGTCACGCAGGTCGATGGTGCTTGAAGCTGAAGATGCTGCAGGCGGCTCGATGTGAAGAGTTCCGGTGGATCCAGGGGTGGATCTGAAGAGGTGGAGACCTGAAAGCAGAGGGGACAATGTTCAAAGTCACTAGCCAGTGACTACCGTGGAACCAGGACGGAACCAGGCGATGTCGGGTGCAAACAGGTGATGTCGTGAAGATTGTCTCTGCAGCCACGTGGACACGAAGAGGTCAAGGACGTCCAGGAGTCGGTCACGAGCTGTCCCACGTAGGCTCTCGCTGATGGCGGTGTCGGCAACTTGATTGGAGCAAACAGGCCTTGGCTAAAGCAAGCCACGCAGGAAGTGATTCAAGCTTCTCACTCGGACCAGCAAGGTCAGAGCGGGTGCTCCTTTTCAGGGGAGCAAGGGCCAGTCTGGAGCAAACAGACCAGCGGTGTAGTTTGTCGTTTTCGTCGCCAAGATGGCCGCTAGCCACGTGGCAAGTGGCCGGGATGGCGCGTCGAGTGGCACGGTGCAAAAGGGCCCCACGCAGATCGTGGAGATGCTGGGGGGCTGATCTTCGGTGCAAGGGCTGCTCGAGGTTGGGGCTTCTCAAACCCCAAAGCACAGCGTCGAGGGGGCCTCAGGTGCTGCGCAGTCAGCTTCTCGGGGGTCTTTCAAGAGGTCCGGTCCCACGTCTCTCGGTGCCTCCACGGGTCCCTTCTTTGCAGGGACTGTGGATCGGGCTGTGAGAAGTCTGGGAGTTTGGGTCTTGTCAGGCTCTGGGCTCGGGCTCCGGCGGGAGGCGGCGGCAAAGAAGACGTTGAGTTGCTGGTTGGTGCCTGTGTTCACAGGGTGGTCACTCCTTGGCCACAAGGGAGATTCTCTTCCGTCTTCTGAGCAGCAGAATGTCGAAGTCCAGTCTTCTTCTGTATTTCAAGTTGATTCAGGATGATCTGAAGTCTCAGGACACAGCTCCCACTCTTATTCGAATCTGGGGGGCCGGATCACCCACTAGGTCCCTCCTCTGGGTGGAACCAGGAAGGGGGGCGGTTACACCCCCTTTCCTTTGTCCAGTTTCGTGCCAGGACTGGGGCTGGAAGGCCCCAGCACCGGTTTGAACTGGCCTATGCACAGGGACACCTTGTGTGCCCCAGGCATGTCTGATTCTATTCAGCCCTGTCCTACCCAATACACAAAATCCTGTCTGGGGTGGTGCTAGCACCTCCCAAGGCAGGAAACCCTTTGTCCAAGCTGCCCTCGCTGGAAGGACTCCCAGCAGCAGGAGGTCAGACTTGTGTCTGCGGTGGCAGCATCCATCTTGTGATGCTGAGGCTCTGTTTAACTTTAACCGGGGTTCAGGTTAGGTACATGTCGTGTCCCTCTAGAAGGGTGGAATGCTACCCCCGTCGCCAGAACTGGCGAGGGGGTAGTATTCCAATTCGTATGACACCCTACTCGACATGTTTTGATAAAGCCAAACCCAAGATAGCATTTAACCACGAGGTTCATAATGCACTTAAGAGTATATGGTATGGCAGTATCATGAAACAGCTAAAGGACATGGTTCCGAAAGCTGCAGACAGGCTCAGCTCATGCCAGAGCACTATCTCACATATTTCCAAGCACTCTGCCTCCAGGATTGCTGAGGCCTTCCTTAGGAGTGACTGATAGGAACATATGTGTCCATTTTAGGTTAGGTATAGGCATACTACACCTAAGTAAGGGGTGGTTACACCGACTTACCCCAGCTGAGTGATCAGCCAGTTGCGTCAAATATGGAGGCCAGGCCAGGGGTGGCACAATACGTGCTGCAGCCCCTGGTAGGCCTTGGAAGCATCTATGCCCTGGGTACCTGGGTACACTGTTACAGGGGCCAATAAGGTGAACCAGTTCCAATTGTGTATGTACCTAAGGTACATGGAGTCCATTTTAAGGAGAGAGCAATTAGCCTGGGGCCCTGAATAGCAGGATCCCAGGCCAACTATGTCAAAAACCAGCTAAACACCAGGCAAAAAGTTTGGGGGTAACCATAGTCAGATATCCACCTTCCTACAGTTACCATTTCTGCATTTTTACTTTCAAGTTCTTTGATAGAGGATTGTGATGTTTCAATGCTTTTTGCTATACGGATGGATTCATCTAATGATGGATTTTCCAAGGACAACAACTTTTGTCTAATTGATTTATCCAGGCATTTACTTATGAATTGATCCCGCACTAGTTGTTCACTGAAATGTTCAAATTCACATTCAGCTACCATTTTCCTCAAAGCGGTAATGTACGTGTCAACATCTTCCTCTGTTTTTTGCGCTCTCTTAAAGAATTTATGTCTTGAAACAACGACACTGGGTTGCTTGTCATACCTTATTTTCAGTTTTCTAACAGTGTTTTGATACTCATCAGTTTCTTCACCACCATCATCAACTACTTCAGGTAAGTGTTTAAGTGTTTCTCTTCCTTCAAACCCCAGTGAGTGAAGAAGTAAAAATATTTTCCTTTCTGCTCTAAATCTGTGCTCACCAATGGCTCCCAAATAGTTCTCAAATGCATCAAACCATTTTCTCCATGCCACAGGTGGTTCCCCAGGCGTGTCTAAGAAAGGAGGCGGAGGGTGAATTGACTGCATCATTTTTCACTGGTTTTGTTTATTTTATTTGAGTGAGCAAATTGTATAACGTATGCCACAGCGATTTTCTTTACAAACACACCTGCAGATCAATTATTGTCAAGTAAAACAACAGTGGTTTAACACAAACAGGGTGAAAACCATCGATTGTACATGAAAAGACCCTTTTTACTGGGCCAGACTGTGTCAGTATCATCTATCATGCGTGACATAGGTTGAAATTCTCAAGTGTCAGTATCCTTTTAACTTTTTTTTAATATAAAAGATCGATTTGTCGTGCATTGACTTTAATACCCACTATTAAGTGCTGTTTGCCCCAGCGATATTTTCTCTTTAGTTAACTTTGTGCGATAAATTCCTTTGAGTCGAAATACACATCGGAACATAAGCTTTCCATCAAATGGGTAACTTCCCCTTTAAAATACACTGAAATGCAGACGCTTGAGCAGGGAAGCTAATGAGGTGGGCGGTTACTTCCTCACGCTTGACTTACGTTCATGAGAATACGCAGTCGCAACCACAGCGTATCTCTTCAGGCAGAAAGGAGAAGAAGCAGAGCTCGCGCAGACCGTCAGCGGAACCACACCTGTTCCCACTTCACATCAGCGGGACACATCACTCGGTATGCTGAGACGTCACGGCCAGCCCTCCTCAGCTTCGTTGTTTCTTTCCTGCCACCATTTGAGGTAAAACGTTTTTCTTTCAGAATATTGTTCGCAGGTCCGTTGCGGGAGCTTAAGTGCCTCGTCGCCAATAAAGAGTTGTAATAACTCAATGGCACAGACGATAAGTTGAAAGAAGTCTTTATTGTAAGCTCCCTCCAGCACGACACAGCAGCGACAAGTAACTGTAAAATGGCCGTGTCCTCCGGCCGCCAACTGTCACAACCTCTTACGTAAACAGACAGCACGAGACCAGTGCCTCACGCATAGCACACAGGGAGCGCGAGGCAGGCTGGCTCACTACAAAGTACTTATCCCCCCTAAGATGAAAGATGTTCTGGGGTTTCTTTTAAATCCAAGGTGGAGCTGCTGTCCATTGTGGATGAGAGACTTGTGTTGAAGGAACAGCACTTTTCCAGTAAATGTTCTTCATCAAGCTGAAAATAAACTTGAACCCTGAAATTAGGAAGAGCTGCTCTGTTGCCAGTGGACTACTGCCTGTGGGGAAGAGACGCCATGCTGCCTACTGCCAGGAGTGCTCCTTTTCCAGAGAACCAGAGTCCTGCTGAAGCAAACAATACTTGTGGGTGCTGTTGAACTACACCACCTCTGGAACAGGAGGCCTTCCCACCAAGCTGGTAGAGGGCATCATCAGCCTTCGTGTGTCTGCAAAGCAGGAGTCCCCAGGAGAAAAGTAATTGCCTGCAGCATCTGTTGATAAGCCTGGTGTGTCCCTGACCTGCCCATGCTTCGTGATAACATGAATGTGCCCGTGAGTTGCTTCGAAGCATGCCCATGGCTTCTATCTGCATTTGAAACCCCGGTACATACCGCAAGGACTGGCCTGCATCCAGCTTTGCTGAAACTGGTCCTCTGTACAGTATGCATCCCAGATCCTTGATAATTGTAGAAAACTAAGAGCCTAAGCTCTTTAAATATATCTATGTGCCCAGGATGAGGATTTTTGTTTACTGACACGAGAACCAGCTGTTAGTGGTGTAACACAAAGAGATGGAACTACTGATCGTTGGCTACAGCTGCCTAGATTAACCATCACCTGAACTTCCACCAACCATTGAGAAGACTAATCTCCGCCTCCCTTTCACTTGCCCATAGTCCCCGCTTCTACCGAAGCAGAAGTGGAAGACACTCTTTCTCCCACATCACAACAAAGACCTGGAACAACCTCCCCACGCAACTCCAGACCATCACCTCACTTCTGGAATTCCAAAGGGCCCTCAAGACCTGGCTGTTCCTTCAGGGCCTGCAAGCGCCTGGAAACCCAAACGGGTGATTAGCCACACTTTATAAATCCAGATTCATTGATTAATGGGGCATCTCTGCAGAATATGAGGAGCAGCCCCTAACTCTCCTATATATTAGAGATATTCACTGGACTTCAGCTGAACAGAGGACCCCCTTGAAAGGTTGGGGCCCCCCAAAACTGCAGGGAATACAGGGGCTTGTGTTACGCGCCTGCCAGCTGTAGTTCCCCAATGTAGTCATAGGCCTCCTGGATTTCCATAGACTGTGCCCAGACAGCTGGTGCTTGGCATTGGATGATGCCCCTATGACCCACGATTGTGACACCTATGTTAAACAGGCTTGTGAAGTGATCTTCTCGATTTTCAGAGAGTTTGTGGCCAACAGTTTCAATCTCAGCAGTTTTGTATGAGGTATATAAAAAAACGTGGTAAAAATATTGCAACTTTGAACATAATCACAAATTCTAGGTGAGTAAATAAAGGTATTTCCATTTACAGTGTAGAGACCCAACCGGTAGCATTGAGCTATATCTAGTGAAGGACTGGAGTTGTACTCTTCGCTTGTGATAGTCGGGCCCATGCTTGCGTGAACACGGTGTGAGCTATCCCCGTTGAAGTAAATGGTCACCAATTAGTAAGCTTAGTCTCACACACTGAGTTTGGGTCCATGTTCAGGAAGTCAGGAACTGATCACCAACACAATCATAGACTTAACATTGGCCATGCACTCCAAAGCTGAGAGGAACTATAGCGGTTGGCATTGTAGGCACAACATCAATGGTCAGATCTCTGGCTATGAAGGAATTATAGATTTCTATTTTTTGAATATCCTTATTTATGTGCAGTCTCTAGTCTGTGTATTCAATTACTTTTCTTTTTCTAAAAAAAAGTAAAGCACTGGCTGGAAATAAGTTTTTAAGGAGTACTATTGTGTTTGACTATGGTCTGATTCTTTATACAAAAAAGATAGAGGACCGCTGCACTCCAAGGTAGTTCAAAAGGTCAACCGTGGGTAAAATAAATCATCCAGGTCCTGGGAATGCGAGGTGTTCACCTCCTGTCCTTGAGGTGCTAAGTGTCAAATGCCAATAGAGTCACCTTACGCAGTGTAAAGTAAAACCTCGGATTCACCGAATGCGATGGGCTCGCAGTATTCAAATGTAATCAAGATAGTCAGTAGGTCAGTTCTTAAAACGATAAGTTTTAATTGTAAACTGGTATTCAATTCATATTAACTTCATATATTTAATAAGTCATATGTAGGATGTATTATCCAAGTGCAAACTTGTATCCATCATGGTAAAAAATATCCATAGCAAGTGATGCAGTAATTCAAATGCACATGCGTCCCCAATGCATTTCGAGCGAACTGCTCTTCGTCAGGGGGAATATTCTATGAGAAAAACAAAGGAATGTCTGAGATGCTAAACGCTGTACAGGACTGAGCATCGCAATAAAGAAGACCAAGTGGTCAGCATTATGAAATAAGCTGGTGTGAACCATACAGGAACGAAACGAAAACCAAAGTGAAGTAAATGCCTGTGAGGTACTTAATAAGGCGGGTAATCAAGTGCCTGAAAATGTGCAGACCTTAAACATGCTGTCGAATGAGTTAAGGTGAAAAGAACTGTCATAGAAGTGGAACTGCTGAATAATTAAACGTGAGGTAGGTAATCTCAGGAATGGAATGTGTGGTACAGAAATGAAAACGTGCAGTAGTTACGAAGGTAAAAAGGCGCTATAAGAAAGGAATACACTGTGTTTAAATTGAACAAATCGTGCTCAAATACGGGACTAGATGCGAAAAGTAGCAGCACGTAAAATGAGAAAAAGCATGCAAACAAAAACCATCAGCGGCGCGTGTTATGGAGAAGGATCAAAAGTGTTGCAAAGCGGGGAGATCTTACCGCAAATGAAATCGAGTGAATGTCAGAACCGATCACCGCAAAACTGAAAGAGCGTCTGGAACCAGTGAGTGCGGGGCGTTATTGTGATGTTATCTACGTACCCAGTGTAGAAATAGAAAGAAGCTGAGGGCATTTCAAATAAATGGGAGCAAATCCATCTCACAGGTTAGTGCCCCCTTTCCCAGTGTATAATAGGTTTGATCCCCTAACAGATCTGGAGGGTGTAGATTGACTCCCCAAAGCAGATGGTGAGACTAATGATGACGATAGTCAAATAGGAGTACTGGACTGTCTCCCGGATAGCAATAGTGAGGATACTAAACATCTAAGCGGATCTAGTAGCCCATTTACAACCCAGGCACTACCATCCCGGGCTGTAAACGGGGCAATGAACAATAGCCTAAGAGTAAATGGAGAACTAGGTCCCCTGTCAATTGTTTCCTGGAATTTGGCAGGGATATTAAATAAACTTGACCTGCCTGAATGTGGGTCATTTATTGACTCGCAAGATGTGTGCCTAATCCAGGAAACTTGGGCCAGGGAGGACTACTGGCGTACTGGTTTTGCCTCATTTTCAATCCAGGCAAAATGGGGTGGGAAGGGACGCCCGTCTGGCGGACTACTCATTTGGGTGGGTTCACACTTAGGATGTTTTGTAAGGACACTTGTGAGAAACTCTGCGGATATCCAAAGTGTGGTATTGAAATGGCCAAATGCGGCTAAACTAGTACTAGTCAATGTATATTCAAGACCAACGGGCGTGACTAATGTCTCAGGAACAATTGAGGATTTATCCCTCTTCCTTGGTACCATCCCCCAAGGCACCCCATATCTGGTAGGGGGTAACTTTAATTGTCAATTCGAGCCGCTACCAGCCATCCTGGAGGGCCTCACACTGGAGGAGGATGATCAATGGGATATACCACCTGTAGGGGGCCCAACAGTGAAGTCCTGGATGCCGCTGGCTACCCAAATAATTTCCCTGACTCTTAATAACTCTATAAGGGCCTGTAATGGGCAGGTCAGTGGGGATATTCCCCCGAAACCCACCTTTAACAAACTGGGGCATGAGTCACGCTTAGATTATATCTTTGTGGAGATGCGTGACTGGGCCATGGTAAGGAGCTTTCAGGTAACCCCACGTGACGAAAGTGACCACAATGCGCTGATCCTGAAATTCCTAGTGCCCGACACTATCACTGAGAACCAGATGGCTAATACCTCTCCGGACCCTAGAGCGATCCTATCTAGCGATAGACGCAGAATTAGATGGGCTAAAGTCATAGGGAACCCAGAATCCATCTCCCGGCATTATGCCACGATAGTCCCGATTTTACAAAGAGCTGAAGAACTTAATTTACTATGCCCGTCTGTGGAGAAATATAATAAACTCAGGACCTTCACTTGGAGCTCACCAGCGCACTAGCGGAGGTATTGAACCCGCGAGTAATGAAAAAGAACGACAAGTCGATAAAAGCCTCATGGTACAACACAGCCTGTAGGAAGGCTAAAGCTGAACTCCTTGAGGCCATGAAGCAAAGGGGTAACACCGTGCTGATTAGGGCTAAGAGGAATGAATACAAACACCTAATCCAAATAGCCAAGACCGAGTGGGACAATGAAAACTGGTCTGAAATGGTGGGTGCCCTTAACTTTAGAGATGCCCGGAAATTCTGGCAGATCGTTAAAAATGGCTCTGTGGATCCAACACCAGCAGTAGAAGCTAATATTGCTCCTAGTGTCTGGGAGGCTCACTTCCGTACCCTATATTCACAGGCTAGTACAGAACACGTAGAAGACACAGGTAATCTGGTGATGGGTTTTAGCCCCTCAGTGGCCCAGGTAGAATTTACTGTGGCGGAGGTTGGTGCCGCAATTGCCAAATTGACAGCGGAGAAAGCTCCGGGTTTGGACAAGCTCCCGGGAGACCTGTTCAAACATGAACCAACTGTCTGGGCCCCATACCTACAGGTCCTATTTAACTCAATTTTGGGTGGGATGGAGGTTCCTAGTACTTGGCTGGGGGCAGAGATTGTACAAATCTTTAAGAAGGGCTCTCCTCTGCTCCCAGCCAACTACAGGCCTATCAGCCTCATAGACGTCCCACAAAAGGTCTTTGCAAGGCTGATCTTGGACCGCCTACTAGAGTGGATGCTTGATCATTCAGTCCTGAGCCCTTATCAAGCAGGGTTCAGGAAGAAAGTCTCTACCATAGATCAAATTTTCCGCTTGGTCCTTTTATATTGGAAAACGGTAAAGTTGGAGGGTGGCAGCCTCTATACCGTTTTCGTAGATCTACGGGCGGCTTTTGATCTCGTACCCCGTAGAAAACTCTGGTCTGTCCTATCCAACATGGGGGTACTGCAACACCTTCTAAATATGATTGTCCGTTTACACACGGACTACTATGCGCAGGTTTGATGTGGCCGGGATGGCTCTCTATCTAATAGATTCCCCGTTGACAGGGGGGTAAGACAGGGTTGTGTGTTGGCACCGACCCTGTTTTGCCTCTATGTCAACGGGGTAATCACCCATTTAAATGGGGTAGAGGATGGTGATGCCCCCAGACTTGCTGGCAGCAGGGTGGCGGCGATCGTGTTCGCTGACGACACCCTGCTGCTGTCTAAATCACCTATGGGGATCCAACGAGTCCTTAATGGATTCGAGGCATTCTGTGGAAGCCATGGCCTTGAGATTAATACTCTCAAGACCAAATATATGCTCTTTAATCCCCCATCAAAAACACGTCCTAACCCATGCATTGGTGCAAATAGGCTGGAAAGGGTCAGAACCTTTGAATACCTAGGGGTGACTCTAAATGAGAATATGTCTTGGGGTCACCATCAAATAAAATCTCAACTTAAACTGGCCCAACTGGCGGGAGGAGTTGTTAGCCTTATAAATAAAAACAAATCTACTATCAAGACGATCGGTCCCCCATTAGAGATATATAGAACGCAGGCCAGGGGAGCGGTTATGTACGGTAGTGAACTCTGGGGCCACATGTGTAAATGTGAGATGGTGGCAACGGAGAACAAATTTATCAGGCAGCTTCTATCACTCCCCCCTAGTACCCCTCTGTTGCCGATGAGGCTTGATTTGGGATTAAGGCCACTTGATGAAGACTTGGGTGTTAGGCCCCTAACTTTTTGGCGCAGAGTATGGACCACACCAGAGTTGGTAAATTACACGTCCGAGCTGCAGGAAATCTTGACCTACTCGATTGTAGGGAATATCCCCTGGTTTCAACACATAAAAAATGAGCTTGTGCGCTTGGGACTAGCTAATTTGTGGTTTGATCCTGCGATTGCTTGCCCCGTGGTTTCTCGGATGCAGTTGCTTTCATTGTACCACGAAATTAAAATTGTGGCACATAGACAGGGCATACAGTCTGGTACCCTGACTGATTCCTTCCTAAAGACCAAGGATACTTATAAGCTGGAGGGAATCCTAGATGTTATATTTCCAACTAATACCAGGAAACTGTACCTACAGTGGAGGTGCGGAAGTCTACCAATCCGAGCCTTCACTAGTAAATGGACTGAGCCCTCCTTGAGTCATTGCCCCGGGTGCAATTATGAGCAGGAAACTGAGCTGCACATATTGTTTTTTTGTCGAACTTATGCACAGGCAAGAAGGCACTGGATTGTACCGGCCTGTAAAAACCTGGGCTTTACCCACTGCCTGCAGGCATACATGGTTCTTAAAACGGACCTCTCTGGCATGATAGTGTTTGCGGTAGCTAAATATCTGGAAACGTTCTGGCAGAAGAGAAGACGCTTATTATCCAGGGCTGCAGAATAAATGGCTAATTTCAATAATTATCAACATGTAACCATCATTTTAACACTTTTATTGTTTCTATGGACTAATTAAAGGCCCGAGTTTGATGTTATGTACTAAGGAATCATGCTGCTGTTTTTATGATCTCTGATTAATTGTCCATGATGTAATTAACTGTTTTATTTGTATAATAGTTGTGTTTTATCTTTTATGGCAAATGTAGCCGAAATAAAGATGTTGATGATGATGATGAAATAAATGCGACCAATAAAGTAGAGAGGAACACGAAAAAAAGTGAACACAATTACACCTACATAAAAAAAGAAAGGAAAAGAAACGTGTGAAGACAAAAAGTGGTAAATGGAAAAATAGAAAAATGGCAAAGAAAAACGGCCGGCCGACTGGAATGCAAATGTCAGTAAACCAACCACAACATAACGAGAAAGTCGAAGAATATAAAGAGGAAAGAAGAAAAAACGCTAAATGGGTAAAAGTGAAAAATGAGGGTCGAAGAGAATAAGAGGGTGATGAGATGAATGGGAGGGAAAAAAAGATGGAAAACCAGAAAAAACAGGAAAAAAGCAGAACAAACAGGGTCTAATGTTGGAAAAAACCATTAAATGGGTAAAAGTGAAGAAATCGGGGTAGAGGGGAATAAGAGGGTGGTGAAATAAATGGGAGGGCAAAAAAGGATGGAAAACCTGAAAAAAGCAGGAAAAGAACAGGAAAAAAACAGAAAAAAGAATCTAATGCTAGGGGGTGGAAATGAAAAGAACTCAAGCAAGTAAAGGAACAATGGGAGATAAATGAAGTTAGCAGGACCCTCAACTCAGGGTGAGAACAACGAGGCACAGAAGAGCACAAAGTTTCATAGGTAGCAGCTGTATTCGAATCTCTCGTTGAGCCCTTTCGGGTGAATTGAGTTCAATTTATGCATCCAATACAGTTCTCTTTGGAGTAGAAATTTTCTATTGTCTCTGCCCGCTGTTTTTTTTCACGACCTCCAAAACCAGGAACCTAAGTTGGCTGACGTTGTGTGAATGGGTGATGAAGTGGGCGGCTACACAAGACTTGAGGTTTTTGGTGCGGATATTACTTCGGTGTTCATTCAGTCTGGTTTTCATTTTTCTTTCAGTCTTGCCTACGTAAGGAAAGCCACACGGGCATTTTAATAAGTAAAGCACGTTGGTGGCATCACATGTGGCGTTGACTCTGATGTTGATGGGTGTTCCTTGTGTGGGGTGTTGGATAACTGTACCCTTGATAATACTGTTACAGTTGCCACAATTGTGGCATGGTACTGTCCCCTTAAAAACTGTGCTCGCCAAATTTTCCCGTGGTTTAAGCATCTGTTGAATGTTCTTGGATCGTTGGTAGGCAAAAGTAGGAAAGTTGTGAAAAATATTTTTAAAATCAGGTTCCAATTGGAGAGTTTGCCAGTGTTTTTTATAGAACCTTTTATTAAATCTAGAGGTGTTGCTTATGGAACTTAGGCAGTTCACCCTCCACCACAGTTTCTTTACCTGCATGGACAAATTTTACATCCAACTATCAGGCGTGGTGTAGTGTAGTTCCTATTATCCCAATAGGCTCTGCGCATTGGAATAATACCTTCAATAGTATAGGCCTAGACCAGACGTTAACTAGGTCTACTACTGTCGATATTATACTTAAAGTTTTGGGTTTGCCAGCTAGCTCAGAGTTCACTAGAAACTTTCTCGAATAGGCAAGGAGGAGTTGAACCTCCCTGGATAGACAAGAAGGGATTTAGTTTCTGACAACCATAGAACATGACAACTTTGCTCTCCCCTAATCAAGAGTGTATCTCTAGAGTCGTGTGAAAACAAAAGACGACTTATTTTACTCAGTCAGTACGTGCATTCTTAGTCTCACCAGATTGTAGAGAAAAGGAAGAGACGGGCGTGTTCAATAAAAGATGTTATTTATTGATCAGTCTCTTTTCTCATACAAGAGAAATGGATCGATATTATTGCAATACTTATGGTTAAGTAAAGTGCATACATTAAAAGCAGAAGTATAAAATAATACTGTAAAAACATTGATATGGTTTCTAAGCCATATGATGGTTTAAAATGGATAAAATAGATACATACACATATACATTTGACTAATCGTACTCAACTGGTGTTTCTAACTACGCCTACCCCAGATGTACCTGACCTAAGCCTAATACGTGGGCGGGAATAGAAAGTAGCAGTTTAAGTTAAGTTTGTTTTGCCAAGTGACTGACTAAAGAATTCTCTGCAAGGGGTTATTCAGTTCTGTACCTGGAATCTAGGATGAATAAGGGATGGTATCTCTCGTCTCTGGTCTCGATATTCCAGGCTGCCTGCGAGGGCTACCCGGAAGCGCCGGAGCTGGATTTCTCGGCAGGAGAAAGCAGCGTCTCGTTCTCAGCGTGTCAGGAAGGCGGGGCTGCGCCAGCGGGGTCTGCTCTGCTCTGGGCTTCGGCAAGTCTGGCTGCTCCGATCTCGTCACCACTGCGTGTGTTTGCATAGGGCAATATCGGTAATATTTATACCTTTAAGGTGCCGAGATTGACGTAAGGATGGACATAGATACGTCAATAAGGATGTCATACGACTTGGTCGTTAGCACATTCTTTTGCTGAAGTTCTCGGTGAAATCAAAACAATGGCCGCAGGGTTTTTCCCAGGTTGTCATAGGTTTGATTTGTTTTGAGAACTCCGTATGCCTTATCAGGGGCTGGAGGAATATCGCTTGTCTAATTAGATGGCAAGCGTTATGACCTAATCAGATAACACGTTCCTGTGCCGTAGTGTGGCTTAATCAGATAACGGTTCCTGCATCATGGGGGTTTTCTGCCTCATGGGATGGCTGCTAGTTAACTTGTTAACCAGAATAGGGTCAGGAATAGGGGGATCGATACAGAACCTATAGGAATACATCACACCCACTCCACGCTAACTATGGACATATTTACGAATCTATGCATAGTAAAACATACTGTAGAGTATCATGTATACCTTACCACCCCAAAATACATAAAATGCATGTTGAAATGATCAAATATACGGAAAAAACAGTCACATGTAATATATGCACTCAAGCTGTAGAATAATGCTAAAGTAATCACGCATATCTATACATTATCACTAATTTGTATATGAGAATTTACACATGAAATGGCTCTTAATACAGAAAAAAGGTTCGAGACCATTCCATCACAGAATAAAATAATTATGAACATACCAGCGGGCAGCTAATGTCTAGAAAGTATCTAAAAATAGAAATTTTAGTTCTCTAAGAATAGTTCTTACTTTAAGCAGAAGATAAGTGTCCCGAAAAATATGTAGAAATATTTTGGGGCTGCTGAAAAAAATTGCTGTCCGTGAACTGGAGGGAAAATTGTTCATGGTATTTTGCTATTATAGTTGAAGGCCAAATTCAGGGAACACCGTGTGCGAGCTTGCTCAAAAGTCTCTATTTCTGCTCTGGTGAGAACATCATATCATTTAGACTGTCGAAAAAGCTGTCAACAGCTTCCTGGGAGAGTTCCACTAACTCAGAAAAAGGTGTAACCATGCATTGGTGCGCATGATTGTCTCCATTGACGTTTTGATTAGAATTGCTGACAGAAGGTCGTACCTGATCAATGCTGCTTTCATCTTGAACTTCACTACCCCTTAATCGTAGTGGTGAAGCTTCCACGAATGCCGTCATCAGGATTGGTAGCCGTTGAGGGCAGCACAAAGCATGAGCCTTTATTGGACTCAACAATGTTTCTGCATCCATTGGCGCATCCGATTGTAGCGTCAGACAGGTGTCTAACACACATTCTTCTCCGCATAGCAAGCACCTTAATACAGGTAAAACACATCGTTGCCACATTGGTCGAAATGAAAGAAACCAAGTCATGTTCAGGTCTCTAAGCCGGGATAGTCCCAGGATTTTTGATATCCGGTCCCGGTATCCAATGGCTAGGATTGTTTCTTCCCTTGTCGCAGGTGTTTTGTCTGTGACATGGTTTGCCATAACGAAATATAAGGACTAGGAATAGGATTCCTGCAATTAGTCCCAAAATGAGGGGAAGTCCGCCAAAAATCGAATGGACGAAATCTGGAAAAATACCCAGTATGGCTTTGAATGGTGTTAATGCCATCGAAAATACTGTCTTAAATACTTTTGAGACTCCACTGGTATCAGAAATATTTAAGATTTCATTCAGGATTTCTGCGAAATGTATGGGGGAATTAGTTGATAACAATGAGTGAATCTCTGCAGTCGTCCTTGCGACTAGGAGATCATACGTTTCTTTTGATGACTTGAGCCTGGTCGGCGTCTGAAGAAGCACTGTTTTCATTCTGCTTAAAGTATCTATTCGAATAGAAGTAATTTTCAAGTTGGGCCATGCCCTTGCCTCCCTGTCTGGAAGGGAGCTGGGGAACAATAAGCGTCCACAGCACTTGACCTTCGCAGTCGTAGTTACGAGATAAGGAGTCCCGGGCATAAGACTACAACATCTGCGGTCCACAATTAGAACGTAACTCCCATTATAGAGTCTTTGAAAGAATGGTTCTATCTCTGTTGCAGGTGCGCCTAGCTGGTGACATGAAAGGTTATTTGAGTTCCCTTCACAGGCTCCATGCAAACTGTTTAAAATCAGGTATCAACTCTATCAAGTGGCCCTGTATTCTGTTTTGGCATTCCCTTCTAAAATACCAAGGAAGTTATCATCGATTCCTGTGCCATGTAAGTGATTTGATATGTATGTATCCAGAAGTGAGATCACAATACATCATGTATGACCAGTCTAAAGTATGAGTCTCTAATTAGGAAATCATCTAGGAATGTTGCTTATGACAATTAACTGTACCTATATCACGGTTCTTTATGTTGAGCTGAGTACTGCACTACTGTTGTACATATATCAGTCTATTATATGACGTTAAGTGACCAATCAATATGTCTGGACCTCTAGGTTAGATAAAGAATTGTTAAGAAGTCTTCATTTTTGTGATGAGTTAATAGGTATGTGAGTAGATAAATGTAATAAAATTGTAAAAGGACATATGCACTGTTATGTATAACATTGTTTCCTATAATATTCTTTACAGAGTTCAATCAACGACTCCTGAAGAAGGCAGTTCTTCTACTGCCAAAACGCGCGTCGAGTCCATTGAATAATTTTCTAATAAGTGCAATTGTTGTTTCAGTAAACACCTCCTTTTGTATATAATTGTTAAAACTAGCCAGGATTTACGCCGTTATTATGATGTATTTGCTTTTTAATGAATGTATTTGATGTATTGTGTTCAAGAATCTAATATGTTATTGTTTTATTGTATCATATAGTTTGACTTATTACTTAAGTCTCTATATGATTTTTACTTATGTTTAATTAAATATATATATTTTTTAATATACACATTATCTCCCGACAATTCTTTTTCTCCATTGGTCCCAGCGTGTATGGTCACTTATTCTGTGGATGGCCTAGGATTTTGAACTCACATTGGTTTTTACCCTGCCCTAGGAATCTGTGTATTTGTGATACCCAGGGGGTCCTTGTTTATCTCTCAATGTTTACCCACAGCCTGTCTGTGTAGGGCCTTTCTCTTGTAACATTACTAGTGTTATCAAATAGTGTCAGTACTTTGTGCCCTCAGCCTTCATCAATATTAGCCCTATTAATAAATTTATTAGTCATACATCATGGCCCAATTACCAACTTTCGGCTTCTCAGATGAAGTGTTCGCCTCTCTAGTTGGAACTAGTATCACCTCCACTAATGGGGGAGCTTCCAACATACCAAATAATGAGGACAGTCGCAACCTTATTGAACTTAAAAAGAAACTGACCCGTATGGAAGCACATGGGGAATTTATGCTGGCGTATCTTAAAAATGGCATGATCCCCATGGGGTTAAAAGTTCGCAACATACCAGGACTTTTTGTTAATCATAGACCATTTTTAGAAAAATGGAGTCTCATTGCAAATAGGTGCTCAAGGGACTTGATGATCCTTATCATCGAGACAGCCAAAGAACTAGCTGTCGACATCAAGAAGGAAATTGATGCCCTAGAAACCAAACTTAAAGCCGCAGGTAACATAGAGGAGGCAATGAAGAAAATCGAGGAAGCCAACAAAGAGTTAGAGTCTTTCAGTGCCTATCTAAACAAACGTAAGAACGATAAATTAACTAAAGACAAACGCTTTTATACTTTAGAAGGTACCTATCCCTACCTGAGGCAAGACTTTTATAAACAAAACCACTATGTGGATGACATGAGATCAACACCTCAGAGAGTGAATAACTTTACTGATTCCTCGGACTCAGAGAATGAAGGTCCGTCCAATTACTATGACCAAGAAAATAATTTCAATCAATATAATGGCCCTCGCCCTAAACAGCCTTTTTTATCCAACAGGGGCCCACGGCGAGGTCGACCGAGAGTCCACTTCCAGAATCAGACCAGAGGCAATTTTCAACAGGCCCACCACCAGCAACAACATCCACATCAACAACAACATTCTCACCAACAACATCAGCCTCAGGAACCCCAATTTATCCGCGAAACACGCAACCGCCAATATTGGGGACAAGGGATGTAATCCCGATTTTCAATCTGTCCTCAAAAAATATAGATTCCCATACAGAATCTCTTCTATCCAAAGGTCTTTCCTTTGTCCCACATTCCCATCTTGACATTTTTGAATTTCAGAAAGACATCATTTCTTTCTTTCGCAGGATTAGACTTAAGAAATTCTTCTCCTCCCAGCTAGACAACAGTGAACAGTCTCAAGAAACTAGACAACTATCCCTTCCATCCACTTTCAATCCCTCCCTAGACCAACTAGGCCCTGAGGTTGCCACTTTCGAACTGGTTGTCCTCCAACAACTTGAGAAAGCTCTTCGCTTTATTCCCAAACCAATCTACAATCTCAACAGAGAGGAATCAGACTCCCTCAAAACCTTACGACAGGATAATACTGTGGTCATCAAAAGTTGTGACAAAGGGGGCGGAATTGTTCTAATAGATACCAATGACTATGAACGCAAAATGAAAACTATGCTCGCAGACACCACCACTTATACCCCTATAAGAAGTAACCCCCTGATATCAACTTCCAAAAAAATCCGCAATCTTACCACCACTGCACTAACTGCGGGTGACATTAGCCAAAAAGAATTTGACTTCCTGAATTACCATCAACACAAAACAGCATGCATCTACGGGATGCCTAAGATCCATAAAGACATCACAGACCCACCATACAGGCCTATCGTATCTACAATAGGTACCAATACGGAACCTTTATCCAAATTTGTAGACTCATTTCTACGTCCACATATACCAAAAATTACCTCGTACATCAAGGACACAGGCTCCATGATATCGAAAATAGAAAACATACTTTTCGATCCATGTACAGACCTTCTAGTAACGATGGACATAGAAGCGTTGTACAGTAACATTCCCCAACGGGAAGCCCTGTCAGCCACCAGGTGGTTTATTGACCATTTTGATATCCCTTGCCCCAAAGAATTTCTCTTGGAACTTCTTTATATTGTACTGTCGGAAAACATTGTAGAATTTGGTGATACGATTTATCGTCAAACGAGAGGCGTCAGTATGGGGGCTTCAGTTGCCCCTTCAATTGCCAACATTTATATGGCGGCTTTCGAAACTAAAGCTATCCACAACGAAATAGCCCCTTTCTTCGAGTCCATTTCCCATTGGTCCAGATACATTGATGACATCTTTTTCATCTGGACCAATGGGAAAGACTCGCTGTGCGAGTTTTTAGAATGGATCAACCTGGTGGATACAAATTTGAAATTCACTGCTCAATTTGATAGTAACCAGGTAGAATTTTTGGACATTATTATTAAGCATCAGAACAACAGATTGGCAGTTGATCTTTACGTCAAGCCCACGGCGAGGAATACCCTCTTACATTTTAAAAGCTTTCATCCCCGCTGTCAGAGAGAGAGCATCCCATTCTCCCAGTTCCTTCGGGTGAGAAGAAATTGTTCTAACTTAGCAGACTTTGACCTTCAAGCAAACATCATGCGGCAGAAGTTTCTCAATAGAGGCTATCCCCATAGACTAGTCAGGGATTCATATAAGCGGGCCCGATATTATGATCGGGACTCACTACTTAAACCTAAGTTACCTTCAGAGAATAAAAAACTGGTCTGCATCACCAAACACTGCACCTTAGACAATACTGTTCGCCAGATCATAAACTCCAATTGGCACATACTTAACTCTAATCCAACCAACGCCAAACTGGAAAAACCTTTGTTCGCACACAAAAGGAACAAGAATCTCAAAGACTTGATCGTGCACTCTCGTTTTTCCTCTAAAGAAGTCCATTCTGAATTTATCCAAAGGTCAATCGATAATAACTTCCCAGTGAAAGGAACTGTTAGATGCTCCTCATGTAAATCATGTAACAACATTATTCCAGGAGAATCCTTTGAACACAATGGCTGTCAGTTTAACGCTACAGGTATGTGGAATTGTAGAACAGCCAACTGTATATATCTGATCCTTTGTCCCTGCCAACTTGGATATGTTGGCGAGACCTCTAGACCGATACAAACCAGACTCACAGAGCATCGCTCAGCCATTCGCACCAACAAAATTCTAGCACCTCTAGTCAAACATTTCAGAGAGAACAATCATGGTCCAGAAGATTTTAGATGGTGCATCTTAGAAAAAATTAGGCTCCCAGACAGCAAAGGCGGCGAAAAAATTAGAAAGAAAAGAGAAGTATTTTGGATTTTTTCTCTGGGAACTTTCAAAAAAGGATTAAACGCTGAGATCCCACGGGAGAACGCCATCACGTAATAATATGTCAGTTATGGCCCAGGAATTTTTTGACTATTTCTTCTATAACAGCTATTCTGGCCCCCCTTGAATTATGTACCTTACCTTACATGTTTAACATTTACCCTCCGAGGCAATCCATTACGGAACTAGGTTTTTTGCCTTATTAATAATATAGCCCCTAAAAAAATATATCACCATATTAATATAATAACATTGCCGTCCTTCTTTGACGACTTCCAAATACAACTAATTTTGATAATTATATAGAATGTCTCTGCCTCACCACTGGGGACTAGATGTTATTTTCAGTACCATCTTGGAATGGAGTCCCCCACAAACTAACAAGAGCGAAATAGTCCTCATTATGTTTTTTTACCTATATAAGATATATCCTACAGACATTTCGAGGGTCTGTCCGTAATATTGATTCACCCTGCTTGTAAGCAAATGTTGCCTTTAGCATCATGCAACATGCAGGATTATCTATTGGTTATTTAGCGCAATTAGTGAATGCTGTTCCTACACATAAGACTCTATTGAGACATGCTCTTTTTCCCTTCTCTCATCATAACGCATAAAGTTTGTGCCCTTAGAATTAGGCTGCGTATGTAAACATCCCTCGTCTTTTTAGCGCCATCTTTAAGAGGTAATTACACACTTGAGACTCTAATGAAAGACGTAAGATTGTCCTTTTACTCTCTTTATTAAACCCCGACCTGATTGAGCTTTTCGCGCCTAATTTACACTTTAAAAGAGTAGTCATTAGCAGAGCGCACATCCATTGACCCCGGCGAAGCTGTCCCGCTATCTGGCCGCCTGGAACTGCACCATCCTGCAGCCCGCGATACTTCTCTTTTATCAAGGTGAGAATAATGTCCGCTTTAAATATCTGGAACCACGCAATTTTCTAGATGTGGCTCTTTACTTAATCTCAGCCTATTTGATGTTTATCTGCAGAAACCCTACAACTTTCGGAATTAAGCCGCGTTACAACCAGCAAATATTCCGACTCGTTTTACTAAGCGGAACAGCACCATCTTGCTGCCGGCAACTAGATATCTCCTTAAAGGTAATTGTTCATTAGCCACAGCTCCATCTCTTCGACGCTTAGCGTTTCGAATCACAGGATGGTTTCCATTACAATTCCGTGTTTGTTATCCACTGACCCAACGTTTTTTAAGGTAACAACTAACGCTTGCTACCCTTCTATTTATCTTTTCCAGCCTTTCCAATGCCCCGGGCATTTTTAATTCATTACGACAACCACGATTGGAATATAAACAACTACAAACTTAGAGGTAATTCTCTTTCCCCTCTAGCTTACAACTTTTTGAGCACTTTAAGCCTTAATAGTTTCACTATAAAAGTTATCATTGTATAACTGACAAACATAGGAACGATCTATCATCGGTTTATATATTTTGTCTATATACCTATCTATAGTGATTGCCACTTACCATCTACTGAACATTATCATGAAGGGAATTACCTCGCAACAGTGAGCCACCATATCTTGGCAGTGATAATAATAGGTAACTCTCTCTTCTTCTGATGGAAATCCATTTATTTATTCACCAAAGTTGCTACCCAATTAACAACGGGTCCTATATCATTGTCTGTAATGGGTGAAAATCCCCCCCATTAATTTGTTTCCTGTTATATATATGTTACCATAAACACAGTGATCAACTATCTATATACTTTTAATCCCAACAATATCATCTACTTACGGGGAATTGCTCCATCCGTATCAAAAAATTTTCAGTTACAGGATTAGCCTTATTCTGGATAAATAAAGAATGTAACGTGCAATGACCAAATCAACAGATTGATACTTTCTTAGATAACTGCAGGTGTATGAAGCCTATGTGCCAGTCGCCCCCTCCCATCAGAGACTACATTGTTGCACTAGGCAACCGTTTTTGAACTGACCCATTGTGTTCAAGGTGTTCTCTGCCCCTTTCCACCATGCAGTTTATCTCATCACAATTTCTGTTTAAAATCAGGTATCAACTCTATCAAGTGGCCCTGTATTCTGTTTTGGCATTCCCTTCTAAAATACCAAGGAAGTTATCATCGATTCCTGTGCCATGTAAGTGATTTGATATGTATGTATCCAGAAGTGAGATCACAATACATCATGTATGACCAGTCTAAAGTATGAGTCTCTAATTAGGAAATCATCTAGGAATGTTGCTTATGACAATTAACTGTACCTATATCACGGTTCTTTATGTTGAGCTGAGTACTGCACTACTGTTGTACATATATCAGTCTATTATATGACGTTAAGTGACCAATCAATATGTCTGGACCTCTAGGTTAGATAAAGAATTGTTAAGAAGTCTTCATTTTTGTGATGAGTTAATAGGTATGTGAGTAGATAAATGTAATAAAATTGTAAAAGGACATATGCACTGTTATGTATAACATTGTTTCCTATAATATTCTTTACAGAGTTCAATCAACGACTCCTGAAGAAGGCAGTTCTTCTACTGCCGAAACGCGCGTCGAGTCCATTGAATAATTTTCTAATAAGTGCAATTGTTGTTTCAGTAAACACCTCCTTTTGTATATAATTGTTAAAACTAGCCAGGATTTACGCCGTTATTATGATGTATTTGCTTTTTAATGAATGTATTTGATGTATTGTGTTCAAGAATCTAATATGTTATTGTTTTATTGTATCATATAGTTTGACTTATTACTTAAGTCTCTATATGATTTTTACTTATGTTTAATTAAATATATATATTTTTTAATATACACATTATCTCCCGACAATTCTTTTTCTCCATTGGTCCCAGCGTGTATGGTCACTTATTCTGTGGATGGCCTAGGATTTTGAACTCACATTGGTTTTTACCCTGCCCTAGGAATCTGTGTATTTGTGATACCCAGGGGGTCCTTGTTTATCTCTCAATCCATGCAAACTAATTCCATTACACAGAAGTGTACCGCTCAGTGACATAGCACAATTATTGCCACTAAGAAACACTTTCTGTCCTTTATTACTGACACATGTATGTGAATAGGGCAAGTTCCATGTTGTTTTAATGTACCCTTTTCCCAATTTTTCGTACATGCCAGCCTGTATATATTTTTGGCAGTATTGAAACCTGAAGGTAGATATTGGAATATTAATTATCCCATGTATTATCCATTCACTGACAGGTCGTTCTGACATTGTCACTGGTAATCTCTCGAGTTTCTCAATGCTCAGGATTGTATAATCAGCACCCTTTTGTGCCATACTGATTTGTTTATCAGTGAGGTTAAAGATATTGAATAGTGACGTTGTGTTGATTAAACGCCAAGGCACATAGCCTGAACGCAGATTTTGTAACGTCCAGCCAAGCTGTACAATAGAACGCAATTGGGACTGACCGTGTTGTAACAACAGTAAGTCTTGCGATAATATGTCGATTGCTGAAGACACAATGCTGTCCAGAGAAAAAATTCAGGAGGACAGAGTCATTAACCCATTGTCCACTACAGAAAGTGATTTTTCCAAATGAATACGGTCAATTTCCCGTATACTTTCTGCTGTCTCAATTTGAGTCACCTTCCAGGCCTCGTTGTATGCTGCATATACAGAGGCTGCTATGAAACGTTTCTGACGCCGTTTGCGCGGTCCCATAATGAAATCACGCAAGTCAGCACCATCAGTAAGTAAAGTTAGGTGTTACTTAATTTCTGCCAGTGTGGAAGTTTGTAGCCACTGAAGGCATAATTTGCCCACACTGTAGGTGGTTATTATCCCTGGGTGTTGTCTTTGGGAATATCTAGGGTCTGGCCTGGTCATTTTGAACCCCTGTGTTTTGTTCAGGAATCTGTCTTGACAGTTATTAGTATCTGTGGGCCAGATCAACCACTTTTTCCAATCAGGATGTGTTCTGTTTTGGTTTAATACATAATTTACGTCTATCTCTTCATCTGTAGAGCTATTGCTGTTCATTGTTGGTTTTGGAATAGACGGTTTATTTAAGTCTTTGATTTTGGCTAGGCCGAGACAGGTAGTTTGTTGAACAGTGTCATTTAAAAATATAATTTGTTCTGGGATCATGCAGGCTCTAAACAAAGATTCTATACCCTGTACTTGCCATTCTTTTGTACCCCAAACACTCTTTACTTCAACATTTTTGTCCCAATAATCAAAACCAAAAGTATTCATTTGTTCAAAGAATGAGTCTGAATATATCAATTTCGTGTTTGTTATCATGGTCTTTGTCCCTGTCTTATTTGACAATTTGAAATAAAATGTTTCAGCATTACTTGAGTTGAAACCTGAAAAGTATGAATATTTGTCATAAACGGTTCTTGAGCTTCCTTTTGGAGGGGTTGCACAATGTTCCCATTGATTATAATTTAAAACATTTCTAGGTTGTGCAGATCTATGTAGAAAATGGTTACCATAGTGGTTATAACAGTACATACTATCATAATTTGTCGAACCCTGCAAATAATCATGTTTTGTAAATTTAGCAGACATCACTAAGTCAGACATCATATTATTTATACTTTCAAAGTCCCAATCATCAGCAAATGAGCTTGCTTTTACAAAGTCACTCAACGAGATCTTAATTTGGTGTGGATATTTCAGGATTTCAACCGGACCATAAATTGCGTAGTCAGTGTTGTCCCATGCTACCCCACCCGGTATAGGATTGGCTGTGAAGTTGAGTGAAGAAAGTTCTCTTTTCTCGACGTGTGAAGATGTGTGTGGTTTGAGGATCAAGTTGATTTTCTGACTTGCTGTGTCCATTTTAGCATATTTCCCCTCAATGAAGCGTCCCAAAGTTAGTACCATGATGAGCCAAAGTATGAGGATAAATGCACCAAAACCCACCCAAAATTCAATCCATGGAGAAATCAGATATGTTTCTTTCAGTTGTTTCAAAAGTACTTCAACTTTATCTTTAAAGGTTTTTGTTGATGGCTGTGTTTTTGATTCAGTGAAGCCTTCAGAGGAATCATCGAAGTTTATGAAGTTGCCGGATGCAGTTCTGTCAATTGTTCCAATTGCTTCAGGATTACTGTTTCTTGCATAGTCGTTTGTTACTTCATTATAGATTGGTGTGTCTCTGCTAAATGTTTTTATTTGGGTTTTCAGAGGTCTAAGTTCCATTGCATTGTTGCATAGTCCTTGTTGTAGTTCTGTAGGCGTTTCGAATGTGATTAGCCTCTTAGATTGAACCTCTGTGTTTGTAGCAAATCTTGGTGTTCTACTACTTATCGGGAGTCCACTTGGCCTACTATTTGTTATCGGCCACATGATTGTGGTTTTACCAGGTCGATGGATACAACTCGGTTCTCCTTTTTACCAGCAAGCGGCGGTAGTACAACTGATCTTGTCCCGTTGATAGACAAGACAGGAACTGCTTTTCTGTAAGAAGGCCCAAATTCCTTCTTTACCGCGATCTTTTCTCTGACTAGATCCCCGACTTTTGGAATCCAGACAGGTCTTGCTGGGACAGGTGGTGGTTCTTCAGTGGTTGTTGGCTGCTGTTTCAACTTTATGTTGCTCAGGTCTTTTCTTGTTTCGTTTAAGTCCTGCAAAATAGCCAAACGATCTTTGATATCAAAGCTTTTTTCCTTCACCACTGAAGTCTGACTGTCGAGGTCTAAGACTAACATCCTAGTTCCAAACAATAATTCGTACGGACTGAATCCCTTCAGAGAATTTCTTGGCAGGTTATTTAGACTACGTTGGACACTTATTAGATGTTTGACCCACCCAGCTCCCGAACCTAATACCTTTGCCGTTATAGATTGCTTTATGTCACGGTTTTTTCTTTCAACAATTCCGTTCCCCTCAGGGTGAAATGGACAAGAGTACCGCAATGTAACGCCCATGCTGACCATGGCCTCCTTATAAGCTCTAGAGCTAAAAGCAGGACCATGGTCCGAATACAGCATGCCAATTGCGTATGTGCCGATAAAGACTCGCAAATCTTTTATAACAGTTCTGGCGTCAGCCGTTCGCTGGGGCCACATCCATATGAATCTCGTGCATGAGTCCACTGCAACCAAGATATATTTATAGTTACCATCCCTTTGTAAGGGACCACAGTGGTCTAGGTAAACACAGGCTAATGGTTTATCCGAGATTAGAAGGGGCGTCTGCGCTGGATGTCTCACCGTTGATACTTTCATTCTTTGACATATTTCACATTCTAAAACATAGTTCCTTGTTTGTCTTCTCATTTGTGGCCACCAGTATCTCTGTTTTAATAATGATACTGTGGCTGAGACGCCAGCATGTATAGAAGCAAGCCCTTCGTGTGCCGCTATTATCAGTCCTAACCTATGTTCCATGTTTGGAATTGCCCTATCCCCCACTCCAGGGATTCGAGCAAAAGGAACATTGTTTGCATCAGTTATGTATGAGTATTTTACTGGAAAGCCTTTCGGGAGTGTTTCTATCGAATCCTTTTCTGTAGCGCTGACAGCCTGTAATATTTCGCTGTCTATTTTTGTTTTTGACCGTGTGATGGCAGCTACGGAAGCCGTTTGCACAGCTGCCTTCGCGGCCTCATCAGCCAATGAATTCCCTGCAACGTGAACGCCATCACGTTGATGACTCAGCGTATGTATCACGTGAGTCTTTGGTAGTTCTTTTTGTAACAGAACTATTTGTTCCCAGAGCAGTTTTTGCTTTATTGTTGCACCTGTGTCATCTTTGTAACCGTTTTGAATCCATGTCTGCAAATCGTTGTTATATGATTTGACGCAGTAATATGAATCGGACACTATAAGTGTCGGGAATTCGCGATCCGCATTATCTAGCGCCATTTTCAATGCTAATATTTCAGTCTGTTGTTCTGAATTAGTTTCTACTGAGTGTGTTTTTGTTAATAGAGGTCTTAGATTACCTCCGCGCCACACTTCTTTTGTAATCTCACATGTGGGGTTGTATGCTTGTTCTCCCCAAACGGAGGGTTGAGCATGTCCGTCTGTATAGATTACACAAGCGTATTGTCGTAAGGGCAGAATGTCGATTGGCAGAGGGAATGTTCTTTCATATTCTAGATTTTTCAATTCCTTTAGTTCTGGATCAAAGTAGTAGTATACTTTGTCCGTTGTATTTGAATTCACCCATTGTATCCATTCCGGATTCAATGTTGTTGTTGGTAAATTACACGGTGTTGTTAATGCCTCAAAGGCTGATTCTGCTGTTCTGACTGTGATGTGTCTACCGTCCGCTTGATCTTTTTCTCTAGCTATTGCGGTTTGAACTGCATGAACAATGTTTTCTTTAATGCTGAATTTCTTTTCAGCTTCTGTGTACAAGTGTGATTTGAATGCAATTGGTACCTTTTCTCCCTCATTAGAGGTCAGGTATGTGAATCCGCATCTTCCTGGGATGACTCGAATCACAAGATTGCGTGTGTTATCACGTGTTTCTAATTTTGTTTTAATTAACATGTCTGTTTGTAAGGATCTCAGAATTTCTGTGTGTATTTGAGTCCAATTGGTTCTTTTAAAATCTGGTTTTATTAGATCATAAAGGGGTTTGACCCTTTCTGCGTAATTTGCAATGTATGTTCTTCCGAAATTTAGGAAGCCTAGAATTGACTGTAGGTTTTTTAGTGTTCTAGGTGCTTGGAGTACGGCACATTTCTCCAGGAAATTGTCAGCCAGGCTTTTGCCTTCACTTGATAATTCATATCCTAAGAACAGGACTGTTAGATGGGCAATTCTCGATTTTTTAAAGTTGAATTTGTAACCCTCTGCTGCGAACCCAAGTATTATGGTGTTCACTCTCTTCAAGTGAGTATCCAAGTCATCATCTGTTAGGTATATGTCATCGACATAAGATAATGCTTCGTCATCATATGTTTGTAGTAACTCTGTTACTCTCGCCGAGACTACCCCTGGGCTATTCTTGTACCCCTGGGCTAACCGACAGAATTGTTTTTGAGTGCCATTTATTGAGAACGCAGACAAATATCTGCTCTCTGGTGCTATGTTTTGACAAAAGAATCCATTAGAGATGTCTAATGTTGTTTTGTATTTTTTGCGCACTATGTTATTCATTAGTGCAGCACTATGCGAATTTTGCACTGCAAAAGTTTTGCAACATGAGTTAAGGTGTCTGTAATCCAAAACTAGACGATATGAATTGTCTGGTTTGGAGACAGGAAACAAAGGGTTGTTCATTTGTGAGGTGCAAGTTTCAATCACCCCCTGGTATTCTAATTGATCTAGAATTTCTTTTACCTGTTTTTTAGCTTCTTGCTTGATTGGATACTGCCTTTGTGCAGTAGGTTGTGATTTTAACTGGATTTTGTGAGGAGGAGAGTCCTCATCCCATCCTACATGATTTTTATATAAAGCAGGAGCTTGAGCTATTGCCCACTTTCTGGCAAGTGTGTATTTTTTATGAATTGGGATATGATTTGAGAAGGCAGGCATAATTATGTCTTCGCCATGAGGGCACTCCCTGACAAACTCTGGTGGCCAGTCTTTTTCAGCTAGAAGGATGTCATAGCCCTTGGAGAGATTATCCCAAAATAGTCCCCTTATTTTTCTAGTCTTATCCCCTTCTATACGTAAAGTTATTTCATATATTTTGTGAGGTTTGCTAACTCTGGTGTCTGTAGTTTCCACTTGAAGATATTCATTCGTGTCCACTGTCTCCAGATGATTCATAAGGACTTTGCGAGCTATGCTCACTTCTGCTGCGCTGTCTAGCATTGTCTGAGCCCATTCTCCGTTTTTCAGTTGTGTCCTCAGTATTCTCGGCATTGTTTACTACCTTGATACTGGCTACCTTCTTTTTTGGAAATTGTAGTTTCTTTTTTAGATGAGCAGATTCCTTGTCTTTGGACTTGGCGTGCTCTTCTCTTTGTTCTGATCGTCCTCTTCTTTCCGATTTTCCAGGACTTTCAATCAGTTGTGGTTTTACTGGTATCCCACCTAAACTATCTCTACCTAGTTCCTCATAGGATTTTTCTATAAATCTGGCAATTTCAGCTGGTTGGTCTGCTATATCTGTCTCCTTTAACCTCTGGCGGATCGCCACGTTTGCTGCTTCTCCCTTTATGTTGGCTAATAATATAGCCGAGACCTGCTTGAAGTCTTTTAGTAATTTCATACCAAGAGTTAAAGCGGGTTCTGGACCGTATTCGTCTTGAATTTGTTTTAGCACATCTGGTATTACCGAAATGGATGGAACACCGTGCGTTTTTGTGTAGGTGAAAGCAAAGACTGTACCCCAAGTGTCACAGTCCTCCACGTGTGGTGCGATTCCCATTGGAAGACAGATAGTCAGAATCCTGTGTTTTTCTAACGGGGTGGTGTCTGGAAACACCGCCTCTATTTGGGTGATTTTTTGTGCTAACCAGAATGGTATTTGTTCCCGTTTAGCTGGTACCTTACCTAGGCAGGATTGTATGTTCTGTGGTGTAATTTTATTTGTGTTCCCCTGATGAGGGGTCAGCTGTGGAATTTTAATTGCTGGTTGAATTGTTGAAGTCCGCATCACATATTGGACTAATTGTCTATGTAATTTTATTAATTGTTTTAGCTGTGTTAAAAGCTCTGCTGCAGACATCCCATCGATGTCTGGATGTGGTGTGTATCCGGCTAGAACCGGCCACTTTGCTCCTGGTCTACCTAATGGACCGAGCCTGGTGATGTGCTTATTATGTTTTAGGGCGCCATTAAATAAGAGCAGATGCTCTTGAAATTTAAGTGGTACTTCCACCTCCTCGAAAGGAGTGTACTCATTAGGAGGTTCCTCTGTTTTGTAATAGTGGAAGACCTTTGTTACAGCATTAGCTGCTGGAAAGTTTATCCATGTGTAGAATACCTCTGTCTGCCGATATTCGTGTGCCTCAATTACGAATATGACTGTGCCACCTCTAGGTGTCAGTCCATTTTCTATAAGTTTTAAAGTTATAGATTTTCTTGTGTTGACCGGGATGATGATTATACCCGGGTCTGCTTCTTGCATAGCAGTATCAGCTGCTGCGAGTTCAGTTGCTATTCTAACTGCCTCTCTTTCTCCTTCACTGTCTGACATTGTACTGTCCAGAAGGTTATTTTGTTTGTTTGCAGATCAGGTTCTTATGGAAACAAAGATTAGATGCACAATATTTTGGAACAGTGTATCCTTCAACGTTGACTAAACCAAGGACCATACATAGGAGTTTCCTCCTGCGAGGTCTGGCGGATATTACCTTTCACCCACTCCAGACGTCTTTGGAGTATTATGGGAAAAAAAGGGGTCTGAGTGAAAAAGCACGACTGAGTTACTCTAAATGTCTTACGTTAGTTTTTATCGCCTATCCAAACGCGTTGGGCGCCATGTAGTGTAGTTCCTATTATCCCAATAGGCTCTGCGCATTGGAATAATACCTTCAATAGTATAGGCCTAGACCAGACGTTAACTAGGTCTACTACTGTCGATATTAGACTTAAAGTTTTGGGTTTGCCAGCTAGCTCAGAGTTCACTAGAAACTTTCTTGAATAGGCAAGGAGGAGTTGAACCTCCCTGGATAGACAAGAAGGGATTTAGTTTCTGACAACCATAGAACATGACAACTTTGACCTCCCCTAATCAAGAGTGTATCTCTAGAGTCGTGTGAAAACAAAAGACGACTTATTTTACTCAGTCAGTACGTGCATTCTTAGTCTCACCAGATTGTAGAGAAAAGGAAGAGACGGGCGTGTTCAATAAAAGATGTTATTTATTGATCAGTCTCTTTTCTCATACAAGAGAAATGGATCGATATTATTGCAATACTTATGGTTAAGTAAAGTGCATACATTAAAAGCAGAAGTATAAAATAATACTGTAAAAACATTGATATGGTTTCTAAGCCATATGATGGTTTAAAATGGATAAAATAGATACATACACATATACATTTGACTAATCGTACTCAACTGGTGTTTCTAACTACGCCTACCCCAGATGTACCTGACCTAAGCCTAATACGTGGGCGGGAATAGAAAGTAGCAGTTTAAGTTAAGTTTGTTTTGCCAAGTGACTGACTAAAGAATTCTCTGCAAGGGGTTATTCAGTTCTGTACCTGGAATCTAGGATGAATGAGGGATGGTATCTCTCGTCTCTGGTCTCGATATTCCAGGCTGCCTGCGAGGGCTACCCGGAAGCGCCGGAGCTGGATTTCTCGGCAGGAGAAAGCAGCGTCTCGTTCTCAGCGCGTCAGGAAGGCGGGGCTGCGCCAGCGGGGTCTGCTCTGCTCTGGGCTTCGGCAAGTCTGGCTGCTCCGATCTCGTCACCACCGCGTGTGTTTGCATAGGGCAATATCGGTAATATTTATACCTTTAAGGTGCCGAGATTGACGTAAGGATGGACATAGATACGTCAATAAGGATGTCATACGACCTGGTCGTTAGCACATTCTTTTGCTGAAGTTCTCGGTGAAATCAAAACAATGGCCGCAGGGTTTTTCCCAGGTTGTCATAGGTTTGATTTGTTTTGAGAACTCCGTATGCCTTATCAGGGGCTGGAGGAATATCGCTTGTCTAATTAGATGGCAAGCGTTATGACCTAATCAGATAACACGTTCCTGTGCCGTAGTGTGGCTTAATCAGATAACGGTTCCTGCATCATGGGGGTTTTCTGCCTCATGGGATGGCTGCTAGTTAACTTGTTAACCAGAATAGGGTCAGGAATAGGGGGATCGATACAGAACCTATAGGAATACATCACAGTGGCGATGGGCAACTACGCCGCGCCTGCGTATGCGAACCTGTTTATGAAGCAGTTTGAATCAGACCACATCACTTCCAATCCTGTATGGCAAGATCATCTCATCAGCTACCATCGCTACATCGATGACATTTTTCTTATCTGGGATGGTTCTGAATCACAGCTTTTGACAGCCATCAACCACCTCAACAACGTAGACTCCCAGTTACAATTCACTCACACCATCAGTCAGAGCCACATATAATTTCTTGACGTTGACATCAGGCTCAAAAACAATAAACTTGAGACTTCTATTTACACCAAGCCGACTGACCAGAATGACTATTTAGACTTCAAAAGTTTTCATCAGTTGAGTCTCAAACAACACCTATCCTACTCTCAGCTACTCAGAGCTAAACGCATCGCATCAACTACTGATTTGTTTGATCACGACAAGTCCACCATCATAAACAAATTTCACCAAAGAGGCTACCCCAAAAACATCATCCAAACAGCAGAGACTCGGGTACAGTCTAAAGAACGTTCCCAACTATTAACTAAGAAAGTTTTTACTCAATCTGCAGAGAGTCGATCGGTTTTTGTTTCCAGATATTCCATCACCAGTGCCAAAATAAAAGCTTCTATCAAAAATCACTGGCAAATTCTCCAATTGGAACCTGATTTTAACAATATTTTTCACAACTTTCCTACTTTTGCCTACCAATGATCCAAGAACATTCAACAGATGCTTAAACCACGGGAAAATTTGGCGAGCACGGTTATTAAGGAGACAGTACCATGCCACAATTGTGGCAACTGTAACAGTATTATCAAGGGTACAGTGTCATGTTCCCAGCCAGATAGGGGGGTAGGAATGCGGAATATGCCCATAGACTACATGTCCCAGAATGCCTGTATAGTGGTCTGTCTTCTCTTTCTCCTATCCTCCCTTCTCTGCTGCTTCCTATTTATGCTCCTCCCTGTAACAAGACCGGTGCTTGTCACCTGTGTTCTGAGCTAAGGACCGAGCTCTGAAGAGAAAACGATAAGCGGCATCTCTTTCCCTTTTACCGACGATTCAGAGGCTGCCTGCATTCCCTCTTGGCCTGTTCATTGAACCGCGGTAAAATTCTCGAGAAGTTTTGATTAATGTTCACGATCGCGCTGGAGCGGATCTGTGAACTTTGACCCCGTCTGCCGTGTCTGGAGGCAAGCAGCGCGAGCTGCGCTGATGCGCTCCGACTTTGAGTGGGACTGAGCCTTCCAGTCTGTTACTTTCTCGCCCACACCAGGTCCCAGGAATATTTGCTAGTGAAGCAACTGGCAAGACCCTTGGATGGTGTAACACTTTTCGCGAGTCTTTTTACCCCGCATGGTATCACATAGTTTCCTTTGACCTGAACTACATCACAGAGTTGTTGGAAGGCTCTCATTCTAGTTTGGCTATTATTTATACAGGCATCAGGGTGCGGTGGATGAACCCTGCTACTTAGAATTCATAATTTACTTTGGAAACATTGCATACGAAGGATTCACAAGAGCCTGACAGATAAGTAGAGGTCTACTATCTCTTACTATGTTTTTTGCATCATTTATCTGGTTGAGATACAAGCATTCCTGAACTATTGATTCCAAGAGAACATTTTATTTTCTTGCTTTATTTTTACCTTTTGTGCCTTTTTACTCTGGATGTTTGTGGCAGTTGTCAAAGTGAGTTTGTTCAGCTTAACCCTATATAGTGTGTTTTGCATATGGTGGTACGGGGGGAAACACTCATGCCTGTTCATTATGTCTTTGGTTTAGGAGAACAGATTCTGACATAGGTGTATGGTCTATATTCCTATTATCCCCTGAGGTAGATGGTTTCTGGCTGCCACAGTGTTTTGTTTTATTTCTCCCTTTTTCCCCTTCCCCTTTTTGGGGTCATATCTGTGGAGTGTTTATATACAAACTCGCAGGTAGAGCCGCTAATCGGGAAGGGATGAACTAACTTCATCATCGCTCCTGCTGTACCCGGCTTTTCAAGGTTAGTTAACCTGCCTTTGATTGTGACATACAGTTATCCAACACCCCACACAAGGAACACCCATCAACATCCAAGTCAACGCCACATGTGACACCACAAACGTGGTTTAATTATTAAAATGCCCGTGTGGCTTTCCTTACGTAGGCAAGACTGAAAGAAAAATGAAAACCAGACTGAATGAACATCGAAGTAATATCCGCACCAAAAACCTCAAGTCTTGTGTAGCCGCCCACTTCATCACCCATTCACACAACGTCAGCCAACTTAGGTTCCTGGTTTTGGAGGTCATGAAAAAAACAGCGGGCAGACACAATAGAAAATTTCTACTCCAAAGAGAACTGTATTGGATGCATAAATTGAACTCAATTCACCCGAAAGGGCTCAACAAGAGACTCGAATACAGCTGCTACCTATGAAACTTTGTGCTCTTCTGTGCCTCGGTGTTCTCACCCTGAGTTGAGGCTCCTGCTAACTTCATTTATCTCCCATTGTTGCTTTACTTGCTTTAGTTCTTTTCATTTCCACCCCCTAGCATTAGATTATTTTTTCAGTTTGTTTCCTGTTCTTTTCCTGCTTTTTTCTGGTTTTCCATCCTTTTTTGCCCTCCCATTTATTTCACCACCCTCTTATTCCCCTCTACCCCGATTTCTTCACTTTTACCCATTTAATGTTTTTTCCAACATTAGACCCTGTTTTTTCTGGTTTTCCATCTTTTTTTCCCTCCCATTCAACTCATCACCCTCTTATTCTCTTCGACCCTGATTTCTCACTTTTACCCATTTAGCGTTTTTTCTTCTTTCCTCTTTATATTCTTAGACTTTTCCGTTATGTTGTGGTTGGTTTACTGGCATTTGCATTCCAGTCGGCCGGCCGTTTTTCTTTGGCCTTTTTCTATTTTTCCATTTACCACTTTTTCTCTTCACATGTTTCTTTTCCTTTCTTTTTTTAAGTTGGTTTTATTGTGTTCACTTTTTTTCATGTTTCTCTCTACTTTATTGGTCGCATTTATTTGAAATGCCCTAGTCTTCTTTCTATTTCTACACTGGGTACGTAGATAACGTCACAATAACTCTCCGCGCTCACTGGTTCCAGACGCTCTTTCAGTTTTGTGGTGATCGGTTCTGACATTCACTCGATTTCATTTGCGGTAAGATCGCCCCGCTTTGCAACACCTTTGATCCTTCCCCATAACATGCGCCGCTGATGGTTTTTGTTTGCATGCTTTTTCTCATTTTACGTGCTGCTACTTTTCAAATCTAGTCCCGTATTTGAGCACGATTTGTTCACTTTAAACACAGTGTATTCCTTTCTTATAGCGCCTTTTTACCTTCGTAAGTGCTGCACGTTTTCATTTCTGTACCACACATTCCATTCCTGAGATTACCGACCTCATGTTTAATTATTCTGCAGTTCCACTTCTATGACGGTTCTTTTCACCCTAACAAATTCGACAGCATGTTTAAGGTCTGCACATTTTCAGGCACTTGATTACCCGCCTTATTCAGTACCTCACGGGCATTTACTTCACTTTGGTTTTTTTTTTTTCCTGTATGGTTCACACCAGCTTATTTCATAATGCTGACCACTTGGTCTTCTTTATTGCGATGCTCAGTCCTGTACAGCGTTTAGCATCTCAGACATTCCTTTGTTTTTCTCATAGAATATTTCCCCTGACGAAGAGCAGTTCGCTCGAAATGCATTGGGGACGCATGTGCATTTGAATTACTGCATCACTTGCTATAGATATTTTTTACCATGATGGATACAAGTGTGCATTTGGATAATACATCCTGCATATGACTTATTCAATATATGAAGTTAATATGAATTGAATACCAGTTTACAATTAAAACTTATCGTTTTAAGAACTGACCTACTGACTATCTTGATTACTTTATAATACTGCGAGCCCATCGCATTCGGTGAATCCGAGGTTTTACTTTACACTGCGTAAGGTGACCCTATTGGCATCTGATTCTTTATACCACATCATCTTCTTGAGTAATCCTTGAACTACTCTCCCTCATTACCTCTGAGAATCAAGGGCTAAAGGGAAGAACTTAGTAATTCCTTTTGGGAACTGGCAGTATGGCAGGTCCAGGAGCCAGTGATTAATGGCTGGCAGGGAAGAGGTGTAAGTTTGCCTAGCCCGCAGATACATACAGAGTTCCAGAAAATTGTCTGTAGAACGATGTACAAGCAGATTTTCAGGTTCAACGGGGAAGGCCGATGGGGAAGGTGGATAACAACCTGCAGAAGAGCTGCCATTTTGTGTCTGACCTCACTGTGTCTTCCATAGGACACCAGCCAGCATGCACGCTGTCTCTCAGCAACTCACATGTCAGATGTTACTCACTGCACACAACATATCACACATCATCCAGGGAGTTAAGTCCCCTAGTTATGAGGGATTGCAAGGATTTTGCTAGGGGAGTAGAGTGGACCCTCTACCCTCTAGATGTATAGATAACAAGCATTGGCAAAGCCAATAGGTCTCGCGGATGAGAGCTATTGGCTTTGGAAATGTTTCGTACCCATGCTGTACAACAGCACGGATGCTTTGCAGTGTGGCTAACCTAATTTATAAAAGCACTGTGATGCAGCCAGGGCTAATTTGCTTTTTTTTAATTAGGTGCATTAGCACTTAATGCATATATTTATTATTATTTTTAACCCTGCTGCACAACAGCCACGCTGCCATACAGCATGGCTACAAATCATTGCCAAAGTTGGCAGTGCCTATGTTGTACAGCATGAACAAAAAGCAAAGGCAGAGCCAATAGACTCCAAGATGAGCCCTTTTGGCTTTGCCAATGCTTGTTAGGGCTCAGCACAACAACCCTGTGATTCTGAGCAAATTAGTTAATCTCTCGGTGTTCACTTGAGAGGAATACTCACTGTTTTTTTTTTATTAAGTCGCCTTTCAGACAGGGCCAGGCTGGGAAAGCAAAGCGCTTCAAAAGGGGGTGGTGATGGTCGGAGCATCTGAATCAATCAAACACTTACACCCAGGCAAAAGATCTGGGTTTAATCCATCACCGTTCTTTAGCCCACTCTGCCACCCCAGTTCAGACATGGCTATATGCAAATCAGTCTGACCCTGCGCCTCATGGGAACAGTCCAGCCCGAACTGCCAAGCCATGTCTTCCCTGGACTTGAAACAAGCTTCCGAGGACCGGTTTCTGGCATTCCAGCCGTCTTCAGCCCAGCTTGCTTGAATCCAGTGGCAAAGTGAGCAAGGGACTCACGTCTGAGCATACCCTGCCACACTTATGGCGGCCAAAAGCGGTACAAAAGGGGGTGGTGATGGACGTAGCATCTGAATCAATCAAACACTCACACCCAGTCAAAAGATCTGGGTTTAATCCATCACCGTTGTTTAGCCCACTCTGCCACCCCAGTGCAGACATGGCTATATGCAAATCAGTCTGACCCTGCGCCTCATGGGAACAGTCCAGCCCGAACCGCCAAGCCATGTCTTCCCTGGACCGGAAACAAGCTTCCGAGGACCGGTTTCTGGCATTCCAGCCGTCTTCAGCCTAGCTTGCTTGAATCCAGTGGCAAAGTGAGCAAGGGACTCACGTCTGAGCATACCCTGCCACACTTATGGCGGCCAAAAGCGGTACAAAAGGGGGTGGTGATGGACGGAGCATCTGTATCAATCAAACACTCACACCCAGTCAAAAGATCTGGGTTTAATCCATCACCGTTCTTTAGCCCACTCTGCCACCCCAGTTCAGACATGGCTATATGCAAATCAGTCTGACCCTGCGCCTCATGGGAACAGTCCAGCCCGAACTGCCAAGCCATGTCTTCCCTGGACCGGAAACAAGCTTCCGAGGACCGGTTTCTGGCATTCCAGCCCGGAAACAAGCTTCCGAGGACCGGTTTCTGGCATTCCAGCCGTCTTCAGCCCAGCTTGCTTGAATCCAGTGGCAAAGTGAGCAAAGTCAGAGCCTGAACACTGCAAGGGGGTTGTGTGTGTGTGGGTGGCGAGAGTTGGGTAATCCCCCAGGAAAATGTGGGCGAAAGTGGCAGAATTGTGCATTCTACAACACATTTTTCATTATATATTCAATTGTCTTCGTTTCTAAAGAAATTATGAATTTACTGTGCCCCAGGATACATCTTTATTGGGGCTCTTCAATGATTCCCTCACTATCACCCTCCATCAGTACCTCTCATCTCTCCAAAGCTTCTCACATGTATTTCATTTGTTTTATAGCGCCTCTCACCCCAGTGTAGGGTGGCGGAGCATTTTACATCACACACACATTCAGAGACATTGAATCATACATGTGTAAATTAGTGTCTAGAAAAGGTTACATAAGACAAGGGGGACAATTATTCTGGCAACCTTTTTTTTTCATTTAACAGTGCTACGTGTAAAGGAGAGAGATGCTGCCAGCAGAGGTTAGGGAGCAGAGCAGTGGTCGTGCAAAGAGGTGGCGGAAATCCAGCCGAGAAGACGGGCATAACGAGGATTTGAGTGCATCGAGGCGATGGGCTTCAATTAAAACAAACAATGATGGAGAAGGCGATAAACAAGTAGGGGGTACAAGGGGGAATCGCGTTAGGCATCGTCAGCCAGGCTAGGCTTTTCCAACCAACAGTACTTTGCATAATAGATGTGTTAACAATTGACTTACTCTGTTAAATTCGAAATGTAAAGCCCCATAATGCTATAGACTAGAGTAAAAAGCTACCGGCTGATGCTGTAAAACAAGGCACGGGACAACTCGGCAGCTATGTGTGGAGGTGCAACCTGGAAAGGGAGGTGCAAGGAAGAGATGGGGTGTAGGGGGCCGAGGGTGCGAGGAAGAATGGAGCCGTGAGAAGGAGCGGTATTCGTAGGACTGACGTAAAGAAGAGGGCATGTAAGGAGAGAAGGGGGTGTAAGGAGGAGGGTGTTGCAATGACATGCAGTTTGCGTAGGTGCCTGCGGCCTCTTTTCTGGAGTACAGTAGACACATCACATGTGGCACAGTACGATTTGAGAATGGCGGCAGGGGACCACCCAGTGAGAAAGGAGCAGCAACATTTCCTCCCCCACCATGTATCAGCTCCAGGGAGAATAGAACCTGCAATTATAGTTTTCGGTCGCTCCCTTTTCTCCCTCCCGGAGTCACGGAAACAGCCCCCTTTACCGTGCTTGTTATTTACGCGCCTTGTTTTCACTAACTCTCAAAATCTGATTTAACAACAGGCCAAGTGTTAGGCAATTAAGGTGGGAGTGGGGAGGGGTATCCATAAAGTTGTGTCTGTTGGGCACAAAGTTATGTTTTCTTCGAGGAGCGTTCTCGGTGTTTAATTGAGGGGAATCCTCACCGTTTTTTTTTAGGTCTCGCCTGTCGATGCGCATGCGCATCGAGCAAGCGAGACTATAGGGGCTCATCCACTCTTTATCCACACTGCAAGGAATCGTGGCGATTCCTTGCAGTGCCCGTGACTTTTAAGCTCAATGCGCATGCGCATTGAGCTTAAAAGCGCGTGCACAGCCGCCCGCATTCCTCCGACACCTTCGAAGTGAAGCTTAGCTTCACTTCAAAGGCCCGGCTTCCACGGCCGCCAGGCCACATCAAAGGCTTCCCCAGCACTGCCCCGCCCATCAATCACCCTCCCACTGCCACCCCCCTCCCTCTCCATATGGTGCGCTCTGCCTTGTTTCTCAAGCCGCCCCTCTTAGCACCCATATCAAGGCCACCGCACTGTCAGTAACTTTTAAAAACATTTTGCTTTCAGCATGGCACTCATCTAACGACCATCGCACTGTTCGGTAACTTTTAAGGATGGCGCCATGTGGAGCCACATGAGCAGTCATGCTGTAAAAGAAAATAAAGTGTGTGTACGTTTAACATACATACCAATATAAATTGTGCATGTTTAAAATACATAACGCAACTAAGTAGTGCAACTGATCTCTGATGCTGCTGGCTACACTCCTGTCTTTAGACGCTGCAGATGGTCTTACTCTGCTGACTGGTGTGGTTCTTCTAATGTGAATGTTATGAACCACCCTTTTCATGCAATTTCCCGTAAACAGCCTGCAGGCTCCTCTGCTGCTGGAATTTCCCCCTCCCTTCTCGCCCAGTACTTTGCGCGCAGACACCATCTGCCTTAAACAGCCTGCAGGCTCCTCTGCTATTGGCATTTCCCCCTCCCTTCTAGCACAGTCCTTCACCTCGGCGTGCACTCGCACCTCCTTTATCCCCTTTCGGCCGCTTAGATGTTCTCAGTTAGCCACGTGCTCTCAGCCTCCTCTATGCCTTTTAACTCCGTATTTCTTGCTCTAGGTCCATTCCGTTCTCCCCATTTTTTCCTTCCTCACTGACTTTATCTGCATCTTTCTCCCTATCCTTCCATCCTTCAACTTTCTCAAGCTTTCTTCCTCCGGATTTCTGAATGTTATGAACCACCCTTTTCATGCAATTTCCCGTAAACAGCCTGCAGGCTCCTCTGCTGCTGGAATTTCCCCCTCCCTTCTCGCCCAGTACTTTGCGCGCAGACACCATCTGCCTTAAACAGCCTGCAGGCTCCTCTGCTATTGGCATTTCCCCCTCCCTTCTAGCACAGTCCTTCACCTCGGCGTGCACTCGCACCTCCTTTATCCCCTTTCGGCCGCTTAGATGTTCTCAGTTAGCCACGTGCTCTCAGCCTCCTCTATGCCTTTTAACTCCGTATTTCTTGCTCTAGGTCCATTCCGTTCTCCCCATTTTTTCCTTCCTCACTGACTTTATCTGCATCTTTCTCCCTATCCTTCCATCCTTCAACTTTCTCAAGCTTTCTTCCTCCGGATTTCTGCTCCTCCATCTCATGTGTGCTTTCTTCACGGGCTTCTGTCTCCTCCAGTGTTGATTTCCCACTCCATGCCTCTGACGCCTTCTGCTCGCAGCCAGACTGTCCGTTTCCTCTCTGACACTGTCTGATTGCTAAATATTGCATCTGCTGGTGTCATACCACCAGCCTGGCTGGGGCGCCTCCTGTGGAATATGACCGAGCCAACATTCCTCTACCAGGCTTGGAACTCGTCCTCACTCGTCCTCACACTACTTTATGACACACACACTGAGCCCACACACTACTTTAGGCCACACACACTGCGCCCTCACACTACTTTAGGCCACACACACACTGCACCCTCTCACTACTTTAGCCCACACACACAATGCAGCCTCAAATTACTTTAGGCCTCACACACTACGCCCACACACTCTGCACCCTCACACACCCTGCACCCTCACACATACTACACCCTCACACACACTGCACCCTCACACACTCAGTGCCACATAATTGATGTGCACGCCTGTGTGCACTGAGTAGACCTTCAAAACAATCCAAGTTCTCTACCGGAAAACTGCCAGTGAAAATTCATATACCAACTTCTAGCTCCGCTCCTAACCGTAGCAGACCTCACCTTGAACCGCTCCGCATCCCCACTGAAGCGTCGCACGTCACTTAGCCCCGGCTCCGAGCTTTCGGAACAGATCGAAGGCATCCATGTCGATCCCAGCATGCTCCGGGGCAGCCGCCGACCAGCCAGCATGCGAGCCACGGAAACTAAAGAAGGACTACAAGAACAGGCCAAACACTGTCTTAATTATTTGCATTTGGCACGCGACCTTCTAAATCTGCATCCTGTCAGGCAGTTCCATTTTCGGTGCGCCTTGCACCTTTTCCTGGAGTCTCCTGCGTGCATTGAAATGTACTTTATCCGTATTCTCTGAAGTTATCCAAGTTCTGGCAAGCACCATGCAGGAGTCCTGCAACACCGCCGCTGCTGCCGTGAGCAATTCACGGATTTCCGGCTATTTGCGCGTCCACAACACTGTACGCAGAACAAGAATATCTGGGGGCGCCGCCATGCTTTCAATAATCTCCAAATTCTCCACGGACCACCCTCCGGCGTTTTTCACAAAGCTGCTCCTATTTCACACTCCCCAGTCTCACGTGGTACACCCCTCCTACCAGCCTTAGTGGTACTCAACCCATACCAACCCCAGAGATCTTCTTGCCATTCCAGCTTCGCGCGGGTTCTCTGTCCTGCCACTGTCCCAGTGCGTTTCTACCCTGGGAATGCCCCACCGTGCACCGGTCACAATATCTCACACAGTTCGCACCTTGCTGTCTCGCTGTGGTGCTCTCTCTGCCCTGCAAATCTCTGGCCGTTTTCCCGCTCTATCAACTCCCAGTGGTATTTATGCTATAGCCCCCTCCTGTGGTATTTCTGCCCCCCATAGCTTTGCGGTCCCTCACTCACCCTCAACCCCTCACCCTCACTCACCCTCACCCTCACTCACCCTCAACCCCTCACTCACCCTCAACCCCTCACTCACCCTCACCCTCACTCACCCTCACCCTCACTCACCCTCAACCCCTCACCCTCACTCACCCTTACTCACCCTCACTCACCCTCACCCTCACTCACCCTCACTCACCCTCACTCACCCTCAACCCATCACCCTCACTCACCCTCACTCACCCTCACCCTCACTCACCCTCAACCCCTCACCCTCACTCACCCTCAACCCCTCACCCTCACCCTCACTCACCCTCAACCCCTCACTCACCCTCAACCCCTCACCCTCACTCACCCTCACCCTCACTCACCCTCAACCCCTCACTCACCCTCACTCACCCTCAACCCCTCACCCTCAACATCAACCCCTCACCCTCACTCACCCTCACCCTCACTCACCCTCACTCACCCTCACTCACACTCACCCTCACTCACCCTCACCCTCACCCTTACTCACCCTCACTCACCCTCACCCTCACTCTCACTCACCCTCAACCCCTCACCCTCACTCACCCTCACCCACCCTCACTCACCCTCACTCACCCTCAACCCCTCACCCTCACACAGTGGAATAGGTCTCGGAGCATTTGAGTTCGAGCTTTTAGAAATGTTTATGGTTTTTTTTTTTTAATTCTTTAGCATTGGCTACAGGAAACAAAAATGCTAAAGATTTACAAAAAAACCCATAAACAATTCTAAAAGCACTAACTCTAATGCTGCGAGACCTATTGCATTTCCAATGCTTGTTTAATTAAGTCGCCTCCCAGACAGGGCCAGGCTGGGAAAGCAAAGCAAAGCCAGAGCCTGAACACTGCAAGGGGGTTGTATGTCTGTAGGTGGCGAGCGTTGGGTAATCATCCAAGAAAATGTGGGCGAAAGTGACAGAATTGTGCATTCTACAACACATTTTTCATTATATATTCAATTGTATTCGTTTCTAAAGAATAATAAATGATGACCTTACAGTACACCAGGATACATCTTTATTGGGGCTCTTCAATGATTCCCTCACTATCACCCTCCATCAGTACCTCTCATCTCTCCAAAGCCCCTCACATGTATTTCATTTGTTTTATAGCGCCTCTCACCCCAGTGTAGGGTGGCGGAGCATTTTACATCACACACACATTCAGAGACATTGAATCATACATGTGTAAATTAGTGTCTAGAAAAGGTTACATAAGACAAGGGGGACAATTAATCTGGCAACCATTTTTTTTTCATTTAACAGTGCTTGGTCTGGGGAAGCACAAACTCGGGATTAAGAACGTAACACAGTGGTTAGGGTTGACTTTACTAATAAGAATTTGTTTCTACCCAAACAAACCCTTTTTTAGCATAATTAGGATAATGAAAGACTGGGCAAAAACATAACTTTCTAACTAGATTACAATTATAACTTATAAAGTACACAGTAACAAAAGGACTCAGTGTCAAAAGCAGTAACCCACTGAGTTATGCACATAAAATACTGTTCTGTGATATACAAAGTACACACGCTCTTTGCGACAGACATATTAACCCTCTGTGCTACCTTAGATGAGTCACCAACTTCCACCAGGCAAAACTCCAGTCAGCAGGTACATTAATTACCAGAGTTATCTTATTTTATTGTTAGCCGAAACTGTTGGATACACAAGGGACGCTGCAGTGCTTTTAAAACTGCTTCACTGCTACAAAACCCGTCCCTAGTAATAAAAGCACCCCCTACCTCCCTTCCAGCCTCTGGGGAAACACCTGATGCCCAGTCCAGACAGTCTGGCCTTGCTACCAGACAGCTTAGCTATCTGATTTGCTAAAATATCTTGGGGACATTAAGAAGCTTACCTGGGAATGCATTCTGCCCGTTGCTTACTATTGGTTTTGTGGTTTGTAACTTACAATTTCCGGCTTTCTATTTGTTGGCTTTATTTGTTTTAGGCTGTCTAGGTTCAGTTTGTCCCTCCCCAGGAGCAAAGCCTTTTCACACTACCCTCCTTTTATTCTTCCATGTGTGCTACTTTCTGTAATAAGGCCTGTAAATCTTGTTCTTATCTTGTCACATTTGCTGCGCATTTAAAGACAGATGTCAAATGTCATCTTCTGAGGGAGCTTAGTGTTTACTTTTCTTTCTCTGACTTCAAACTGAGAGGTTTATGTGATTATCTTGCTGGAAACCTGGGGTAGAAGAATTTTTTTTCTAGCACAAAGCAGCTTTTAAATAAACTGTGGAATTATTTCAGAATGTATCAGAACTTGCAAAGCACAAATGAAGCCCATTTCTGTTAATTCTGAAGTGCATTCGAAGCAAATACTTTAATATGATCAAAACAAATCAATGCACTAGGTGATCCAATTTCGACACGTTATTCGGTGTGCGCTTGATCATTTTATTAGTAAAACTGTATGACTATTGAAATGTAATGGTCATTTCAATTGAAAATGTGTTGTCTGTAATGACAGTGTGCTAGCACACCATGCATACTCCACTCTACGTCACCCCACTCTACCCTGTCCCACTCCATGCCACTGCACTCTACTCTGCACCAATCCACTTTGCGCTACACCACTGCACTATATGCCTCTATACTGTACTGTGTACCACTTTACTTTATGCCAATTCACTGTACGCCACTCTACTCTACTCTCCAACATTCCAGTCTAGGCCACTCTATTGTACTCTGCACAACTCCACTCTACACCACTCTGCAACACTGCACTCTAAGCCACTGTACTCTATATAAGTACACACTATGCCATTGCACTCTCCTCCATACCACTCCACTCTATGCCCCTGCACTCTATGCCAATCCGCTATACCCCACTCTAATCTTCTCTGTGCCACAGCACTCAATGCCACTGCATTCTACACCACTTTGCCCCATTATTCTACACCACTCCACTGTACGCCACTTCACTCTACCCTGCACCACTCGACTGTACGCCACTTCACTCTAGCCTGAAACAATCTACTCTGTGCCACTACACTCTACGTCGCTCTATTCCCCTCTGCACCACTCCACTCTATGCCACTCTACTCTATGACACTGCACTCTTCTCTGCACCACTATAGTCTATGCCACTGCTCTCTACGCCACTCTAGTCTCTGCCACTCTAGTCTACGCCACAGCACTCCTCTGGAACACTGCACTCTCTGCCACTGAGCTCTACGCCACTCTACTCTGCACTACTGCAGTCTATGCCACTACACTCTGCAGGACTCTGCTCAATGCCACTGCCCTCTACGCCACTGTACTGTGCACCACTGTATGCCACTGCACTCCATGCCACTCTGATTCATGCCACTGTATTCTATGCCAATACACTGAATTCCATTCTATTCTGCACCAATCCACTGTGCACTACTGCTCTCTATGCCACTGCACTCTAGTATGCACCACTCTAATCTACACCAATGCATTATATGCTGCTGCATTCTATGCCAGTATACCCTGCAACACTCTACAGCAATGCACTCTAGACCAACACTGCCCTATATCCCACTCTACTCTGCACGACTGCATTCTATGCCAATTCACTCTAGGTCTAGGCCACTGTATTTGCATCACTCCACTCTATGCTACTGCATTCTGCAGCACTCCACTCTATGCCACTGCACTCTACAGCATTATACTTTACTCTGCATCACGCTACGCTACACCACTCTACACTGCACCACTCTATGCCACTATACTCTACACCACTCTGTCACTCTACCCTGCACCACTCTACGCCACTCCACTCTATACCACTCTGCGCCACTCTACTCCACTCCCCTCTGCGCCACTCTACGCCACTCCACTCTAATATACAACACTGTAACCTACACCGCGCTGTATTTTACAACGCTAAATTCTATGATGCTGCATTCTATGTGACTGCACTCTACGCCACTATACTCTGCAACAATGCACTCTCTGCCACTCTACTCTGCACTACTGCACTCTAGGTCAGTGCACTCTGCAGCATCCACTGTACACCACTGTCCTCTATGCCTTTCTTTTCTGCACCACTCTACATCACTGCAGTCTATGCCAATCAACTTTAAGCCACTCTACTCTGCACCACTCTACACCACTGTACTCTATGCCATTCTTCTCTGCACCACTTCACTGTACACCACTGCACTCTATGCCACTGAACTCTACTATGCACCTTTCTAATATACTGCATTGCATTGCATTTTACACTGCTGCCCTCTATGCCATTATACTCTGCTACACTCTATGCCAATGCACTCTACACCAGTCCACTAACTTTACTCTATACCACTCCACTCTACCCCACTCTACGCCACTGCACTCTACTCTGCACCACTGCATTCTGCCCTTTTGCACTCTGCGCCAATCCCCTCCATGCCACTGCACTCTACTCTGTACTGCTGTACTCAATGCCACTGCACTCCACGTCACTCAACTCTACACTACTCTACACCAATGCACCCTACGCCATTCTACACCACTGCAGTCTGACACTCTACTCTGCAATACTGCACTGTATGCCACTCTAGTGTACTCTGCACTACTGCATTTTAAGCCAATTCACTCTTCGTCACTCTACTATGCATTACTCCACTCTATGACCTCTTCACTCTACAGCACTGCACTCTATCCCACTGCACTCTATGGCATTATTCTCTACATTGCATCACTCTACACCACTCTACTCTGCACCAGTCTGTCACTCTACTCTGCGTTACTCTATGCCCTTTACACCACTCTACTCTGCTCTGTACTACTCCACTCTACACCACTGTACTCTACCATGCAACGCACTAATCTACACTACACTGCATTGTACACTGCTGAATTCTATGCTGCTGCCACTATACTCTGTAACACTCTATGCTAATGCACTCTACAACAGTTCCCTCTACTCTACTCAATGCAACTCTACTCCACTCTACTCCACTCTGTGCAACGCCACTGTACTCTACTCTGCATTGCTGCACTTTATGCCACTGAACTCCATGCTAATGCACTCTACATCCACTCACTCTACTCTGCCCCACTGTACTCTCTGACACTGAACTCTATACCACTCTAATCTGCACTACTGTGCTCTACGCCACTGTATTCTGCAGCAGCACTCCACTCTATGCCACTGCCCCATGCCACTCTACTCTGCATCATTCTATGCCACTGCACTCTATGCCCCTCTACTTTACGCCACTTCACTCTGCACCACTGAACTCTATGCCACTGTATTCTACACCACTCCATGTTATGCAATTCTACTCTGCACCACTCCACTATGCACCACTGCACTCTATGGTACTGCACTGTACAATGCATTACTCTAATCTATGCCACTGCAGTCTTTGCTGCTGCAATCTACGCCACTATACTCTGCAACACTCTATGCCAATGCACTGTACACCAGTCCACTCTACTCTAAGCCACTCCACTCTGTGCAACTTCACTCTATTCCACTGCACCCTATGCCAATCCACTCTACGCCCACGTACTTTACCCTGCACCACTGCACTCTCTGCCACTGAACTCTACCACACTCTGTGCCACTGCACTCTGCAGCACCCCACTCTGCTCCACTGCCCTCTATGCCACTCTACCCTATGCCACTCTACTCTGCACCACTGCACTCTACGCCACTGCACGCTATGCCATTTTTCTTTGCAGTACTCTGCTGTGCACCACTTTAATCTATGCCACTGCATTCTACTATGCACCACTCTAATCTACGCCACTGCATTCTATGCTGCTGCACTCTACGCCACTATACTCTGCAACACTCTACGCCAATGCATTCTACACCAGTCCACTCTACTCCACTCTGCACAATTCCACTCTACTCTTCTCCAACTCTGCGCTCGCCACTGCACTCTAATCTACTGTGCCCCACTGCACTCTATGCCACTGCACTCTTCGCCAAAGCACTCGACGCAACTGCACTCTACTCTGCACCAGTGTGCTCAAGGGCACTGCACTGAACGCCGCTCTACTCAACACCACTTTACACCAATGAACTCTACACCTCTCTACACCACTCCACTCTACAACATTATACTCTGCAACACTGCATTATGTGCCACTGAACTCTAATTCACTCTACTCTGCACTACTGCATTATATGCCTATTCACTCGCCACCTCTCTACTCTGCATCACTCGACTCTACGCCACTGCATTCTGCAGCATTTCACTCTACGTCACTGCACTCGATGCCACTGCATACTACAGCCCTATACTCTATTCTGCATCACTTTACGCCACTCTACTCTGCACTGCTCTATGCCACTATACAATGCAACATTCTTTCACTCTCTTCTGCACCACTTTAGGCCACTGCACTCTATGCCAATCTGCAACACTCTGCCCTACTCTGCACCACTACACTATACGCCACTACACTCTACTATGCAACACTCTTATCTACGCCACACTGCTTTGTGCGCCTCTGAATTCTATGGTGCTGCACTGTACACCACTATACTATGCAACACTATATGGCAATGCACTCCACACCAGTCCCCTCTACTCTATGCCACTCCACTCTACTCTACATCACACTAGCGGCAAGCTTTTGAGGGTAAACAGTTAGTGTTCCAGGACCCCTCAAATGTAGCTATCTGTATCGGCATAAAATGGAATCTCAAATATTTGGTTTGTATCCTGGGTCCAGGTTACAGTCTAAGTATTCTTGTTTTCACTAGACTACGATTCCATTATTTTATGAGCATAGCTATGTTTCTGTAGTGTTGATAAGTTAGTGGCCCTAGTGTTCCTCCAAAGATTTTTTCTGATTAATCTCTCACCCCTGACATGGCAATTTTATGAGGTCTAACAATGACAATATATTGTTTTTTTCCGTAATTATTTTATTAACATTGCCAAGTTCAACCAAAGAGACTGCTCTGGGTGATTTGTTACCTCATTGTATTTCAAAAATCTCAACGAGTCTTCGTTTGTGATCGCTCAGTCACAATAATATTTTAACATTGCTGAAGAACACTGTGCAGTTAGTGAAATCAGAAATACTTCCATTCTCAATTTACAATGTGGAATTGATGAATGAAGATTCAATAGAGATCTAAGTTAGTTTATGTAAATTTTGTCCAAGTCATTAATAGATTTTTCACGGAGTGCTTTGCTCCGTATATTAAAATAGGTACTAATTTAGTTTCAAACAACTCTAAAGCTTGACAAATCGCATATCTTTTAACTTATAGTGATACTATATGGGCCTTGGTTTCAGGTTGGAAAGATGACCCATCCATATTATTTTATTATCGGCCATGAGGCCCAGATAGAGATACATTGACATTTCTAACAGGAGGAAGCCATCAATTTTTAGTTTGATGTGGTTCTGAACTTTGCCAAATACCATAACTTTTGCTTTGCTAGGATTGACTTTTAGGCCATTTTCAATATTAACTTTTTGTAAGTTTTGTTACTCCAAATGGAGTCCTAATGGGGTGAATGAGAGTAGAATGATATAATTGGCATATGCCAAATAACATATTGGATTACCTCCTAATTTAGGTGCCCAGATCACAGGCAGATAAAAACACTATTTTGTCAGAATTATTTTTATTGAAGTTAGTTGTGACATGGAATAGAGGTGATATAGTATACATCATTTGTACTCACATTCCCCTGAGTCTCTAATGAAGACACAGATTCCTCAAGTGTGGGTACTGCCCTCGTGAACATAGTATCGGAAACATTTGCTCCTGCCCATGTAGGTATTTTGCACTTATAAAACTATAAAACTTCCCCCCAACTGCCCTCCCACCCCCAACAACTAAGGTGGTGTCACCATTTTTCCACTATCTCATGAGGTTGTAAGATGTGACATGGGAAGTCAAGCATCACCTTTTTGCCTGACTGGGTGGTGTGTTGGGTTTAACGACTTTGACCGGGCCAGGGGACCTAATTGCGGAGCACTAACTGGGTTAGAACTGAAATAGGTGCATAGCTCTCAACGTAGCGGGACACACTGCCAGGGGGAGACCCTTTGTGAGATATGCTACTAATGGACCTCATTTATATTCAACATTTTTATATTCTTCTCTGAAAATGTCTGCTAGCCTCTCCATGGTGAGTAATTTCCATAGTCCGGAATGCCATTGTGCTAACACTGTGGGCGCTTTCTTCTTCAATGCCTCAGCACTCACCATTTTTGCTGCCCCCCAACACACCTACATAATCGCCTTATCTGCCTTCGTTTGGTGTTCCAACAGTCGGTCCCTAAGGCCCAGGAGAACTGCCTCTATATTTGTTGGAATTGGATACCCCAACATCTTTTTCATGTGTGCCAGAATCTCTTCCCAAAAGGGCTTAATGGAGGGACAGTCCCACCATATGTGGTGAAAGTCTCTGAGCAGGCCGCAACCCCTCCAGCACAAATTGGAGATCCCTGGAAATATTTTCCGGAGTTTTGAGGGGTATAGATACCAATCAAAGAGTGTTTTGTAATGGGCCTCACTTAAATATAATGAGTGATTGTTCTTCACGATATTGGACCATAGATGTTTCCAGTCCCCTTCTGATATCTCCCTTCCCACTTTGTTCTCCCAAAAGGAGGTGTAGCGTGGTCTAGGTGCATGTAGAGGAGATTAACAGGTCATACAAGAAGGAGATTACTCCCTTCATAGAGCCCGCCTTTCTTACAAACATCTCTACTGGTGTTAGATTGCATGTGGCTGCCTCACTGACTTGTGGGTGAAGAGCCCAGTGTTTTAATTGGAGGTAGTTCCATTTTCTTTTACCTCCTCAGCTCTTCCTGCAGGGCTTGACCCGAGGAGCTGGGGCGGTAAGTGTCATCAGGACAACATCTGCAAACAAGGATAACTTATGTTCCTCGTCCCCAAATCTAATTCCCTGAATCTCCGGGGTGGCTCTGGTTTGCACTGCTAGTGGTTCTATGCTTCGGCAAATTGCAGTGGGGATAGTGGGCATCATTGTCTCGTCCCCCTGCTTAAGTTGAATTGCTGCGAGCTGGCCCCATTACCTGTACTCATGAATGAGGCTGCGCATAGTTTGCTTTGATCATGTTAAGAAAGGGGACCCCAAAGCCAAAATGTTCCAGTGTGCGAAACATAAAAGACCAATCCACCGTGTCGAATGCCTTTTCTGCTTCCAGCCCATGAAGATCGCAGGTATTTTGTGCTTGGAGATTTCTCTATCAGGTGGAGTGTCCTGCGTATATTGTTGTGTGTTTCCTCCCTTTTATGAAGCCTGATTGATCAGGATGGATTAGATCAGGCATTAGGTTTTCTAGTCTGGCTGCCAGGATTGCTGAATATAGCTTAGCGTCCAGATTTAACAAAGCAATTGGCCTGTATGTGGCACAGTGTTGGGGATTTTCCCCTAGTTTAGGGATCACCGTAATCATCGTCTTAGCCATTGTGGTTCTCACTTTTGGTCTGTCCGCTATGGCGCTAAAAAGGGAAGTTAGCTGGGGGATAACCTTGCTGCGTACGTTTTGTAGACGTGTGCTGTCAGAGCATCGGGTCACAGGGATTTATTAGGCTTCAACACCGCTATTGATTGCCCCCCCCCTCGGTGATTGCAGCGTTCAAGTGTTTGTTCCAAGCTGGGGAGATCTGGGGGAGCGACAGTGTGTCTAAATAGTTTTTTGGGCTGTCAGGCCCTTGGGCGCTGCTAGATAGAGATCTTTGTAGAAGGCTCCTGAGGAAAATTATATTTTGCCTTGTTATATGTGCCTACGTGTTCCCCATCCTATGTTATATGTGCATGATCGATATGCATGTATCCCCCTATGATCGATTAAAGACGCAATTATAGTTGTGTCCGACTCTAGTATGCCAGTATCCAGTTCTCGTGAAGGCAACGAGTATTAGGCCTATGTTGCCACGTTTCACAGTGTGCACGTTATATTCCCCGCATTGTCCCCGTTTCTAGGCCTCAAAAGGGCCCGGACACCAGATTCAAGCTCCAGTCTCCTGAACCCTCTCCGAGGAGCGATGCAGCCCCACCTGCATCCCTGACCCTTCACTTACTTCCTGCCTCGCAGCGCGGTGCCCGGCCTGGCTCTGCCTGCCTGTCTGCCAAGAATATGTTTTGCTTCTAGTTATCAGTTCAGTTTTCCTTCTCCGCATTCCTAAGCTACTGAACCGCATCAGAGCTTCAGCTATAGTCTAGTCTTTCTGTCTCTATGTAAGAGAAATACTGTATTAATATTCATAGAATATTCCTAGCACACGCAATACATGTAGAATATATGCATGCACCAGCCTTAGTGTCAAGTAGCCTTTGCCCTGATAACTTTTAGATTCTATCAACATGTACTCCAAACACCAGATACCAGATATGCTATAGGTACATGTCGTCCTGACACCGCAGACTTTAGTCTCCTCTTCTAGTGCAGAAGTCATAGCCCCAGTTCTCCCTGGTAACACGTCATTGCCCGTTTGCGCGCACCACTAGGTTAAAGGTCCCAGCTGCTCTCAGGTAGCCCCCTCCATGTTTCCGCCCATTCATGACACTTCTATGACGTTTCACATCACATGTCTCAGTGCACGCCCTGTACACGCCTTCTGTTTCCGCCCATGTGTTCTTATCTTACGCTTGTCACTAGTTACGCCTACTGTATGTAATGTATTTGAAATGTCTTACTATATATACACTGCACTGTTAATGAAATGGGGCAGCTGCCTTCCTTCCTTCCTATTTTATTTCAGGCTGTCCCGTTCCAGTCCCTTCCCTTTTGCCTGAATAAAGCCTGTTCAACTCGGATACATCGGATCCTGCCTCTTATTTATTGAGCTATCTGTTATTGTTAATATATTCAAAAATAGTACCGGTAATTAATTATTTATTTACCACATAAATGGCGCCCGAACAGGGACGAGCCCCTTCCTCACGCGCTGGCGATGCAACGCCGGTCCCCTGACCCTCTGCAGCCGTGACGGAACAATACCGTGCACGTGCAGATATTTCTGCTTCAAGTCTCCCTCAGGCCCACGGAGGAGACGGAGACTGCGGTCCGACATCCAGACGAAGCGGTGTGGAATGCGGTTCATCCCGACCAGAGCCCAAGCCGAGAGAGCAAGGTCCGAAGTATCCGGAGGCCCACCTGTTTCCGAAGTCCGAAGTTCGTAGTCCGACGTCGTAGCAGTCCAGTCCAGTCCGAGGCCTTCCAGTTTCTGCTTCCCGGTGAGTACCGTCGCGGGGGAAGTATCTAGACAGGATCATTAGTTTGTTCCTGGTCCGTTGGGTTTGGGTACACAGATCCAGTCCGAAGTATTCACCTAGGTGGGTACGGTATGACGTGTCTCTTTATGGGACCGGTATGTTCTGTACTGTTTTAGCAGTGCATCCAGTAATTCTAGTAAGTTTCGTTCTCGAGAAATTCATGTGCTCTGTTTTCAGTGTATCAGGTAGTATTCTGTTCGAACTGTTATCAATGTATTTTTATGTCGTGGTATGAGTGTTCTGTTTGCCATTTTATTACTGTGATTATTGTGCATTGTGTTCCAAGTGTATTACCAAAATGCCTCTATTCTCGAAATTACGTCAGTTAAAGACCAGAAAAGGGTTACTCGAAGAAGCAGTTCCTGTCCCTCCTAGGGACAGTCCAGGACATTTTATGTATCACAAGCATGGCTTAGATGCCATAATATATCTAGACTTATGGGCGGACTATACCAAGGAACTAGAAGAGAAATATAGATGGCCCATATCAGGTACATGGGATGCCGAGTGCATCATGCGAGTAGAAGAAGCATTATGGAAAAAGAAAGCCAGACAGTCCCAGAAAGATGCCATCGAGTTATGGCGCAAAGAATCTCATAAAAGAACCGAAAAAGAATTCAGAAAAACAGAATTAAGTAGGGAATCCGCAGAAAGAGCCCAAGAGAGGGAATTAATAGAAGAAGGTGAACGAGTTAGAGCAGAACAGTCAGACCGACAGAGAAATGCCCTTATTAAAGGTATGTATCCTCTTCTTGCCGAGGGCTTGCCAAAGGCAACCCCGGAAGCACCCTGTAATTTACCGCCGCCAATGGTCCCGATTAAGCTACGTCATAAACCGACCGCAGCTGAAATTTTTCTTTCGTCCTATTTGGACGACACAGTCCCAGCATATGCAGATCATGTTCTGCCTGTTCCGCCTGCTCCCGTTAATAATGTAATTCCTGTCCCGCCAACTACTGTTCCCGGGGGTCAAGTTCATGTTCCAGCACCCCCGGACCAGCCCACAGTAAATGTACCCGTTATGCCAGTCACTCTACCAGCCCGTACAGTATTCACCGACGATTCTAGTTTAGGAGCCGCGGGGGGAAGTGCTCCTCGCACCCCGCCTCAACCGAAACGTCTGACGCTGCACGACGTAGCGTTACAGCGTACGCCAAAAGTGGCGACATACACAGATCTCAAGCGACTTCTTACTGACTGTATATATGATCCAGTTCCAGGCGAAGATCACATGATCTTATATTCAGTACGTTTAAGACGGGTGGCCAGCTTTTTGATCACCCTGCCCGATATGAAGGAACATCTGAACAGAATATATCGTTTCATCCGTACAGGAGAGAATCCAGAAAGTATTCACGAAGCTATGTCACAAAGGAAAGCCGAGGTTCAACTTATGATTTTAAAGTTCCTGATTAACTGTTTAATAAGAGAGCAAGATTATCCAGATAAAAACCAAGACGAGATGAAAGTCCTAACCAGGTGGAGTGACAATATAGCCGATGGAAAACACAAGACACAAGGTTGTATAGAGAGTATGTATAAGAAAATTCGTAAGGAAATAATACGTATACACAAGGAACGAGAAGCAAAAAGAGCAACCGAGAAAGAGAGTGACTCTTCTAGTGAAGAGGTAGACAGCGAGAATCCCTCCAGAATAGCGTATGTAGGTAGAACTAGACTTTCCGACCGATATTCACGCCTAGATTACAAGAAAGCTTTTCCTCCTCCTGCACCAGAACAGTGTTCTCTTGAGCAAGTATTCCAGGCCACCGATCAAATTCTGAAATCACGAATAGGTTATAGCGAGCTTAGTACAATGCATGAACAAGAACTCGCCCGATCAGCAGTCCGATGGACTAGTGATTCTACCACTTTTCCAGACGAAATAGTGGCACTAACGTTTCTGAAACTGCCCCCAGCCGAGCAACGTCTGGTGGGTACATATATGATCCAGCACCTCATTACACTGTATGAGGAACAGCATTCTGATCCAGGTCCTCTACATGATATATTGAACGAGTTACTCCAGTACAGATGGAAAGGTCTAGGTACCGATTTAATTAGTGTTATTCTAGAACAGCGCCACAAATACCGAACGTTTCTGAATCCACATTTTGTTCACGTCTCGCCCCCAGAAAGAAAATCATTCTACATAGACCGACAGAATCTGTTACGGGAAGTGCATCCAGTTAAGGGAGAAGATGGTAGTCTAGAACGAGTATTTGTTTACACCCCTATCACGAAAATAGAACTCTTAGAAATGAAAAAGTTAATTCCCTGTCATGATAAAGATCCAGCAGGGTTTCACCGTGAATTAAAGGACATGCTCCGTATGGGAGAATACACGTATCCTGATATCATTAAAATGTTAAAAGTCCTGTTGCCTGCGGGCATATATGAAAAATTAAAAGAAAAAGAATGGGAGGTGGGAGAGAAAAAGATAGATTGGACAGCATTAGAAGCTGAAGATAATACACGAGTACCAGGTACCGGTCTTGGGGATAAAGCTAAAGCATTGCCCGAGTTATTAATACAAGTTTTGCCAAGATTACTAGCCACGAAAAAGGAAGATTGGGATGCCATCTCAGCCTGTAAACAGAAACAAGACGAAGATACTAGTGATTTTTATTCTAGATTTGAGAAATGTTTCATTATTAATAGTGGTCTGAAAACAAGTAGTGAATCGTACCCTCATCTTTTTGTTACCAAACTAGTCGAGAATTCAAGTCCACAAGTTAAAAATCGAGTACTGAAAGTCGAAAGTACCTGGCAAGCTAATACTCCGTCACAGATGCTCCAGATGCTCCAGTACCACCAGAACAGAATCAGGGAAGAGCAGGAACACGAAAAGAGACGTATGAAAGACACAAAAATGAAAGTACTAGTTGCACAATCTGTTCCACAAGACAGTCAAAAGAGGGGTCCGAATCAAGCCAGTCATCCTGCAACTCCCGTTAAAGGGACATGCAATTACTGTAAACAGCCAGGTCATTTTATAAACGAATGTGCAGTTCTGAAACACAACATAGCTACTGGTAAGACTAAAGAGAGACCACGTCCGTCTAGACAAGAACAAGTTTCACAGACTTCCCAGCCGCCACAGAATGCACAACAGACAGTTACAGTACCGCAGCCTATAGCTGCAATACAACATGTTACACAACAGATGTACCAGTATGCACAGTCAGAGTATCCAGATTATCAGCCATATTCATGAAACAGCCTAGAGAGGGAGGTAGGCTTGCCTCTCATCGAGATTCCTGTAGATCAAGAGGGTCCCTATGTACACAGTCAAGTATTGGGGAAAGACAGAAAGTTTCTGATTGATACAGGGGCAAGTAGGACTACCATCAGTCATGACGAGGTTCCAGGGGCTCCGCTCTCAGGCTCTAGAAATGTTTCCCTTGGATTTTCAGGAAAGCCTATTGTTAATAAAATATCGAAACCAGTTACTCTAGAAGTCGGTCCATTGTCCCGAACTACAGACTTGTTACTCACGAAATCTTGTCCAGAGAATCTGTTAGGCATAAAGACTCTTAAAGAATTAGGAGCAGTCATATGCTGCTCCCCAGAAGGGGTCCGTTTGTTTCTGCGTGATTTTAAAGGTCATTATGTATTACGTGATTTTGATCCAAGATTATTGAATGTACCGCAGCATTTATGGGCGCAAGGTCCAATTGATGTAGGTTGTATGCATATCACACCCCATCGTGTCACTCTGAAGCAAGGTGTTGTATTACCACGAATCCGACAGTACAAATTGCCACCTGAGGCTGTAGCAGCCTTATCCAAAATTATTGACGAACTCATTGCTCAAGGAGTGGTTGTAGAAACTGACTCCAATGTATGTAATTCTCCTATCATTCCAGTCCTGAAACGTACTGATCCAAATGCACCTCCAGTTTATCGATTAGTGATTGACCTTCGAGAACTTAATAAATGTATCATACCCCAGTACCCAGTGGTTCCTGATATTTCATCACTCTTGACAGCCATTGATTCTGAAGCCACGTTCTTTACAGTTATCGATCTCAAGAACGCATTCTTTAGTGTCCCTATTCATCCAGACAGCCAGTTCCTTTTCGGTTTCTGTTTAAATGGAAGAAGCTATAAATTCACACGAGCTCCTCAAGGATTCACAGAAAGTCCTAGCATTTACAGTCAAGCACTTAAAAGACAACTAGACAATATTCACATGCCAACTGACACTGCCCTGCTCCAGTATGTCGATGATCTACTGATCACAGCCCGTTCTGAACGTGACTACGAACGTGCGTCACTTACAGTCCTGTATTTTCTGGCCGAGATGGGGCACAAGGTGTCCCCTTCCAAGTTGCAATTCTGTGTCCAGCAAGTGGTATACTTAGGACACTTACTGTCCAAGAGGGGTAGGCAGTTGACACCAGACCGTATCCAGTTAATAGCACGTCTTCCACAGCCCAAGACTCAGAAGGAGGTACGAGCTTTTATCGGCCTCACTTCTTACTGTAGACAATGGATTCCCCAGTACGCATTTCTAGCCAAGCCACTGATACAGTTAACGACACAGGGGGCAGCCGTATCGACTGTCCTCCCTTGGACCCAGGAACATACACTTGTTTTCAATGAGTTAAAGAAAGCTTTATGTAAAGCACCTGTTCTAGCAACACCGAACTACAGTAAGCCTTTCACACTTTTTGTTACAGAACGTGATGGTACTGCATTATCTGTTCTCACACAAGATCAAGCAGGACAATACAAGCCCTGTGCTTATTTTTCTAGCACATTAGATCCAGTAGCCCAGGCTCTGCCTGCGTGCCTCAAGTCAGTTGCAGCCACAGCTCTAGCTATCAGACAAAGTGATTCCATAGTGTTAGGACACTCCCTGACAGTACAAGTTCCGCACTCCGTGGAAGTTCTTTTAAACCGAACACAGACTCAACACTTGACAATTGCACGTTTAACAGGTTATGAACTGACACTGTTCCAGCCACACATAGAAATCAAACGCTGCAACATTTTAAATCCAGCTACGCTGTTACCGTCAGTTACCTCTAATCCTGCCACACATGACTGTGTGGAAGTTGTTAACACTATGACAAAGCCAAGACAAGACTTGACAGACATTGCATTACCTGATCCCGACCTGACACTTTATGTGGATGGTTCATGTATGAGAACAAGTACAGGAGAACTAGTAGCCGCGTATGCAGTGACTACTGAAACCGAAGTTATAGAAACACATCGTATTGACACCCTGTCTGCTCAAGCAGCAGAGCTAGTCGCTCTGACCCAAGCCTGCATACGAGCCAAGAACCTGAAAGTAAATATATACACAGATTCACGTTATCCATTCGGAGTCGTACATGACTTTGGAGTGCTCTGGCAAGAAAGAGGTTTTATGACTTCTCATGGAACCAAGATTCAGCATGGCCCCCTCATTCAAGCTCTGTTAGATGCAATACATTTACCGAAAGCCATTGCCATCATGAAGTGCAAGGCACATACGAAAGTCACTGACATCATTTCCCGAGGTAACGATCTAGCAGATCGAACAGCCAAGCTCACAGCTCAGACTCCAGATATTCCAGTTAACACGACACCGACACATATTCCAGATCAGACTACTTGTATGACAGTTAAGGACCCAACACAAGATGTAATAGATATACAGTCACATGTTACTCCCGATGAAATCAAGAAATGGTCCGAACAAGGAGGGGTCCAGACAGATCAAGGATGGTTGACGAAGGGAAAAGCCACATGGTTTCTCCCCGACTCTATGATTCAAGTCATTATTAACACCGCACATAGTCCAGCACACTTAGGAGAAAAAGCCATGTTAGACAGTATCCAGAACATTTGGTTCAACAAGCATTTACGAGCAGCAGCCAAGCGGAAAGTGCGTACCTGCATGATATGTTGTCAGTTCAATCCAGGTAAAGGTGTCCCGGTGGAACAAGGTGGATTCCATCCTCCCGACCACCCTTTTGAAGTCCTCCAGATGGATTATATTCAGATGGAGCGATGTCGAGGTTTCAAGTATGTCCTCGTAGTCGTATGCGCTTTGTCCAGGTGGACAGAAGCATATCCAGTTCCAGATTACACAGCTGCGACCACTGCCAGGCAGTTGGTTCGTGAGTTCTTTCCCCGCTATGGATTACCTAGGGTCGTGTATTCAGATAACGGCCAGCCATTCTCATCCGAGCTCATGAAACAAGTTTCCCTTCTGTTAGGGTACCAGTGGAAGTTCCATTGTGTACGCCATCCTGAAGCAGCCGGTCTCGTAGAGAGACATAACCAGACTCTGAAAATCCGCATTGCTAAAGTGTGTGCAGAGAAAGGTGTAGATTGGATAGTAGCACTGCCAGTCGCCCTTTTCTATATGAGAATGGTCGCTCACTCCCGTTCAGGTCTGTCCCCGTATGAGATAGTGTTTGGACGTCCCCCCAATATGTGGGGTACACCTAGACCCCGTACCATTACCGATGTTGACAGTAATATGCTGACAGATTACCTTGCCTCCTTGATGTCTGCACTACAATCTTGTCGTTCACAGGTTGCCGCTGCATTTCCAAACAACACCGACGTGAAACCGCACGAGGTCGTTCCGGGGGATTTCGTGCTGATCCGAAATTTTGATCGTTCAAGTCCGCTGGAGCCCCGCTGGAAGGAGCCCCGCCTCGTTCTCCTCACCACCCGGACAGCAGTGAAGATTGAAAACCGAAAAGGGTGGCTACACGCCAGCCACGTCAAGAAATTCCATGGACTCAAAGCTAAATCTTTTCTCAAGGACTGCCCAGAAACTGAATCTAAAATTCCCCTGTTAGAGAAAACTCCGCAGCAGGAGTATAAATCCAAGTTGAGGTCTAGTAAGTCAGCCAGTTTAATTGTCTAAGTCCCTCTCGGGTGAAACGGTTAGACAGGTTCCTGACATGTATAAGACAGACCCACACAGTGAGAGAGTTAGTCAAAACTCTAAGAGAATACGCTATCGAAAGAATATTTGCAGTCGATGTATAGCTACTCTGTTCTTTTTATTATTTTTAAGTCTTATGGTTACATGCATAAGTTATGCTTTGCATTTATGTTTTCCTATTTCACATGTACATATGTTTTCTAATGTTACAGTAGAGCACACATTTAGTGACCTGCCTCCTCACGAGTTATCCTATCGTCTTGCTATGCGTAATAATACTTTTATCCGAATGCTGCACTATTCACACCAGACCAGCAATGCCACTAATTGTTGGGTGTGTGGTCGACTTCCCCCTTTCCAGACACCGAAGGGAGTTCTGCCACTCTTTCCTTATCCTTTTTCACATAATGGTTTGTGTGGAGCATGGTCCACGTTAACGTCATCCCTAACTGATATGTCCCTTCTGAATCGAACATGTTTCCCAGACAAGGAAGGTCTTTCCCATAGAACAGGGTTAGATCTAGAAAATGAAATATATGATCTAGGTAATTATTCCTCGAATTTCATGGTTTTGAATGTTCAGTCCGATACTACTCCAGATTTGCTTGCTATTTCAGTTCTACCAGTTAAAGGCGAATTATGTGTCAGAAAGAATGGTTCCGCACATGTAGGACATAGTGATTGTACTACTGTAGTGACAGTAGGAAATCCATTTTCAAAGCCTCACGTCATTCTTATTTTGTTTGTGGTCAGACCGCATATGTTCGTCTGCCCCCCGATTGGGATGGAACATGTTATATTGCCTTCCTACTGCCACCAGTTTTTCTAGCCCCATCTGACTATCACAGAAACACACATCTAGTACACGTTAGACATAGAAGGGAGACTAAGTCCCCAATTGTCGATCAAACTGAAACTGCCCTAGAACAATATCAAGATTTCAATAAAGGTTTCTTTTTCTTTATAGGTCCTGTCCAGAATAGTAAATTAATACGTAGGCTAACCAGAACCCTTGAAGCAGTAGTGAATGAGACTACTTCCGCTCTAGGTAATTTAACCGAAGAGCAATCTGCCATTAGATTTGTCGTGCTCCAAAATCGTCTCGTTCTTGACGTCATACTGGCCGATAGAGGAGGAGCTTGTAGAGTCATCGGATCTAGTTGCTGCATTTTCATTCCTAATAACGCGCCGTCTGTTTATTCAGCTATAACCAGACTTCATAATATTGCCCATCAGTTACACCAGAATCCAGGCACCTGGACATGGTCCGGTTGGCTCTGGAGTATAATATCTGTCTGGGGATGGAAAGTATTGTCATTCCTAGGTATAGCAGTAATGATCATATTCAGTTGCTGCCTCTGTTTACAATGTGGCCCTGCGATTTGCGGCTTGTGTGCTACCTCTTGTATTCCTAGTCCTAAGTCCCGTTCCAAGACAATTCGAGACGAGCAAATGATGCTATATGAACAGATAGATAGTATCATGAATATTGATGTTTCCTGATGGAAACGTAGGGCACAAGGAGGGAATGAGGAAAATTATATTTTGCCTTGTTATATGTGCCTACGTGTTCCCCATCCTATGTTATATGTGCATGATCGATATGCATGTATCCCCCTATGATCGATTAAAGACGCAATTATAGTTGTGTCCGACTCTAGTATGCCAGTATCCAGTTCTCGTGAAGGCAACGAGTATTAGGCCTATGTTGCCACGTTTCACAGTGTGCACGTTATATTCCCCGCATTGTCCCCGTTTGTAGGCCTCAAAAGGGCCCGGACACCAGATTCAAGCTCCAGTCTCCTGAACCCTCTCCGAGGAGCGATGCAGCCCCACCTGCATCCCTGACCCTTCACTTACTTCCTGCCTCGCAGCGCGGTGCCCGGCCTGGCTCTGCCTGCCTGTCTGCCAAGAATATGTTTTGCTTCTAGTTATCAGTTCAGTTTTCCTTCTCCGCATTCCTAAGCTACTGAACCGCATCAGAGCTTCAGCTATAGTCTAGTCTTTCTGTCTCTATGTAAGAGAAATACTGTATTAATATTCATAGAATATTCCTAGCACACGCAATACATGTAGAATATATGCATGCACCAGCCTTAGTGTCAAGTAGCCTTTGCCCTGATAACTTTTAGATTCTATCAACATGTACTCCAAACACCAGATACCAGATATGCTATAGGTACATGTCGTCCTGACACCGCAGACTTTAGTCTCCTCTTCTAGTGCAGAAGTCATAGCCCCAGTTCTCCCTGGTAACACGTCATTGCCCGTTTGCGCGCACCACTAGGTTAAAGGTCCCAGCTGCTCTCAGGTAGCCCCCTCCATGTTTCCGCCCATTCATGACACTTCTATGACGTTTCACATCACATGTCTCAGTGCACGCCCTGTACACGCCTTCTGTTTCCGCCCATGTGTTCTTATCTTACGCTTGTCACTAGTTACGCCTACTGTATGTAATGTATTTGAAATGTCTTACTATATATACACTGCACTGTTAATGAAATGGGGCAGCTGCCTTCCTTCCTTCCTATTTTATTTCAGGCTGTCCCGTTCCAGTCCCTTCCCTTTTGCCTGAATAAAGCCTGTTCAACTCGGATACATCGGATCCTGCCTCTTATTTATTGAGCTATCTGTTATTGTTAATATATTCAAAAATAGTACCGGTAATTAATTATTTATTTACCACACTCCAAATATATTAGCTTTGCCTGTGTCAGAATGTTCTAAGATCTGCCCTTCACCCCTATGTACTCTCTTTCCCTCCTTTCCCTGAGTTTTCTGGCTAGGTGTGATCTCACCTTATTCCCTTGTGCCCACGATATTTGTCGTAGCCTCAAAAGGGTGTATTCTACTCTGTTGGTGTATATTGCATTCATTTTCCCTTCCAGTGCAGTTAATATGCACTGCAGGGTCTGGGTGGGGGTTTGTTTGTGTTCCCTTCCTATGACTTCAAGTTCTGCTTCTAATGCTACACGTTCCATTACCCTTTGTTTATTTAGAGTGGCATTCAATTCAATGCATCTGCCTCTCAGGAACGCATTAAATGCGTCCCAGTTGTTTAGGGGGGGAAGTTATATTATTACTCCACCATACAAGCTACCACCCTAAATGTCAAAAGGATGGGATACCTTACAGCCAGTTCATTAGAATCCGACGTAATTGCACGGATAGGTCTACATTTGAAAAACATGCAGACATTTTAAAGAATAAACTGTTGCAGAGGGGCTATCCCAAAAGGTTAATACGGGAAAGCTATAAACGTGCGAAGTATCGCAACAGAGATACCTTGTTTGAACCTAAAGAGACATCAGAACAGACCAATGATGGTATTGTTATGGTCTCTGACTATAATGGTATGAGTATAAAACTGAAAAACCTTATTACCAAGAATTGGTCGATCCTTAATAGGAAAGGACAAACAACCTTACCCAAACCAACCTTTGCATATAGAAGAAATAAAACAATCCGCAATTGTTTGGTGCAAACCTACAGAGAACCTAAAAAAAGCTACCAATTGAGCATTGATCATGGTGCACCAATTCGTGAAAACTTGCCGTGTGGAACGTGTTACCACTGCAAATCAATTATAAAATCTGATAAGGTTGAATTGAATGGTGCCACACATTGGATGAACGACCATGTTAACTGTAGGACATCCAATGTTGTATACCTTCTCATGTGCCCATGTCGGAAGTGCTACATTGGGGAGACAGGTAGAGAAATGCGCTTGCGTCTATCTGAACACAGATCAGCCCTCAAAAACAGAAAGAAGAATGCCCCTCTAGTTGAACATTGGGTAACAATGAACCACAAAGAAGATGACCTAAAGTGGTTCATATTAGAAAAAATTAAAACATCAATGAGGGGTGGGGACACTGAGAAAAGACACAAACAGAGAGAACAATTCTTTATGTCTAAGTTCAGGTCATATACTGAAGGCCTCAATAGTAGAGAAGAATCGGAGAGAATGGTGAGGTAGCACGCAATTGTCTACCCATTCATGAATTGGGCATATACAGTATTTATCTGTTAAAAGAACTACATGTACTGTTTATATATAGTATATTAAATGTATACCATGGTAGGAATACAATCGCTATTAAAGTAAAAATGTTTTGCTAATGAATGCAATTATGTACTACTGAATAAGAGCATTAGGTTGCTGTGAATATTACAGTGTTTCTCTTTGTTTATCTTCATGCAAAGTTTCTGAAAAATAATGGGAGTATGTCTAAATAATGGAAGCGGACTGTCAATAGAGTATACTTAGATTGTATGTAATAGGGACGAACGTTCTCACCCGGCCAGGGCACCTGCTTTGTTAAAATTTAAAACGGGGTACTTCAATTTGGCATTATAACATAACACTTATGAAATTAAGGGGGACATGACTTTATAGTCTGGATTTAAGAATCACCTTATCCCCTCGTGTTGAGTGACTACGTTCATCGCCAAAACGAAAAAATTGTAAACGCTAATATAAATTAATTGTGGAACCTGAACTTATGTATTCTTAATCATGCATAGGAAAATGTTTATGTTGAAATACAATGTTAAGCCAACTGTTTTAAAAAACGGGCATTCAAAAAACTACTAAAATGGCCGACAAAATCATGCCTAATACTATAATGAAAATACTTCATGTCACCCTAAATGTTGTTTGCTATTGTCAAAAAAAGTTAATAAATAATAGCGATTCTTTAAAAGTAAAGATCTAAGTCAGAAAACTAAGATTGGCTATAAAACAATCGGGACACGGCAATACGGGCTATCGAATTATAAGTCCGTCATCTAATGTGGACGCTTTGCCTGTCATTACAAAACTACTAACATGGCGGCAGAACAGGATCCCCTATGAATTAATGAAACTCAGGTGTTTCAAATGATTGCGCAAAATTCTTGTTAGCGTGCGTATATAAGACCAAAGATACACACGTTACCTTAACCGATACGGGAAAACCAGAGAGACCGGACGGCCTGATTGCGAGTTCGTTTTAAAGGTAAGGGGGACTACGGATTAAGCTAGGTAGAACCGTCCCTTAGTTCACTCTCAGAAGGCAGGGGGTAACTCACCCTGTTTCCGTTAAATGCAAGTGTTAAGATATGGGTATCCGCTAAAAGCCATATACGTAGTTTATAAGAGAAAGAGAGTCCCTTATTCGAAGTGTGGTCGCTCCCTAAACTTTGCTCTAACTACGAAGTGTTGAGCGGGGTTTTTGATTGCACGGGAATGAGATGCAAACCTTGGATGCAACCCGTTTTTTAAATTGTATATAATCAAGCGGGAATTATTAAAATATATGCGTTATTTGTCTAGGCGGAGGTGATCGCCTCAATTTGAGAAAAAGAGGTGGTGTCTGCGCACAGATCCACGAAGCGCAAAGACCTACGCCGCACCTGAATAAATAAAGAAGAAAATCTTGTTAGATACTGGATTGAGTCAGGCCAATGTGCCGAACGGCTTCCTGATAAAACAAAAGTAGGTGGGAAGTTTAATTCACACATCAGGCAGATGGAATAAGCATTTGCAGTTCCTATAACCACGCATGAATTTCTAAAAATATGTCTTTTTTATGTATAGATTCTCTGATGCAATAGCAGGGAGGAGGAGTCACTAAAGCTAATTACAACTCCTGGATTTAATGAGGCAATTCATAAATGGACAGCATTTGAATGTAAGAGATTTAAGGTCCTTTTCTACAGTTAAATGCAAAAATTCCTCAGATAGTCTAATAACTAACAAATGTTATGTATCTATTTTTTAGATACGAAGATGTTTTAAAATAGTCCTGAAGAAGGTGTTCCAAACGAAAAAACACCGAAACGCGCCGACGAGCCTTTTTTTACTGTAGCAATTGATTGTTTTTGTGTACCTTGATACTATGATCTGTTACAATAATTTGAATGGATTCATATAAAATGTCTTTTAAAAAAAAAAAAAAAGTTTTTCATGATTTTATGTGATTATACTTTGGAGTTTTGATTTTAATGTATTGTGAATGCAACTGTATGAAAGAAATTGTTTTTTAAGAAATCAAAATAAAAAATATATTTTGATACATTCAATGTTAGTTCTGATTAGTAATACTATTTGGGGGCAACTGTTTGAAAAAGCCAAAATAGACGTTAGTGTCAATCTAGAATCCTAACACTCAGAAAGGAATTTCCCTTTTTTTGCTGTTCCATTTCCCGGTCCTTTCTGGGTTTAACAGGGAAAACTCTCCCCTCTTTTTTATTATATCTCGGCTCCTGTAGCCAGAGAGTAGCTAATAATACTATGGACACATTACGAACCTTTGGGTTTTCTGAAGATCAATGCATAAAATTACTAGGAGGATCTTCAAAAAGTATTAATGCAGTGACCCAATCTAAAGGTGAAGATGATAGGTGGAACAAATTATGGAACCTCAAGAAAAAATTGGTTCGAACCGAGCTCCATGCAGAATTCATTATCCAGTACTGCAAGAAGGGGGTGATTCCAAAAGGTTTACAAATAGCAAATGAACCTGGTTTATTTGTGAAAGATGATAAGTTTAAAGATAATTGGACACTGATCGCAAACAGGTGCAGCCGTGATTGGATGCTACTTATCATCGATACAGCACAGGGACTCCTAATAATAGAACGTGAGGAAATAGAGAAGTTAGAAAAAGACCTAAATGAGTCCACAGCTTTGGATGACGCTATAAAAAAACTAGCTGAAATAAAAGAGGATATTATGGGTTACCAAGAATATATGATAAATAAAAAAAGTAACAAACTGAGAAAAGACATAGCTAATTTTCAGTTGGAAGTGGTGTATCCTTACCTCCAAAAAGATTATTATGATCAACCAGCCCCTAGCGAGTATAATAATCGTCCATACAAATATAACAGGAACAAATTTTATAAGAAAAATGTGACCTTTTCGGACACCTCCTACAATACAAGTGACTCCGAAACAGAGAAAGCTCCAGATAATTCTAAGCGTCATGAATCAAGAGAGGAATGTATAGAAGGTCCCCACGATTATCAAGCTTTTTTAGGCCAACAACAGAGGAGACAGACGCGCGGTTTCAGAGCGCGGGGGAGGGGCCGTCAGGGCTTCAGACAAAAGGAGGGAATCATGAGGAGACCTTATATGAGGACACGCAGTCACAAGGACTGGGAATAAATAGCCATACACAAAAAGCACCCATAATAAAACTTTCTGATAAAATACTAACGAGGACTGAGATAGATGTTTTAGAAAAAGGGTTAGGCTTTGCACCTAGTACGTCCGGATGTAGGTTCTCACTAGAAAAAGATGTACGGGATCTTTTTCGTAAAGTCAGAATAAAAAGATTCTTTGAAAACAGGGAAGCTGCTCCCAAAAACAACAAATCAGGCCTGAAATTACCCTCCACTTGGACCCCAAATATCACGATGGGCAGCCATGAGGTAGACACATTCGAGAAAGTGGTGTCCATAGGTTTAGAAAAGTTACTATCAGAAAAAACTTGGACTAATAACAACCTTTCTAAAAATGAAAGAAAAGCATTAAAAAGTCTATCAGAATGTGAGGAGATAACGATAAAACCTGGAGATAAGGGGGGAAGTGTTGTGATCCTCAACACCAAAGACTATACTTCAAAGATGTTCTCTCTCCTTAATAATGAACTGCACTATAGGAGAACTAGCATGAGTGAGTGGAACAATGTTAAAAAGAAAATAAGAGATTTAGCTACTCTAGCGAGGGAGGACTCCATTATATGTGATGAAGAATTTAGATTTCTAGTTAATGACCACCCAAAAATACCAGCATTATACGGACTTCCCAAAGTCCATAAAGATATGAAGGACCCCCCCATGCGTCCCATAGTGTCTGGAATTGACTCAAGTACTGAGCCACTCAGCAAATATGTGGATCATTTTATTCGACCACTAGTAGAAACATTACCGTCGTACATAAAAGATACGACCGATATGATCTCGAAAATTGAAGGGATTAATTTTAATGAGGAAACACAGTGGTAAGTATGCTTGGACATTGAGTCCTTATATACTAATATACCCCAACAAGATACAATTACAATGATGAGAAATATTCTTTGTAGGGAAGAGGAAGAACTTGATGCACTAAACACTTTCATTGTTGACTGCATTGAGATTGTCCTAATGAACAATATTTTCCTTTTTAATAAAGATCTTTTCTGTCAAACAAAAGGCACGAGCATGGGAGCTACATGTGCTCCGAGCCTAGCTTGTCTTTATGTTGGAAAATTTGAGGAGAAGCATATTTATAATGAGGTTAGTCCTTTTTTGAAAACATTAAACACTGGTCTAGATTTATAGATGACGTGTTTTTTGTTTGGGACGGAAGTGAGGAAGATCTTAATGTTTTTTTGAACTGGCTTAACTGTGGAGACGTAAACCCTAGATTTACTGCCAACAAGAGTCAAGTGGCAGTTGACTTCTTGGACATTAAGATCATGGCACAGGGAGGAAGACTTGGGGTGGAACTATATGTAAAGCCTTCAGATAGGAATACATTACTCCACCATACAAGCTACCACCCTAAATGTCAAAAGGATGGGATACCTGACAGCCAGTTCATTAGAATCCGACGTAATTGCACGGATAGGTCTACATTTGAAAAACATGCAGAAATTTTAAAGAATAAACTGTTGCAGAGGGGCTATCCCAAAAGGTTAATACGGGAAAGCTATAAACGTGCGAAGTATCGCAACAGAGATACCTTGTTTGAACCTAAAGAGACATCAGAACAGACCAATGATGGTATTGTTATGGTCTCTGACTATAATGGTATGAGTATAAAACTGAAAAACCTTATTACCAAGAATTGGTCGATCCTTAATAGGAAAGGACAAACAACCTTACCCAAACCAACCTTTGCATATAGAAGAAATAAAACAATCCGCAATTGTTTGGTGCAAACCTACAGAGAACCTAAAAAAAGCTACCAATTGAGCATTGATCATGGTGCACCAATTCGTGGAAACTTGCCGTGTGGAACGTGTTCCCACTGCAAATCAATTATAAAATCTGATAAGGTTGAATTGAATGGTGCCACACATTGGATGAACGACCATGTTAACTGTAGGACATCCAATGTTGTATACCTTCTCATGTGCCCATGTCGGAAGTGCTACATTGGGGAGACAGGTAGAGAAATGCGCTTGCGTCTATCTGAACACAGATCAGCCCTCAAAAACAGAAAGAAGAATGCCCCTCTAGTTGAACATTGGGTAACAATGAACCACAAAGAAGATGACCTAAAGTGGTTCATATTAGAAAAAATTAAAACATCAATGAGGGGTGGGGACACTGAGAAAAGACGCAAACAGAGAGAACAATTCTTTATGTCTAAGTTCAGGTCATATACTGAAGGCCTCAATATTAGAGAAGAATGGGAGAGAATGGCGAGGTAGCACGCAATTGTCTACCCATTCATGAATTGGGAATATACAGTATTTATCTGTTAAAAGAACTACATGGGGGCGTGGCTTCGAGGGCGAAGATGGTGGACGTGGCTTGTTAGAGCTCCCACCAGCCCGCTACTGATCCGTTGTTTTATCCTGGCCCCCGAGTCCGACTCCCGACCCACACTTGCAGTGGAGGTCGAGACTAGCGAGGGGTGCCTTCCGGTGAACGATCTAGAGCGCTCGGACCCCTGGTGACGGAGATAGCGACAGCGACAGCCTGGGGCCTACACTCGGCGAGTGAAGCCGGGGCCTCAATTTTGGCGGTTCCAGCCGCGAGCTCCTGGTGTCGGCGGGCGGTGACAGCGGTGGGGCCCGCGACCTGGGGCTTGAATCTGCCACGGAGCTAGAGGAGGCGGAGGTGGCCAATGTCCTGCGACTGGGGGGTGAGTGCAGCCTCCCAGACCCCGAGGGTGAATCGTGGCCGAGGAAGGGGCCTGGAGACCGGGGCCTCGATTTTGGCGATCTGCGTGAGACAGCGCAAGGGCGGCCGAGCGACAGTGGGACGGTCGGTGCTGCGGCCCCCCGGAGCGTGATCCTGCCTGCCCCTTGGCCTGCGGGCTTCACGCTTGCTTATACTTCTGGTCGGTTGGGGCCCCCCTGCCCCGGGTCTCCCTGGAGGCGGTGCCCAACATTGGGGTTGCAGACAATCACTCGTGGAGGCGACGAGGTGGGCAATCGGCCCGTTGGGGGCTGTGACCCTGACCGCGCTGTGGCCAGGCCTGGAGAGCTCTGCGTGTGCCCCCCCCGGAGGCGGACTGAGGCGGTCTGCTGGTCTAGGACTGTGTACCTCCATTGGTTGGGACTTGCGACGCCGACCGCCTAGCTGAGACGACCGGTGCCTGCCCTGAGAACCGGGATACCTTAAGAGAGCCTCATCATGACCAAAGGGGGGGGGGCCTGCCAAACAGGGCCCTATCGACAAATTTACAGGCCCGAGTGGGGGTCAGGGGGCATCCGTGGCCTGGGGTCGGGCCCAGACAATGCTGCGCTCATGGCGGCGATCACCCAGTCTAGAGACATGCTTGATGCCAAGATTGGGGCAGTTGGAGCGGACGTGACCCTGTTGCGCCAGGATCTGCGCAACGCTGTGGCCCGAATTACTGAGACCGAATCTAGGATCTCGGTGGTGGAAGACGATGTTGGGACCCTGAAGCGGAAAATGGCGGCGATGGAGAATATTCAACGGGGCCTGGCGCTTCGAGTCGAGGATGCAGAAGGGCGGGCGTGCAGAAACAACCTACGCTTTGTGGGCTTTCCGGAGGGGTGTGAGAAGGGCAATATGGAACAGTTCCTGAATCAGTGGCTGGAGAGTTGGCTCCCCCCGGAGGCCCTGTCCCGCTGTTTCGTGATCGAACGTGCCCACAGGGCCCTGACGCAGAAGCCGCCGGCGGGAGAGAGGCCCAGACCTGTGATCGCTAAACTCCTGAACTTTCACGACAAAGACACTATTCTGCGGGAAGCAAGGGCCAAAGACTCTCTTCTTTTCGAGAATCAGAAAATTATGATCTTCCCGGACTACACCAGACTTGTGCAACAACAGCGGCACTCCTTTATCGCTGCCAAGGCGAAACTCCGGGGCCTAAAGATTCAGTACTCATTGCTCTATCCTGCTCGCCTACGGGTGATCTTCCAATCCCGTACTTTATTTTTTTGACACCCCGGAGGCCGTTTTCAAGTGGACCGATGAGACGGTGAGAATCAGGCCGCATGATCAGCCTGGATTAAACCCGGGACGTTCACGAGAGCCGTCGCAGGATCGGGAGGACCAGCCTCCCAAGACCAGGAGAGATAGAAAGTCACGATCACGGAAACGGTCCGCTTCTCGCAGTGGATCTCCTTCTGCAGCGCCTACTGACTCTGATCACTCTGGAAGAGGCCGCTGACAGGCGGGTGGGACATATGCTCATTAACGTCTACCATGAACCCCGGCCGAGAAGAGCTGCTCCGCAGGGTCCCACTGTACCGAAGATTGACTGCTGAGTATACTGCTAAGGCTGGATTTTTGTTGTGCTGTGTGTGGGGTTGTGGGGAAGGGTTCGGGGTGCTCCTGCACAGGGGCTACCTGTCTCCTACGTAAGTGGGGGGTTGTTTGGGTGAGGGGGGGAGTTTCTATAGTTCACAGGGGTAGCTGGGATCCATTGGTATGGTTGGCCTTGGGCACTCTGTTTTGGGCCCGAGGTTGCCCATGCCGCGACAGATACTTCTACGTTCCATGAGGTATAGGGGTGGGGGGCAGGGGATTGGAAGGGGGTGGAGGCGGGGGGGTAGTTGGGGGTGCTTTGGACAGTGGGGCTGTAGTTGTTGGGAGCGGGGAGGAGGGGGTAGTTGTTGTTGTTGTTACGGGGTGTAGGGGTGGACTGCACGTGAGTCTTTCTGATCTATTGTTGCTGGTGCTAAGTGGGTGGGTGTGGCGCAGGGGGCCTACATGGTTTGTTCCACTTGATTATGGCTGAGGCGTCTTCGGGACTCCCCAGGGAGTTCATACGAGTGGCGACCTGGAATGTTAGGGGGATGCTTGATAAAATCAAACGAGGGGCGATAATGCGATGGGGGAAGAGGGAAGCTGCTGATGAATTATTGTTACAAGAAACGCATATGCTGGGTACAAAAGTGTTAAGTTTACAGCGGTTTGGCTACCAACAAGTCTTTCATGACGGGTTTACTAGGGGATTTTTTTTTTTTGTGAAGTATCAAGGGCCCCCTGGTAAGGATGAGAATCCTGGGTCAGGGAAAACATACAATGTGAAGGTAAACACCCAGGCTATCTGTAAGATAGCCTGGGGTTTACTAGGGGATCCAGAGGGGTTGCTATTTTGGTGCATCGCAGGCTGGCCTACGTCCACGAGAAACAATGGGCAGATCCTCAGGGTTGCTACATTTTTGTCAGAGGTATGGTGGGTACTGAACCGGTGGTCTTTGGTAGTGTCTACGCCCCTCCCCCCCTGCAGTGGTCTTTGTCTGAGAGGCTGTTTACGGTATGGGAGGATATCCCGGAGTCCCTGGCAGTGGTGGGAGGTGATTGGAACGAGGTGATGGATGTGTGTATGGACCGTCAGCGATTGCGGGAGCTACTGGTGGCTGCCCCCCCTACCCGGTTGAATGCGATGGTGGAGGGGATGGGATGGGTGGATGTGTGGCGGCACTTTCATCCCAAGGTGCGAGAGTACACGTATGTGTCGGCGGTGCATGGCTCCTTCTCGAGATTGGACTATGTGTTTATGCCCAGTGGTTACCTTCATAGGGTGTGGGAGGCCGGGATTTTGCCGAGAGGACTGTCCGACCACTTCCCAGTGGTGGTCAAGGTTGACCTGCTTACGAAACGACAACCATTCCGGTGGAGGATGTCCTCGTGGCACCTTCAGCAGCCTGACTACGTCCGGCATCTGCGGGGTGCGATTGCCCATTACTGGCAGGATAACCTGGTAGAGGACATTGACGCTGTTGTAGTTTGGGAGGCCATGAAGCCCGCCTTACGGGGTGTAGACATCGCGTGGTGCGCGGCGGCCCGTCGACGACGCCGGGAGGCTATCGCGGAGGCAGCCACATTGGTAGAGAACTTGGCACTTAGGTGCCGAGGAGGGGGAGACGAGATGGCGGTGAGGTTGCTCCTGCAGGCGCAGCAGTCCTATGCCTCTGTATTGATCGATGAGGCTAGACAGGTGTGGTTGGCCACGCGGAGTAGGGTGTATCAGTGGGGAGACAAGTCCAGTACCATGCTTCATAGGCTGTGCCAGCGTACCTTCCAGCCGCTTACGTTACCGGGCCTCACTGCTGAGGATGGGGTGGCGATCACCGATCCGGGGGAGCTGGCAGCGAGCTTCGCCCGTTACTTCAGGGCGCAATATGCACCGCAAGATCAACTATCGGCGAATGAAGTCGCTAAATTTATTGCTGACTTACCGCCGAGGGTGGTCTCGGATGAGACCAGGATGGCTTTGGACCTCCCCTTATCGGCGGAGGAGCTGGGAGATGCACTGGGACAGCTCAACACCTGGAAGGCACCTGGGCCAAGTGGATTCCCGAGTGAATTTTATAGGAAATTCCAGCTCCAATTGGGGTCCCATTACCGAAATGTGCTAGAAGCGGCGCGAACGCGGGGTAGGCTTCCGCCTGACTGGCGCCATGCCGAAGTTGTAGTCTTTCCGAAACCGGGTAGACCTCCTGCCAGGCATGACTCGTATCGTCCGATATCTCTTCTCAACATAGAGGCAAAAATTCTGGCTAAGGCGTTGGCGAACCGGCTTCTCCCGTATGTAACGGATCTAGTCCACCCCGACCAGGCCGGATTCATGCCCCATAGGGCGACGCGGCACAACATCCGACGAGCGCAGGTGGCGGTTGACACCATGGGAGCCACTGGGGAATGGGCGGCACTGCTGCTGGCGGACATTGATAGGGCGTTTGACTATTTGCGCTCTTGCCCCGTCTTAACCTGGGCCCCGTGTTTATCTCCTACATCAAACTACTCTATACAGATATTACCGCTTCGGTGCGTGTCTCTGGGCGGTTTCGGAGGAGTTTCCGATCGGCCGGGGGACCCGACAGGGGTGTCCGCTCTCCCCATACCTCTTTGCGCTAGCCATGGAGCCTCTGGCCTCGTGGGTGCGCATTGACGCACAGATGCGGGGCTTTGAGTGGGGTGGGAACCTCACTGACAGAATTGCATTATATGCAGATGACGTCCTCTTCTTTCTCACTGATCTACACAGATCGGGGCCCCGAGTCTTGGAAATTATGCGTGTTTTTGGGGAAGTGTCGGGCCTTTGTTTAAACCCACGCAAGTCCACTCTGTGGGTGTTGGGTGGCGGGGCCACGGCGGGTCCCTGGGCATCAACGTTGCAGGTGGCGGCCGGTGGCTTGAAGTACCTGGGGGTGTTCCTCTCAGAGTCCGTGGATATAGCTTGGGAGCGTAACATAGTGCCAGTCTGGGAGAGGGTTCAGACAGACGTGAAAACGTGGTCCCGGATGCCTCTCACTATTTTCGGTAGGTCCGCGATCTTCAAAATGGTCGCGCTTCCTCAACTCTTATACCAGCTACAGAGCTACCCGCATCCAATTAACCCCCAGTGGTTTCGGCAGGTCAACTCCGTTTTGGGCCGTTTCTTGTGGGTGCTGCCAGGGTGGCACTGCGGACATGCTTCCTATCCACATACTGTGGTGGCTTGGCCACGTCGGACCTATTGTCGTATTATCAGGCCTCCCAGTTACTAGTACTCAATGAATGGTGGTATGGAGACAGGGGAGAGCCGGCATATGCCCTATAGCGATTGCTGATGGGAGATAACACCCTCCATACGGTTCTATACTCGGCTAGGCTGCGGCGGACTTTGCCGTGTGCCACGCGTGTTGTCTTTGCTGTGTGGAGACAGGCACTGCGTCGCATGGGCTGGTGGGGCAAGTTAACGACGGAGACTCCCTTGTGGAAAAACGGACGACTACCCGCACTGGCCGCACTGGCGGGATTCGATGGCTGGGACGCGATGGGGATCTCGTCGTTGGGACATGTTATGACCGGGGTCACCCTCAAGTCGTTCCAGGAGCTCAGCACAGAGTTTCACATGCCCAAGACCCAATTCTTTCGATACCTTCAGTTTCGCCACGCATTAGCACCTAGCCTCGTTAATTTGGAGTCGCTCCCGGAATTCAGCCCAGTGGAAGCGAACGTATTCATGGGAGACCTTGGGGACAAGAAGGTGTCCCGAATTTACCAAACACTGATTACTCATTGCTCAACCACGCTACTTTCACTTAAGGAGGCATGGGAGGAGGATGTTGGTCCCCTGGATGAGGATGATTGGAGGGAGGCCCTGGAGTCCCCGCGAGGGGCTGCCATTGCCATACGACTTAGGCTAATTCAATTCAAATACTTGCACAGGGCATACTATACCCGAGAGCGGCTGTGGAAGGCGGGACTGATTGGGTCTCCGGAGTGTCTGCGCTGTGGGGCTGCGACAGGTACGCTGCTGCATACTGTGTGGTCATGTGATGGGTTGGTCAGATTCTGGAGGGGTGTTTGGAGTTGCTTGTCTGAGGTGTTGGGGTGGGATCTTCCCCGCACCCCCCGATTGGGGTTGCTCCATGTCTTGGAGGGTGTGGGTGGAAATATCTATAAACGTCACTTATTGTTGTTGGGGCTTGTGGTTGCCAAAAGAGATCTGGCCCGAGCGTGGAAGGGTGAGCGAGCCCCCCTGTGTGCATGGAAGGCTGGACTAGACTTCTCTATGGGATTGGAGCGCCCGGTATATGAAGCAAGAGGATGCCCCCGCAAGCATTTTAAGATCTGGAAGCGGTGGGCAGAATACAGGGGGTTAACGCTGGACCCCCCAGTGGAACAAGAGGAGGAAATACCAGTAGAAGACGCAATACAGGCCTAGGAAGTGCGTCATACCTACCACACCACGAACAAACACTGATTGTCTTGTATACTCACGTGCAAGGGGTTAGGGAGGGATAAGGGGTGGGTAGCGGGGTCGTTGGGTGGTGGGGGTCGGTGGGTGGAGGAGGGGGGGTTCAAGTTATTTGCCTTTTATTGAATGGACTTTATGCTAATGTTACCATATGCCATGATGCTTGGTGGTGATCTCCTGACTGTGGGGAGCCACGTGTCTTGCTTTGCTTAACCACTCAATAAAATGTGTTGTGAAAAAAAAAAGAACTACATGTACTGTTTATATATAGTATATTAAATGTATACCATGGTAGGAATACGATTGCTATTTAAGTAAAACATTTTTGCTAATGAATGCAATTATGTACTACTGAATAAGAGCATTAGGTTGCTGTGAATATTACAGTGTTTCTCTTTGTTTATCTTCATGCAAAGTTTCTGAAAAATAATGGGAGTATGTCTAAATAATGGAAGCGGACTGTCAATAGAGTATACTTAGATTGTATGTAATAGGGACGAACGTTCTCACCCGGCCAGGGCACCTGCTTTGTTAAAATTTAAAACGGGGTACTTCAATTTGGCATTATAACATAACACTTATGAAATTAAGGGGGACATGACTTTATAGTCTGAATTTAAGAATCACCTTATCCCCTCGTGTTGAGTGACTACGTTCATCGCCAAAACGAATAAATTGTAAACGCTAATATAAATTAATTGTGGAACCTGAACTTATGTATTCTTAATCATGCATAGGAAAATGTTGATGTTGAAATACAATGTTAAGCCAACTGTTTTAAAAAACGGGCATTCAAAAAACTACTAAAATGGCCGACAAAATGATGCCTAATACTATAATGAAAATACTTCATGTCAAATTAAATGTTGTTTGCTATTGTCAAAAAAAGTTAATAAATAATAGCGACTCTTTAAAAGTAAAGATCTAAGTCAGAAAACTAAGATTGGCTATAAAACAATCGGGACACGGCAATACGGGCTATCGAATTATAAGTCCGTCGTCTAATGTGGACGCTTTGCCTGTCATTACAAAACTACTGTAAGTATCAATGAGGACTAGCTAAATTAAAGGGGAGGGGGGGGGGTGGTAAAGGGTGACTCAAGTACGTCAGACAATAAAAGGAAAAAAGCAATGTTTTCCTTTGAAAGCCCTCACCCACCGACCTAGTCGGTGGCATGCTTCATCATCGGGCCCACCGCAGTGGCACCGAATGTGCCCCGGGTGTGCTGCAACACCAGGTGACTGCGGAGCTGGTATATTGCTGCGTGTGCAGTGAAGGAGTGAGAAGTGAAAGTTTAAAAAGCTATACAGGCGGTCCCATGATAAGCTGGCTATTTGTCCTTCTGCGGCGCTCACACCGGGCGCCGCAGAAGGACGAATAGGTCCAAGGAGGAACCAGACCGAACTACTCGGTCTCTTTCTCTGCCAGGCGACCCATGAGGCTTTTTACAAAGAAATAACAGAAAAAGCTTGAGGGAATCCCCCTCTAACAGCTACAGCGCCTTAGCGAGCGCGACACATAGCCAATGAAATAACACAAACACTTAATATAGTTTATTAGTTTATTATTTAACTGCACTTTTTCACTTTACTTTATTGGTCCTGAGGAAAGCCAGCTTATAATAGAAAAGGCACTGGCAGAAACATGTAGACCACACTGGACATGGGAGATCATTAATCACTCCACTTTGTCCTTCCTCCTTTTTAAAACAGCTAACGGTGGCCCAGTTTATTAAACACTTGTTAACCCTCGGGTGCTGGGACCGCCTGTATAGCTTTTTAAACTTTCACTTCTCACTCCTTCACTGCACACGCAGCAATATACCAGCTCCGCAGTCACCTGGCGTTGCAGCACACCCGGGGCACATTCGGTGCCACTGCGGTGGGCCCGATGATGAAGCATGCCACCGACTAGGTCGGTGGGTGAGGGCTTTCAAAGGAAAACATTGCTTTTTTCCTTTTATTGTCTGACGTACTTGAGTCACCCTTTACCACCCCCCCCTCCCCTTTAATTTAGCTAGTCCTCATTGATACTTACATATAAACATAGGGGATACGAGCTAGCATATCTAGTCCTCTCTCTCTCTTTGATCTGTATATTACAAAACTACTAACATGGCGGCAGAACAGGATCCCCTATGAATTAATGAAACTCAGGTGTTTCAAATGATTGCGCAAAATTCTTGTTAGCGTGCGTATATAAGACCAAAGATACACACGTTACCTTAACCGATACGGGAAAACCAGAGAGACCGGACGGCCTGATTGCGAGTTCGTTTTAAAGATAAGGGGGACTACGGATTAAGCTAGGTAGAACCGTCCCTTAGTTCACTCTCAGAAGGCAGGGGGTAACTCACCCTGTTTCCGTTAAATGCAAGTGTTAAGATATGGGTATCCGCTAAAAGCCATATACGTAGTTTATAAGAGAAAGAGAGTCCCTTATTCGAAGTGTGGTCGCTCCCTAAACTTTGCTCTAACTACGAAGTGTTGAGCGCGGTTTTTGATAGCACGGGAATGAGATGCAAACCTTGGATGCAACCCGTTTTTTTAATTGTATATAATCAAGCGGGAATTATTAAAATATATGCGTTATTTGTCTAGGCGGAGGTGATCGCCTCAATTTGAGAAAAAGAGGTGGTGTCTGCGCACAGATCCACGAAGCGCAAAGACCTACGCCGCACCCGAATAAATAAAGAAGAAAATCTTGTTAGATACTGGATTGAGTCAGGCCAATGTGCCGAACGGCTTCCTGATAAAACAAAAGTAGGTGGGAAGTTTAATTCACACATCAGGCAGATGGAATAAGCATTTGCAGTTCCTATAACCACGCATGAATTTCTAAAAATATGTCTTTTTGATGTATAGATTCTCTGATGCAATAGCAGGGAGGAGGAGTCACTAAAGCTAATTACAACTCCTGGATTTAATGTGGCAATTCATAAATGGACCACATTTGAATGTAAGAGATTTAAGGTCCTTTTCAACAGTTAAATGCAAAAATTCCCCAGATAGTCTAATAACTAACAAATGTTATGTATCTATTTTTTAGATAAGAAGATGTTTTAAAATAGTCCTGAAGAAGGTGTTCCAAACGAAAAAACACCGAAACGCGTCGACGAGCCTTTTTTTACTGTAGCAATTGATTGTTTTTGTGTACCTTGATACTATGATCTGTTACAATAATTTGAATGGATTCATATAAAATGTCTTTAAAAAAAAAAAAAAAAGTTTTTCATGATTTCATGTGATTATACTTTGGAGTTTTGATTTTAATGTATTGTGAATGCAACTGTATGAAAGAAATTGTTTTTTAAGAAATCAAAATAAAAAATATATTTTGATACATTCAATGTTAGTTCTGATTAGTAATACTATTTGGGGGCAACTGTTGTTTGAAAAAGCCAAAATAGACGTTAGTGTCAATCTAGAATCCTAACACTCAGAAAGGAATTTCCCTTTTTTTGCTGTTCCATTTCCCGGTCCTTTCTGGGTTTAACAGGGAAAACTCTCCCCTTTTTTTATTATATCTCGGCTCCTGTAGCCAGAGAGTAGCTAATAATACTATGGACACATTACGAACCTTTGGGTTTTCTGAACATCAATGCATAAAATTACTAGGAGGATCTTCAAAAAGTATTAATGCAGTGACCCAATCTAAAGGTGAAGATGATAGGTGGAACAAATTATGGAACCTCAAGAAAAAATTGGTTCGAACCGAGCTCCATGCAGAATTCATTATCCAGTACTGCAAGAAGGGGGTGATTCCAAAAGGTTTACAAATAGCAAATGAACCTGGTTTATTTGTGAAAGATGATAAGTTTAAAGATAATTGGACACTGATCGCAAACAGGTGCAGCCGTGATTGGATGCTACTTATCATCGATACAGCACAGGGACTCCTAATAATAGAACGTGAGGAAATAGAGAAGTTAGAAAAAGACCTAAATGAGTCCACAGCTTTGGATGACGCTATAAAAAAAACTAGCTGAAATAAAAGAGGATATTATGGGTTACCAAGAATATATGATAAATAAAAAAAGTAACAAACTGAGAAAAGACATAGCTAATTTTCAGTTGGAAGTGGTGTATCCTTACCTCCAAAAAGATTATTATGATCAACCAGCCCCTAGCGAGTATAATAATCGTCCATACAAATATAACAGGAACAAATTTTATAAGAAAAATGTGACCTTTTCGGACACCTCCTACAATACAAGTGACTCCGAAACAGAGAAAGCTCCAGATAATTCTAAGCGTCATGAATCAAGAGAGGAATGTATAGAAGGTCCCCACGATTATCAAGCTTTTTTAGGCCAACAACAGAGGAGACAGACGCGTGGTTTCAGTGCGCGGGGGAAGGGCCGTCAGGGCTTCAGACAAAAGGAGGGAATCATGAGGAGACCTTATATGAGGACACGCAGTCACAAGGACTGGGAATAAATAGCCATACAAAAAAGCACCCATAATAAATCTTTCTGATAAAATACTAACGAGGACTGAGATAGATGTTTTAGAAAAAGGGTTAGGCTTCGCACCTAGTACGTCCGGATGTAGGTTCTCACTAGAAAAAGATGTACGGGATCTTTTTCGTAAAGTCAGAATAAAAAGATTCTTTGAAAACAGGGAAGCTGCTCCCAAAAACAACAAATCAGGCCTGAAATTACCCTCCACTTGGACCCCAAATATCACGATGGTCAGCCATGAGGTAGACACATTCGAGAAAGTGGTGTCCATAGGTTTAGAAAAGCTACTATCAGAAAAAACTTGGACTAATAACAACCTTTCTAAAAATGAAAGAAAAGCATTAAAAAGTCTATCAGAATGTGAGGAGATAACGATAAAACCTGGAGATAAGGGGGGAAGTGTTGCGATCCTCAACACCAAAGACTATACTTCAAAGATGTTCTCTCTCCTTAATAATGAACTGCACTATAGGAGAACTAGCATGAGTGAGTGGAACAATGTTAAAAAGAAAATAAGAGATTTAGCTACTCTAGCGAGGGAGGACTCCATTATATGTGATGAAGAATTTAGATTTCTAGTTAATGACCACCCAAAAATACCAGCATTATACGGACTTCCCAAAGTCCATAAAGATATGAAGGACCCCCCCATGCGTCCCATAGTGTCTGGAATTGACTCAAGTACTGAGCCACTCAGCAAATATGTGGATCATTTTATTCGACCACTAGTAGAAACATTACCGTCGTACATAAAAGATACGACCGATATGATCTCGAAAATTGAAGGGATTAATTTTAATGAGGAAACACAGTGGTTAGTATGCTTGGACATTGAGTCCTTATATACTAATATACCCCAACAAGATACAATTACAATGATGAGAAATATTCTTTGTAGGGAAGAGGAAGAACTTGATGCACTAAACACTTTCATTGTTGACTGCATTGAGATTGTCCTAATGAACAATATTTTCCTTTTTAATAAAGATCTTTTCTGTCAAACAAAAGGCACGAGCATGGGAGCTACATGTGCTCCGAGCCTAGCTTGTCTTTATGTTGGAAAATTTGAGGAGAAGCATATTTATAATGAGGTTAGTCCTTTTTTTGAAAACATTAAACACTGGTCTAGATTTATAGATGACGTATTTTTTGTTTGGGACGGAAGTGAGGAAGATCTGAATGTTTTTTTGAACTGGCTTAACTGTGGAGACGTAAACCTTAGATTTACTGCCAACAAGAGTCAAGTGGCAGTTGACTTCTTGGACATTAAGATCATGGCACAGGGAGGAAGACTTGGGGTGGAACTATATGTAAAGCCTTCAGATAGGAATACATTACTCCACCATACAAGCTACCACCCTAAATGTCAAAAGGATGGGATACCTTACAGCCAGTTCATTAGAATCCGACGTAATTGCACGGATAGGTCTACATTTGAAAAACATGCAGAAATTTTAAAGAATAAACTGTTGCAGAGGGGCTATCCCAAAAGGTTAATACGGGAAAGCTATAAACGTGCGAAGTATCGCAACAGAGATACCTTGTTTGAACCTAAAGAGACATCAGAACAGACCAATGAGGGTATTGTTATGGTCTCTGACTATAATGGTATGAGTATAAAACTGAAAAACCTTATTACCAAGAATTGGTCGATCCTTAATAGGAAAGGACAAACAACCTTACCCAAACCAACCTTTGCATATAGAAGAAATAAAACAATCCGCAATTGTTTGGTGCAAACCTACAGAGAACCTAAAAAAAGCTACCAATTGAGCATTGATCATGGTGCACCAATTCGTGGAAACTTGCCGTGTGGAACGTGTTCCCACTGCAAATCAATTATAAAATCTGATAAGGTTGAATTGAATGGTGCCACACATTGGATGAACGACCATGTCAACTGTAGGACATCCAATGTTGTATACCTTCACATGTGCCCATGTCGGAAGTGCTACAGTGTGGAGACAGGTAGAGAAATGCGCTTGCGTCTATCTGAACACAGATCAGCCCTCAAAAACAGAAAGAAGAATGCCCCTCTAGTTGAACATTGGGTAACAATGAGCCACAAAGAAGATGACCTAAAGTGGTTCATATTAGAAAAAATTAAAACATCAATGAGGGGTGGGGACACTGAGAAAAGACCCAAACAGAGAGAACAATTCTTTATGTCTAAGTTCAGGTCATATACTGAAGGCCTCAATAGTAGAGAAGAATGGGAGAGAATGGTAAGGTAGCACGCAATTGTCTACCCATTCATGAATTGGGAATATACAGTATTTATCTGTTAAAAGAACTACATGGGGGCGTGGCTTCGAGGGCGAAGATGGTGGACGTGGCTTGTTAGAGCTCCCACCAGCCCGCTACTGATCCGTCGTTTTATCCTGGCCCCCGAGTCCGACTCCCGACCCACACTTGCAGCGGAGGTCGAGACTAGCGAGGGTTGCTCTCCGGTGAAGGATCTAGAGCGCTCGGACCCCTGGTGACGGAGATAGCGACAGCGACAGCCTGGGGTCTACACTCGGCGAGTGAAGCCGGGGCCTCAATTTTGGCAGTTCCAGCCGCGAGCTCCTGGTGTCGGCGGGCGGTGACAGCGGTGGGGCCCGCGACCTGGGGCTTGAATCTGCCACGGAGCTAGAGGAGGCGGAGGTGGCCAATGTCCTGCGACTGGGGGGTGAGTGCGGCCTCCCAGACCCCGAGGGTGAATCGTGGCCGAGGAAGGGGCCTGGAGACCGGGGCCTCGATTTTGGCGATCTGCGTGAGACAGCGCAAGGGCGGCCGAGCGACAGTGGGACGGTCGGTGCTGCGGCCCCCCGGAGCGTGATCCTGCCTGCCCCTTGGCCTGCGGGCTTCACGCTTGCTTATACTTCTGGTCGGTTGGGGCCCCCCTGCCCCGGGTCTCCCTGGAGGCGGTGCCCGACATTGGGGTTGCAGACAAGCACTCGTGGAGGCGACGAGGTGGGCAATCGGCCCTTTGGGGGCTGTGACCCTGACCGCGCTGTGGCCAGGCCTGGAGAGCTCTGCGTGTGCCCCCCCCGGAGGCGGACTGAGGCGGTCTGCTGGTCTAGGACTGTGTACCTCCATTGGTTGGGACTTGCGACGCCGACTGCCTAGCTGAGACGACCGGTGCCTGCCCTGAGAACCGGGATACCTTAAGAGAGCCTCATCATGACCAGAGGGGGGGGGGCCCGCCAAACAGGGCCCTATCGACAAATTTACTGGCCCGAGTGGGGGTCAGGGGGCATCCGGTGGCCTGGGGTCGGGCCCAGACAATGCTGCGCTCATGGCGGCGATCACCCAGTCTAGAGACATGCTTGATGCCAAGATTGGGGCAGTTGGAGCGGACGTGACCCTGTTGCGCCAGGATCTGCGCAACGCTGTGGCCCAAATTACTGAGACCGAATCTAGGATCTCGGTGGTGGAAGACGATGTTGGGACCCTGAAGCGGAAAATGGCGGTGTTGGACCTAGATTACCCAAGCCTACATATGGTAGCTTGGCACAGTAGTGGTCTACAGCTAACTCAAGGCGTTGGTTAAGTAGTTACAAGTCTCACTCACAGTAACTCAGTGTTGAACCACTAAAATAAAGACACAACACCACTGTTTGGAAAAATACCGTTACCTTTTATAAAAATAATATGTCTCTTTAGATTCAAATCATACAGGATACAACATCAATTTCTTTCAGGAATAAACATTACACTTTTGCTTTGAGAAATTACTTTTCACTCTTCCTGCTGTGGAAAAAGGGCAGTAAAACACATTCACTTGGCAGAGTTCAGTAATGAGGAAGTGACACTCTTTTGAAATTACAAGAAACCTGTTAGATTTACACTATGCAGGGTTACACACTTACATCACCTAACTGGCATGTACATTTCCTAACAGTTTCAGAGTGCTCTTCAGGGTTATTGGCCTGCTTCAGTAGTAATTTTCAAGACCCTAGTATCACTACCCTGTAACCAATTCTATAATTACTCTGGTGTATCAAGCTAACTCCCAGCTTTGATCAACCCTGGTTTCTACCATGAACTATTATTTCTTCTATTCACAACTTCGGATTTTCACTAGCAGTTCCCAGCTATCAGACTCTTTAGTGGCCCCTCTTCCCTGCTCCTTACTTTAGCGTGGGGACGATGATGTCCCAGTCCCCACGCGTCACTGTTGCCTCAGGGCGCCTGCCGGACTGGGGGGTCTGGCGGTGAATCGATTGGGGTCCCCAACTCTCCCCTCCCTGCTCGTGTCTGCTTCACACTTTGACACTCGAGCGGGGAAGGCAAAACGGAGCAACACGCCTGGGCCTTCTTTTCCCTCGCTCGCGTTGGCTCCTTCAGCTAGCGCTCGAGCGTGGGGGGATCGAGGTAACTGACACGGCGCTCCGGGAATCCTTCCGGCGCCTCTTCAGTCACTCCGACCGTCGCGCTGAACCTCCGGTCATGCGCGGAAGCGCTCCTCGACGACTCCGCCTCCGCTCCCGCCTCCTCAGCGACGCGCACTGCTCTGGGCCTGCTCACCTTATTGCCCCTCCTTCCGGGGACATCCACAGCTCACGGGGCATGCGCGAGCCCGACGCTGGAAGCGTCTCTTCAGGGGCCGACTCACTTCGCCTCACAGAGACCGATTAAGGCAGCGCGGGTGCGAGGGACCAGTGTTCCCGCTTGGCGCCGCGCTGTCACCACTCTTTTGGCCACTGATCCTCCCCTCACTTGGCTCCAAGGAAAAACGCTGCACAGAGCGGGACGCTCTATCTTCAGGGTCCCAACAGGCTCCGCTGCCGCCTGCCTCCTCCACCAAGCCTCAGGAGCACCACAGAGTCCACACCTGACTGGAATCCACTCCCTACTCAGCGCTGGTAGGTGGAAGTCTTATCCAGGAAAGTTAGGTCTCCTAGTAGAGCGTTCCACTAGGGATCAATGGGGGCAAGTCTTAGAAGGGTCTTTCTTCTCAAATAGCTCGATTTCTTTATCAGTAGTTGTTGTCTGGAGAGAGGGATCGGTCAAGGGCTGAAGGGGGAACAATCCTCTGAAGTAACTGTCAGCCTCAGAGACAAACTAGCTGCTCTCAGTGTGTCCACCTCCTCTCACCACTGCCTCACTCCTCTACTCTGGGGTCAGCACAAAATGGCTGCTGGTCACTGGCCTTATATAGGGTGGCCTGAGACCTGCAGAAGTCTCTAGTCAATTCTAGAAAGTTCCCTAATGTTATCCTATGGACCTGTCCTCCAGTAGTGTCCGTTATGGCAGTTGGTGGACACCATCTTAGGTTTCTGGAGATCCCTAGATTTTCAAGGGGGCTGACTAGGCCTCACAGGTTATGAGGGAAAAATGGCGTCATCGCCAAGGAACACCTAGCCCCCTGACAGCATTAAAAAATCCCTGATGGACATATGTAAAAATAAAAATAGAAACTCTGGGAGGCTAAGGGGGACAAAAATAAATCATGATGGTTAGAGTCTTCCCAGAAGCAGACAGGTCTAACACGCGTCCCCCCCAGCTGAAAGTGGGGAGAACTACCCAACCCCTTGGGAGTCCTCATCACTAAGGCGGAAATACCTGGATAGACCGTCTGCGTTGGCATGGTCCGCCCCAGGTCGGTGTTCCACGCTAAAGTCCATAACCTGTAGGGAGATGGACCACCTTAGCAACTTGGGATTCTCCCCCTTCATTTGCATCAGCCAACGAAGGGGGCGATGGTCAGTCTGAACTAGGAAGTGCGAACCAAACAGGTAGGGTCGCAGCTTCTTCAGAGCCCAAACCACCGCAAAGGCTTCTCTCTCAATTGTACTCCACCTCCTTTCCCTGGGGAGTAGCCTTCTGGACAGGAAGACCACGGGTTGATCCAAGCCCTCATCATTTAGCTGCGATAACACTGCCCCAATGCCATGTTCTGACGCATCTGTTTGGACAATGAATTCTCTAGCAAAATTAGGGGCCTTGAGAATGGGAGCGGAACACAATGCTTGTTTCAAGGTCATGAAGGCTCGCTGGCAAGCCTCCGTCCAGACTACCCGTCGGGGTTGCTTCTTGGAAGTAAGTTCAGTGAGGGGTGCCACAATAGTGCCATACCCCTTCACGAAGCGACGGTAGTATCCAGTGAGGCCCAGGAAGGCTCGGACCTCTGTTTGAGTCTTGGGGGGCTCCCAGGCGATGATGGTCTCAATCTTTGCCTGGAGGGGCTGCACCGTCCCTCTGCCCACCAAGTGACCTAGGTACACCACCGACCCCTGTCCAATCTGACACTTGCTGGCCTTGATGGTCAAGCCAGCCTGTTGCAGGGCATGAAGAACAGATTGCAGGTGCTGCAAATGGTCCTCCCAGCTGCTACTGAAGACAGCAATGTCGTCCAGGTATGCAGCAGAAAAAGCTTCCATTCCCGAAAGGCTCTCAGGTAGACTCCGTATCATACCTTTCAAGGTTTTGTTAAACCTTTCCACAAGACCATTGGTTTGTGGGTGATAGGGAGTGGTAAACCGATAGGTAACGCCGCACTCTTTCCACATAGCCCGCATGTATGCTGAAAGGAAGTTAGTCCCCCTGTCGGAAACGACCTCCTTGGGGAAACCCACTCTGGTGAAGATCCCCATCAGGGCCCTTGCCACTGCAGGTGCAGTGATGGTCCTCAGAGGTATTGCCTCTGGGTACCGTGTGGCATGATCCACCAAAACCAGTATGAACCGGTGTCCAGCTGAAGTTGGTGGATCCAATGGCCCTACAATGTCGATGCCCACCCTCTCAAAGGGGGTGCTAACGACAGGTAGTGGTTCCAGGGGAGCTTTTAGCTTCACCCCAGTTTTCCCACTGGCTTGGCAAGACACACACGTCCGACAATATGTATCCGACGCCACTTTCATTCGAGGCCAGTAGAAGTGGGGGACAAGCCGGGCAAAGGTCTTGTCCTGTCCTAGATGTCCTGCCAATGGTATCTCATGAGCCAGTTCCAGTAGAAAGGCTCTAAAGCATTGAGGGACCACCAAGGCTCTGGCTGAACCGTGGCCAGGTGCCTTGGGCTCACTGTAGAGGAGTCCATCCTCCCAGTAAATCCGGTAGCTCCCTTCAATGTTTCCCGCTGCCTGGGCGTTGGCCTGTTGCCGCAGCCCCTCGAGAGTAGGACACTCTTTCTGAGCTTTGCAGAACTCTTCCCGGGAAGGACCTCCCTCCACATGCCATTCAGTTGGGATGGGTAGGTTTTCCAGGGAAGCAACATTCTCCCCGGTGGACTCCAGATCCACCTCCGCAGGTGGTCCAGCTGTCTCACGAGGTGGAGATGTCGAGGCAGGGTCCTCCGGCCTCCTGTCCTTCTCCTCTCTGGCAGCCGGCTGGGCCATTGTTCCAGGCTCCAGCATCAGTGAACTCCCCCTTCGGGCAGTCGCGGACCTTGTGCTGACACAGGTCCAGTCAGGGGGTCCCAGCATCTCAGAGTGAGTCTGGTACTCCACCCTCCTCCAAGCATTGTGCTCCATATCATTCCCTAACAGGCAGTCAACAGGCACGGCAGGGCTTACGGCAACTCGAAGTGGACCTGCAACCCCTCCCCACTCAAAGGGAACCTCAGCCACAGGGTAGTGGCCCAATCTGCCGTCAGCCATTACGGCGGGATGGAGTACATCTGGGATGACCTGCTCTGGAGACACCAGCTGACTCCTTACCATAGTCATGCTGGCTCCTGTGTCTCTCAGAGCCTCCCCTCTACGGCCATTGATGGTGACCCACTGCTCATACTTAGTAGTATTAGAGGGCAGCTGGGTCTTGGGAACCATCTCCTTATCTCCCAGGGACACTAAGGTGACACCCGCCCGCTCCCCTCCATTAACCAAAGGCATCTCCTCCCCGAGCACTACACTAGTGATTCCCGGGGCTTTTCCTCCAGTGGGAGGGGGTGGTCTTTTTGGGCATCTCACATCTCCTTTATAGTGTCCCACACCACCACACTCAAAACAATGAACAACCCTTGGCTGCTGGCTTTGGCCAGGGGTAGGGTTGCGAGGGGGGTTACTCTTGGGGATGAATCCTCTGCCCCTTCCTTGCGAAGTATTTTGTGGCCCTTTTGAGAACTCCCTCTTAGTTTCCCCTCCCTCTTTCCTCTGGGGGGCGCCCTGTCCTTGCTTCTGGGAATTCCCTCCAGTCCCCTTAGTCGACACCCGGGTACTAACCCAGATGTCCGCCTCCTCAGCAAGCTTCCTGGGGCTGGTCAGCTTGCTGTCTACCAGATGCTGTCTTAGTTCGGGAAGACACTTCTCGAGTAGGTGTTCCTTGAGTATGAGGTCATATAGTCCCTCATAGTCTCCTACTTCGCTGCCTCTTACCCAACCCTCCAGGGCCTTCCTGGAGTAGTCCAAGAAATCTACCCAGTTTTGCGTGCCCAGCTTGTAGCTGCCCCGGAACTTTTGCCTATATTTCTCAGGGGTCAACCCAAACTTCTTGAGCAGCGCTGATTTCATAGCCGGATAGTAGGTCTGTTCACTCTGGTCAAGAGCCAACAAAGTATCCCTGCCAGTGGGGGGCATGTATTTGTATAACCCACCTCCCCAGTGGACTTCCAGAATCCCATGGGCCCTTAGCGAGACCTCGTAGGCGGCTAGCCACTTAGCAATGTCGTCACTGGGTACATAACAAGCCATAATATCTTTTGGTAGGTACGGTCTAGGTTCCCTGGTGTTGGTCTGGATATCGCTGCCACCATTCTCTGATTTGGGGGATCCTCGGTTTAGGGCTTGTAAATCCATCTCTTTGATGGTTCGCTCATGCGCCAACCTCCTATCCTCCCTTTCCATGTCCATCCTGGCTAGTTCTATTTTCAACCTCCTCTCCTCCCTCCTATCTTCCAGCTCGGCTTCGGTTAAGCCCCTGTCTGAAACGCTGCTGCTTGCCCTTGAAGGTATCCTGGGACCTGTCAGAAGATTCCCTCTCCCCATTTGGTTCAGCAATGCAGCCTCAGTAACAGTGTCCCCATCACCCACTTCCGTTTCTGGTTCCTCCCTTAGACGAGCTTCTAACCATGCCCTTATGCTTGTCAGCAACTCTCCTTTCTTGGCACCTTTATTAAAAAATACCCCGTTCTGCTGACACCAATCCCTGAGTTGGGCCACAGTATTGGCTTCCAGCTCTTTAAGATTCACCTCCAGCTTTGCCATGGTATAAAATTACTCACAGGAGAAAACCACGAAGTGACCTGAGGTTAACCTCCACCCACCACCAGAAGTAAATTTAGAAAAATCAAAAATGTAAATTAGGAGGGCCGCAGGGAGAAAACTCCAGGTGAGGTCTTGTGGTTGGCACTGCGTTACTAATAAGTGAGTGTAAGTACAAATCCGTTATCCCACCGCTGAAACACCAATTATGTTGGACCTAGATTACCCAAGCCTACATATGGTAGCTTGGCACAGTAGTGGTCTACAGCTAACTCAAGGCGTTGGTTAAGTAGTTACAAGTCTCACTCACAGTAACTCAGTGTTGAACCACTAAAATAAAGACACAACACCACTGTTTGGAAAAATACCGTTACCTTTTATAAAAATAATATGTCTCTTTAGATTCAAATCATACAGGATACAACATCAATTTCTTTCAGGAATAAACATTACACTTTTGCTTTGAGAAATTACTTTTCACTCTTCCTGCTGTGGAAAAAGGGCAGTAAAACACATTCACTTGGCAGAGTTCAGTAATGAGGAAGTGACACTCTTTTGAAATTACAAGAAACCTGTTAGATTTACACTATGCAGGGTTACACACTTACATCACCTAACTGGCATGTACATTTCCTAACAGTTTCAGAGTGCTCTTCAGGGTTATTGGCCTGCTTCAGTAGTAATTTTCAAGACCCTAGTATCACTACCCTGTAACCAATTCTATAATTACTCTGGTGTATCAAGCTAACTCCCAGCTTTGATCAACCCTGGTTTCTACCATGAACTATTATTTCTTCTATTCACAACTTCGGATTTTCACTAGCAGTTCCCAGCTATCAGACTCTTTAGTGGCCCCTCTTCCCTGCTCCTTACTTTAGCGTGGGGACGATGATGTCCCAGTCCCCACGCGTCACTGTTGCCTCAGGGCGCCTGCCGGACTGGGGGGTCTGGCGGTGAATCGATTGGGGTCCCCAACTCTCCCCTCCCTGCTCGTGTCTGCTTCACACTTTGACACTCGAGCGGGGAAGGCAAAACGGAGCAACACGCCTGGGCCTTCTTTTCCCTCGCTCGCGCTGGCTCCTTCAGCTAGCGCTCGAGCGTGGGGGGATCGAGGTAACTGACACGGCGCTCCGGGAATCCTTCCGGCGCCTCTTCAGTCACTCCGACCGTCGCGCTGAACCTCCGGTCATGCGCGGAAGCGCTCCTCGACGACTCCGCCTCCGCTCCCGCCTCCTCAGCGACGCGCACTGCTCTGGGCCTGCTCACCTTATTGCCCCTCCTTCCGGGGACATCCACAGCTCACGGGGCATGCGCGAGCCCGACGCTGGAAGCGTCTCTTCAGGGGCCGACTCACTTCGCCTCACAGAGACCGATTAAGGCAGCGCGGGTGCGAGGGACCAGTGTTCCCGCTTGGCGCCGCGCTGTCACCACTCTTTTGGCCACTGATCCTCCCCTCACTTGGCTCCAAGGAAAAACGCTGCACAGAGCGGGACGCTCTATCTTCAGGGTCCCAACAGGCTCCGCTGCCGCCTGCCTCCTCCACCAAGCCTCAGGAGCACCACAGAGTCCACACCTGACTGGAATCCACTCCCTACTCAGCGCTGGTAGGTGGAAGTCTTATCCAGGAAAGTTAGGTCTCCTAGCAGAGCGTTCCACTAGGGATCAATGGGGGCAAGTCTTAGAAGGGTCTTTCTTCTCAAATAGCTCGATTTCTTTATCAGTAGTTGTTGTCTGGAGAGAGGGATCGGTCAAGGGCTGAAGGGGGAACAATCCTCTGAAGTAACTGTCAGCCTCAGAGACAAACTAGCTGCTCTCAGTGTGTCCACCTCCTCTCACCACTGCCTCACTCCTCTACTCTGGGGTCAGCACAAAATGGCTGCTGGTCACTGGCCTTATATAGGGTGGCCTGAGACCTGCAGAAGTCTCTAGTCAATTCTAGAAAGTTCCCTAATGTTATCCTATGGACCTGTCCTCCAGTAGTGTCCGTTATGGCAGTTGGTGGACACCATCTTAGGTTTCTGGAGATCCCTAGATTTTCAAGGGGGCTGACTAGGCCTCACAGGTTATGAGGGAAAAATGGCGTCATCGCCAAGGAACACCTAGCCCCCTGACAGCATTAAAAAATCCCTGATGGACATATGTAAAAATAAAAATAGAAACTCTGGGAGGCTAAGGGGGACAAAAATAAATCATGATGGTTAGAGTCTTCCCAGAAGCAGACAGGTCTAACAGGCGGCGATGGAGAATATTCAACGGGGCCTGGCGCTTCGAGTCGAGGATGCAGAAGGGCGGGCGTGCAGAAACAACCTACGCTTTGTGGGCTTTCCGGAGGGGTGTGAGAAGGGCAATATGGAACAGTTCCTGAATCAGTGGCTGGAGAGGTGGCTCCCCCCGGAGGCCCTGTCCCGCTGTTTCGTGATCGAACGTGCCCACAGGGCCCTGACGCAGAAGCCGCCGGCGGGAGAGAGGCCCAGACCTGTGATCGCTAAACTCCTGAACTTTCACGACAAAGACACTATTCTGCGGGGAGCAAGGGCCAAAGACTCTCTTCTTTTCGAGAATCAGAAAATTATGATCTTCCCGGACTACACCAGACTTGTGCAACAACAGCGGCACTCCTTTATCGCTGCCAAGGCGAAACTCCGGGGCCTAAAGATTCAGTACTCATTGCTCTATCCTGCTCGCCTACGGGTGATCTTCCAATCCCGTACTTTATTTTTTTGACACCCCGGAGGCCGTTTTCAAGTGGACCGATGAGACGGTGAGAATCAGGCCGCATGATCAGCCTGGATTAAACCCGGGACGTTCACGAGAGCCGTCGCAGGATCGGGAGGACCAGCCTCCCAAGACCAGGAGAGATAGAAAGTCACGATCACGGAAACGGTCCGCTTCTCGCAGTGGATCTCCTTCTGCAGCGCCTACTGACTCTGATCACTCTGGAAGAGGCCGCTGACAGGCGGGTGGGACATATGCTCATTAACGTCTACCATGAACCCCGGCCGAGAAGAGCTGCTCCGCAGGGTCCCACTGTACCGAAGATTGACTGCTGAGTATACTGCTAAGGCTGGATTTCTGTTGTGCTGTGTGTGGGGTTGTGGGGAAGGGTTCTGGGTGCTCCTGCAAAGGGGCTACCTGTCTCCTACATAAGTGGAGGGTTGTTTGGGTGAGGGGGGGGTTTCTATAGTTCACAGGGGTAGCTGGGATCCATTGGTATGGTTGGCCTTGGGCACTCTGTTTTGGGCCCGAGGTTGCCCATGCCGCGATAGATACTTCTACTTTCCATGAGGTATAGGGGTGGGGGGCAGGGGATTGGAAGGGGGTGGAAGCGGGGGGGGGGGGTAGTTGGGGGCGCTTTGGACAGTGGGGCTGTAGTTGTTGGGAGCGGGGAGGAGGGGGTAGTTGTTGTTGTTGTTACGGGGTGTAGGGGTGGACTGCACGTGAGTCTTTCTGATCTATTGTTGCTGGTGCTAAGTGGGTGGGTGTGGCGCAGGGGGCCTACATGGTTTGTTCCACTTGATTATGGCTGAGGCGTCTTCGGGACTCCCCAGGGAGCTCATACGAGTGGCGACCTGGAATGTTAGGGGGATGCTTGATAAAATCAAATGAGGGGCGATATTGCGATGGGGGAAGAGGGAAGCTGCTGATGTATTATTGTTACAAGAAACGCATATGCTGGGTACAAAAGTGTTAAGTTTACAGCGGTTTGGCTACCAACAAGTCTTTCATGACGGGTTTACTAGGGGATCCAGAGGGGTTGCTATTTTGGTGCATCGCAGCCTGGCCTACGTCCACGAGAAACAATGGGCAGATCCTCAGGGTCGCTACATTTTTGTCAGAGGTATGGTGGGTACTGAACCGGTGGTCTTTGGTAGTGTCTACGCCCCTCCCCCCCTGCAGTGGTCTTTGTCTGAGAGGCTGTTTACGGTATGGGAGGATATCCCGGAGTCCCTGGCAGTGGTGGGAGGTGATTGGAATGAGGTGATGGATGTGTGTATGGACCGTCAGCGATTGCGGGAGCTACTGGTGGCTGCCCCCCCTACCCGGTTGAATGCGATGGTGGAGGGGATGGGATGGGTGGATGTGTGGCGGCACTTTCATCCCAAGGTGCGAGAGTACACGTATGTGTCGGCGGTGCATGGCTCCTTCTCGAGATTGGACTATGTGTTTATGCCCAGTGGTTACCTTCATAGGGTGCGGGAGGCCGGGATTTTGCCGAGAGGACTGTCCGACCACTTCCCAGTGGTGGTCAAGGTTGACCTGCTTACGAAACGACAACCATTCCGGTGGAGGATGTCCTCGTGGCACCTTCAGCAGCCTGACTACGTCCGGCATCTGCGGGGTGCGATTGCCCATTACTCCCAGGATAACCTGGTAGAGGACATTGACGCTGTTGTAGTTTGGGAGGCCATGAAGCCCGCCTTACGGGGTGTAGACATCACGTGGTGCGCGGCGGCCCGTCGACGACGCCGGGAGGCTATCGCGGAGGCAGCCACATTGGTAGAGAACTTGGAACTGAGGTGCCGAGGAGGGGGAGACGAGATGGCGGTGAGGTTGCTCCTGCAGGCGCAGCAGTCCTATGCCTCTGTATTGATCGATGAGGCTAGACAGGCGTGGTTGGCCACGCGAAGTAGGGTGTATCAGTGGGGAGACAAGTCCAGTACCATGCTTCATAGGCTGTGCCAGCGTACCTTCCAGCCGCTTACGTTACCGGGCCTCACTGCTGAGGATGGGGTGGCGATCACCGATCCGGGGGAGCTGGCAGCGAGCTTCGCCCGTTACTTCAGGGCGCAATATGCACCGCAAGATCAACTATCGGCGAATGAAGTCGCTAAATTTATTGCTGACTTATCGCCGAGGGTGGTCTCGGATGAGACCAGGACGGCTTTGGACCTCCCCTTATCGGCGGAGGAGCTGGGAGATGCACTGGGACAGCTCAACACCTGGAAGGCACCTGGGCCAAGTGGATTCCCGAGTGAATTTTATAGGAAATTCCAGCTCCAATTGGGGTCCCATTACCGAAATGTGCTAGAAGCGGCGCAAACGCGGGGTAGGCTTCCGCCTGACTGGCGCCATGCCGAAGTTGTAGTCTTTCCGAAACCGGGTAGACCTCCTGCCAGGCATGACTCGTATCGTCCGATATCTCTCCTCAACATAGAGGCAAAAATTCTGGCTAAGGCGTTGGCGAACCGACTTCTCCCGTATGTAACGGATCTAGTCCACCCCGACCAGGCCGGATTCATGCCCCATAGGGTGACGCGGCACAACATCCGACGAGCGCAGGTGGCGGTTGACACCATGGGAGCCACTGGGGAACGGGCGGCACTGCTGCTGGCGGACAATGATAGGGCGTTTGACTATTTGCGCTCTTGCCCCGTCTTAACCTGGGCCCCGTGTTTATCTCCTACATCAAACTACTCTATACAGATATTACCGCTTCGGTGCGTGTCTCTGGGGCGGTTTCGGAGGAGTTTCCGATCGGCCGGGGGACCCGACAGGGGTGTCCGCTCTCCCCATACCTCTTTGCGCTAGCCATGGAGCCTCTGGCCTCGTGGGTGCGCATTGACGCACAGATGCGGGGCTTTGAGTGGGGTGGGAACCTCACTGACAGAATTGCATTATATGCAGATGATGTCCTTGTCACCTTTGAGGGTGCAAGAAGGAAGGAGCCAATACTGGGGCGACAGTTCCACTATTTATTCAGCATGAAACACAGGACTGAATGATACAACAACAGGCAGAGTCCAGGATACTGTGGCTTTTGTTTCTTATCCCTTGGTTGTGAAGAGCCGGACTCCAGCGTATGCAAAAAGAAAAGAACAACGGGCTTTAGTAGACTGTCCAGTTCCTATTAATACAGTCAGGGCAGGGAGTGAGGGAACAGGCAACCATCACCAACAAAGCAATGTTTACCGAGTATAGCGACCCGTGAATTGTGCGCAGTAAAGAACACGGTGCCCTGACAGTGCCTCGCGGCCTACCCGGTCCCTCCCCTCTTAAACTGGAAAAGTGCACGCAAACGACCACGCACCTGGAGAAGCCACGCGTCCTCCTTCGCGTGGCTGGGCGGAACACGGAACCGTTGGCCTCCTGGCTTTCTTGCTTCCGCTGCACCCTCCGTCAGGTTCTCGTCACCGGCTGCACTCAGAAGGGGCTCCTCCGCGTCATCCTCGGCTCCGGGCATACACGGTCCGTCCTTATCCTGGTTGGCCTGATGTTCCTGGCGCTGCACGTCCGTGTCCCAAGACGTGATTCCCTGAGGCACACGAGCGCTGGCGTCTTCCGGGTCCTCCTCCTTAAGCCGCGAGGTTGGCTCTGATAGGCCAACAAAGTCAGGTGGTCCGGGGATATGCAAGGCATGGCTATCCTTAAAGGGCCCGTAGCTGCCGGTCTGTGGGGAAGACGAAGAGGCAGTTAACTCAGCCGGCGCCGAGCAGGGGACCCCCTGACACATCCCCCCCCCAGACTTTTCCCGTTCGGGGGAAAGTGGATAACTAGACAAATAGTCAGCATTGGTTTGTTCAGAACCCTTCCTGTGGCAGACATCGAAATCATAAGGTTGTAGGGACAAAAACCAACGAAGTATTCGATCGTTACGCCCTTTATTCCTTTGCAGCCACTGTAAAGGAGCATGATCCGTGAATAGGGTAAAGTGTCGGCCATCCAAGTAATAGCGGAGCTTCTCAATGCTCCATTTCACCGCCAAACACTCTTTCTCTATCGTGGGATAGGCCGCCTCCCTAGGAAAAAGTTTCCTACTCAAGTACAGGACAGGTCTTTCTCTTCCCACCGGGTCATGCTGTGAGAGGACAGCCCCCAACCCAACCCCTGATGCGTCTGTTTGTAAAAAGAATGGTTTATCAAAATCAGGAGTAATGAGTACAGGGGAGGTGGACAGGACGTCTTTCAGGGCCTGGAAAGCATCCTGGGCTTGAGGAGAGGGGTGTTTAAACTGAGAAGATGTGGCTGTTTTCTTTAGGAGGTCTGTCAACGGAGCCGACACAGAGGCAAAGTGAGGGATAAAACGTCTGTAATATCCCACCAAACCCAAAAAGGCCCAGAGATCTCTACGGTTCGTAGGGAAGTGTTGACCCTGAATGGCTTTGACTTTCTCTTGTTGGGGATACAGTTGACCGTTACCAAGAACGTAACCCAGATATTTGACCTGTGTAAAGGCGAAGCGTGATTTTCTAGAGTTTATGTGCAGACCCGCCTTTTCCAAGGCCTCTAGAATCAACCCCAGGTGTCGTAAATGGGTTTGCCAATCCGGACTGTGAATGACGATATCGTCCAGGTAGGCCGCGGAAAACTGTCGGTAAGGGGCTAGCACTGTGTCCATGCGACGTTGGAAGGTAGCAGGGGCCCCATGGAGGCCAAAGGGTAGGACAGTGAAATGAAACAGGCCGTCCGGTGTTATGAAGGCCGTCTTTTCCTGATCTTGTGGGGACAGGGGCACCTGCCAATATCCTTTGGTGAGGTCAATAGTTGTTATGTATCGAGCCTCACCAAGGCGCTCTACCATTTCATCTACTCTGGGTAGAGGATATCCATCTTGCTTTGATACCTTGTTTACTGCTCGAAAGTCGATACAGAATCTCTTACTGCCATCGGGTTTCGGCACCAGGACCACTGGAGAAGACCAGTTGCTTGTAGAGGGAACAATGATCCCTGCCTCTAACATTTTCTGTACCTCCTCCTTTATTACAGCCCGTCTGGCTTCGGGGATTCTATAGGGTTTCTGTTTAATAGTCACCCCGGGAAGGGTCGGGATATGGTGTTCCACTAGCAGAGTACGCCCTGGCTGATCTGAGAATATGGATTGGTGTTTTAATAACAGGTCTCTCAAGTCCTTCTTTTGTGGGTCGAGAAGCTCGGGACTCACGACCGCCTGGTCGATGGTATGAGCAGAGGTCGTGGCTAGGGATACAGAGGCAGGGGATTTGGGCGGGGGACCCAACCATTTTTTTAGTATGTTGATATGGTAGATTTGCGTTCGTGAAGGAGACAGTCTCAGGGCATAGGTGGTCCTTCCTATTTTCTTTACTACCTGAAAAGGGCCTTGCCACTCCTTGCGAAGTTTATGGGTAGACGTGGGCAGAAGAACAAGAGCCCAGTCGCCTAGGTTCAGTTCTCTCCATTTCTTGCCTTTGTCGTAAAAGGTCTTTTGTTTCCCTTGTGCTTTCTCTAGTGTATCATATGACAAGGTCCTCAATTTATGCAACCTGGATTTTAACTGCTGGGAGTAGTCTAAGAGGTCTTCAGCGTCCTTGGACCCTGTCCTCTCCCAGCTGTCTTTGGTTATCTCTAACAGTGTACGGGGCTTCCGTCCGAACAGTAGCTCAAAGGGGGAAGTCCCGAGACTGCTTTGGTACTGACTTCTTAGCACATAAAGGGCCAACGGAAGTAGTTGATCCCACTGTTTCCCGTCGCCAGACAATAGTTTTTTTAAGGGTGGTCTTTATCAACCCGTTATAGCGCTCGACCAGACCATCGGTTTGTGGGTGATACACAGAAGTGCGAAGATGTTTTATGTTCAATAGGCCACATACTTGCTTCATAAGACGAGAGACGAACGGAGTCCCCTGATCTGTGACTATGTCTTTGGGGAATCCCATTCTGGTGAATAACTCAACCAGTTTCTGTGAAATGGCGCTGGTCGTAGCCGCCCTCAAGGGGAATGCCTCGGGATAACGCGTCGCGTAGTCAACAACTACCATGACGTATTGGTACCCCCTGTGTGACTTAGGCAAAGGACCCACGATGTCTACTCCTATTCTTTCAAACGGGGTCCCTATGATTGGAAGAGGGACGAGAGGGACTTTAGGAGGAATGTAAGGGTTCCTTTTCTGGCATATTTGGCATTCCTGACAGTACTTCTTTACTTGAGCGTATACCCCTGGCCAATAGAAGTGTTCTGTGATGGAATTGGTGGTCTTTTCTGCACCAGAATGACCAGCGAGAAGGTGTGCGTGAGCATAAAACATCACTTGTTCCCTGAACATTGTTGGCACTATCAACTGGGGAGTGGCCTGGTCCTGTCCTAATCTATACAGGAGTCCTTTTTGTTCTACAAAACAGGGATATGTGAGCTGTTGTACCCCTTTGTTATTCTGCGCATTCTGCCAAGCGGTGGTCAGTGACGCGTCGTTCAGTTGGGCCGCCCTAAAGTTGGAATCAGTGGCCCAGGGTTCTTCTAGCAACAGACCCTCCCGGACCCCTTTATGTCCCTGCTTATCTAGAACTTCAGACATGAGAGTGGAGAACCATTTATTATCAGTCCCAATGATAAGAGGTTCGGGCAATTCAGGGAGCACTCCTAACTCGCACTGTACTTGGGTTCCCTTTTCGGTTTTTAGAGTGACCTGTGCTAGAGGGTAGGTACGTATATCCCCATGTACGCATTTGATGCGGACTGTACGGTCCAAAAGCACAGAAGAAGGGGATAGGGTGCTTTGTTTAACCACAGAATGGCGACATCCGGAGTCCAGTAAAGCACGGGTTTTCTTATTGTCAACTAGGACACTTACGTAGAAGGCTGGTCCTGTCTCTTGGGCATACATGATAGCACGCGGCACATATCCCACCTCCATGGGCTCTTCTTCTTTTTCTTTCTTTTTGCGGCAGAACCTTGCTATATGGCCCCACTCACCGCATTCATAACACTGCGGACTAGTCATAACCGGGGGCTCAAGCTTTAAAGGCCTAGGCTTAAATGACGGAAGTTCGTTTTGCGGCTTGAAGGGTTTCTTGTCAGGCTTTGGGTTGGTTTTAGTAAGAACGGGTTTCTCGGGCTCTCTATACGTAGGCCTGGTTTGAGCTCGAGCATATGAGTTTGCCATTTCGATGGCATGGTCTAATGTCAACCCTGCATGCTGTCGGAGCCACCGCTGTGTGCCAAAGGGCAGGGCTTCTAGAAACTGTTCCAAGTATATTTTGTTCATGACATTGTCCATGTTCCCCTCTTGTGGCTTTAACCACCTATCCGCTGCGTCTTTCAGTTTGTAGAACAGAGTTTTAGGAGCGTCCGTTGGGGTTCCTCTTTCTTGTCTGAAGCGTATTCTGTGAGTCTCGTCATCAACCCCCAGCCTATCCAGGACTATCTGTTTCACATGTCCATAGGTGGCTGTCCCATCCTTGTTGGCCAATTGGTAGGCGGCTTGGGCCTCCCCCGTAAGGAGAGGTGCCAGATAAAAGGGCCATCTCTCCCCTGGCCATGCGCTGGCTCTAGCCGCCCTTTCGAAATTAAGGAAAAAGGAGATAGGGTCGTCTCCAGCGACATACTTCTGTAGGGGTACTACGGCTCCCGGAGGGGCTGCTACTCTGCCTTGACCCAGGACAGCCAACAATTGGGTTTGGCCTTCTGCTAGTTTGGTTAAATGTTCGGACTGTTGTTGCATAGCAGCAGTGAATGAGGCTCTGTCGTTTACAGCCTGTTCGTTTGTCTGTCCAATCGCCCACTCTAGTTTGGCATGCCCTTCACTCATCTGGGTTAACATGGCCTCCATCTTATGCTGTCAGATGGATACTCCTGGCTGGCTCTCCACTTGTCACCTTTGAGGGTGCAAGAAGGAAGGAGCCAATACTGGGGCGACAGTTCCACTATTTATTCAGCATGAAACACAGGACTGAATGATACAACAACAGGCAGAGTCCAGGATACTGTGGCTTCTGTTTCTTATCCCTTGGTTGTGAAGAGCCGGACTCCAGCGTATGCAAAAAGAAAAGAACAACGGGCTTTAGTAGACTGTCCAGTTCCTATTAATACAGTCAGGGCAGGGAGTGAGGGAACAGGCAACCACCACCAACAAAGCAATGTTTACCGAGTATAGCGACCCGTGAATTGTGCGCAGTAAAGAACACGGTGCCCTGACAGTGCCTCGCGGCCTACCCGGTCCCTCCCCTCTTAAACTGGAAAAGTGCACGCAAACGACCACGCACCTGGAGAAGCCATGCATCCTCCTTCGCGTGGCTGGGCGGAACACGGAACCATTGGCCTCCTGGCTTTCTTGCTTTCGCTGCACCCTCCGTCAGGTTCTCGTCACCGGCTGCACTCAGAAGGGGCTCCTCCGCGTCATCCTCGGCTCCGGGCATACACGGTCCGTCCTCGTCCTGGTTGGCCTGATGTTCCTGGCGCTGCACGTCCGTGTCCCAAGACGTGATTCCCTGAGGCACACGAGCGCTGGCGTCTTCCGGGTCCTCCTCCTTAAGCCGCGAGGTCGGCTCTGATAGGCCAACAAAGTCAGGTGGTCCGGGGATATGCAAGGCCTGGCTATCCTTAAAGGGCCCGTAGCTGCCGGTCTGTGGGGAAGACGAAGAGGCAGTTAACTCAGCCGGCGCCGAGCAGGGGACCTCCTGACAGTCCTCTTCTTTCTCACTGATCTACACAGATCGGGGCCCCGAGTCTTGGAAATTATGCGTGTTTTTGGGGAAGTGTCGGGCCTTTGTTTAAACCCACGCAAGTCCACTCTGTGGGTGTTGGGTGGCGGGGCCACGGCGGGTCCCTGGGCATCAACGTTGCAGGTGGCGGCCGGTGGCTTGAAGTACCTGGGGGTGTTCCTCTCAGAGTCCGTGGATATAGCTTGGGAGCGTAACATAGTGCCAGTCTGGGAGAGGGTTCAGACAGACGTGAAAACGTGGTCCCGGATGCCTCTCACTATTTTCGGTAGGTCCGCGATCTTCAAAATGGTCGCGCTCCCTCAACTCTTATACCAGCTACAGAGCTACCCGCATCCAATTAACCCCCAGTGGTTTCGGCAGGTCAACTCCGTTTTGGGCCGTTTCTTGTGGGTGCTGCCAGGGTGGCGCTGCGGACATGCTTCCTATCCACATACTGTGGTGGCTTGGCCACGTCGGACCTTTTGTCGTATTATCAGGCCTCCCAGTTACTGGTACTCAATGAATGGTGGTATGGAGACAGGGGAGAGCCGGCATATGCCCTAGAGCGATTGCTGATGGGAGATAACACCCTCCATACGGTTCTATACTCGGCTAGGCTGCGGCGGACTTTGTCGTGTGCCACGCGTGTTGTCTTTGCTATGTGGAGACAGGCACTGCGTCGCATGGGCTGGTGGGGCAAGTCAACGGCGGAGACTCCCTTGTGGAAAAACGGACGACTACCCGCGCTGGCCGCACTGGCGGGATTCGATGGCTGGGACGCGATTGGGATCTCGTCGTTGGGACATGTTATGACCGGGGTCACCCTCAAGTCGTTCCAGGAGCTCAGCACAGAGTTTCACATGCCCAAGACCCAATTCTTTCGATACCTTCAGTTTCGCCACGCATTAGCACCTAGCCTCGTTAATTTGGAGTCGCTCCCGGAATTCAGCCCAGTGGAAGCGAAGGTATTCATGGGAGACCTTGGGGACAAGAAGGTGTCCCGAATTTACCAAACACTGATTACTCATTGCTCAACCACGCTACTTTCACTTAAGGAGGCATGGGAGGAGGATGTTGGTCCCCTGGATGAGGATGATTGGAGGGAGGCCCTGGAGTCCCCGCGAGGGGCTGCCATTGCCATACGACTTAGGCTAATTCAATTCAAATACTTGCACAGGGCATACTATACCCGAGAGCGGCTGTGGAAGGCGGGACTGATTGGGTCTGCGCTGTGGGGCTGCGACAGGTACGCTGCTGCATACTGTGTGGTCATGTGATGGGTTGGTCAGATTCTGGAGGGGTGTTTGGAGTTGCTTGTCTGAGGTGTTGGGGTGGGATCTTCCCCGCACCCCTCGAATGGGGTTGCTCCATGTCTTGGAGGGTGTGGGTGGAAATATCTATAAACGTCACTTATTGTTGTTGGGGTTGCCAAAAGAGATCTGGCCCGAGCGTGGAAGGGTGAGCGAGCCCCCCCCTGTGTGCATGGAAGGCTGGACTAGACTTCTTTATAGGATTGGAGCGTCCGGTATATGAAGCAAGAGGATGCCCCCGCAAGCATTTTAAGATCTGGAAGCGGTGGGCAGAATACAGGGGCTTAACGCTGGACCCCCCAGTGGAACAAGAGGAGGAAATACCAGTAGAAGACGCAATACAGGCCTAGGAAGTGCGTCATACCTACCACACCACGAACAAACACTGATTGTCTTGTATACTCACGTGCAAGGGGTTAGGGAGGGATAAGGGGTGGGTAGCGGGGTCGTTGGGTGGTGGGGGTCGGTGGGTGGAGGAGGGGGGGGTTCAAGTTATTTGCCTTTTATTGAATGGACTTTATGCTAATGTTACCATATGCCATGATGCTTGGTGGTAATCTCCTGACTGTGGGGAGCCACGTGTCTTGCTTTGCTTAACCACTCAATAAAATGTGTTGTGAAAAAAAAAAGAACTACATGTACTGTTTATATATAGTATATTAAATGTATACCATGGTAGGAATACGATTGCTATTTAAGTAAAACATTTTTGCTAATGAATGCAATTATGTACTACTGAATAAGAGCATTAGGTTGCTGTGAATATTACAGTGTTTCTCTTTGTTTATCTTCATGCAAAGTTTCTGAAAAATAATGGGAGTATGTCTAAATAATGGAAGCGGACTGTCAATAGAGTATACTTAGATTGTATGTAATAGGGACGAACGTTCTCACCCGGCCAGGGCACCTGCTTTGTTAAAATTTAAAACGGGGTACTTCAATTTGGCATTATAACATAACACTTATGAAATTAAGGGGGACATGACTTTATAGTCTGGATTTAAGAATCACCTTATCCCCTCGTGTTGAGTGACTACGTTCATCGCCAAAACGAATAAATTGTAAACGCTAATATAAATTAATTGTGGAACCTGAACTTATGTATTCTTAATCATGCATAGGAAAATGTTTATGTTGAAATACAATGTTAAGCCAACTGTTTTAAAAAACGGGCATTCAAAAAACTACTAAAATGGCCGACAAAATCATGCCTAATACTATAATGAAAATACTTCATGTCACCTTAAATGTTGTTTGCTATTGTCAAAAAAAGTTAATAAATAATAGCGACTCTTTAAAAGTAAAGATCTAAGTCAGAAAACTAAGATTGGCTATAAAACAATCGGGACACGGCAATACGGGCTATCGAATTATAAGTCCGTCATCTAATGTGGACGCTTTGCCTGTCATTACAAAACTACTAACATGGCGGCAGAACAGGATCCCCTATGAATTAATGAAACTCAGGTGTTTCAAATGATTGCGCAAAATTCTTGTTAGCGTGCGTATATAAGACCAAAGATACACACGTTACCTTAACCGATACGGGAAAACCAGAGAGACCGGACGGCCTGATTGCGAGTTCGTTTTAAAGGTAAGGGGGACTACGGATTAAGCTAGGTAGAACTGTCCCTTAGTTCACTCTCGGAAGGCAGGGGGTAACTCACCCTGTTTCCGTTAAATGCAAGTGTTAAGATATGGGTATCCGCTAAAAGCCATATACGTAGTTTATAAGAGAAAGAGAGTCCCTTATTCGAAGTGTGGTCGCTCCCGAAACTTTGCTCTAACTACGAAGTGTTGAGCGGGGTTTTTGATAGCACGGGAATGAGATGCAAACCTTGGATGCAACCCGTTTTTTTAATTGTATATAATCAAACGGGAATTATTAAAATATATGCGTTATTTGTCTAGGCAGAGGTGATCGCCTCAATTTGAGAAAAAGAGGTGGTGTCTGCGCACAGATCCACGAAGCGCAAAGACCTACGCCGCACCCGAATAAATAAAGAAGAAAATCTTGTTAGATACTGGATTGAGTCAGGCCAATGTGCCGAACGGCTTCCTGATAAAACAAAAGTAGGTGGGAAGTTTAATTCACACATCAGGCAGATGGAATAAGCATTTGCAGTTCCTATAACCACGCATGGATGTCTAAAAATATTCTCTGATGCAATAGCAGGGAGGAGGAGTCACTAAAGCTAATTACAACTCCTGGATTTAATGTGGCAATTCATAAATGGACACATTTGAATGTAAGAGATTTAAGGTCCTTTTCAACAGTTAAATGCAAAAATCCCCCAGATAGTCTAATAACTAACAAATGTTATGTACCTATTTTTTAGATAAGAAGATGTTTTAAAATAGTCCTGAAGAAGGTGTTCCAAACGAAAAAACACCGAAACGCGTCGACAAGCCTTTTTTTTACTGTAGCAATTGATTGTTTTTGTGTACCTTGATACTATGATCTGTTACAATAATTTGAATGGATTCATATAAAATGTATTTTTAAAAAAAATAAAAAAATAAAAGTTTTTCATGATTTCATGTGATTATACTTTGGAGTTTTGATTTTAATGTATTGTGAATGCAACTGTATGAAAGAAATTGTTTTTTAAGAAATCAAAATAAAAAATATATTTTGATACATTCAATGTTAGTTCTGATTAGTAATACTATTTGGGGGCAACTGTTGTTTGAAAAAGCCAAAATAGACGTTAGTGTCAATCTAGAATCCTAACACTCAGAAAGGAATTTCCCTTTTTTTGCTGTTCCATTTCCCGGTCCTTTCTGGGTTTAACAGGGAAAACTCTCCCCTTTTTTTATTATACCCCACTCTGTGAGCCCTGTCTATTTTGATCTTCTATTGGCGCGGTCCCAAAATCTCTAAAAAGAGCCCCTCTATGAAGGCACCTAGGTCTGGCCCTTCCGCCCCACTTCCAGGTCTCAGATTCATATTTTGTCCCTACTTGACCTGTTTTCCAGGCCTTCATTCTTCAACAATGTAATTTGCAGCTGCGCCTGTAGATCTTGAACTTTTTCGTGTGTGTCCAAAGTTTGCTTGTCGAGGTCCTGAGTTCGGGCCTCTACCTTCAGGATTCCTGCACCAATTGAGTCAACGTCCTGTTGGAGGGAGGACATGCGTTCCATGAGATCTGCCTTGAGTTGTTCCATAGAGGCCTTTATATCTAATTTTAATTCAGTGCGTAGCTAATTTTTAAATTCCCGAAGGGAGGCAAGTAAATCGTCTTTGGTGAAGGCCAATTCGTCAGCTGGATCTCCTTGCTCCTGTGGGGGGCCTCTTCTCTGTAGGGGTAAAGAAGCTGGAGACTTTGCTAGTGAACTTTTTTGCTGGCATAGAAATGGTCTTTCTTCCCTTTTCTCTTGTGGGCCGCATTGCACCCCTGGCCACCAGGGTCTTTGTTTCCTTATTGTGGTGGCTACAGTGGCAACGTTGTGTCCGCATATAGTTTTCATCTGCTATGACTGCTTCTACCTTTTTTGTCTCTGGAGGCCATTTTAAGGTCAGGCAGGTGACATTTCATGGGCCTCTCCTGCTTTCCTGGTTATTCGCTCCCCAGAACTAGACAACTGGGTCTCCCTAAATTCGAGCTTCGTCCTTGCCCCGTGGTGGTCCTCACGTTAATGGTGCTGCATTCTCTTTGTGCATGCCAACTCGCGAGCTGCCATATTGGAATCAGGAACACTGTTCCCTCACTGTGTGCATGGGTCAAGAAGGCCTTCACACTGTGCTGAACCTAAGACTACCCCCTGTCTCCGGCACTCACCTGCAGCAGCCGGCCATGTCCGCTCCGCACTCACCGCCTTTTTTGTGTAGGCAGGAGCTTCGACGTCTCCTGCGTTGTTGGGGCCGGGTCTCAGAACCGCCGACGTACTCCTCCTTCTTCGGGCTCACCGAGTCTCTCGGCTCTTTGATGCAAGTGTTGGCGGTCCCGGGAGGGAGAGCAGCTTGTTGCTGTGGCGGGTTCTAGAGGACAGTTTCCATCCTCCGTTCCTCGTCCCCCTTAACCGGCCCATCTTGAAGACCTCTGGCAGCCCATAGTGTCTCGCAGCTTCACTCCGATCGCCGTTCCTGCAGCTTCCAAATCACCCTTTACGGACCCCACTGACTCTTAATAGAATTTGGCTCAGGCTGGTGTCCTTAAACGCAGCATGCATCTGTTGGATCTGCAGAAAATAGTTGCGTGGCGGTAGAGCCGGTTTGGGTTACATTCATCCGGCCCTCTTGCCTGGCCTCTCAGCAATTTTGGGTGATTTCTTTTTGCTGGATTTATCAAATGATCTTTAGTTTTAGGACAAATTAATGATCACTTAGTTGTATAAATAGAAATAAAATAGAATATGTCCTGAAACAGATTCCTCCAATCACTACACCATTTATGGCTAGCTGGGACAAATAGAAGCTTATAAAACTTTGTTTACTTAATAATGTTAATTTGTGATTAAAGCTAGCATTCCACTTAGTTGATCTTGGGTTTGATGAGCCCATAGTACTATCTAAATGCTAATCTTTTGATATCCAAACATGATAATTAACAGCCAAGGTTATCTGTTATGGGTTATGATCGCTTTCTTTTCTTGGAACTATTTTGATAGCCTTCACACAAAAAAATGCTGTAGAGTAAAAGAGTACAATCATTGAAACCTTTTGACTTAGCAGACAAAAGGGTAGGGTTTGCTGGTTGATCTGATGAAAATATCCTATTTAAAACATGGAATCCTGAATACCGGAAGAATCCAAGAAGAATCCACACATATAGGGCCTAATTACGATTACAGATGGACTTCAGTCCATCCGCCATTGTTTTGTATTTGGGACCACCCGCCTAAAGGCGGCAGTCCCACAGTACGAATTACGATACGACCACCACCGAGGCGGTCACATTCCTATGTTTAGTACTGTGGCAGGTGCTGCTGGCTGCAGCACCTGCCGTAATGCAAACAAAAGTAAATTTACATATCCCTGCACTACGCGGCAGGCACCATGCAGTGCCTGCCACATGGTGCAGGCAAATGTAGGGGGCACCATAGGTGCCCCCAGGTCCCGTGTCTGGGGGCCAGGGGGAAAGGGGGGCTCTCGATGGGCCCCCAAAGTCCCTTTCCACCTGCCTGTTCAATGGGGGTTAACCGCCATGAACAAGCAGGCAGAAAGGGACGTCGTAATCCCTACGGCGGTGCCTGGTAGGCACCACCACCATTGTAGGGACTACAAGCCCCTCCGCAGCACCAGCAGGCTCAAGGAGCCCATCGGATGTGTGGCAGTCGGTCTTTACGACTGCCACACATCCGCCAGCCATCATAATATGGCTGGCTGTAAAGTTGGCTACGATGGCGCGGAGACCGCCACCGACAGCCTGTCGGTGGTGGTCTCCCCGCCATCGTAATCGGTCCCATAGTAACTTTTTGGTCTTGTATTTTCCCAGCAATTCCCCATGATGGGATCCGGAATGTTCCCGACTGATTTGGTAGAATCATCATCCAAGGGAGAAGGCTGAGTACTAAATAATAAATTATTATTTATTTTATTTATTTATTTATTTTAACGACTTGTAGAGCGCCTGGTGACCCGAAGGCATCCCAGCGCTGTGATGATTTTGATATCCAGATGAGATGGAGGAGAAAAGGAAGAGGGGGGGACGTTATTATTAGCGTTCCCTGTTACAATTACCATCATTAAAGCATTCTTGTTTAGAATTGGTTCCAGTTTATCAAACACTGCTTGAGTGTCATTTTTATTAGTTTTTGTCTAGTATCATTATTAGTAGACAGTCAGAATTTATCTTAATTACAGAGATTTTCAGATTAATACGGTTATGAACTAATGTTGCCAACCCACCCGATAGGGGACCCATAGGATTTGCAATGGTTCGAGTTTCGTGTGCATTAAAATATGGTAAGTTGAAAGGTTTCATGAGAAAAAGTTTCCTAGAAGCACATTAATTGATATTGATTTAGAAATTTTAGAAAATCCTCCCCTCAGAAAATTAAATGTCTTTCAATCCCTGTGATGTTCCAGGAACAATTGAGAATTATTTCAGTTAAATTTATATTTCTAGATCTCCCTTGGCTAGGAATAAGTTGTTAAAGTTGTGTTCTGAGAAAGGTGATGTCTTGATGGATTAAAAATAGTAACTGTACGTTCAGCCTTTGGAAGTTTGACAACATTAATCTGTAGAGTTAAGTCCTGGACAGATCATGAAGGACCTTGAGAATGGCTTATTTTATAGATAAGCCTATGATGTAGAAGTCTCTCTTGTATTTTAAATGGATATTTCAGTTTTGTTGGTTTTGATAATACAACACACCACTCACCTTCAAGCTCCTCATGCATGCTTGCAAAGCTCTCTATGAAGCAGGAATAGCATATCTAAACCATCACCTCTCATTCCACGCGCCTGCGAGACACCTTCACTGTGCCCAAATGGCTCTGGCCACTGTCCCGCGGTTCCACAGGACCAAAACAGGAGAAGGATCCTTCTCCCACCTCGCCGCCAAGACTTGGAACACCCTGCCTTTCCACCTCAGGCAATACCCGTCGCTGACGTAATTCAGGAAGGATCTGAAGACCTGGCTCTTGGACTGAACCCCTGCTCCCAGACTGATCAGCAGCCCCCGCCCCCAGCGCCTTAAGGCCCTTACGAGTGAGTAGCCGCGCTATATAAACCCTTGATTGATTGATGGCACAAGCTTGGCCTCTTTTGCCAGTATCATATGTATGATTAGTTCATTTTCCCAAATTGTTGTTGTGAACTCGCTATGAGTACTAACCTTTTGAATAAATCGTACACTTAAATTCCAGAGAAAATATCTCTTAAATCACATACCAGGGCTTGAGGTGGTTTGTCCTTTTTTTCTTATACATTATTTTTTGATTCCTTGCTTTCAGCCGTTATTTGTTGCGATTGAGGGCAATACTGAGAAATTGATGATAAATTATTAGCATTGATGGCTGTATTATAGTAACACTAGAGAGTACTTTTGTTAAAGATGTAAAACCTTCCGCGATATTCTTAGCAATAATTGTGGAGTCTTCTTTCCTGTGATATTTGTTGTTGGAAGAACCCATAGTAGAAGTCTGCTGAGACACCTAATTTAAAACAACTTTGTTCCTACAAGAAGAGGGTATTCATATTAATTAGTTCACACTTTCAATAGGCTCCCTGAACCCACTGGCAATATTAAATGCATTATTAGTCTCAATTTCTATGGTAGATACCAAGTCCTTATTTACTAAAATATCCTCTTTTTGGCTGAATATAGGAAAAAGGTTACTTTGTTTTTACTATCAATATGGTGTATCGGAGTATTGATATATTTCGAAAGATTCGATTTTTAATTTTATTTTCTTACATCTTTTCAGCGATGTTTACTTATGAGTGGTTGTGACTTATTTGTGGTCTGCCTTAGCAATTATTAGCTCGGATTCTGATGAATCATCCTTCCCAATTTGATGTTGATGTAGGGTCGGTTGAACATTAGAGTCATATAATAAATCGGGTTGGCACTGAGCCTAGTTATTCATTGCTTTACCAGCGTATTGCTCCACCACTGCAATTTGTGATTTACGTGGTTTAAGTCGTAAAATTTCAGATTTGACTAATTGGGGTTTTTCTGGTAACAGTTGCAATAGGCTGACTATATCATCTAATCTCGTCAAATTAAAGATGTAAGATTCCAAACTTTCCAAGGATTTTTGATTTTGTAAAAGATTATCTTGGAGGGTGCACAAAATATGGAGCTCATTTTGTATTCCCTTCAATGAAAATATTAGTTCAGTGCAACCAACTGATTGACTATCTGTCTCGTCAATCATTTTGGTCAAAGTTGTTGCGATTGTCCTCATTGCCCGTAGGACTGGATAGATAGAAGGAGTGAATGTCTCATGTATATCCTTGTGTAAAACTTAACCACTAGTTTGATTATTCCAGGATGAATTCAAAGAATTGGATACTGCTTCTTTGAATGGGATCTCCTCCAGGTTTGCTAACTCTGGGCACCGGCTTGAGTGGTTCGATGGACTTTGAAAAAGAGTGACATGCAGCTGAGTTACTCCATGTTACAAACTGAGTCTGGGATTGTATCTTATTATCCTGGCCCTCCAGTTGTCCAGATATTTCCAACTGTGGGTCAACACCATAAATAGATTAACAATGTGAGTCGAAATCACAGGTGAATGAATGTGCATATTATGGTATGGTTCGGATTATAGCGGTTTTAATACGTTTGTATTGTGATGAGGGGATACAAGTAGATTTCAAATCAGGGTTGCCATCAGTAGATGAAAGAGGGTCTGCTATTATTGGAGAACAAACCAGGGTTGAATCTGTTGAGTGTTTTGACCCAACATTCACTGATCCGATGGCCCCCTTCCGGATATAGTCCTTTTTTTGTTTAAATTTGTTTATTGAGTTTTTTTAATTTTGACTTTTACATATCAGGCATTGTATCAGAAAACATGAGTAAGTTTGCACCTTTGGACACTAATACATTACATGGCATCTAACATTGACCAACCTTTACAGAGTAATGTCTAGTGTAAACATACTATTTAAGATGCCTAAGTTAATAGGGTGTATACAATATGCAACATAACATTAATGCAAAAAGACCACATCACACTTTTTTCTTTCCCTTCCTGACTAAATGTGACAATGAACCATATCATCATTTATATATCACCGCTATATTCCACCCACCCCACTTTCTCCTTTACACACCTTTATTGCATAACATTCCTATACAGTGTCTTCCTTGCTTCTTGAATAATCCATCCTTGACTTAGATACATGTAAGGGGCACACAGTGGCCCCAGCCTTGCACATTTCCCCCTCCGACCATTACAACCATCCCTGCACTCTCTTTACTGCACGCTTTTCATCATTTCCTACACCACATCCAGCTCAGAGGAGGTACCATGCGATTCCGAATACTCCTGCCAGGTCCACAAAAGTCCAATAGTATTGCATCCCACTCTGCCGCCAGCGGCTGCTTTCGTTCCCCTATAGTGTCTTCGCGATGAATCACTACACTTTCTGCCTGCGCCCAGCATAAGAGTAACTGAAACCCAGCCTTCGCAGCTGGGGGTTCAGGGGTTCAGGGGACTTCCAGCGCCTTGTGAGCAACCGTTTGGCAACAAAAAGCCCTCTCCCAAGGGAATGCCCCCCTCTATCTGTGTCTTGCATAGCGATTAGGTCAGTGGCTCAATGGCCAGCGCGAACAGCAGTGGTGAGAGTGGGCATCCTTCCTGTGTGCCTCACTCAATTGGGATCGGCTTGGACATGTAGGGGCCTGTCTCATCTCTAGCAGTAGGTTGAGTATATAGCAATTTAATGAACCTTAGGAAGTTGTTGCCCAGGTAATACTTACGTTTTCTCTAAGTCGAGCACCAAACACCCCGAATGTGCCCAACTCTCCTCGAATAGTGTACCACTCTAAAAAAACATCTCAGGTTTAGCTACATGCAGCGAGCAGGCACTAACACGTTTTGGTCTGCTTGTATTAGATGCTGTACAAATGGGGCCAGCCTACTTGCTAATGGGGCCAGCCTACTTGCTAATATTTTGGCTAGTACTTTGTAGTCTGTATTTAGTAGCACTAACGGATGATACGAGGCTATCATTTCTGTCGTGTTTGGGTAGCGATACTTTTAAGGACTCACTAAGTGTGCCAGGTAGCGTAGGTGCCACCTGTGCGCTGTGGTATACCGAAAGTAGTTGTGAGACCAGACCAGACTGATATTCTTTGTAGTACTCGGCTGGCAGTCCATCAGACTTGCTGTACCTCTAAAAGCGTGATTGGTTCATTTAGTTCGGTTCTTTGCACCGCAGTCACATGAGGCATGGTGAGCGGGGACAGAAAGGATTCTAGCTCTGCCGGTGCGATGTTGATTACTGATCTGTACACTCTGGTGCACTGGGTGGTGAATTCACAGTGAATATCGTATTGTCAAGTGAGTAGCTGTCCCGCTGTGGATTGCAGCCATAATGTGGGTTGCCACGCGTGTTCTTGGCTGATCAACCTCGTTAGTAGCCTACCCGCTCTTTCTGCAGCTGCGTGTGTGCGCGCTGCATGCTCTGCATAATTTAAGCAGCGCAGTCGCTCAAGAACCTCAGTGTGCTTTTTGCCTCTGGGTATCTAAGACCTGCTGAGTGCCAGTGTTATCAAATCAAATGAAATCAAATAAGAGTTTATTGTTATCAGTTAATAAAAACCATCACAATGTACATATAAAACAATCCTTTTTTAAAATAATCTCTTATCTTAGAAACATGAATTAATATTGCTACAGCTCAGGAAAATCTTGTCTCGTTAAAAAAAACCATTATCATTATAAAATGTATTCAGACATTTTCACTGTTACTATAAATCGACGTATGCCTCAATAAAAAATTCCACAACTCAAAGTGTCAGTGTTATGCCTTAGGTCAGTCACTAGGCGAGCTAGGGTGTCTTCAATACACTTTGCCTATTGGTCAAGCTGCCGTTGAATACTCCAGTTCCGGATATATTCCTTAATCAAAATTTGTTTCTTTGCATTTCCTCCCAAATTATGTGATCTTGGTTGTGAATGGGTGAGGAGAGTCGAGGTTGTTAGAATTGTGATCGCACCTTTAACTGTATTCCATGATGACATAAGTGACATTAGTGATATTGATGATACTGATGGCATTGTATTTCCCTGTGTTTTTGCCATTATCTTTTTTGATCTGGTTTTCATATCAAATTTAATTCAGCGGTAAAGGCTCCTATTGTCACATGGCTAGGTTAGGCACAGGAAGAACACTGCAATTTTACATGCACATATTTCTTAAGTTGCCTTCTTTTGTACACAATCACTTTTGACCCACATTTGCTTGCGTGACAGTGCAGGATTAGTTTCTCTGAAACCACATTGCTTACAATTCCACTTCATAAGTACACTATCATGACACCTTTAACATTTAGTTACAAGGCCTGAACATACATTGTGCAAATGTTGCTGTTTGTTATTCGTCCATGAGGTGACATGGCTATCACAAGAGAGTAAACAACGTCAGCCTGGCTGAAGCCCCAACACTGAAGCATGGATACTGGTATTATAAATACACACACATTGAGGTGTTCAAATCAGAGAAGCACTCTGCTGTCATTGCGTGGTCATTGGTGTTGGAGTCTCAGCCCAGCTAATTCCTGTTTATCCTCTGCGAGGAGGAATGTCCAACCTGTGACCATGACGGGGATCTGCATATACTTAACTTCAGGTAATGAATGGGGAGTTAGATCGTCCGGTATGGGATACTTGGCAGAACACCTGCCCTAGGCACCTAGGTTAAGGAGAGCATAGTAGGAATACACTATGCACAACACTTATATGCCAGCTAATATACATTGTTTTAGCACAATGGTAGAATTGTTTATCCTTTCTATTGTTCTTATACTGCTAGTCACTTTTATCTGCTCCTGTCCATTAATAATTACATCAAATATATTCTATATAGGAATCACAATGGTTAAAAAAATATTGAAATCCCCTTTGTGTTTTTCTTATGCATCTTTATGAGTATGCACAAGTGACTTAGAGAAAAGGTTCTAGATCTGCTACCATGATCCTTGGAGAGTCAGAGTTGTCATGTTCGGAGGTTGCCCAGACCATTTGTTACCTTACTAGATTTAGGGGTATTTATGGGGGAACTGTGAGCTACCAGGACCATAGACCAACATATCTTGAGGGTGTGCTTAGAATCAGTCTGGCACCATCTCAACATTTATGTTGTCCAACAAACCAAACAGTTCCTACTAAAAAAAAGTGGACACAAGGGCTCCAAAAAAGACCTAAGCAAATGTAATCAATCCGGCGCCAAACACGTGAAAGGTAAGAAAGATTGTGACAGGACCAACCAGTTTACTACCGACCAGCACTCCGGACCTAGAAGCTCATTTAGGTCAAGAACTAAGAGCTATCCAAAACCACTTCTAGCCCCCCTTCCACTTAGCAACTCTAATCGCGACCCATCCTTTGTGCGCCACTCTCGCCTCTCTGAAAAGCCCACAACTCCACCCGCTCTGCTCCCCACAAGTGCCTCACACATACCTCTGCTTAGAAAATATGCCTCACTACACCTTACCATATCCTCATCAGTTGCCCTCACTGATAAGGGAAGCAGGTTTAAGGTAGCAGGGAGTCGCTCTCTGAATTGGTAACTCCTCTGCACTTTGGGACACACTGCCTTTCGTTGTCAGGAGGTCATAACAAGGCCAGAAGAACTTATGGGGTGCTTAAGGGGTGGAGTAGTAGAAAGGCACAACTGGGTACAACCAAGACATGGACCACACTCGACCACACTTGGTTAGGAAGGCTGAGAATTCTGGAGGGCAAAACAGAGATTGGGATTTGCCAGCTGTCATTTTAGGCACTTAGTACATCAAGAAATGACCCAGGTGCTGCAAGGAATAGATACAGAGACTTGGGAGACTGAGAACTCGCTGGTTGACATGACTGTGATGCCGGAATCACTGGGACACATACGCATGCACTCCCAACTGACACACAGACACAAACACAGTACGATGAGAGCTAAACTGAACAAAGATTTCACTCGAGATATCTCTTAGGTGTTTGATCATATGACTTGTTGGGGTTTTCGCTCTAATGTTAAGAGGAAAAGTATAATACTCGGGGTCCAAATGGAGTTGGCACAGATAGGTTTTCCCTTGTTTTCATGATAGGTTATTCTTTTCGGTGGTGGTCATTGAGAGATAAGTCTTCACTGGTGCTCATGGGTGACACATTTTCTCTTATGGTCACTGGAAATGTGTTTTCCCATGTGTTTGCTGAGAGGAGTGCTTCATGGTATTTACTGGTAATGTTTTCTCCTCTGTGTTCACCGGAGATAAGTTGTTTGGAATGTTCACTGTGATGGTGAGAGTGCTCTCTAATCTTCAGTATATAGGAGTGTTCTTGGTGTTGACTTTAGGATCCATTAGAGATGATACTCCCTGAGTATTCTTTGGTCATAGATGTTTCTAGATACTCAGTATAGATGAGCCATTTTTGGCCACAGTGTTAGTCACTTCCTCCCTGGCATGCCTTGAAGATGAGTCCTCCCCAATGCTCATTTGAGATTATCCCTTCGATGAGAAACAGTTCACTGGAGATCAGACCTACCTGGTATTCTTTGGGAATGATTTCTCTCTGATATTTACTGAAGACAAGTCATATGTTCTTCATTACAGATGAATTACTTCTACTTGGTATGCGGTGCTCACTGGTAATAACGTCTCCTTACTATTCACTGGCAGATAAGTCTTCCATAGTGCTCACTGGTGCTCACTGGAGTTGAGTCCCCCTGCTTCTCAATAGCGATGCGAACTCCCTGGTGTTCACAGGGAGATGGGTCCTCCATGGTCTACACTGGTGATGACTCTACCCTTGTGCTTACTCTAAATGATGTTCATGTATGATGTTATCTGGTGAAAACTCCCTCATTCATAAATGGGAGATGAGTCCTCGCTGTTACTCACTGGAGATGAGTTCTCCCTAGTATTCACTGAAGAAGAGTCCTTCTTGCTGCTCACTGTTAGATAACCCATATCTATTTGCGCCCCTGCAGTGCACTGCAGGGGCGTAAGTGATAGTTAGTTCTGGAAACTATAATTGCAGAATTTCACTGGTTTTTGTACAAGTGGAACCTGAGCCTAACTATAAGGTCCCTGTAACCTTTGTTTTTTTTCAGGGAATATTGTGTCTACTCCAACTTGAATACAGATGTATCCCTTAAACAGGAATTTTCATGCATTTGCACTTTATGAGATCCAACTACAGTTCTGCTTCATTGTGAAATGGATTTATTGACTGAATGCACTATGGTAATGTAAGGGGTATGTGATAACAATGCTCAGATTCTAGAATTTCAGATGGCATTTTGCACATGACCATCATGACCATGGAGTCACTTTAGAACTTTAAATCGCTCAATATATTTACTCTAACACTACGCATTTGCACTTTATATGGTCTCCCTATTAAGCCAATTGACAAACTCCAAGGCACATTGAAATGGTGCAATAGAATGTATTCACTAGAGTAATGTATAGGGTATGTGACAACAATGCTCTTATCTCAGGATTTTAGTTGGCAATGTGCACATTAGCCTAGAGTCACTTTAGGATCATACCTAACCCAATACATTTACTTCAATACTAGACAATATATGCATTTTAACAAGAGAGGCCTATAAGGATCAATTTAAAGTGACCTCATATAAAACAAAATAAGTCTGTTTACATCGTGTGTGTATCAAACACTTTAGCACTTGTCACTTTATTGAATAGACATGATCAGAGTAATGAGAACTATATTACAGTACTAGCTAGCATTGGCCAGCAATTTGGGCAATTTTATAGTTGTCTGACGCATGAAATGTATGGATAGGCATTGAGTATATGTTCATACATGCCTTCTGAATTCCGTATGACTGGACATGGTCAATTCATTAGAATATTCTGTCCAGAAAATTAGTTACAAGATCATATGACAAATGCACTTCAATAAGACATGCTCAGTATGATCAATTTAAAGTGACCGTATATATATTAAATGAAGTGGCCTCCTATCGCAACTGCATTTCTACAGAAAGCTATTTAACATTAGTGACTACATTACATTGCTTGAATTCAGACAAGAACATCTTATTTAAGGTCTTGCCAGTACTTTCCCACCAATAAACATTTGATATTTTTGTTAAAAATGCAGATGCACAGTGTTTTCATCTACAGAGTACTTAGGGTACACCAGGAATAGAGATCACTATTGCGATTTGGTGCTTGGAGCAGATTACTGTTATGTCATGCTGAATCCATTGAATCATAATATCCACAGGAGATATATATCGTTTTCATATTATTTTCCTTTTGCAATCAGAAGTTTGTCTTTTGGTTTATCAGATATACTCAGGCGACCATTTACATGTCCATATAGGTAAATATAGGACACTTTTGGATTGTATAGAATATGATATGTACTAATATTGTATGCAATGGATGTCGTGAAATATTGTCATGTACTTTAAAGGACTGTGATATTACAATACATGGAAAAATGTGGGAATTGTACAATGGATAAGATAATTTGTTGCATGATGTTATAGTGTGGATAATGCTATCGATTGTAAGGCTATAATTAGGGTTTAGGGGTTGTGGTCAATAAGGTAACATATATACTGAAATAAAATAAAGTTTGAGAGACGTTATAGTTAGGCTCAGGTGTCACTCATACAAAACCAGAAAAATTTAGCCGTTGTAGTTAGTGAGCTAACTATAACTCATGCCCCCGCAATGCCATGCTTGTGACTTTACATATTGCATCACTCTGACCTGCTCTGTGACATCACTGATGACATCTCAAATGATATCACTGATGGCATAATCCAGTGACTATGTTTCTACAAATGTTGAGTGTTAAATGATATACAAAGGCGCATTGGTGAATCAGTGGGTGTATGAGAGCCTGATTGGATGATTCAGTGGGTGCATGACTAGCTGTATCAATGAGTGATTAATTGTCCCAGTGAATATATGGGAGAGTGGCTGGTTGTGTGAATGTCTGTATCTGTCTGCCAGCTTGTGTCTAAGTAGCTGTATGGTTGTACGAGTGGGTACGTGAGTTTCTGTATTGGTGAGTGATTGGTTGTCTGAGTGCCTCTACGGGTGTCTGAATGTCTGTGTGGGTGGGTGAGTCAGTGGCTGTATGGGTTAGTGATTTGTATGTGTGGGGCTGTATGGGTGATTGAGTGTGTGTATGGCTTTCGGTGAGTGAATGCATGTGTCAGTGGTATATGGGTGAGTAACTGGGTATGTGAAATGCAGTATAGGTTAATGATGGAGTATGTGAGTGACTGTATGGGTGAGTGAGTGAATGTAAGAGTAGCTGTATGAGATGAGTGTGTGTTTGTGTAAGTAACTGTATAGGGGAGTGAGTACACATTAGTATGTGCATGAGTAAGTGAGTGTGTGTGTGTGTGTAACTGTATGGGTGAGTAAGTGGCTGTGTGATTGACTGTATGGGTGAGTAGGTGTGTGAGTAGCTCTATCAGTAACTGACTCAGTGTGTGAGTGCCTGTATGGGTGTAAAAAGTCAGTGGCTGTATTAGTGAGTGAGTGGGTGTATGAGTGGCTGTATGGCTGAGTGAGCGGATGTGTGTGTTGATCTGTGAATCAGTGAGTGATTGTGTAAGAACTGGCATATGTGTGTGATTGGGATTGAGAATGGTAGTGTGGTATCTGGAGTGGATATATGAAAGGTTATATGGGGAGTAAGTGGGGAAGTCAGAGATTCTGTGGAGGATATAATCAGTGATGCCATTTGAGATGTTATCAGCGATGTCATCAGTGATGTCACTGACCATGTCATAAGTGATGTTATATGTGAGATCATAAGCCGTGCATTGCGGGAGTGCAGTTTATAGTTTGCTCACTAACTATAACAGCTGAATTTCTCTGGTTTTGTATGAGTGACACCTGAGACTAACTACAACATCTCTGTAACCTTTGGTTTTCAGTGAATTTATATGTTTTTATTTAAATTCCATTTCCTAACTATAATGTCCCTGTAACCTTTGTTTTTTTCCAGTGAATTTCTAAGATTTTTTAAATGTTAATTCCTAACTATAACATCCCTGTAACCTTTTGCTTTTTCAGTGAATTTCTATAGTTTCTTAACTAGTAGTCACATTTGCAGAGTGGTGGGGAAAGAAGGCTGGTCCTTCGACCACCTTTCAGCAATCCTGCTGTTTAGAACTTACAGGAGGTGCAAGGAGGACTTTTTGGCCCCCAAGGTCCGACAGGAATAAAGTGGACTTCATACCCAACCAGTATTGCGCCAGGAGCCACGTTTGCAAAGTGGTGGAGAAAGGGGGCATGGCCTCTGAAGACCTCTTGCAATCCTTCTGTGTGGAACATACTGAAGGTAACATGAGGCGGGGAGCTGGCAGGGACCATGGGAGCCTTCAGGCTCTCCCGCAGTCCCATTGGTAAGTGGGTGTCCTGGAGGCACACACTTTAAATGGCAGGCCATGGGGGATCGGGTCACGAGGACCCAATTTGGCTTGGGAAGAGGGCCTCACAGCCCCCCTACCCATCTGTAAAAGGCCAGGCCCCCGGGAGATGGGGTTCCCAGTGCCAAAAGCCGCAGCCTCAGTTGTATATCTTAAAAATCTTTAAATATCTCAGCAACTACCGAATGGATTTACACCTTTTAAAAAAAAAGAGTGCTTTCTGGATAAAAAGCTGCTTTTCTGCCTAATTTGGTGTAATTCAATTCAGCAGTTTGGGCTGTAGCCATGTCTAAAGTTTCCTATGGTAATTAACATGGAGAGAAAGAGTGGGCAGCTGAGTGGGCCCTTCCCTGTCGTGGGCACTTGGCCCAGCCACAAAAGTGAGGTTACATTTTTATCTAGATACCTGGGAGAACACTGGTTCGGAGGAAACGTGTGGTTTCTTTCTGATTCTGGAAGAATATGACACAGTAATGCAAGGAAAATGTGTGACATAAGTCCCATTTTTAGGTTTTTAGAGCATTGTAGGTAAGAAACATTTTTGGGATCCATGAGAGGCACAACCCCCTGCACTCCCATGGGTGTTTAATTTATCAAAATATCTAGAGTTGGTAGATTATTCCCTAGAAACAATGTTCATCTTGGCACAGAGACATAGAAAAAACAAATATTACTGCCCAACCATCTATTCCTCGATTACACACACATACTGGTTTGATTTGGCACGAGAGTGAGTGAAGGGTTTAAAATGTATATTTGATTAACAAGAGATTTCACAAAAATAAAATGCACTGTTGGTAATTGAAAGGTAAAAAAACAGAATCAATGACTCACAGCTCGTCAGCTATACCCACCGCTTTACAGGCCATTCAGACAGTATTCATGCATGACACATACAACATCATTCGCACCACCAGCCGCAGGCCGAGCACATTACCGCACTTATATCACCAGACAGCGTAGAGACAATGTACACCCTGGCAGAGAAAGACAGAAAAGACAAATATTACCTCAAAACCATCTATTCCTCAAGTACACACGCATACTGGTTGGATTTAGCACAAGGGTGAGTGATGGTTCAGAACATAAAATGTTATTAACAAGAGCTTTCACAAAAATGAAGTGCACGGTTAACGATTGAATGGTCAAAAACCTGAACCAATGACTCACAGCTCTTCAGCTGCAAAGCCGCGTCAAGGCATCAACTGCTTTACAGGCCATTTACACACCTTACATACATGACACAAACAAGACCATTCACACTGTCAGTCGCAGGCCCAGCACATTACAACACCCACATCAACAGACAGCGCCATTCAAGGGCCCATCACTTTCATACGGCCACATGACTGACACAGCAATCATACCGACTGGCGCCTGAAGGAGTGTGTACGCTGGCATTTGGCTAGCAGTGTGTGTAGTGAACAGCAGCAAGTCACCACTCACACACCACCAGACAAACACCAGTCCACGTACACTGCCAGTCATGCTCAGTCCACAAACACCACCAGCCAAGTGCCAGTCCATGCACACTGCCAGCCAAAAGACAGTTCACGCACACATCCAGCCAAACGCCAGTCCACATACACCATCAGCCAAGCGCCAGTTCACACACACAGCTATCAATCAATCAATCAATTATTTTTAAAGCGCACTATTCACCCATGAGGGTCTCAAGGCGCTGGGGGGTGGGGCGGGGGTTGCTGCTACTGCTCGATCAGCCGGGTCTTCAGAAGTCTCCTTAAGGTCAGAAGGTCCTGGGTCTGCTTCAGGTGGATGGGGAGGGTGTTCCATGTCTTGGCGGCGAGGTGGGAGAATGATCTGCAGCTGGCAATCGTTCTGTGTATGCGTGGAACGGTGGCGAGGGTGAGGTCGGCGGAGCAAAGCTGGCGGTTTGGGGTATAGAAGGTGAGTCGTTTGTTGAGGTATGCTGGTACGGCGTTGTGGAGTGCTTTGTGAGCGTGGGTGAGGAGCTTGAAAGTGATCCTCTTGTCAATGGGGAGCCAGTGCAGGTCTCTCAGGTGGGCTGTGATGTGGCTGTGGTGTGGGGTCTCTCAGGTGGGCTGTGATGTGGCTGTGGTGGGGGATGTCGAGGATGAGGCGTGCAGAGGCGTTCTGTATGCGTTGTAGTCTTTTCTGGAGTTTGGCCGTTGTTCCCGCGTAGAGGGCGTTGCCATAGCTCAGTGGTTCCCAAACTTTTTTGACCCGGCTCCCTTGACATAATTGGTGGCTGGCTGCGGCTCCCCATCATATCAATTTTTTACAGGGAGGGGTGATATAAGCCTGACCACAGGTGCTGGAATGTGCAGTGAGTAAGAGGGAGATGTAATACATGAGAAAATGTTATGTCCCATGGATGCTTACTGGTGTTGTGGTCAAACACATACCTTTTGATGTGAATTGTAAGGTAAACAAATATGTAATCGGGGGAAGAAGAGATAAGTCAAATGAAGAAAATCGGCCCGGTGGCATCTGCAGTGCTGACCTCATGGTAGGTTTTCTGAGAGAACTGTATGACATTAACAGAGACTAGCAACTTTCTTCAATAAACGTTTCAGTGCACCAGTCAAGATTAGGAGACCTACTCACTCTTTCCTTTACTGCTGAGGTCTCTGCGCAGCTCAAGGCTCTGTCACCACTAGTACTCTTTTTTTTATTTTTTTATAGCAAGATGACAATCTATTTTTGTTTAGACAGCACCGTTCTGTCCAACCAAGGGAATGTGGTGTCCAAATTTGCACAATTATTTATTTTAACCTGTGGCTCCTGTTTCATTACCGGCAGCAGGGAATCTATACAAAGGTTACTGGTTAAATAAAACCTGACATTTCTTTTTAGGGCATTACACAATATTTGTGGATATGTTGTCAATACAGGTTTTAAAAGCATAGTAGTGCCACCCGATGCCAAGGAGTACCCCCTTTCCCTCTCATCCTGCATATTTTTCACACATTTTGTTTAAACACTGAAAGCACTGAAATGGTAAACCCACTGTGACTACTACCATGATCAATAGCCATGATCAAGAAACAGCCTTTCCTATTTTACTGTGTTCAAAGTCTGCGCTTTGTTAGTGTCATGGAAAGGCTCATTCTTGGGAGGTAGATATGTCAAAGTGAATCTGTGCCTGTGCTATGTAAGAAATCAGTCCTATTTAACGAATGAAGTAATTTTAGCAGGACATTTATTGTATGTGTATAACAGTGGCACCAGGCTGTAATAAACACGATTGGAGTATTATTTAGCAGCAGCCCATCATTCAAAAAGTTTTCAACAACTCCGAAATTACTTGGAAAAATCCATGTGCTTAGATAAGCCCATTCCAATTGGTGTTTTCAAACATGCGTGTGCCACTGCATTGCAATGCTTTGTTTTACAGTATGCACAGTGTGGTGCACATTTTGAAATAATGGAACACAAGCAGTTTGGATTCTTAACATTGGAAAATAAGGCAAGCCAAATGAGAAAATGGCATTTCCAGTGGAAGGAAAGCTTATAACGCACATTGCACAGTTTGCCAGAAATCTTAAACACCCCCCCCAAAAACTCCAGAAACACTCTCAGCTGGTCGTAATTTGACCTCTTCACTCCACAAGTTCATGTTAACCCGTTTTTAGGTTTTGCCTGGCGAAAAGATGCGCTCTGCGCATCTTTTTCGCGCAGGCGAAAACCTGATGAGAACTGTAGTGGGGTTTGGGTCGGCCCTCGTCATTTATTGGCTGGCTCCATAAATGGAGCCTAGCCATTGGACGAGGGGCCTGTCCGTCAATGCCGGACCAGATTCGGGGGCGTTCCCGCGATTCTTTGGCTTTTGCCGACGTCACGCGACGTCAGCCGAAAGCCGGGAACGCCCCCGAATCTGGTCCGGGTCTGCAGCCGATGGATCCCCCCCCCCCTCCTGAGAATGTTAACTGGCAACTGGCTGCTCTGCCGTTTGGGAAGCGGCAGGGTGAGCGCGAGGAGGCAGGAGAGACGTTACGTCACTAAATAGGGTGTTTTGTTCATGTTGTGAGCAATTTAAAAATGTCGACGTCTGACTGTGTACTGATCCTCGTGCAATATCATGGTACGTGGTTACTGGGAAAACTCTGACACTTCCTGGTGAAAGGACAGCTCGGTGCACTGAGTGAAAAGTAGTGGTTTCTTGTGTGGTTGCCTACTGAGAGCGGAACGATGGTGCACAGGCAGAATATACAGTTGCACGTATGCGCAGATACATTTATGGGCCTGCGGGCCGCTGGATCGACGTGATCACATGGATGAATTTCTGGCGCTGTATTTATTTGTGAAGAGTTTTGTAAGGCGCTGCGGGTTGCCCATGGTACTTCGGAGCGCTAATTGCTGAACATGGCACACGCGCATCTCATTTACTACAGGCTAGTCCAGCATTGCACAGAATAATGTCATTTTGCTGCATGGCGGTGGAGGCTGAGTGTGCAAGCGCCGTAACTGCACGCGGTCGGTCATTATGCACTGACACTGGGGCCGAAGTGTGCGTGCACGGATGCCAGTGGATTGGCAACTGATTATCTGCAAGTACTACCCGGGACAGGGACAACCAAAGCTGATTGTGCTCTGGTCCTTTATACACGGGCACTGTGACTGGTGCTCGTGCACACAGACCTGCATGCCACCATCGAAATGTGCACTTTTAGAGTTGATGACGCAATGTCCAGACAGCATCACTTATATTTGAATCGTGTGCATTCTGGTGTGCTATTTAAGCATCACTTATGTATAGGACTGCCCCCTATGTACTCAGTGCCAAGTACAGTATTTAAGCATCACTTATGCATAGTTATATTGGCAGGACCATTTTAAGGAGCATACTTGCAGAAATTAGCGACCAGTGGTTTTGTGTTTACGTGCTAAAGGCAAAATCAGATGAACTCTACAAATGTTTTCTTGAAAGTAAAATGCCTATTGGTTCACTGTTTTATTCAATGCACGTATATCGAGCACGCTGGCACGTGCCTGAAAGGGGTTTTTCTCTTGACATGTGTGACATTCCCTGCCGTTTTGATAGACACATGTTTCTAATCAGATAGCGCCTAGAAGCAAAGCAATATATTGTAACCCTTTTAGGAAAACCATAAAGAGCTTCTTTGCTCCGTACCCGTGTGTCCGTTCCCGCCCCCGCACCCCCCCTCTCCGTGTGTCCGTTCCCGCCCCCGCACCCCCCCTCCCGCTCTCCGTGAGCGATCATTTACACTTATAAAGTATTATCAGTTCAGGATAGCCATGTAAAACAACTATACGTACAATATGTGTCTATGGAATGTATTTACATATTGTATTACATATTCAGAGTGCAGATTCAGAGTGCAGAGTGCAGATTCAGAGTGCAGAGTGCAGATTCAGAGTGCAGAGTGCAGATTCAGAGTGCAGATTCAGAGTGCAGATTCAGAGTGCAGATTCAGAGTGCAGATTCAGAGTGCAGATTCAGAGTGCAGAGTGCAGATTCAGAGTGCAGAGTGCAGATTCAGAGTGCAGAGTGCAGATTCAGAGTGCAGATTCAGAGTGCAGATTCAGAGTGCAGATTCAGAGTGCAGAGGCAGATTCAGAGTGCAAATTCAGAGTGCAGAGTGCACATTCAGAGTGCAGAGTCAGAGTGCAGAGTCAGAGTCCAGAGTGCAGAGTCCAGAGTGCAGAGTCAGAGTGCAGAGTCAGAGTGCAGAGTCAGAGTGCAGAGTCAGAGTGCAGAGTCAGAGTGCAGAGTCAGAGTGCAGAGTCAGAGTGCAGAGTCAGAGTCAGAGTGCAGAGTGCAGAGTGCAGATTCAGATTCAGAGTGCAGCGTGCAGAGTGCAGAGTGCAGATTCAGAGTGCAGCGTGAAGATTCAGATTCAGAGTGCAGAGTGCAGATTCAGAGTGCAGAGTGCAGATTCAGAGTGCAGAGTGCAGATTCAGAGTGCAGAGTGCAGAGTGCAGAGTGCAGATTCAGAGTGCAGATTCAGAGTGCAGATTCAGAGTGCAGATTCAGAGTGCAGATTCAGAGTGCAAATTCAGAGTGCAGAGTGCAGATTCAGAGTGCAGATTCAGAGTGCAGATTCAGAGTGCAGAGTGCAGATTCAGAGTGCAGAGTGCCGATTCAGAGTGCAGAGTGCAGATTCAGAGTGCAGAGTGCAGATGCAGAGTGCAGAGTGCAGAGTGCAGAGTGCAGATTCAGAGTGCAGATTCAGAGTGCAGATGCAGAGTGCAGATTCAGAGTGCAGATTCAGAGTGCAGATTCAGAGTGCAGTGTGCAGATTCAGAGTGCAGATTCAGAGTGCAGAGTGCAGATTCAGAGTGCAGAGTGCAGATTCAGAGTGCAGATTCAGAGTGCAGATTCAGAGTGCAGATTCAGAGTGCAGATTCAGAGTGCAAATTCAGAGTGCAGAGTGCAGATTCAGAGTGCAGATTCAGAGTGCAGATTCAGAGTGCAGAGTGCAGATTCAGAGTGCAGAGTGCAGATTCAGAGTGCAGAGTGCAGATTCAGAGTGCAGAGTACAGATGCAGAGTGCAGAGTGCAGAGTGCAGAGTGCAGATTCAGAGTGCAGATTCAGAGTGCAGATGCAGAGTGCAGATTCAGAGTGCAGATTCAGAGTGCAGATTCAGAGTGCAGTGTGCAGATTCAGAGTGCAGATTCAGAGTGCAGTGTGCAGATTCAGAGTGCAGATTCAGAGTGCAGAGTGCAGATTCAGAGTGCAGAGTGCAGATTCAGAGTGCAGATTCAGAGTGCAGATTCAGAGTGCAGATTCAGAGTGCAGATTCAGAGTGCAGATGCAGAGTGCAGATTCAGAGTGCAGATTCAGAGTGCAGATTCAGAGTGCAGTGTGCAGATTCAGAGTGCAGAGTGCAGATTCAGAGTGCAGAGTGCAGATTCAGAGTTCAGAGTGCAGATTCAGAGTGCAGATTCAGAGTGCAGATTCAGAGTGCAGATTCAGAGTGCAGATTCAGAGTGCAGATTCAGAGTGCAGAGTGCAGAGTGCAGATTCAGAGTGCAGAGTGCAGATTCAGAGTGCAGATTCAGAGTGCAGAGTGCAGATTCAGAGTGCAGAGTGCAGATTCAGAGTGCAGAGTGCAGATTCAGAGTGCAGATTCAGAGTGCAGATCCTCGTGCAATATCATGGTACGTGGTTACTGGGAAAACTCTGACACTTTCTCGTAGTATGTATTGTGAGCTCAGCCTGCGCTCGTATGCAGTGATCTACCACTAGCGTGCCTGCACTTTTTCACTTACACCTGAATGATGGCACGGGACATCTGATTGTGCGCTGACACTTCCTGGTGAAAGGACAGCTCGGTGCACTGAGTGAAAAGTAGTGGTTTCTTGTGTGGTTGCCTACTGAGAGCGGAACGATGGTGCACAGGCAGAATATACAGTTGCACGTATGCGCAGATACATTTATGGGCCTGCAGGCCGCTGGATCGACGTGATCACATGGATGAATTTCTGGCGCTGTATTTATTTGTGAAGAGTTTTGTAAGGCGCTGCGGGTTGCCCATGGTACTTCGGAGCGCTAATTGCTGAACATGGCACACGCGCATCTCATTTACTACAGGCTAGTCCAGCATTGCACAGAATAATGTCATTTTGCTGCATGGCGGTGGAGGCTGAGTGTGCAAGCGCCGTAACTGCACGCGGTCGGTCATTATGCACTGACACTGGGGCCGAAGTGTGCGTGCACGGATGCCAGTGGATTGGCAACTGATTATCTGCAAGTACTACCCGGGACAGGGACAACCAAAGCTGATTGTGCTCTGGTCCTTTATACACGGGCACTGTGACTGGTGCTCGTGCACACAGACCTGCATGCCACCATCGAAATGTGCACTTTTAGAGTTGATGACGCAATGTCCAGACAGCATCACTTATATTTGAATCGTGTGAATTCTGGTGTGCTATTTAAGCATCACTTATGTATAGGACTGCCCCCTATGTACTCAGTGCCAAGTACAGTATTTAAGCATCACTTATGCATAGTTATATTGGCAGGACCATTTTAAGGAGCATACTTGCAGAAATTAGCGACCAGTGGTTTTGTGTTTACGTGCTAAAGGCAAAATCAGATGAACTCTACAAATGTTTTCTTGAAAGTAAAATGCCTATTGGTTCACTGTTTTATTCAATGCACGTATATCGAGCACGCTGGCACGTGCCTGAAAGGGGTTTTTCTCTTGACATGTGTGACATTCCCTGCCGTTTTGATAGACACATGTTTCTAATCAGATAGCGCCTAGAAGCAAAGCAATATATTGTAACCCTTTTAGGAAAACCATAAAGAGCTTCTTTGCTCCGTACCCGTGTGTCCGTTCCCGCCCCCGCACCCCCCCCTCTCCGTGTGTCCGTTCCCGCCCCCGCACCCCCCCTCCCGCTCTCCGTGAGCGATCATTTACACTTATAAAGTATTATCAGTTCAGGATAGCCATGTAAAACAACTATACGTACAATATGTGTCTATGGAATGTATTTACATATTGTATTACATATTCAGAGTGCAGATTCAGAGTGCAGAGTTCAGATTCAGAGTGCAGAGTGCAGATTCAGAGTGCAGATTCAGAGTGCAGATTCAGAGTGCAGATTCAGAGTGCAGATTCAGAGTGCAGATTCAGAGTGCAGAATGCAGAGTGCAGAGTGCAGAATGCAGAGTGCAGAATGCAGAAAATAATGTGAAGAGCAATGCCAATAGCTCTAACTTTAACAAAGGCAAAACCATTGCATTGTAAATGCTTGTTTCCAATTCTAAGAGTGGCTGACGGCAGCAATCACACTCCTCGGCAGCACTGTCTTGATTGTTACGTCACACGCTGGTTCAAGCCATTCCAGACGCTGACCGATGCGACTTCTGTAACTCCCCCACATGACATTCCCACATGGGGTACTCGGGGCTTCCAAATGCACATTACAAAAAATGTAAGTGCATGTCTTTACAACGGAGCTGTATTAAGAAAAGAAAGGCTGGCAGGGTAAACAAATGCAAGGCAGTCGGCATCAACAATAAAAGTTAAAGTTACATTACTAGAGCAGAACCTTTCCCACGTTCCCAAGAAGTGCGCGGCGCCCCTGTTGAGTTCTGATGGCGCACTGGGGTGCCACGGCGCACAGTTTGGGAACTACTGCCGTAGCTGATGAGGGCCTGGGTGACTGTCCTCCTGGTTCCGGTGGGGATCCATCTGTAGATCTAGCAAAGCATGCGGAGGGTGTTGAAGCAGGAGGGGGAGACGGTGTTGACTTGCTGGGTCATTGATAGCGATGAGTCTAGGATGAATCCCAGGTTGCGTGCGTGGTTGGTGGGTGCCGGTGCAGCTTCCAGTGTGGCCAGCCACCATGAGTCGTCCCAGGCGGAGGGGGTGGAGCCGAGGCTGAGGACCTCCGTCTTGTCCGAGTTCAGTTTCAGGCAGCTGTTCTTCATGCATTCGCCGACGGCCTTCATTCCTTCTTGGAGGTTGGTTTTGGCAGTGGTGGGGTCCTCGGTGAGGGAGAGGATCAGCTGGGTGTCGTCAGCATATGAGACGATATTCAGGTCGTGCGATCGGATGATGTTGGCGAGCGGTGCCATGTAGACGTTGAAAAGGGTCGGGCTGAGGAATGATCCTTGGGGTGTGCCGCAGATGATCTTGGTAGCTCCCCAACGGAATGAAGGGAGGCAGAAACTCTGGGTTCTGCTGGTGAGGAAGGAGGTGATCCAGTCGAGGGCTTTGTCATGGATTCCTACGTCGTGGAGGCATGTGCGTAGAGTGTGATGGCAGATGGTGTCGAAGGTGGCTGAATGGTCCAGGAGGATGAGGGCCTTGGTTTCGCTGTTGTCCAACAGGGTCCTGATGTCATTGGTGGCGGCGATGAGGGTGGTTTCAGTGCTGTGGTTGCTGCGGAATTCAGATTGGGCTATCACATTTTTTTAACAAAAAAGAAAACACAGACCATTTGGAAGTAAATACAAAACTATAACTACAAACACAACAGCTCTAACTAAATACATCACAATAATGCCAACTGTGAAATCTGAACAAAAAATATTAAACGATACAGACATGTCAGTTTACTTTTATGCTCAGGGTGGCACCCAAAAACTCTGTAGCGTGCGGTGAAATTCAAAACATGTGGGCACACAAAGCCCAGGATTAGAAGGACATTGGGGCGGCACATATGATTCTCCTTCTGCATGCCTCTTCAGGCACAGACTTTACATTTCTTACTGGGAATGTCTTTTTTGGCTGTGGGAGGAATGTGATTAGGAAAGTGGCGATCTTTCAATCAAGCCACATCCTCCACCACTGAATCTCTAGGAACTATTGTCTGTTCGACTACTACAAGGCTGCCTGTCACAGTCTGCCGAAACTGAGCAAATGTCATCTTTGATGCTGGTGAACAATCCATGAATGCAACAAAGGCATTGAAATTGAATAAATGGATAGCCAACTTCTTATACCAAACATAAGCCTAACAAGCAACAGTGTCCACTTTGAACAATTCCCTGAACTACTGCACACCAGGGTAGAAGTTATCTGATATAAATGGTGACCTTTGCTAAAAAGTGCTCTACCAAGTTCCCACACAATTTTCTCACAAACTTCGAAAGTGGACGGACAACCAAGGGGGGTCAATACTGGAGTCCCTACTGGTATATTCCCTAAAATTATAGACACAACCAGTACTACTTTCAGAAAGAAATGTAGGATATCTGGGTGACATGGTGAAATCTGATTGGCGGTCAGCACTTCATCCAGAAAGTGCTGACAGCCATCTTGGGATCAATATAAATGATAGCACCCCCCTGAAATGCACTGTAGTGAATGGCAGGTTCTCAAGGTCAAAAAGGAGAAATCATTGTGGTGTGCTCTAATTTGATTTTACCCTGTGAAAAAGCCTTTTGCTGGGAGTACATCAATCATGTTTGAGAGAAACAGTGTCCCCATGATTTTCTCATTGGGGTTATAGAAGGTGCTCCTGCAGCTAAAATGAGAGCATATTTTCTGTAACTTCACCCTATGTTTCTCAACCATATGAGAATGTAGATTGACATTGTCAGTAAAAATGTCCTTCCAACAGTTGATTCCTGTGTGTTCTACTGCAGCTTCCCAAAGTGTTATTAAGAACAACTAGAGCACTAACAGTCTTACTTATGACAAAAGTATGGCACACCCAAAGACATTTTGATTGAATCGAAGTGGTAAAACTTAAAGCATTCAATTTAGAAAGAAACGCAATAAAAGGGTTCAATTTGTCATAGCTAAATAATTTTATTTCGGCATACATGCCATAAAGGTTTTCACGTCTTCAATAATCAAACAAATAATGTTAGCACATAACAATGAAAAGAATGGCAACTCATATCCTAATTAAACAGTTCCACAAATGCGTAACATTAAAATGTATCCTAAAGTGCCAGTAATACTAACAAGCATTTGCAATGCAATAGGTCTCGCATTAGGAAAGTTTGAGCTATTGGTATTGTAAATGACAAATTTTGTATTTATGTGTTGGTTTTGAAAATAGCTAAATTAATAGCTTTGTCATTTACAATGCCAATTGCTTTAACTTTCGCAAATGTGACACCTATATCATTTGTAATGCAATATGTGTTGTATTTACGTGACTTAGATGTATTGCTATTACAAATAACAATGGCTTTTTTTATTTATTTTTTAATAATTAATACTTAAATAAAAGTTATTGTAATGTATAATGGTAATAGCTTAAACTTCTGTAAATAACTTTTGTGAAGATTATGTTTAGTGTATTTTATTGTGACGAAAATCCAATAACAGAAGTGAAATATTAGCATCTTTTTGTGAAATTTGTAATAAAGCTTGAAACATTGAGAGAACATATTTTGAACCAGTTGTTGTTGAATGGTTGCACAGATTGATGCTGTGGTGGCGCTGAGTGATGTTGTGGTGGCGACGAGTGATGCTGTGGCGTTCATTAATTGCTTGCAAACTAACGAGGATCAGCTGAAAACAGAAGCGCTATTTAAACAAAGACACAACTTTTTTCCCCCATGTAGAGTTATTATATTGGGGGCTGCTTACCTTACACGCGTCCTGGGGAAGTTCACAGGTCCTTCCTTTTGCTTCTCCCCTCGTCCATGGCCAAGCAGCAGCCTCAAAGTGAAGAAGGCGGGTGTTGAGCAGGAGCACTGGCTGCAACTGGAGTTGAGGTAGCGCCTCTGTATGCTGCAGCCTGCAGGGGCAGAGGTTGTGAGGGCTGCCCAATTATTGAAAAAGACCCCCCAAAAACCGCAAACACTATAAAGATGACACTGCGTCCAGTGAAGAAAAAAATAAGCTCTCACGTCATAGTTCGGCCGAAAGTCTTATCAGACACACTTTAAGTTCCTCACACGTGTCCCTACACTAGTCACTTTCGTCAGAGGGACCCCCACCATTGTGTCTGGATTATTCATCCCACACAATACTAAACCCGTGAAGAAAATAAATAAACGCATCTGTGCTTTGAACGATTAGCTGAAAAAAAAAGCTCCAGAGAAATGGCGATGCCATAGCATCTCGAGACACACGTGGAAAGAACCTAGCCTATGTGCATTTGTCATCATTAAGTGCTTTTATGAGGCTATTCGGGTGAGAAATGGGAAATACATTGAGTGTTCCCTCGTAAATAAGGAGTTAGACTCTGGTTAATGTGAATAGGGAAGCTTTGTAAATAGACTGCTTACTCCTACATATTAGCAACATGTGAAGGAGATTAGGGGGCGGTTTCTTCCTGAAAAGCACATGTGGAGAGCATCATTAGTGTATTTATTATGAAAACATCAGCTGGGAAGAGCCGGAGGGTAGGAGCCTCTCCTGCTTTGTGTAGAAGTCTGCCATGCTTCTCGCCCTCTTGGAGCTGCGTTGGACACCCCTGGGTCGAGTGCAACACAGGAGCTCCCAGCAGGGGGGGCAGGGAAGAGCCGGATGTTAATAGCCTCTCCTGCTTTGGGTAGAAGTCTGCCATGCTTTTTGCCCTCTTGGAGCTGCAGTGGACACCCCTGGGTCGAGTGCAACACAGGAGCTCCCAGCAGGGGGGTCAGGGAAGAGATGGAGGGTAGGAGCCTCTCCTGCTTTAGGTAGAAGTCTGCCGTGCTTTTCGCCCTCTTGGAGCTGCGCTGGACACCCCTGGGTTGAGTGCAACACAGGAGCTCCCAGCAGGGAGGGGCAGGGAAGTGCCGGAGGGTAGGAGCCTCTCCTGCTTTGGGTAGAAGTCTGCCATGCTTTTCGCCCTCTTGGAGCTGCGTTGGACACCCTTGGGTCGAGTGCAACACAGGAGCTCCCAGCCGGGGGAGGAGCGGGGGGGCAGGTAAGAGCCGGAGGGTAGGAGCCTCTCCTGCTTTGGGTAGAAGTCTGCCATGCTTCTCGCCCTCTTGGAGCTGCGTTGGACACCCCTGGGTGGAGTGCAACACAGGAGCTCTGAGCAGGGTTGGGGGGCAGGGAAATTCAGGAGGGTAGGAGCCTCTCCTGCTTTGGGTAGAAGTCTGCCATGCTTCTCGCCCTCTTGGAGCTGCGTTGGACACCCCTGGGTCGAGTGCAACACAGGAGCTCTCAGCAGGGGGTGGGGGGCAGGGAAGTGCCGGAGGGTAGGAGCTTCTCCTGCTTTGGGTAGAAGTCTGCCATGCTTCTCGCCCTCTTGGAGCTGCGTTGGACACCCCTGGGTCGAGTGCAACACAGGAGCTCTCAGCAGGGGGTGGGGGGCAGGGAAGTGCCGGAGGGTAGGAGCTTCTCCTGCTTTGGGTAGAAGTCTGCCATGCTTCTCGCCCTCTTGGAGCTGCGTTGGACACCCCTGGGCCGAGTGCAACACAGGAACTCCCAACCGGGGGGGGCAGGTAAGAGCCGGAGGGTAGGAGCCTCTCCTGCTTTGGGTAGAAGTCTGCCATGCTTCTCACCCTCTTGGAGCTGCGTTGGACACCCCTGGGTCGAGTGCAACACAGGAGCTCTCAGCGGGGGGGGCAGGGAAGAGCCGGAGGGTAGGAGCCTCTCCTGCTTTGGGTAGAAGTCTGCCATGCTTCTAGCCCTCTTGGAGCTGCGTTGGACACCCCTGGGTCGAGTGCAACACAGGAGCTCTCAGCAGGGGGTGGGGGGCAGGGAAGTGCCGGAGGGTAGGAGCTTCTCCTGCTTTGGGTAGAAGTCTGCCATGCTTCTCGCCCTCTTGGAGCTGCGTTGGACACCCCTGGGCCGAGTGCAACACAGGAGCTCCCAGCAAGGGGGGGGGGGTCAGGGAAGAGCCGGAGGGTAGGAGCCTCTCCTGCTTTGGGTAGAAGTCTGCCATGCTTCTCGCCCTCTTGGAGTTGTGTTGGACACCCCTGGGTCGAGTGCAACACAGGAGCTCCCAGCCGGGGGGGGGGGCGGGGGGGCAGGTAAGAGCCGGAGGGTAGGAGCCTCTCCTGCTTTGGGTAGAAGTCTGCCATGCTTCTCACCCTCTTGGAGCTGCGTTGGACACCCCTGGGTGGAGTGCAACACAGGAGCTCTGAGCAGGGGTGGGGGGGGCAGGGAAGTTCAGGAGGGTAGGAGCCTCTCCTGCTTTGGGTAGAAGTCTGCCATGCTTCTCGCCCTCTTGGAGCTGCGTTGGACACCCCTGGGTCGAGTGCAACACAGGAACTCCCAACCGGGGGGGGGTAGGTAAGAGCCGGAGGGTAGGAGCCTCTCCTGCTTCGGGTAGAAGTCTGCCATGCTTCTCGCCCTCTTGGAGCTGCGTTGGACACCCCTGGGTCTAGTGCAACACAGGAGCTCTCAGCAGGGGGGGGGCAGGGAAGTGACGGAGGGTAGGAGCCTCTCCTGCTTTGGGTAGAAGTTTGCCATGCTTCTAGCCCTCTTGGAGCTGCGTTGGACACCCCTGGGTCGAGTGCAACACAGGAGCTCTCAGCAAGGGGGGGGGGGGGTCAGGGAAGAGCCGGAGGGTAGGAGCCTCTCCTGCTTTGGGTAGAAGTCTGCCATGCTTCTCGCCCTCTTGGAGTTGTGTTGGACACCCCTGGGTCGAGTGCAACACAGGAGCTCCCAGCCGGGGGGGGGGGCGGGGGGGCAGGTAAGAGCCGGAGGGTAGGAGCCTCTCCTGCTTTGGGTAGAAGTCTGCCATGCTTCTCACCCTCTTGGAGCTGCGTTGGACACCCCTGGGTGGAGTGCAACACAGGAGCTCTGAGCAGGGGTGGGGGGGGGCAGGGAAGTTCAGGAGGGTAGGAGCCTCTCCTGCTTTGGGTAGAAGTCTGCCATGCTTCTCGCCCTCTTGGAGCTGCGTTGGACACCCCTGGGTCGAGTGCAACACAGGAACTCCCAACCGGGGGGGGGTAGGTAAGAGCCGGAGGGTAGGAGCCTCTCCTGCTTCGGGTAGAAGTCTGCCATGCTTCTCGCCCTCTTGGAGCTGCGTTGGACACCCCTGGGTCTAGTGCAACACAGGAGCTCTCAGCAGGGGGGGGGCAGGGAAGTGACGGAGGGTAGGAGCCTCTCCTGCTTTGGGTAGAAGTTTGCCATGCTTCTAGCCCTCTTGGAGCTGCGTTGGACACCCCTGGGTCGAGTGCAACACAGGAGCTCTCAGCAGGGGGTGGGGGCAGGGAAGTGCCGGAGGGTAGGAGCTTCTCCTGCTTTGGGTAGAAGTCTGCCATGCTTCTCGCCCTCTTGGAGCTGCTTTGGACACCCCTGGGTCGAGTGCAACACAGGAGCTCCCAGCAAGGGGGGGGGGTGTCAGGGAAGAGCCGGAGGGTAGGAGCCTCTCCTGCTTTGGGTAGAAGTCTGCCATGCTTCTCGCCCTCTTGGAGTTGTGTTGGACACCCCTGGGTCGAGTGCAACACAGGAGCAGAAGTCTGCCATGCTTCTCGCCCTCTTGGAGTTGTGTTGGACACCCCTGGGTCGAGTGCAACACAGGAGCTCTCAGCAGGGGGGGGGGCAGGGAAGTGCCGGAGGGTAGGAGCCTCTCCTGCTTTGGGTAGAAGTTTGCCATGCTTCTCGCCCTCTTGGAGCTGCGTTGGACACCCCTGGGTCGAGTGCAACACAGGAGCTCTTAGCAGGGGGTGGGGGGCAGGGAAGTGCTGGAGGGGAGGAGCCTCTCCTGCTTTCGGTAGAAGTTTGCCCGCCCCAGGCGCTCTGCCCTGGCCCTGCTGGCTGCACCCTCGGGTGGAGGGGTGGAAGGAACCCCACAGTTGGCTGCGAATAGAAAGAAACCATCTTATCACCGATGTTGCCATCCTGGGGTGGGCGCTCCTTCCTGGGACAAGCTTGGACACGCGTCCCTCATGGCCTCGGGTCCAAAGAGCTGAGGCTGGGAGAAGCTTCCACGGTGAGTTTTCAAGAATGACCCTGGATGTGAACCGAGGCGAGCTGGGGCCTCTTATGTCGCCCTCACTCATCAAAACAGAAGCACTTCACAGTCCCCCAGCCTGTAGTGTGTATCAGAAAGAAATGCACCACGTTTGGCAACTCGAAGTACCGTAAACGTACTGCGTTCATTAAAAAATGTCAACTATGTTTTGACGATGTGCAGGAGTGAAATATTCTGAGTCCCAGCCTGCAGTGTATCGGAAATAAATGCGAATGCGCCACGTTTGGCAACCAACTTCAAGTGCCGTAAACGTACTGCCTGCATGCATCCATCAGTCATTAAAATAAATGTCAACTAAGTTTTCACGATGTGCATTGTGCAGGCAGTCGTTCTCTCAATTCAGTTTTGCCAGACAGTGAGTGTGCACTGTGCCAGCTTCAGCTTGAGCTTGCAGTCCTGTCCAGTCAGTGGGTACGCCGCGCCGCATCGCATCACCAGACACCAGTGACCGTGACGATTATTATCATCACAACATGATCTGGTCAGGTGGGTGCTGTGCGTGCGTGGCGGCGCGGGGTAGTGCGTCCGCTGGCTTGTACTACTAAAGCAGCAAGTCTGTGGCCAGGCAGCTGGTGTCACCTCCCAGATGGGGTGACACCCGGTGCGGTCCGCACCCCCCTAGTGACGCCACTGGTCTATTGCAGGGTTGACGGACCAGAAGAGACAAGGAATTGACTCCTTTGTATTCCAGCCCCACTCTCGTAACTTTGGTTTAAGGCTCTATGCATGAGGACAAGAGTCCTGAACAGGATCCTTTTCGGGTCTCTCATCACAAAGAAAGTCATGTACATATACTGAATGTTACTGCAGGACTGTGCGTTAACATGTGAAGCTTTAATAGGATCAAGGTTTTTTTTATTTGGAGAGGCTGCCACGGGCCACTCTAGAAGGGTGTACCCTAAACTTCAGGCCACATAGCGTGCATGTGGGAGCAGTATCTGTCCGGTGAGGGAGTAGTGTGTTAGACAGGTAGTTAGGATATTAAGGGCAAGTAGCTCCTCCCTTAAATATTTCAATGTTACCCTTGAGTTTCTTAGCATAGGAGCATTGTGGCTGGCGCTGGCCGCTTCCAGGACGCTGATGGGCTTGCATTAGGAGCACCCACAGTGTGTGTCCGGTGCACGTGTCTGCATTAGTCTCCACTTCAATACCGGTACACGGGCCAAGCAAGCAAACACTGGAGCAAGGAAGCTAAAGGTAATGTGGCGGAATTACACCGCCGCCTTAAGAAAGCAGTGTGAGGAAAGCAGAGCAGTTCCAGTGCTTTCTAACACAAAAACGACAGCCACTGATTTTCAATTTTTTAAAGGTCGCGGGAATTTACAATTTATTCTTCCTCACACTAACTAATTCCCCTGTGCAAAAGAGCAGTAAAATGTAGCAAATGAAAACAGAATTGAGCAAAATTAAAAGCAATTAAAAAAGCAGAGTACCTCTTTCGATCCGCTGTGCATCCGTACTAGGCTCCACTTAAATGCCGATACATGGGCGAGGAGGCGCAGAGCTGCTTTGGCTGGAGCGTCTGGTCACTGCGCATGCGCGTTTCAGCCAGTTCCTTTGGGCGGGACTTCCGTCTTCGGAAGTCCCGCGCACGCGCCCACGGAGTGCCTGAGAGCGGGGCTCCCATGCCCGAGGGAGAGCCCCCGCTGCAGAAGTCCCGAATGGCGGTAAGTGGGGCTTAGTTCTAGGGGTGAGGGGGTGCGCTTGTGTGTGTATGTGTGCGATGGCGGCGGCGGCAGGGGGAGGGGCGTCTTTGTATGTGTGCGTGCGTGCGTGTAGGTGCGCTAGTGTGTGTAGGTGCGGCGGCGACGGGGGGGGTGTGCCTGTGTATGCGTGTGGCTGTATATGTGCGCATGCGTGAGTGCTGTGTATGCGTGTGGCTGTGATGTGCGCATGCGTGAGTGTGGGTGCGCGTGCACGCAGTGAAATCCAGGACAAGAGAAGCGCGTGGCACCCTCTTGTCCTTCCTTCCCCCGAGACAGGCAACTATACGTCTCCAGCTGGACACGCATCCTTCGGATGCAGTTTACCAGCGAGACCTAAAAAGAGAAAAGAGCATAAAACCGGCTGGAGATAAAATGCAAAAATATACAATTATCACTCCTATAATAAAATTTGCATGATCTAGACTTTTGCACTTTTGTCCTAATGTCCCACATGTGCCCTAGAAATTTGGCAACAGCACAAGCAAACAGGGGTCTAGCATCTGATCTTACAATATGCAAGGCTGCTTCATGTTTATGTTTTCCCAGCTGCTTGCCAATAGGTTTTAGCCTGTTCGCTCTTCGCAGCGCATAAGCTAGACAAGCAAACATTACATGGGCAAGAGATTCAATAACAGTATCGCAACCATAACATAGGATGGTTGCCAATGAATTATTGTGCCAACTACTTGTAAATAAATTTAGAGGAAATGTACCAATCCTAAACTTGATATAAAGTTTCCTTTCATTTGCTGCCTTGGTAATATCTAAGTAATTCTCTAGGGAACTATCCAGTTTGAAAACCATAAACTCAGTTAGCCTCCCCCATGATGTATTGCTGAGCTCAACTTGCGCTACCCAATCTCAATATTGTGTTTTCACTAGATCTTTTGAGGGAAGGGATGATGGGTTGATGTTATCCCAAATTTCCTGCAATCCAATATCAGGCAATAGTCGCTTGACATTGCTTATCCAGCCTATTTTATTGGACGTATCCAGGCAACTAACTGCCATAAGAGCACTAGCATAGGGGAGCAATTCTGGAGTGGACCTATTTCTCCTCCAAAATAATAGTGGGTGCAGCCTAACTTTGTCAGCAATTGATTTCCTGCCCTTATCCAGATTTAGAGGATGGAGTGGTGTACTCGGAGGCAACGACACCAAGCTCCTCAAGAACATGCACTCGGTTTTGGACAAGTCGTACATTTTGACAAATCCCCACAATTTGGCCCCGTAAAGAGCGTAGCGTACCGCTTTAGATTCATAGATTTGCAGGACAGCTGCAACGGGTTCGCTTGTCGATGTACAGTGTTCCTTCACAAGAGCCCCAAATATTTGCTTATGCTTCAGAGTCATCTCGGTTACATGCGGTTTCCAGGACATACTTTCAGATAGTTTAATGCCCAGATAATCAAAAGTTTTGACTCTCTCAATAGTCACTCAATCAATCAATCAGGCGTATGTAAAATTTGAGTTGGCTGTTCAGGTAAGCTGGTCCGGTGTTGTGGAGGGCCTTGTGTGCGTGGGTGAGCATCTTGAAGGTGACTCTTGCCTCGATGGGGAGCCAGTGGTGTGTGCGCAGGTGCTGGGAGATGTGGCAGTGTTTTTGCAGGTTGAGGACCAGTCTTGCAGCGGCGTTCTGGATGTTCTGTAGCTTGCTGGTGAGGTTTTTGTTTATTCCGGCGTAGAGTGCGTTGCCGTAGTCGAGTCTGCTGGTGACCAGGACGTGAGTGACAAACTTTGTGTTCAAGGGGGATCCATTTGAAGGTCTTACGTAGGAGGCGGGGGGGTGTTGAAGCAGGAGGACGAGACTGAGTTGATCTGGCGGTCCATTTTGAGCTCGGAGTCCAGGATTATTCCCAGGTTGCGTGCGTTTGTGGTCCATGGGGTGGGCAGGTTCCCGAGGGCGGGGGGCCACCAGGTGTCATTCCAGGGATCGGGGTTTGGCCCCATGATGAGTACTTCCATCTTGTTGATGTTTGATTGGAGGCAGCTGTTTTTCATCCATTTGGCGACGGCTTCCACCATACCTTCTCGAAAGGTGTGTCTGGCGGTGTTGGGTTTGTTGGATAGTGAGAGTATGAGTTGGGTGTCGTCTGCGTATGACACAATGTTGAGTCTGTAGGTTTTGACAATGGGGGCGAGCGGAGACATGTAGACATTGAAGAGTGTCGGGCTGAGGGAGGACCCCTGAGGGACTCCGCAGGTGGTTGGTGTAGGGTCTGAGAGGAAAGGGGGGAGTCTGACCTGCTGCGTTCTGCCGGAGAGGAAGGAGCTGATCCAGTCGAGGGCCTTGTCCTGGATCCCTGCCTCAGGAAGTCTGCGTATATGGGTGCGGCGGGAGACTGTGTCTAATGCCGCTGAGAGGTCGAGGAGGATGAGGGCTAGTGTTTCTCCTCTGTCCAGTAGGGTGCAGATGCCGTCTGTTGCGGCAAGGAGGGTCGTTTCCGTACTGTGGTTTTTCCTGAAGCCGGATTGGGAGGGGTTGAGGATGTTGTGCTCTTCGATTAATGTGGCGAGTTGGCTGTTGATGGCTTTCTCGATAACTTTCGCTGGGAGGAGGGAGATGGGTCTGTAGTTTATGAGGTCGGTGGGGTCTGCCGAGGGTTTCTTCAGGAGGGGGTTGACCTCGGAGTGTTTCCATTTGTCAGGGAACAAGGCGGTCGCCAGGGAGCAGTTGATGGTGTGGCAGAGCATGGGTGCGATGGTGTCAGCGGCTCTGTTGAAGATGTGGTGGGGGCAGGGGTCCGTGGGGGCCCCGGAGTGGATTGAGTTCATCATCTTCAGTGTGTCTTTGGTGGTGAGGGCTGTCCAGCTGTCAATCGTTGGCTTCAGGGTATCGGGTGGTTGGTGGGGGTTTCGTGTGTTGGTTGTCTTCGTCGAAGTTGTCGTAGATACTCTTGATTTTGTGGTGAAAGAAGGTGCTTAGTTTGTCACAGAGGTCTTGTGAGGGAGGGATGTCAGTCGACTCGCTGGTGGGTTGGGCGAATTCCTTGATGATGTTGAAGAGTTCTTTGCTGTTGTGTGCGTGTGTGGAGATTCTGTCTTCAATCTCTTTTTTCCTCATTTTTCTGATGAGTTGGTGGTTGGCGTTGGTAGTGGCTCTGAAGTTGTTGTGAGATTCTGTGGATTTTGTGTTCCTCCATACCTTTTCGAGGCTGTGGCAGGTGCACCTGGACTCTCGAACTTTGGTTGTGAACCATCTGGCTTTCTTGGCGTGGGTGTTGTTGTTTTTCTTGAGGGGGGCTAAGGTGTTAGCGCTGTCGTAGATCCATCTGTGCAGGGTTCGGGCTGCTGTGTTCGGGTCATTGTTTTCCATGATGGTTGGGATGAAGTTGCTAAATGAGGAGGTGAGCTGGTCGTCGGTGATTCTGGTCCTGTTTCTTTGTGGGAGCAGGTGCAGGTGTTTGTGGATGGTGGGTGTTCTGTAGGTGAAGTGGACTCATCCGTGGTCAGTCCATGGGAGTTCGGTGGTGTGGCTGAAGGTGATGGAGTTTCCTATTGTGAAGAGGGGGTCTCGGTGTGTCCTGCTGAGTGCGTGGGTTCGGTCCCGATTTGGTGGAGTCCAATGTTGTGGAGGTTGTCCAGGAGGGATGTGGTGTTTGTGTCCAGTTGGTTGTTGATGTGGAAGTTTAGGTCTCCCAGCAAAGTATAGTTGGTGGATGCGATGGCATGCGGGGAGATGATGTCCGTGATGGAGTTGGTGAATGGTTCGCGGGGGTTGGTAGATGGTGTTTGTCCAGGTTTCGGTGAAGAACGCAATGTCTGAGGTGGTACTGTCGAGGAGGTCCCAGATTTTGGTGGCTTGTTTGTGGAGGGATCAGATGTTGAGGAGGATGCATTGCAGGGTTTTCAGTTCGGTTGTGCTCTTGTGGTCGGGTTGTGCTGGGTCCGTGTTCCTGGCGGTGCTGTAGATTTGAAAAAACAGCAAGGAACTACCGGTCTGTAAGCAGTAAGACAAGTAAGATGCAGATGAAAGCTGTAAAGTCTGGACCAATCTTTCACACAGTGAAAGTGAATCCCATCAGCCCACCCCAATGGCAGAGCATCATCATCTGGGATTTACTGTAGATTGTATGAACAGTGCAAACCATAACAAATGATGGAAAGAAGTGCACTGAGATATACAACCCAGCGATCGATACAGCCACAATAGAATTGTTAAGAGTGGTGCTGAGAAATTGCAGGGCAAACAAGCTTTCTTCTGCATCTTACTTGTCTTACTGCTTGCAGACCGGTAGTTTCTTGTTGTTTTTTCAGTTGTAGAGTGGGGATTTGACACTACCTGGTCTTTAAATACTGACTCCCTAGGACCCCTTTTTTCTAAATATTTTGTTAAGTTGGTGCTGTAGGTTTGTCAGCATTAGTGATAGTCTGTGGGTGTCAGACAGTGAGGCTAGCTTGCAGTTGTTGCGGCCTGGGTTGAGTTTGTGGAGTGCTGTTGGGCTGTAGCTTTGGTGGTGCGGAGCTCCAGGGTTCCTGGCACTGGTTGTGGTCGGGTCACAGACTGGGGAAGACAGGCTTGGCTTAGGCGTGCATATGGCGCGCCCGCTACACTTTTCCGCTGGCATTATGTAGGGGAGGGGAGGGACGCTAAATTGGGAGGCGGGAAATGGGCGAGGGCAGGGGCCGCGGGGCAGCAGCGGGAGCAGGGAGGTGGGGAACGGCGAGGGGATAACAGAGGAGCAGTAAATTAGAAACAACGGATGCCAAATAACAGAGCAACAAAACAATGAGCACAGTACGAAAAACACAGTGAAGAGTAAGGATTTGGACACAAAGTACACAATAACGACAACTGAAATAAGTTATGCAACCACAGAATGAGATGGTCAAAAATGACAGCGTTGCGGCACCCCGGGCACACAACAGGACAGACAGCAGCCTAGAACACCCAGGCTGGGGGTTCAGCGGCGACGTCGGAGGCGATGGAGCTGCTGTGGAGAGTGCAGGACTGTGACCGAGGTCAAGGTCAAGGTCCAAGGGTGGGTCTCCCCTGTAGGACTTATGATGGTTTATCGCCATATATTCCGTTTTTGACGTATTGATCTCTAGGCCTCGCTTGTCGCAGAAGTCTTTAAATCAGTTTAAAAGCAGCTGTAGCCACCCCTGGGGTTTTAGACACTAACAAGGTGTCATCTGCAAATAGGGGAGTTACAACTTTTTCCCTCCCCAGCGAGGATACATCTGTTGGGTAATGGGGCAGAAACTGGACTACACTCTTCATGTAAAGAGAAAAAAGAATCTGTGATGAACTCCCCTACTAACATTAATTGGGTTATTGAGCAGGCCTTGATCACCCTACTGCACTCTAGCATAGTTAGCTTCATGGAGGCGAATGACTAAGGATAAAATCTCATTGGGCATCCCAAATTCGTTTAGCGCAGCTTATTTCTTGGGACATGATCGAAGTCTCCAAATCAATAAAATCAACATATAAGCTTCCCTGACCAATTAACACAATTTTCTGAAATAAAAAAAGGAAACAAAACACCTGGTCTATTGTCCCTGTCTTCTGTCTAAAACCAGCCTGGTAGGGTGTCAAAATATCATTGTCGCGTATCTACTCCTGGAACCTAGACAAAAGTGTTCATGAGTGATGTAATATGTGAGGTTATAAGCTGTGCATTGCAGGGGCGTAAGTTATAGTTAGCGCAGGTATCCATTGCTGTCAAATTTCACTGGCTTTGTACAAGTGAAAAGTGAGCCTAAATATATGTCTTTGTAACCTTTGTTTTTTCAGTGAATTTATAAGCTTTTTAATTCTATTTCCTAGCTATAACATCCTTGTAAACATTGCCTTTTCAGCGAATATATATATAATACAGAGAGAGAGAGAGAGAGAGAGAGGCTGTATAATTACCTTGGAAATGCCTTCATTTTTATTTTAAAGGAATTTGTGGTAAAGGTATATGCATGATAAACATTGTGGGTTAAAGGCATACCTGGTAAAGGCATATGCGTGGTAATGGACGCGTTGTAAAGGCATGCATAGTAATGGCATGCATGGTTCCATCATATATAAAACCTCTGTTGTATACATTTGAGAATAATTCCTGGTATAAATTCCTGGTAAATACTCAGGCCAAGACTGACTAAACTTTGGGGCAATGCACCTTGGCAATGGAGGTTTCTGTGCTGTGTTGCATCGAATGGAGAGAGCAGAATTGCACCGTATCTATTAAGTTATGTGTAGGAAACTGGCTCTACATATACTACACCAAAGTGAGGTATAGTGTGTATAGAGTCCTGGTGACCCCAGAGGTAGGCAGAGGTTCAAATTAGATAGAACCTTACTCTCTATTTGTGGTAGAGTGGTCGAGCAGTAAGGCAGTATCAGAGGACAGTGTTAAGCATTTGATGTACACACTCAGTCAACAAATGAATTCACACACTCAAGAACTGAACTCTAGGCCAATTGTTTTTGTATAAAAAAATATACTGTTGTTTTATTTTTCAACCAAGCAAGCCTGGCACAGGTAAGCGTTAAATACTTTACAGTAATAAGTTGCTGAATGTAGAACAGTTTGAAAATGCTATAGGAATTGTACTTAGTTTGATTTACAGGGGATGCAGTAGATTGCAATACTTAGCAAATACAGTACATTTAAATGAAAAGGCTTTTTCAGTAAATTACAGGTAAGTAACTTTTTACATTACTTTTCTAACTCAATGCTGGATACCTAGATTCCGCACTGGGACATTTCCTGCAAACAGGTAAGTAAATAAGTTTTGGTTATTCAGGCGATTTTTAAAGAATATTTTTAGGTTTTAAAACTCCACGCAGAAACTTTTTGGGAGAACATTGTCAATGTTATCCTATGGAGGAAAAACAGGTTATCAGTTCAAATGTAAGTTATAGTCTGTGGGAATTAAGGTTCTGGTGTTAGACTCAGGGGTCCCCCAGGGTCAGTGATGCACTCTTGTTACACCCTCAGCGGGGGTCCGGGTGCAGAGTGTTGAGGCCCAATGTTATCCCATAGAGGATAGGGGGTCTCCAGTTGGTGGCTGCTAGCAAGCAGGCCCCACAGCTGTGGGAGCAAAGCTCCTAGGGTTTAGATCAGGGCAGTTAGGGTTGCAGGTCAGCACAAAAGGTGCACCCTCAGCCGCACTGGGGCGGCCGGGTTCAGAGTGCTGTTTTGGCGCCGGGCGCCCTGTTGTTTGCTATTGCGAGACTCTGGTCGAAAGAAACATTGCAGGCTCGGAGATCTTCTGGGTGTGACCACCACTTCGAGGGTTAATTTGGGATGTCTTGGGTTGGCTAGGCACCTTTGGTCGGGGCACACAAGGCAGTGGGGCGTCGGGAACATGGGTGCTTTTTGACGTCAGCAAGTCTTACCCGCTCTTGGTCGTGGTCGAGGGGATCCTCTGGATTAAGGCTGCAGGCATCGGCTGGGGTCTTAAGACTGGTCTGGGATTTCTTGATCTTGTGTCACAATCACCGGGGAGACCTCCTGGTCTTGTTTTTCAACTCAAGCTCGGACTGGGTTCGGCGGGTGCAGAGTGGGCTAGATTTGCGGTGTTTGGCCGAAGCCAAAGGTTGCAGCTGAACAAATCTGGTGTTCACGGGAGAAGCAGTCTTTGAAAGTGAAGGCAGGCAGGTCCTCCGGGGGGTTTTGAGGTTGCTGGCTGTGGGACACACAGGAATTTCGAGGGGAGACAAGCCTGTAGGGCTGGGGCCAAGTCAGTGTGCGTCGTCCAATTGTTAGCTCTGCACGGCTCTTCTGGCTTTCTTCTTATCTTATCTTATTTCTTGTCATTTCTGGATCTGAGGAAGCAAGGTTCAGGGTGCCCCCTTTACCTACAGGTAGGTAAAGGGCAGGGACCAATGGGTCCCTTCCCTGGGGTGGGTACACCCCCTATTGTGCCGACCTCCAGTGGGAGGGGGCATGAGCCTGTCCCTAGTTGGTTGGTTCCCCTATCCTCAAGATGGTGGGGACTCGGAGTTGTGTTTCACCTCACCTCCCCCACCTGAGGGGTGGAGTTGGCAGAGGTGGGCACACCTCTTTCCCTCACTTGTTTTTCCCGCCGGTTCTCCCGCCAAAGTGAGGGGTAGAACCAGTGGGGACCAGTTGCTGAATGCAGCAAGTGGTCTGGGGAGGCTCACAACGGCAGCATGTCTTTGAAGCTTTCCCTTTGTGAACCCTGCCCATCCTGGGGGAGGAGACTTGGCACCTCGTCCCAGGATGTGCATTGTTTCAGGCCCCGAGGGCAGCAGGCTCTCAACCCAGCGGTCCAGAAACAAGTCTGTTGGTGACCGCCTAAGCAGCCACTCAGTCGGGACACTAGAAGTTGGTCGAGTTTCAGGGGGCATCTCTAAGATGCCCTCTGTCGTGCATTTTACATTAAATCCCACACTGGCATCAGTGTGGGTTTAATGTGCTGAGAAGTTTGATATCAAACTTCCCAGGTTACAGTGTAGCCATTATGGTGCTGTGGAGTTCGTAATGACAAACTCCCAGCACCATATACTGTTAATGGCAGCACTGCACTTACAAGGCCTAAGAATGGACTTGGGCACTGTAGGTGTACAGCCTCATGCACCTGTACTCTCACCACTGGCATAATGTACTCAGCTGGAGGGGTGGCTGACCTAGGCCAGGGCAGTGGGTTGTAGGCATGGCACACAGGGATGTGTGCCATGTTGACTTTTCACTTTGTTCTGCACCAAGACTCGCAGCCTGCAAAGGCAGTGTGTGAGTGAAAAGGTGCAGGGCCTCTAAAGGTGGCACAATAAGTGCTGCAGCCCTTAGGGGCCTTCTCTGGTCACAGTGCCCTTGGTACCTGTGGTACCATTTACCAGAGGCCTACCTGTGGCCAGGAATGGCAATTGAATTTAGGCTTCAATGCAATTAGAGGGTACGAACATAGATCCTGGGTACTAACCCTGGGCATAGTTCACACTGATTGCACAGTGCCGGATGCTTGTCCGCACTGTGCAATCATTGCAAACGGCATCTTGCACAGTGCAAGCGGTCGTTTTCTGCCGCTCGAGTAGATTTGTATGCGAGCTGCAGCTTTCTCAACACAGACTGGTAGTTTCTCATCGCGAGCGGGCGCAAGCATATGCGACCACTTGCAATGAGAAACCTGACCTCCCCACGTTGAGAATCTTGCCAGGAGGTTTATGTTCCAAGCTCGCAATCGGCAACTGAATGTTGCTGATCGGAACGAGGAAAAAGTCTTTCCGGGATGTTGATTTTGCTCGCTCACGGTCGCCAACTTGACGTTGAGAACCGCGAGCAAGCAAAAAATGCCTGCTAAGCTATGCAACGTGTTTTTGCACTGTTCTACATGCAATTCACATAGTGCGTAGTACCACAAACTACGCACGCTCCGCGAGCTTAGCGTAGTACTACGCCCAGGGTTACTGGGTACCTGATTAGCAGGAGCCCAGGGCACAATCAGTCAAAGAACATCAGCAATTCAGGAAAAAGTGGGGGCATACCATGCAGAAAGAAGGCACTTTCTCACAATGTGTTGCAGTTCTACTCTCATAGTGCCAACATACTTTGTGCTGCTTAGTGCCAATGCAGGCACTTTTATGCCACAATACAAGGGTGCCTTCGTTGTGGTTAGAATATTTTTTGTGTAGGAAGGGATACCTTTCGGCACAAATACTATTCTTAGTAGCTTCTTTCTCTTTGTATGTGCACTGCAGAACGGTGCTTAATTTGTAAAATATTAAGTGCCAGGCCTCTGACCATGAGGCCACTGAGCTTGCACCACCCATTGCCCTTGTCATCGCTGACAAAACAACTACTGACCATCTCTCTCACATGTAAATGCAACAGTTCAGATTATTCCAGGTCCCCAAAGCTAAAGGAATGGCTGGGAAGGCAGGTATTAGCAATTTTAACATATTTGGTTTATTCCTAAACAACTGTTGTTCAGCTCATCTCTGAATTCGATGAGCAGCGCCACCATGTGGTAGAGTGTTCCAAGTATGGTGTTAACAATTAGGTGTCGGTGCCAAGCACCGGAAACAAATTAAGTGCCGGTGCTGAGCACTGGAAAGCACCATCTCAAATTAAGCACTGCTGCAGAATGCAGCAGATATAGAAAGAGAAACTAAAGAGGAGAAAGAAAGATATTTCTTCTCGTTATGCCAGCCTCTGGTAGACGCACCTTTTTGACACAAACCGATGTTTTTGGACTAGAGTAAATATGGGTTTGGGTCAGAATAGATAGGTGAACGCCCATGCTCCACCCATGTAACACTTTCCTGATGCAAGGTAATGCAAGGCAGCATTATGCACTGCCTTGCATTTTGTATTTTGTTTTACAAAGATACTCATAGCTATACAAATTGGGATTGAAAATCCTAAAATAGATATTGCATAGTGGCTGCGCCAAAAAAGTCGCACAACCCCATTGCAAAATTTTAGCAAATCTGGGCCCCAGAAATTAGTATTCCCTACTGTTCGCTGGAAAGGAGTGCTTTCTGGTTCTCACTGAAGGTTATGAGTCCTACTTTTCCGCAGAACGTCACTGGATACAGGTCAAAATGTGTCTTTTTTGTTATGCATTCTATACACTTTTTTCAATTGTATTTTCCAAGAATGAGGTTGGGGTTCGCACACCCAAAAAATATTAATTATATCTAAGTCCTCTGCTCCACGCTCCCACGACCCCTCCTCATTCATTGCCCTACTCCCCCCACTGGCCCCAAAGCCTGAGGCCTCGTTTTTTTGTTTTTCAGTAATGTTTCTCTTTTCCTACAAATTCCTGTTCTTAATTACAGTCAGGCACAGCTCCAGGCTTGGAACGAAGTTACAGAACAAAGATGTGATTGTCTTAGTCACCTCTAATTCAAACAAAAGCGTGGCTGGACAATGACTATGCACTGAGCGAGCACAGCTGGGGGAAGCTTGCAATGTACAAGGACAGGGCAATGCAGAAATAATCTCACGATGTACAAGAACAGGGCACTGCAAAGGAAAGTCACATTATACTCTGACCGAGCACTGCTGGAGGGAGCTCAAAATTAACACTGTTGGAGAGAACATGCTGGAGGAAGGTCAGGTTATACACTGATAGTACTCTGTTGGAGTAAGGTCACAGTATACACTGACAGAGCACTGCTCGACGAAGAACAGAGTTTACAATGATAGTACATTGCTGGGGGAAGGGCAAGGTATATGCTGACAGAGCACTGCTGGAGCAAGGCCACAGTATGCACTGACAGAGCGCTGCTGGACGAAGGTCACAGTATACACTGAAGGAGCGCTACTGGATGAAGGTCACAGTATACACTGACAGTACACTGACAGTGCACTGCCGGAGAGTGCTCACAATACATGCTGATATTACACTGCTGGAGAGAGCTCACAATACACACTGACAGAGCACTGCTGGAGGAAGGTCACAGTAGGCGCTGACAGAGCAATGCTGGAGCAAGGCCACAGTATAAACTGACAGTGCAGTGCTGGAGCAAGGTCACAGTATACACTGGCAATGCACTACTGGAGAAACATCACAGTATACACTGACAGAGCACTGCTTGAGGAAGGTCACAGTACACACTGACAGAGCACTGCTCGAGGAAGGTCACAGTATACACTGACAGTGCACTGCGGGAGGAAGGCCACAGTGTGCACTGACAGAGTGCTACTGGCTCAAGGTCACATTATACACTGACAGAGCACCGCTGGAAAAGGTCACAGTACATGCTGACAGAGCACCACTGGACTAAGGTCACAGTATACACTGACAGAGCACTGCTGGAGGAAGGTCACAGTATACACTGACAGAGCACTGCTGGCGCAAGGCCACAGTATACACAGACAGAGCGCTGCTGGACGAAGGTCACAGTATTCACTGAGAGTGCACTGCCGGAGAGTGTTCACAAAACATGCTGATATTGCACTGCTGGAGAGAGCTCACAATACACACTGACAGAGGACTGCTTTAGGAAGGTCACAGTATACACTTACAGGGCGCTGCTGGAGTAAGGCCACAGTATACACTGACAGTGCAGTGCTGGAGCAAGGTCACAGTACACACTGACAGAGCACTGCTCGAGGAAGGTCACAGTACACACTGACAGTGCACTGCTGGCGCAAGGCCACAGTATACACTGACAGAGTGCTGCTGGACGAAGGTCACAGTAAACACTGACAGCGCACTGCTGGGTAAAGGTCACAGTATTCACTGAGAGTGCACTGCCGGAGAGTGTTCGCAATACACACTGCCAGAGGACTGCTTTAGGAAGGTCACAGTATACACTTATAGAGCGCTGCTGGAGTAAGGCCACAGTATACACTGACAGTGCACTGCTGGAGGAACGTCACAGTATACACTGACAGAGCGCTGCTGGATCAAGGTCACAGTATACACTGACAGAGCACTGGTGGAGAAGGTCACAGTATACACTAACAGTGCACTGCTGGAGGAAGGTCACAGTATACACTGACAGAGCGCTGCAGGATCAAGGTCACAGTATACACTGACAGAGCACTGCTTTAGGAAGGTCACAGTATACACTTACAGAGCGCTGCTGGAGTAAGGCCACAGTATACACTGACAGTGCACTACTGGAGCAAGGCCACAGTATACACTGACAGTGCACTGCTGGAGGAAGGTCACAGTATACACTGACAGAGCGCTGCTGGATCAAGGCCACAGTATACACTGACAGAGCACTGCTGGAGAAGGTCACAGTATACACTAACAGTGCACTGCTGGAGGAAGGTCACAGTATACACTGACAGAGCGCTGCTGGATCAAGGTCACAGTATACACTGACAGAGCACTGCTGGAGGAAGGTCACAGTATACACTGACAGAGCACTACTGGAGAAGGGTCACAGTACTCACTGACAGAGTGCTGCTGGATCAAGGTCACACTATACACTGACAGTGCACTGCTGAGGAAGCTCACAGTATACACTGACAGTGCACTGCTGGAGCAAGGCCACAGTATACACTGACAAAGCACTGCTGGGGTGGCCATAGTATAGACTGACAGTGCACTGCTGGAGGAAGTTCACAGTATACACTGACAGAGCACTGCTGGAGGAAGGTCACAGTATACGCTGACAGTGCACTGCTGGAGCAAGGCCACAGTATACACTGACAAAGCACTGCTGGGGTGGCCATAGTATACACTGACAGTGCACTGCTGGAGGAAGGTCACAGTATACGCTGACAAAGCACTGCTGGGGTGGCCATAGTATACACTGACAGTGCACTGCTGGATCAAGGTCACAGTACACACTGACAGTGCACTGCTGAGGAAGCTCACAGTATACACTGACAGTGCACTGCTGGAGCAAGGCCACAGTATACACTGACAAAGCACTGCTGGGGTGGCCATAGTATACACTGACAGTGCACTGCTGGAGGAAGGTCACAGTATACACTGACAGAGCACTGCTGGAGGAAGGTCACAGTATACGCTGACAGTGCACTGCTAGAGCAAGGCCACAGTATACACTGACAAAGCACTGCTGGGGTGGCCATAGTATACACTGACAGTGCACTGCTGGAGGAAGGTCACAGTATACACTGACAGAGCGCTGCTGGATCAAGGTCACAGTATACACAGACAGAGCGCTTCTGGATGAAGGTCACAGTATACACTAACAGCGCACTGCTGGGTAAAGGTCACAGTATACACTGAGAGTGCACTGCCGGAGAGTGTTCACAAAACATGCTGATATTGCACTGCTGGAGAGAGCTCACAATACACACTGACAGAGCACTGCTGGGGGAAGGTCACAGTATACACTGACAGAGCACTGCTGGCGCAAGGCCACAGTATACACTGACAGAGCGCTGCTGGATCAAGGTCACAGTATACACAGACAGAGCGCTGCTGGACAAAGGTCACAGTATTCACTGAGAGTGCACTGCCGGAGAGTGTTCACAAAACATGCTGATATTGCACTGCTGGAGAGAGCTCACAATACACACTGACAGAGGACTGCTTTAGGAAGGTCACAGTATACACTTACAGAGCGCTGCTGGAGTAAGGCCACAGTATACACTGACAGTGCAGTGCTGGAGCAAGGTCACAGTACACACTGACAGAGCACTGCTCGAGGAAGGTCACAGTACACACTGACAGTGCACTGCTGGCGCAAGGCCACAGTATACACTGACAGAGTGCTGCTGGACGAAGGTCACAGTAAACACTGACAGCGCACTGCTGGGTAAAGGTCACAGTATTCACTGAGAGTGCACTGCCGGAGAGTGTTCGCAATACACACTGCCAGAGGACTGCTTTAGGAAGGTCACAGTATACACTTATAGAGCGCTGCTGGAGTAAGGCCACAGTATACACTGACAGTGCACTGCTGGAGGAACGTCACAGTATACACTGACAGAGCGCTGCTGGATCAAGGTCACAGTATACACTGACAGAGCACTGGTGGAGAAGGTCACAGTATACACTAACAGTGCACTGCTGGAGGAAGGTCACAGTATACACTGACAGAGCGCTGCAGGATCAAGGTCACAGTATACACAGACAGAGCGCTGCTGGACAAAGGTCACAGTATTCACTGAGAGTGCACTGCCGGAGAGTGTTCACAAAACATGCTGATATTGCACTGCTGGAGAGAGCTCACAATACACACTGACAGAGGACTGCTTTAGGAAGGTCACAGTATACACTTACAGGGCGCTGCTGGAGTAAGGCCACAGTATACACTGACAGTGCAGTGCTGGAGCAAGGTCACAGTACACACTGACAGAGCACTGCTCGAGGAAGGTCACAGTACACACTGACAGTGCACTGCTGGCGCAAGGCCACAGTATACACTGACAGAGTGCTGCTGGACGAAGGTCACAGTAAACACTGACAGCGCACTGCTGGGTAAAGGTCACAGTATTCACTGAGAGTGCACTGCCGGAGAGTGTTCGCAATACACACTGCCAGAGGACTGCTTTAGGAAGGTCACAGTATACACTTATAGAGCGCTGCTGGAGTAAGGCCACAGTATACACTGACAGTGCACTGCTGGAGGAACGTCACAGTATACACTGACAGAGCGCTGCTGGATCAAGGTCACAGTATACACTGACAGAGCACTGGTGGAGAAGGTCACAGTATACACTAACAGTGCACTGCTGAAGGAAGGTCACAGTATACACTGACAGAGCGCTGCAGGATCAAGGTCACAGTATACACTGACAGAGCACTGCTTTAGGAAGGTCACAGTATACACTTACAGAGCGCTGCTGGAGTAAGGCCACAGTATACACTGACAGTGCACTACTGGAGCAAGGCCACAGTATACACTGACAGTGCACTGCTGGAGGAAGGTCACAGTATACACTGACAGAGCGCTGCTGGATCAAGGCCACAGTATACACTGACAGAGCACTGCTGGAGAAGGTCACAGTATACACTAACAGTGCACTGCTGGAGGAAGGTCACAGTATACACTGACAGAGCGCTGCTGGATCAAGGTCACAGTATACACTGACAGAGCACTGCTGGAGGAAGGTCACAGTATACACTGACAGAGAACTACTGGAGAAGGGTCACAGTACTCACTGACAGAGTGCTGCTGGATCAAGGTCACACTATACACTGACAGTGCACTGCTGAGGAAGCTCACAGTATACACTGACAGTGCACTGCTGGAGCAAGGCCACAGTATACACTGACAAAGCACTGCTGGGGTGGCCATAGTATAGACTGACAGTGCACTGCTGGAGGAAGTTCACAGTATACACTGACAGAGCACTGCTGGAGGAAGGTCACAGTATACGCTGACAGTGCACTGCTGGAGCAAGGCCACAGTATACACTGACAAAGCACTGCTGGGGTGGCCATAGTATACACTGACAGTGCACTGCTGGAGGAAGGTCACAGTATACGCTGACAAAGCACTGCTGGGGTGGCCATAGTATACACTGACAGTGCACTGCTGGATCAAGGTCACAGTACACACTGACAGTGCACTGCTGAGGAAGCTCACAGTATACACTGACAGTGCACTGCTGGAGCAAGGCCACAGTATACACTGACAAAGCACTGCTGGGGTGGCCATAGTATACACTGACAGTGCACTGCTGGAGGAAGGTCACAGTATACACTGACAGAGCACTGCTGGAGGAAGGTCACAGTATACGCTGACAGTGCACTGCTAGAGCAAGGCCACAGTATACACTGACAAAGCACTGCTGGGGTGGCCATAGTATACACTGACAGTGCACTGCTGGAGGAAGGTCACAGTATACGCTGACAGTGCCCTGCTGGAGGAAGGTCACAGTATACGCTGACAGAGCACTGCTGGAGGAAGGTCAGAGTATACACTGACAGAGCACTGCTGGAGGAAGGCCACAGTATACACTGACAGAGCGCTGCTGGATCAAGGTCACAGTATACACAGACAGAGCGCTTCTGGATGAAGGTCACAGTATACACTAACAGCGCACTGCTGGGTAAAGGTCACAGTATTCACTGAGAGTGCACTGCCGGAGAGTGTTCACAAAACATGCTGATATTGCACTGCTGGAGAGAGCTCACAATACACACTGACAGAGCACTGCTGGGGGAAGGTCACAGTATACACTGACAGAGCACTGCTGGCGCAAGGCCACAGTATACACTGACAGAGCGCTGCTGGATCAAGGTCACAGTATACACAGACAGAGCGCTGCTGGACAAAGGTCACGGTATTCACTGAGAGTGCACTGCCGGAGAGTGTTCACAAAACATGCTGATATTGCACTGCTGGAGAGAGCTCACAATACACACTGACAGAGGACTGCTTTAGGAAGGTCACAGTATACACTTACAGAGCGCTGCTGGAGTAAGGCCACAGTATACACTGACAGTGCAGTGCTGGAGCAAGGTCACAGTACACACTGACAGAGCACTGCTCGAGGAAGGTCACAGTACACACTGACAGTGCACTGCTGGCGCAAGGCCACAGTATACACTGACAGAGCGCTGCTGGACGAAGGTCACAGTATACACTGACAGCACACTGCTGGGTAAAGGTCACAGTATTCACTGAGAGTGCACTGCCGGAGAGTGTTCGCAATACACACTGACAGAGGACTGCTTTAGGAAGGTCACAGTATACACTTATAGAGCGCTGCTGGAGTAAGGCCACAGTATACACTGACAGTGCACTGCTGGAGGAACGTCACAGTATACACTGACAGAGCGCTGCTGGATCAAGGTCACAGTATACACTGACAGAGCACTGCTGGAGAAGGTCACAGTATACACTAACAGTGCACTGCTGGAGAAAGGTCACAGTATACACTGACAGAGCGCTGCTGGATCAAGGTCACAGTATACACTGACAGAGCACTGCTTTAGGAAGGTCACAGTATACACTTACAGAGCGCTGCTGGAGTAAGGCCACAGTATACACTGACAGTGCACTACTGGAGCAAGGCCACAGTATACACTGACAGTGCACTTCTGGAGGAAGGTCACAGTATACACTGACAGAGCACTGCTGGATCAAGGCCACAGTATACACTGACAGAGCACTGCTGGAGAAGGTCACAGTATACACTAACAGTGCACTGCTGGAGGAAGGTCACAGTATACACTGACAGAGCGCTGCTGGATCAAGGTCACAGTATACACTGACAGAGCACTGCTGGAGGAAGGTCACAGTATACACTGACAGAGCACTACTGGAGGAAGGGCACAGTACTCACTGACAGAGTGCTGCTGGGTCAAGGTCACACTATACACTGACAATGCACTGCTGAGGAAGCTCACAGTATACACTGACAGTGCACTGCTGGAGCAAGGCCACAGTATACACTGACAAAGCACTGCTGGGGTGGCCATAGTATACACTGACAGTGCACTGCTGGAGGAAGGTCACAGTATACACTGACAGAGCACTGCTGGAGGAAGGTCACAGTATACGCTGACAGTGCACTGCTGGAGCAAGGCCACAGTATACACTGACAAAGCACTGCTGGGGTGGCCATAGTATACACTGACAGTGCACTGCTGGAGGAAGGTCACAGTATACGCTGACAAAGCACTGCTGGGGTGGCCATAGTATACACTGACAGTGCACTGCTGGATCAAGGTCACAGTACACACTGACAGTGCACTGCTGAGGAAGCTCACAGTATACACTGACAGTGCACTGCTGGAGCAAGGCCACAGTATACACTGACAAAGCACTGCTGGGGTGGCCATAGTATACACTGACAGTGCACTGCTGGAGGAAGGTCACAGTATACACTGACAGAGCACTGCTGGAGGAAGGTCACAGTATACGCTGACAGTGCACTGCTAGAGCAAGGCCACAGTATACACTGACAAAGCACTGCTGGGGTGGCCATAGTATACACTGACAGTGCACTGCTGGAGGAAGGTCACAGTATACGCTGACAGTGCCCTGCTGGAGGAAGGTCACAGTATACGCTGACAGAGCACTGCTGGAGGAAGGTCAGAGTATACACTGACAGAGCACTGCTGGAGGAAGGCCACAGTATACACTGACAGAGCGCTGCTGGATCAAGGTCACAGTATACACAGACAGAGCGCTTCTGGATGAAGGTCACAGTATACACTAACAGCACACTGCTGGGTAAAGGTCACAGTATTCACTGAGAGTGCACTGCCGGAGAGTGTTCACAAAACATGCTGATATTGCACTGCTGGAGAGAGCTCACAATACACACTGACAGAGGACTGCTTTAGGAAGGTCACAGTATACACTTACAGAGCGCTGCTGGAGTAAGGCCACAGTATACACTGACAGTGCACTGCTGGCGCAAGGCCACAGTATACACTGACAGTGCACTGCTGGGGAAGGTCACAATATACACTGACAGAGCGCTGCTGGATCAAGGTCACAGTATACACTGACAGAGCACTGCTGGAGAAGGTCACAGTATACACTAACAGTGCACTGCTGGAGGAAGGTCACAGTATACACTGACAGAGCGCTGCTGGAGGAAGGTCACAGTACACACTGACAAAGTGCTGCTGGATCAAGGTCACAGTATACACTGACAGTGCACTGCTGGAGGAAGCTCACAGTATACACTGGCAGTGCACTGCTGGAGGAAGGTCACAGTATACACTGACAGCACTGCTGGAGGAAGGTCACAGTATAAACTGACAGTGCACTGCTGGAGGAAGGTCACAGTATATGCTGACAGAGCACTGCTGGAGGAAGGTCACAGTATACGCTGACAGTGAACTGCTGGAGGAAGGTCACAGTATACGCTGACAGAGCACTGCTGGAGGAAGGACAGAGTATACACTGACAGAGCACTGCTGGAGGATGGTCACAGTATACACTGACAGTGCACTGCTGGAGGAAGGTCACAGTATACGCTGACAGTGCAATGCTGGAGCAAGGCCACAGTATACACTGACAAAGCACTGCTGGGGTGGCCATAGTATACACTGACAGTGCACTGCTGGAGGAAGGTCACAGTATACGCTGACAAAGCACTGCTGGGGTGGCCATAGTATACACTGACAGTGCACTGCTGGATCAAGGTCACAGTACACACTGACAGTGCACTGCTGAGGAAGCTCACAGTATACATTGACAGTGCACTGCTGGAGCAAGGCCACATTATACACTGACAAAGCACTGCTGGGGTGGCCATAGTATACACTGACAGTGCACTGCTGGAGGAAAGTCACAGTATACACTGACAGAGCACTGCTGGAGGAAGGTCACAGTATACGCTGACAGTGCACTGCTAGAGCAAGGCCACAGTATACACTGACAAAGCACTGCTGGGGTGGCCATAGTATACACTGACAGTGCACTGCTGGAGGAAGGTCACAGTATACGCTGACAGTGCCCTGCTGGAGGAAGGTCAGAGTATACGCTGACAGAGCACTGCTGGAGGAAGGTCAGAGTATACACTGACAGAGCACTGCTGGAGGAAGGCCACAGTATACACTGACAGAGCGCTGCTGGATCAAGGTCACAGTATACACAGACAGAGCGCTTCTGGAAGAAGGTCACAGTATACACTAACAGCGCACTGCTGGGTAAAGGTCACAGTATTCACTGAGAGTGCACTGCCGGAGAGTGTTCACAAAACATGCTGATATTGCACTGCTGGAGAGAGCTCACAATACACACTGACAGAGGACTGCTTTAGGAAGGTCACAGTATACACTTACAGAGCGCTGCTGGAGTAAGGCCACAGTATACACTGACAGTGCACTGCTGGTGCAAGGCCACAGTATACACTGACAGTGCACTGCTGGGGAAGGTCACAGTATACACTGACAGAGCGCTGCTGGATCAAGGTCACAGTATACACTGACAGAGCACTGCTGGAGAAGGTCACAGTATACACTAACAGTGCACTGCTGGAGGAAGGTCACAGTATACACTGACAGAGCGCTGCTGGATCAAGGTCACAGTATACACTGACAGAGCACTGCTGGAGGAAGGTAACAGTATACACTGACAGTGCACTGCTGGAGGAAGGTCACAGTATACACTGACAGAGCACTACTGGAGGAAGGTCACAGTACACACTGACAAAGTGCTGCTGGATCAAGGTCACAGTATACACTGACAGTGCACTGCTGGAGGAAGCTCACAGTATACACTGGCAGTGCACTGCTGGAGGAAGGTCACAGTATACACTGACAGCACTGCTGGAGGAAGGTCACAGTATACACTGACAGTGCACTTCTGGAGGAAGGTCACAGTATATGCTGACAGAGCACTGCTGGAGGAAGGTCACAGTATACGCTGACAGTGCACTGCTGGAGGAAGGTTACAGTATACGCTGACAGAGCACTGCTGGAGGAAGGACAGAGTATACACTGACAGAGCACTGCTGGAGGATGGTCACAGTATACACTGACAGTGCACTCCTGGAGCAAGGCCACAGTATACACTGACAGTGCACTGCTGGAGGAAGGCCACAGTATGCACTGACAGAGCGCTACTGGATCAAGGTCACAGTATACACTGACAGTGCACCGCTGGAAAAGGTCACAGTACATGCTGACAGAGTACCACTGGAATAAGGTCACAGTATACACTGACAGAGCACTGCTGGAGGAAGGTCACAGTACACACTGACAGTGCACTGCTGGAGGAAGGTCACAGTATATACTGACAAAGCACTGCTGGGGTGGACACTGACAGTGCAGTGCTGGAGGAAGGTCACAGTATACACTGACAGAGCACTGCTTGAGAAAGGTCACAGTACACACTGACAGAGCACTGCTGGAGGAAGGTCACAGTATACACTGATAAAGCACTGCTGGGGTGGACACTGACAGTGCACTGCTGGAGGAAGGTCACAGTATACACTGACAGAGCACTGCTTGAGAAAGGTCACAGTACACACTGACAGAGCACTGCTCGAGGAAGGTCACAGTATACACTGACAGTGCACTGTTGGAGCAAGGCCACAGTATACACTGACAGAGCGCTGCTGGACGAAGGTCACAGTATGCACTGACAGAGCGCTGCTGGACGAAGGTCACAGTATACACTGAGAGTGCACTGCCGGAGAGTGCTCACAATACATGCTGATATTGCACTGCTGGAGAGAGCTCACAATACACACTGACAGAGGACTGCTTTCGGAAGGTTGCGGTATACACTTACAGAGCGCTGCTGGAGCAAGGCCACAGTATACACTGACAGTGCACTGCTGGAGCAAGGCCACAGTAGACACTGACTGTGCACTGCTGGAGGAAGGTCACAGTATACACTGACAGTGCGCTGCTGGATCAAAGTCACAGTATACACCGACAGAGCGCTGCTGGATCAAGGCCACAGGATACACTGACAGTGCACTGCTGGAGGAACGTCACAGTATACACAGACAGAGCGCTGCTGGATCAAGGTCACAGTATACCCTGACAGAGCACTGCTGGAAGAAGGTCACAGTACACACTGAGAGAGCACTGCTGGAGGAAGGTCACAGTATACACTGACAGAGCACTGCTGGATCAAGGCCACAGTATACACTGACAGTGTACTGCTGGCGGAAGTGCACAGTATAGACTGACAAAGTACTGATGGAAGAAGGTCAGAGTCGACACTGACAGTGCACTGCTGGAGGAAAATAACAGTATACACTGACAAAGCACTGCTGGTATGGCCATAGTATACACTGACAGTGCACTGCTGGAGGAAGGTCACAGTATACACTGACAGAGCACTGCTGGAGGAAGGTCACAGTATACACTGACAGTGCACTGCTCGAGGAAGGTCACAGTATATGCTGACAGAGCACTGCTGGAGGAACGTCACAGTATACGCTGACAGTGCACTACTGGAGGAAGGTCACAGTATACGCTGACAGAGCACTGCTGGAGGAAGGTCAGAGTATACACTGACAGAGCACTGCTGGAAGATGGTCACAGTATACACTGACAGTGCACTGCTGGAGCAAGGCCACAATATACACTGACAGTGCACTGCGGCAGGAAAGCCACAGTGTGCACTGACAGAGTGCTACTGGCTCAAGGTCACAGTATACACTGACAGTGCACCGCTGGAAAAGGTCACAGTACATGCTGACAGAGCACCACTGGAATAAGGTCACAGTATACACTGACAGAGCACTGCTGGAGGAAGGTCACAGTATACACTGACAGAGCGCTGCTGGATCAAGGCCACAGTATACACTGACAGTGCACTGCTGGAGGAAGGTCACAGTATACACTGACAAAGCAATGCTGGGGTGGACACTGACATTGCCCTGCTGGAGGAAGGTCACAGTATACACTGACAGAGCACTGCTTGAGGAAGGTCACAGTACACACTGACAGAGCACTGCTCGAGGAAGCACTGCTGGAGGAAGGTCACAGTAAACACAGACAGAGCATTGCAGGAGCAAGGCCACAGTATACACTGACAGTGCACTGCTGGTGGAAGGTCACAGTATACACTGACAAAGCAATACTGGAGGAAGGTCACAGTATACACTGACAACGCACTGCTGGAAGAAGGTCACAGTAAACACTGACAGAGCATTTGCTGGATCAAGGTCACAGTATACACTGACAGCACACTCCTAGAGGAAGGTCACAGTATGCTCTCACAGAGCACTGCTGGAGCAAGGTCACAGTATACAATGACAAATCACCTTTGGGTCAAGGTCACAGTATACACTCACAGAGCACTGCTGGAGGATGGCCCCAGTATACACTGACAAAGAAATACTGGAGGAAGGTCACAGTATACACCGACAACGCACTGCTGGTAGAAGGTCACAGTATACACTGACAGAGCACTGCTGGATCAAGGTCATAGTATACACAGACAGAGCACTGCTGAATCAAGGTCACAATATACACAGACAGAGCACTGCTGGAGGAAGGTCACAGTATACACTGACAGTGCACTGCTGGAGGGTGCTCACAATACAAACTGACACAGCGCTGCTGGATCAAGGTCACAATATACACTGACAGAGCACCGCTGGAAGAAGGTCACAGTACACACTGACAGAGCACCGCTGGAAGAAGGTCACAGTATACTCTGACAAAGCACTGCTGGAGGAAGGTCACAGTATACACTGAAAAAGCACTTCTGAAGCAAGACCACAGTATACACTTACAGTGCACTGCTGGAGGAAGGTCACAGTGTACACTGACAAAGCACTACTGGAAGAAGGTCACAGTATACACTGACAGTGCACTGCTTGAGGAAGGCCACAGTGTACACTGACAGAGCACTGCTGGAGGAAGGTCACAATATAAACTGACAGAGCACTGCTGGTGATTGCACACAATACACACTGACAGAGCGCACTACTGGAGGAAGGTCACATTATACACTGACAGAGCACTGCTAGAGGTAGGTCACAGTATACACTGACAGTGCACTGCTGGGTAGGTCATATTCCATACTTATTTTGCACTGCTGGGGAGCTTTCACAATACACATTGCTAATATAGTGTTGGAGAGTGCTCACAATACACACTGACAAAGCACTACTGGAGGTAGGTCACAGTATACACTGACAAAGTTTAGTGTAGTTCCTATATTCCCAATAGGCTCTGCACATTGGAATAATATACACTATAGATTTGACATAGGACTGAGGTCAGTGTGTCTCTATCTAGTACATTAAACTTAATTGTGTGTGTGCCAGCTAACTCAGAGGTCACTAGAAACTTTCCCGAATAAACAAGAAGGGATTAGTCTCTGACAACCGCATAAACATGACAACTTTGTTTCCCTTAGAGTCAGAACAATATCTTCAGAGTTGTGGAAACAATAGATAAATATTTCCCTCAGTCAATTGTGCATGCTTCGTTTCTACAGAGTTTTGCACAGAAATAGAGGGACGGGCGTTTCAATAAAAGGTGAATTGTACAGTCTTCTTTCGCATGCAAGGGAGGTGAACTGCTTCAATCGTTAGACAGAATGCGAAGTATAATGCGTACAGGGTAAACAGTAATCTAAAATAATACTTTAATAGCATGGTCTGTTGCTATGACATATATAAAAATACATAAATAACACAGGCTAAAAACTCAACTGGTGCTTCTAAATTACGCCTACCCCAATGTACCTAACCTAGGTCTAGTACCAGGGAAGAAGTAGGTGCTGTCTTTAGTTATAGTCAGCGGCGTAGCTAGGGGGGGTGGGGGCGGTCCGCCCCAGGCGGCACAATTTTGAGGGCGGCGGCCTTGCAGCACTGGCCCGTGGCGGTGGCCTTTATAATTTATTTGGGGATACTGACTGACACTACTATCAGTCAGTGTACCCAAATAATTTATAAAGGCCGCCGCCACGGGCCAGTGCTGCGAGGCCGTCGTTTAATATGCAGGCGCTGCGAATCTGCTTGAAAAAAAGCAACAAATGCTGCCTGCAGCACACGCACCACCACCTAGCTTAGTGGTGATGCGGTGCAAACTACCTCCGTGTTTGTGGTTGTCTGTGCCTCTGTGGGTCTGTCACGTCCGTCCCAGGGCCGTCAATCTTGTAGCGCGCGAGCGCTACCAATGACGGCTCTGGGCATAATTTTTGCCCAGCCCTCGCGCCAGAGGACGTAGCAGCAGTGGCGGACCGTCCATTGGGGGCGTTGCCCCCCCGCCCGCACCCGCAGTTCCCTCGGCGTACTACTGCTGCTCTGAACTGAAGTAAACTCTCAGTTTACTTCAGTTCAAAACGCCGAGGGACAATGCCTGTCAGTCAGCATGATGCAGGACCGCCCACCCCCTTCAGAGTCTGAAGGGGGTGGGCAGTCCTGTGTCATGTTGACTGACAGGCATTGTCAGGGGCAGGCAGCAGCACAGGTGCGCATGAGTGGGGACGGAGGGCACATTTTTCAGCCTTGCCCATGCATGCGCACTTGTGCCTGCGCATGCCCATTAGAAGAGCGAAACCTCGCTCTCCTAATGGGCAGGCGGGCAGAAAGCAACCATGCCCTGTGTCAATCCTGGCGCTGCTCCAGCGCCAGGATTGGCTGAGGACGGAGGGCGGGGTTCCGGTTTCCGCTCCAGTGTGAAGGCGCGCCAAGGTCCCAGAAGAAGATGCGGCGCTGACCGGCGGCGGTAAGGTAAGTGCGCAACTTTGAGAAGTGGAAGGTGCTGGGGCATTCCGTGTGGGGCAGAGTGCAGGATAGCGGCATGGTAACGCTCCCACGCTTTAATTACACACTTGGTATGCCCGGTCCTTCGTGCAGATACCACTCTCCAGTCTCCACCCTGGGCCTGCGCCAGTAGATAGATTCCGGGATCAGATAGTTCGTGTGGGACTCCTCAAAACCCTGCAAAGCCTCGTCCAATTTACAAGCTCGCAGTGACAATGGGGATTTGGACTCGCCTTCCCCTCGGTAGAACACTATGAGTATGCCCTGGCCCTGCACCTGACCCGACCTTTCCCAGCTTGCACATCTGCTTCCAGAGATCCCGGACACACTAAACCCCTTCCCGCCCCCCTCCCCTACACCCACCTGGCACCCTGACAGGACATTGTGGGCCCTTGCACCCCAGACGGCGACCCACCTGCCCACACCCCTTTGCAGAAATTAACTGTGATTGATGGGGTGACGAGACTAGTATGGCATCTGGGATACGCCATCCCATTTGCCCACCATGCCCCCTTCCCTCATCATCTACTGGAGGGGCTCTCCTTCTCCTCCTTCCCTGTCCCTATCCTCCCACGGTCCCACTCTCCTGTGGATGAGGCCTGTACATAGCATCTAATGCACCAGCACACTGCACACACCTGAATCTTCTCACCGCAGCATTGCTACCGCGAGCATGATACCGCATCTAGACACACCCCCTAACACACCCGTCCACCACGGGACACCCCCCCTCTTTCCCCAAACCTCATTGAGTGTCTTGCTGCCCTGGGGACGTCCCTGCGTGTACTACGCTGGGTGTGATATCCTGACCCACAGAGGACCATGAATCCCCCATCGCTTATCTTATGACACCCACCCTCTGCTCATAGAGCCCCACGCCACAGACTCAGGAGATACACGGTGCGGTGCTGAATGTGCAAGAACATCCCCCATGGTCACAGATATTGTGGACATTCATAATGAGCAAATTACAAGTAGACTGGTCCATTTTCCAAATTTTGGTAATGTTCAGTGAGGTAAATTTGGAATTATCGACTTCTTGTTTTAACTAACTACCAATCTACACCTAAATGTGCCCTATGGTGCCCTTCCGAAAGGGGTGTTATTTTTGGATGGGCTCTGGCCTGGGTTTGTTCTATGTATGTAATTAATTGTATGAAGTTTTTCTGCTTTTTGTACCCACACACCTTCATATGCACTGGAAGTAGGGGTGCTGGGAGTGTTGCAGCACCCCCAAAATATTCAGGCTCAGGTTCAATAGGCAAATGACTCAGGGAACAATTAGAGAGGCAGTGACACATTGCGTTGTTACTAGAGGGACGAGAAGGAGGACCAGCTCATTTCTCTGCTATCCTCGTGGTACGTGCCAAGCCGTTCTCGTTCTGTGATGTTTCTTCACACCCCAACCCCTCTCAATGTGGATGTTTATCTGGTAGTATGAGGAGGTTAGGCTGTGTAGTCCCCACCGTTTTGTGTACACCCACACTGGCTTCTCAGAAAAGGTACGTGGTTACCAGTGCAGGGCAGCTGTATTATTTAATGGCAGTCTGACAATATATGCATGTATTTCTTTTCAACCTTCCGCCCCCATACGGAGCTGTCATCAGTGCAGGTTTTGCATTCTGCCTCCTGGTCTCCTCACATTCGATTCTGTTTCTCCCTTCACTCACAAGATGTCATCTGTTGTTTTAGGCATTACTGTTGGTAGGTGATGAAAGAGTAGTAGCTTTTGTCTGTACTGGGCGTGTCATCTTCAGTTTCATCGCAAGAAGTGTATTGCATGTTCTTGCATATTGTTGCTGCTGAAGCCAGGGCTGCCCACAGTTAGTTTTATGCTAGTTCCATAGGTTGTGCACTAGTGTTAAATATATTACAGTCCAGGGTGTTTAATACTGCTGTTTTGGCCACTACCTGTGTTTTTAATGAGTATGCCTTTAGCTGACATCTAATAGCATGTATACACAAACACAGATATAGAGTGTGCATAAGACGCCGGTTCTGGGTATAATCCTCCGTGCTCCCTATGCGTGTTTTTGCTTGCATTGCATGAGCAAATGTTTTTTATATTGCACAAACCAGTTACAAGTGTATCAGTGTGTTCACAAGTAAATATGGGCAAATGATAACATCAGCATACGCAAATATTGTCCTGTGTCCTCTATAGGTCATAAAATTTGGCAATTTCTCAAATGATGATTAATTCAATTGTATTGCTTTACTATCCTTCCTGCTTTCTTAAATTTGCTTGAAAATGCACCATTTGTCCACTCTCTTCCCACAATTTTCTCTAGGGTTCTTTGGGCATCCTCGCTACGCTGGTTTGCCGCAGTCGGGTACCACAATAAGTTTACGCCTCACCACTTTCAAATGTCACCAGCCGCCACTGCGTAGCAGTGACGTGTCACGGCCCGTGAGGGACTTTCACTTCTTGCAGCGTGCCGCGCGCGGGATGATAACTTCACATCTTCACTTCAACTATTGAAGTCTTACTCTGGAGGGAAATGTGTGGTAGTGTTTGGGGTGAATGAGCACTTGGCATCCAGAGGAGCATGTTCTCAGTATGTGTCAGTTTCCATGTGGTTTTGCTGTAACACTGTGCTCAGAGTGGAAGAGGCGGGTGGTGGTGCACACTATATACTCTAGTCTGTGCAGGGAGATAGACTTGCATGTGGATAAAGGTGCCGATGTTGATTGACTGCTGGAACCCCTAAACACTTGTGATTTTGAGGGGTCCCAGCGGCCCTTAAGACGATAAACAAGGTAGCAAGTTAGGGTGAACCACGACAGACTGGTTGAAGTGTAGATGACAGACTGCTGAAGCCACTAAACCTAACAAGCAGAGCAGACAGATTACATACCAGGAGTAGCAGCAGCTCCACTGAGGACCGGTCGGTATCCTAGTCGGTGTGTCTGGTCTGTTCTGCTAACAAAATCCCCCTCGCTCTAGTCAATCACTTCATCTACCATTTTTAAAGCCACCTTACGGAGAAGTGTGGAGGGGAACTGGAAAGGGCATATGAAGGAGGGTACACAGGCCCTTCAG